>NC_057828.1:56718234-57968234 GCF_910594005.1 Cervus elaphus
GCATCAGAAGGGGGCAAAAGAGTACCCCCCTCCTAGTCTTTAGCTGTATGTTATATAGTCACTCACAGTCTGTTAATGAAATGAAAGGAATGTCATAAAATTTAGAATGGCATCAGATAATTCATCCCAGGCCATAAAACGATTGACTTGAATCTTTTAGAAGGGCAGAATACCAACAAATAGTTCCGTTTACATAGATTAGGAGAACAATACCTGAGGAAGTAAGTTAGGCCGTTTAGCAGAACCAACTTGAAGATAGAGTCTGGGGTTCATTAACATAGCTTAAGACCACATTTCCATACGAAAAAGGCATGTATTGGTTAACTCAAAGTTTGAGAGTGGTTAGCTTTAGGTGAGACCAGGTGTCATGGCAACACAGAATGTTAAGAGAAACCTCCTTTTAAATTTGTATAGAGAATGAAAAACAGATCGCTGGTTTGTTTCTTCTTGCCATTTAAGAGAGATAAAAATGTCTGGCACTTACAGCCTCTTTCCTCCATTTGGAGACCCCTGGCCTTCCTGCCTGTTACCCTCTCATTATCACAAACAAACAAACATATTACATAAATACATAAATAAAGGTGGGAGGAAACTCTGGGGAGGAGACCGATATGTTATGGCATATATTGTAGTGATGATCTCACAGTTATCTCCAAACTCATTAAGTTGTATACATTAAACACTGTTGACCCTTGAAGAACACAGGTTTGAAGCGCCCAGATCCAGTTGTATGCAGAATTTTTTTTTCAGTAATCCATACTACAGTACTATACAACCAGTGGTTGGTTGAATCCGCCAGTGTAGAACCACAGACAAGGGGGAAACAAAGATACAGGGGAAGCACTGATGAGGAGGGCCAACTCTATGTTGGATTTTCAGCACCCAGGAGGGTCAGTGTCCCAAGCCTTGAGTTGTTCAAGAGACAACTATATATATAGCTTGTTGTTTAACAATCCTACCCCAATAAAGAAGCATTGCTGAGCTTGCTATTCAAAGGAACATGGGGTCAAAGAACACAACAGGTTTACAGGGAGCCCAATATTCAGGCAGCATTGAGAAAGAACAGCCTGCTGTTTAGAATGGTGTTTATTTGCCCAGCCAAAGATCTATCTTTCAGACACAAAATATTTCATACTGAGGGTACAGAATTCACAGCTGCTTCCTTGGCACACTCTGCCGGTTACCAAACTTTCTTCATATTTTTCTGTTTAATATAAATGACTTCTTAAAAAGTCTTCCACGTTCTGTGTCGAGAGCAGATGTTATGGAACTTAGCATACTTGAGAAAACAAACATTGGATAGCCATCTGGCTTAGAGGAGACAATGCTAGAGTGAAACCAGGCAGGACCCTATGGTCCTTCCCTACGCCTCTTCCTCTGCCTGCCTTTTTTGTCTGTGGAAAAACTTTAGCCAAAGAATAAGTTTAATCAGAGAAGCAAGAAAATGGAGAAACAAAGGAAAAGAGTTCACCAAGACTAAACAATGATATAGCCAAGGACCTTTAGTTCCTTCTCAAGGGCTATGATAATATTCTGAGCCACATCCTGTGAGCTGTCTCGTAGGTACTGAACCCTGCACCAGGTACGTGATGACCAGACAAGGGGCACATGACCTAAACTGCCACAACCCCGAGAACTGGCTTCAAACAGTTGGGCACAAACAGGCCCTAGAACTGAAGAGTCATTGTACCTAAAACAATCAAGAAGATGCTGATCAGACCACCACAGGACCAGTTTCAAGATGACTTGAGCTGACTGTGCTATTTCTGCATGGGAGCCTCCTCCCTTCATCTATAAAAGCTCTTGACCACTGACTATCAGTGATGGGGAGTCAGTCTTTGGACAGAAATCCCCCCTCAACCTCTTGGCATCCAAAATAAAGCAAACTTTGCTTTCCATCAGCCTTTCCTTCTATTGGCTTTTGAGTGGCGAGCAACCAGACCCTACTTTTGGTTACAAGAGGAGACACTTTCAGCAAAGAAGAGTGGAACTATCATGGGGGAAGAGATAGAATAGGCATTTCATGGTTTTCTTCTTGTTGCTTATTACGAGAATAATTAGCTTGGCATTCATATTCCCTAACAGATTCTTTTAAAGAGTGTGTGCATAGTAAATATGATTTCACTCTTAAGATAAAGGGACTATGAAGATGTTCACAGCAGGAACTAACTTCATACTCTGCATGAACAAATAACTGTACTCCTTCTCTGGTGGCTCAGACTGTAAAGAATCTGCCTGCAATGTGTAAGACCTCAGTTCAATCCCTGGGTCGGGAAGATCCTCTGGAGAAGGGAATGGCTACCCACTCCAGTGTTCTTGCCTAAAGAATTCCACAGACAGAGGACCCTGGCCAGGCTACAGTCCATGGGGTCCCAAATACTGGACATGACTGAGTGACTGACACACACATACAGCATATGCAATCCCAACATTTTATATAATTTGTCACTTAGGTCAGATATGACTCGGGCTGTATACTTAATTTAAAAAAACAAAACAAAACCCAAGACAAGAAAGTCTTCCCCTTGTGCCCTAAGAGCCCACAAACCCCCACTTTCTCAGATCTTCAGAGCTCTGCTGGGGTGAAGATAACTGGCAATCAAACCTGGACCTATGCTGAAGACTTCTGTAAAACGAAGGATCCATTTATAATGTGAATACCAGCCTCCAAAGGGATATGTTTGAATTTTCACCTTTCAGCTTAGTGAGATTTCTTACAATGTTATTTAGCCAATCATTATTTTTAGGTATTCCCCACTGCCATCCTCCAAAGAGCCAAAGAGCATGTTATTTATATTGTTAAATGAATATTTATTTATAGACTTAAAGTGAATGAATTACTATAGCTGTTTCAACTTTCTTTAGAGAATACTTTTACATTCTGGATATCTCCAAATACAATTTCTTTTTTAAAAAAGATCCTTCTTTAAGAAAGTTCCTTTAAACAGTAACCTTCAAATTGGGTTTGAAATTCAGAAATACTGTGGTGCCTTCCAGGTTAAGGTTCTTAAAGGTCTTTACCTTCTTAAGATGCTGGGTCATAAAGGGTGCTTTCAGCATCCTGGGGCAGCAATTATTAGAAGTGCAACAGAAGAGAAACCTCACCCTGTCCTCTGGGCTTTGCACCCTGCTGGGGCCTCCTACCAGCACAGAGAAACACTGCCCTTCATTGGCCCTCAGCTGCAAGTGCCAACTCATCTATCTTTAGAGAACCAAACTCAGTTGAGCTTTCTCCCCAGGAAGAAGGTTGGCTGCTAAAAAGATTCTTTTTGCCAATACTTGCTTTCTGAATAAAGTATTTCACAGTTGGCAGATTGCTTTCAAATGTATTACCCTACATGCTGTCCTCAACTGACAGGAATCCGTGGTCTCAGGATGCATGGCATAAAAGGAGCATTCAGGACCATAACCTATTTTGATGTTAGATGAAGTCTGGAGTTTTGATCCTGGCCAAGCACTTACTTGCAGGTGACCTGAGGACACCACCTAACCTTTGAGAACCTCTGACCCTCATGGTAGAATGGGCTATATGAGAAATAAGTAAGGTAATGCCCCACTGAGCCCAAGATAGCTAGGTCTTTATTAGAAAATTGCAGTTAGAACCAGAGTTATATAGACTGAGTTGTGTCTCCTCAAATTCATATGTTGAAGCCCTAACCCTCAGTGTGACTGTATTTGGAAATGGGGCCTCTAATGAGGTAATTAAGGTAAGGAAGGGCCCTTACTAACAAGTGTCTTTGTTTTCCTGGAGGACAGTCTAATGATGTGATTTATGATAGGGGCTTTGAGCCATGCTGTACCTTTCACCTCTGGAGGGATTAGAGACTAAAAGCATTAGCCTGAGTCCCCGGAGTGTATGAAAACAGAGTCAGCCCTGTGGACAATACGTGATCAAGCTTCACTAAAAACTCCAGACGCCAAAAGCTCAGGTGAGCTTTCCTGATTGGCAGTATTCTCTGAGTATTGTCACACATCGTGGCCAGGAAGCAACGCCATTCATGAGTCAGTGGGGGAAGGAAAATCAGAAGCCTCATGCTTGGACCCCTCCCAGACTCTGCCCTTACTTGTTTCTTCCTTCTGCTGATTTTAGTGTTTTTTTTTTTCTTTTTACTACAATAAAATTTTAATTTTACATATAGTGCTTTCCTGAGTTCTGTAGTCATTCTAGTGAGTTACCAAACCTGAGGATGGCCATGGCTCTTTAGGCTTTTTCTTTCTTTCTTTTTTTTTATGCTTTTTCTTTTTTAAGGATTTTAACTTTGTCTTTTATTCTGTAGTAAATAGTTATTTACTTACTAATTTAACTTGTGGTAGTTTTAAACTATTGTGTAATCAGCTTTATCAATCTTTCCCATTAAAGTTTTTGTTTACTTAAAAAGGCTTTTTTCACAAGAAAATGAAATAGGTATTCATCTTTATTTTCTTCCTCTCTTTTCTGGCTCTGGCACCAGCTGCCTCAGCTTCCTTGGTCCATGAGCATCACACTGAAGCTCATGCCAGTGGGGACACCAAGAACCCCATTCATGCTCCTATATCTTTATTTTCTAGTTTTTTACAGTATCATTTCTCTTTATTAACTAATTTCATTTGGGATTTATTTTGCTATATGCTACTAAGTAAAAATCTGTTGTTACTTTTTTTCCATACAGTTTCTCAATTGACTCAACAACAGCTTTTGAATAATCATATTTTTCTACCTTGTTACCACATGCAAAATTCCCACATATATTAGGGTTTGCATGTGGTCAATCTATTCTGTTGGATCTATATGGCTATCTTCTCTTGCACCATCCTGCTTTTAGATTTATTGGCTTCATAACACGTATTAATATCCCACTGTAGGCATCTTTCCTATTTAATGTTCATATTTAAAATCTTCTTGGCTTACATTCCTATTTATTCTTCCACAACAAAATTTTCTGTGCCCCAAGAAAATGTTTTACTCAGAACATAAAAGAAAAATTAAAATCAGTTTGTCAATTCCCATTGACCTCCAAAAATAAAATACTAATATAGTTTTTCACTGGAATTACATTAAACTTAAAAATTTGGGGAAAATTGATATATGTATGTATAAGGCTAAGTCTTTCCAGGCAGAAATATGATATGTCCCACAGTAAAAATAAATACATTAAAAAATGTTGATGTTCTTCATACAGGTCCAGCAAGTTTCTTGTTAACTTCAGGGAAATAAGAAACTTTAAGGCTCTTAATGCACATCACTACATTATCTCCACAAAATTTTCACAGAATATAAGACTGAAAATGCCCTCTTGCCAGTCTGAGCAGGTAAAAAAAGTATTCACTATAGATTTAATGTGCACTTCTTTGACTTTTCATGAGGTTGAATGATTCTGAACATATTTATTGATTAGTTGTATTTCTTTCTTTGTGAACTTTTGCCTATTTTATTTTTTGCCTATTTTTTATATTAAGAATAATATATTTTGATTCCCCAGGTGGAAGTATTTTTCCCAGTACATCATTTGCCTCTTAATTTTGTTTATTATGTTTTTGGATATATAGAATTTTAAAATTTTCTATCTCCAATTCAAAGATCATATAACATTTGTGTCTGTTTTCTTATAGTCATGTATATATTCTTCTGTTTAAATTTTAATTCCCAATTTTACATTGATTTTTATGTTTATGATATAGATGGGCTTCCCTGGTGGCTGAGACAGTAAAGAATCTGCTTGCAATGCAGGAGACCCTAGATCGGGAAGATCCCCTGGCAAAGGGAATGACTACCCACTCTACTATTCTTGCCAGGAAAATCCCAATGACAGAGGAGCCAGAAGGGCTATAGTCCATTCGGTCTCAAAGAGTCAGGTACAACTGAGCAACTAACACACACATAGTAAAAATGAAATATAGCCTGGGTTTCATTTTGAGTTTTAGGGATTAGTTTATTTAGGTCTGTATATTGAAACATGGTCACTCTCTTTTTGGAAGTTATTCTGTGTCAAAGCAATTTGGTTTACTTAGCAATTTTTAAGTACAGAATTTCTTGGAACACATTTCAGTGGAGTAATAAAATGTTCTCATTATGAAAGGAATTTAAGCAATTACATCTGAAGCCTGCTCAAGTGTATCTAACAAGGTACTTTTTAGCTTAAAGAATATTGTGTATCATTCAACTGCTAGTTGCCATAACATTGGGACTTTCCTGAGTCCTCTGAAAGTTGCATAGAGCTAAAGAGGTTATTTTACCAGCACCATCTGTAAAAATGTGTTGCTACAATTCACTTGGAAGGCTCAATCCCCCAGGAGTACAGAGAATTAATTTATAGTCACAAGTTTGGCATTCTTACAAGCTACTCAACCACAGGGAAACAAAACCCTCTGAGAAATCAAATGTGTTTGGCAGATCTGGTTCAAGATTTCCAGCAATGTACTATCAACACAGCAAACCTAAGAAGCAGGAGAAACCTCTCTCGAAATCAAATACGGTACAGTACAAGGAACATTATATTGAATGTCTGAAAGCCAGGAGTCTTTGTTCCAACACCAGTGATTTGACCTTCACAAATCATTTTAATGAGTTTCATTTTCCTCTCTTATGAAATGGGTGACCTCATAGGACTACTGCAAAAACAGAAAATGTATATGGATGTATTGTATAAACTGTAATGCACAGGTCAAAACATTAGTAGCTATTAATTAGCCTGCAACTGAACTTATTCTACTTTTCTAACTCAAGAGGAGAAGGTAGCACCTGCCATCCCTGGTCTGTTCAGCCTGTCCTGGGGAAACACTATATGGACACCCACCATCTCCCCTCGAGTCACGCCCCACCTCTGAACCATGCATGCTTCCTGCCTACAGCACTTCCCAGGGCAGACGTGTACATGAGCTTAAGCCTGGGGCCTTCAAGAAAGTAAGCACTGTGTCTAGGAAGGAAAAAGAGGAATAACATTTATTGAGCACCTACCATATGTGGAGTACTGAAAGATATGCTAGCAAAATAGAGACACATGAGGCCAGTCCTAGCACTTTTTGCTTTAATTTTCACTGTATCAGACTCACAAGGTTCATAATGATTCAACATATATCATAGGCCAGAGGGTGTTTGCAAGTATGAACTACATTCTCAGCCTTGGGCAGTGACAGGACTGGGAAAGTGAGATAAATTTACATACAGGTTGGGTGGCGTCAATGAGATACTTGTAAAATAATTTAAAAGTTTAGCTAGCTTGGGACTTCCGTGGTGGTCCAGTGGTTAGGACTCTGCACTCCCAGTGCAGGGGACCTGGGTTCAATCCCTGGTCATGGAACTACATCCCACATGGGGCAACTAAGAACTGGTGCAGCCAAATAAATAAAAGTTTAGCTGGCTCAAAGATGTGTTTGTGCATCTATAAGAATTAGGTTCAAAATTCTTGACATGAACCCAGGACCAAGTCTGGGCTCCTCTTTCAAGAAAACTGCCTAAGTTGGGATAAAGTCAAAACATAATGGGAGGGACTTCCCTGGTGGTCCAGTGGTTAAAAATATGCCTGCTAGTGCAGGGGACATGAGTTCAGCCCCTGGTCTGAGAACTAAGATCCCACATGCCACAGAGCAACTAAGACCATGCACCATAACTTCTGAGCCCACGCTGCAACTACTGAAACCCACGTGCCCTAGAATTTGTGCTCCTCAACAAGAAAAGCCACCACAAGGAGAAGCCAGCACACCGCAACTAGAGAGTAGCCCCCACTTGCTGCAACTAGAGAAAGCCTATGCATGAATAAATAAGTTTTTTAAAAAACACAGTGGAAAGGCATTGAGAAGGGAGAGACATGATCAGATCCGTGCTTTAAAAAGAATACTCCGGTTACAATTAGGTGTTACCTCACAATGGTCAGAAAGGCAATTATGAAAAAGTCTACAAATAACATGCTGGAGAGGGTGTGGAGAAAAGGGAACCCTCCTACATTCTTGGTGGGCATGTAAATTGGTACAGTCACTATGGAGAACTGTATGGATATTCCTTAAAAAACTAAAAATAGAGTTACAGTATGATCTAGCAACCCCACTCCTGGGCATATATCTGGAGAAAATCGTAATTTGAAAAGATACGTTTACTCCAATGTTTGTAGCAGCACCATTTACAACAGCCAAGACATGGAAGCAACCTAATGTCCAATGATAGATGAATAGATAAAGATGTGGTATATATATACAAGGGAATATTACTCAGTCATAAATCAAATGAAATAATGCCGTTTGCAGCAACATAGTCAGACCTAGAGATTACCATATTAAGTGAAGTAAGTCAAAGTCAACTATCATATGATCTCACTTATATGTGGAATCTAAAAATAATTTTACAAATGAACTTATTTATTTAAAAAAACAGACTCACAAACATAGAGAACAAACGTGGTTAACAAAGGGGAAAGTTGGGGGGAGGGTGTAAGGACAAATTTAAAGTTTGGGTTTGACAGATACACACTACTATATATAAAACAGATAAACGATAAGGATCTGCTGTATGGCACAGAATCTTATAATAACCTATAATGGAAAAGAATGAAAAAGAATTTATATATATATTTTTATATATCGTATATATGTCATATACACGAAACTAACACAACATTGTAAATCAACTATACTCCAGTTGAAAAGAAAAAAAGAACTTTGGCTGCTGTATGGATGACGGAGGGGAATGCTGCAAGAAGGGAGCAGGTATGCCTACACGGTGGTATGCAGCTGCTGGTTTGCTCTGGCTCAAGAAAGTTGACTGTGTCCATAATTTTCCCAAAGCCACATGTACTGGCATCAGGTTGATAGGCTGAAGGAAGCTATGGTGTGAATATTTACACCAAATATACCTGCAAATACTACAAACCAGGACTTCCCTACCTGCCCACCCTCCAGAGACAGTTTACCAGGACTGGAGGGGCTAGAAAGCTTCTACAGGGGATCAGGCAAGAGAGGCAGTGTGGTCCAGAGTGGTGACAGTGGAAGTGAAGGGAAGTGGATGGATTTGGAAAGCTATTTGCAGATAGAAACAGCTGCTGACAGTACTGACAGGTTGGATATGGGATGGGGTGGTCAAGGTGAGGTGAGAGAGTGTTGTAAGGAGAAGCCAATTCTGACTCCATGTTGGAGCTATTTCTTTGATTTGCTTTTTATTGCTTTTGTTATTACAATAATATATAATAGCCTGCCTCAGAGAACCCTGCCCCTCTGCCTGGCTGTTAAACTAAAGTGCCTTTGTTTAGCTCACAGGGAGATAATCTGACCCTGCCCACCTGTTAAAAAGAAGAGATTAACACACCCCTTCCAAAGGCTGGTCCTTCCCAGAGATGTTCCGCAAGACTGAACACCCCTTTTTACTTTACTTCCTCACTGCCTCTCCCTCTCTATTCTGCCTTCTGACTTTATTTCCTTATTGCTTTTCTCCCTCTGGGTCTATGAAAAAACCTGGCATCCAGAACCCACAAGATGGTTAATTTGAGACATTAGTCTACCATCTTCTCCATCAGCAGGCTTTCCGAATAAAGTCGTATTCCTTGCCTCAACACTTCGTATCTTGGATTCATCGACCTCTCATGCAGCAAGCAGAGCAAGTTTGAAGTCATTAACAAGAAAAGAATATCTCCCAGGTTTTAGTACGTATCAAAGTGTGAGCATCAAAGGCAGTGTTCTGAGTTTGGCTTTGAGACAGAGAATGTCTTGGACTCAGACAATGAGGTGATTTAGAACTACACACTCTACAGTTTTCAGTCACTGTGGCCTGACCCTAGTCCACCCTCCCAACTCACTTGGGGCATTCTCTTTCTGCCTGTCTGCCCTAGACTCCAGTCCTGCCAGCCACCTTTCAGTTCTTCATTTAGAAAATTTACTTAGCCTCTTGGCCTTCCTACATTCTGCTCCCTCAGCCCACAGTGTTCTTATCACAGCTCTCTGCATGGCTGGCGTGTTTCTCCCTCGGGTCCCTGCTAACAGAGGACACCTTCTCCCTCCAACCATATCCTCTCTGTTAGTTTCCTTCTTAGCACTTCTCACAATTTATAATCATATACTTGTTGTCTACTTGCTTGTGTTCTGTCTCCCTCACTGGACTGTAAGTCTTCCTTAAAAATTGATTTCTGATTCATTAACATTTGACAAAATTTGCCAAATAAATAAATAAACAAGAAACACAGCCTGCCTGCTGCCTATAAACAACACAGACCAAGATTGTACCAACTCTGCAGTGTATACCTCTTAAGCGTCCACAATAAAAAGCTGAATTTAGAAAAACAGTTGAGCCTTTGCAAGTAACTCATTCACAGGACAGGGTGTGACAGGCAAGGACAAGTCCAGGCTTAAGGACAGTCACTTCCCCAAGTTTAGAACTGTCTAAAGAACCATAAAGTTCTTACAGTGAAGGTGACAGCCAAAAAAAAAAAAAACCCTAAAGGATGGGTGTAGTACATTTCTGTATTAGTTCCAAGTGTAACAGGGAAGAAGAGAATCTGACTCCAAGTTACATCTGTTTCTTTCACTTTAAGCTTTGCTCCCCATTGCTTTTGTTACCATAATCACTGAAAGGATGCTCTCTATAGCTTAGTTGTTGTTCAGTTGCTCAGTCATGTCGACTCTTTGTGACTCCATGGACTGCAGCACGCCAGGCTTCCCTTCCTTCACCATCTCCCAGAGCTTGCTCAAACTCATGTCCATTGAGTTGGTGATGCCATCTAACCATCTCGTCCTCTGTCGTCCCCTTCTCCTCCTGCTTTCAATCTTTCCCAACATCAGGGCCCTTTCTAATGAGTCACGTCTTCCCATCAGGTGGCCAAAGTATTGGAGCTTCAGCATCAGTCCTTCCAATGAATATTCAGGACTGATTTCCTTTAGGATTGACTGGTTTGATCTCCTTGCAGTCCAAGGGACTCTGAAGAGTCTTTTCCAACACCACAGTTCAAAAGCATGAATCCTTTAGTGCTCAGCCTTCTTTATGGTCCAACTCTCACATCCGTACAAGACTACAGGAAAAACTATACTTTTGACTAGATGGACCTTTGTCTCTGCTTTTTAATATTCTGTCTAGGTTAGTCATAGCTTTTCTTCCAAGGAGCAAGCATCTTTTAATTTCACGGCTGCACTCACCATCTGCAGTGATTTTGAAGCCCAAGAAAATAAAGTCTGTCATGGTTTCCATTGTTTCCTCATCTATTTGCCATGCAGTGATGGGACTGGATACCATGATCTTCATTTTCTGAATGTTGAGTTTTAAGCCAGTTTTTTCACTCTCCTCTTTCACTTTCATCAAGAGGCTCTTACTTCCTCTTTGCTTTCTATCATAAGGGTGGTGTTATCTGCATATCTGAGGTTATTGATATTTCTCCTGCAATCTTGATTCCAGCTTGTGCTTCATCCAGCCTGGCATTTCACATGATATATTCTGCATATAAGTTAAATAAGCAGGGTGACAATATACAACCTTGACTTACTCCTTTCCCAATTTGGAACCAGTCCACTGTTCCATGTCCAGTTCTAACTGTTGCTTCTTGACCAGCATACAGATTTCTCAGGAGGCAGGTAAGGTGGTCTGGTATTCCTGTCTCCTGAAGAATTTTCCACAGTTTATTTTGGTCCACACAAAGGCTTTGGTATAGTCAATAAAGCAGAAGTAGATGCTTTTCTGGAACTCTCCTGCTTTTTCTATGATCCAGCAGATGTTGGCAATTTGATCTCTGGTTCCTCTGCCTTTTCTAAATCCAGCATGAACATCTGGAATTTCTTGGTTTACCTGTTGAAGCCTCGCTTCGAGAATTTTGAGCATTACTTTGCTAGCATGTGAGTCTATAGCTTTAAGCATATATAACGACCTGCCTCAGGAAGCCCTGCCCTCTGCCTGAATATTAAACTAAAATGCCTTTGTTCAGGTCACAGGGAGACATTCTGACCCTGCCCACCTGTGAATGGCTACAGAGAAGAAGAAATTAACACATCCAGCACAACAAAGGAAACTATAAGAAAGGTGAAAAGACAGCTCTCAGAATGGGAGAAAATAATAGCAAATGAAGAAACAGACAAAGGATTAATCTCAAAAACATACAAGCAACTCCTGCAGCTCAATTCCAGAAAAAAAAAATGACCCAATCAAAAAATGGGCCAAAGAACTAAACAGACATTTCTCCAAAGAAGACATACAGATGGCTAACAAACACATGAAAAGGTGCTCCACATCACTCATTATCAGAGAAATGCAAATCAAAACCACAACGAGGTACCATTACACACCAGTCAGGATGGCTGCTATCCAAAAGTCTACAAGCAATAAATGCTGGAGAGGCTGTGGAGAAAAGGGAACCCTCTTACACTGTTGGTAGGAATGCAAACTAGTACAGCCACTATGGAGAACAGTGTGGAGATTCCTTAAAAAACTGGAAATAGAACTGCCATATGACCCAGCAATCCCACTCCTGGGCATACACACCGAGGAAACTAGAACTGAAAGAGACACGTGCACCCCAATGTTCATCGCAGCACTGTTTATAATAGCCAGGTCATGGAAGCAACCGAGATGCCCATCAGCAGACGAATGGATAAGAAAGCTGTGGTACATATACATAATGGAATATTACTCAGTCATTTAAAAAAATTCATTTGAATCAGTTCTAATGAGGTGGATAAAACCGGACCCCATTATACGGAGTGAAGTAAGCCAGAAAGAAAAACACCAATACAGTATACTAATGCATGTTTATGGAATTTAGAAAGATGGTAATAATAACCCTACATGCAAGACAGAAAAAGAGGCACAGATGTATAGAATAGACTTTTGGACTCTATGGGAGAAGGCGAGGGGGGGATGATCTGAGGGAACAGCATCAAAACATGTATATTATCAAGTGTGAAACAGATTGCCAGTCCAGGTTGGATGCATGAGACAAGTGCTCAGGGCTGGTGCACTGGGATGACCCAGAGGAGTGGGATGGGGAGGGAGGTGGGAGGGGGGTTCAGGATGGGGAACACATGTAAATCCATGGCTGATTCATGTCAATGTATGGCAAAAACCAGTACAATATTGTAAAGTAATGAGCCTCCAACTAATAAAAATAATTGGGGAAAAAATAAAGCTAAACATGCATTAGTATGGAAAAAAACATATAAAGAAATTATGTGTATGTTAAAAAAAAAAAAGAAATTAACACATCCAATTCCCAATGCTAACTAAGCCAGGAGATATTCTGTAAGACTCAGGGCCTTTTTATTTGACTGCCTCACCTCCTCCACCTCTCTATTCTATAAAAGATACTGGCATCCAGACCCCAATGGATGGTACTCTAGGACAGGGGTCCCCAACCTCCAGGCAGTGGACTGGTACCTCCTGTCAGATCAGTGGCAGCATTAGATTAGAAATAAAGTGCACAATAAATGTAATGTGCTTAAATCATCTTGAAACCATCCCTCCCACCCTCAGTTTGTGGATAAATTGCCTTCTACAAAATTGGTTCCTTGTGCCAAAAAGGTTTGGGACCACCACTTTAGGACACCTATCCACCATCTTTTCAGAAGCTCAGTTTTCTGAATAGTCACTCTTTCTTGCCACAAACCTCACCTCCCAATTATTGCCCTGCTGTGCAGTGAGCAGAATGAGCTTAGATTCAGTAACACAAGCTCACAAAAGGAGATTCACATTTGTTGGAGAAGTTTGTTGAGAGGATGTGACTGCAAGCTGACCCTAGAGTTGGATCCAGGCAATCAGGCTTCTTATTTGATGCCCCTGTCCTTAGAGTGTACACTCCATGCACTTCTGCTTAAGAACCATTTTCAGAGACATAGCCTTGAGGGACTAAGGCACTGTTGAGATCATCTGGATATTATATGTGATGGAACCTGTTGCAGAGAGGAAGCCAATTCTGACTCCATGTTGGAAACTGTTTCTTTGACTTGATGTTCATTGCTTTTGTTATTATAATCATACTTAATAGCTTGACTCAAGAGGATCCTGCCCCTCTGTCTGACTGTAAACTGAAATGCCTTTGTTCAGCTCATAGATAATCTGTCCCTGCCCACTTGTGAGGAGAAAAGATTGTTGTTCAGTATCTCTGCTGTGTCGACTCTTTGTGACCAGCAGGGACTGCAACATGCCAGGCTTACCTGTCCTTCACCAGCTCCCAGAGCTTTCTCAAACTCATGGCCATGAGTCGGTGATGTCATCCAACCATCTCGTCCTCTGTCATCCCCTTCTCCTCCTGCCTTCAATCTTTCCCAACATCAGGGCCTTTTCAAGTGAGTCGGCTCTTTGCATCACGTGGCCAAAGCTTCAGCTTCAGCATCAATCCTTCCAATTAATATTCAGGGTTGATTTCCTTTAAGATTGACTGGTTTGATCTCCTTGCAGTCCAAGAGATTCTCAAGAGTCTTCTCCAACACCACAGTTCAAAAGTGTCAATTCTTCGGCACCCCACCTTCTTTATGGTCCAATTCTCACATCCATACATGACTACAGGAAAAACTATAGCTTTGACTAGACAGATCTTTGTCAGCAAAGTAATGTCTCTGCTTTTTAATATTCTGTCTAGGTTGGTCATAGCTTTTCTTCCAAGGAGCAAGCATCTTTTAATTTCATGGCTGCTGTGACCATCAGCAGTGATTTTGGAGCCCAAGAAAATAAAGTCTGTCCTTGTTTCCATTGTTTCCTCATCTATTTGCCATGAAATGATGGGACTAGATGCCATGATCTTCATCTTTTGAACGGTGAGTTTTAAGCCAGCTTTTTCACCCTCCTCTTTCACCTTCATGATGAGGCTCTTTAGTTCCTCTTTCCTTTCTGCCATAAGTATGGTGTCACTGGCATATCCAAGCTTATTGATATTTTTCCTGTTACAGCCACACGTTCTGGGAAACAAACTCACTTAGAAGGACAATGCAGATAGTGAAGTGCAGTTTATTACATTGGCAGGCCCAAGGCAGAGTCTCCTCTTAGCCAAGGACCCCAACCAGTTTTTGTGAAAACCTTATATACCCTAAGTGTACGTGCCCAAACCCACCTCCCCAAATTCCCTGAAATTAGTGTGAACAAAGGAAAAGAAAGATACAATCAAAGTTAACCCGTGATTCATATGCCTTAGGCCTAGGTAGTTAACAGTGGACAATTATCAATAGGCCTGTGGTCATACCCCAATAAGCATAATAGAATTTATGATTCTATTTGATTACACAGACAATTAGGGTATTCTTTCAGGTGACGGAGAGTCTAGGTACGAACCCTGGGGCTCTTCCTTCCAGGGGTCTGGTTTTGCAGTTGTTATGTTGTTTCTATAGATACTGGGCAAAGAGCTCAAAGTCCACAGTCCAGCCCAAGATGGAGTCCTGCTTTCAAGACGAGCCTGTTCTGTCTGTTTCCTCCTTCACTCCCAGCAAGCTCCCTGCTGAGAGAAGAGATTACCACACCCCTTCCAAAGGCTGGCCACTTCCTTGGAGATGTTTTGCAAGACTGAAGACCCTTTCACTTTTCTTCCCCACTGTCTCTCCCTCTCTATTCTGCCTTATGACTTTAGTTGCTTCTTTCTCTCTGACTCTACAAAGGAAACTGGCATCCAGACCCCAGTAAGATGGTTATTTTGAGGTCCTAGCATGCCGACTTCTCAGTCAAATGGCTCCCTGAATAAAGGCTCTTCCTTGCCTCAACCCATCATCTCTCAGATTTATTGGCCCATCATGTGGCAAGCAGAGAGAGCTTGGACTGGGTAACAAACCCAGCTATGTATAAAACTTTTTAAGATTCTGGTGAGCAGGTACCAAGAGCTGACTCATTGGAAAAGACCCTGATGCTGGGAAAAATTGAGGGCAGGAGGAGAAGGGGACAACAGAGGATGAGATGGTTGGATGGCATCACCAACTCAATGGACATGAGTTTGGGTGAACTGTGGGAGTTGGTGATGGACAGAGAGGCCTGGCGTGCTGCGGTTCATGGGGTCGCAAAGCATCAGACACGACTGAGCAACTGAACTGAACTGAACTGAGACTCCTCAAGGTGGTGGGGTGGTAGGCACAAGTTTCGAGGAAGGAGCCTACTGTGTTCTCCTCTCCATCAGCTGAGAATTAAAGCCACCTTTCTATTTCCTCCAAACTCTGTCTCCACATTTTTCATTCAGCTTCACAGGGCAGAGTAAGACAAGATTTTAGCCAGCAACACACCAACTATGTGACAGATAAATGGGGGTACAGGGGAAATATAAAGCATAATCTTTGATCCAATGGAGTTAAAAACTTGCAAAACAATTTGAGGCTGCTCCCACCATCAATCATCAATGCCTGCTAAGCTGATGGACTACAGAAACTTGAGAGACAGAGGAGCATGTGTAGGCTGAGAGCCAGGAAAAGCTGTTGCAGAAGGTAACTTTGAGTTCTGCAGACCAGTCCTGACACCCCGTCAATGAAGAGGAGAGGAGTAGAGTTCACTGTGTCCCTGCTGAGCTCATCTCCTTGACTTTAACCGATGAAGACATTTCAGGATAAAGACCTTCTTTCCCAATCAGCAACGTGCTGTACATGCAAATATCTGAGATTGTTACAGCCAGCAGGACTCTTCTCACTCCAATTACTCCCTGTTCAGGCTTGCATCATCTTGTTTTTCTTTTTCCTGCTCTGCATTTTCCACCTACAGCATTCAATTCCTATTGACTCAGCACCAGATGACACTTTTCTTCTCTGGAATCCTCTACTGTCTCCATAGTGAGACTCTGTCATTGCTGATCACAGCTGCCTTCCTTTTGATCGATCACTAACTGCCTGCAGCATGTGCAAATAGGAGTACCAGCGGCCTCCACCGACCCCATCTCCTCAAGACGGGATGCCATGCCAACCCATGTGTCATTCTCACACACCCCAAGTGGCAGTCAGTGGCCACGATCCCATTATCTTTCACAGAAATTGAGAAGGAGCCTGAGAAGAAAAGAGGAAGAGAGGAGCGTCATATGTGATGAGAAGTTAAGGGCTACCAATTATGACTTTAGGAGAAAGTCAGTGACCCTGAGACACAGGCTAAGTCTGCCAGAAAAGCCGCTGAATGATTAGAGACTTGCTTGTGATCAAGAGGCAAGTATGCCCCCTGCCCCTACCCACTACCATCAAACACACAACTTGTAAATAATCAATCAAATGTACACTCCTCCAGGGTGGGAAACCCAGTTTTGTACATTCTTAATTCCACCTGCTTGACAGTGCTGCTCTTCCATGCTAGAGACAGTGTTGTCTGGCAGCAGAAGCTTCAATCAGAATCTAATTTTCATCCTTGTAGATACCTAGGTCTCATTCACTTTCTCATTCAAGTAAGAACCAAGCATTTCGTTCAAAACCATTAATGAAACAACAAGCCAATGAAGCCTCCTGTTGAAATATCTCTTCTCATTTATATTTGTTTACATTGTATGCTCTTCATACCGAGTCCTCAATAGACCAAAAACAGGGGTTTTTTTTAGATTTATTTTTAAATAAACATTGTTTTCAAGTATAATCTATAGATACTACTGTGAGATGAGGCATTTAAATCTTTCTTAAAATAACACAGTCTGTTAAGTTTAAAATCCCTCAAACCAAAATGCAGGCTATATTTATATAATGTAATATAAATTACTAAAATCTTAAATTCTAAATAATTTTGCCACAAAGTGAAGACGTTCAAAATTCTGTGAGAAAATACCTTCATTGTCGAAAATAAACAATAAAATGGAAAATAAAAATAAAAACTTTCAAAAAAAGAATAAAAGCTTCCTCAGCAGATGAATGGATAAAGATGTGATATATATATATGTATGTGCATATATATATATATAATATATACAATGGAAAATTACTCAGCCATAAGAAAAAAAAGAGAAGTTAGAGTTTCTCTGAGCACTAACTATCCTGGTGATTCAGAGATAAAGAATCCACCTGCCAATGCAGGAGACACAGGTTTGATCCCTGGGTTGAGCAGATTCCCTAGAGAAGGAAATGGCAACTCACTCCAGAACTCTTGCCTGGGAAATCCCATGGACAGATGAGTCTGGTAAGCTACAGTCCATGGGGTCACAAGAGTCAGACAAGACTTAATGACTAAACAACAAAACAACAATAAATGTTGCATTTTCCTTCACCATAAAAAAAAAAGAATGAAATTTTGCCATTTGCAACAACATGGATGAACCTCAGAGGGCCTTATGCTTTAAGAAGTAAGTCAAACAGAAAGACAAATATCATATGATAAAACTTACATGTGGAATCTAAAAAGTAAAACAAATTGAGTGAATATAAGAAAACAGAAACAGATTCAAAGACACAGAGAACAAAATAGTGGTTATCAGTGGGGAGAGGGAAAAAAGGAGAGGCAAGATGAGGGTAGAGGATTAAAAGGTAAAAAGTACTATGTGTAAAATAAATGAGGTACAATGGTACAGGACAGGGAATATAACCAATATTTTATAGTAAGTTTAAATGGACCATAATCTATAAAATGTTGAATCCTGAAACTAATGTTGTACACCTGAAACTAACACAATATTGTAAATCAACTATACTTCAATTAAAAAAAAAAAACAAACTACTACTACTATTTCTTCTATTGTTGCTCACTCCTGGGGTGCTGCTCAGAGTAGGGTAACACATCTCCTGTCTTTTTGTTTAAGTGAAACCAGAACAGTTTAACTCTAACACCACCAGCAGGCTCCTCATCCTTTATCTCACCATCTACCTTTTCTCCTACCTGCCCTTTACATATTTTCCTCTCTGCACATTTTTTGTTCTCATCTTTTCCCTCTTTTTCTTCCATTTTCCTCTCCCTTCTCTTTCCCCCATTCTCTAACTCGGTCTTTCCCTGCCCTCCCTTGCACCTCCCATTCCTTGCCATTAAAAGGCTATAAAAGGAAGTCCAAACACAAATTGTTATCGTTTGTTTTGAGAACTGTTTGCTTTAATTTTTAAAGTGGGTGCTTTGAATATTTTCCATTTTGAACTCTAAAATAAACATTTACTTTTTTGTGCCTACAAGTGTTCACAGTGTTCCCCATGAGGATCAGTGGACCTTGAAAGAGAAAAAGGATATATGCTCTAGAGTTATAATACATTGGGACTAGCCCTTTCAAATCTGCTTGAACTCAGTTATCTCTTGTGGATGCACAGACACCTGCAGATAAAGTCCTGAGGAGGGGGCTGACCCGTTCTTACCAAGCTCACACGAAGCATCCCCCAAAAGATGGCTGGAGTTTCCAATTGCTCTGGCAAACTGAGGAATGAGAAGTTATGTCATGCCAGTAATATTTAACTTGGTCAGGGGTAAAATCTGAGTTGTAGCACTTGCTGATTACTATGGCATAAATGCTCCCATCATGACCAATTTCAAGCTACTACCATAGCATCACTGAACACGGAGTTGAGAGTCAATGCACAGTAAGCCCACTATTAAATAGTATTTCTACCATATAGATACGCTAGATGTAAATAACCTCAAGGATAGATAATACTAAATTTTGCTAAAATAATTAGAAAGTAATGGGTTTTTAGTATTTTTACCTTTGTTCACAGTATAAATTATTTAAGTTTAAGAATACATAACTTAATTTTTAATAATGGCTATATTGGACAACCAGCTTGCAAAATTTCTGAAAATGTAACATTCTGTTCTCATAAACTGGTACAAGCCAGCTCCCACACACCTCCCTGAGGAAAGTCACCTCCTCTTATCCAGTTATATCGGAAAAGCTGGCCACTCAGAGCAAATGGGATTTTAAAAGCTGCAGTAATAATAGAATATAAGAAGGTTTCTTTACAAATAATGAAGGAAAACTAGCACTCAAGTAAGTTATCAATGTTGTTGGCATTTGTGTAGAAAGACTATACTTCATCAACAGAAAAAAATCTTCTTGGTGCCTGTGATGCACCAAACACAGCCATTTGCCACCAGCTCAGCCTCCCTCAATCATCACTTTCATCAAGGTCTGCCACACTGTGCTTTTCCACCTCATCTCCAATAACTTCTCCTTTGCCCAGACCGACTTAAGCATTTTTCCCCAAGTACATGGCTCCTTAGCTCCACTTGGTCTGTCTGGCTATACTTCCCTGCTGAGAAGCCCTTTGATTTCACATTTCAGGAACTAGCTTGGATGCCACCTCCAACTTTTCAACCTCAGGATCAGGAGGCTCCCATAGCTCTGGTTAACTGCATGTACCTTAATCTGCACTCTGTGTGTATGTACTCACAAGACATTTAGAAAAGTCAGCAGTGGCCACAGGACTGGAAAAGGTCAATTTTCATTTCAGTCTCAAAGAAAGGCAATGCCAAAGAGTGTTCAAACTACTATAAAATTGTGCTCATTTCACATGCTAGCAAGGCAATGTTCAAAATCCTTCAAGTGAGGCTTCAAAAGTACATGAACCAAGAAATTCCAGATGTACAAACTGGATTTAGAAAAGGCAGAGGAACCAGAGATCAAATTGCCAACATCCGTTGGATCATAGAAGAAGAGCAAAGGAATTCCAGAAAAACATCTATTTCTGCTTCATTGACTATGCTAAAGCCTTTAACTGTGTAGATCACAACAAACTGTGGAAAATTCTTGAAGAGAAGGGAATACCCGACCACATTACTTGTCTCCTGAGAAACTTCTATGGAGGTCAAGAAGCAACAGTAAGAATCAGATATGGAACAATGGACTGGTTCAAAATTTGGAAAGGAGTATGTCAAGGCTGTATATTGTCACCATGCTTGTATAATTTAAATGCAGAGTATATCATGTAAAATGCCAGGATGAAATCAGCATTGCCAGGAGAAATATCAACAACCACAGATATGCAGATGATATCACTTTAATGGCAGAGAGCGAAGAGGATCTTAAAAGCCTTCTGATGAGGGTGAAAGAGGAGAGTGAAAAAGCTGGCTTAAAACTCAACATTCAAAAAACTAAGATCATGGCATCAGGTCCCATCACTTCATGGCAAATCGATGTGGAAAAAGTGAAAACAGTAACAAATTTTATTTTCTTGAGCTCCAAAATCACTGCAGACAGTGACTGTAGCCATGTAATTAAAAGATAGGAATATAGATAAATAAAATAGAATTGAGAGTCTGGAAATAAACCCTTATATTTATGGTCAGTGGGTTTTTAACAAAGTTACAAAACAGTTCAACAGAGAAATTATGCTATTTTTGACAAATGGTGCTGGAACATTTGGACATGTAAAAGCCAATAATATATGTATTATACATATATGTATATATATACATGTATATACATATTATGTAAGAAAGATAGATCTTGACCAATACCCCCTATCTTATACAAAATCAACTCACAGACCTAAATGAAAAATCTAAAACTAATAAAATTCTAGGGAGAAAAAGTACCTTGCAGTCTCATCAGAACAAAAAAATTCTCTATGTCCAATGACGATGCTAACTAGATTTATTGTGGTGACTAGATTTAATGTTATGTGTCAATTATACCTCAGCATAAAAAAAAAGAAAAAAAGAAAGCAACATGTAGCTACCTTGCTCTTTTGTATTTAAGGAACCTTCCCCAATATACAAAAACCCTACAATTACCTCATCTGGAGCAGAAACCTCACAAAAGAGAGGATGACCATCCTTAAAACCTACCCCAAACATCCCCTATTTTCATTCGACTCATAACAAAGGTTAAATTTCAGCATGTCCTGGTGGCCTGGAAGTGGTAGCACATCTCTGGTGCTGAGTGCAGGTTCTCAGATTTGCCCCTTCTTCCAGGGAAGCACTACCTCCTCTTCAGAGTAAGTATGGACCAAAATAATCTATACATTATGCCTTCACTAAACACCTGCTATAAAACAGTCTGAGGTGGGACTTCCCTGGTGGTCCAGCGGATAAGACTCCAGGCTCCCAATGCAGGGGAACTGTGTTTGATCCCTGGTCAGGGAACCAGATCTCACATGCTGTAACTATGTCAAATAAAGACAAATAAGTATTAAAAAAAAAAAAAAAAAAGACTGCAGTATGTGTAGCTCCCATCTCTGGCCTTGTTTATTTTCAGTGGTTATATAATCCTTTGACCCACAGTTTCTGGCTCCAATAAGTACCCAAAGCTGAAGTACAAAAACAAACTCCAGCTTGGAAGGGAAGGTAGAAAGGTTTGTTCTCACAGAATCTGTCCCCATGACCACTGAAATAACCAGCCCAGATTCTTAGTTTTTATTCATTGCAATCAGTAAATATTTATTAAGTAATCACAAGAGATTTATTGTGTAATTAAAGTTGATAATGTACTATGCAACCACGTGAAGACACAAAGCCAGAGTCCCCAAACCTGCACAGTCCATTCTTGATGAAGAGTAAGCATACACCTTTATGTTTTCACAGACTCTGTTTACAGAGCAATTCCAAACTCTTTTCATTGGGTGACATGCCTCTGTGTGACTAAATGTTCTAGGTTCCATATGGGCAAGGTAGCTAGGCAGAGAATCCCCTAAAACTCAAATTGTTTCTAAGGGAAATAGGGGTTGTACTTACGCTGGAGGAGGACAAAGATAGACTCTGAAAGAGCAGGTGGTTAGAGGTTAGCGTCCATCATCACGGAGCTGATCTCAGTAAGGTAAGGATCTCATTGCTTGTGCTGCCCCAGGTCCCCAACTATCCCACCAGTGGGTATTGTTGGTGACAAGATAAAACCCAGGAGTAAAGCCCATCACTGCTATAAGAACTACTTAAATGCTCCTGATTTGAGTTAGTTGTTTCCTTATGCAAAATATACATACATTTTTTTTTATCATATACTTGAATAATAATGTAAAGGACAAAAGGGATGGGAAAGAAGAAATGTTTAGGGGAAAGAGAACAAAAAAGGGATGAAAAAGTAGAGAAGAAATAAGGAAGGAGAACATTACCCTATAAGTTCACTGAGGCCATTTACCAATACCTTGTACAGTACCTTGCACTTAGAGAGGGAAATGCTTATTCAATGAATGAATGAATGAACAGTCATGAAAAATGAGAGAGAAACAAGATACATGAATACAATAACTTATAAATAGGTTTAACTCTTTAAATGTTAAGCAAATGTGCCTTTATATAAAAAGATAACAACAGTGATATTCCTTCCAAGCTCCTCCAATCAAAAATATGTACTTCCTATTGTTTATCCTCTGTTGGATATGAATCAGCCATATATCCTACTCACCTCCCTTTATGACCAGGATATTGATCCCAGAATGGAAAAGAGCAACAGATGTCTGAACCCACAATTTGGTTTCCAGTGGAACTATACGCTCAACTAACATGAGATGGAAATGAAGGCTGAATGCCTATTTATAAGAACTGACTACATGCCTACTGTGTATACAAAAAAATAAACCAAAGGTATAAGATGAAATTCTGGGCTTCCAATCTACAAAAATCTCACAAGAGGTTTTATTGTTAATTGAAAAATAAGCCTATTTGCCCATGGAGGCCCTTGGGAAACAGTGTCACTGACTGGATAATATATATAAATACTTTGCATATATAACTTTAATTGTATGGCTTCCTGAAAAATGAAAGAATTTAGTGCAGAGACATTTGAGCTCAGTATCTAAGGACTACATTCCTTCTCCTAGGAACACAGAGATCTATTATTTCAAAAACTAAATCCTAGCCATATGCTAAAGATGACTCAGTGCCCAGAAAGCTCAGGAGAACAAATCTCAAACAGAAACTGCCTCTGTGAAATGCCCCATTTCTCCCACCTAATATTTACATGCCACCTAAGTATCACCCATGTGGTCTGAAAGCTATCAAAGAGACAATGCTGATAGGTCCAGAATTGAACAATAGTTACCACAGATATATTTAGGGAGAATTCTTCTATTCAAGACCCTGAAAAGTACCTCTCAAATTTAGTTTTCAAAATCATGGTTTTAAAACACACTGGCTGAGAATCTGGAACCTAGTATTTTTTGAGGTTATTTGATCCATATTCACTCTACAGAGCAAATAGTGATTCCTGGAAGAAGGGACAAATCTGGGAACCTGGACTCAGCACCAGTTATATGCAGAGACCTGCCCACTTCCAGGCCACTAGAACATGCTGAAATGTAACCTTACTTATGGGTCTAATCACAATAGGAGTGTTTGGGGTAGACTTTTTAAAGATTTTTAAAACATCTTTTTTGAATTTGCTGCTTCTTTTCTTATGTTTTGGTTTTTTGGCCATGAGGCATGTGGGATCTTATCACCCCAACTAGGGATCAAAGCTGCACCTCCTGCATTGAAAGGAAGTGTCAACCACTGTACCACCACGGAAATCCCTTGGGTAGGTTTTAAGGAGGATGGGCATCTTCTCTTTTGTAAGGTATCGGCTCCAGGTGAGGTAACTGTAGGGTTTTCGGGGGAGAAAAAGATTCCTCAGATACAGAGGTGCAGGCAAGGGAGACTACGAGTGACTCAAGATTCCCAAGTTTCAGGTTCAACCAAAACTCCTCAATTCAAGTCTTGGAACCTCATTCCTTCCTTATCAATGACCTGCTTTCCCATGGAACACCTTGCAAGGCTGTGAACTAAACTGATGTAATTCTGCAATCTGCACAATCAAATTTTGCATTTGATTTTCAATAATATCATGCCTGTGACTATAAGAAACAAAAGATTCTTTTAGGGTTGTTGTGGAAACTCTCTGGTTCTCAGGCCAAGAAATGAAGTTGTTTAAGTTGTTTAAGAGTTTAAATCCTGAGATTTTCACTTTCTTTTTCTAAGCACTCCACTGGAGTGCTTAGCCAATCTGGAACAAGGTCCTTGCAGTGATTGCTGCTTTCGTAACAGGTGCGGCAGCCACTTGGGCCCCCAAAGCACATGTGTTTCATCACCATCAACCACGTGTGGCTATTTGACTGGGATGCCACCGAGTGTCATATATAAGTAGCATCACATTTCCCCTTGGCGAGGGGCTCAGACCAACCCAACCACAGAAACAATCTTCAAGAGTTTCTCTCCTCGGACTAATCCTAATATCAATTTCTATTTCAGTCAGGGTTCAGTCAAGATGCAGAAACCACAGCAATTCAACCAGGGAAAGCATAATATAATGAATTATTCACTTGGTGAAAAGGTGGTTAGCTACTAAAAGAGTATAAGAGAATTTTATGGGAATAGAAATGGCAACCACAGGCTACAGCTATTATTCTCAGAGCTGAGGGAAGGGTAAATAAGGAGGAAACGTCAAAATGTAGAGAAAAGCTGCTCCAGGCTAAGATTCGGGTCTCTAAGGAGATGGCTCAGCTACTAGAGAAACATGTCACTCACCACTTGGATGAAGAGGAAACCTTCTAGAGGACACTCGCTAGCTGGAGCCATGGGAGCAATCCACCACCACAAGGAATACTGCCAAGGCCAGCTGTGGCCTGATTCATTCACTGTCACGTGGAGAAAAAAAATCAAGATGAGTCCTTCATTCTTCAATCTGGAGAATCCCATCAGCACACCCTTTACCCCCAGTTGGTCAAATCCAACATCTGGCAGAGAAAATACTGTAGCTTGCAAGAGTACAGTTCCAGGGTCATAGAGCAGGATAAAGAAAGGTAGATGTGGAGCTAAAGGAAAATGAATGAACAATCGGAACACCTGAACATAAACACTAGGAGTAAAGACAGAAAGAGGTAAATAATCACAAGATATACTTAGAGGCAGAAGCACTTGTACTTGGTTTTGAGTCCTTTTGGGAGTGAGTAAAAGGAGGGCTCAGGATGACGTTCTCCTAAGAGAGAAGGGGGAAAACTGGGGATGTTCAGTCTTGTATCAAATGAGTTTTGTTTGGTGGGGGAGGTAAGGAATTAAGAATTACATTTTGGGCATATTCCATATATCTATGACAGAAGTCAAGGTGTCAAATGGCAGACAGCAATGCAAAGCTTGAGACTGGCTGAAGATAAAAATGGACATCATCAGCAGGTAGATGCTATTTCAGGTCACAGGACTATATGACATCACTTACAGAGAGACTGTACTTAGATAAAAGGGCAACAAGCGTGCTCTGAGAAGCTCCCAACACTTATTATAGAAATCAGAGAAGGGATGAGGCGCACATAAAGGAGACAGATTAGCCAGTGAGAGAGGAGGAAAAAAATCAGGAGAATTTGGGATTATGGAAGCTGAGTAAGAAGTGTTTACCCCCAAATTAGTCAATTCTGTCAAATACCAATTCCACTGGATTTAACAAGGTGAGTTTTAATGAACAGAGGAAAAGAGAAAGGAGCAGAGAAGTGAGTTGTAGCAAGAGGAAATGGTGGGTCAAGGTAGGACTTTTTTTTTTTTTTAAGGTAGGACTTTTAAACTGAGCTGTCCGATACGGGAGCCTCTAGTCACAGGTAGTTCCTGAGCACCTGAAATGTGACTAGTGAAAATTGAGATGTGCTACAGGTATAAATAGTGCACCAAGTTTTTAGAACTTAGTATAAAAAAAAGTATAAAATATCTTGTTGATAATTTTTATATTACTTGTATGTTAAAAATGGTAAATTCTGTATATAATGGGTTAAATAAAATGTATTACAATTACTGTTTCTTCTTTTCACTTTTTTGGGGAGAATTTTTATTTTATTTATATATTTTAATTTTTGGCTGTGCTGAGTCTTCATTGTCCCATGTGGGCTTTCTCTAGTTATAGTGAGGGGAGAGGGACTGCTTTCTCGTTGTGGTGCGCAGGCTTCTCGCTGTCATGGCTTCTTTTGTTGTGGAGCACTGGCCCTAGGTCTGAGGGCTCAGTAGTTATGGTGCACGGGCTTAGTTGTCCTGTGGCATGAGGGATCTTCCAGGACGAGGGATCAAACCCGTGTCCCCTGCATTGGCAGGAGGATTCTTAACCACTGGACCACCAGGAATATCAATCTTTTCACTTTTTTAAGGTGGCTATCATAAAACTTTAAATTACATACATGACTCACCTTATATTCCTATTAGAGAGAACTGTATTAAGGCATGTTTGCATGCTAACAGAATGAACAGGGGAGAAGCAGAGATTGATAAAATAGAAAGAAAAAGCAGAAGAGGGAAGTCATAAATAAGCTTCAAGAGATAAGGAGAAGTGGGGAAACAACCATAGATTGATGGACAGAGAGAAAGACAGATGTACACATGCAAATATTTCTCATATCCTTTAAAAAGAAACTGTGTGCATGTGTACTCAGTCACATCCAACTCTTTAGAACCCCATGGACTGTAGCCCACCAGGCTCCTCCATCCATAGGATTCTCCAGGCAAGAATACTGGAGTGGGTTGCCATTTATTTCCTTCTCCAGTAAACAGAGGCTATCCAATCTTTTTAAATGGCCATGAAGCATTAATAAACATTTACAAAGGTCTAGGCTGCAAATAAAATCTCAATATGTTTCCAAAGGTACAGTTCATATTGCAAGAAAATAAGAAATTCACAAGAAAAAGGCAGCAAACTCAATCTAACCCATGAACCATATAAAACAGTTTTCTAGATAACTCTTGGGTTAAAGCAGAAGTCAAAAGTAAAATACAGAATGTTTAGAAATTTAAAAAAAAAACAACACTATATTTCAAAATTCATCTGATCCCACCAAAGCCTTAACTGATGGAAACATTCAGAATTTTTAGTGATCTTCTTAACATACTGAAGACAAACTAAATGACTTAAGCATTCAAATCAGGAAACTAATAAAAGAACACACAGAAGAAATACAAAGAAGAACTAACAAAAAGATCTTAATGACCCAGATAACCACAATGGTGTGACCACTCACCTAGAACCAGAAATCCTGGAGTGCCACCTGAAGTCAAGTGCGCCTTAGGAAGCATCACCATGAACAAAGGCAGTGGAGGTGATGGAATTTCAGTGGAGCAATTTCAAATCCTAAAAGATGAAGCTGTTAAAGTGCTGCACTAAATACGCCAACAAATTTGAAAAACTCAGCAGTGGCCAAAGGACTGGAAAAGGTCAGTTTTCATTCCAATCTCAAAGAAAGGCGATGCCAAAGAATGTTCAAACTACCACACAATTGCACTCATCTCACACGCTAACAAAGTAATGCTCAAAATTCTCCAAACTAGGCTTTAACAGTACATGAACTGAGAACTTCTAGATGTATGAGCCGGATTTAGAAAAGGCAGCGGAACCAGAGATCAACTTGCCAACATCCACTGGACCACAGAAAAAGCAAGGGAATTTCAGGAAAACATCTACTTCTGCTTCATTGACCACACTAAAGTCTTGGACTGTGTGGATCACAACAAATTGTGGAAAATTCTTAAAAAGATGGGAATACCAGACCACCTTACCTGCCTCCAGAAAAACCTGTATGCAGGTCAAGAAGCACCAGTTAGAACCAGAAATGGAACAATGGACTGGTTCCAAATTGGGAAAGGAGTATGTCAAATCTGTATACTGTCACCCTGCTTATTAACTTATATGCAGAGTACATCAGGGCTTCCCTGATAGCTCAGTTGGTAAAGAATATGCCTGCAATGCAGGAGACCCCAGTTCGATTCCTGGGTCGAAAGATCCATTGGAGAAGAGATAGGCTACCCACTCCAGTATTCTTGGGGTCCCTTGTGGCTCAGCTGGTAAAGAATCTGCCTGCAATGCGGGAGACCTGGGTTTGATTCCTGGGTCGGGAAGATCCCCTGGAGAAGGGAAAGGCTACCCACTCCAGTATTCTGGTCTGGAGAATACCATGGACAGTATAGTCCAGGGGGGTCACAAAGAATCCATCATGAGCAATGCCGGGCTGGATGAAGCACAGCTGGAATCAAGATTGCTGGGAGAAATATCAATAAACTCAGATATGCAGATGACACCACCCTTATGGCAGAAAGTGAAGAGGAACTAAAGAGCCTCTTGATGAAAATGAAAGAGGAGAGTGAAAAAGTTAGCTTAAAGCTCAACATTCAAAAAACAAAGATCATGGCATCTGGTCCCATCACTTCATGGCAAATAGATAGGGAAACAATGGAAACAGTGACAGACTTTATTTTCTTGGGCTCCAAAATCACTGCCGATGGTGACTGCAGCCATGAAATTAAGACACTTGTTCCTTGGAAGAAAAGCTATAACCAACCTAGACAGCATATTAAAAAGCAGAGACATTACTTTGCTGACAAAGGTCCATGTAGTCAAAGCTATGGTTTTTCCAGTGGTCATGTATGGATGTGAGAATTGGACCATAAAGAAGGCTGAGCACTGAAGAACTGATGTTTTTGAACTGTGGTATTGGAGAAGACTAGTGAGAGTCCCTTAGACAACAAGGAGATCAAACCAGTCAATCCTAAAGGAAATCAATCCTGAATATTCATTGGAAGGACTAATGCTGAAGTTGAAGCTTCAATGCTCTGGCCAACTGATGCAAAGAGCCAACTCCTTAGAAAAGACCCTGATGCTGGGAAAGATTGAAGGCAGGAGGAGAAGGGGACGACAGAGGATGAGACAGTTGGATGGCATCACTGATTCAATGACATGAGTTTGAGCAAGCTCTGGGAGATGATAAAGGACAGGGAAGCCTGGCATGCTGCAGTCCATGGGGTCACAAAGAGTCAGACATGACTGAGTGACTGAAGAACAATAAAAGAACATCAAAATAAACCAACAGAGAATAGGGGGAACTAAGTAAAAGTAGAAATTAACAAACTAGAAATCAAAGGAAAACTGCATAAACCTGATAAAACAGTAATTTTGTTTTTGTTTTGTTGTTAAATACTACAACATAAAAACCATTAGTTAGCAGAACCAAGAAAAAAGGAAGAGGAAATAAAAATATATACAGTGAGAAAGTGAATATAACCAAAAATGGACTAAAATTATAAAATTTCCAACATATGCCAATAAATTAGAAAATCTACATGAAATAGACATATTTTAGAAAGATACAAATAACTAATATTGTCTCTTTAAGAGTGAAAATTAGCCTAATAATTAGAGAAGAACTTAGAAATGTAGCAAAAGTTCTAACTTCAAAAAAGTACTAGTTGAGACTGTTTTACCAGAGAGTCCAATATATTTTAAAGAATAGATAATTCCTGAGTTGTTTAAATCATTCAGATAATAAAAACTATGACAAGCTTCCCAATTTACTTCTTTTAAGAAGTTTATCCTGACTCTAAAAAGTAACTATGTGGACTTCCCTGGTGGCAGAGTGGGTAAGAATCTGCCTGCCAATGCAGGGGACATGGTTCAATCCCTGGTCTGGGATGATTCCACATGCCTTGGAGCTACTAAGCCTGCACACTAGAGCCCAAGAGCTGCAACTACTGAGCCTGTATGCTGCAACTACTGAAACCCGTGGGCCTGGAGCCTATGCTTGGCAACAAGAGAAGCCACCACAGTGAGAAGCCCGTGCACCCTAATGAAGAGTAGCCCCCGCTCACCATAACTAGAGAAAGCCCTTGCACAGCAATGAAGACACAGTGCAACCAAACAAATAATAAAAAATAATAAATAAAAACTAACAATGCTAGCAAAAATAAAATAAATCTTGGTCATTTTCACCAAGGAATATAAATTTTAAAATCCAACGTAAAATAGTAACAAATCTAATTTGCCACACTATAGGATACTTTTGACAGCAACCAACAGAAACCGTGATTCAAATTATTTTTAACCACATGAGTATTTCTTGACTCAGCCGGAAGTCTAGAGGTAGAGGAAGTTTTAGGACAGGCTGCAGTTCAATGATGTTATTAAGAATCCAGATTTTTTTCCACGTCTCTGCTGTGCCATTCTTGGTGTTAGGTCATTACTAGTCTTGTAGAAATATGACAGCAATATTTCCAAGCATCCAGGCACAATTCTCAGAGGCTGAAGAAAAAATGACTCCCTTTGATTTTCACTTCAGAGAAAGGACATTTTTTCCTTTCTCTGAAAGGAGAGACAGAAGCTCTCCTAGCAAATGTCATGTCTCATTAAAAAGAGCTAGATCAAATGTCTATTCCTGGGCCAATTCCAATAAATGACAAGGTATTGTTTTAGTCTGTAGCATCAGAATCTCCTGGAAGATTTATTTAAACACATATCACAGGGTCCCATCCACAGTTTCTGATTCAGTAGGTCTGGCATGGAGCCATGTATTTCTTATAAGTTCCCAGGTAATACTGATACTGATTATCTTGGACCAATTAGGATTATCTCTGGAGCTGAAGGTGAGGTCAGGCTCCCTGAGACATCTGGCTGCCCTGAGGATGGATCAGTCAATTCAGTTCAGTTGCTCAGTCGTGTCTGATTCTTTGCGACCCCATGAATCGCAACACGCCAGGCCTCCCTGTCCATCACCAACTCCTGGAGCTTGCTCCAACTCATGTCCATTGAGTCAGTGATGCCATCCAGCCATGTCATCCTCTGTCGTCCCCTTCTCCTCCTGCCCCCAATCCCTCCCAGCATCAGGGTCTTTTCAAATGAGTCAACTCTTCGCATCAGGTGGCCAAAGTACTGGAGTTTCAGCTTCAGCATCAGTCCTTCCAACAAACACCCAGGACTGATCTCCTTTAGAATGGACTGGTTGGATCTCCTTGCAGTCCAAGGCACTCTCAAGAGTCTTATCCAACACCGCAATTCAAAAGCATCAATTTTTCGGCGCTCAGCTTTCTTCACAGTCCAACTCTCACATCCATACATGACCATAGCCTTGACCAGACGGACCTTTGTTGACAAAGTAATGTCTCTGCTTTTTAATATGGTGTCTAGGTTGGTCATAACTTTCCTTCCAAGGGGTAAGCGTTTTTTAATTTCATGGCTGCAGTCACCATCTGCAGTGATTCTGGAGCCCAGAAAAATAAAGTCTGACACTGTTTCCACTGTCTCCCCATCTATTTCCCATGAGGTGATGGGACCAGATGCCATGATCTTAGTTTTCTGGATGTAGAGCTTTAAGCCAACTTTTTCACTCTCCTCTTTCACTTTCATCAAGAGGCTCTTTAGTTCCTCTTCACTTTCTGCCATAAGGGTGGTGTCATCTGCATATCTGAGGTTACTGATATTTCTCCTGGCAATCTTGATTTCAGCTTGTGCTCCCTCCAGCCCACAGTTTCTCATGATGTACTCTGCATAGAAGTTAAATAAGCAGGGTGGCAATGTACAGCCTTAACGTACTCCTTTTCCTATTGGGAACGAGTCTGTTGTTCCATGTCCAGTTCTAACAGTTGCTTCCTGACCTGCATATAGGTTTCTCAAGAGGCAGGCCAGGTGGTCTGGTATTCCCATCTCTTTCAGAATTTTCCACAGTTTATTGTGATCCACACATGAGAATGGATAGATACCTGCTTAGAAGCATGACTTATGTAGCATTTTCAACAAGAAGCAATAAATTTGGACAGAAATGGCAGAACAGAGGAAAGTGGTTTTAGGCTTCCAAGAGTGGCATGCCAAGGGAAGGTAAATATATGTGAGGAAACTAATGGAGTAAAGTTTGCTTGCAGATTTCTCTGGTGCCATCTCTGAGTTGATAAGAGTCTGTCTCCAGCAAAAGGAGAATTTATATATTGCCTTTAGGAAGAAAGGAGCAGCTTTATCAGGCTTTGATGCCTCTTAATTGCCTTCAGCTCAAATAATTTTCATGTCAAAGAAGCATATTTTGACGTGACATTCTGATTTTCTTCCATTTCCCATTTGAAACTTTATCCTCAGGAAGTTTCAAGTAATAAGGCTGAGTTTGCAGCTGCAGAAAGACTTGAGTTAGATATTGTGAGATAAGAGATCAAGTCAAAGGGTAAAGAAAACATAAATTGGAAAAAGCAGAAAAGAACACATCTAGTTACAATGTCCCATATCTTATTTCAGTCTCTTAGTCTTGGGAATAGGTCAGTCCAGTTAAACAATTGTGTTTCATCTAAGGAGGTAGTGTTGCAGGTTTCCACCTAAACATGGCCTCTGTGTATGGTACAAGCAATCAGGTATTGAATAAAAGGTATTTCTATAGAAATTTTAAAAACAAAGTAATGATAGGAGAAAACTTACAAACCATTTTTTAAAGTCTGGAGACCAGGCAGTAGAGAATATATCTAGATATAGTTTCTTTCAATGGTAAAGCAAGGAGGGCAGTGATAATTTTTGATGAATTTCCTGGTTTGCAGTTTGAATGCCTATGTTGGTGTTGGATGTTCTGGTAAACTTTCTGAGTGACCCACATAGCAGCAGGCATGAAGGATGTCCATACATCACATCTGTTGTAATGATTTCTCTGAAGTTTATAACCAATTAATCTAGTTTGCAGTGTTTGGGGAAAAGAGCAGTGGTAGTTCTTAGTGATTCCAAGTCAGAAAGTTGGGAGAAAAAATGAAAATAATAATTTGGAGAGTTGTAGCCAGGTGGTGGAGGAAACCTGAAGAATTCAGGAACCAGTACAGTTTACAGTTAGGGACTAAAACCTGAAAGACAATGAACAGGGCTAGAATCTAATATCCAAACAGATGTGCCACTTTTTTATGGCACTGATAATTTTTCTGTCTAAAGTAAGACAAATCTGTTTGGAAAAATAAGTCTAATGTCACTAGATTTGGCCTGATTACTTATACAAGTACAGCAAGACTGACCAAGGGTCTTCTGAGTTTTCTTTGCTGGAACTTTTCATAAGGAATCTCAGATTGGACTTTTAAAAGCTTCTCAAGGCTAGTAAGCCAAGTCAAGGAGTCATCACAAGACTTTTTCTATAACACCTACTGATTTGGGTGAATTCCTCTCTTCCTAAGGTCCCCCAAATATTCTGAGGTTCCTGGCCTACCAGGTAGTGACCTCCCTCACTCACTGTGATGTGGGAACCCTATAAGCAAGATACAAGTTGGATTTTCAAAGTGATCTTTTCTGGATTTTGAAAGTCAACCTTACCTCCTTAGAGCTATCTGGTCAGATCTGAGTCTATGTATATCCCTCTCAAACATGACATTCCAGTGAAAGTCTTGGTAATGAGAGAGCTTAATCTTAGGTAGGTTGATAAGGAGACCAGGGCCCTTGAAGAGGATGAAGGAACAAACTTTTTATTCTACATTGCTTTGTCTTAACACATAAGACATTTTTTCTTAAACTCTGAGTTGTTATGACAACAATCTATTTTGCCTAAGATTAACTTTCTTTAAGCCCAGAGCTAGTGATTACACAACAAAATAACTCAGCAAGGGTATGTTTTTCCTTAAGTTCTGTACTAATGATTCTATTCTATTCCAGTTGAGCTATTTCAAATCCTGAAAGATGATTCTGTGAAAGTGCTGCACTCAATATACCAGCAAATTTGGAAAACTCAGTAGTGGCCACAGGACTGGAAAAGGTCAGTTTTCATTCCAATCCCAAAGAAATGCAATGCCAAAGAATGCTCAAACTACTGCACAATTGCACTCATCAATCACGCTAGTAAAGTAATGCTCAAAATTCTCCAAGCCAGGCTTCAGCAATACGTGAACCACGAACTTCCAGATGTTCAAGCTGGTTTTAGAAAAGGCAGAGGAACCAGAGATCAAATTGCCAACATCCACTGGATCATCAAAACAGCAAGAGAGTTCCAGAAAAACATCTATCTCTGCTTTATTGACTACGCCAAAGCCTCTGACTGTGTGGATCACAACAAACTGTGGAAAATTCTGAAAGAGATGGGAATACCAGACTACCTGACCTGCCTCTTGAGAAACCTATATGCAGGTCAGGAAGCAACTGTTAGAACTGGACATGGAACAACAGACTCGTTCCCAATAGGAAAAGGAGTACGTTAAGGCTGTACATTGCCACCCTGCTTATTTAACTTCTATGCAGAGTACATCATGAGAAACTGTGGGCTGGAGGGAGCACAAGCTGAAATCAAGATTGCCAGGAGAAATATCAGTAACCTCAGATATGCAGATGACACCACCCTTATGGCAGAAAGTGAAGAGGAACTAAAGAGCCTCTTGATGAAAGTGTAAGAGGAGAGTGAAAAAGTTGGCTTAAAGCTCAACATTCAGAAAACTAAGATCATGGCATCTGGTCCCATCACCTCATGGGAAATAGATGGGGAGACAGTGGAAACAGTGTCAGACTTTATTTTTCTGGGCTCCAGAATCACTGCAGATGGTGACTGCAGCCATGAAATTAAAAAACGCTTACGCCTTGGAAGGAAAGTTATGACCAACCTAGACACCATAGCAGAGACATTACTTTGTCAACAAAGGTCCGTTTAGTCAAGGCTATGGTTTTTTCCAGTGGTCATGTGTGGATGTGAGAGTTGGACTGTGAAGAAAGCTGAGCGCCGAAAAATTGATGCTTTTGAATTGCGGTGTTGGATAAGACTCTTGAGAGTGCTTTGGACTGCAAGGAGATCCAACCAGTCCATCCTGAAGGAGATCAGTCCTGGGTGTTCATTGGAAGGACTGATGCTGAAGCTGAAACTCCAGTACTTTGCCCACCTGATGTGAAGAGTTGACTCATTTGAAAAGACCCTGATGCTGGGAGGGATTGGGGGCAGGAGGAGAAGGGGACGACAGAGGATGACATGGCTGGATGGCATCACTGACTCAATGGACATGAGTTGGAGCAAGCTCCAGGAGTTGGTGATAGACAGGGAAGCCTGATGTGCTGCAGTCCATGGGGTCGCAAAGAGTCAAACACTAGTGAGTGACTGAATTGAACTGATAAGGAGAACAGATTCTTACTGAATTTATGAAAATATATTATCATGAAATTAAAAATATTCAATAAGCTTTTCCAAATTCTGCAGGCATCATATAGGGGAAAAGAGTAATTGTTTCACCTTTGTCCACAAAGGTATAATTTACCAAGTTGCTGTAAGTTGGAGGTGGCTAAGGAAAGAGAATAAAAGGTTTCTTTAAATCTGAAAAACAAAATACTAAAGAACCAGCAATATTCCAAACAAAAATTCATAAAAATTGTAATCATTCTCACCAGTTCACTCAGTGTCATGCAACTAATTGTTATTATGTTTGATATTTGGTTTGCAGTTTTAAGAATCCATCAACTTCCACTTGAGTTCTGAAAATTTACACCCAGCTCAATGGCATGATCTTAAAAGTTATCAGAACTCTGTATTCTAAAGTATTTGTCAAGGTCTTTTCCACTAACCTTTGAGGACAAGCAATTTTGTTTTTTGCTTTTTTTTTTTTTCATTTATTTTTATTAGTTGGAGGCTAATTACTTTACAATATTGTAGTGGTTTTTGCCATACAGTGACATGAATCAGCCATGGATTTACATGTATTCCCCATCCCGATCCCCCCTCCCACCTCCCTCTCCACCCGATTCCTCTGGTCTTCCCAGTGCACCAGGCCCGAGCACTTGTCTCACGCATCCAGCCTGGGCTGGTGATCTGTTTCACCCTAGATAATATACATGTTTCAATGCTGTCCTCTCTAAACATCCCATCCTCGCCTTCTCCCACAGAGTCCAAAATTCTGTTCTGTACATCTGTGTCTCTTTTTCTGTTTTGCATATAGGGTTATCATTACCATCTTTCTAAATTCCATATATATGCGTTAGTATTACTGTATTGCTGTTTATCTTTCTGGCTTACTTCACTCTGTATAATGGGCTCCAGTTTTATCCATCTCATTAGAACTGATTCAAATGAATTCTTTTTAATGGCTGAGTAATATTCCATGGTGTATATGTACCACAGCTTCCTTATCCATTCGTCTGCTGATGGGCATCTAGGTTGCTTCCATGGAGGACAAGCAATTTTGGATTACAGTTGCTTGCAAGTTTTCAGGAAAGCATCAGAGTAAAACAATAACTGTGAATAACAAAAGACTTAAAAATATCCTTAGTTAAGGATTTAATAAGGGTCTATTTAGATACAACTGACCAAAAAAATTGGTCATTTCTGAGATATACATTTTAAGATGATAACTGGAATTTAACTGATAACATTATACCAGGACATATCAGATTTCTCAGAATCTCATGTAATTTCTATAACACTTATATGAATAATATATATATATATATATATATATATATATATATATATATAATTTATACACAAATATAACCCCAAAAGGTCAAACACCACGTCTTACTTGACAACACTTCTCATGTAATTTAACATGTCAAATAAGCCTAATTAGTTTAGAACCAACCAGTTCATCCTAGAGGAGATCAGTCCTGGGTGTTCGTTGGAGGGGCTGATGTTGAAGCTGAAACTCCAATACTTTGGCCACCTGATGCAAAGAGCTGACTCTTGAAAAGACCCTGACGCTGGGAAAGATTGAGGGCGGGAGGAGAAGGGGACAACAGAGGATGAGATGGTTGGATGGCATCACTGACACAATGGATATGGGTTTGGGTGGACTCCGGGAGTTGGTGATGGACAGAGAGGCCTGACGTGCTGAGGTTCATGGGGTCACAAAGAGTCGGACACGACTGAGCAACTGAACTGAACTGAGTTCAATATCTCTCTTTTTAGAAGAAAATAAATCTCTTGAGATATTCTGGGGCTCTCTGATAAATTCCCAAAGTTAGTTTACGGTCAAAAATTTTCATTTAGAATTTGATTTTGGGAAGTTTGTCAAATACGCCAAAGGCTTAAAATGCATGACTACATAAAATCACAGGTGTTATCTCATTGTGGCTTTGATTTGCATTTCCTTGATGATTAGTGATGCTTAGCATTTTAACATGTTCCTGTTGGCCATCTGCATTTCCTCTTTGGAAAAATATCTATTCAGTTCTTTTTTTTGTGTGTGATGTTGAGTTGTATGATCTGTTTATATATGCTAGATATTAATCCCTTATTGGTCATATCACTTGCAAATATTTTCTCTCATTCAGTAGGCTGTCTTTTCATTTTACTGATAATTTCCCTTGCTGTGCAAAAGCCTTTAAGTTTAATCAGGTCCCAACTGTTTTTGTTCTTATTTCCTTTACTTCAGGAGATGGATCCCAAAAAATTGCTGCAATTTATGTTAAAGAGTGTTCTGCCTATGTTTTCCTCTAGGAGTTTTATAGTATTCAGTCTTACATTTAGGTCTCTAATCTACTTTGAATTTATTTTTGTATACGGTGTTAGAAAATGTTCTGATTTAATTCTTTTACACATAGCTGTTCAGTTCTCCCAGCATCACATATTGAAGAGACTGTTTTTCCACTGTATATTCTTACTGCCTTTGTCATAGATCAATTGACCAAAAGTGTGCGAGTTTATCTCTGGGCTCTCTACCCTGTTCCATTGATATGTGTCTGTTCTTGTGCCAGTTCCATACTGTTTGATCACTGTAGCCTTGTAAATAGTCTAAAGTTAGGACATGTGATTCCCCCAGCTCTGTTCTTTCTCCAGATTGTTTTGGCTATTTAGGGTCTTTTGTGTTTCCATACAAATTTTTTAAAATTATTTGTTATAGTTCTGTGAAAAATGACATTGCTATTTTGATAGGGGTTGAACTGAATCTGTAGATTGCTTGAGTAGTATTATTTTAACAATATTGATTCTTCCAATCCAAGAATATGGTATATCTGTCCATCTATTTGTGTTGTCTTCAGTATCTTTCATCAGTGTCTTCTAGTTTTCAGAGTATAGGTCTTTTGCCTCCTTACATAGATTTCTAGGTATTTTATCCTTTTTTATGTGACAGTAAATGGGACTGTTTCCTTATTTCCTCTCTCTGTACTTCATTGTTAATGTATAGAGATGCAACTATCCTACAATTTTACCAAATTCATTGATTAGCTCTAATAGTTTTCTGGTGGCATCATTAGGATTTTATTATTTACTGCTGCCGCTGCTGCTAAGTTGGTTCAGTCATGTCTGACTCGGTGTGACCCCATAGATGGCAGCCCACCAGGCTCCTCTGTCCCTGAGATTCTCCAGGCAAGAATACTGGAGTGGGTTGTCATTTCCTTCTTATTAGATACAGTTTATGTCATGTGCAAATAGAAACTGTTTTACTTCTTTCCTATTTAGATTCATTTTCTTTATTAAATAAAAGTTTTATTTCTTTACATTAAAAAGATCATACACCATGATCATGTGGGATTTATCCCAGGAATGCAAAGATTTCTCAAATCCACAAATCAATCAATGTGACATACCTCATTAACAAATTGAAGAATAAAAACCATATAATAAAAAAAAACCATATAATCATCTCAATAGACACATGAAAAGCTTTTGACAAAATTCAACATCAATTTATGATAAAAATTCTTCAGAAAGCAGGCACAGACAGATCTCAACATAATAAAGGCCATACATGACAAACACAAAGATCATACTTAATGGTGAAAAGCTGAAAACAATTCCTCTAAGATGAGGAACAAGACAATGATGTCCACTCTCACCCTTTTTATTTAACATAATCTTGAACGTCCCAGTCACAACAATCAGAGAAGAAAAAGAAATAAAGGAAATCCAAGTAGGAAAAGAAGAAGTAAAACCATCACTGTTTGCAGATGACATCATACCCTATACATTTTATACACAAAAATTCCAGTGGTCACTCACAATGACATAACTTGAGTTCTGTTACTTTAACTTTATAATCATTGAGCTGTTGTTGCTTACTTCACACCTGTTATTTAAATCCAAGAATTATTACTTCAGGAGTCAGAGAAAGAAACAATGCTGGAAAACAGCCTGAACCACAACAAATTTATAATTGAAATAAATGAGGTCTACAAATACAGAGAGAGCTGACTGGAGAGTGGAGAATTCTCCAAATTAACTTCTATGTAGAAGACTTTCTTAAAAAAATAAATAAAGGATAAGTAAGTTAAATCTGGGCTTCACTGGTGGCTCAGATGGTAAAGAATCTGCCTGCAATGTGGGAGACCCAGGTTTTATCCCTGGGTTGGGAAGATCCTCTGGAGAAGGGCATGGTAACCCACTTGCCTGGAGAATTTCATGGACAGAGGAACATGGGGTCACAAAGAGTTGGACACGACTGAGACTAAGCATAGAACACACATAAGTTAAATGTGCTAACCTACAGCTAAGGTATAGATTACATTATTAATACTCACCAGTGACTGGAGCAATTGTTTACAATTTAAACCAACATTAAGACTTTTCTAAGAAAAGTATTTTATCACTAACATTGCTTAGAAATGCCAGATCTTGGTGCTAGTGACAAGCAGCCTGATATTATTATAATCATCATCATCTTTAAATTCTCAGAAAATTTATAGCTTGGTTGCCTGTACCTGGGGAGGACTTCTCTCATCACCTAGCTTTAGTTCACCCTGGCAGTAGGTCTCAAAGAATTTAAGTTGGGAAGCTAGGAGGCTATTAGTTAGTATCCTGTATGAAGTATCCTTTAATGACTAGGTGAGTTATCTTGCACCCTTCAGCATCAGTCATCTGCTGCTCTGCTTCTAGAGTTCCTGCCACTTCCACTCTTCTCTGGGCCATCTCATGGCTTCTGCTTACTACCATACTTAACCATCTTTCAGCCTCTACCCTTCCTGTGAATTCCTTTGAACTGTTAACTTAATTGGTTGTCTTGCATTCGAGTCATCAAAAGAAGAACCAGTAACAAAACATTTTGAACCAGGCTCCCACAGGCTATTACCCAGTCTGCAGATTGATTGCCTTTGAGTCAAGCACCCAGTCCTGGGCAACCACCAAAGGCCAGAGTGGCAGGGCCAAGTGGCTGACTTTGCTGAGGAGAAGTCTGGGCAAGGCAGGTATTCAAATTGGTTTCTCTCCCCAAACACTTCTTCTTCTCTCCTTTTTCTTTCTTTCTTCTTCCCTTTCCCAGCTCTTACTACTTGTCTGCTATCTACTTTCTCTTCTCTCCCTCTTTACCTTTCCCCTGTTTCCTCTCTATGATAATCTCTGTAGATACACAGATGTGAAGCTTCACAACTTGATATTCACTGCTCACTCTTTAAAAATCTTAATTTGTTTCCATTACAGCATCAAGTCTCTTATGCTTAACTAAAAGCAGATAAGCAAATTGGTACCTTAATTCATTATCCTTTAAGTAATTCCAAGTTGACTTTTGGTTTTTGTTCTATTATGTTTTAACACCTAATTCTTTAACATTAATTAAAAAAATCACCCCCCCCCCCAAATCATTATTTGTGAAACTTACTAAACAGTCTCTTTCAGTGTAAACAGTAAACTTTCAGGAAGAGTGCTGTATTTGGGGAAAGAAGTGTCAGAATTCACTGCTCCAAAGTCCCTCTGAGAACTATTCATCATTCAAGCATTTCATAAGCTGTTGTCTTTTCATTTTTACTCCCACATGTCCTATTTTGCTTTCTTCCCAGATTGTAGATGTCTTGTAGCAGACATGATAGGAAGGAGTAACGACATTAAACATGATAAAAAAGAGCAGTGGAGAGATTATCAGCCCCACTCACACAGCAGCTTGATAGCACTGCCCTGATCAAGAGTTTCCTATACTCCAGCCCTCTATTTTTTTTCTGAAAAGAAAATCTAATTTAACAAGAAAGTTTTATAAGAATTGCTTTTAAAAACATCATCCCACCTTTCTAACATTAATTTCAAGTTTTAAGTATTTCCTCCAAAGTGAAAGTCGCTCAGTCGTGTCCAACTCTTTGCAACCCCATGGACTAAACAAACAGTCCAGGGAATTTTCCAGGTCAGAATACTGGAGTGGGTAGCCTTTCCCTTCTCCGGGGTATCTTCCCAACCCAGGGATCAAACCCAGGTCTCCGGCACTGCAGGCGGATTCTTTACCAGCTAAGCCACAAGAGAAGCCCAAAGTGGGTAAGAATTTTTGCCTAGCTACTATTATAATTAGGGATACATTGCTCTTTCATTCCCAGCAGAAAATGGACAAGAAACTTTGCTGTTGTGGCTGCAGGAAGGTGGCCAAATGGTTCTCCAATACTTTGCGCAATCTAGTTCCACACCCATTATGTCTAACAGGTCACAAACATTTATCAATAAAATATGGTCTAACCTTTAGGAGTTCACAATCATAATGTACTGTTGTTCTTCCAAACGGCCATTGCCAAAGCCTTCACTTTTTCCTTCTTACCTTTTAACTCTTTAACAATTTGGCACCCTGCCCTCACCCAACTCTCCATCAGCATTTATCATTTTTATCATAACTGCTTTACCACAACTGTACATCTGCTTTCCTTCTAAGAGGAAAGACTCTCTCTCTTCTGTATCACCAGGCCTAGCATAGCGCATAGAACAGTTGGCAAAGGAAGGGTTATTGCATAAATTACTATCATCATCCAAGTAATAGCTACCATTTTCAGAGCACTTACTATGTAAACTACTAAGATAGTTATGAAAACAGATGCACCTGACAATTGGTATTACTGGCCTGTAAGTTGGGAGTCTTATCCCTACGAAGGAGCCCTTGATGCACTATGGCAGAGGTTAACTACTTACAGTTTACCTACATTATCCTGAAGGCTTTCCCTGAGCAGACCATCCAGTCCAAGCAGCACCTCAGTTACCCTCCAGCACATGCTACTGTCTAATATATTCCTGTTTAATGATGTCTCCCTCACTATAATAAAAGCTCCAAGAGAACAGTCATCTTGCCTAACTTGGGCAGGTAGAAAGTTAAATAAATGAATCTAAGCTTCCATTTCCTTGGGTGGCCGTGTTGACTTGCACACAATAGATCACAAGTAGGTTTTTATATTTATGCTTAAATTTCAGGATAATTGTGTTGAATATCTTATGGTCCAAAATGAACTCTGGGAGTGGAATAAAACTAAAAGTTCCGTCACATTCTCCCAAGCACGTACTGACATGGTTGCTGGAATTTTTGCTGCAACAAGAAAGCCACTTCCTCTGACGTAAGGTGGCCCACATGCCTGCGTCTTGCCACATCCTCTGATAACAGAATTCAGGATGGCTGGGCTGGCTGGGGCGGTCAGGATTCCAGACGCTCACGCTAACAGAGCCGGGAGTGCAGGGGTCTCTGGACCCCTTTGGCCTGCAGTCGGCCGTGAGGAGGTGAGCAGGAGGGTCTCCGCGGATTCTGGCGTGTCCGTAGGGCGGCTGTACGCCTAGGGGCGCCCTTTTCTATTGCGTTCCGCTTCCTTTACCTCCAAAGCCCAGAACGCACCTCCAAGCCTCCAAAGGGCGACGTCATTGAGACCCCTGTCACGTGAGGAAGGCGCGACAGTGTCCACAGGCTCCCGGCAGGGCAGAAGCCTGGCGGGGTGCGCTGGACCGTGTCCAGGACAGGCCTTCCCGAGCCCCGCCTCAGGTTCCCGCCCGTTCCGGACTCTCGCCCCCGTCGCCGCCGCGGCCAGACGCCAGACGCGGCCCCGCCCACCCCGCAAACGACCTGGCCCCGCCTCCTGGCCCCGCCCATAGCTCCCGCCGCGACCCCGCCTATCTGGACTCGGCTTTGGTCCCGCCCCTGGAAGCCCCATTTATTCCGCCTCCAGCACCTACACCGCCAGAACCAGCAGGCTAGTGGCTGTCGGTGCTGCACCTCCTCCTACTCCCCGCGTCACTGCTGCCGCCATGCCCGGAGGTCTCCTCCTCGGGGACGAGGCTCCCAACTTCGAGGCAAATACTACCATCGGCCGCATCCGTTTCCACGACTATCTGGGAGACTCGTAAGTGGCCACCTCGTCGCCCTGCCCTAGCCTCAGGGTTACGCCCGGACTCAGGGGTGCCTTCCCTTTTTCCTCCCTTCGGTCCTTCTCACCGCTCGGCCCCTGCTCGTCGCCTGCCTCCTCCCCTCACCGGTTCCTGCACGTGCGTCTCGTTGTCTGGCCGCTTCTTCGCGGCGGCGCTGCGGAGGGGCAGCGACCCTCCGGCCCGCACTGCACCGGCACTTGATCGCCTCTCGCTTCTCGGCCCCCGCGTGGTTGGGCTGGCTCCCGGATGAGGAAGGGGGAGGGGGAACAAAATTGGGTTCCCGCGGGTCCCAGGAATGGGAGGCCAGTGCGGAGGAGAGTTTGAGTCTATTTAGTTCTGTTGGGTAAACTGTGCGAGTAGCGTGGTCCAGCCGAGGCCGGGAGGGGGAAGGGGCCGGGCAGCATCGGCGGTCAGTTCCCGGGACTCGTGCCCAGGGTCGTACCTCCCTCCCTCCCTCCGTTCTGCAGTTCGTTCCCCGGGGAAGGTGGGTAGCCAAGGCCAGCCAAAGGACATTCCTGCTGGCTGAAGGTTTAGGAAGGGCCCAGCGTGTTATCTGAGGGTTCTGCTTGCTGCAGTGGTATTTGCAGGCTTCTCAGCACAAAAAAAATTTAAACCACCAGCTGCCAAATTGATGACTGAAAGACTTTTTGTCCAAAGCCTCCGCCAGCTGCTAGAGTTTGATTTGATAACAGCTTTGGGAGGAACCCAGAACACTCTGTGTGCGGGTGTGTCCTTTATTCCAGAACTTGCAGCACCCTGAGGGAAGGGCTTTCTGAGGTTGTTCAGTTTGCAGTAACTATGGGTAGGTCATGGACACCAACACCTCCCAGTTGGAGGCCCTTGTGTTTAACAGCAGAGTGCTTCTTAATGCCCCTCCCCCTTCTGCCTAGCTCCCAGCCGCACGTAGCCTTGCCAAACTGGTGACCCGTGATCTAGCCTAGCAATCATACTATTATGACTAGGAGTATATTGGTGGAACTGTGGTTTGACAGCTTCTGAATCAGCAAACTTCAAGTTGATTAGATTTAATATGAAACATCCCCAGCTGAGTCTAGTTATATTGTGGTTCTGGGGTTCCAGTGCCTGTCCCCCCCACCCCCGCCCCCACTGTGGTCTAAGGCTTTACAATCCCTTCTTGCTTTGTATCCCTTTTATAAAGTGTCCAGGTGTATATATTACAGACAGAGGGTGAACTTTATGAGATGAATTAATGATAGGCCAAACCTCTGCAGAGCACCTGGGAGAGATTCTTAGGCCTAACCAACCTCTTCGAAGTGTGTTAGTTGCTCAGTTGTGTCTGACTTTTTCTGACCCCATGGATTGCAGCCTGCCAGCGAGAATCCATGGGATTCTCCAGGCAAGAATACTGGAGTGGGTAGCCATTCCCTCCTCCAGGGATCTTCCCAACCCAGGGATCAAACCCGGATCTCCCACATTGCAGGTGGATTCTTTACCACCTGAGCCACTGGGGATTTTTTTCCAACCACTGATTAAGGGAAAAGCTAAGTTCTTTGAAAGAGAGGAGTAGGCTAGAAAAAGGATGAGAAATGGAACACTCAGACCTTAAAAGCAGGCAAAGACTAAAGAAATACAGACCATGTCCAGTCTCATATTCAAGTATCTAGGTGTTAGTATTTCTCCAAAACTCCATGGGATTTTCAGAGAATGTTTCTTCCCATTCTTAACCTACAGCCCCCACCCACATAAAACAAAATCTTGCCAAAGCTCTTAGGTTGTATAGATTGAAGCTAAATATTATTATGAAGCATATATTTATTGTAGCAATAGTTATAATGATGTCACCATTTTAAGCTAACCCTACTTGTTTGGATTTTTTGTTGATCTGATTAAAAGTGGTACCTTCTCAGGGAACCAGCAATAGGAAGGTGAGAGAGAAAACTGCATCTATAAACAAATAATACACAAGTCTGCCTTGGGTCAAGTATGAGAGAGTACTATTTCCTGTCTTACCCCAAAAATAAGTTTGAGCCTTTTATAACACTATAATAAATGGATTGTGCTGAATATAACTTTTCCCAACTCCATTCTTCATGTGATTTCAGTTCAGACTATCAATTTTTGATCAGATGTGTTTTGGAGAAAAAAATTATGATTTCAAACATCACAGGTACCTACCCTTCCCCTGGACAATTGGAAACAGCCAAGGGGTTTGGGATGAGTTTATTGAGCCCAATCACCATATGTATGTGATAGAAGCAGCTTCTTCACAGTACATCTTCACCAAACAAAACGTGGGTTTTCCTTGGGTTTTTCCAGGGGGATAGTGAGTTGGGACCATCTCCCTTAAAGGAGGAAACCTTTTTGTCTTTTGAAAATGAAGGAAGGAAAGGGGATACTGTAATTGTATTCCTCTGAAGAGCAGCAGTAGGGAGACTTAGAGGGGAACAGACCACAGTAAGACATTCTCAGGAGTTACTCTGTTCCTAGCCAGGAGCAAACTAGAGTGTGGCTTCTGAAGGGGAAGATGTAAAGTGGCTTCAGACAGGTTTCCTTAACATGATTCAGCAAAACAGTGTCTTGACTCACAATGCAAAGAGAAGGCCTGATTTTTCTAACTAATCACCTCTTTAACAATACAAGAGGAACTGCCCTGTTCATTTTTTTCCTCAACTTCTGGAGACTTTGCTTAAGTCTCATCTGACCCTTAAATAGATCCTTCATCACAGACTCTAAGGCCTAGATTGTACTCATAACTAGGTTAATTATTTTTAAACATTTTAAATAAATCTCTTATTGCCCTTTATATATATAAAAAAGTAAACATACCACACCCTCCCACAATCTTAAAAATATTACCTTTCTCTTCCCAGTCTTGCCACAGGGCCATCCATCCTTTTTATAAGAAGGTCTTTTCCTTTCCTGAAACCTTGGGAGCTGAGTGGCAGATGTAGGTGGGAATTAGGTACCCTGTCTCTGCTTTCTTCTTTGTGCTTCAGGAAATTTGGCAAACTTCGAGGAGGTCAGTGTGGCGTCTAGGCTACCGTGAGTAATCTACTAGTTTAAGGTCCTGCTTTAATGTTGTTAAGTCAACTAGAGTGTGGAAACTGAGTGTTAGATTTTCAGTTGAAAGAACAGTTTCTGCTGCCCAGAAGACAGTACTCCAAAGATTCTTGGTGACTTAGCTTGAAATGTGCTTAAAATTTATACAAGTTTAATCTTAGGCAATGATGATTTAGATAATACTATTTCCCTAAGAATCTGTAGTTGTAGAAATCAACATTAAAGGCTGTATTTTTTCTACCAGCTTGGTCTAAAGGAAGAAGAAACTGCATGTGAAGAGATAGGTGAAACTCTTAAAATGCTGTTGTTTTGTCAGGGTACAAATATTGGGTGTCCTGTTTAGCAAGTTAGATCAGTAAACTAGTTTTACAAAAGTTTTTATATCTGTTCACTTAAAAGAAGCCAAGTGTCAGCTTTAACTTTACATATAAATAGAGGATAGAAGCCTATTTATTTCAGGTTACATAATGTGTTTATTATTTAAGTCAGGCATTGGTCTAGATTCAAGCATACTGGCTCATCCATTATTGGAGGTGAATGTCAGCATATCTGTGCTTAGAAAAAAATGTAGAAAGTATAAAGGAGGGGAGAAGCTATTTTAGTAAGTATTTAGTTTGAATAGCACAGATTTTTTTAGCTGAAAAGGACTCAGGGTGGCTCTGGAGTTACTAAAGTAGGCAATACCCTGACAGTCTTTTTAAATATTTACCATATTGAATTTTATATATTTGATTGAATTGGGCATGAAGCAGGTTTTTCTGGGGAGATAATTGAAAAGCATTCCACAATAGAAAAGTTTAAAAGTGATTGTCTTCCAGTATGGCACTGGCACAAAGACAGAAATATAGATCAATGGAACAGAATTGAAAGCCCAGAGATAAATCCACGTACCTATGGACACCTTATCTTCGACAAAGGAGGCAAGGATATACAATAGAAAAAAGACCACCTCTTTAACAAGTGGTGCTGGGAAAACTGGTCAACCACTTGTAAAAGAATGAAACTAGAACACCTTCTAACACCATACACAAAAATAAACTCACAATGGATTAAAGATCTAAATGTAAGACCAGAAACTATAAAACTCCTAGAGGAGAACATAGGCAAAACACTCTCCAACATAAATCACAGCAGGATCCTCCACCTCCCAGAATATTGGAAATAAAAGCAAAAATACACAAATGGGACCTAATTAAACTTAAAAGCTTTTGCACAACAAAGGAAACTATAAGCAAGGTGAAAAGACAGCCCTCAGATTGGGAGAAAATAATAGCAAACGAAGCAACAGACAAAGGATTAATCTCAAAAATATACATGCAGCTCCTGTAGCTCAATTCCAGAAAAATAAATGACCCAATCAAAAAATGGGCCAAAGAACTAAACAGACATTTCTCCAAAGAAGACATACAGATGGCTAACAAACACATGAAAAAATGCTCAACATCACTCATTATCAGAGAAATGCAAATCAAAACCACAATGAGGTACCATTACACGCCAGTCAGGATGGCTGCTATCCAAAAGTCTACAAGCAATAAATGCTGGAGAGGCTGTGGAGAAAAGGGAACCCTCTTACACTGTTGGTGGGAATGCAAACTAGTACAGCCATTATGGAGAACAGTGTGGAGATTCCTTAAAAAACTGGAGATAGAAATGCCATATGACCTAGCAATCCCACTCCTGGGCATACACACCGAGGAAACTAAATCTGAAAGAGACACGTGCACCCCAATGTTCATCACAGCACTGTTTATAATAGCCAGGACATGGAAGCAACCTAGATGCCCATCAGCAGACGAATGGATAAGGGTGTACATATACACCATGGAATATTACTCAGCCATTAAAAAGAATTCATTTGAATCAGTTCTAATGAGATGGATGAAACTGGACCCCATTATACAGAGTGAAGTAAGCCAGAAAGATAAAGACCAATACAGTATACTAACGCATATATATGTAATTTTAAAAGATGGTAACGATAATCCAATATGCAAAACAGAAAAAGACACAGATGTACAGAACAGACTTTGGGACTCTGTGGGAGAAGGCGAGGGTGGGATGTTCTGAGAGAACAGCACTGAAACAAGTATACTCTCAAGGGTGAAACAGACCACCAGCCCAGGTTGGATGCATGAGACAAGTGCTCGGGCCTGGTGCACTGGGAAGACCCAGAGGAGTGGGATGGGGAGGGAGGTGGGAGGGGGGATCGGGATGGGGAACACATGTAAATCCATGGCTGATTCATGTCAATGTATGGCAAAAACCACTACAATATTGTAATTAGCCTCCAACTAATAAAAATAAATGAAAAAAAAAAAGTGATTGTCTTCATGCGTGCATGCTAAGTCGTTTCAGTCCTTCAGTCATGTCCCAAATGGAGTGGATTCCCATGCCCTCCTCCAGGGGAATCCTCCTGACCCAGGGATGGAACCCACATCTCTTACATCTCTTGCTTTGGCAGATGGGTTCTTTACCACTAGCGCCACCTGGGAATCCCCAATTGTCTTCATAAACATTTAAAAAGAAAGCATTTAAAAAGATGTTGGTGATCATCTCTTCATTCACTTGTGACCTTCTTTTCCTTATTCAGATGGGGCATTCTCTTCTCCCACCCTCGGGACTTTACCCCAGTGTGTACCACGGAGCTCGGCAGAGCAGCGAAGCTGGCACCAGAATTTGCCAAGAGAAATGTTAAGATGATTGCTCTTTCCATAGACAGTGTGGAAGACCATCTTGCATGGAGCAAGGTACTACCTGTTGGCAGAAGCTTTGAGGTTACAGATCATGTTATAAATTTTATAGAGTAGCTTGGCTTTTTTGAGGTGAAGGTGATATTTTCTTTGATACTAAATGATAGAGAGTAGGAATTAGCTTGAATTAGGATAGAATAAAGCCAAAGCATATGGTTCTTTGCTTTTCAGGGGTGTAATGTAATGCCTGTCATACAAATAGCAGGGTTGAGAGTTACTGCATAGCAATCATTGAGACTACAAGTGGCAGAAGGAAGAGTTTATAGCCGACTATATAATACTCTTTAAAGTATAGGAACACACCCAGGTTCATGTTTCCTGGTGACCTTGTGCCTTAGAATTTTCAGAATTGTGATCACATTAAATAGGAAACAAGTCCCAACTTTACACCTGGTTATGTAGGAAACCTCAAGGTGCCTGTGGCATGAAACCATGTCGGTTATTATTTTAGTGGTGGTGACGTGATAGACTGCTAGTGACAGAAGGAAGAAAGTTAAGCCCATAGAATTAAGAAACATGGTATAATTTGTTATCCATTTCAAAGTTCATGAATGCTACCTTTATCCTGTGGCGTCTCTGTGGCGTCTCTGAAATCCACAGAGGTTCTTAATCTGCTATGCCACCAACTCCTGTTTTACTTTCAAGGCGTCACAGAATACATAGACCTTATTCCAGCATTAACTCTTTTTCCTGACTTCCTAAAACCCTACCCAGATAAATTCCTCATTCTCCAGTCATTGTTTATGCTCAGACTTGCCTACATGTTTCATTAATATTGCTCCCTCTCCCTAGAATGTCTTCCTTTGCCTTGTGAAAATTGTATCCATCCTTCAAGGCCCAGGTCAAAGTCATACCCCATCCTTAAACCCTTGCCTGGCTCAGCAGTTGTACACATGGGGAGGATGGTGTACTTCAGCTTCTGCCATTTGCACATTACCATCTTGCATTTGCTACTACTTACGGAAATCATCTAACCAAATTAGAAGTTCCCTTAGAGGCAGGAACTTTACTTATCCGTATCCCACGTGTACTTAACCATAATGTTTAGCCCACCTCAAGTGCAATTTCAATGCCAGATCAAATAATAAAGCCAGATGGTTTTTTTTTCCCCAAAAAAACTTCCCAGAATAGAAAAATGAATAAAGTTTTTTCACTAGGGGAGGAAGGCATAGAGAGCGGAAGCAAGTACATGTCCTTCAATTCAGACTTGGAATGCTTTGCTTTTTATGTGGACTTCACCCTAGTGTAAATTCACCTCTGCCTTTTTACCTGTAAGAGATTTACCTTTGACTTGTTCCTGAAGTGAATATTCAACTCGATTCTTTTTGCTCTAAGCTTTGTATTTCTTCTCATTTCTTAATATCTTTGTTTTCAGTAGCTTAATGTCTGAGTCAGGGTGCTTTTGAGGCAGGGGTCAGATCAGTACCATATCTACAGAATTATCTTTGCCTGTGACATAATTTCTGGATGTGAACTCATTGTTACTGATGGTTTTTTTTTACAGTGTTTGGGTACTCAGAGGTACCTGGGATTGACGTCTTAACTCTGTATTATTCCACTTTTAGAGAGTTTAATGCTGCTTTCTCAAAGCAATAAAAACATGCTGAATTTGAAGAGCCTTGAGCATGAAAAGGCTCTAGGTTATAACCTAAGTACTATACCCGACTGTTATTTCTGTCAGTGAACAGTTGGGATAAGGAGTGTTCATTTATAAATTTTCTTATTAAAATTGTGTAGAGAAATTATTATGATTATGGTCCTCTCTTCCCTGTCTTACAAAATAATGGCTGTTAACTGATTGCATTTAGAGGATATGCCTGCTTTAGACTTCCCTTTTTCCCTTTCCCCTTCATTTCAGGATATCAACGCTTACAATGGTGAAGAGCCCACGGAAAAGTTACCTTTTCCCATCATTGATGATAAGAATCGGGACCTTGCCATCCAGTTGGGCATGCTGGACCCAGCAGAGAAAGACGAAAAGGGCATGCCTGTGACTGCTCGTGTGGTGAGTTGTGTACATTCACTACTAGATAATCTGAAAACATCTATCCGAGTAAATGCTTGGGGCAACTCAAGTAAATGGGTGAACATCTCCAGTTAGGAGATAAGTGTCTGCTGGCACTCTCACTTTCTCTCTAAATGCTGGTACAAAGTAAAATTTTTCAGCTAACTTATTAATAAACGGCTTAATTCACAGCTTTTGGAAATCTACATAAAAATAGTTATCCTAACATGTCATCTAGAATTGTGAAATCTTTTGCTATAGTTCTTCTGACAGCCCTCTCTTTAAAAGCAGTGGGTCATAGCCTTCTTCATAAGGCATCTCTTGTTTTGAATTCTTATTTGTTCTGTCCTTATCCACCAGAGAAGAAACTTATTCCCACATCTGCAAAAATATATAAAATTTTGAGGACCATTGTCAACTCCCATGGGGCTTCCCAAGTGGCTCAGTGGTAAAGACTCTGCCTGCCAAAGCAGGAGACCTGGGTTTGATCCCTGGGTTGGGAAGATCCCCTGGAGTAGGGAATGGCAACCCACTCCAGTATTCTTGCCTGGGAATCCCATGGACAGAGGAGCCTGGCAGGCTATGGTCCATAGGTCACAAAAGAGTTGGACATAACTTAGTGAGTAAACAATACCATCAACTCCCATTAGTATTGTTTTTATGATTATTTCCCATAGTTAACATAGTACCTTCCTGAGGCCTTTTCTGGATTCAGTTCACAAGTCAGTTTTTCTTACTAAGATAGCCAAAACCAAATATAATTCCCTTTAAGTTTAGGAATATAACATAGAGAAGAAAATCATAACTATTCCAACTACCCAGTTTGTTTGGCATATCTTTCCAGATACTTGGGGGCTTTTGTTATTTTGTTTTGTTATGCCCTTGAACATTTTTAATGACTAAAGAGCCTTATAAGAGGCTTTAATATAAAAAACATGCAGAGAATTCTTCCTGTTTATGTGTCTGTGTACTTTGCAGGTGTTTATTTTTGGTCCTGATAAGAAACTGAAACTGTCCATCCTCTACCCAGCTACCACTGGCAGGAACTTTGATGAGATTCTCAGAGTAATTATCTCTCTCCAGCTGACAGCAGAAAAGAGGGTGGCCACCCCGGTTGACTGGAAGGTAAAGATGCTAAGAGGGCAGAACTTTAGCCACCCCAACTTGCCTGGAAGGCCTCTGGGGCCATCTGAATGGCTCCCTTTAGGGTGTTATCTAGGGCTGTGTTTCTGGCATGCAAACATACTGGGAGGATTTTTCCTCCTTGCTGAGTTTAGGATTTACGGAGAGGCCATTTTTCAGTGTCTTTAACACCTTTTATACAAAACACAAACTCCCTATATTTCTAACTTTTAGGTTATTTGGACAGATTAATTGGTTAGAATGATTCCTTTTCCTAAATAAAAGGATTTAAAAAAAAAAAACTTGAACTCTTCCTGATGGCAAAACATTTATAGGAGAACTTAGTTTGACCACTTAAGTCATGGGTATAAAACTATTTGGTGTATTAATGTCTTGAAACATTTCTCTTAAGCCTCTGTCTTTTAAACCCATGTAGAATTCTCTGAAACCTGTTCATGAATTTTTAATCTCTATGGTTCCTGCAGTATGTAGGACATGGATAATATCACAAGAGTTTCTTAATGTCGCTACATTTTTTAATCTGCTAACCTGAATACCTGGTCTTGTTATTTTGCTTCATCTGACCGGCAAACCATTGAAAATCTGTGTCCATTCATTGAACCTATGTTTACTGAGCCCAGACAGTGGGCACTGGGATTTAGCAGTGAACAATCAGTGTAAAGTCCCTGCCCTCACAAAACTTACATTCCAGTGGGTAAAGACCAACAGTAAAGTTTATAGTACCTTAGGTGACAGTGTATGACAGAGAGTAATCATGCAAAGGTGGGGAAAAGGGGAGCAGAGGTGGGAGGGGTTGCTTTTATATTTGGCTGTCAAGGAAGGAAGGCCCTTGTCTGAAGAGACCTTTGTGGAAGACATAAAGAAAGCGAGAGACCAAGTCCTGCATCTTTAGGAGGGAAGAGCACAGCAGGCTTAAAGGAACAGCTAAGGAGTTTTCCTAAAAGTGAGCTTGGCATGTTCAAGGAACAGGAGAGCCACATGCCTGGAAAAGGCAGCAGGAGTTGAAGGTAGGGACCAAGGGTGAAAGAGGAAGCTGGGTTCAGTCACACAGGGTAGTGAAAAGGACTTATTTTGAATTAAATTTTAAAATGCAGTAGCAAACCATTATTGGGTTTAAAGCAGGACTATTTCTTGTTAAGGTGGGGAAATACTTCTCTTCCCAGAAGTGTCAAAGATCAATTTGTGAAAGCAGAATACCTCAGGGGGAGAGAGCAAAGCAAAGGAGACTTGATTATTCTCATCATGAAAGATTGAATTTCACCATTCTCAATGTCTTTTCAATAGAATGGGGACAGCGTGATGGTCCTTCCAACCATCCCCGAAGAGGAAGCCAAAAAACTTTTCCCTAAAGGAGTCTTCACCAAAGAGCTCCCATCTGGCAAGAAATACCTCCGCTACACACCCCAGCCATAGGCTCACCACAGAGTTGGTTCTGGAGCTGCCCACTTAGCACCATGAGCCAGAGGACACCCGCTGTCCATCATGTTTCCCCGCAGCAGTCCATTAAAAACATTCTGGTGTGATCACAGCCAAGGTCTTTAGGTTGCTATACTACTGGCTTATTAAATGAAAACAGCACTAAAAATTCCTTGGGATCCTTTGTGCCTTCAGCAGCTTTCTCCTCTGTTCATATATCTTCGCACTCTCTGCTGACTCTCCTCGAAATTTGAGACTTATCTTGGATCTCTGCAGGGTTTATGACCAAGAGGTGGTGTCAGTTTATGGTCAAAAAAGCCTGCTTTGCTCCATCATTACTGTGTTGGCCAAAATGTTCATTTCGCTTTTTAAAACGTGAACCAACGTTTTGGCCAAGCCAATAGAATGACTGTCAGGTTTGGGGTTTTTTTTGTTTTTTTTTTTTTGCTCTTCTAATCAAATCCTCTGTTACCCATTTGGGGAAGGAATAGAACTTGGGGTTCAACTTCCTCTGTACATATCTATGTGTGTAATCTAAGAACTTAAGAGTAACCCAAAGTTCTTCAGTATTTCATGTTTTGATCACAACTGGGGGAAAAAACCTTTTCAATTCAGTACTTTTCTAGTAGATAAATGAAAGATGAGCCTGGGGAGAGAATCTTTAAATATTTTGCTATCAAGAAAATTTTTCAGTAAATTTCTATTGAAAGCAAGAAGCTATGGAAAAGGCTCCACTTGCCTGCCAGAGAGGTGTAGCAGAAGGCATGACAGTGCCAGGTGCCTTTTGGAGAATTTCTGGATGTCAGTCTGTTCTACGATGATGTGCATGTCAAAGGGCCCACCGTGGGGAGAGGGAGAGGACGACTGAAAATGTTTATCTATTCTTGCAGTGGGGGAGGGAGATGTTTTTCTGAATTTTGCTTCTTAGGGTTCAGCAAATAAATCCTCTTGTCTAAAACGTCATCAGAGAATTCTGTTGTCACATTTTGAGGTACTAGTTCAGACTCATGTCCTGAGGGCAAGACGTCTCCTTGCTAGGACTGACACTGATGCTTCTCTCCAAAGACAGATATATAAAAGTTCATGTAATGAAAATGGAGGAGCCGCTGATGAAAATGTGATCCTGCCACATCTCCTGGCCTACTTAGCACCTTCGTATTACTTACGTGGGCCCTGTGGAATCTCTGACCCCTGCAACAAAGAGCTCCTCTAACCTAATACCTTAACAGGGGTGCTGGATTTAAGTATACCAGAGTGATGGGACATCTTTTGTTTTTCTGGAAAGAGTACGAAGGATTCCTAACTCAAGAGTCTCTCAGATTTACTATACTGTCCTAGGTTTAGAAAGAAGGGTCCCATGCCTGGTATAATCTCTTGCATGTAGCCCTCTATACCTTTATTGAGTAGAATAACATAAAATCTGATCCCTGGTGCTGTGTTTTAGAGCAGTCATTAATTTTTCATTTCCTTGATTTCACCACATGTAAAATTTGGGTGATGCTAAGAAGGTTGAGAAGAAAGGTGAAAATTCCAAGTCATATCCTTGGGAATGCTGGTCTGAGAGAGACTTGGCTGGCATCTTGCTGTCACCTCTTCTCCAAGTCACTGTGTTTTGTGCTTAAAGAATTAAGACTATCTGGTATTCTTTAGCACATCTCTTTTGAGTAACCCCTGGCTCCTCAAATCTTGTCACCTCCCTGTTAGGTTCCTCACTGTTCTCTTCCCTTGGCTATTCACCTTCAGTCCTGCCTCTCAGAGAGAGTCTGGCTTAAGTTGAAATCTCCAACTAATTATTCACACATGAGTCTTAACCTTTACTGACTGATGGGACATCAGCCATTAAATTTATAAATTCAAAATCAAATTCATCAATTATTCCCCCAATAAATACATTGCCCCTCTTGTCACTCTGGCATACAAACCTTGATGTTTTGTTTAGCTATATCTATCTACCCTACCCACATAGATTATGTCAGTATAAAAATGCTGAAAAACTCAAGGAAAAGGGAGGTCATGTACCTACAAATTGGTTCTATCACGAAGCAGCCATGAAGCCATGGGAGTGTGAGTATTCTCCAAATGTAAAATGTTACATAATGAATATGTGTTGAGAGGGTAGCAGTCCTTTTTTCTCTTTTTTTTTAACTTGGCATGGGAAGGAGAATTCCCCTGTCCAGAATTGTTGCTCTCAATTTCATAGAATAGATTTAATAAATCCAAAAATTTATTAAGTGAAAATGGATTATATGGCTGTTGTGGCTGAGAGAAGCTTAAGAATTTAAGAGGCAGTCTACTGGGTGCCTTCTCAAAGAATCAGCAAATGCTTTGGCGAGAAGAGATAGCCATCTAAGATTTGCAAAGTGACTTGAGGTTCCTTGGTGGTCTTGCCAAAAGTCTGACCTTACCTCCAACCGTTCCCCTGAGGGTAAGAATCCTCATTGAGAGGCTCAGAAAGGGGTAAAGAGCTAGAATGGCTGTGTCTAAAGGGATATGTCAAGATGCCACTCGGATGCAGTGAACTGGCACAGTGATTTACTCGATTTGACCTCCACCACTTTGGGCAATGCAAATTGAGGAAATACAACTTTGATTCAAACTTAAAGGGTATGTTAACTAGTTAAAAAGGCATTGCCACTTTGTCAGTGATTGGTTCAGCAATGAGCACTGAGACACAAATAGAGGATCATGAGTTTCTACAAGAATTCTTTCTCAAACAAGAGCAACTAGAAGCCGTTTTTCTCTCTCATACTGAATATAAACAAGAAAACATGAGACACTGCTGCTGCAGCTAACTTACAACCTGGGAGCAGGGATCCAGCCATAGAATGAGGTTGTAAAAAGGTCAACAGCCAAGTGGAGAGAAAGGAAAACATCTGACCCTTCATGATCTTCACTGAGTCTTAACAAGTGTGAACCCGTCCTACCTCTGGACTACTATAACATAAAATAATAAATTACCAGACTTCCTTGGTGGCTCAGTGGTAAAGAATCTTGTCTGCCAATGCAGAAGACATGCATGCGTTTGATCCCTGATTCGGGAAGATCCCACATGCCACAGAGCAACTAAGCCTGTGTGCCACAACTATTGAGCCTGTGCTTTAGAGCCCCGGAGCCGCAGTTACTGGCCCCACATTGTTACCCCAACAACTGGAGCCTGTGCACCTGAGAGCCTGTGCCCCGCAAGAGAAGCCACCACAATAAGAAGCCCACACACCCAACTAGAGAGTGGTCCCCACTCTCCGCAACTAGAGAAGAGCCTGTGCAGCAATGAAGACAGCACAGCCAAAAATAAGTAAATAAAATTTTTTAAGTAATAAAAATAAATTACCTTAGTATTTAAGCCTCTTTGAGTTGGGTTTTCTGGTACCTGAGGCCAAAAGCATCCTAACTGATACACATAGAATTAAGTGTCCTCTAGTTATTTCAAATAACATGATAATGTGCCTCATAAGATTGTAGACCCCACCACAGGCTGACATCTGTTTTTTTGCTACTTCTTTATCCCCTATCTTGTGGAACTCAAGCTTCAGTATGCATTAAACTACATGAGGAGTGTGTTAAAATAAGCAGGTCAGGGCCCTTCCCCCAGACATGGGTTCCACAAGTGGCCAGAAGTTCTTCATCTGTCACAACCCAGGTGATTGTGATGCAGTATACAGCAGACACTGCAGTTCACCGTAGCCATTTCCCCTTAATCTTCATGAAAAATACCCAGATTGTATTAAGGGTGCCAAGTTGAGGTGCCAGTTAAAGTTCATGCTAAGATGATAGGTGGGTGTGGTCATGTGACAGTGTTGGCCTGTGGTGGGGTCTCTTCCTGAAAGTGCCTTGCCTCACTGAAAAGCAAATGGGATGACTGAGTTACAGATGTCATTTTGCCACCCTGAGGATAAAAGTCACAGGCCAAGGATGAAAGATAGGGAGTCTGAAAGGAAACGGGGTCTGTGGTAACTTCCTTAGACAGCCAGACAGTCCTGGCTGCAGGACTGCTGTTAGGTGTGGCTGCACCTAACTTTGTTGACATGTAAGTGCTCCACAAGCCACTCTGAGAAATACTGCCCTGTTCTAGGTATCTGGAGGGGCTTGACTTTTTCTCTAGTGTTTTCTTCTATTCTTTCTTCTATTATGGTTTTCCCTGGAGTAGAGAATCATATATTCTTTTAAAATCTTGTTGAAATGAAAAGGAATAATGGATCCTAACTATTAAACAATCACCATAAAATTCAATTTTATTTGACTTTTTAAAGTAAAATGAAAAGTGATATTAAATAGTACTATGCAATGTAAGATTGTTAATTTCTCCTAAACTGCTTTTAATAACTAAGATTATGGAACATGGTTCCATTCTTCAATATTTACTAGGTTGAGGATGGGGGGGAAATAACTTTACTCTGTAACATGTTAGGGAGGCACTAGTTGTAGCAATAACACATCAAAATTAATAGTTCCTATGCTTTAGATAGTAGTGGGTTAATTGTACAATGCTTTTGATAACTTCTACTCTATCATAGGTTGCTCTCAGCTGGATGCAGGATTTCATTTGCTAAACCATAAGTTTAAGGTATCTGAAGGATTTTGAACATCTCAGGTATAAATGCAGCTACTTAAAATTAGAGCTTTTGCAGCAGTCCATCAAAATTGTTTGTTAAATAAACGCAGAGATAAATTGCTTTAGCAGTTTGTGAGTAAACTCCTTGCCAGGTAGTGTTTCAGCACTTGAGTCAGGATATTAGCTGGGCCTCTAAACTGACTCCACGTATCACGTAAGTGCCATTAAAGTCCTTTTCTAAAATGGGATCCAATTTCCAACTATAAAAGAAAGTCAAAAGTAACATATGAGACTATGAGATTTCAGAAAAAAAGAAAAACAGTAAGTGCAATCCGAAAACCTACTGAAAAGTTTCCATTTAATTATCTGGAACACTCCCTTTAGAAGAGCTTACATATTAAAGACTTTGAGTAAGTAGGTACCTGGTGCATCACTATCCCAACAAACATCATCTTGTAAAGAGATACATTCACTTAGTTAGTGTATCAAAGTGCACTTAAAGAGAAATGTGAGGAGAGTTGAATTCCTGTTAACTTTGTGACTGATTGCAAGACAAACTGGAAACTTTTCTCCTAATTGTAGTGAGAATTTTTTAAATTAGGGGACCTGGAAGTGACAGTGGCAAGCGACAAGCCAAATCGCTAGACGCCTAATGAGGTGTCACATTTGTGAAATAGATCCCTTTAAGAAAGAGGATGACCCAGGAAGACTGCCTACAAGGAATTCAATTGCTTTGTTTAGAGGAACCAATAACCATCGGTTTGGTCAATGCAACTTTCCTTTCCCCAATAGACACACTGCAGACCACCCTGATTGTCATAAATGATAGTCATAGGCCCAGAATGTCTATTAAAAGTTTCTTAGGATGGTGTGATGGTCAAGGGACTTATGAAGCTGTATTTCCACAGCACATCATTTTTTCATAGAAGACATGTTTTCTGGAGTGACTTGGCAACTGGGGGAAGGAGGGTGCTGAAGGCTCCTGAAGCCCATTCTTGGCACCACTGTTGTTGCTACATGGCTCACTCCTGCATTTGCCCACCATCCTGTTGCACTGTCATAGCTGTCTTCTCCAATCCACTCCACTCAGCAGTGGGCTCTGGCCCAAGTGAACTCTCTTAGGGGCCCTCACAGAGATCCCTTGAGTAACAAGCTTTGCAGGCTACCCTCCTCCCCACCAGACTTGCCTCCATATTGTCCTTGCCCAGTGTGACCAGCCCTCTCCCTTGCCTGCCAATGATCCCTGGATTTGGGATGATTCCACATGCCAAGGGACAACTAAGCCTGTGTGCCACAACTAACTTGGGCCTGGGTTCTAGAGCCTAGGAGCTGCAACTATTGAAGCCTGCATGACTAGAGCCTGTGCTCTGCAACAAGAGAAGCCACTGCAATGAGGAGCCCGCACACCACAATGACAGTAGTCCCTGCTTGCCATAACTTGAGATAGCCCATGGATAGCAATAAAGACCCAGTGCAGCCAAAATTAATTTTTTTTAAATAAATAAATATCACGAAGGGAATTAGGAAGGGGGAAATTGGAAGAGGGAATCACAACAAAATTACGATTTTCAAAAATATTCTATAATTTTAACTGTTAAGTAATTCAGGTGAACTCTAATCCCACTTTTCCCATATTAAAGCAGTCCCACTAAGAGTTTCTTTTCTCACCACCTACATGTTGCTACTTCACTTCACAATTTATTTTCACTGTGTAGTTTAATAGTCACAATAAGAAAAATCCAAAGTGTCAAGTTAATTACCTCATCTTTTTTCTTCCACTGGTAGTCTCTCTTAGTCATTCCAAGACCAGTGTTGCCTGAGCCAATCCAAATAAATGCATAAAAGAGAAAAATTACATTAGCAATTTCAGAGTACTGGTAGCGAAAGGATATTCTGAAATCTCAGTTACTTCCTCCCTTCAAGTCTCCCCATTCAGATGGGCTTTTTACAGTTTTCCCTCAAGGAGATTTGTGAACTAGGCTCACAAAAGTCCAACACAAGGGCTGGCAAATCCAAATGAGAACAGGTAGGTCACACAGACTGAGTGGTTTGGATATAACACAAGAGGGAGGGTGTGGACTGTGGCAAACCACAGAGCATCTGCTTCCTGTGTAGGAGCCAGCGATGCTCAGCTCTGTCTGGTTGTTGCCACACACAGACAAAAGGACTGAGTGTTCAAGACTTTCCAGTTTTTTTTTAAGACAAGCTTAAAATCTGTATTTTTTTTTTAATGTGAAATTTCTGGATGTTTATACTTGACAAGTTTAAAAGAAAACACAGATGTAAGCCAAATACAGTGTACTGGCTGGATCAAGTCCATGGGACTGCCACTTGTGACTTTCATCCCAGACTCATTGGGGAATGCAGATAATATATTTCCCTCACTCTAAAAATTTCGCCAACTCAATAGCCCTCGAGGTGCTCAATGGAGCTGACACTAGACCCTGAGCTCCCAGCCTTGCCATATACTCCTGTCCCCCAGGAGTGCTGTGAAAGCAGCAGAGTGGCAGACCTAAAGACACTGTGAAGGCTAAATTAGAGGAGCAAATCAAGGATAATTGTGTTTTCAAGCTGGAGTAGCTGGGGAAATGGTGACCCTGTGCTTGGTAAGGCAGGATGCTAAGCACTGAACAAAGGATCTTGAATGCATTTTCCCTACAGCAAGGCCTTCCTAGAAAGTCTTCTTTACAGTAGGCTTAGCACCATGATATAAGCAAATAGGCATCATATGCACTCAGTGACAATAATTATGTAGTGACTATCAAAGTCACCTCAAAGCAAGTCATTTGAGTTTTGGTTGTGACCGTGGCTTGGACTATTCCATGAGCATGGGTTAGATTCTATATTCCCTTTGGTTGTTGAGAGAAAACCTGCTCCACACCTGGGCCTGCTGTGTGAGTCTATTCCCCCACCCCCCACTCCTACTCTGTCCCCCAGCAGCACTATGGGGCTCCAGCTTATAGGATCAGAGTAAAGGTAGCAGCTGCTACCCCCCACAGGGTTGTGGAAGGAGACACACGAGAGAGTCAGAGCCACCTGGACTTCAGTGTCTGAAAGTCTCTGAAATGTGACCTCTCGGAAGCAGTGTGGCAGCCAGGGTGGGCCCAAGAATGGAGACAGATGACAAACGCAGACAGCGCCCTCATTTTTTTAGAATAAAATGAAGCTCACATATCAAAATTCTTTCTCAGTGGTTTGCCTACCACTAAAGAGCTACCCCCTTACCCATGACCTTGGCATTGTCATCATTTTTGTCAGGCGCAGGTGCTTGGATAACCAACAGTTTGCTTAAATCTGAAGTTCCCTGAACCTAAAGGAGAAAAGTCAAAATCAGTCAAAAGAGAATTCTTTGACCTCTAAACTGGCTGCCTCCTAGCCTTTCCAAAGAATATAAAAAAATAAGCCAAACATAGAACTGAGCCTCCAACCTAAGCTCTATCTTTTTCATTTCAAATCCTCTTTTACCTTGTTTCAAAGAGTCTAGGATAGGTAGGGGATGGGTAGATGGATGGATGGATGGATGGAAGGATGGAAGAACAGTTGAATGAATGGATTCTTACATGGGCACATGGATTAATACATGAAAAAGTAAGCGATCAAAATGTAAAATAATTTTAAGAAGTCTTGGGCCAGGAAGTTATCTTTTGCATTTTTATAAATATCAGAAAGGAAATTTCTACACCTTACTTGTAACCAATTTGGAAAATGGAATCCCCAGCATCCACTGAGTTACTTTTATTCCAACATTAACATTCAAGGGCTCAGGCCCTAGCCTTCCCAGATAGGAACATAAATAAGCTTTTTTCCCTGAGCTTTTGCCCCAGCTGCCACAAAATCTGCCCTCCCAGAATACAAGCAGCATATGTAAGTCACATATAACTATCATTTCTAGACATTATCACATTTTATCTCATTTAATCCCCACAAGAAACTTATGAGATGGCTGCTGCTATTATCCTCATCTTAGTAAGAGGAAACTGAGGGTCAGAAGGCATCTTTCTAGGTGCCTAGCATCACACACCTAGTGGGCACAGGCGGCAGGTCTTAAACCCAAGTATGCCTGACTCCAAACTCTGGTGTCTTAACAAAACTGTGGGGATTGCTCCCGTGGTCCCCTACCCCTCATTTCAAAGTTAAAGTGATTTTTCACTTTCTATTTAAAAAAAAATTAAATTACCTTCACCTTCTGAACTGTTGGGAGATTGACAAAATAAGTATGTTAGGAAAGTGGCAAGTGCACTTTTTAGGAGCTTAACCAACTTTTCTAGGACTCAAGTTTTCATTAAATTAATGACCTTTCTCAGCCTGAACAAGCAGAAAAGGTCTCTCCCAAAGGGGAGAAACTTGTTACCAAAACAGAGACATGCTAGCTTTTCTCACAACCTCTTAGTCCTCATACTTGGGCTCTGTCCTCACGTCACAGCTGTGGTCTAACAGCAAGTGGCTTCACCCATTAGGGACCTGGCTTCTATTCTTCCCATCCCCTGTTATATCCCAGGCACTCACCCGTCCCCCTCCCTTACAGAGGCGTGGAATGATGAGGCTTAGGGTCCTCTACTGAGTTGTGCCCCTAGGCCTTAATGTGGCAACAAAGTGACATGACCCTGACACATCTCCCTTCTTATTGACCAGCGCAGATACTTCCAGAACCATCCTAGCAAGCAGTGTCACTGCCTTACACACAAACTAGGAAAAATGCTCCCCATCCTTCTCTGGGGAGGCACAGCCCATGCCAGGGCAAAGAGCTTGGCAAGCAGAGAGTAGGCAGATCCCTGCCCACTGGCCCCTCAGGCACACTCTCATGCAGGGCACAACTTGCACAACACAGCACACAAGCCCTGGGGGCATTCTGACTGTTTTGTTAAGGGCAGGTGAGAACTATAGGGTCTTTCTAGGTTTAGAGAAACCTAAATTTCTTTAAGATGGTTGGTTGAGTTTTTAAAGTCACTTATGGGGCACCATGAAAAGCAAAAGACTCTTAAGAAATGACCCTCCTTACCTGTTCACAGGTTTTAGGTAAAATGCAAGGTGCAAAATATGGTACCTCTGTCTTGGTATCAATAACACTGCCATACACAAGAATAACAAATTTCATGTTCACGTTATCAATACTCATTTCATTATAGCTTGATAAAGTCTCCACATATGCATGATTGAGCATCACACACTTCTGAAATTTTAGGTCCTACAATAAAATTAGATTTTTTTCTATAAATCATATAAAATAACACATGATATCAAGAAGAAAGCATATTCCACATGAAAAGATGTTCAACAACATTAATCATCAGGGAAATGCAAACCAGCTCAACAGAATGGCTATCATCAAAAAGACAACAAGTAACAAGTACTGGCAAGGATGTAGAGAAAAGGGGGAATCTTTTGTGGACTATTGGTGGGATTGTAAATTGGTGCAGCCACTATGTAAAATAGTAGGAAGTTCCTCAAAAAATTAAAAATTAAACTACCATATGATCTAGCAGTCTCACTCCTAGGCATATATCCAAAGAAAAGATACATGCATCCCAATGTTCACTGGACCAATTTTCACAATAGCCAAGGCATGGAGACAACCTAAATGTCCAACAACAGAGGAATGGATAAAGAAGACGCGGTACATATATACCATAGAATAGAACAGAATGAAGTAATGCTGTTTGCAGCAACATGGATGGACCTAGAGATTATCATACTAAGTGAAAGAAGCCAGACACTGAAAAACAAACATCATGTGACATAATTTATTATGTGGAATCTTAAAAAATGATACAATGAACTCATGTACAAACTTATGATTACCAAAGAGTGAGGGAGGGATAATCACATAAACACTACTATATATAAAATAGATAGCCAACAAGTATGTATTATATAGCACAGGGAACTATACTGATGTTTTGTAATAGTCTCTAAGGCAAAAAGAATCTGAAAAAGGATATAATATATATATTATAACTGAATCACATTGCTGTACACACAAAAATAACAAAACATTATAAATCAAGTATACTTCAATTTGTTTTTCAAAAAAATCCATGTGTAGGGGTTTGTGTGGACATAGTTTTTGGACATAGTTTTTTAACTCCTTTGGGTAAATATCAAAGAGAGTGCTTGCTGGATCATATGGCAGGAGCATGTTAGTTTTGTAAGAAACCACCAAACTCTCTTTCAAATTCTCACCAGCAATGAAGAAGAGTTCTTGTTGCTCCACACTCTTGCCAGCATGTGGTGTTGTCACTGGCCAATTAATAGGTATATAACAGTACCACTTCCTTCGTGGATCGCTGCCTTGTTGTGGCAAAGGGGCTTGCATAACACAATGAAGCCTACGAGCCATGTTCTGCAGGGCCACCCTAGACAGACAGGTCACAGCAGAGAGTTCTGACAAAACGTGATCCACTGGAGGAGGGAATGGCACACCACCCCAGAGTGCCATGAGAACCTCATGAACTGCATAAAAGGTCAGAAAGATATGACACCAAAAGATGAGTCCTGCAGGTCTGAAGGTGTCCAGTACGCTACTGGGGAAGAGCGGAGGGGAATTACCAGTAGTAATGAATAGATTCAAGGGACTAGATCTAGTTAACAGGGTGTCTGAAGAACTATTGACAGAGATTCGTAATACTGCACAGGAGGCGGCAAACAATACCATCCCAAAGAAAAAGAAAAGCAAGAAGGCAAAGTGGTTATCTGAGGAGGCCTTACAAATAGCAGAAGAACGAAGAGAAGCAAAAAGCAAGGGAGAGAGATAAAAGTACATCCAATAAACACAGGATCCCCAAAAATAGCTGGAAGAGACAAGAAGGGCTTCTTTAATAAACAATACTTAATAACAGAAGAAAACAACAAAAGGGGAAAGACTAGAGATCTCTTCAGAAAAACTGGAAACATCAAGGGAGCATTCCGCCCAAAGATAGGCACAATAAAGGATAAAAATGGTAGAGATCTATAGAAGCAGAAGAGATCAAGAAGAAATGGAAAGAATACACAGAAGAACTGTATAAAAAAAGATCTCAATGAACCGGATTACTACAATGGTGTGGTTAGTCACCCAGATCCAGACATTCTGGAGTGTGAAGTCAAGTGGGCCTTAAGAAGCACTGCTATTAATAAAGCTAGTGGATGAGATGAAATTCCAGCAGAACTATTCAAATCCCTAAAGGATGATGCCATCAGGGTTTTGCATTCATTATGTTGGCAAATCTGGAACACCCAGCAATGGCCAGAGGATTAGAAAAGGTCAATGTTCATCCCAGTCCCCAAGAAGGGTACCAAAGAATGTGCTAACCATTGGACAACTGCACTAATCTCCCATGCTAGTAAGTGAAGTGAAAGTCACTCAGCCGTGTCCGACTCTTTGTGACTCCATGGACTATACAGTCCATGGAATTCTCCAGGCTGTAATACTTTCCCTTCTCCAGAGGATCTTCCCAACCCAGGGAATCTTCCCAACCAGGGATCAAACCCAGTTCTCCTGCATTGCAGGCAGATTCTTTACCAGCTGAGCCACAAGGGAAGCCCAGCAAGGTTCATGCTTAAAATCTTGCATGTCAGGCTAGGCTTCAACCTTATGTGAACCAAGAACTTCCAGGTGTCCAAGTTGGGTTTAGAAAAGGTACAGAAACTAGAGATCAAATTGCCAACATTCACTGGATTATACAGAAAGTAAGGGAATTTCAGAAAAACATTTCTGTTTCCTTTGACAGTGTGGATCATGACAAACTGTGGAAAGCTCTTAAAGAGGTGGGAATACCATATCATCTTATCTGTCTCCTGAGAAACCTGTATGGGTCAAGAAGCAATAGAAGTATGGAACAACTGATTGGTTCAAGACTGAGAAAGGAGTACAACAGGGCTGTCTGCTGTCACCCTATTTGCTTAACCTATACACTGAGCACATCATGAGAAATGCCAGGCTGGATGAGTTACAAGCTGGAATCAAGATAGGCAGGAGAATCATCAACAACCTCAGATATGCGGATGATACCACTGTAATGGCGAAAGTGAAGAGGAACTAAAGAGCCTCTTGAGGAGGGTGAGGGAGGAGAGTAAAAGAGCCAGCTTAAGACTAAATATCAAAAAAACTAAGATCATGGCATCTGGCCCCATTACTTCATGGCAAATATCAGGGGAAAAGGTGGAAGCAGGGACAGATTTCCTCTTCTTGGGCTCCAAAATCACTGCGGATGGTGACTGCAGTCATGAAATCAGAAGACGACTGCTTCTTGGCAGGAAAGCGATGACAAACCTAGACAGTGTGTTGAAAAGGAGGGACATTACTCTGCCGACAAAGGTCTGTTTAGTCAAGGCTATGGTCTTCTCAATGGTCATGTACAGTTGTGAGACCTGGACCATAAAGAAGGCAGAACACTAAATAACTGATGCCTTCGAACTGTGGTGCTGGAGAAGACTCCTGAAAGTCCTTTGGTCAGTGAGATCAAACCAGTCAATCTTAAGGGAGATCAACCCTGAATATTAACTGGAAGGACTGATGCTGAAGCTGAAGCTCCAGTAATTTGGTCATCTGATGCAAATAGATGACTCATTGGAAAAGTCCCTGGTGCTGGGAAGGATTGAGGGCAGAAAGAGAAGAGGGTGTCAGAGGATGAGATGGCTGAATGGCATCACCAATGCAATGAACATGAACTTGGGCAAACTCTGGGAGATGGTGAGAGACAAGGAGGCCTGGCAAGCTGCAGTCAGTACCTGGGGTCACAGTCAAACATGATTGGGCAACTGAACAACAACAACAATGGTATCTATCACATTGTTGCATTTCTCTGATGATGTATGATATGGAGTATCTTTTCCTATATTTACTTGCTATTCATATATCTTCTCTGGTGAAGTTATCTATTATCAGCTTTGGCCCATTTTTTAATCAGGCTGGGTTTTTTCCCTACTGTTGAGTTTTAAAGCTCCTTGTATATTTTGGATAATAGTTCTTTATCTGATATGTCTATTGCAAATATTTTCTCCCAGTCTGTAGTTTGTCTTCTAATTCTCTTAATATATGCTCATTTTTAACCCAATATTTGTATTCAGTATCACAATTCAATGAATGTTCTTAAACTTCAGGTTTGTCACTTCCCCAGTTCCTAACTCATGGTAGGGGCTCAAAAAATTACTAAATGGAATGCAAATATAGGTTGCAAATTGTACCAGTCCAAGAACAGACCTGAAATGCTACTTTTTGAAGAGAAAGTTCATAGACGAGGCTTGGTAAACTCAATAAAAATTTGAAAAGGCAAATAATTTATAATAACATAGGTAGATAGAATAGACTAATAAACACCAAACTTGTGCTCAGTAACTCACTAATTAATGCTATGCTTGATTCTTGGGGATCTACCTATTTAAGATTTGCTTACTCTCTTAGTTCAAGGGATGACTGGGGGTAGCCTGGGAAAAATCAGCTATCACAAGGGGACCAATGACCTGTAGGAACTCAGAATAACAGAGTGGTAAAGGTTCTGAAATCTTACTTTGAAAGATCAAACATACCTTCTTTTCTCTGTCTCCAAAATATGCAATTTATTTTGTAAAAAAAAATACAGGAAATATAACTTCATTCATATTTTAATCATGCAACTTACCTCATCAACAAGACTTGATTCAAAATACTGATAGGCAATACTGAGAGCAAGCTTCAGCCATATTTTATATTCCAGGGATGGCCAGAAGAAATCAAAGCCTTCATATAAATCCTCCAGGGAGATAAAGCAGGCCTGAAATGACAAGGCATCAAACACTATGCTTGATTTGAAACTAAATTATGAAATCATCAGAAAAACAAATGCCTGTAGGACTTCCCTGGTGGTACAGTGGATGAGAATCCACCTGTCAATGCAGGGGACATGGGTTCAACCCCTGGTCCAGGAAGATTCCATGCACCTCAGAGCAACTAAGCTCATGAACCACACAACTACTGAGACTGCATGCCGCAACTACTGAAGCACCTGTGCCTAGAGCCTGTGCTCTGCGGTAAGAGAAGCCACAGCAATGAGAAGCCTATGCACCGCAAAGAAAAGTAGCTCCCACTCACCACAATTAGAGAAAGCCCTCAACAGCAATGAAGACCCAGCATAGCCAAAAATTTTTTAAAAGCCTGTAGGTTTCATCTTCACCTAACCTCCTAGAAAAACTATCAACTCTAGTATATTAATTTTGATACTCTGCTATTTAAGTATAAGATGATAAAATGTACAGTCCAATTAAAGCTATAGACCTAATACTAGTCCAGAAAATTTTATATTAATCAATAGCTAGGATAATCATGAGCCCAAGATTATGGAGCTAAGCCACATAAACTTATTTATTTTTATTGCCACAGTAGGTAACATGGGCTCATTCATAGTATTTGCTCTCAGAGCAAAGTGCCAATCCAAACAAGGAAGACGACTCTCAGAATTCAAGCTACATGAACTTCAGTGAATTCAGTTCAGCCTTGTGAATACATTCGTGTTTCCTATTCTTTTCCAAAAGTGAAATGGTATGAAACTGATAAAGCAACATTCCTTTCTGTCTGTCACACTCCTAAGACTCTGCACCTTGCTCCATTGCATCTAATAGTACCCAAAGCTTGAGAATTCTTTGTAAGTAGGAAGTTTCAGTAATTTCTATTTGAATTGCCCACAGCTAGCCCACTATCAGACCACTTATTTGTTAAATAAAATTCTTACTTAGCAAGTGAAAAATGGAAGAAAGAGATTTGAAACACATGTATTCTTTAAAAACACTACTTCCATAATGGTAGCCATTTATGGAGCACCGAAACATGCCAGGCATCTTACATATGTGTTTTCCTTACCTTTCTAACATCAGAAGTTAGATATTTTCTCTTCTAATTAAAAAAAGTGACAAAGACTCTTTGGTTAAAACATCTCCCTCCAGTTTAAGAGCGAGGGGACATAGGTATACCTATGGCTGATTCATGTTGATGTTTGGCAGAAACCAACACAGTACTGTAAAGCAATTATCCTTCAATTAAAAATAAGTAAATTTAACTATTTAAAAAAAAATCTCCCTCCGGACACCCTAGTCGATGTGAGACATCAAATTGGCCTTTCTCAGCTACACTGCTTCACAATAGCTGGTTGGATTGACTGAGATAATAGAACCCAAAAACAGAAAAGTGCTGGCACTCCTTGCTGACTTGAGGAAGAATTAACTAACAACCCACAATACAGAGAGAACCAGGTGCTTACCTGCAAAATAGTTTCACAGATGGCAGTATATTCAATTTCACGCTTAAGCAGACAGCTCAACTCTCCAATTACGTCTCCACTGGTACAGTACTCTGTAAACCTAGTTGTGGACTCTCTGTCAGGCCTTAGGCTCCTGTCTATTCCAAAAGTAGGAGGTGAACTCTCCAACTGCAATGGGGAAATAATTGAGCAAAGGGAAATACAAAATTAAGAGCCCTTGACCAAACCCTAGGAGCTCCCAGTGTTTCTTGCAATTATTACAATAGAAGGAAAAGATTCTTTATGAATCCTTTCAGATGGGAAGGAGGAATTGGGCTTCCAAAAATCATTTCTTTCACATTTCAACTCTCCAAGCTGAGACTGTTTCCAATCTTTAGCTTTACAGATGACCCCTATTTACCTTCCTTATATAAAAATTCCATCAAAAGTAGTCATAGCAGTCTGCCACTAAATGCAAGTAACCACTCTAAGTCTATTAGATATTCTTAGCATAATGGGCTAATGCCTCAGGTGCATTTGATGCATTTGATGCATAAACCAGATAATGAATATGCCCCCAAGCCAAGTCATAATTTCAGCAGAAATCTTGCCTCCCTTAAGATGCTTAAGAATAATTACCATGAGACATTAGCAGAAAAAGGTTTTAGGATGAACACAGGATGGTTGAGTTACTTCAGGAAAAGAACTGGTAGGCATGGGTGGGGGTAAAAGAAAGTCATCTTTCTTTTTAGGAGATTCAAAAGATTTTAGGAGGAAGATGCAAGAATTAACCAGAAGGATTACAGAACTTTCCAGAAAGTTTAGTTGTAAGTGCCAAAGAGGAAGGCTGCTGCCCAAGACACAAGAAATGGAAAAAAGTCACTGAAGGAATTGCTGTGAAAGTTGTACCCTCTCCTAGTGAGTACCACCATTCAAACTTGTAGAGGCACTCATGCTTCCAAAGAACTCCGACATTTTTGTCCCCTACACACAGACAAGTTCCATTCTGAGAGCATGTTCTTAAGTCCAATATGTTTGTCAGTTCAACAAAGTTAACCTAGGTGCCCAGCTAACACAATTGGCTATATAGTACTGTACTGTAATAGGTTTATAATACTTTTCACACAAATAACACATAAAAACAAGCACAAAAAACAAAGAAAACATTTTTAAGCTTACAGCACAGTACATTGAAAAGTACAGCAGTACAGCGGGCCTACAGGCGCACCTCGTATCTTTGAAAGTTTGCAACTTGAAGGTCCGTATGTAGGGGACTTAACAGTAAAGAAGAATGGCTCTGCTTTTTACAAGCCAAGGAAAGACGATTACATCCGTGGCAAGCAGAATTTTAAAGAAGGCCTTTCAAGGTTCCTGTCTTTTTGTTATTCAATCAAACATTGATCTATGAACTGCTGGGAAGGGGTTTTTCAGATAGAATTAAGGTTACTAATCAGCTAAACTTAAAGAGATGATTCTGGATTATCCTGTGGGTTCCAGTGTAATCACATGAGCCCTCAAAGTAGAAAAGGAAGTAGTCATCAAGACTGGAGAGGGACAAATGAATTGATTTCTCTGTCCATCAGTTTTCTCATGAGGTTGATAGAAGGACAAAATGTCATAACATATTGCCATTCTCGATCATCTTTTTAAATGTCACAACTAGCCTCTTCAACTCTTGATCACTGCTAACATACTACATATTTAACTAAGGTATTTTGTCCATTGTTCCATCTCCTTCTATGCTTCTATAAGAAATTAACTTCTAAGAAGACAGGGCTTTTTTGTGTTTTCTCAGTTCTATGCCTAGAATGAACGTGCCTACTGCATGATAATAATGAAGTAAATATTTGTTGAATGAATGAAAAGTGCCAGACACTTAATAAGTGCTATACATGTGTTAGTTAGTATTTATAATTATAGTTTATTTCCATGATTAATTTTTGTATTTTTAAGGTCTGAAACACTCATTCTAAAAATATAAAGCCAAATATATTATTTGCACTAATAATAAGGGTTTGTCACTTGTAACTGTCATATAGGATCTAGAAATTATGTTGGTCATAGCTGGGGCTCACCCATGGATCCAGCAACAGGTATTCAATTTCTAAAGGATTCTCATCCCTATCACTCTTACTGACAACAAAAACCTCCTATTAGTTAAAAATGGTATGCTTTTCATCCCTATTCGACCTCTGGGAGAATGTGACACTGCGGTCTATTTCCTCAACCTTGACTCTCATTTCCTTCAGATGTAACCCAACTACTCCAAGTACTGGGTTCCTTGTGTGACCATCACAGAAAAGACTGTTCCTGCCAGGATTGTTGTAAAGAATAAGTGATAATTATGAAAGCATTTTGTAAGATGGGAAGCACCTTTGAGATGGTGGGTGTTATAATTATATCTCTCAGCTGTGGTGTTAGCTCCAAACAGAAATGGTTTCATTTAGAAATTATGTTAAAAATTTGAAAGTTTCTTGGTTCCTAAATTTCTCCTTACGTGATCATTACAAATTTCAAGATACATTTGTAGTAAAGAATGAATAGTTCCTTACGATTGCCATTCCTGAAATAATCAAGTAGATTCCTTGCGGCATTTCACCTTCTTTACAAATGACATCTCCGTAGTCAAAATAGGCGAGTTTAGCTCTTTCCTGAAAGAAAAGAAACAGGAAAGGAAAGAAAAAGAATCAACACAAATCTTCATAATCTACTTCTCTAAAGAGAAATAAGATTTTAAAGCTAAAAAGTAGCATGAAAACAAACTATATTCTTTGATTTGTTAATGAGTTGTAATGTTTTAACAAACCTCATTAACTTTTAGGGGAAAAAGGGACAAGCAAGCAAACTGCAGACTTTGTGCTTAGGACCTAGCAGAGTGACTGGCAGAAACACCCAATAAATGCTAGGTTGGATAAATGTTTACAATAAAGTGCAATAATTCTGGTCAAGGATACAGGGGCAGGGTGCTCTGGGAAACAAATTCAGAAAGGCCACAGGAACCCTGACTTGGGTGTCTAGGGAAGGAACAGCTAAACTGAGACCTGAAGGAAGAGTAACAAAAGACAGCCAGGATACCATAAGCTGAAGACCATTCAGGGCAGAGGATTCAGTTTACGCAAAGGCCCATTAGCAAATAGAATAACTGCATTGTGGGGTAACACAGAAGATTCAATACATCTCAGGCAGGGAGGGCTGGAGACCAGGGTGGAGTTATCCATTAGGCATCAATAGACACAGTGTCCAGAGTTCACAGTACTTTTAGGGATTCACAACAGTGTTTTAGTTTCTTTTAAAATCAGAAGAAAAAAGACAACTTTTAGGTAGAGTAAAATGTCTTGATACTAAAGCATCTAATGCTAATATATTCATCTTTATAGTAACAAAATCACAATGTATAATTTTTTGGTGCTTTTTCATGGAGGTAAAGGCAGAAGTGCCTGGAGTCCGGGTGGAGGCAGGACTGGAGAGGTGAGCCAGAGCCAGGTCTCCAAGGGGCTCACATGTGCAGTAAAAAGCCCGCACACTCTGGAGCCCGGGCACCACAACTAGATAAACCATGTGGCACTAGGGAGTCTACGCACTTCAAGGAAAGATCCCATATGAAGTGACGAGGATCTCGTGTGCCACATAAGATCTGACACATCCAAATAAATAATTTTTTTTTTTTAAGTCTGAGCTTTTCCCAAAACCAGGGGGTAGTCACTGAAGGGTTTCTAATAGGAGACTTACGGTGACACGTTTGCATTTTACAAAGATGTGGAGGAAACATTTTTAAATCATTCATAGTAGTTATCGCTTAGTGTAGGGTGGGGAGTGAAAGGATATCACTTTTTACTTCTGAATTATTTTACAGTGTTGAAATAAACGTGGATGACTTCACAATAGTTTTTTTAAAAGCTGGCCTAAAGCCAATTATCCAGCTTATGTTTTATTCAGATCTTTATTTTTTTCAATTGTTGTCTTTAGGCTTATCCTCATATACTATTACCTTTTTAATTAACCACAACAGTTGAAGGATGAAAGGAGGAAGGAGTAGTGAAAATTAACTATTGCTGCTGTGATAGAGACCAAGATTGAAATAACATCTATAATGAGGGGGTATTTCTTTTGTTTACTATATGGATTTTTCCATGCATTCCCTGGGCTAACCCTAATGAGAATAATGCTCATGTGCTCCCAATTCATCACATTTTTCTTTACCCCAGTGAAATCTGATTTAAGTGGCTACCAATAACCAACATATTAAGGAAAAAGGGCCACTTAATGAGTGAGCCATTTTAGAGCCGGAGAGCTGCAACTACCAAGCCCACGTGCAGCAACTACTGAAGCCCGGGTGCCCTAGAGCCCGTGCTCCGCAGCAAGAGAAGCCACCGCAATGAGAAGCCCAGCACTGCTATCAAGAGTAGTCCCTGCTCTCCGCACCTAGAGGAAATCCACACAGCAATGAAGACCCAGCACCACCAGAAATAAATAAATAAACATTTTTTAAAAAGAGTGAGTCATATCTGAAAGGGGGTAGAGAGAGTCTGACAGCTTTGCTTAGGCATGGCAGGCTAAGGAGTGGAGGAAGCTTGTGCCCTGGTTACAGATTCATCTCAGGTGTATGGAAATCATTAATTTATGGAGTTCCTACCCATTGTTTTTCCCATTCCTCCCCCATTCACTGCAGGATGGTCAGTTAATTATACTTGTGAGAACATTACCTATAAAGAACCAAATTCAAATTTTAAACTTGGATATTAAAAAAAAAACTGAAGAGGATGCAGATTGTAATCAACACCCCTTAGATACCTTCTTCCCAGTCCAAGTCCATCCCTCACCCCCCACCCTCTATTCCCCAGACTACCTTCAACGGCCCCTGCCCACTAGGTTTCCCCCTTCTCACAGTCACACTTATACTCCCCAAACCTGGACGTTTGATTCAAGCTAAGCTAGTTGGATTTCTCTCTCAAGAATTTGAACTAAAGGACAAAGAACCTGGGAGTAAGACCTGGGTCATCACAGCCATGTGCTAAAGGAAGAGTCCACAAATTCCTACCACTGACATTCCAGAGCTGGCCTGATTCCTGCCCTGTTCAGGGTTAGTCTGTCAACTGTTTCTTAGCATCTGTTGTTCACTTGCTAAGTCACTTCTCACACTTTGCGACCCCATAGACTGCAGCATGCCAGGCTTTCCTGTCCTTCACTATCTTCCAGAGTTTGCTCAGATTCATGTCCACTGAGTGGGTGATGCTATCTATCTCATTCCCTGCTGCCCTTTTCTTCTCGTATACCACTGCAATATATTGTTAGTAAGATCCCCTCTTGCTTAAACTAGTTCAGATAGGGTTTTGTTACTTTCAACCATACAAGTCTTAATTTAATTAAATTTGAAATTAATTTCAAAAGGAAAATTCAAAAATTTCTGGCATGAAGTAAACACTAGTATGGCCTAAATTAAATCAGATCTTCAAAGCTCAGTAGAAACCCTCATATGACTGCTCTCTTTCTAGAAAACAAGGAAAACATTCCCTCATTATAGTTAAACAGATGACATACATCTCCATGTCTAGATCACAAGGCAGAGTAAAACCAAATTTACAGTAAAGCAAGTACCACTCTTTGTCACAGAGTTTTCCTGATTCCAATAGGTTTCAACAAGTTGATGAAAGAGTTATTATTCCTATAATTCATATAACTATGATATAATTCATATAATTACCAGGGCTTCCCTGATAGCTCAGTTGGTAAAGAATCCACCTGCAATGCAGGAGACCCCGGTTCAATTCCTGTATCGGGAAGATCTGCTGGAGAAGGGATAGGTTACCCACTCCAGTATTCTTGGGCTTCCCTTGTGGCTCAGTTGGTAAAGAATCCACCTACAATGTGGGAGACCTGGGTTCGATCCCTGGGTTGGAAGATCCCCTGGAGAAGGGAAAGGCTACCCACTCCAGTATTCTGGTCTGGAGAATTCCATGGACTGGTATAGTCCATGGGGCCACAAAGAGTCAGACACGACTGAGTGACTTTCACTCATATAATAGCCATTTAAAACTAAAACCACAAACTGGTGGTCCATGAGTCATATCCAATCCACAGATACATTTTGTTTGGCTTGCACTGCTGCTGCTGCTTATCTTTAAAATTCTGAATTGGTTGCCAAGTTTTAAAATTCACATAAAAACACAGATGTATGGATTCTCCTTTAAAAAATTGACTTTTACATTATTAAATCTAATCTAATTATTAAATCAATTTTCAGACTTCATCTTATAATATGTGATCTCTCAGCCTCATATGATATAGTTGATCACTTTCTCCTTCTTGAAATACTTTCTTCACTTAGCTCTGGCACACCATTCTTTTTTTTTCTCCTATTTGATGGATAACTCCTCAATTCTTCTTTTTCAGCTTTACTGAGACAGACTACTCAGCAATAAAGAGTCCACCTGCAATGCAGGAGATGCAGGTTCAATCCCTGGGTCAGGAAGGTCCCTGAAAGAGGAAATGGCAACCCTCTCCAGTATTCTTGCCAGGGAAAATACAATGGAGAGAGGAGCCTGGCGGTTTATAGTCCATAGGGCTGTGAAGAGTCAGACACAACTGAGTGACTGAGTATACACACACACACAATATAAGTTTAAGGTATACAGCATAATGACTTGACATGCACATATTGCAAAATTACTATCACAATAAATTTAGTTAACATACATCACTTGATATAGTTATAAAAATTTTTTCTATGTGATAAGGACTTTTAGATTCTACTCTCCTAGAGCTTTCAAATATACTGTACATATATGACTATATAACACAGTTATCATGTTGTATACCTAGTATTTTTCTATCTTGTAACTTGGAAGTTTGTACCCTTTAACCCACTTGTCTAATTTACCCAGCTTCCACTCCCCTCCCCTCGCAACAATCAATCTGATTCATAGCTCACAATTCAACCCTTGGATGTTCATAACAATTTCTTGAGTTATCAAGTTTCAAGGCCTTAAATATTATCTCTATGCTGACAACTCCAAAATGTCTTTCTCCAATTTGACCTCCCACCTACATTCTAGTCATATATCTAACTGCCTACTCAATAGCTCCACTTGGATGTCTAATAGCCTTCTCAAATTTAACTTATTCAGAATCAAACTCTTGCCCAACTCCCACCCCATATAAATCTTCTCTTCCCCATCTAAATAAAGGGCTAATCCATTTTTAGACTATTTTCTATTTCAGCCTAAAATTCTAGAAGTCATTCTTTCTCTCTCTAGCACTCACTCCATCAGCATTTATATGCTGTCTCTTCAAAACCTATTGAGTCTGAACTCCTCTCATCACTGTCACTCGTCCAAGTCACTATCATCTCTTGCCTACATTATCATAATCATCTCCTAACTGGATGCCCTGGCTTGCCCTTGACCCCCTACAGCCTATTCTTAACACATCAGCAGATGATCATTTTTAAGTGTAAGTTAGATCATGTCACTTCTCTCTTCAAAACCTTTCAACATGTTTCCACTTAATTCTGAGTAAAAGCCAACATCCTAACACTGACCTACAAAGTTCTACAAACTCAAGCTTGCCATAAACTCTTCGTCTTCATCTCCTCCATCCAGCACTGGTCCTGCCCACACGGGCCTTTGTGATGCTCCTTGAACAAAGCAGTCAGGGCTTCCCTGGTGGCCCCAGCAGTAAAGAGTCTGCCTGCAGTGCAGGAGACCCGGGTTTGATCCCTGGTTCAGAAAGATCTCCTGGAGAAGGAAATGGCAAACCACTACAGTACTCTTGCCTAGAAAGTCCCATGGATAAAGGAGCTTGGTGGGCTAGAGTCCATGGGGTCGCAAAGAGTTGGACACGACTGAGCGACTTCACTTTGAACACAGCAAGCAGATCCACTTCAGGGCACTGCACCTGCCTTCTCCCAGATACCTAAATGGTGTGCTCCCTCACTTATTTCAGATCTCTGTCCCGAGGAGAGGTATTAGAGCAGTCTTCTCTAACCATCCTTATAAAAGAGCTGCCTACCTATATTCTCCTTTTTCACCTTTTCTCCATGTAGCATTTGTCACCACCTGACAGACTATATATTTATGCATGGGTATGTTTATTGTCCATCTCCATCCATATAACATAAAGTCAATGAGAGCAGGAATTTATTTATTTTGTTCACTGCTGTATCCCCAAACCTAGAACATTCTCTGGCTCAAAGAGGCTATTAAATAGCTATCTATTGAAACAGTACACATTCCTATAGGAACACTCAACTGACTTCAGACGAAGCATGAACTCTGGAATAGACTATAGTCCTGTTCCCTATTTATATTACACCCAGATGGTTTTACTTTTTTTTTTTTTGGTTTTACTTTTATATTATCTGCCTGGCCTGCAAAGTAACTTCAATATGAAACCCTTGATCTAAAAGTCTTTTCCAGAGTGTGCATCTGGAAGTCTGGGGCTCTTCATCAGAAAATAAGATAGGACTGGTAATAATTGGGTAATGTATAAAAAAATATATATATCATCCTAAGCAGATAAGCAATTATAAAAAAAAATCTTTGCGGTTTAGGCTCAAAATGAAATTCACTCTTCTAGGTTTTGCTGGGCCTCCATTTGACTTATCTTTTACTGCCCATTACAGGAGTCTTGCCTTGGATAAGTTTTTTTTAATTTTTAATCTTACATTAGGGAATGAAAAATAATTATCATTGAACATGAGCTAGAATATAACACAGAATCTTTACCTTGAAGAATTCGATGAGAGCATCTTTATTTTCTAGCCAAATGATATTATGAAGATATTTGTCAGGAGTAGGGAGCGGGATTGCCATTGGAAAGTTATTCAATGATTTTATTTTTTCAAGAAGTACCTAAAACAAACAACCAAAATAATGGTGATCAGATCCTGTAACAGAAAAGGGACATCAGGTAAAAATGAAGGAAATCTAAATAAAATACTTTTATTTAGAGCTTTTCTTCTTTAAATTGTCCTCTAATTTTTTGTCCTCTAATTTTTTTCTCCACTTTACTATTTTCACTGGTATATTAACTCATATTGAATTTATTCTTTTTATAATCCAATTAATAGCTGTATTCTATTCTGTCTTAATCTCAAACTTAACTGTTGATTACTATATGATTTAATGCCACATTCTCTCGATTTTTTTTTTTTCATGTGAGTGAATTGCTTCTTTACATTCTTCTAGCTTTGGAGGATAAGGTTCTAGTTTTGTGGCCTTTCAGAAGTCTTCTCTGACTTCCCCAAGTAATACGTAATCACTTACTTGCCTTATTCCCAGGGTATCTATTACAAATCTCCCTTACTGAACTCATTACATTGTAGTATTATTATGTTTACTTATCTGTGATATGTAACTTCTGTTGATTGCCTGGATAAATGACTAAATGAAAAAAGAGGAAGAGTGTCCATGGACTTTGGAATCAGTGTTGTACTCATTAAGTATCCAAGTCTCCTCAAGAGTCATGGCACATAGGTATTCAACATATATTTAGTCAGCTAAATTGGCTAGATTTACCTAGCTCCTTACAGCCTGGGATTGATAATTATACCTCTTCAGCCAACAATCAGGCAACTAACAAATAACTGTTGAATGATTGATTTGTCCCTTACCTATCTAAATAAACCTATAGGAAAAAATAAATCTCTCTCTTCATAAGGGCTATTGTTTATTTAACTAACGGGTATCAATCATTCAATTGAATCTTATACAATCTTCAAAGTAATAAAGGAAAAATAGAAAAAAATACAACATGCACAGAGGTGTAACTTGAAGAAAACTAAACCCTTCTCGTCCCTCTGACAGACACTAAGGAAAAATCATATTACCATTTAGTCCTGTGCCATGACCTTATAGAGACTAATGAGGCAGAGTTAAAATGGGAAAAGTTGGCCTGTCCCATGCCTACTTCCCTTCCAGGGCCATGGAGAGAGGGCTATGTTCAGAGAATGTCCTGAAGCACAGCCCAGGTGGCATGTGGTTGAAAAGTACCAGGGACAAGAATAAGCATGTGACACCCAGGAACAGCTTATCATTGGAAACACAGGCAGAATGTGAGATCAGAACTTATATGTTTCTTCTTTATGTTATGAAGCAGATAGACCCTTGTACAGGAGAGAAAAAAGCATTACTATTTGCACAATTCGCAGTCTAGACAGTGGATTTGATAGCCTGGTAGAATTAAACATTAAACACTTTTTCCTCTTATGGTCTTAGTTTTTTGAAAATTTGTAATTTTTCAAAAGTCCATTTATCAGCCAACCACTTAGGGTGTCTCCCCTGTTCCTCTCAAACTCTTCCCTCCCTGATTTCCACGTACACACACACACACACGTGGGTCCCCTCCCACCTATGTTCAGTTCAGTCACTCAGTCGTGTCCGACTCTTTGCGACCCCATGAATTGCAGCACACCAGGCCTCCCTCTCCATCACAAACTCCCGGAGTTTGCTCAAACTCATGCCCATCGAGTCAGTGATGCCATCCAGCCATCTCATCCTCTGTCGTCCCCTTCTCCTCCTGCCCCCAATCCCTCCCAGCATCAGGGTCTTTTCCAATGAGTCAACTCTTCGCATGAGGTGGCCAAAGTATTGGAGCTTCAGCTTCAGCATCAGTCCTTCCAATGCACACCCAGGACTGATCTCCTTCAGGATGGACTGGTTGGATCTCCTTGCAGCCCAAGGGACTCACTCTCAAGAGTCTTCTCCAACACCACAGTTCAAAAGCATCAATTTTTTGGCGCTCATCTTTCCTCACAGTCCAACTCTCACATCCATACATGACTACTGGAAAAACCATAGCCTTGACTAGACAGAGCTTTGTTGGCAAAGTAATGTCTTCGCTTTTTAATATGCTATCTAGGTTGGTCATAACTTTCCTTCCAAGGAGTAAGCGTCTTTTAATTTCATGCCCCCAATCCCTCCCACCTATGTTAACATTATGTAATTACCACTTTCCTTGCTACAGCTGCTGGGACTGGACTGTAGATATTCTACCAGTAGACAGAGAAGCAGAAAAATCTAATGAGTTTGTAAGAGAGAGCCAAAAGAAGATGCCACAGAGGGCAACCCTGATGGGAAATGGAGAAGCTGAAAGCTTTCTAGGTCACTGCTCGAGTCCCTTTCTGAGGCCTGGCCATGTGGTCTGGTTACCATGAAGTCTGTAAGATACTCTGGGTGCTCATGATAAATGTTCCATTTCTTTGTGAAACCTAGCTCAGGTTGGTTCTGTACAACCAAGTGGTTTTGACATAGAGGGAACCAGGTAGCAATGGCACTAGTTGCCATTGGCATTAACAAAGACTTAAACAATTACAGAGTTAACTGTCCTGACTCACCCTTTTCCCAATCTCCCTCCCTCACTCTGCTAGAGGAGCATTTCAGACGTGAGTGTTGGGTTTATGGAATCAAGTAGCATGGGAAATTGCTTACTTACCTTATTCATCTCGAGGCTCTCATATTTATCAATAATGCCTCTAGACGAAAGGAAGGTGAGGCTTTTCAGAGCTTTAGCAATCACATTCCGGATTGCCTGCTTGGTCTTCAAAGCAATGACAACATCACGACCCTCATGCTCTATGAGTCCTGAAGCAAATAAAAGTATCAGTAAGCAAACAATTCAATAACCACAATAGTAATGAATATTTGCATAACAGTTTATAATTTCCAAAGCATTTACTCAATATCTTTTCATTCCTGTTTTGTATAGAACTTGTGAGGCCAGTAGGACTACAGTTATTTTCATCTCCATTTTATAGATGAGAAAATTGAAAAAAGGCTTCCTTCACCAGGTAACAGAAATTCACTCTATCTTTTTCCCAAGGTATCTCCTACATATCTTCATTACAGAATTCATTACATGGTAGTATTATCATTTTTCCTTGTTTGTCTCATCCTTCATATTATATAATTCTTGTTGGTTGGATGAATAAATGACTGAAAGTGTCCCTGGACTTGCACTGGTGGCTCTTTCTGAAATCAAATCACATATTTTTTCTTCTTCAGTGAGCATGAGAAGTCATGAGATGAACTACGAGTCAAGGCTTAAAATGCATCTGTTTCATCCTTGTAATACTAATCTTGAGCACAATGCCTGACATCCGGAAGGGACTCAGTCACTGAAATAAGCTGAGCAGTGAAATGAAGAACAGCATGGTGGAGAGCACAGGAAATCTCACATGGTGTGAGATCTAGCTCAGCTCTTACCAGCCATAGGACCTCAGGGGAGTTAAACTTTCTAAGCCTCAGTTTCATTATCTATAAACAAAGATGATAATAATATTTGCTTCATGGAGTAGTTATAAAGATCAAATGAAATAATGCATATAAAGCCATTAACACAATTCCTGACATAATTAGCATTCAATAGTAGGTTGCAGTAGCAATACAGAAACAGGCATTCTTTCACATGACTGAATCAAGAACACTGGTAATATTCCATACTGACCTAAAACATAAGCTCCTAGGCCCCTAACCTTTAAAAGCATGGAAATAAAAACCTGCCTAATATGTGAATGGAAACAATGGGTCCTGGATTTTCTGAGACGGTGCCAAAATATTCTGACCTATTGTCTCCAAATTTACAATTTCATTCATTAGACCATGTTTTTTCAGTTTTGTTAAGGTAAGTGTGATCCTCATAAATCCATATGGCATCTTACAATGTGGTTATAAAAACAAAGGGACTTTGTTTTCTTTCTTTTACAAAAACATCCATTTGTTAAGGGCATACCAAGTGCCAGGCTCTCTACCAGAAACTATATTCTGGCAAACACTGAGAGCCTGGCCCACAGCCCCCATGTGAGGAAAGCAGATCCAAGAAGTTTTGTATAAAATCCTAGGGCTCCCCCAAATGTTTCAACTCAAGCAGAGTGGCAGTAGATGCTCAAAAACCTTCATCCCTCACAAACTCACTTTGTTTGCGTACTCCTGCAAACAAAGTAGGGCGAAACAAAAACAGCACTCTCTGTCATAGGTAATGTTTTGTGTGTCTTTTTCTTACAACCTTAAGGAATATGATCTTGCCACCTTAACACACTTTTTGCACTTTTCATTCTTGCTTGTATGCACCCATAGCAAATAACAGAACTCCTCTAACTTTCTGCAATTATCTCTTGATATGCTCACACCTCCCACCAGGATCTGAATTTTATGTACACCTGGCCCATTATATGTGTTCAATAAATGCTTATTGAATGAATAAATGAATGAGTCTGTGATTGAATGAAAGCATGAACTTGTTTTCCTTTGGTTAAATTATGGGATTATAAGATGTGATTTTAGGAAATTAGACATCCCAACTACTTACCTAGTTCTTTGACAGCATCTTGTTTGTTGGTTTCCAAAATTTCATATAATTTCTATGACAAATTAATAAAAGTATTAATTTCTAATTATACCAAGTGCATTACTGGCTTTAAAATTTGAGGGGAAAAAAGCATGGTAGAAAACTCTCACTTAATTATCATTTGGGGGAGATATTTAATTCTTCTCTCTTCATAAATTCAGCTGCTTTTCCCAGCCTCATTCTCACAGTGCAATGAATGCTGTGTAGTAGCTTACATAAGTACATAAGTATCACACCTAATATTTCTCAGAAAAGACTAGTGTGCACTTCATTGTGTGCCAAAGAGAATCCTCAGAGATGGCACCCCATTAGAGGGTGTCCAACAGAGCAGCCAACTGGGGAGCCAGTCTACTGGGAGTGCAAAAACAAGTGGAATAATGAAAAATATGGTGTCAGGTAGGTCTTGTTTCCTACAGATAACTCCTGACATAACTGAAGAAATAGCTCCACTCTGGGCTAAACAATCTCTGTTCAATCATACAATTGTTGTTTGTCAAATTCCCACCATGGCCCAGGCATGCCCTTGAGCTTTGAGTCTTCCTGAAGTTTGATAATCAGAGCTGAAATTTAAAGAACAGAAACTGTTCTCTGCAGCACCTCATATCACATAATAAAAAACTGAATCACCTTCACTTGACATAATTTATCTTTTGAGGCAAATACATGCAGAAATGGTCTTAAATTAAATCAATACACCTAAGGGATGTTTTTCCCAAATGACCAGAGCTTGTCTCTCACCTGATCTATTGACTTTCGGCTAGAAATCTGTCTTATTAAAAACTTGGTATCCTCTAGACTTTTGACATAGCCTTTTGTAATACTATATGTCAAGCTGAGGCGCTTTTTGATCTGCACATCTACAATATTTATCAGCAGTGGTATTATTATCTGGAACAATGGAGAGAAAAAAAAACAAAAATTTGATGAGGAAAGGCACCCTCTCAGGCAGATGTTCTCAACATGCCATCTCTAACAAGCTTGTTAGAAACACAAATTCTGAAACATCTACTGCTGAAACACAAATTCTCAGGTCCCACTCCAGACCCACTGAATCAGAAATGCTAGGGACAGGCCCCCAAATCAATGCTTTAACAAGTCTTCCAGGTGTTTCTATGTACGCTCAAGTTTGAGAGCCCCACTCTAAAGAAAAGAAAGCTCAATGAATAACTGGTTCTGTAGCTTTAAGGCGAAGTGCTTACCACTGCCTCTTCCCTTATTCTCCGTACTCCCAGTTTTCAGAAGACTCCCAGTTTTCAGAGAGGTCACCCCAATAACCTGGACAGTAGTTACCAACAGAATAAATCTCTCTACACCTCAGTTTCTTCACTTGCAAGACAAGGAATTTAGGGTGATCTGAGATTCTCCTTAGCTCTAAATTTCTCAAATGACAAGCTGAAGCAGGAGAGTACAGTGACTAAAGGGAGTGGGATTTTAAATAAGAACCTCCCTGGGTTCAAATAGCAGCTCTCTGCTACTCACAGTGCTGTGACCTTGAACAGGTTACTTAGGGACTCCAAGGACTCAGCGTCCTTATCTGTTCAATGAGGATGATAACACCTAAGTACCAGGATTCCCAAGGAGCTGCCCCTCACAAGCAATGCAGTCAATCACAGAAGCACAACAGAGTCCAGGGAGCATGGCGAAGGGCCAAGTAACACAAGGTGAAGACGTGATCAGGAAAAGAACATCACAGGGAAGGAACCACAAGAGCAGAGAAAGCAGAGCTTTTCTTAAACTGTTATTTTGGTTGTGAAACTTTGGGGAGAAGAGGAGATATTGAAGAGGGTTTCTTTTTATAAAGTTTTATTCCATGATGCACTGGCTGATCTAAAGTAAAGTTCTTCAATATTCTTCCAGGCTTTCCAATACAGATTTGCTATTTTTGAAAACCTCACTCGGCTGAGACTGGCTACTAGGACACCTAACTTGATAAAGTGGAGACACCTACTTCACAGTATTGTAACAATTTAACTAGATATGTATGTAAAGTGGTCTGCACACATCCTGGAACACAGTGCCCAGTTTAAAAAAAAAAAAAAAAAGCTACTCATGATTATATTTACTTAACTACACTCCACTAGGATTTGTCAGAGCACGCTGAACAGAAATAGCAAATGGTTCACACTGTAAACAGGATTGACTTCTATAATAATACATCTTTAAATCTTTACTTCACTCAGAGAGACTTTTTGCAAAGTATTCCTTCTCAGATACTTATTTTACACTCATCTGCATAAGATCCCAGTGTAAAAACTGATTACTTATGAAAGTCTCTACCTTCTGTATTAAGACTTAGCCTCACTCTACATATCCTAGAATAGTTTGTATTATAATGAGATTATACCCTACATGGGCACGTTGCTCTAAACTCAGCTCATAAGGAAAAAATAATAAATAATCAAAATTACCCCTTAAGTAGGTGTTATGTATATAACTATTAAAGTTACTCTTATGAATATTAAAGAGTGGTAACATACTTTATTTCTATTCTATATTAAGTATATATATGGTGGTGCTTTAGTCACTAAGTTGTGTCCAACTCTTGCGATCTCATGGACTGCAGTCCGCCAGGCTCCCCTGTCCATGGGATTTTCCAGACAAGAATACTGGAGTGGGTTGCCATTTCCTTCTCCAGGGGATCTTCCCAACCCAGGAATAGAACCCGAGTCTCCTGCACTGCAGGTGGTGTCCTGCATTGCAGGCAGATTCTTTATTGACTGAGGCACCAAGAAAGCCCTAAGTATATATACACTTAATATAGAATAAAGGAAGGAACAAAAAAAGAAAAGTCAACAAGCACAGGTCTGGGCATTCAGACAATTCTGCCTAAGACAACTATTAAATTTCTTGGCAAATAGGGACCAGGTGGCAGATTCTAATGTCTGCCTTTCACCGTCAGGGTTTAGAGTAATACTTTTTAATATTAAGTCTATATATCTTCAATACATACTAATAGATTTATTTGATGTAATAAGAATTGTTGTTTATTCACCAAGTCATGTCTGACTCTTTGGTGACCCCATGAACTGTAGCCTGCCAGGTTCCTCTGTCCATGGGATCTCCTAGGCAAGAATACTGGAATAGGTTGCCATTTTCTTCTCCAAGGGATCTTTCTGACCCAGGGATGGAACCTGCATCTCCTGCTTTGGCAGGCAGATTCTTTACCACTGAGCCACCACGGAAGCTCCCGAATAAGAATTAAGCAACTCAAAAATGTGGAGTGGCAAGAGAACTCATCGAAAGCTCCCAAGTTAAAAGCTTATATTAATATCATGCAACTCCACTGGAAAAAGAGAAAGGATGCTTAAGAACTGAGACTGAAAAATCTGAAGATCTACTTTCAGAATCAAAATGAGAGCCATGAAAAGAAGAAATGAAGAAATGGTCATTGTTAAGGAGACTGTTGCACTCATCTCACACGCCAGTAAAGTAATGCTCAAAATTCTCCAAGCCAGGCTTCGGCAATACGTGAACCGTGAACTTCCAGAAGGTCAAGCTGGTTTAAGAAAAGGCAGAGGAACCAGAGATCAAATTGCCAGCATCTGCTGGATCATCGAAAAAGCAAGAGAGTTCCAGAAAAACATCTATTTCTGCTTTATTGACTACGCCAAAGCCTTTGACTGTGGATCACAATAAACTGTGGAAAATTCTGAAAGGGATGGGAATACCAGACCACCTGGCCTGCCTCTTGAGAAACCTATATGCAGGTCAGGAAGCAACAGTTAGAACTAGACATGGAAGAACAGACTGGTTCCAAATAGGAAAAGGAGTACATCAAGGCTGTATATTGTCACCCTGCTTATTTAACTTATATGCAGAGTACATCATGAGAAACGCTGGACTGGAGGAAGCACAAGCTGGAATCAAGATTGCCGGGAGAAATATCAATAACCTCAGATATGCAGATGACACCACCCTTATGGCAGAAAGTGAAGAGGAACTAAAAAGCCTCTTGATGAAAGTGAAAGAGGAGAGTGAAAAAGTTGGCTTAAAGCTCAACATTCAGAAAACTAAGATCATGGCATCCAGTCCCATCACTTCATGGCAAATAGATGGGGAAACAGTGGAGACAGTGGCTGACTTTATTTTTGGGGCTCCAAAATTACTGCAGATGGTGATTGCAGCCATGAAATTAAAAGACACTTACTCCTTGGAAGGAAAGTTATGACCAACCTAGATAGCATATTAAAAAGCAGAGACATTACTTTGCCAACAAAGGTCCATCTGGTCAAGGCTATGGTTTTTCCAGTGGTCATGTATGGATGTGAGAGTTGGACTGAGAAGAAAGCTGAGCACCAAAAAATTGATGCTTTTGAACTGTGGTGTTGGAGAAGACTCTTGAGAGTCCCTTGGACTGCAAGGAGATCCAACCAGTCCATCCTAAAGGAGATCAGTCCTGGGTGTTCATTGGAAGGAAGGACTGATGCTGAAGCTGAAGCTCCAATACTTTGGCCACCTCATGTGAAGAGCTGACTCACTGGAAAAGACCCTGATGCTGGGAGGGATTGGGGGCAGGAGCAGAAGGGGACTACAGAGGATGAGATGGCTGGATGGCATCACTGACTCGATGGACATGAGTTTGGGTAAACTCCAGGAGTTGGTGATGGACAGGGAGGCCTGGTGTGCTGCGATTCATGGGGTTGCAAAGAGTCGAACATGACTGAGCGACTGAACTGAACTGAACTGAAGGAGACTGAAGGCCACAGTAAAACTGAACTTCATAGGCAGCAGGCTAAGGAAGTAGTATGTACTCTAGAGTAAATGTTTTATGTCCTGTACAGTTAGGGCTTTATGAGAAAATTTTACTAAAACTTGGAGAACTTGTTTCCAGGTTATCTTGCTTCAAGTGGTGCTATCATTTTCATTTATTCATTCAATACATGATTTTGTAAGTACTTACACAGGTGGCACTAGTGGTAAAGATCCTGCCTGCCAGGGCAGGAGACAAAAGAGACAGAGGTTCAATCCCTGTGTCAGGAAGATCATCTGGAGTAAGAGATGGCAACCCACTCTAGTGTTCTTGACTGAAGAATCCCATGGAGAGAGGAGCCTGGTGGGCTACAGTCCATGGGATTGCAAAGAATCGGACACAACTGAGCGACTAACACTTTCATTTTCATATACTAGGTATCATTCTAGGTTACATCAGTAACCAAAACAAAGACCCTTACCTCATGGAAAGTACATACAACATATAGTAAAAAGGTGGTAAGTGCTATGCAGAAAAAATTAAGCAAATGAAGAGGGATCAAGGAGATGGGGTGGAAAGTTGGGAGTATGGAGGGCAGGTTGCCATTTTACGTAGCATGGTCAGGGAAGGCCTTCTCCATGAGAAGGTGAGAGTTGAGCAATGACTTGAAGGAGTGAGAGGGTGAACCAAGCAGATACCTGTGGAGAGAGGGTTCCAGGAGAAAAGATAGCTCCCTCCCTCATTTCTTCTAAAACAATGAGTTTTCTTAATTCAGTTGACAAATAGTATAGAAAAAAAAATTTTAATGTGAAATTTTACCTTGAGAAGAGGAAAAAATCTAATTATTCTGAAATAACCTATTATTACTGTAAACTGAATAAGAATCAAGTTGTCTGGTCTCAGTCTCACAAAGTATATACAAAATACATCAACAATTCCAATAAGCACAATAAAAAATTCCAAAGTATTCCAGTGTTGATGAAAATATTTCTTTTTCAAAATTATTATCTGTTTAGAGAACATATAGAACATACATCATTTCATAGCAGTATACAAAGGTGGGGAGAGGGACTCTTAAAAATTAACAGTTAAATGCTCAACTACAAATGCATTACATTCCAAAAGCTGGGTTTTAAGTCATTCATTTGAAATTCAAAAAAATCCTTTATAAATGTATGACATCAAAGGGTATAATTTGATTTAAAATATATATAATCTATTATGAAGCTGCAACACCAAAGAAAAGCAATGAAAAATAGTGAATTAATTCACTGAAACACTATTAATTATAATTAAAGTATGAAACAGTATGCTGATAAATCATCTTTGAAGCATTTATCCTAAAAAGTGGTCTTCATCTTATATCATGATAAGAACCTGCAAACTATTTTTCTTTTATTCATTTATTTATTCTTTGTATCCTTACAAGGAGTATTTGAGGAAAACATCAAATGTCTAGATTTTCAATTCTCTTTTATGTGATCTTTGAGATTCTCTCCACTTTTATGATACTTCTCTTATCTGATATCCAAGATTGTGACTATTATACTGATTTCACTCAGAAAACTCAAAAAGAGTACTAAAATTCCCATAATTGTATCAACTATTACAGCAAAAGGCTTCTGGTAGGAATTATTCCAATAAAATGACAAAAATAGATTCAAGCTATCTAAATCATTCTTTTTATAGGATACATTTCTATTTTAAATGGTACCTTCAATGCTGATTCTAACAGATATAAACATACAAAATAGTAGTTTATGAATATCAGTCCTGACACATTTAATTTTCTTGCCATTGGCCACAGGTGCATTATCATAGGATAAATGTACATTATTCCTATAATATGTTCTGCATTTTCAAATTCTTCTGAAAATACAATGTGATATATAAATATAAGAAATCTATTATGCCTGAAAAAAAAAGAGATCAAATAAAATGTCAGGTCACTTTAAGAGTATAAAAATTAAAATCTGAAGTTTATTTGTTTAAGTAAATATTAACATTTATTTGAAGAAAGATATAAAATAATATAAAATAATAGATAATTAAAATTTAAAACATACTTTCTATATATAGAAATCATAAGGGAAAAAGATAAAAATATGGCTCTTGGTAATCTATATCAAGGCTGGGGAGCTTTTTTTTTTAAGTTAATATCTTATACTTATCATTCACATAAGTAGAAAAAAGGCTTTCATTACCTCTGTAAAAACATTAAGTACTGTAAATACATATTCATTTAGGAGGGGTAGTATTTTGGGGAGGGGGTGTTTTTCCTCCAGTTTCTTAAGATGTAATTGACATACAGCACTGTATAAGTTTTAAAGTATACAACTTTATGATTTGATGTACGTACATCATGAAATGATTATCACAATAAGTTTAGTGAACATCCTTCATCTCATATGGATATAAAATTAAAGAAACAGAACATTTTTTCCTTTGAGAGGAGAACTTTTAGGATTTACTCCTTTAACAACTTTCATATATAACATACAGAAGTGTTCATTATATTTATCATGTTGCATATGACATTCCTAGTACTTATTTATCTTATAAATGAAAATTGTACTTTTTGACAGTCTTCATCCAATTCCCTCTCCTACCCCACACCTCTGGTAAGCATAAATTTGATCTTTTTTGCTAAGAGTTTGCTTTGTTTTTAAAGTATAATTGACCTATAACACATTAGTTCCTATTACACAACACACTGATTCAGTATTTTTAGACATTTCAAAATAATAACTCCAATAAGTCTAGCTATGATATGCTACCATACAAAGATATTACATTGTTACTGACTATATTCCCCACACTGTACACTTCATGTTTGTTACTCAATTATTTTGCCACTGGAATTTTGTACTCTTTCACTTCCCTCACTATTTCTTTCTTCCCCCAACCACTCCCTTCTGGACACTACCTATTCATTCTCTTTATCTAAGATTATTTCTCTTTCACTAAGTTTATTCATTTGTTTTGTTTTTTAAAATCCACATATAAGTGAAATCACACAGTATTTGACTTTCTCTGTCTGACTTCACTTAGTATAATACCATCTAGGTGCATCCATTTGGCATTCTTTATTAGGGCTGAGGAATATTTCATTATACATACATATGAATATACATTTGTTGTTGTTGTTCAGTCACTAAGTTGTGTCCAGCTCTTTGCAACCCCATGGACTGCAGCACGTCAGGCTTCCCTGTCCTTCACTGTCTCTCTGAGTCTGCTCAAATTCATGTACATTGAATCAGTGATGCTATCTAATCAACTCATCCTCTGCCACCCCCTTCTCCTTTTGCCTTCAATCTTTCCCAGCATCAGGGTCTTTTCCAGTGAGTTGGCTTTTCACATCAGGTAGCCGAAGTACTAGAGCTTCAGCTTCAGCATCAGTCCTTCCAATGAGTATTCAGGGTTGATTTCCTTTAGGATTGACTGGTTTGATCTCCTTGCAGTACAAGGGACTCTCAAGAGTCTTCTCCAGCACTACAGTTCAAAAGCATCAATTCTTTGGCCCTCAGTCTTCTTTATGGTCCAACTTTCGCATGGGTACATGACTACTGGAAAAATCATAGCTTTGACTATATGGACTTTTGTCAGCAAAGCGATGTCTCTGCTTTTTAATATGCTGTCTAGGTTTGTCATAGCTTTCCTTCCAAGAAGCAAACATCTTTTAATTTCATGGCTGCAGCCACCATCCACAGTGATTTTGGAGCCCAAGATATAGTCTGTCACTATTTCCACTTTCCCCAGCTTTTATTTGCCATGAAGCGATGGGACTGGATGCCATGCCATGAAGTGATGGGACTGGATGCCATATATATCCATATATATATATATATATATATATCCATTCATCTTCTTTTTACATTCCTATCAATGGGCATTTAGGTTGTCTCCATATCTTGGCTATTAAAAATAATGCTACGATGAACATAAGGTGCACATATCTTTTCTAATTAGTGATCTCCTTTTCTACAGATAAATACCCAGGAGTGGAAATGGTAGTTCTATTTCTAATTTGTTGAAGAATCTCCATACTATCTTCCACAGTGGCTATACCAATTTACATTTCAATCAACAGTGCATGAGGGTTCCCTTTTTGCCGTATCCTCCCCACACTTGATATTTATCTTTTTGATAATAGCCATTCTGACAAGTGTGAGATGATATGTCATTGTGGTTTTGATTTGCATTTCCCTGATGATTGATGATGCTGAGCATCTTTTCATGTGCCCACAGGTCATCTGTATGTCTTCTTTGGAAAATGTCTATTCATATTCTATGCCCTTGTTAAATCAGGTTATTCGGCTTTTTTTTTTTTAATGTTCTTTGTATGTGTGCTTTGTGCTAAGCTGCTTCAGTTGTGTCCAACTCTTTGCAACCCCATGGACTATAGCCCGCCAGGCTCCTCTGTCCATGGGATTCTTCAGGCCAGAACACTGGAGTGGGTTGCCATGCCCTTCTCCAGGGATCTTCCAGATGCAGGAAATGAACCCACATCTCTTACATCTCCTGCATTGGCGGGTGGATCCTTTACCACTAGCACCACCTGGGAAAACTGTTCTTTGTATAATTTGGCTATTAACCCCTTATAGAATATATTGTTTGCAAATATCTTTTCCCATTCAGTAGGTGTTTTTTTTTATTTTGTTGATAGCTTCTTTAACTGTGCAGAAAGTTTTTAGTTTGATGTAGTCCCATTTGTTTATTTTTGCTTTTGTTTTTCTTGCCTAAGGCCACATACACACACAAAAATCAGACAAATGTCAATGGGTTTACTGCCTGTGTTTTCTCCTAGAAGTTTTACAGTGTCAGGTATTACATTTAAATCTTTAACCCATTTTGAATTTATTTTTGTACATGGTGTAAAAGGGTAGTCCAGATTGATTTTTTTGGTTATAGCTGTACAGTTTCCCCAACAGCATTTATTTAAAAACTGTCTTTCCTTATTGCATATTCTTGCCTTATTGTCATAGATTAATTGACCATATAAGGGTTTGTTCATTTCTGGGCTCTCTATTCTGTTCTGCTGACCCATGTGTCAGTTTTTATGCCAGCACCATTCTGTTTTGATTACTGTAGCTTTATAGTATAGTCTGAAGTCAGAAAGAATGATACCTCCAGCTTTGTTTTTTCTCAATATTGTTTTGGCTATTCAGGGTCTTTTGTGTTTCCATACAAATTTTAGAATTATTTGTTCTAGTTCTGGGAAAAATGTATTTTATAGGGATTGCACTCAATCCATAGATTGCTTTGAGGAGTATGGTCATTTTAACAAAATTAGTTCTTCCAATCCATAAACATGGTGCATCCTTCCATTTGTTTGTGTTGCTTCAATTTCTTTCATCAGTGTCTTATAGTTTTCAAGTACAGGTCTTTTACCTCCTTAATTAGATGTATGCCTAGGTATTTTATTCTTTTTTGACATAATTGCAAATGGGATTATTTTATTAATTTCTCTTTTTGACAGTTCATTGTTAGTATATAGAAGTGAAACAGATTTTTAAAAATTATTTTTGTATCCTGCAACTCTACCAAGTTCAGAGATGAATTTCAGTAGTTTTTTGGTGGCATCTTTAGGATTTTTTATGTATAGCATCACATTATCTGCAAACAGTGACAGTCTTACTTCTCCCTTTCCAATTTGGATTCTTTTTATTTATTTTCTTATCTGATTACTGTGGCTAGGACTTCCAACATTGTGTTGAATAAAAGTAGCAAGAGTAGACTTTTGTTTTGTTCCTGATCTTAGAAGAAATGCTTTTCACTGTTGAGTTTGATGTTAACTGTGGGACTGTCACATATGACCTTTATGATGTTGAAGTGTGTTCCCTCTATATCCATTTTGCTGAGAGTTAAATTTTGTCAAAATTTTTTTCCATATATATTGAAATTATATGATTTTTATTCTTCAATTTGTTAATGTGGTGTATCTCACCAATTAGTTTGCAAACATGAACCATCTTTGCATCCTTGGGATAAATCCTACTTAATCATAGTGTATGATCCTTTTAATGTTATTTTAATTTGGTTTGCTAATATTTTGTCAAGGATTTTTGCATGTGTGTTCATCAGGGATACTGGCCTATAATTTCCTCTTTCATGTGATATCTTTGTCTGGTTTTGGTATCACGGTGATGTTGGTCTTCTAGAATGATTTCAGAGGTGTTCCTTCCTCTGCCATCTTTTGGAATAGTTTGATAGGAATATGTGTTAACTCTTCTCTAAATTTTTATCTGTGAAGTCATGTGGTCCTGGAATTTTGTTTGTTGGGAGTTTAATTACTGATTCAATTTCATATTGAATTGGTACTAGTAATTGGTCTATTCATATTTTATACTTCTTCCTGCTTCAGTCTTAGGAGATTGTACCTTTCTAAGAAATTGTCTATTTCTTCTACATTCTCCATTTTATTGGCATATAACTGTAGGGATTTCTTATGATCCTTTGTATTGCTTTAATTTCAATTGTAACTTCTTTTTCATTTCTGACTTTATTGATCTGGTCCCTCTTTTTCTTGATGAGTTGGGCTGAAGGTTTGTCAGTTTTGTTTGTCTTTTCAAAGAACCAGCTCTTAAGTTTCATTTATCTTTGCCATTGCTTTTTAGTATCTTTTTCAGTTATCTCTGCTCTGATATTTATGATTTCTTCCTTCCTATTATGTTTGAGTTTTGTCTGTTCTTCTTTTTCTAGCTCCTTTAGGTGTGTAGGGTAGGATTATTTAAGATTTGTCTGAAGAGCATTTTTTAAAAATCAAGACTAATAATAGCACACAGGAATAATGCAAAGATTCATACATCAAAAGCAAGAAACAAATAAATTTAGAGAAAAACATCAGTATTGATTAAAATTAGGAACAGGACAAAATATTTTACTTAATAATTACTATGACATATTTCTAAAAAAAAAATAATAATAATTACTATGACATATTTCTAAAATTCTTTCTATTCATCCAAAGTAGAAAATGACAAAAAGATGTTACATAGATATATGTCAAAACCCTAGGGTTTTAATTTTTTATATTTTTCTATAAACTTAATAAATCAAAGACAGTAAGAAAAATGACCATAATTTACTATGAAAAGTATGTTAACACCCATTTAAAATTTATTAACATTAATGGTCCCAGTGTCTTCTCATCTGACATGTTTTGTTAGTAGAAAAATATTGTCTTTCTGGCCTAAAAAGTGTGTAAGTTCACAATTTATATAACCAAAGAGTCTACACAAGTTAAGTAAAATACATATCTTATGATATTTTGGACAATGACTGTAGGTGTTTATTAAGGCCATGCTGTGTTTTTACTAACTATAGACATCAACAGAACCATCCCATGCCACAGTTGAAATTAATTTCATGCCCATGAAATTAAGTTGAGAGTTAAATCTAGTCTTTGAGTTTGCTATTTCTCACCCATAAGCACCCCAGAAGAATATGAAAGAAGTCCAACATGTAATGTGACACTAAGACAAGACTATTATGACTTGAAGAACCCAAATATAACCATCTTTTTCTTCTTTTTTCTACCCACATTCTACTAGAGGTGTCAATGAAATTGCTAAAACAGAATGGAAAAAGAGAAGTAAGCACTCTGCTGCTTCCCTACTCAATCAATAAGAGTTGACTATAATATTAGTTGAGGTTTTTTCTTTAGGAAAAATCAAGGTAGCCTATTTTAACAATGTAGAAAAGGTCATATATTCAAGTACATTGCTATTAAAGGTTCACAGTACTTACCCATATAGAATAGCAGATGTCTTATCTTTATGATATTCCAAGAAAGTTAATGTGTGTTTAAACTTCACAAGCCAACTTCTAGCTCTTACATAAGTTGAAACATCATAAATACTCATGAATCTAACAGAGAAAAAAATATATACATGATGAAAACCAAGTGCTATACCTTTGGGTAATATAAAATGGAAAAGTTATACTAAATATAAATATAATATACATTTATTAAATACGCCTCTGTATCCACCCACCTAACCACCCATGGTCATGGAACAGAAACAATTTTAGCATGAGACCCCTAAAGTCTACGTCCCTGAAACTTTTCTGACCTTAGGTAGAATATAATTAAAACTCTTCCAGCCCAATTCTTTGAGGTTCAAAATCAAGCTTCCTTTTGTCATGCCTTGCCTAGCCCAAGATTCTCCTTGGCCCTGAACTCCCTATCCTTCCCAAACTTTATTTAGGAACTGATGCTACATCTCCCAAATATATTACCAGGCTGATGAAATGTTAACTATCACCCAGAAAGAATCTCCTAAAGTTGCTCTATAACTTTGTCTTCGAACATTCATTATCTAATGTTTACCAGAACTGTAACCGGATATCAATATATCTCTAAGATACTGAGCTTTTCCCAACATATTTAATTGCATCTATCAGTCCCATGCACACACACATGCTCAGTCGGGTCCAATTCTTTGTGACTCTATGGACTGTAGCCTGCCAGGCTCCTCTGTCCATGCGATTCTCCAGGCATGAATACTGGAATGGGTTGCCATTTCCTACACCAAAGGATCTTCCTGACTCAGGAATTGAATCTGCATCTCTCACGTCTCCTGCATTGACAGGCAGATTTTTTACCACTGAGCCACCTAGGAAGTCCCTATCAATTTCATAGGCTGGATTAATTCCTCCAAATCCTGCTCCACACCAGGGAGCAATTTAATAGTAGGCTCCAGGCCTTCTTACCTCCCCTATGCAGTAATTTAGTGAATACAATATAAAGACAAAAGAATTATAATCATAATTAAAACTACGTGGGTTCTTTTTAATAGCTCCCCTTTCCTCTCATATAATTGCTCTGCAGTTAAATCTTCCTCCAGAAACTCCCAATGTCATCAAACTCATGAATCTTCAGGGAGAAAAGTATAAACAAGTAAACTAGGAAGTAGATGGATAGATGGATGGACAGACAGAGAGATAAGATTTAAAAAATGGATCAATCTAAAGCAATTATCCTTCAGTTAAAAAATAAATTTAAAAAAAGATTGATCAATCTGGACACTCAGCTGTCTTCATTCTTTATCACATACCCATTCAATTTTGGAAATATCAATTAAAGAAACATTATACTTACTTTCCTTGGATGTGGCAATAGCTTTTGGTTGCACCAATTAATGTCCGGGCTGCCTCGACACTAAGGACTCCATCATTACACTGCTTTTCAAAGCTACTCTAAACATAAAATTTTAAATAAAAATTACAAAGGACAAAAACATTAGTGAAATGTACTCTACTTGACCTTTACATAGCCCTCATTATTATTATTGAACTCAGTATATTAAAGTATACTTTTCAAAAACTATAGCAAGAAATAAATTTCATTCAATTTGAATATTTACAGAATATGCAATTTTTGCAAAGTACTCCCTTGGATGTTATAAAAGACACAAAGATTTCTGGCTTCAGGAACCCCAAAATCTATACAGCTCAAAGAGTTTACTTTAGATGTTCAACATCACTAATTATTAGAGAAAAGGCAAATCCAAACCACAGGGAGGTATCACCTCGTATGGGTCAGAATGACTGTCATCAAAAAAGGCTACAAGTAATAAATGCTGGAGAAAGTGTGTGGAGAAAACAGAACCCTTGTACACTATTGGTATGAAATGTAAATTGGTGCATCCACTATGAAGAACAGTATGCAAGTTCCTTAAAAAATAAAAAATAGAGCTACCATATGATCTAGTAATCTTACTTCTGGGTATATAGCCCAAAAACCCCAAAACTCTATTTCAAAAAGATACACGCACCCCAACATTCACAGCAGCACTATTTACAATCACCAAGACACAGAAACAACCCAAGTGCCCACTAACACAGTTGGCTTAAGAAGATATGACTATATTATATATATATATATATATATGTAAATACATCATGGAACATACATATATCATTAAATATGTATATAATAGAGTATATATATAATGAAATATTACTCAACCATATAAGATAATGAAATATGCCATTTGCAGCAACTTGGGTCATCCTAGAGATTATCATGGAGAAGGCAATGGCAACCCACTCCAGTACTCTTGCCTGGAAAATCCCATGGACGGAGGAGCCTGGTAGGCTGCAGTCCATGGGGTCACTAGGAGTTGGACATGACTGAACGACTTCACTTTCACTTTTCACTTTCATGCATTGGAGAAGGAAATGGCAACCCACTCAGTGTTCTTGCCTGGAGAATCCCAGGGACTGGGGAGCCTGGTGGGCTACCGTCTATGGGGTTGCACAAAGTCGGACATGACTGAAGTGACTTAGCAACAGCAGCAGCAGAGATTATCAAAATAAGTGAAGCAAGTCAGACAAATATTCTATCACTTAAATGTGGAATCTAAAATATAATATAAATGAATCTATATACAAAATGGAAACAGACTCACAGACATAGAAAACAAGCTTATAGTTACCCAAAAGGAAAGGGAGGAGGACAAATTAGGAATATTATACTCATAGATATAAACTACAATACATAAAATAGATAAGCAACAAGGATTTACTGTATAGCAAAGGAAATTATATTCAACATCTTGTAATAACCTATAATGAAATATAATCTGAAAAAACTGAACCACTATGCTGTATGCTTAAAACTAACACAACATTGTAAATCAAATATATTTCAATTTCTTTAAAAAAATAACATGGAGTGGATCACTACATGGGATTATTGCTTTAAAATGTAAATGTGGTAGGGCAGTATAACAATGGTCCCAATGAAACATAGCTGCCCATGTCTGTTTGTAACTAACATTGCTGCTCTTCCCTTCAAAGGTAGGCTCTTCTTTACTCATTGAATCTGGGCTAGCTTTGGGATTTACTTTGACTAACTGAATGGGAGTAAAAATGATGTTATTCCACTTCCAGAGCCTAGGAGATAGAGGCCTTGCAGCTCCTCTTCTCACCCTGTTGGAACCCAGAGATCACCATGTAGTGAAGAAGCCCAGTTCACTCTACTGGAAGATAGGAGGCCATGTGAAGGAGATCCAAAGTGCCCTGAAATACAACATAGTCAACTGCCAAATCTGTGAGTAAGGACATGTTGGACCCTCCAACCCCAATTGAACTAAGATGGTAGCCGACACATGAGTGGTCCCAAGCAAGACCAGCAACAAAATCATCCAGATTGCCAACCCACAGAACTGTGAGAAATACCAAATCATTGTTTTCAGCCACTAAATTCTGTAGTATAGCAAAGGCTAACCAAAACAGAAATCAGTACCAATTGCGGACCGTCTCCATGACAAAAAGCTAGACCATGTGTTGTTAGTATTGGGACTAGGTGGTGAGCAGAGGCTAGAAAGGCAATGAGGAGACTGGAAGTTGGAAAAGCAGTGAGAAAACTGATATAGAAGGCTGGAGGGAGGCAGTTGTGCTATGACGAGCCAGCACAACTGGCAATACTGTCACCTAAGGCAATTTGGAAAGCGGAAGATGTGCCTAATGAATTTATGAATCTGGCTAAAGAGATTTCTGGATTTCAAATATTCTAGAAATACTCAAGTGTCAACTTTTGAGGGGAATATAATTGCTTTACAATGTTGTGTTAGTTTCTGCTGTACAACATGAACAGCCATAAGGATAAACACATCCCCTCTTAAACCCCCCTCTCACCTCCGCCTGCTATCTCACCTGTCTAAGTTGTCATGGGGCACCAAGCTGAACTCCCATGCCATACAGCTGATTCCCATTAACTATTTTATACATGGTAGTGTATATATGTCAACCCGATTCTCCCAATTTGTCCCACCCTCCCTTTCCCCTCCTGTGCCCACGTCTGTTTCTCTACATCTGCATCTCTATTCTTGCTTTGGAAATGGTTCATCTGTACCTTTTTTCTAGATTCCACATGTATATGTTAATATACAAGATTTGTTTTTATCTCTAGCTGCATGCGATACTGTATGAGGAGAGAGGGGTAAACGAAAGGGTAACGAAAGTTCAATCTGTAAGCAGACATTACAGAAAATATAAAGAGGCCATGATTGGTTTGAAAACCAAACCCATTTTCCATCTGCAGTCTCTCCAGGTGGTAAAATGAAAATCAAATCTAGAGTTCTGCCAGTAAACTATGACCTCAGCTTCAAGATCAAGTCAAGGTTGTGGCTCAAGACCCTTGGATAAGACCACTTAAGAGGTTAAAGGCAGTGCTTAGTCTACCCTCTCAAGCAGACTAAAGGCTTTCTCAGACCCATATTGTCTGGTATGTGGCCTGTACGAAAAGGAATTACAGAGCAGAATAGACTACAATCAGACTCATTGAAAACACAGAGTTTTTAAGGAAATGGTATCAGGGTGGGCTTAAAAGATAATTAAGAGTTCTAAATGAATAGGAATTTCCATTTCTACTGGCAGAAATCAGTCTGAGAAGATCACTCAGTCACAAACATGAATTACATGCACGCATACTAAGTCACTTCAGTCGTGTCCAACTCTTTGCAACCCTATGGACAGTGCCTGCCAGGTTCCTCTCTGTCCATGGGATTCTCCAGGCAAGAATGTTGGAGTGGGTTACCATTCCCTTTCCCAAGGGATCTTCCCAACACAGAGATCAAACCCTCATCTCTTACATCTCCTGCATTGGGAGGTGGGATCTTTACCACTAGTGCCACATGGGAAGCCCAAACATGGGTTACCTCCTATGATAACAGAATGAGGAGAACCAGGTCATATGCCCAGCTGGATTTCAGAACTGCCAAGAACCAGTGATTAATCAATGCTTCCTGTTCTCTTCCTTCTTGAACAGAAGTGTCTGTTGATTACCACTGAAAGTTGGGATTGGGGATGGCAGTGGAGGTGGAGGCTGAGGAGACAGGTAACTTCTTTTTAGTCCACTGTTCTGTGTATCAAGAGGAATCATACTTAAAGAGAACCAACCAAGGAGCCTGAGCAATCCTAGACCAAATGAACATCATGAGGTAGCAGACTTTGGATCTGCTACCATAATGGGATAAAGCTTACCTGGGGCTGGTGGGGGGGGATACAGAGTCTTAGAAAAAGATGAGTGTGTTTTGCTTTGTACCTCGTCTGAAAGCTAAGTGAAGCGAAGTCGCTCAGTCGTGTCTGACTCTTTGCGACCCCATGGACTCTAGCCCACCAGGCTCCTCTGTCCATGGGATTCTCCAGGCAAGAATACTGAAGTGGGTTGCCATTTCCTTCTCCAGGGGATCTTCTGGACCTAGGGATCGAACCTATGTCTCCTGTTTGGCAGGCAGTTTCTTTACCACTGAGCCATCAGGGAAGCCCTTTGCTTTGTAGGACAGGTATAAATATATGTGGCCAGTGAGCAGAACCTGGTACATTATATGTGGTCACAAATTCTTTGCATCTCTTACCATCAAGAGTTTGAGTCTACTGTCCCAAGCCTTAAATTAAAGTGGCTTCATTTGCAAAGTCTGGTAGTAGGGTACTGACTCTCAGCTGTATGCCTCAGGTTACTTCTGTATGGCCTCTCATTCTTCAAAGGCTAGGCCAGCTTCCTTACATGACAATCTCAGGGTGGTATTCAAAGTGGAAGAAGGGGGAGGTTGCAAATCTCCTTAAGGCTCCAGTACATTCCCAAAGTCATTTGGCTTTGGTCAAAACAAGTCACAAGAGCAACCCAAGTTCAATGATGGTGAGGGATATAGACACTACCTCTCAATAGGAGATTGGTTTTACAAAGAATTCATGACCATACTTTATATCTCTGGGTAAGAACCTTCCAACATCTGAGAACATTTTAAATTAACTATAGAAATGCTTTTAAAATAATATAGTGTTAGTGTTTCTGTATTAAGGAGAAATATGTTCTTCAATAGAAAAAAAAAAAAAGAGGAATTTATAGGTTAAAAGAGACCTAGAGTACATATTCTGGGCTTCCCTGATGGCTCAGCAGTAAAGAATCCACCTGCAAGTCAGGAGCCACAGGAGATGCGGGTTTGATCCCAGGGTTAGGAAGATCCCCTGCAAGAGGGCGTGACAACCCACTTTGGTATTCTTGCCTTGAAAATCCCATGGACAGAGAAGCCTGGCGGGCTGCAGTCCATAGGGTCGCAAAGAGTCATACTCAACTGAAGCAATAGCACGCACGCAAGCAAAGTACTACTCATTAATTGCAATATATGATTTCATTGAAATGCAATTTAAAGATGTAAACTGGAACTATGCATTGATCACATTTATGAGATAACTGAAAATCTGATCATCGACCAATATTTGATGTTATTAAGAAATTAATCTTTAGGCACAATGTTAGTATTTTACTGTTTTTTAAGACTTTAAAATTTCAAGATACATACTGAAATATTTGCAGATGAAATGATATATTCAATAACATCTGGGATTTGTTTCAAAATAACCAGGGAGATGCGGGAGTGACTGAGGGTATAGATGGGGCAGGGCTGGTCATGTGTGGATTTTCGTGAAGGCTGAGTGATAGGTACATGGAGGTTCAGTACGTTATTTTATCTACTTTTGTATGCGTTAGAAATTTTTCATAATAGATTCTAAAATGAAAATAAAACAGATGTACAGAACAGACTTTTGGACTCTGTGGGAGAAGGCGAGGGTGGGATGTTCTGAGAGAATAGCATTGAAACAAGTATACTATCAAGGGTGAAACAGATCATGAGCCCAGGTTGGATGCATGAGACAAGTGCTCAGGGCTGGTGCACTGGGAAGACCCAGACGGATAGGATGGGGAGGGAGGTGGGAGGGGGGATCGGGATGGGGAACACATGTAAATCCATGGCTGATTCATGTCAATGTATGGCAAAAACCACTACAATATTGTAAAGTAATTAGCCTCCAACTAATAAAAATAAATGAAAAAAATTAAAAAAATAAAATGAAAATAAAAAGGAAGGATTCTGGGCATAATGAGCATTTTATATACTTGTAAATTTTAATAAAATTTGTACTATTAGAATAAAACCCCAGTTTTAAATGTACAATTTGATAAGTTGATTCAAACTTGATTTTATCTCATAATCTATGTTTACATTATAACATTCAAATATTAAATCTTAAATATTTTAAGAGAATGTTTGATTCATTATATTTATTCTAGCCTATTAGATTTACAAGAGTTAAATAAGCATTTGAGAACATTTTATATAAATGGAACTCACATACTTAAATCTGTGAAAGTAGTTTCAAATATTTGAAGATGTTTAATTATGTAAATGGCACAAAATATTATTCAAAGGTTCCCTAAAAGTGAACTGCTAAAATTTGCTAGACTTAGAAATAGAATAAGGTTTGTAACTTGAATTTAAAGCCTTAGAAATTTATTTTTCTAACTTTCATAAATCAAACATAAAGTTTAACAACCAATCAAAAGGTGAACATTTTTCTAGTCACCTGAAAACCATATGTAAGAATTAAAAACACTGCAAGAATAAAATACATAAATAAAAAGCAGATTATGTGAAGGATACTAACTATTTGTATCATAACTACATGCAATCGGGCTTCTTCTAGTAAAACTTCATCTGTTGGGAACTCTTCCTTCGACTTATTGTCAGTTGAAACATGAGGAGTCTAAACAGACAGAGATAGATTTAAAAATAAGTAAAAAGGATTAGGAGCTGTCAAACACTGCTTGACCAAGATTCCAATAACTCAAATCAGAATTGCTAAAATGAAGGGCTGTGTGTAAGTGAAAAACATTCTCCATGTTAGAAATGTTGCTTTCAATTGTGGTGAAGTAACTATTCATTTGGGGAGATTTAGAAGCCAAATTCTTCCCCAAACCGGTCTATGCTTGACTGCTCTCTGAAGCTGCCTGTGTTTTCTGCTTTTGAATAGTACTTGTACAGGGAGAGATCACTCACTTCCTCAACCAGCTGGACAATATCACCCTGGCAGAGGCCATTCATAGTTACTCAATCAGCCTATTTGTAAAAACTTCTTGTATTTGGCAAATAAGGCTAGATCACCAACATCTGTTCAGAGACAGAATTCAGAGTATTTTGGCTGATAGAAAAAAGCTAGTAAATGTATCTCTCTTCAGTATCCTGACCTGTAACCAACAGAATCAAGTTTTGCACAATAAACAAAAGAAACAGAGAGAAAGGGAAAAGGACAGTTTTTGCCAGGAATCAACTCACAGGAATGATGTATTCAATCTTTGTTTTTTCTTCTACTAAGGTCCAATTAACATTTGTCAAAAGTTTTTCTGTTTTAAATAAAGTTATTCTGCTCTGTATCATCTCCTGGATGTGCTTAATGGCATTTTGCATGGCCATCTGTCTTGGAATGGAAAGGGCACACAAATCTATGACAAAGAAAAGGAAGGACCTTAATAAAATAGTGAAGAATGCACAGGGAATTGAAATGTTGCATGATGTAGTGAAATCTTAGCATCACCTGCAGAGCCAAACCAGAGTGCTTAGAGCAAGGACAACTATTTGTCCAAAAATTTCCAGAAATTACCCAACTACCCATTTCCTTTCGGCTGTGCAGCTCAACTTTATCTGACCCAACTGCTAAAGAATATTTTCTTAGTTTCTTTTTGTTTCCTATAACTAGAAACATGACTCACTATTTCAAGTCATCCAGTCAGTATTTCTCAAAGTATGGAAAATTACCTGTACCTTCTACAGGTAGAAGAATTGCCTGTTGAATTATTCCTGGGCTTTACCCTATGTCTGGAGAACCTGATTGGCCTGAGAACTTTCATTTTAGCAACTTCTTCAACTGATTCTCATACATAATAAAATTTAAAGACCACTGCAATAGAGACGCCTCCAATTTAACATCTCTGTTTCCTGACCAGCAAATCTTTATATCCAAAATTTGTGGCATGTAATCCTGAAGTATCAACTTGAAGTTACAGCTATCAAGCTTGCTTACCAAAAGGAGAAATTTAATTAGTGAGTGAGCTCAGCCTACACACTCAGAATTCCATCTCAATAAAACTGTTCTCAATAAAAAACAAGATTCTACTGTATAGCATAGGGAACTACACTCAACATCCTATGTAAAACATAATGGAAAAGAATACAAAAACGAATGTGCACATATGTATAAATGAATCACTCTGCCGTACAGCAGAAACTTAACAAAACATTGTAAATAAACTGTACATCAATTAAATGTTAATCTCTTTATAACTGCACATGAGATGTCTCAAATAGTTTAAAATGTTATTAAAATGTTTCAGTTTAACTTTATTGCATTCTCTACAGGACACTGTGGTGTTTGATATTTGAAATTTTCAGGGATTCAAAAAGATTTGAAATCACATCCCTCTCAGTTCTCTATGGTCCAGAGCAAAGATGCATTTGACTGCATGCTAAAGAGTTAGAGTGTGTCAGCTTTGGATTTAAAATTCCCATGGCATAGAGCACACAAGGAGAAAGTTTACTGATTTGCATAATTACATCCCACCCATTAGGATGAGCAACAGCCACTTTCCAGTTGCTCTGGGAAAACACGGGTATAAGGGGACTGATTGGTTGTACCAGTACATTTGAATGAACTCCTGTGTTTAAGATGATTCTGGAAGAATATGAGGATGAATCTTTTCCTCGCTCTTCTTTTTTTTAAATTTTATCGAAGTATAGTTGATTTACAATGTTGTGTTTAATTTCTGCTGGACAGCAAAGTGATAGTGTTATATATATACATGAGTGAGTGAAAGTTGCTCAGTCGTGTCCAACTCTTTGCGATCCTATGGACTATACAGTCCAGTGGAATTCTCCAGGCCAGAATACTGGGAGTGGGTAGCCTTTCCCTTCTCCAGGGGATCTTCCCAACCCAGGGATCAAACCCAGGTCTCCCGCATTGCAGGTGGATTCTTTATCAGCTGAGCCACAAGGGAAGCCTTGCCCTAATACACACACACACACACATATATATACACATATTCTGCATATTCTTTTCCATTATGATTTATCACAAGATATTGAATATAGTTCCCTGTGCTATAGAGTAGGACTTTGTTGTTTATCCATCTTTATATGTAAAGGTTTATGTCTGCTAATCCCAAACTCCCAGTCCTTCCCTCCCTTCCCTCTTGGCAACCACAAGTCTGTTCTCTATATCTGTAAGCCTGTTTTTGTTTCATAAATGTGTTCATGTGTGTCTTATTTTTATTAGATTCCACATATAAGTGATATCATATAGTATTTGTTTTTCTCTTTATGACTTACTTCACTTAGTATGACAAGCTCTAGATTCAGAGGATGGATCTCTCAAAAGCATTAGACCAGGTGGATGAAGCTAATTTGAAATTCTTCCTGATAAAATTCAGCTTTGTCAATTACATGCTAACATGCGAGTAATTCTAGAAAGGATGAGCATCGATTCTGAGGATAAAGTACATGCCATACATATTTGTTTCATAATGAAAATTCTGAGGTTCAGTTAATACAATAAAAAAAATTGTATGGGAAGAAAAGGAGAAGAAAAAAATATTTCCATGATAGTAAAACCTCTTGATCTTGTTTCTGAGTATCAGAGTAAGAGCAATCTCAAGCAAACAAGCAAGGGAGAAAACCAGAGGCTATGTCATAAGCCAAGAGAGCAGAATGGGTCTGGATCTCTGAAAGCCTATAAAAATTGGTGGGAAGGGAGGTGTAAGCAAACCTTCAGGGATCGGGTTAACTTCACTCACACTCAAGCGTAGCAAGCTCGTGCTGGCCCAAGCACAACTTTCCACTACAAACAAGAGCAAACCCCATGACTAAGGGAGAAGGAGCGCTGCCAAAACTCTGCCCCATTTACTAGTCCTATTCGTACCCTGGAGCCCTGGACTTTGAGGTCAGCTTTCACAAGAAGCTCTGCCATAGTGTTGATGAGGCACAGTTTCAGGAGTGGGCAGAACTATGGGAAGACACAAGCAGAGAAGCTGGATTCACCAGGCTATTTCTCTGTTTATAAGAACTCTCCTTCCTCAGTAACCTTCCATCAACCTCTCCCAAGTTCCATACCTTCCAAGAAACCTTCTGATTATTAATTTGATTTATTAACAAAATTGGTATTTAGAGGTGAATACCCTGAATAATGATCACAATTATTTCAGACATAGAAAGAAATCATCCTTATTATAAATTAATAAATTTATTTTCTGCTGCATTTCTATTCTCCTGGGAGTGCAACAGATGTAAATTTCCAGCCATCTGATTAATTCTAGACACTCTGACAAAATCAGGCCTCTGCACCAGCAAACCTGAGGATCAGGCCATGGGACACTGGATGATACTAAGGCCCTACTCCTCCAAGACTCTGTGTAACTCTGCCCCACCCTCTCTCTCCTCATGGACTCCACTGCCACTGATTATCTTATCCTGATTTCTCTATTGATCATGGGCTTTTTTGTGATTTTATTATATTTATATACTTTATTATCAACAGCTTCACATTTTTTCTAGAAATAGGCAACTCTGGCAGAGCCTGCTTACTGCTCCCCTTCATTCTCCTCTTCTTCTTTTCCCAATAGAATCTCCATGCTTTGGCTAAGCACATGACCGGTCAGTTAAGATAGTACTTCCCATCTTCCTTTGCCCTTGTGTGCCCATGAGACTAAGTTCTGGCCAATGGACTGTGAGTGGTAATGATATGTACAACTTCAGGAAGCAGAAGGAAGCTTCTTTAAATAAGCTCCTTACTCTCCATTGACACCATCACCACCACCATCACTCCCACCCCATTTTCCCTTTCTAGCTGATTGGATTGAAGATAACAGTGACTGTGAGCCCACTTCCACCCTGCAGACAAGAGCAACATTCTGGGAAGCAGAAGAGGAATGAAAGAAGGATTTGAAATCTCTGGACAACCTCGTAGGACAGAACCATCCCACTCTTCTTGATTTTCTGATGGGGGGTGGTGGGAAACAACTTCTGTCTTGTTTAAGGCACTCTTAATGTGGTTTCTATTAACAGGGAGTGGATGAAAACTGAGTTATTTCATGATCAATTCCTTGAGCTCCAGAAGAAATGTCCCACCTCCAGCAACAATCTATCCGCATTATTCTTCCTGGTTAAGTAGACTTTACCTAATGTCCTGGCCAAACGAGTCATCATGTATGAATTTATTCCCAAGGTCATTAAGGATATTACTTGTATGTACAATATAAACTGAAAGAAAAAACACACACACATTAATAAGTTCTCCAAAGGGTATCATTGTTCAACTGATCACCAACAAAATTCTACCTTAATCCACACTTTTAAATCCTACCTCTGATAAGTAAGAAGAGGCAAAAGGGCTGTTTTGGGGCAGGAAATTCAGCAACAGCAGGCAGTGGTGACAGGGAAGTGCACCCACCGCAAGTATTTACTACATAAAGCCTTACAAGAAGCTCTGAAGAAGCAGACAGGAACTGTAGTGGGGTTCAGAGAGGCACCGCACAGAAGCATAACCACATTTGTAGATCTTGGCTCTGCCATTTACTAACCATGGAATTTAAGGCCAGTGAACTCAACTACTCTTAAGTTTCAACATCCTTTACTGAAACATGGAGTTAACAGCAGTGTGTTTTCAGAGAGTATTTCCCAAATGACTGATCTTATTTAATAAGCACGTGAAGTACTTCTTAAAGACACTGACTCCCTGGTTAATTCCCTGCAGATTCTGATTCTGTAGGTCTGGAGTGGCATCAAACAGATTCGCAACATCAGACAGATTTGGGAAACACTGGAAAATGATACTCACATGTTAGTTAACATTTCATTGTCTTGGTTTTAGGCCAATTCCCTGCACAAAATAAAACTGAGGGACCTCAAATATTGGTCATTATTTTTTTCCTCTGGAACATGGAAGGACCCAACCCCCCTGCAAAACCACAGGTATGTTTGGACTCCAAATGCATTTCCAGACCATGCCCACAGACCTGGAGAGTAAATCCTCAGGAAAGATGGTGAGGATTATGATACTCCATTATTTTTTAAAGCACTATTAAAAAATCAGCTTTCTCTTTTGGGAGTTAGGGTGCCTGAGTTCTTTCACTAACATGCTATTTTTGTTTGTTTGTTTTTGGTTTCCTCACATACAAGATGAGGGAGGTGATACTTGCTCCTTCCAGAAAAGACATTTGAAAAACCACTGTACTCCTAGGATCTTCTAGGACAGGAGTAAAAGAGCAAAGAAGGGAAAATTCTGTACTTGCAGTAGGATAAGATCAAAAAACTCTGTACATTTACCTGCAAATTAAGGTTCGTTGGGAGGTGGGTAGTGTTCTTTCTTTATGTAACAATTTTTTTTGGAATGGAATATTTTTAAAGTCTTTATTGAATTTGTTACAATATTGTCTCTGTTTTATGTTTTGGCTTCTTGGCCCCAATGGAAGTGGGATCTTAGCTTTCTGAATAAGGATCAAACCCGCACCCCCGGCATTGGAAGGTAAAGACTTAACCACTGGATTACCAAGGAAGTCCTGATGGGTAGTGCTCTTATTTCACATTATTTAGGTGCTTTTCACCCTCCCAGGTGTAGGTTTGGGATTCACCTCACCAGGAAGTGGCAGGGGTATCCTGGGGACTTCTAGGAACTTCTAACGACTTATCCAGCAAGCTCACAGAGTACTGTCACAAATACCAAGGTATGCTAACACTGTCAGCAGATGTTCTGGGCTCTCTGGACCTTCCCTGGCATCCCACTGATGCTGCCACTGCCTGATTTCCCACTGGCCTGGAAATCCACTGGGTGGCCCATGGAGAAAAGGTTTTGAGAGAGAGTAGAAAGGAAACCAAGTTCTGTCTTGCACTGTGGATAATGTAGCCTAGGCCAAAATTTTTAAGAAATTAATTTTTATTTAGCCCTAAATGACATAAAGAATGAATGAAGAGACAGAGCCAAAGCAAAAGCAACACCCATTTGTGGATGTGACTAGTGATGGAAGTAAAGTCCAATGCTGTAAAGAGCAATACTGCACAAGAACCTGGAATGTTAGGTCCATGAACCAAGGCAAGTTGGAAGTGGTCAAATAGGAGATGGCAAGAGTGAACGTCAACATTTTAGGAATCAGAGAACTAAAATGAACTAGGATGGGTGAATTTAACTCAGATGACCGTTCTATCTACTACTGTGGGCAAGAATCCCTTAGAAGAAATGGAGTAGTCATCACATTCAACAAAAGAGTTCAAAATGCAGTCCTGGGATGCAATCTCAAAAACAACAGAATGATCTCTGTTGGTTTCTAGGGCAAACCATTCAATATCACAGTAATCCAAGTCTATGCCCCAACCAATAATGCTGAAGAAGCTGAAGTTGAACAGTTCTGTGAAGAACCTACAAGACTTTCTAGAACTAACACCAAAAAAGATGTCCTTTTCATGATAGGGGACTGGAATCCAAAGTAGGAAGTCAAGAAATACTTGGAGTAACAGGCAAATTTGGCCTTGGAGTACAGAATGAAGCAGGGTAAAGGCTAATAGAGCTTTGCCAAGAGAACACAACTGACATAGCAAACACCCTCTTCCAACAGCACAAGAGAAGATTATACATCGACATCACCAGATGGTCAATGCCGAAATCAGATTGATTAAATTCTTTGCCACCAAATATGGAGAAGCTATATACAGTCAGCAAAAACAAGACCAGGAGCTGACTGTGGCTCAGATCATGAACTCCTTATTGCCAAATTCAGAAAAGTGGGGAAACCACTAGACCATTCAGGTATGACCTAAATCAAATCCCTTACAATTATACAGTGGAAGTGAGAAATAGATTCAAGGGATTAGCTCTGATAGACACAGTGCCTGAAGAACTATGGACGGAGGTTCGTGACATTGTACAGGAGGCAGGGATCAAGACCATCCCCAAGAAAAAGAAAGGCAAAATGACTGTCTGAGGAGGCCTTATAAATAGCTGTGAAGAGAAGTAAAAGGCAGAGGAGAAAAGGAAAGATATATCCATTTGAATGCAGAATTCCAAAGAATAACAAAGAGACATAAGAAAGCCTTCCTCAGTGATCAATGCAAAGAAATAGAGGAAAACAATAGAATGGAAAGACTAAAGATCTCTTCAAGTGATGGAGGGATACCAAGGGAAAGATACCATGCATCTTTTCATGCAAAGATGGGCTCAATAAAGGACAGAAATGGTATGGACCTAACAGAAGCATAATATATTAAGAGGGGGTGGCAAGAATACACAGAAGAACTATACAAAAAGTTCTTCACGACCCAGATAATCAGGATGGTGTGATCACTCACCTAGAGCCAGACATCCTGGAGTGTGAAGTCAAATGGGCTTTAGGAAGCATCACTATGAGCAAAGCTAGTGGAGATGATGGAATTCCAGTTGAGCTATTTCAAATCCTAAAAGATGATGCTGTGAAAGTGCTGCACTCAATATGCCAGCAAATTTGGAAAACTCAACAGTGGCCACAGACTGGAAAAAGTCAGTTTTCATTCCAACCCCAAAGAAAGGTAATGCCAAAGAATGCTCAAACTACCACACAATTGCACTAATCTCACACGCTAGTAAAGTAATGCTCAAAATTCTCCAAGCCAGGCTTCAACAGTATGTGAACCATGAAATTCCAGATGTTCAAGCTGGATTTAGAAAAGACAGAGGAACCAGAGATCAAATTGCCAACATCCACTAGGTCATTGAAAAAGCAAGAGTTCCAGAAAAACATCTACTTCTGCTTTATTGACTACATCAAAGCCTTTGACTGTGTGGATCACAACAAACTGTGGAAAATTCTGAAAGAGATGGGAATACCAGACCACCTGACCTGCCTCTCGAGAAATCCGTACGCAGGTCAGGAAGCAACAGTTAGAACTGGACATGGAACAACAGACTGGTTCCAAACAGGAAAAGGAGTATGTCAAGGCTGTATATTGTCACCCTGCTTGTTTAATTTACATGCAGGGTACATCATGAGAAACGCTGGGCTGGAAGAAGCACAAGCTGAAGTCAAGATTGCCAGGAGAAATATCAATAACCTCAGATATGCAGATGACACCACCCTTATGGCAGAAAGCAAAGAAGAACTAAAGAGCCTCTTGATGAAAGTGAAAGAGGAGAGTGAAAAAGTTGGCTTAAAGCTCAACATTCAGAAAACTAAGATCATGGCATCTGGTCCCATCACTTCATGGCAAATAGATGGGGAAACAGTGGCTGACTTTATTTTTGGGGGCTTCAAAATCACTACAGATAGTGACTGCAGCCATGACATTAAAAGATGCTTCCTCCTTGGAAAAAAAGTTATGACCAATGGAGACAACATATTAAAAAGCAGAGAGTTACTTTGCCAACAAAAGTCCATCTAGTTAAAGCTATGGTTTTTCCAGTAGTTATGTATGGATATGAGAGTTGAACTATAAAGAAAACTGAGTGCCAAAGAATTGATGCTTTTGAACTGTGCTGTTGGAGAAGACTCTTGAGAGTCCCTTGGACTGCAAGGAGATCCAACCTAAAGGAAATTAGTCCTGAATATTCATTGGAAGGACTGATGCTGAAGCTGAAACTCCAATACTTTGGCCACCTAATGTGAAGAACTGACTCATTTGAAAAGACCCTGATGCTGGGAAAGATTGAAGGTGGGAGGAGACGGGGATGACAGAGGATGAGATGGTTGGATGGCATCACCGACTCAGTGGACATGAGTTTGAGTAAACTCTGGGAGTTGGAGATGGACAGGGAATCCTGGCAAGCTGCAGTCCGTGCATTGCAAAGAGTTGAACTCGACTGAGCAACTGAACTGAAAAGATATAAATATTAACTAGATCCTTAATTCAAACATTTATAAAGTCCTTTTTTCCTTAGTATATTTAATAAGCATTTCAGTTTTCACTCTGATGCTATAGGAACTAGAATGCTCTAGCTAGGTTATTGGTTTTTTCATACTTTCTGAAAGGTCTTGAAAAACAGCATTTGTATGTTCAACAACACCTACTGTACAGTTACTAAGCTGTCAGGTGTTTTACTAAGCATCACTGCGATCCTCAACTTGAAGTCCCACAAGTCTAAACTCACCCAAGATCACTCAACCTGTGAATGGTGAGGCCAGAATTCAATTCCCAAGTGTATCTGACTCCCACAGCCATCACCACTACTTATATTTGATCCCTTTCACACTGTCAACATAAACTTTCCTCCATAAGTTCCTTTCTACTTAAAAGAATGCATTTTCCAAATCTAGTTTTTCAAATGGTTAACTTTCATTATTGGGTACTATGAAAAGTGCTACAAAATAAAAATGAGTAAATATGAATAATCATGGGATATGACTTTTCTTACCAGCTCTGGTGACTCTACTGTTTGTTCAGCCAGATTATGAACTTCAGGAGCAAAGAGTAAGCTAAAAACTCCTTTAATTCCAGACCATGCTATAACAATTCCCCACCTCCAGTTGTACTCATAACTTGAATGCATCAGAATAGGGCTTACTAACACAACAGTAACAAACCTGTTGAAAGAAAAACATTTAGTTTAAATCACGCCTTATGTATTCATGTGTTTTGGTTTTTTTTTTTTTTTTTGTATGGTTGATACTTTGTAGTAAATACTAAATTTCATGAAAAATTTTTCAGAAAAGAGAAGTCAATCCAGTTTATTAATAAGTTGTTCAAACTTTCTGGGACTAACTAAATCTACTTTCTAAATTTTGCATATAATACTCAAATCTTGAAAAATAAGGCTAGAAGCTCTATACAAGTATAAGAAATTATCATTAATACTAGTGTGTCCTGTTTAGGATTTTGGTAGTAAATCCATGCAGGGAAACTTCTTCAGATAACATTGACAAGCTCTCTGGAAGGTCATGACAGGATTCAGAAATTAGACCAGGAGGACCTGTCATGAGGAAAAAGTAAAATCATTGTAGACACTTTAATAAATTTAGCTCAACCAAATTTTTTTGAGCTGCTACAGGAAAGTGAAGGTGAAAGTTGCTCAGTCATGTCCGACTGTTTGCAACCCTATGGATATACAGTCCTTGGAGTTCTCCAGGCCAGAATACTGGAGTGGGTAGCCATTCCCTTCTCCAGGGGATCTTCCCAACCCAGGGATTGAACCCAGGTCTCCCGCATTGCAGGCAGATTCTTAACCAGCTGAGCCACCCCAAGAATCATATACTAAATCACACAAATAATTTCTATTCCTGCCTCCTTTCACTATAGATTATTTTTCTATAGGACGCTATGCTAAAATTTAGATTCTATCTGTAATAGACTTGCATCTCATTGTCCTTCAAATGAGATTTCAGCAGAAATACAACTGATAAATTTCAGCTTCAAAAAAGATATTGTGTATCAGTCACTTAGCTATGAATTTCATAAGACAATTTAGAGGATTCCTGTTATCCACAATTTGCCACCTATAATATATATAATTAATTTGGGCAAACTCTTCATGATCTACAGCTCCTCCTGGTCTAATTTCTGAATCCTGCCATGACCTTCTAAGGAGCTTGTCAGTGGCTCAGACAGTAAAGAATTCACCTGCAATGCAGGAGACCTGGGTTCGATCCTTGGGTTGGGAACATCCCCTGGAGGAGGGCATGGCAGCCCATTCTATTATTCTTGCCTGGAGAATCCCCATGAACAGAGGAGCCTGGTGGGCTACAGTCCACAGGGTCGCAAAGAATCAGACATGACTGAGAGACTTAGCACAGCACAGCACCTCCACCTTGCATTTAAGTCTTCTGCAAAGTAATTAGCTACATTTTCAGCCTTACTGAAAGATTTTTCTTTAAAATACCATTGAGTCCAGATGAAATAGAACAACTGATGTCATTTCCCGATATCAAAAAGAGAAAGGCAGTTTAGCAAAGGCTCTGGAGTCAGTCTACTTAGGTTCACATTTAGACTTTTATTACTATGAAACCTTAAGCAAGTTATTTAACCTCTTCAAGCCTCAATTTCTTCATCTGTAAAATGGAAAAATAATAGTCACTGAATTGCCTCAAAGGACTTTCATGAAGATTCAACTAAATGAAGTAACATTCATAGGGCTTAGAATGATGTTTAGAGGGTGATCTGCACTTAACACATGCTAGCAATGATTACGACATCCAGACCTTTGTTTGACTCACCATCTCCAAAACATTTTTCTCAATAAGTCTCTTTACAGCAGAAAGCGAAGAGGAACTAAAGAGTCTCTTGATGAAGGTGAAAGAGGAGAGTGCAAAACCTGGCTTAAACTCAACATTCAGAAAACTAAGATCATGGCAGCTGGTCCCATCACTTCACAGCAAATAGATGGGGAAACAATGGAAACCGTGACACACTTTATTTTCTTGTGACATACTGTGCACAGTTAATGTTAAATAAATGGCTTTATCATAGTTATGACAATAATAAATGATGATGAAGACAACAAAATGTTAGGAGCCATTAATCTGGTTGCTGGGGTGCTCACACTTAAACATGTTGAAACAGTTTCCTGCATCCCATCTCCAGAGATACAAATCAGTTAAATGGGATGGGCCCATGAATTTGCATCTCTATCGAGCTCATGGGTTATGCTGATGCTCCTGTTCTGCCCCTTCTCTCTTTACAGATGAAACCTTGAAGAGTAAATAGACTTTCCCTTAGTTGCACAGCAAGCTATTGTCAGGACCTTGACAACAATACAGGTTTCCTGACTGCATGTCCATAGCTCCTTTTGCTATAACCCACTTCTCAATTCTAATTCTGGACTTGAGAACCTGAGTCCAATAAGCAAACTTTAAATTATAATCCTTACCTTACAAAATTCACTGTTACAAATAAGATAGACATGAAAACTACAGTGTGAAATTGAAAATCTTTGATTTGTCCACATCCAATTACAATGCCAAAGAAAGTGTATATTAAATGTTGGAATATACATGAAAACATTATTAGAAACCTAGGATAAATGGAAAGGAAATCACACTTTAAGGGATGTGCTTTTTTTAAATAATTTCCTTTTCACATAAAAGCATCTATCACATATGTACCACTCTTGTCTTAGTAGAGGTCTTTGCCTCCATCACCACTAATATCAACATTTAAAAACTATTCTGTTGGAATCAGAAACAGACTCACAGATATAGAGAACAAACTAGTGGTTACCAGTGGGGAGAAAGAAGAGCAAGACAGGAGTAGGGGATTAAGAGATAAAAACTACTATGTATAAAATAAATAAGCCACAAAGATATATAGCACAGGAAAATATAGCCATTATTTTATAAAAACTTTAAATGGAGTAAAAACTATAAAAATATTGAGTCACTACATTGTATTATGTTAAGATTAATACATATTATAAATAAACTATACCTAAATAAAAATTAATGAATTTCATTAAAAGTATTTTGTTGGAACTAAAATACATCGTTTCATATTACAGTCACCTTCATCACACCAATATCTGTGGGCTGCCTCTCTTGCAGCAGAGTAGTAAGATAGAGGCAGAAAAATAAAGATCCGCACTCCCCCCCACCCCCCACCAAGTTGGTGATGTGGCGATTTTGCTGAGATGAGTTGGCAGCATATCCATGTCAGACCCATGACTGAAACCACAGCTGAGGCTGCGGCAAGGAGCCCCCTGTCTGGTCAACCCTGACTTTGTACTAGCTGACTGGATCCCCTCAACATTCTGCACTACTTCTCCCGTTGTGATTTGCATGAAAGTCCTTTATCCAGTATTCTTGTCTGGAGAATCCCATGGACAGAAGAACCTGGAGGGCTATAGATCACAGGGTCACAAAGAGGTGGACATGACTGAGTGACAGAGCAGGCACACTCACGCCCTTATATTGTTTTTTAATTTATTTTTTTAACTGAAGGATAATTGCTTTACAGAATTTTGTGGTTTTCTGTCATACATCAATAAGAACCAGCCATAGGTACACCCATGTCCCCTCCCTCCCAAACCTCCCTTCCATCTCCCTCCCTATCCTCCCCTTCTAGATTGTCACAGAGCACCTGTTTGAGTTCCCTGAGTCAGACAGCAAATTCCCATTGGTTATCTATTTTACATATGGTAATGTAAATTTCTATGTTACTCTCTCCATACATCCTACCCTCTCCCTCCTCCCCTTCCCTCAGGTCCATAGGTCTGTCTTCTATGTCTGTTTCTCCACTGCTGCCCTGAAAAGAAACTCATCAGTACCATCTTCTTAGATTCCATATATATGCATCAGTATATGATATTTATATTTCCCTTTCTGACTTACTTCACACTATATAAGAGGCTTATTAGAACTGACTCAAATGCATTCCTTTTTATGGCTGAGTAGCATTCCATTGTATATATGTACCACAGCTTCTTCATCCATTCATCTGTCAGCGGACATCTAGGTTACTTCCATGTTCTAGCTATTGTAAATAGTGCTGCAATGAACATTGGAGTACATGTGTCTTTTTCAATTTTGGTTTCCTCAGAATATATGCCTAGTAGTGGGATTGCTGGGTTATATGGGTACACTCATGCCCTTATCTTGAAGGTCCCTTCTGTCTGATTTCTCATCTACCAAATTCCTAAAGATGTTGTGAGGCTGACTCTAATCCCATACTCTTCAGGAAAAATATCCTCAGCACGCTCGCTGGACATGATCCTCCTCTGAGTCCTCACAGTGCCAGTCATCTACAACACTATGGTTCTCAAGCAGAGAAGCACATTAGGAGCACCCAAATTGCTTTCCAAAAATCTACATGTCTTGTGACTTTCCTGGCCTTCCAGCGGTTAGGATTTTTCCTTCTAATGCTGAGGGTATGGGCTCAATTCCTGGTCTGGGAGCTAAGAACCCACGTCTCGCAGCCAAAAAACCAAAACATAAAACAGAAGCAATGTTGTAACAAATTCAATAAAGACTTTAAAAATGGTCCACATTAAAAAAAAAAACTTAAAAAAAGCAAAAACAAAAATCTACACATCTAGTCCCACCTCCAAAGATTCAGTGCTTAGGGCGTGAGGCTGCTCTGGCTCCATGTGGTATCACACCTGGGTCTGGGCCAGGTCTGACTTGTACAGTCAGATCTCAAGTCCTGCCCCTTCTTGAACTCCTCTATTCAGACCTCCCCTTTCAGAGGACTGGGTGACCATCTGTCTGTCCCACAAACCAGTCTCCCTATAGGTAGGCCTTAAGATCTACACTGGGAAAGAAGCGTTAGGAAGCCTCATTTTAGCTGCAGATAGAAACCATGTTCTCTGATACAGCATTACTCCAATCAAGCAGACAGTCCAAATCTCTACCTGACTCCTGTCACTTAATTCAATTGATTCAGAACTCCTAGCAGAAAAGGGTATCAGTGGGACCTCAAACCCCGAAGCTTAGTTTTATCAAAATTCAGAAATGATGGAATAACTGACTGAATAGAAGAATTTTTAAAATGTCTCCACAGGACCTTAAGAAATACCTTACATATAGTAAGATCCTAATAAAGATATAATTATTTACACTTATTCATAGTCTCTTAAATAAACACATCCATCATTTAACAATGAGTGTCTTCTGAGAAGGGACTTATTTTCAAAGCCCCAAACCTAGGATACAATGTCCAGGCCATAGGAGATAATAAGAAAGGCCTGGTTGAATACATAAAAGAATAAACAACTGAATGAATAGAATGAGTAATTTATGATGATGCTGACAGACAGCATGACTGAGCTCAGAAAACTGTCCTTTAAAATTCAGACAAAAAGGATATGTTCTATGAACTAGTTATTTCTAAGCTTCTGGTTTTTGAAAACCAGTAAAGTGTAATTCACATATACACAAGACTAGAATAAGCTACCAGAGAAGGCAATGGCACCCCACTCCAGTACTCTTGCCTGGAAAATCCCATGGATGGAGGAGCCTGGTAGGCTGCAGTCCATGGGTCTCGAAGAGTCGGACATGACTGAGCGACTTCACTTTCACTTTTCACTTTCATGCACTGGAGAAGGAAATGGCAATCCACTCCAGTGTTCTTGCCTGGAGAATCCCAGGGACGGGGGAGCCTGGTGGGCTGCCGTCTATGGGGTCGCACAGAGTTGGGACACCACTGAAGTGACTTAGCAGCAGCAGCAGCAGAATAAGCTACAGGGGCCATTTTTTAAAAAGTTTGCAAAGTAATTTTTTAAAATAGTACCATCTTCCATGACTGTAATTTCATGAGAAATGACATTTTAAATATCAAAAAAGTATGAAGGACATAATTTCAGAACAAAAAATAGTCCTTTATATTAAAGCAACAAATGTTCACAGGAAAACTCAGGATAATGGCTTATTTTTCTCATTTCAACACTGGCTTTCATCCAATATGAGAATTTATACACTAGACTATGATTTGGTATGAAATAATTCTGAGACAATTCTATAATTTAGCACAGCTGCTCAGAGAATGGCTAATGCCTTTGTCTGAGAAGACAGGCAAATGGCTTTTACTCTGTCCACAGATATCCTTGTAACACCAGAGGTAAAGCTAGATTAGAGTTTGCTGGTATTGCACCTTTCTGCTACTTTTCTTTTCTAGCTCTTTTCATACTACGATACTATCATTCAGGTATGTTATGTAGAAAACAAAGGAATAAAGTAGTTTTTAAACTTCTCACAACTAAATTTTTATCAAAGAGTTATAAGAACTACTATGATCTCTGAGCCACTGATATTACATTATTCATAATAGGAATATCAATTCACAATAGGAATATCAATAATTATTGGTAACAAGTTCTTTTCAAATATGACTGGCAGTAAAATTAAAAGATAGAAAAGTTATAAAAAGAAATTTCATTATTTTTGTGAAGGCATTTAAGCACTAAACTTCTATGAGACCTATAACAAGTACAAAATATGAGACTTACTTAGTAATTATCAACTTGATCCTCGGTTTAAAGCTTAAGGAATCTAAATTTAGTCCTACAGTGGCTAAAGCAACTGTACCTGACATTCCCAAAAATTCCACTGAGGAGAAAAAAAAAGAATAAAATTAGTTGTGTTCAAATCTGTACATGGAGCTACTTCTCTTGAGTGATGAATTGGGAAATTTAAAACAGTCAGTAATTGCATTTCTTAGAAAGTTGCTTAAAGGGATTGGCCTAATCCTTAGATTGGGGATTGACAAACTTTCTCTGTGAAGGATCATATGGTAAATATTTAGTATTTGCAGGTCACGTGGTCCTAGTTGCAACTATTCACCTCAACTGTTCTAGTGCATAAGCAGCCACAGGTAATATGTAACAAATGAGCACCCAATAAATAATGGACATTGAAATTTTAACTGCAAATAATTTTTGCATGCTGAAAAATATTTTTATTTTGGTTTTTTTTAATGTAAAAACCATTCTTAGCTCATAGGCAATGCAAAAAAAATAGGCATATTTGGCTATAGTTTGCCAACCCCTGCCATAGACCATCCTTGAGGACAGAGCTAATGAAAAATAAGTTTAACAGCCTCTAACCAGCATCTCAAGGACTCTGTGCTGCATGTCCTAGGGGTTGTGGCCCAAGCTCAGTGCTTTCTTGGTTACTGTAGGTCCTCAAGCCTACTGTTTTTTGGCATGATATGTAATTCATATGTAATTCCCTGGGCTCTAAGCAAATGTGTCAATGCAATCTGAGGCAGGAAAACCAACTATGAAGAATGGTTGAACACCATCAATACCAACAGTCCTGAAGGTTACAGAGCCTTCAAATAGCACAGGAAAGTGGCTCTCTCTCTCAAACTCTCTCTCTTTCTCTCTCTGGTTTAGAAAAAGTGAAGGTCCTCCTAGTAGGAGAATCAAAGGGATTTTGTTTCCTAAAAACAACAAGATTCAGGAATGGATGTTTCCCAAAAAGAAAATGTTAGGGTCATGACCAGAGTCCTTTGACATTTATAGCCTAGACCAATGACATAAAAAAAGAGTGAGAACAGTCAGCCTTGGAACATGTAAGAAAGGAATGCATTGTTTTAAAACAATAAAACTGACTAAAATCTGTTTCTATTCACCAGAAATTCTGACCAATGCCACTTGATAAAATATTCCTTCTGCTATAACAGACCACTCTCACCACCACTCTTGCTGTACCTCTGGCCTAGACTTACACACAACCCATCATCTTACATGAATTATACGATGACTCTCTTAAACTGCCTTTTATACACTAGGGTTTCCCTGGTAGCTTAGATGGTAAAGAATCTGCCTGCAATGCAGGAGACTGAGTTCGATCCCTGGGTAGGGAAGATCCCCTGGAGAAGGGAATGGCAACCCACTCCAGTATTCTTGCCCGGAGAATTCCATGGACATACCATGGGGTCGCAAAGAGTCGGACATGACTGAGTGACTAATACTTGCACTTTGGGGGCTTCCCTCATAGCTTAGTCAGGAAAGAATCTGCCTGCAACGCAGGAGACCTGGGGTCGATTCCTGGGTCAGAAAGATCCCCTGGAGAAGGAAATGGCAACCCACTCCACTATTCTTGCCTGGAGAATCCCACAGACAGAGGCACCTGGCAAGATACAGTCCATGGGGTCCCAAGACTAAAATTTTTCCCGTGGGCTGATATATTAACATTGTTAGCTATACGACCTGTCAACCAACAATGTTCCAATGTGTCTTTTGTCTATGTGGCAAAGTCTGTGCAATTTCCTGACTATTTTATTTTATGAAAAAAGAACAAATGTGCTGACACAGGTGATTTCTAAAACCCCAGGTACTGTGGATTTAACGAGACAAAAATGGAAATTACTACCTGTGCTCGAAGAGATGAGGTTCAAACCTCAAATCAGACACTCCCTGGATTCAAGCCAGTTAACAATGTGTTCGTTAGTGAAGAAAAAAAATAAAATTAGATAACACGACAGAAATGTTATGTTAGAGAATGTGTAAATAAAAATTTTATCTATGTCTAGCTTTCTGGCAATGGAACTCCTTAGAACTGTCTGTTCCTGACTTTTGTTGTCAGGATCTGATTAAGTATAAGAGGAGAGAACGGCCAGAAAATTGTTTTTAATTCCTGAAGCAGAGGAAAGTGTAATGGATGAGGGAGCGGGTATTCATTTCCTGGGGCTGTTACCAAAGTATCTTCAACAAGAATGTATTATCTCACAGCCTGGAGGCTAGGGGGTCCAAGATCAAGGCTTTGTAGCAGAGATTCCTTCTGAGAGCAAGTGAGGGAGCATCTACTCCAGACCTCTCAAGCACTTGACCGAGAGCACCTACATGAATTAGGAGGAAAGGGGAAAGTAATCAACATATATTGGCTGCTCTACCTTGAGCCCAGTGGCATGTTGGTAAATGTTTATCAGCAGCAATCTGGGTGGTAAAAAAAAAAAACAACAATTGATTGTGTCTGCCAATTTCCATGGTCCCACTAAGGCCTATTTCAAGCTACACCCAAGTTATGTCACTTGAATAAAGTGCTGGGAAGAGATGTGGACAGTCAGCTCTTCTGAGCCGGTCAAAGTTACCTCCAGGACACCAGCATGAGTGAGTCACACGACACATACTACCTCACTAACGCCTGGCGCACCCCTCTAAATTAGGCTGCATTATATTACATTTATAGATGAGGAACTAACTGAAGTGTAAAGAGGTTAAGTAATATTCCAAAGTTACCAAGCTAATAAATCGTAAAACTCGGGTTTGAAGTGAAATCTGCCCAACTTTCAAGCTCTTTAAGGACTAATAGTTTATTCAACCAACATGTTTTTAATTATTATTGGGCCCATGGCAAGCATTTGGCTTGACTCAGGGAACAAAGAAAAGAATAAATATAAAGATGGATAAGAGACAGCTCTGTCTCAAGGAACTTACGGCCCAAGAGGGGAAAAAAAGGAAATATTAAATTAACTTCTTTTCTTCAGGCACTTAAGGCATTCGTAACAGGGACATAAGGGAGGGGGAAAATGAAGAGAGTAAGGAAATGAGTCTTCAGTGAATGTTTTTCTGTAATTTTACTGATTTGGGGTGGTGAGCAACAATAGGTAGCACTTTATCTTAAGAGAAAGCAGTGCTGTTTGGTAACTGGAGGTGAAAAGAGGAAAAATTAACCTCTTGATACCTGAGGTCTTTCATGGATGGAATTGCTCCACTGTGTGAGCTAAGAGGAGAAGCAGAATTTGGCTATGTTTTTGCCATAGTTACTATGGCTTTGGGGGACTGGTTACCTCAGTCAATGGGGTAAAAACTTTAGTTCCCAATCTCACTGGACTAAACTAGAAGATGACTGTTTGAAGGTTTCCCAGCATTAGGCACTCTGATTCCTGTGATTATTCCTCTGTCCTGCTTTTCTTCCAGAGGTAGATATACTTGATTTCTCCAACTCCTTTCCTGCCTCCTAGCCTCAGGTAAGGGCCGCCATTTCTATGGTCCCCTCACTCTGGTACCCCCTGAATGGGTACTGCTGAACTGGAAAAGATCTCAGGAGCTTCTCTCCTAGCTTTCTCATTTTAGAGATGGGTTGCTAAGGGTCAGAGCAGAAATTGGCTCAGGTCTGTTTCCTCTTCCAGGGGACTGCCAGGGAATAAATGTAATGTCAAAGGTTAGAGTTAAAAAAGAATAAGAGAGTAACCACATAGAGGAGGAATGCAAGAGAAGGAATGCAAGAGAAGAGTTGAAATTTAGGGTATGTTAAGACAGTCCAGGAAAGAGCTAGAGGTAGCAGAAAGATAGTATGACAAGACACACAAAGGAGCCACATTTAAAAAAAAAAAGCAGAAAAGCTGTTGGAAGGAAGCTGGATTCAAGAACAAGGGAAAATTAAAAAACATAAAATACACATCAAGGATGGAATTTTTGTATCTGTTTCTGTCTTACCAATGTAGAAAGTCATGTACACCATTGAGATGCAAAAAATTATATTGGTCAGTGTATTGCTGAACAGGTCAGTCAATATAAACTGAATGATCCTTGCACACCAATATCCACATACTATGCTCCCCAAAATGTCCAAGGTGAGGCCCACAATTACATGTAACTCTAGAAAAAGGAAATAAGAAAAAAGAAAGGTGAACTCTAATTATTTTTCTTTTATTAATGGCATTTGGGCAATACCCATCGGTTTGCTCTCGAGATTTTGAGTGGGGACCTTGTTCTTCAGCAGATGGAAGTTTCTTTCCCATGAAAGCCTGGCAAAAGAGGCTTTCTGGGGATACATTCCCCCACAGTCTGCAGCTTGAGGTTTGCTTATCTGGGACAGCGGACTCAAATGCTCTCAGGAGTTAGGCAAAGAGCATAAATGTGATTGGTGATGGACAGGGAAGCCTGGTGTGCTGCAGTCCATGGGGTTGCAAAGAGTTGGACAGGACTAAGTGACTGAACTGAACCAATAAATGTGGAAAAACTCACCTTGTGAGTGAATAATGAGCCAAAATATGTTTAAATACAATTTTTTATTTTTTACAAACTATGTCAGGGCCAAGCACACCGTGCTCAGGATCCCCACAAACCTGCAGCCTATTTGCAACTTCTGCTCATTATCACTTCTAGAACCTGACTCCCCAGTACTACTTTCACCCTCAGACTCAAACTCAGGACCAAGCCAATTCTTTTTTTTTTTTAATTGGAGGATAAATGCTTTACAGTGTTGTTTCTTTCTGTTGTATAACAATGTGAAAATCAATTCTTAACATTTACTCACTAAGATCCAGATTGGTCCAGCAAAGAGGTTAATCTGAGCTAGATGACACAACTGTGTGTGTGTGTGCGCGTGCATGTTGAGAGACATGAAATAATTTCTTTAACAACTTTCCCCTCTAATCTAAGGAAACACACAGTGGCAATTATTTTCTTGTTACCTGATATACTATTTTAATTTGTCCATAAGTAAAGAATAGGGGAAGCAGCAAAGTTAAGACATCTTGAATATATTTTAAGTTTGGTATGAATTAAAATGGACTACATAAGAATGATTTTAGAAAATACACAGATGGGACTTCCCTAGTGATCCAGCAGTTAAAACTCCACCTTCCAATGCAGGGGGCATAGGTTCATTTCCGTCAGGGAACTGAGGTCCCACATGCCATGGAGGGTAGCCAAAAATTTAAAAATAAAAAAAAAAAGAAAAGAAATAGAGAAAAAAATGCTCTTACCTCTAAAGTTGGACATCTGAAGTATGCCTCTCTGAAAAACTGAAAAAAAAATGGATGTGAAGCCACAGATGATCATTGATTCTCCTCTAATGATATCAGTATACATCTTAGAAATGCCTGGAAATGGAAATATAAAACATAATTTAGTACGGTGCATGAAAATGATGCTCTTTCACAGGAAATACAAAAACAGAAGGAATATGCTAGAAAAAAAAGAAGGCAGTCATTACTGTGATGGATCTATAAGATAATCATGATTACCATTTTTTAAATTCTCCATTGTGCCTTCTGCATCTCCAGTGGCAAAGGCACATGGTAATGGCACATCTTGAAGCGTCCATTGCCTCAAAGCATGCTAGAACTTCAAAATGAGACAAAGCACTTCTCAGCTCACTACATTCAGCTTGAATAAATATGAATCGTTAGACTCCAAAAGAACCACATTTTAGAAATAAGTATAAAATATGACCTAGCAATTCTGCTCCTAGACATATACCCAAAAGAGCTGAAAACATATGTCCACACAAAAATTTGTACATGGACAGTCATAGCAGCATTTTCGTAACAGGAAAAAAGTGGGAACAATACAAAGTCTATCAGCTGCTAGACAGATAAATATAGGTGATTTATCCCTATAATGGAATATTACTCATCCACAAAAAGGAAGGGAGTACTGACTGATACATGTTACAACATGGATGAACCTTTAAAAAAATTACAAAGTGAAAGAAACCAGACACAGAAATCACATATTGTATGGTTTGATTCATGTGAAATGTCCAGAATATGCAGATTCATAGACAGAAAATAGAATACTGGTTGCCAGGAACTTAGGGGAGGAGGGAATGAGAATGAATGACTGCTAACAGGCATGAGATTTCTTTTGAGGTTAATGAAAATGTTCTAAAATTAAGTAGTGAAGATGCTTGCATAACTGTAAATCTACTAAAGACCACTGAATTTTATAACTTAAAAGGGTGAATTTTATGATGTATGGGTTACATATCAATAAGGCTGGTATTTAAAAATTAGATATAAAATTTTATTGACATTTAACATTTACCAACAGTTTAATAGAAAATATAATCAAATTAACTGCCTACTGTCAATTTGTAAGAAGGATGACAGTGATTGGTACCTGCCCATCTAGTATCTATCCTCTGTTCTTGGTAACAAGACTGGTTTTACTCAGGGTGGCAATGTGCTCAGCTAGATGATAACCGTTCCCCAACTCCTGGGCTTCTAAGAGTGCACACTGAGATATAAGTGGAAGTCACTGAGTGGAACTTTTGGGAAACTCCTTGGAGGGAGAGGTGACTTGGCTGAAGGGAACATCTTTCCATCCCTTGTTCTTCTTCTGTTTCTTGCCTGAAATATGGAATGATAGCAGGAACTTTAGCAGTCAACTTGTAATACTGAGGATGGATGCCATACACAAAGGGAAAGAGCAGATAAATAAACCCCACAATAGACAGCAACCATTTTTGCTTTAAATATTATCTTTTAAAAAGAGTAAAAATAAGAAAAAGTCATATTTTCCCATCGGTTTAAAATTATGGTGCTTTCCATTCTTTTTTGCAGATGAAATTTTCCATCTGGTTCCATTTTCTTTCAGCCTGAAGGGCTTCTTTAACATTTTTGTAGTGCAGGTCTGTTAGTGATAAATTCTTTCAGCTTTTATATTGAAGTCTTTATTTCTCCTTTATTTTGAAAGATATTTTCTCTGAGGATTTTAAGCTGGCAGTATTTTTCTTTCAGGACTTTAAAAGTGTTGCATACCATCTTTTGGCTTGCAATGTTTCTGAAGAGAAGTCTGTTATCATTATTAGTTTTGTGTCTCTGTATATAATGTGTCTTTTTTCCTCTGGTTACCTTTGAAAGTTTTTCTTTACCACTGGTGTTTAGGAGTTTGATTTTTATGTGCCATGGTATAGTTTTCAATTGTATTTCTTGGGCTTGGAGTTTGCTGAGCTTCCTGAGTCTGTGGTTTATAGTTCTCATCAAATTTAGAAATTTTTCATCCATTATTTCTTCAAATAGTTTTTGTTGCTTTCTCTCCTCTCTTTTAGGAACTTGTATATTAAGGCACTGAAGTTGCCCCAGAGCTCACTAATGTTCTGCTTATTCTTTCAGACTTCTTCTGTCCTTCATCTTGTGCATGCTAAGTCGCCTCAGTCGTGTCTGACTCTTTGTGACCCTATAGACTGTAGCCTGCCAGGATCCTATGTCCATGGGATTCTCCAGGAAAGAATAGTGGAGTAAGTTGCCATATGCTCCTCCAAGAGAATCTTCTTGACCCACGGATTGAACCTGCATTTCTTATGTCTCCTGCATTGGTAGGGAGGTTCTTTACCACTAGTGCCACCTGGGAAGCCCATCTTGGATAGTTTTTATTACTACATCTTAAGTTCACTAAATGGCAACCCACTCCGGTATGGAAAATCCACACTGCCTGGAAAATCCCATGGACAGAGGAGCCTGGCAGGCTACAGTCCACGGGGTCACAAAGAGTTGGACACGACTGAGCTTTGAACTTTAAGTTCACTAATCCTTTCTTATGCTGTGTCTAATCTGATTCCATCCAGTGTACTTTTCATCTCAGACATTGTGGGTTTCATCTCTAGAAATTTTATTTAGGTCTCTTTTATATCTACCATGTCCAGTGGTGTACTGATAAACCAGCTTTCCAAAGTCAAAAAAGGCCTCATTTGTACTGATTTGTAGCATTTGCCAACTTAATATGTAAACACTCCTACCATAACTAATTCAAAGCTACCAAAAGTTTAACCACTGGCTTGCAAAATTCCTATTGATTTAAAAACTGGCTCTCGTAAGCTGACAGGAGCAATTCTACCCCATACTCAATCTTTTTCTAACTTTTTGAACCAATGAAATATAGTTACAAGTCTCTTAATATATTTGTCTATTGAATCTACCATCTGCAGCATTGCTAGGTCTATCTCTACTTGTTTATGTACACTTTATGGGCCATTTTTTCAGCTTCTTTGCATGTCTTCCAATTTTTTATTAAGATAACATAACTGTATTATTACCTAATCAGGTGCTGTATGTTTTTGTATTCTCATATTCTTGAGCTTTGCTTTGTAATGCAGTTGTTACTTTGAAACAATCTTGACCCTTTTGAGGCTTGTTTTTTAGATTTGTTAGGTAGGGCCAGAGCAGCCTTTAGTCAAAGGTTAATTTTCCCCGCTACTGAGGCAATACCCTTCGGAGTCCTTTATCTGATGTCCTACGAATTATTATGGTTTTCCACTTTGGCTGTAGTGAACATGAAAGGGATTCTTCCCTCTGATTCTTTTGAGTGTTTTCATTCCTAGCATTGTGCAGTTTCTTCACATGCATGCATTAATGAGCACTCCCTCACCCAAAGACTCAAGTGGGTAGCTCTCAAAATTCCTTCTTCAGTACAGCTTTCATTCCTGCAGCAATTTGCTCCATGAACTTTAACTGCTTTGGCCTTCCTGGACTCCCAACTCTAGGTCTCCTCAACTCAAAGAAACTACCAAGTTCCAGCTAGGTTACCTTTCCCTGCACAAAGACCTAGAAACTCTCTCCAGGTAATTAAGCTATGGTAAGGGCAATCAAGAACATACTTCTTTTTTCCTTTCTTGAGTATTGCTGTCCCGCATGGCCTGATGTCCACTATCTGAGAACTATTTTTCATTTTCATATATTTTGTCTGGCTTTTTAGTTGGCTCAGGCAGAAAGGTAAGTCTAGTCTCTGTTACTCCATATTTTTTAATTTAACAAAGATATTTATTTATATAGCAAATATTAATGAAATCACTCAACATTCAAAAAATGAAGATCATAGCATCCGGTCCCATCACTTCATGGCAAGTAGATGAGGAAACAATGGAAACAGTGACAGACTTTATTTTCCTGAGCTCCACAATCACTGAAGATGGTGACTGAAGCCATGAAATTAAAAGACCCTTGCTCTTTGGAAGAAAAAAAAGCAGAGACATTACTTTGCCAACAAAGGTCCCTCTAATCAAATCTATGGTTTTCCCAGTAGTCATGTATGGATGTGAGAGTTGGATCATAAAGAAAGCTGAGTGCTAAAGAATTGATGCTTTTGAACTATGATGTTGGAGAAGACTTTTGAGAGTCCCTTGGACTGCAAGGAGATCAAACCAGTCAATCCTAAAGGAAATAAGTCCTAATTATTCACTGGAAGGACTGATGATGAAGTTGAAACTCCAATACTTTGGCCACCTGATGCGAAGCACTGACTCATTGGAAAAGGCCCAGATGCTGGGAAAGATTGAAGGTGGAAGGAGAATGGATGACAGAGGATGAGATGGTTGGATGGCATCACCGTCCTGATGTACATGAGTTTGAGTAAGCTCCAGGAGTTGGTGATGGACAGGGCAGCCTGGTGTGCTGCAGTCCATGGGGTCACAAAGAGTCAGACCCAACTGAGCAACTGAACTGAGTGAGTAATAAATTTATTAGCAAATTTATTAATATATCATTTAACTCTAAAACTTTAATAAAGATACAAATTAAATTCAAGTTAAGTGTTAAAAAACACATTTCAAATAAGAACACTAATTAAAAGACATATGATGTTATTTAAATGAAACTAAATCAACAGCGGTGGCATTAACACTGGAGATTTTAAATTCAAGTCCAATTCTGAATCTTTGTTAAATTAAGACTGTAGAGAATCTCAGTTATCTACTTTTGAAGTATTTCAATAAGAATGGCAATTCTTTAAGATTTACATAATCTCATTGATTACTCATTAACAACCTCATGAGGTATAAATTGTTATTACCCTCATTTACTGATGAGAAAACTGAGGTAAATATAGGTTAGGATATTTGCCCAAGATCACAGAGTTGGTAGGGGCTTCCCAGGCAACACCAGTGGTAAAAAACCTTCCTGCCAATGCAGGGGACACAAGAGACTTGGGTTTGATCCCTGGGTGGGGAAGATCCCCTGAAAGAGGGCATAGCAACCCACTCCAGTATTCTTGCCTGGAGAATCCCATGGGCAGAGGAGCCAGGCAGGCTGCAGTCCATAGGGTTACACAGAGTCAGACAAGACTGAAACGATTTAGCACGCATGCATATAGTTGGCAAGGGGTAGAGATGGGGTTATAACTACCCCGTCTACTAGCCAAAACACTAAGCTATTCTGCCTTTCATAGTACTAACCAAAAAGTGCTATCCTGAGCACAAAAATGAACAAAGTATATAATACTAAGCATGGTGACTGTCACATAGTCAACACTCAACATATATTAACTAGTATTTTGTCATCATTACCCTCTCATATACCTCAGAGCCTTTTCTGTCCTTGGGAAATGTTCCCTTTTCATCTTGGTCAACTTACAACATGTCATCAACCAACTCTTCTCCAGCACCCATCCTTCACAGACCTGATCCTGTTACTCCATCTTAACTACAGGAGTTATATAGAGGAATCCAGTGTCCTCAATGATTTCATGGAATTGCAGGCCAGCCTTGGACTTCTTTTACTTAAAAGCATAAACTCAAATTTAAGAACATATGACACATAGTGGTGCATTATGCAGCCTAATGTAAATACAAAATGATATAGAAAGAATTATACAACTACATGGTTTTTTAAAAGCAGCTATTTAATATATTTCATTGCATTAAAATCCAAACTGATCACATTAAACAACACTTTTTTAATGCAAGCAGAAATGATCTGATGAAGATTCTAATTTTTTCCCTTTGATATTTTGAAACACAAAATAATTAAAAATATATATCTGAGGGTTCTCATTATTACTATTTCTAAGATACTATGCATAGTTGGAAAGACAGCAGATCTCTGCTTTCCAGTGTTTGATCTGAGTATACGAAATATCAGATTATAAAGATTCTATCTATTTTACAAAAACCCTCTGAAAGATAGGATAGATACCAGGATGATACAGAATTTCTGATAACTCAGTGCCTGATTATGGATCAATATTCGGGCTGTTTATTTCTTTTCTTTGTGCCTCATTATTGTAGCCAATTTTAATTTGCTTTCTTTCTTTAGAAAGCAAAGAAAATAAAAGGCAAGGTAAATAATAATTATCTTATACTACTACTTGCTATTAATTCTGACTATGACAGAAGACACAAAATACTGGTTAAACAGGTTTGAAGGTTATTGGCACATTTGATTTAGCTGGTCAAGAAATCCTTTAATTCTTCCCTTAGATTCAATAAGTCAACCAGGAGCAAGTAGAGCATAAGGTTTACTGTATAAGGTTTTGAATTTGATGTATAGTTATTGTTAATAGTAAAATACCACAAGAATTACTCCCCACATTTTTATTGGCTTAATGTGAACTAACTTATATACATTAATTCACTGTAAAATTTTTAAAAGGAAATAATAAAACAAAAAATCATCTGTAATTCCATGACCCAGATAAAACCACTTGAATGTGGAAGGCATTCTCAAAGCATATAATTCCTTTTACTTAAATTGAGGTCATACTAAAACTTTGTATTTTATCCCTTTACAAGCTCCTAGTTCAGATTCATTTTAAAGTAAAAACTGTTTGAGCCTTTGCGTTCTTTTAAAATAGGTAATAGACAGGTTCCTTTTAACTTGTATGTGAACATCCATTATTTTTTCAGTGAGTCAGTCCACCTCGACTCAGACTGTGCAGGTTTCACAGTGCTCCAGAGCACCACATCAAATGAAGAAACACTCACAGTGTAGGAACTGCCATTTTGTAACATATTCTGGCAATTTTAAGCACATGGCAAAAAATATATTTTTTTTCCTTAAAAAAGATAACGTATTACAACAATTAGATAGAGGATCATTTTTATCTAATTCACACAAAGGTAAAGACATCATTGAATCCAGAACTATGTAACATCTGAGTATAACTGGCATAAAGAAAATATCAACTAAGAGTCAAATACCTTTAATAGTTTTCTTGTAAAGAAATGGAAGACTTTCTATTTGAAAAAATTTTTGAATATAGAAACTGCAATAAATAAAGTTTATAGTTTATTAGAGCCTCTTACAGTTAAGAGATTGCAGAAAGCGGAGCAGGAAGATAATGAGGTGAATAAAACAAGTGGCAAATACAAATGGCTTAGAGAGAAAAACAGATGGAGAAAAGACAGAAAAATATTGCACCTACAGGGAAAAATGAGAGAGAAAAAGAAGATAGGGTCAGACTCTTTGAGAAATATCCAGTGACAATTTATAGTATCACCAGCAAAAGTGTCAAAACTTCTTATGTTTTCTCAACTGTAAGTATAAATATGTATAGAAGGGGATATCACCTGCCAGAAGGTAGGTATCCCACCCTATCATAAAGTGATATATTTCCACTAAATATAATTGAAACCTTAAAATTGGTTAAGTAAATATTTCTGAGTCAAAATCAGAAATAACAACATCTAACCACATTATGTTTTTTTACTGCTGTGTGAATAAAACATGACAACAGCTATTTCAGAGTGAAATTATCTTTTACCAAATAATATGGCAAGTAGTTCAGAACCCCTAGCCCTCTTGGGAATAAGCTTTTATTGAATAACATATTTGTCAGAATATGCTTTCACCTCATTACTTCTAAATAAGCTCCCTCTCCCACCTGCCCAAAGCTAGCTGCTTTAAAATAAAGGCCTTTCTAACAAGAAGTACCCAGGACTTTTGAAAAGTGCTGCAAAGATATAGTGCCAAATCTCTAGCTTGTGGCTTAGAACTCAGTGGAATGGAATAGAATACCAATTTTAATCACCTTCTAGAAAGATAACATTTTCTCCTTGAAAAAAATTATTTCAGATTATTTATCCCAGGTCCTGGGTTGCTTTATTGATTTTGCATACTCCTCCAAGAGAAACAGCACAAAATGGCTACTCTGCTGGATGCACAATTCACTCAAGAATATTATCAAAAGGAAATTTATCCTCATATCTTCAAAATAAGAGAGAGAAATAAATCCAACATACCAATAGTTTTCAGTGAATTCACAGAATAAATAGGATCTGTAATGCCAAGGGCCATGCTAAAGAGGAGGCAAGACTCCAAATCCCATGAATGTTTATTGAATTTCAGAACCACATATCCAATTATGATGAATGCTGTAGCAAAGCTAATTAATCCAGTTAAGAAGACCTGTGAAACCAATTCACAATACAGTATTAAATTTGACATGTAAGCATGGCATGACTGCATTTACTCATGGAAGAATCAGATCCTGCTATATATTTTATACAATTACTCGGGAAGATAACTTTAAAAGGTATTCTAGTTTACTAAGATACTATGCATAGTTGAAAAGACAGCAGATCTCTGCTTTCCAGTGTTTGATCTGAGTATATGAAATATCAGATTATAAAGATTCTATCTATCTTTACAAAAACCCTCTGAAAGATAGGATAGGAAACCATCCCTTCCAAACGATTCTACCTATGAGAAGATCAATGCACCCATCTTTCTTGTTGCTATTCAAGATTAACAGCTTTCCACATCAAAATGTTCTAAGATGGAGTGCAAATTTTTCTTGCCTCCATACAAAGCATTCCCTTGTTTCCACAGTGATGATCTACAGGGCTCCAGGCAGGCAACAATGGACGAAAACTACACCCCAGCTGACTCGGTCCCCTTATTAAGGGCTTTCTGGAAAAATCCATAGTTAGCAAATTGTTGTATACATTTCGTTGTCCAATAGGTTTCTGACACTACCACACCTGTCAGGGATGCCAGGAAATAAGCACTATTTCAGACTCGGCCCACTACCACACTATACATACAGTAAGTCACTCCGTTATTGAGAAAGAAAGGGACAGGCAATCAACAATGCCTGCCTTAAAAAGAGCAATAGACTGCAAAACTTTTAAACCAGAAGAAGGAAAAAAAAATAAAGAAAAAATTTTTTTAAAAGAATAAAGAAAATTGAATCAATTGACTGAGAAAGGGAAAAAGAATGAGGAAAAGCAAAGGAAAAGCATTATAAATTAAAAGTACAAAATCACATGGGACGGATAAATTCAAATCTATTTCTTTTGATCTTTAAAAAATTTATCTTTAACTTACATACAGTAAAATTCACTCTCTGACTGAATAGTTATATGAGTTTTGACAAATGCATGTAGTCAGGTAAACATGACCACAATGAAAAAACAAAACAGATCCATCACACTCAAAAATTTCTTCATGTTGCCACTTTATTTCTTCCCTCATCCTGCTCCCTGGCAACCAATGATCTGTTTTCCAAAGTATTGATTTGCCTTTGCTAGAAGGAAAGGAATTCTATGTATGGAATTATATTATTCCATAGGTACCCTTCTAGCCTGGTTTCTTTCTCTTATTCTGCTGCTGCTGCTGCTGCTGCTGCTGCTAAGTCACTTCAGTCGTGTCCGACTCTGTGCAACCCCATAGACGGCAGCCCACGAGGCACCCCCGTCCCTGGGATTCTCCAGGCAAGAACACTGGAGTGGGTTGCCATTTCCTTCTCCAATGCATGAAACTGAAAAGTGAAAGTGAAGTCGCTCAGTCGTGTCCGACTCGTAGCCACCTCATGGACTGCAGCCCCCCAGGCTCCTCCGTCTATGGGATTTTCCAGGCAAGAAGAGTACAGGAGTGGGTTGCCATTGCCTTCTCCATCTTTTATCATAATACATCTGAAATTCCTCCATATTCTACTTATCAATATTCTGTTTCTTTTTTATTGCTGAGTGAAAATACTAAAGACTTAAACATGTGGGGTGAAGCTAAAAAGTTATTACCAGAAAATTTCAAACTTTAAATGCACAAAATAACAACAATAAAAGAAGCTAAAAGTCAATCAACTAATACCTAGCTCAAGATATTAGAAAAAGTACAGAATAAAATCAAAGAAAATAAAAATAAATAAATAAAAGAAAAGAAAACAATTTGAAAAGAAAAATAATCTGGCAAGTATGATTAACAAAAAAAGAGGAAGGCATAAAATGGAAAATGGACAAATCTACAGACACAGCTGAGAGGCAGTCAGAGGTGGGTTCAGACCCAGGCTTTGCCATTGGTCAGTCTTGTGACCTCTGAACTATAGTTGTCTTACGTGAAATGGAGATGATATTAACTCAGTGCCTTAGTCACAGTAACTAATCTTACTTACAGATCAGCAAATATTTATTCCTTCTCCCTCCCCTCAACTCTCTTTAATTAGTGATTCTGCACAGCAAAAGAGTCAAACAACTAAAAATATGAGATTGGTGAAACATTAATGTGAGATTGGTGAATTATTAATCTCTCTAGACAGATTCTCTGTCAATATGAATAAGGAATAATGGACCATACTTTGTCTTAAAATGTGTTCTTACCTGCCAAAACACATTCTTGAGTATATAGAAGTCCACATCCAAAGCAGCCATAAATATAATTAAAGGTGAAAAATAACAATAAAGTGAAAAACTTGATGTTCTTAGAAGCGGGTAGACAATTTGGTGCATCTAATTAAACAAAGGCAAACAAAAAATTACTTTGTTACCGTTTTGAAGTATTAGAAATTAGGTTGATGATCTGCCAATCAATATGAATTTTACAATATTCCAATTTGCAACTAATGAAAGATAACCTACAATGCCAGTCCTGGGGGTCTTGTGGTAGATTTCTTGATCTAACCATCCACATGAGATAAATGCATAGTCCTCTATTCACCAGAAATATGTGTGACTTTAGGCTATGTAAACATTGCTTGTGGTAACTAATCAGTGTTTTCAAAAATGGTACTTCACCATCAGTTACCCCAAGGTGATTTTAGGTGGTACTTTTTTATTTGACTGTTAGGTAATTATTTTAATTTGTGTAAGAGTGGGAGAAAGACCTTTGCATGGGTACTTGTGATTTCACAGACATTTGCTTAGGATTTTAAAATATTTCAGTGAATTAAGTAGATAAAAATAATACATGGATAATAGTATAGATTGTATATATAGGATATAAATCATGAAGGTTATATACAGATGAATAGAAAACACAGCAACAATGACTGAAGTGTAGTAAATATATCCTAAAAAGTCTTTGGCCCAATCAACAGTTTAATCTTCACTACTTAACATCTCTGTGCCTCAGTTCCCTCATCAGTAAAATGGGAAAAGAGTACCTACTTTCATTGGATTGCTCTGAGGAGAAATTAATTAACTCAAGAGTTAATAAGTTAATACAGGTTTCATAGGTGGGCCTAGCGGTAAAGGATCTGCCTGCCAGGAAGGAGATGTTAAGAAATGTGGGTTTGAAACCTGGGTTGGGAAGATCCCCTGGAGGAGGGCATGGCAACTCACTCCAGTTTTCTTGCCTGCAGAATCAAATGGACAGAGGAGCCTTATGGGCTATGGTCCATAGGGTTGCAAAGAGACACAATGAAGTGACTTAGGATGCACAGTAAGTTAATAAAACATTAAAATTAAAAAACCAAAGAACTTAAAAGGGAGTCTGGCACACAGTTAACACTCAAAAGATGCCAGTTGTAGTGGTGGTGTTTCAAAGAATAACAAGAGGCTTTTACAATCCTAAATGCCCAAAATTCTCAATTCTCCAAGCCAGGCTTCAATAGTACTGTGAACTGTGAACTTTCAGATGTTCAAGCTGGATTTAGAAAAGGCAGAGGAACCAGAGATCAAATTGTTAACATCCGTTGGATCACCAAAAAAGCAAGAGAATTCCAGAAAAACATCTACTTCTGCTTTATTGACTATGTCAAAGCCTTTGACTGTGTGGATCACAACAAACTGTGAAAAATTCTTAAAGAAATGGGAATACCAGACCACCTTTCCTGTCTCCTCAGAAACCTGTATGCAGGACAAGAAGCAACGGCTGGAACCGGACATGGAACAACAGACTACTTCCAAATTGGGAAAGGAGCACGTCAAGACTGTATATTGTCACCCTGCTTATTTAACTTATATGCAGAGTACATCATGCAAAATGCCAGGCTTAATGAAGTACAGCTGGAATCAAGATTGCCAGGAGAAATATCAAAAACCTCAGATACACAGATGACACCACCTTTATGGCAAAAATCAAAGAAGAACTGAAGAGCCTCTTGAAAGTGAAAGAGGAGAGTGAAAGAGCCGGCTTGAAACTCAACATTCAAAAAAAGAAGATCATGGCATCTGGTCCCACCACTTCATGGCAAATAGATAGGGAAACAACTGAAACAGTGGCTGACTTTATTTTGGGGGGCTCCAAAATCACTGCAGATGGTGACTGCAGTCATGAAATTAAAAGACGCTTACTCTTTAGAAGAAAAGTTATGACCAACCTAGACAGCATATTCAAAAGCAGAGACATTACTTTGCCAACAAAGGTCCGTCTAGTCAAGGCTATGGTTTTCCAGCACTCATGTATGGATGTGAGAGCTGGACCATAAAGAAGGCTGAGTGTGGAAGAATTGATGCTTTTGAACTGTGGTGTTGGAGAAGACTCTTGAGAGTCCCTTGGACTGCAAGGAGATCCAACCAGTCAATCCTAAAGGAAATCAGTCCTGAATATTCATTGGAAGGACTAATGCTGAAGCTGAAACTCCAATACTTTGGCCACCTCATGTGAAGAGTTGACTCAATGTAAAAGACCCTGTTGCTGGGAGGGATTGGGGGCAGGAGGAGAAGGGGACGACAGAGGATGAGATGGTTGGATGGCATCACCGACTCGATGCACATGAGTCTGAGTAAACTCCAGTAGTTTGTGATGGACAGGGAGGCCTGGTGTGCTGTGAATCATGGGGTCGCAAAGAGTCAGACACGACTGAGTGACTGAACTGAACTGAACTGAACTCTGCTGCTGTACATTTAAAATCGTGTCAATAAATTAACAAAGTTTTTCTTGGATCAAAGTAATATTTTGTAGGATGTATGTTTTGCATTTAATCTGGCAGTTAGAAAAGAGTAATCATAATTCATCACGACAGTAACTGAGCCTTTGGCAACTAGAGTCCCTGCATGTGTTGAAGACAATAACATGAGAGAGTCCAGTTGTATGTACAGAGAAAGGAAACAGGAGCAAGGACCAAAGGCAGCCGGTGAGGAATCCAAGAAGGCAATTAGATTTACTCACTTTCAAATTACTATTTTAAGCCTCTCTAATTCATGTTTCCTTTCTTGGATGGTTTTTCGTTTTCAAAAACTTTAATACTAGGTAAACTTTCCTCAGTAGCTGTTCACATAAAAAAAAAATCCATTCATTCAGGTACGGAGACAGGAGTTGACCTTGTTTTTGGTCTTTGATCTTTAGTCTATCCTCTAGTTTATCGTATGTAAGTTACCTCAACAAAATCGTAGGCCAGTTGTCCTATTAAAAGTCCAAATAGAGAAAGAATCGTCAAGACAATGACTTCAGAATTCTTTAAAAATGCCCTCAGAAGTCCTAAAAAAAATAAAAAATACATGTATGTGTTATTTGGACATAAGGTATAGTTTTCAAACAATTTATTATTATCTCTCTTTAGGTATTTGATTTTAAACTTCCTCTGAATGTCATATCATTATGAAGAAATAACTGACAACTGTTATATAACACTATCTCTTAGTATAAGACACAAATAATGAGACTGCAGTCATGTGAATGTGGAAAATTTTGAAGTTCCAAAAACCTCCCATTTGCCAACCCAGTGGCACTATCTGGGTATCTTGCTTCTGGATCTGATGAAGAGAAATCATGAAAATGAAATTTCCTGTCCTCAAAGTAGCAGCTCAGTTTAGTCGCTCAGTTGTATAAGACTCCTTGTGACCCCATGGACTGCAGGACGCCACGCTTCCCTGTCCATCACCAACTCCCAGAGCTTCCTCAAACTCACGTCCATCAAGTCGGTGATGCCATCCAACGATCTTATCCTCTGTCGTCCCCTTCTCCTCCTGCCTTCAATCTTTCCCAGCATCAGGGTCTTTTCAAATGAGTCAGCTCTTCACATCAGGTGGGCAAAGTATTGGAGTTTCAGCTTCAACATCAGTCCTTCCATGAACACCCAGGACTGATCTCGTTTATTAGCATGGACTGGTTGGATCTCCTTGCAGTCCAAGGGACTCTCAAGAGTCTTCTCCAACACCACAGTTCAAAAGCATCAATTCTTCCACACTCAGCCTTCTTTATGGTCCAACTCTCACATTCATACATGACTACTGGAAAAACTATAACCTTAACTAGACGGACCTTTGTTGGCAAAGTAATGTCTCTGCTTTTTAATATGCTGTCTAGGTTGGTCAAAGCTTTTCTTCCAAGGAGCAAGGGTCTTTTAATTTTATGGATGCAGTCACCATCTGCAGTGATTTGGAGCCCCCCAAAATAAAGTCAGCCACTGTTTCAGTTGTTTCCCCATCTATTTGCCATGAACTGATGGAACCGGATGCCATGATCTTAGTTTTCTGAATGTTGAGCTTTAAGCCAACTTTTTCACTCTCCTCTTTCACTTTCACCAGGAGGCTCTTTAGTTCTTTGCTTTCTGCCATAAAGGTGGTGTCACCTGTGTATCTGAGGTTTTTTATATTTCTTCCGGCAGTCTTGATTCCAGCTTGTACTTAATCCATCTTGGCATTTTGCATGATATACTCTGCATATGAGTTAAATAATCAGTGTGACAATACACAGCCTTGATGTACTCCTTTTCCTATTTGGAACCAGTCTGTTTTTCCATGTCCAGTTCTAGCTCTTGCTTCTTGACCTGCATACAGATTTCTCATGAAGCAGGTAAGATGGTCTGGTATTCCCATCTCTTTAAGAATTTTCCAGTTTGTTGTGATCCACACAGTCAAAGGCTTTGGCGTAGTCAATAAAGCAGAAGTAGATGTTTTTCTGGAACTCTCTTGCTTTTTTGATGATCCAGCAGATGTTGGCAATTTGATCTCTCGTTTCTCTGCCTTTTCTAAAACCAGCTTGAACATCTGGGAGTTCAAGGTTCATGTATTGTTGAAGCCTGGCTTGGAGAATTTTGAGCATTACTTTCCTAGCATGTGCGATGAGTGCAATTGTGCGGTAGTTTGAGCATTCTTTGGCATTACCTTTCTTTGGGATTGGAATGAAAACTGACCTTTTCCAGTCTGTGGTCACTGCTGAGTTTTCCCAATTTGCTGACATATTGAGTGCAGCACTTTCACAGCATCATCTTTTAGGATTTGAAATAGCTCAACTGGAATTCCATCACCTCCACTAGCTTTGTTCTTAGTGATGTTTTCTAAGGCCCACTCGACTTCATATTCAAGGATGTCTGGCTCAAGGAGAATGATCACACCATTGTGGTTATCTTGGTCATGAAGATATTTTCTGTACAGTTATTCTGTGTATAAAATATCAATGTTTTATATTTTATACACAGAATAAACATGAGAGAAATATCAATAAACTCAGCTATGCAGGTGATACCACCCTTATGGCAGAAAGTGAAGAAGAACTAAAAAGCCTCTTGATGAAAGTGAAAGAGGAGAGTGAAAAAGTTGGTTTCAAGCTCAACATTCAGAAAACTAAGATCATGGCGTCTGATCCCATCACTTCATGGCAAATAGATGGGGAAACAGTGGCTGACTTTATTTTGGGGGCCTCCAAAATCACTGCAGATGGTGATGGCAGCCATAAAATTAAAAGACACTTGCTTCTTGGAAGGAAAGTTATGACCAACCTAGATAGCATAGTAAAAAGCAGAGACATTACTTTGTCAACAAAGGTCCATCTAGTCAAGGTTATGGTTTTTCTCATGGTCATGTATGCATGTTAGAATTGGACTATAAAGAAAGCTGAGCACCAAAGAATTGATGCTTTTGAACTGTGGTGTTGGAAAAGACTCTTGAGAGTCCCTTGGACAACAAGGAGATCCAACCAGTCCATCCTAAAGGAGATCAGTCCTGGGTGTTCACTGGAAGGACTGAGGTTGAAGCTGAAACTCCAATACTTTGGCCACCTGATGCGAAGAGCTGACTCATCTGAAAAGACCCTGATGTGGGAAAGATTGAGGGCAGGAGGAGAAGGGGACAACAGAGGATGAGATGGTTGGATGGCATCACCAACTCGATGGACATGGGTTTGGGTGGACTCCGGGAGTCTGTAATGGACAGGGAGGCTTGGCGTGCTACAGTTCATGGGGTCGCAAAGAGTTGGACACAACTGAGTGACTGAACTGAACTGAATTGATTCTTTGTATTCTTGCCACCTCTTCTTAATATCTTCTGCTTCTGTTAGGTCCATACCATTTCTGTCCTTTATTGTGCCCATCCGTGCATGAAATGTTCCCCTGGCATCTCTAATTTTCTTGAAGAGATCTCTAGTCTTTCCCATTCTATTGTTTTCCTCTATTTCTTTGCATTGATCACTAATGAAGGCTTTCTTATCTCTCCTTGTTATTCTTTGAGCTCTGCATTCAAATGGGTATATCTCTTCTTTTCTCCTTTACCTTTCGCTTCTCTTCTCATTTTTTTTTTCTTTTTTTTTTTCCCGCTTCTCTTCTTTTCTCAGCTATTCGTAAGGCCTCCTCAGACAACCATTTTGCCTTTATGCATTTCTGTTTTTCTTGGGGATGGTCTTAATCACTGCCTCCTGTACAATGTCATGAACCCCCATCCATAGTTCTTCAGGCGCTCTATCAGATCTAATCCCTTAAATTTCTCACTTCCACTGTATAATTGTAAGGGAACTGACTGAAGTCATACCTGAAAGGTCTAGTGCTTTTCCCTACTTTCTTCAATTTAAGTCTGAATTTGGCAATAAGGAGTTCACAGTCTGAGCCACAGTCAGCTCCTGGTCTTGTTTTGGCTGAATGTACAGAGCTTCCCTATCTTTGGCTGCAAAGAATATAATTAATCTGATTTCAGTATTGACCATCTGGTGATGTCCATGTATAAGTCTTCTCTGTGTTGTAGGAAGAGGGTGTTTGCTAAGACCATTGTGTTCTCTTGGCAAAACTCTATTAGCCTTTGACCTACTTCATTTTGTACTCCAAGGCCTAATTTGCCTGTTACTCCAGGCACCTCCTGACTTTCTACTTTTGCATTCCAGTCCCCTATAATGAAAAGGACATCTTTTGGGGGTGTTAGTTCTAGAAGGCCTTGTAGGTCATCATAGAACCATTCAACTTCAGCTTCTTCAACATTACTGGTTGGGGCATAGACTTAGATTACTGTGATACTGAATGGTTTGCCTTGGAAACAAACAGAGGTCATGCTGTCGTTTTTGAGACTGCATCCAAGTACTGCATTTCAGACTCTTGTTGACTATGATGGCTACTCCATTTCTTCTAAGGGATTCTTGCACACAGTAGTAGGTAGAATGGTCATCTGAGTTAAATTCACCAATTCCGGTCCATTTTAGTTCGCTGACTCCTAAAATGTCAACGTTCACGCTTGCCATCTCCTATTTGACCACTTCCAAAATTTGCCTTGGTTCGTGGACCTAACATTCCAGGTTCCGATGCAATATTACTCTTTACAGCATTGGACTTTACTTCCATCACCAGTCACATCCACAACTGGGTGTTGTTTTTGCTTTGGCTCCATCTCTTCATTCTTTCTGGAGTTATTTCTCCTTCTCCAGTAGCATATTGGGCACCTACTGACCTGGGGAGTTCATCTTTCAGTGTCCTATCCTTTTGCCTTTTGATACTGTTCATGGGGTTCTCAAGGCAAGAATATTGAAGTGGTTTGCCCTTCCCTTCTCCAGTGGACCACATTTTGTCAGAACTCTCCACCATGACCTGTCTGTCTTGGATGGCCCTACACGGCATGGCTCATAGTTTCACTGAGTTAGACAAGGCTGTGGTCCATGTGATCAGTTTGATTAGTTTTCTGTGATTATGGTTTTCATTCTCTCTGCCCTTTTGGATAAGGATAAGAGACTTACGGAAGCTTCCTGATGGAAGAGACTGACTGAGGGAGAAACTGGGTCTGTTCTGATGAGTGGGGTCATGCTCCATAAATCTTTAATCCAATTTTCTGTTGATGGGCAGGGCTGTGTTCCCTCCCTGTTGTTTGACCTGAGGCCAAACTATGGTGGAGGTAATGAAGATAATGGGGACCTCCTTCAAAAGATCCCATGCACACAATGCTGCACTCAGTGCCCCTGACCCTGCAGCAGGCCACCACTGACCCAAACCTCTGCCAGAGACTCCTGAACATACGGGCAAGTCTGGATGTCTTGTGGGGTCACTGTTCCCTTCTCCTGGGTCCTGGTGCATACAAGGTTTTGTTTGTGCCCTCCAACAGTCTGTTTCCCCAGTCCTTTGTAAGTTCTGGCAGCTCTATGGTGGGGTTAATGGCGACCTCCTCCAAGACGGCTTATGCCATACCCAGGTCTACTGCACCCAGAGCCCCTGCCCCTGTGGCAGGCCACTGCTGCTGACCCGTACCTCCACATGAGACACTCAAACACTCAAAGGCAGGTCTGGCTCAGTCTCTGTGGCATCTCTTGGTATGCAGAACATTTTCTTTGAGCCCTCCAAGCATCTCTGGCAGGTATGGGGTTTGATTCTAAGTGCAATTTCACCCCTCCTACCATTTTGCTGGGGCTTCTCCTTTGCCCTTGGACATGGGGTATCTTTTTTCAGTGGGATCCAAGATTCTGCCAATGGTTGTTCAGCACTGAGTTGTAATTTTGGAGTTATCACAGGAGAAGATGAACACATGTCCTCCTACTCCGCCACCTTGCAATGTCTTACTACCAGTTAATCACTACTCATCCTAAGCTATAGTAACATATATTCTATAGTTTTCTTAAACACCAGAAATACTTTTAAATGAATCTAATCATAGGGAAAGCTTCCTTTACCAATTAAGTGTCAAAAGACACTAGCTATTCTGTTTATATGAAGCTTCTTGCCTTAAAACTCCCTCCGTGCATGCGTGCTAAGTCATTTCCGTTGTGTCCAACTCTGTGCAACCCCATGGACTGTATCCCACCAGGCTCTCCCATTCATGGGATTCTCCAGGCAAGAATACTGGAGTAGGTTGCCATGCTCTCCTCCAGTGGATCTTCCAAACCCAGGGATCAAACCCACGTCTCCAGCACTAGCCGGGAAGCCCCTAAAACTTCCTACTCTAAGATTATTCAGCTCATCACTTCCAGAGGCAATACATAGACTACAATCCAGTTAACTTATGCCTAAGGTGAGACTCATTGGCATCTCAGAATCTGTATTTCTTGCCTTTCACCTACAGGTCATGACACATCAGTAAATATTTTTTGAATACATATGCATAAGGTTAGCCAAAGAAATGTTTCTCAAGCAATTTCTGCAATGCCCTTTACTGACTGGAGCACCTGTCTCTATGTAATCATAAAAGATCTAAAGCTAGTGAGATTCATGGTCAGCAGTAATTCATTGTACCAAAAAGGGCCAAGGTTGATGATGAGCATTTTAAAGACCCCAGAGAAAGCAATTTCACTCCCTAGTGGGAGTAAAATTGAAGTTCTTCATGGGTGTTTGCTTTGTTGCTTCTTTGTAGTCTTTGAACCAGTTTTCCCTGGTAAAGAATGTACCTGCAATACAGGAGACTTGGGTTCAACCCCTGAGATGGGAAGATCCCCTAGAGAAGGGAATGGCAACCCACTCTAGTATTCTTGCCTGGAGAATTCCATGGACAGACAGACCATGGGGTGGCAAAGAGTTGGACACGACTGAGCAACTAAAACTTTCACTTTTGTTCCAGAGAGCATTTTAAACCAGCTGACATTTTGCCCAAATGAAAAAATTTTTGAGGGAACTAGAAAATGTTCTCTAATCACTTGTGTTGAATTATGGAATAAAGCATCTATGATTTTTAATATGTTATTTTACCTGCATGAATATCATTCTTCATGCCTATTGAATACTTTATCATTGTGTAAGAGATCTTATAGGTGAAACTTTTCCTAATTCTCCCCAGGGGGTGGAATGGTACATCTTCCCTAAAGAAAAATCACATCAAAAGTCATAGTAGAATGGACAAAAGTGAAGATGTTAACTAAGCAAATTGTGAACCATGTATCTGGGTTCTATTTGCCCTCCCCTCATCCCAGATATTTAGGTCAAGTTAGGCCTGGCAGGCAAGAATGAAGCCAGGCAGTGTAAAGCTCTCCCTCTCCTTTGTTACCAGAGATTCTGGACTATATCTTTACAGTTATAATAATGACACTGCATTGCAATTATGCGTCTGCCTGTCTCCCCCACGAAAAGTCTCCTTGAGGCTAAGAACTTTCATATCCTCCACACTGCTATGCTCAGCAAATGTCACTGAATGAATGAAGGAGCATAGTAGAGATCAGACTTTTTATATAATCTCATTGGTTTTCCTCTTTTGTTGTAATTGTGATCACTTTCTGCAGAAAGGTTCAGAGGTCAGAGGAAAGATGAGATGTAAAAAACAATCACCTACCTCCCAAAACAAGCGTGGACCATACAAGAATCAGGAAATGTCCCTTCACAACAGGGTAGTCAGCGGCCCTTCCACAGAGTAAATCAGGTCTGTTACCTTCTTTTTGTACCCAGAAGGACACATTAGCTTTTGACATTGTTTTATCAGTCCCAGTTGATGAACCTGGATGAGATTTACTGTTGACACTTTCACTAGTACAGACTAACCTGTTATGATACACAAAAAAGAAGACCATGTGACTGGATCCAATACATCCACATTCTTTCTACCTAAGATTATGCTACACTCACATCTGAGCCCATAAGGTACAAATTAATACCTCCTGTTCCACCTCTGCTCTAAGAACGTTCTATGGGAACACTAAGAGCAGTGTTTGTGTTTCTTCCTGATACTGCTACACATGTATCGGGGAGAGATGGTATTGATTTTTGCATGTATCATTTATTGTACAATATGGTAATGTTTGTCTTCCCCATGGAACAGGGAGTTTCTTGAGGGTCTGGGCCAACTATTAATTTTCCTTAAGGCTGTGCACACAGCATGTGGCACATAACAGGCTCTCCATAAGTACTGGATGAACTCTTTGAGGAAGAACTCTTTCTCTGGGAGTACAAATCATTCTAGAATTTTCTTCTACTATTGCAAATTTCTTGCCCCTTTTTCAACTCTCAGGCCCCTCCAACTCCAAAATGGCAAATGGGAAACAGGTCAAAATTGAGTCCTATTGGTTAAGGATGGGGGTGCAGAAGGATGTGAATAACCTAAAAACAAAGGAAAAAGACAAAAGTTGAGGTCTGATCATATGGTAGCTTTGAGTGAATTAGAAAAAGTTCCTCTTGCTAACAATAGGGCACACAGCTTAGCACGTGAATAACAGGCTGATTTCAACCCCAGGACCCAACCCACCCCCTCAAGCTGCTGCCCTTGGGTGGGACCTTGTCTGCATAAATAGATATGAAGGTCCTGAGGACTCATTCTCTTTTTCTCTCCCTTGCAGCTACCCTTAACCTAAAATTCCTAGAGGTTCCTGAAGTATCCCCAATAATTTCTGGATCTTTGCTTTGCATCTGTTGGGTCTGAAAGTCACAGTGATTCTGACGTGAAGTGGAAGATGGCCCAGAAATGGGATTCAAAACACTTATCTTGAAACCTGTCCCTCCAGCAGCACCTCACATCCTCGGCACCTTCACAGCCTACTACCCAACTTGTCAGGACAGCCTTGCTCCCAAATCAAGTTCTCCAAACTTTCATAACCAGCAATACCTTCAGCCAAGGCTAAGCAGGTTCAGAGTTGAAACCAAGGTGAAGGCACTGAAAATCACATAACATGCTCAGCTCTGCATGATATCTGCCAACTGATATCACACTGAAAGCTATTTCCATGCCTAATTCCTATTGGTTGCTTCCCAACTTACTTTCATTCTGATTGGCTACAAACATTATGCCCACCCCCAATCCAGAAGAAGCTTAAGTGTCCCCAGGGAAACTTGCATTTCTTAATGCTCAAGCTATGTCTATATACATAACTGTTTTAACTGATTTTCTTTGCCTGGTGTAATGGCTGAAGTGGTCATTGACCATGTAGATAGAACTTCTTCCTATATGGTTTAATATATACTCTGGTTTTCTTTCTTCAACCTTAATCCTTTTCAACTGCCTTGTCTCCCCTCTGACTTTTTCATTCATCCTTTTCTATTTTCTCTTTTTCTGCCTCTCCTTTCTTTTCCATGGAGTTTCTCACTCCCCCCTTTCTCCTTAACTCCTCTTTGTCATTGGCTTTTGGTCCTTGATTTGAAGAAGCCAAAAGCCAATGACAAATAGGCTACATAGGACATTCTTCATAGGACAAATGCGTCCCAAATTCTGTGATGCCCAATGTGATTTTTTTTTTTTACGCCAAATCTGATCATTAAAACCAAATACAGTATAAATTTAAACAAATGAACCAGTTATTAATCAACCTGTAGTTTACTTTGAAGAGAGTTATTCTGTGACAATGAAATTCTACTCTCTCATTCCTGTGCCACACTAATCAGGGCACCGAGGATAACACCACCAAAATGAGATGACTTCGTCTATCATCGATCTTCTCCATCACTGTATCAAGGAAATTCTGACACATAGAAGCCCCAATTCCTTCTTGAGACTAATTGGTTTCAGTCAACAGCTCTATGTCTGCCCTGACTGCAACAACCACCACTAGCACTCACACACCATTCTCCCAAAATATTTCCTTTACAACGTTTTGTTGCTGTTGTCTGGTGTAGTTCTTTTATGTCACTGGACCCATTCCTACCATAAATCCTGAGGACTATGCTTTTCTAAAACCTGTCTTGTACACAGGCTGTCTCCTGAAAGACCCATTCCTTACTCATTCCCAACCTGCCCTTATTGAGCCTTTCTGGTTACCAAGTTCACTACTCTTTCTCCCATATTCATCTTAACCTCATCTCTATTGCTTGTCACCTTGATTTCTCTCCTAAACTGTCATGCCTCAGATCACTCTGAGTAATGTCCCTCCAGTTCTGTCTAGTTCTTATCCCACTGCTATCCCCTCAGGCTCACTGGGTTCACCTAGACCCTACAAGTAAGAGTCATGCAGTTTTTACATTTTAAAAGTCAGATTCTCCATGGCTTTTGGAAAAATACCCATACCTCAAGAAACCCCGAACAAAATTCAGACTCAGCTCTAGATTACATATGGTTCTGAGAGCTAGAGATAGCACATAACTAGAATACACAGAGGTGACCAATTTCTCTCACAACAATATTTCCCATAAAGCTAAAAAAAAAAAAGGCAATAATAAATTTATATTTCACCTTTTTTGGTATAGTACTTTCCTTGGTGACTCAGATGGTAAAGAATCTGCTTGCAATGCAGGAGACCCCTGGTTTGATCCCTGGGTTGGGAAGATCTCCTGGAGAAGGAAATACAACCCACTCCAGTATTCTTGCCTGGAGAATTCTATGAACAGAGGAGCCTGGCAGGCTACAGTCCATGGGGTCACAAAGAGTCAGACAGAACTGAGTGACTAAAACTTCTACACTTCTGATTTGTGGTAGAGCCAGTTGAATACTTTGATGATTTTGAGAGTTGAGAACTGAGAGGCTTCCCAGTCAGTCTCACCCAAACTCCATCTTCTAATGAGAGACTACCCTGTCTGACAGAGACAGGCACAAAACAGGTTTGTTAGTCATAGCTCTCTGTCCCCCTAACACCATGGTTGGTTCAGAGCATGAGACTCAAGACCAATCAGATGATGCCTTGATATATATGTGTGTGTGTGTGTGTGTGTGTGTGTGTGTGTGTGTGTATACTATTATCGAGAGACAGCTGGTCTCTTTCCATTTGACTTTAGCTGTGGTGATAACCCCTAGTGCAGCTACAGGCCATCTTTCCAGCTGCACTGAGAAAGCCCACCTCAAGTCTGAAGCTGAGCAAAGCCTTTTTGAGTCTGAACACTTCAATGACATACCACCTACATATCACTGAGGTCTTAGCCAATGACCTCACAATCCTGCCTCAGATTTTTATCTTTTCCCAGCAGCCACCTCTTAGTTTGATAACTTTTTGCCATCTACAAAGGCTAGGAATGAGAACTAATTTTATTTTCAAGTCTAGCAAATACTGAATCCTTTGTATTTCTTTTAAATTTTATTTAAAACTGAACTGTTCCTTTTAGGCTCATTCCTCTCCAATTTTAGTAGGAGAATACAGGTGGCAACTGAACACTATTTGGAAAAGTTCTGAGCAGGATCACTGAGTTCATCACTTGGATGAAAGTGTGGCCAAACTCACCACCATCACGTAAGAAAGGTACCTTTTCTCTAGCTTCTAATAACATTTTCCTCTCTTTCCTAAAAATTCCCACTACAAGCCTCCCGTGCATGAGTTTGTGCTCAGTCGTGTCCGACTTTCTGCGACCCCACGGACTGTAGCCCTCCAGGCTCCTCTGTCCATGGAATCTTCCAGGCAAAAATACTGGAGCGGGTTGCCATTCCCTTCTCCATGGGATCTTCCCGACCCAGGGACTAAACCTGGGTCTCCCACATTGCAGGCAGATTCTTTACCGAGAATTCTGAGCCGCCAGGGAAGCCCCAAGAGCCTCCCAGACAGCCTCAAAGATTCTGCTAATAATCTAAGGCTCTGCAGGCTTTCACTAACACTCTCCTCTAGCCCATTCCGGCTTCTGTCTACTACCCAGTCCCAATAGGCAATGCCATATGTTTTAGGGTTTGTTATGTGGATTTCTCACTTCCAAGTTCTAGAATTTATGTGTTATAAACTGCCGCATAACAAACAGACACAAACCTTAGTAGTTTAAAACAACAATTATTTATTTGGCTGAAATCTACAATTTTGGCATGGCTCAACAGAGGCTTGTCTCTGCTCCACACAGCACCAGCTGTGGTGGTTCAACTGGAGGATCTGCTTCCAAGACGACTCACGCACATCACTGATGACTGCTGGCTGGAGCTCAGCCAGGGCTATGAGCTGGGCCTCAGTGCCTGTCCATATAGTCTCTCCACAGGTTGGTTTCCAAGAGCCAGCATCTCAAGAAAACTAGGTAGAAACTGTATCATCTTTATCTTTTATGATCTATGAAAGTCACATAGTTTTACTTCTACTGTAGTCACAGGCCTGCCCAGGTTCATGATGAGAGAACAGAGACCCACCTCTCTATGTGAGGAATGTCACGATCACATTGTAGAAGAGCAGTGGGATGAGAGATGCGACCATCTTAGAAAATGCAATCTATCACAAATTAGATGAAACATTGGGATGGACTGTCAGCCTTTCACAATTATGGTAACCTAAGTAGCAGCCTGACTGCTTTAGCTTAGCCTAGAGCAATATATCTCAAAGGCTAGACCATATGCCAGTTGTAATTCACTATATAAGTTCCCTCATACATGGCAAAATGAAAAACATAGACGTCTATACTAAAAGTTAATTTATTCAATTTTAAAGACTGAGCCTTATACTGAGGTCATATCTTCCCATTTTTTCTGGCATTAATATTTCTTTTCTTTTATTAAATGATAGTCATAGCAGACATTAGCTGTTTTCTTAATGATGTCATACCAATCTCCTCCCCCTCCTCTTTTTTTTTTTTTTTTACAGTTTTCCAATCAATGAAAAAACACAAAAGCCTAAGGAACTACCATCTAAAAGTAATCAGAACACTCTTATGTACCTTTTGTTTTACTACCTCTTAAATAATGTGATTTAATTTACTAGTATGTGCCTTGAAATAGTAATTAATTACTCTGTGGGTTTTCAAAGTCATGCAGCTACCTGAGTAACAGCTCAAAGTCATGCAGCTACCTGAATAACAGCTCAAACAGGATTCAGACAGGATTCAAAAAGTATCAGGACCTTTGACACTCCTGTAAATATACCTATAATTCAATGTAACATTAGGTCACAAGATACACCATGTCTCTCAAAACTTACTAAAATTACAGATCTATAGATATAAACATATATTCAGACCCTCACATTAGTGAAATGCTTAAAATGAGATTCAGGAATTCCTTGATAATCACCAGGATCACATGACTAAAAAGTAATAGGAGACTCAAGAAGAAAGCTTAGAAATAGAGAACAAACTAAATACACAATCGTAATTCTGGATGTATGTGTGGCTTGTCTTCTGGAAGAGCAGAAGTTGACATGGGGCATTGGCACAGCAAAATATGGAGGCAGGATTCAGGAGTCATTTCTATAAAGGTGAACAAGCTCTATAAGTGAATGAAGACTAGTGAATTCTATGAATAAGGTGGTGCCAAAATTATTATTCACTAACTTACTATGTTACAGGCTCTTTGAGAATGAAGAAAAACAAGACAAAGTCCCTACCCTGAAAAAGCTCATAGTTGGGACTTCCCTGGTGGTCCAATGGTTAAGAATCCTCCTTGTGATGCAGAAAACACTGGTTCGATCTCTGGTCAGGAAACTAAGATCCCACATGCCTCAGAGCAACTAAGCTTGAGTGCCATAACTATTGAGTCCATGCACAACTAGAGAGTCCATGTACCACAACAAAAGATTCCGCATGCTGCAACTAAAACCTGATATAGCCAAATAAACAATTAAATATGCTTTTTTTTAAAAAAAAAAAAAAAAGCTTATAGTTCATATGTGAACAATTACATAGAATATAGTACGGAGCTATTAATGCTATGGGTGCCCCAAAGGATTAGCTCTTACTAACATTGGGGATAGAGCTCACGGAGTAGAGAACTGCAGATTGCTTTGCCAAGGGTTGGGATTGACTTTTTTCAGCTTTATTGAGGTACAACTGACAAGTAAAATTGAAAGATAGCATTGACTTTCGAAAAGTTCCCCTATCTTGAAGCAGGATGAAGAGGAGCTGGTGTCTCAGCCCACTCAGGCTGCTGTAACAAACCCATCATAAGGTTTGTTGTACCTTATAAACAACAAACATTTACTTCTCATACTTCTGGAGGCTGGGAAGGCCAAGTTCATGACGCCAGCAGACTCTCTTGAATCTGCCTTCTAGATGGATATCTTTTTGCTGTAACCTCACATGGTGCAAGGAGCAAGGGAGCCATCTAGGGCCTCTTATATAAAGGGCCTGATCAGCAGCCTCACTGACCTTATCACCTGCTAAGGCTTCACCTCCTAATACTTTCACAGAGGGCATCAAGTTTCAAAATAGTAATCTGGAGGGGGGACACAAACATATAGCAGCTGCTGAAAAGAGAAAAGTAGTCTGTAAGAAAGTAAAGGAACCATAATGACATAAAAATGCCAATGTGAATTTCAAGAACAAGATATAAAGATAAAGAAGAGAGTTTATTTTCTACTCGGTCTTATCTAGGAATCTTTGAAGTGAGATTCAGAAATCCTTTCTTCGTCACTAGAACTACATGCCTGGAAAACAGTGTCATATTCACGATCAAGGCTCAGAAAATGTAGAATCAGACCAGGAAGGACAAAAATGGCATCTGGCCTTTGCCCAAATTATTGCTGTGCTTAAAGGGAATAGACTTCTCACAATCTACAATATTGAGAGAATGGCACAAACACTGGTCTCCTTTTTTGCACTACTCCATGAACACCCACTAGATCTATCAATGAGGGGGCTGAGAGGCACTGCTCTCCTCTTTTGCTCAAGGCAACTAAACCTGAATAGCTCATACATTAAAAAAAAAATCTCAAAACTTTTACATTTGTGATACAGTGTTATCTCAGAACTGTGCCTGAGAAAATGTCAAGTGACAAGGAATTACTGAATTGCTCGTTTCTTTTTCTTCCCTTCAACAATGAAAAACTAGCTTTTAGGGTGGGACAAAGAAGAGAATAATTTTCTTCCTATAGAACTTTTCCACTTCCGTGTCTCTTATTCTGTAAAACCACTACAACATTATAAAGTAATTAGCCTCCAACTAATAAAAATAAATGAAAACAACAACAACAAAAAAGAACTTTTCCAGAAAGTCTCAGAGTAGCAGAAGGTTCAGGGGCTCTTAGACAAACTAGAAAAAAGACAAATTCAAATCACTAATATGAAACCAACAATTATATTTAAAATCTAAGAGATATAAAACAGAAGGAAAATGACATGTAATACAATTAGGGGACAATAGAGGATGAGATGGTTGGATGGCATCACTGACTCAATGGACATGAGTCTGAGCAAGCTCTGGGAGTTGGTGATGCAAGGGAAGCCTGGCATGCTGCAGTCCATTGGGTCGCAAAGAGTCGGACATGACTGAGCAACTGAGCTGAACTGAACTGATTGCCAAACCTACAGATTGGGGAAAGACAGAAGGAGGTTAAAGAAACAAGAAGATTTACTAAGAGACCACGTGTATGCATGCGTGCTTAATCACTTCAGTCGTGTCTGACTCTATGTGACCCAGTGGACTGTTGCCTGTCCATGAGATTCCCTAGGCAAGAATACTGGAGTGGGTAGCCATGTCCTTCTCCAGGAGATCTTCCTGACCCAGGGGTCGAACCCACACCTCTTACCATCTCCTGCATTGGCAGGTGGGTTCTTTACCCCTAGCACCACCTGGGAAGTCCACTAGGAGACCACATCCCACCTTAAAGGTGAATTTTATTTTGGAGGTAAGAAAGTAATATTTATTTTTTTATTTTTATTTTTTATTATTATTATTTTTTCCATTTATTTTTATTAGTTGGAGGCTAATTACTTTACAATATTGTAGTGGTTTTTGCCATACACTGACATGAATCAGCCATGGATTTACATGTATTCCCCATCCTGATCCCCCTTCCCACCTCCCTCTCCACCAGATCCCTCTGGGTCTTCCCAGTGCACCAGCCCCGAGCACTTGTCTCATGCATCCAACCTGGGCTGGTGAGCAGAGGACTCTCATCTGAACCATCCTTAATATTTCCTTGCTCCAGAATGTCATCCCATAGCTTTCCTTTTGAGGAAGGGAGAACAAATTTTTCCTCTGGAAATGGTCAATGTGTCTTAAAAAAAAAAAAATCCCTCAATTGAAGAGAAATTCCATGCCTCAATTACACAGAAAACTGTCAGATTCTCTAAGCAGCTTTTATAACTCCCATCTGGTCTTTGTGAGTGACTCATACTCAAGTGTTCTCTGGAAGGAGCACGTGGAACTCACATTAAACTGACTTGCAAGGGCAGAGGCAAGGCCAGAAAGCCTGGACATAAGCATGCTGAATGAGATAAAACAAAACAAGCATGATTTAATTTCATATTTAAACATTTTTATAAAACCCCACATCTATTTTCTTAACTTCAGTGAGCACAGATAGGTTTGCTTTTATAGATATGGAAGACAATGTGGCCTGTTATTAAAACACATACTCAATAGAAGGTATGATCTTGACTTCTTTTCTGACCGTGGCTTACTGTACAGATTTGGCACTTTTCACTTGACCTGAAAGGAAGAAGATTTTTAAATTACATTTAATTAGCATGCTACAGAAAACAAAAATGAAGCCAGTTTTTAAAATACTGGCCATGAAATAAATCCGTATATCCAAGCCTGAAGCAGTCATTAATGAAACCCTGATGTTGGTAGGTCAATTCTCCCCCAACCTTTTTCTTTTCCCCCAATATTTAAAGCTGTGAGGTCATACTTCTCATATAAACAGTATTACTGTTCCTAATTGAGCCATTTCAGTAAACTGCTTAACCTCACATGTCTGCACTTTCTTCAGTAAAACAAAGGGGTCATTTCACAGGTTCCATCAAGATCTAATATGAAGGTGTAAGATACTGAGGTGCTCGGAGGGGATACAGAGGACCTGGGTAAAGAGGTCTGCCATACAGCAAAGTGATTCAGAGTGCGTGTGTGTGTGTGTGTGTGTGTGTATGTGTGTGTATAAACAACTTTTTCATATTCTTTCCCATTATGGTTTCTTACAGACTATAGCACCCTCTGCTATACAACAGGACCTTGTTGTTTATCCATACTATGTATAATAGTTTGCATCTGCTAATTCCAAACTCCCAATTCATCCTTCCCAAACCCCCTCCCCCACCTTGACAAACACAAGTCTGTTCTCTATGTCTGTGAGTCTGTTTTTGTTCTGTAGATAAGTGCATTTGTGTCATATTTTAGATTCCACATATAAGTGGTAACATCATGGTATTTACCTTTCTCTTTCTTACTTCACTTAGTATGATAATCTCTAGGTCCATCCACGCTGCTGTAAATGGCATTAATGCATTCCTTCTCATGACTGAGTAGCATCCCATTGTGTGTGTGTGTGTGTATGTGTATACCACATCTTCTTTATCCATTCATCTGTCAATAAACATTTAGATTGTTTTCATATCTTTGCTATTGTAAATACACTGCTATGAACATAGGGGTGCAGGTATCTTTTTGAATTATAATTTTTCTGGATGTATACCCAGAAGTGAAATTGCTTGATCATATGGCAACTCTATTTTTAGTTTTTTGAGGAACCTACATGCTGTTTTCCATAGTGGTTGCACCAATTTACATTCCTACAACAATATAGGAGGACTTCCTTTTCTCTGCTCCCTCTCTGGCATTTCTTTCTTGTAGACCTTTTATGATGGCCACTCTGACCAGTGTGAGGTGGTACCTCATAGTTTTGATTTGCATTTCTCTAATAATTAGTGATGATACACATCTTTTCATGTATCTATTAGCCATCCATATGTCTTCATTGGAGAGATGTTTATTTAGGTCTTCTGCCTATATTTTGATTGGGTTGTTTGCTTTTTTTGGTGTATGATCTTTTTTATGTGTTGCTGGATTCAGTTTGCTAGTATTGTGTTGAGAATATTTGCATCTAATTTGTCAAAAACAATGGCCTATAATTTTCTTTTTTGGTGGTATCTTTGTCTGCTTTTGGTATCTGGGTGATGGCAGCTTCATAAAATGTCTTTGGGAGTGTTTCCTTCTCTTCACTCTTTTGGAAGAGTTTGAGAAGGATTTATGTAAGTTCTTCTTTGCATGTTTCATAGAATTTTCCTGTGAAGCCATCTGGTCCTGACTCTTGTTTGTAGACAGTTTTTCATTACAAATTGTATTTCACTTTAGAGATTGGTCTGTTCAAATTATCTATATCTTCTTGATTCAGTTTGGGTAGGTTATATGTTTCTAGAAATGTGTTCTTTTTTTCTAAGTTGTCCCATTTGCTGGCATATAATTGTTTACAGTATTCTTTCATGGGTTTTTGTGTTTCTGCAGTATCAGTTGTGATTTCTCCTCTTTCATTTCTGATTTTTTTTTTTAAGATCATCTCTCTTTTCTTCTTGGTGAGTCTGGCTAGAGGATAGTCAATTTTGTTTACTCTTTCAAAGAACCACTCTTAACTTTATTGATTTTCTATTGCTTTTTAAATTTCTATCTTATTATTTCCTCGCCGATCTATATTATTTCCATTCTTCTGCTGACTTTAGGTTTTCCTTGTTCTTATTTTTTCTGTTTTAAGCAGTAGATTAGTTTATTTATTTCAGATTTTTCTTGTTTCCTGGAGAAGGCGTGTATCACTATGAACTTCCCTCTAAGAACTGCTCTTGCTGCTTCCCACAGATTTTGTATGGTGGTGTTCTCATTGTCATTTGTCTCAAGGTAGTTTTTTAATTTTCTATTTGATTTCATTGCTGACCCATTCCTTTTTTAGTAGCATGTTGCTTAGTCTCCATATTATTGATTTCTTTCTTTTCTTTTTCTATGGTTGATTTCTAGTTAAATGAAATTGTGGTCAGAAAAGATGCTTGAAATAACTTGTATACTCTTAAATGTATTCAGGCTTGTTTTGTGCCCTAGTATGTGGTCAATCCCAGAGTATACTCCATGTGCACTTGAATAGAATGTGCATTCTGTTTTTCTTTGTTTGTTTGTTTTTGGATATAATATCCTGCAAAAAATCAATTGCCTGTTAAATTTTGGCCTCCCCAGCAGCTCAGCAGTAAAGATTCTACCTGTAATGCAGGAGACACAAGTTTGATCCCTGGGTCAGGAATATCCTCTAGAGGACAACCCACTCCAGTATTCTTGCCTGGAGAATCCCATGGACAGAGAAGCTTGGCAAGCTAAAGTCCACAGAGTTGCAAAGAGTCAGACACAACTGATGTGACAACACACATGCACACACAGCATGTTGAATTTTATAATTTAGGATCTCTGTTGCCTTACTGATTTTCTGCCTGGAACATGTATTCATTGGTGTGAGTGAGGTATTAAAGTCTCCTACTATTGATATATTCCCATCAATCTCTCCCTTTACATCTATTAGTATTTATTTTATGTATTTGGGTGCTTCTATATTGGGTGGATATAGCCTCTTCTTGTATTGTTCCTTTTATCATTATATACTATCTTCATTTTTATCTCTCTTTACAACCTTTGAAGTCTATTTTGTCAGATATGAGCATTGCTACAACCACTTTCTTGTCATTTCCACTTACATGAAATATCTTTTTCCATACCTTCACTCTCAATCTATGTGTGTCCTCTGCCCTAAAGTGGGTCTCTCATATGCAACGTATTCAATTGAGTTCAGTTCAGTCACTCAGTCATGTCTGACTCTTTGCAACCCCATGGACCAAAGCACGCCAGGCCTCCCTGTCCATCACCAACTCCCGGAGTTTACCCAAAGTCATGTCCCTCTAATCGGTGATGCCATCCAGTCATCTCATCCTCTGTCGTCCCCTTCTCCTCCTGCCCTCAATCCCTCGCAGCATCAGGGTCTTTTCCAACGAGTCAACTCTTCACATGAGGTGGCCAAAGGATTGGAGTTTCAGCTTCAGCATCAGTCCTTCCAATGAACACCCAGGACTGATCTCCTTTAGGATTGACTGGTTGGATCTCCTTGCAGTCCAAGGGACTCTCAAGAGTCTTCTCCAACACTACAGTTCAAAAGCATCAGTTCTTCAGCACTCAGCTTTCTTCACAGTCCAACTCTCACGTCTATACATGACCACTGGAAAAACCATAGCCTTGACTAGATGGACCTTTGTTGACAAAGTAACGTCTCTGCTTTTTAATATGCTGTCTAGGTTGGTCATAACTTTCTTTCCAAGGAGTAAGTGTCTTTTAATTTCATGTCTGCAATCACCATCAGCAGGGATTTTGGAGGCCCCAAAAATAAAGTCAGCCACTGTTTCCCCATCTAATTGCCATGAAGTGATGAGATCAGATGCCATAATCTTAGTTTTCTGAATGTTGAGCTTTAAGTCAACTTTTTCACTCTCCTCTTTCACTTTAATCAAGAGGCTCCAAATTAAAATTAAAACTAAATTAATTAAAAGACGCTTCCTGACCTGCATACAGGTTTCTCAAGAGGCAGGTCAGGTGGTTTGGTATTCCCATCTCTTTCAGAATTTTCCACAGTTTGTTGTGATCCACACAGTCAAAGGCTTTGGCATAGTCTATAAAGCAGAAGTAGATGTTTTTCTGGAACTCTCTTGCTTTTTCGATGATCCAGTGGATATTGGCAATTTGATCTCTGGTTCCTCTGCCTTTCCTAAAACCAGCTTGAACATCTGGGAGTTCATGGTTCACGTATTGCTGAAGCCTGGCTTGGAGAATTTTGAGCATTACTTTGCTAGCGTGTGAGATGAGTACAGTTATGCAGTAGTTTGAGCATTCTTTGGCATTACCTTTCTTTGGGATTGGAATGAAAACTGACCTTTTCCAGTCCTGTGGCCACTGCTGAATTTTCCAAATTTGCTGGCATATTGAGTGCAGCACTTTCACAGCATCATCTTTTAGGATTTGAAATAGCTCAACTGGAATTCCATCACCTCCACTAGCTTTGTTCATAGTGATGCTTCCTAAGGCCCACTTGACTTCACATTCCAGGACGACTGGCCCTAGGTGAGTGATCACACCATCGTGGTTATCTGGGTCATGAAGATCTTTTTTGTATAGTTCTTCTGTGTATTCTTGCCACCTCTTCTTGATATCTTCTGCTTCTGTTAGGTCCATACCATTTATAGTGAGCCCATCTTTGCATGAAATGTTCTCTTGGTATCTCTAACTTACTTGAAGAGATCTCTACTCTTTCCCATTCTATTGTTTTCCTCTATTTCTTTGCATTGATTGCTGAGGAAGGCTTTCTTATCTCTCCTTGCTGTTCTTTGGAACTCTGCATTCAGATCGGTATATCTTTCCTTTTCTCCTTTGCTTTTCACTTCTCTTCGTTTCACAGCTGTTTGTAAGGCCTCCTCAGACAGCCATTTTGCCTTTTTGCATTTCTTTTTCTTGGGGATGGTCTTGATCCCCGTCTCCTGTACAGTTTCACAATCCTCCGTCCATAGTTCATCAGGCACTCTATCAGATCTAGTCCCTTAAATCTATTTTTCACTTCCACTGTATAATCATAAGGGATTTGATTTAGGTCATACCTGAATGGTCTAGTGGTTTTTCCTACCTCTTCAATGCAACGTAGTATAGGCTCTTATTTTTTTATTCAATCTACCATTGATGTCTTTGGATTGGAGAATTAGTCCATTGACGTTTGAGATAATTATTGATATGTATGTATTTATTACCACTTTAAACTTTTTTTTTCTGGTGACTTTGTATTTCTTCTTTTTCTTTTTCTTTTAGCTTTTCCTTTTGTGGCTTGATTTCTTTTGTATTATTCTTGTGCTCTCTTCTTTTTGGTTTTTGTGAATCTATTGTATTTTTTTGATTTGTCATTACCCTGGTTTTCAGTATGTTAACCCCTTCCTATATCTACTTGCTTTAGACTGGTAGTCAAATAGGTTCAAATATATTCTAAAGAAAGTATCATTTTCTTACTTTCCTCCCCCACATTTTATGATTTTGATGTTCTATTTTACATCTTCATGTTTATCCTTTTGCTGTTCATTGCAGTTATCATCACTTTCACAGAAAAAAATTATTTCATTTTTAAAAATCTGTGTACTGCTCTCTTCCTCAGCTCTGCATACAGAAGTGGCAGCCATCTCCTACTTGGCATCATGGCTGCCCTCAGACCCCTTGTGAAGTCCAGGATTATCAAAAAGAGGCCAAGAAGTTCATCTGACACCAGTCAAATCAATATGTCAAAATTAAGTGGAACTGGCAGAAACCCAGAAACACTGACAACAGGGTGTATGGGAGATTCAAGGTACACATCTTGATGCCTGATACTGGTTACAGGAGCAACAAGAAACCAGAGCACATGCTGCCTAGGGGACTCTGGAAGCTCCTGGTCACAACATTGAAGAATTTGAAGTGCTGCTGATGTGCAACGAATCTTACTATGCTGAGACTGCTCACATCTCCTCCAAGAACTGAAAAGACTGAAAAGCCATTGTGAAAAGAGCAGTCCAGATGCTTATTAGAGTCAGCAATCCCAACATCAGGCTATGCAGCAAATAAAATGAATAGACAGCTCATGTACACATTGTGTTTGTGTTAATAAAACCATGAAACTCAGCAAAAAAAAAAAAAAATCTGTTACTGACTCATTTAATTTATTTCCACCTGTGATTTGCTCTTTCCTATAGATTCTTGCTTCTTTTCTATTTAGAGACGATCTTTCAGTATTTCCTTCAGAACAGGTTTGGTATTGCTCTATTGTTTTACATGTCTGAGAAACTCTTGATCTCTCCTTCTATTTTAAATGATAATCTTGCTGGGTAGAGTATCCTAGATTGCAATTTTTTCCTTTCAGGACTTTCAGTATATCTTGCCATCAGTGGTAGAGCATTTGACTGCAGTATATCTTGCCACTCCCTTCTGGCCTGCAACATTTCTGTAGAGAAATCAGCTAATAGCTTTATGGAGATTCCCTTGTAATTAACTCCTCAAGAGTTGGACATGACTTAGCAACTAAACCACTTTTCTCTTACTGCCTTTAGAACACTCTCTTTATTTTTAACTTTTGCCATTTTAATTATGTTTTGATGTAGGTCTGTTTGAATTCATCTTGTTTGGTACCCTCTGTGCTTCCTATACCTGGATATCTGTTTCTTTCTTTAGATTTGGTAAGTTTTCAGCCATTAGTTTTTAAAATACATTTTTCATTCCCCTTTTTCTTCTGCTTCTGGGACCCCTATTATGTGTAGGTTGGCACACTTTATCACTGACTCAATGGACAAGAATCTGAGCAAACTCTGGGAGATAGTGAAGGACAGGGAAGCCTGGCGTGCTGCAGTCTATAGGATAACTAAGAGTCAGACATAACTTAGTGACTGAACAAAAACAAAATAATATAAAGGTCTTTTTATATTGCTTTCATTTTTTTAAAATTTTTCTTTCTGTCTGCTGTTCTGACTGGGTGAAAGTATGAAAGTCGCTCAGTCGTGTGTGACTCTTTGTGACCCCATGGACTATACAGTTCATGGAATTCTCTAGGCCAGAATACTGGAGTAGGTAGCCTTTCCCTTCTCCAGGGAATCTTCCCAACTCATGAATTGAACCCAGGTCCCCTACATTGCAGGTGGATTCTTTACCAGCTGAGCCACAAGGGAAGCCCAAGAATACTGGAGTGGGTAGCATATCCCTTCTCCAGCAGATATTCCCAACCCAGGAATCAAACTGGAAGATTTCCATTATTTTAACTTGCAGATTACTTATTCATTCTTCTACATAATCAATCTGCTACATATTGCCTTACATTCAGTTTTTATCTCAGCAAATGAATTTTCTATTTTTTTCTTGGTTCCTCTTTATAGTTTCTAGTTCTTTTTTTTTTACAGTAATCTGCATTTCTAATGAAAGCCCTGTTTAATTCATTCAGCATTTTCATTATTTCCTTTTTTAACTTGGTGTCTCTCTTGATCTTTCAATCAAAGATTAAAAATGGGAGTGATTCCTCTTATTCTTCATTTTACTTATATTTCTCTTACTCTATGAGTTTAGGAGAAACAATTATCTACTGTGGTCTTGAAGGGCTATTTTTATGTAAAAGTGTCCCTACGTAGCTTGTGTCTGTTTAATATTTTTGGTACAAGGGCTGTTTTTTAGTATGGATGCCTGCAGCATCTTTCCTCAGTGTGTGCTGGCCATTATCCCATTGACAGAAGGTATGACTGATGATGTGGTGACCATAGCCTGCACTGGACGCTGAATGGGGCCTCTTCTTTGCTCTGTGGTTGTCACAGCACTGTTAGAGTCAGGGTCTGCTCCCTAGTTGTTAGAAAAGAAGTCCCCAGATCCATTTCTAAGCTTCACTGTGGGGCAGGCAGGATTGGAGTGCTCCCACTGCAAGAAGAGTCACTGAGCATTCTTCCATTGGAGCTGTTCACCAGGGAGCACACTCGGTGATATCGCCTGTCACCCATTGTGGGGGCTCACAAAGAACACTATTGTACACATTACGCTGGGCCCCACCTCCACTGTGGGAGTACAGACAATCAGCCCTGTGTCCCTCACACACTATGTTCACAAAGCCACTAATGCAGATCCACAGGCGCCAATTCACTGCAGTCAAGCACCGGGGCCACAGTAGTTGCACGACTGGGAGATATGGAAGCAGCCCAGACCCCAGCCCCACTTTCATGAGCATGCACACACAAAGCCCACAGCTGCTAAAGCCAGACCTATCCCAGCCACAGGAGCACCCACTATCCACTTGCATGTCCCAGAGGCACTGAGTTACAAAGCTAGCAACAGTATTGTGGATCATACAGCCATTGGGGAGAGGGCTCTGCTTTCAACTCTGCCTCTAAGTGTGGGCATCCTTCCATACCCGCAGAGTTCACACAGGCAGCTCTGAGAAAGAAGCACCTATGGCAGACCCCACCACCCCCTTCACTCCTGCATTAACAATTGGGTTTAAAGGGTGGTGCAGGCCAGCCATGAGACTGTCAAAAGTGAGGCTGCTATGATGGGCCCTGTCCTTCCTTTTGTACACCTCTTAACAATGGCATTTCACTTCTATGGCAGGCTGAGCTTCTTCCACGTACACCTCTGGTTTTGGTCCATACAACACTCTAGCCCCTTCAGCTTGTTTTCACAAGGCTAACCCCAGTTCTTTCCCCAAGTCTGTCCTCTGAAGCTTGAGTTTCAGCACACAGCCTATGCGCATACCAGCAGGTACATGTCTCTGACTGGGGACTGCAGCAAGGTAGTACAGGCCCTCTGTGCTTGTTTCTCTCTGTTCTGCCTGCTACAAACTGACTGCTGTGTTTTCCTCCAAACCTCTGAAGTTCCCTTTCTGTCCTGGGTGATCTCACGGCCAGTGTGACGACTTCCTAGGGCATGGGTACCTTTCCTCTTTTGCAGTTCTCTCCCAGGGACACAGATCCTGTCCTGCTTTCTTCCTTCTTTTTCTCTTATCCTACCCAGTTACATGGAGATCTTCCCTGCACTTCTAGGTTTTCTGCCACTTCTGACATTTTCTGCCAGTGTTTAATAGTTATTCTGTGATAACTGTTCCACAAGTAGATGTATTTCTTATGGATCTGTGGGAAAAGGTGAGCTCCATGTCCTTCTATACCACTATCTTGATTGAAGCCTCTGCAATTCTTTCCCAGAGGTGATAAGGGAAAGAGAAGTGATTGTTGGGCCAGACTAACAATAGTGATAGCTCAGGGAAAGGTGGGAATTGACTGTATAAGCATCTTGACCATCTCCTTCCTGGACTACACAGGTCTCACTCCCTCTGGTCTCTTCTGCCTCCAATCCATTTTGCAAGGAAACCCAGATTATTTTCCACTACTTAATCCCGCATTTTTCCTACTCCAAACAAAGCCTTTAATGGCAACCCGTGGCCCTGAAAGTAAAGCCCAAACGTCTAAGCTTATAATTCAGTACTTTTAATAAAATGATCACAAGCTAACTTTCAACCTTATTTTCTACTCTTCCCTAATTCAGACTCAACTACAATCAGCCATAAGGGTACTGACCACTTCCCTATTTCCATATTTCAATTTTTCATCATCATACTGTGCTTTCATTTCATAATTCCCTATATACTCCACCCTGGCTACCTATCCTTCTAGGAAATTCCTCTTTCTTCATGATGCTTTCTCTTTATGTTTAGGCCTCCCTGAATTACACAGCATTTAGCTTATCCTTTCAAGTATACATGTTTACTCACAAACTGGGTGATGGACTCCTGAAAGACAAGAACAATGTAAAGGTATCTATTTCCCTTCAGGGACCTAAGAGAGTGCAGTGGGTATGCTCATTCAATATTAGATACAGATGGCAAGGGACAGTCTGTCATACTACTGAGGATACATTCAGTACCTCAACTTTTGAAAAACCACAGTTCCTTCTGATAAACATAAATATCTTAGGTATTGGGTTTTCACATTCAAAAGAATGAAGTTGTTTCCTACCTGACACCATAAACAAATAACAACTTAAAATGAATCATAGACATGTTTAGACATAAGAGTCAAAAAACTGTAAAAGTCTTACCAAAAAAAATAAATAAATAAAAGTAAATCTTGGAGACCTTAGACAAGGCAATGTTTCTCCAACATGACACTGAAAGCACAATCAACAAGAGGAAAGATAGATAAATTAGATTTCATCAAACTTAAAAACTTTTGTGCTTCAAAGAACACAATTAAGGAAATGAAAAGATAATTCACATAATGGGAGAAAGTATTTGCAAGTTATATACCTGATAAGAGCCTTATACCTAAGATATACAAAGAACTTTGACAACTCATCAATAAGAAGAAGAATACAAACATGTGGAGACTAAACAACATGCTGCTAAAAAAACCAATGAGTCAATGAGTAAGTCAAAGAGAAAAGCAGAGAATACCTCAAAACAAATGAAAATGTAAACACAACTTTGCAAAATCTACAGGCTATAGAAAAGGAAGTTCTAAGAGGAAAGTTTAAAGCAATACAGGAATACATCAAGAAACAAAAAATATCTCAGATAAACAACCTTCTTTTAACTTCACATAAAAGAATTAGAAAAACAAAAAAAGCCCAAAGTCAGCAGATGGAAGAAAAAAAAAAAATCAGAGAGGAAATAAATACAATAGAGACCAAAAAACTATAGAAAAGATCAATGAAATCAGTAGTTTTTTTAAATAAATAAAATTGATAAACCTTTAGCCAGACTCATCAAGAAAAAAAGAGAACCCAAACAAACAAAAGGAAATGAAAGAGGAGAAATAACAACTGATATCACAGAGATATAAAAAAGTCATAAGAGAATATTATGAACAGTTACATGCCAACAAACTGAACAAACTAGAAGAAATGGTCAAATTTCTAGAAACATAAATCTTCAAACACTAAATCAAAAACAATTTGAACAGATCAATCAGCAGTCATGAAATTGAATTTTTAATTTTCAAAACTTCTAGAAAGCAAAAGACAGAACTGAATGTCTTCACAAGAATTTTACCCAACATAGAAAGAAGAGTTAATTCCTATCCTTCTCAAACTATTCCAAAAATTGAAGATGAGGGAATACTCCCCAATTCATTCTTTGAGGCCATCATTATCCTGATACCAAAACCAGTCAAAAATAACTTCAAAAAAAAGAAAATTACTGGTCAATATCTCTGATAGACTATATCTCAGAAAGTCTTGTCAAATACTATATACAATTACTTACATGTGGAACCTAAAAATTTTTTGCAAAAAACAATGCATGTAATAAAACTAATAGACTCACAGATATACAGAACAAACTAGTGGTTACCAGTAGGAGGGGAAAGACAGGAGGGGTAAAATAGGGGTAGAATAGTAAGAGATATAAACTACTACGCATAAAATAAACAAGCAACAGGGATATACTGAACAACATAGGGAAGTATAGTCATTATTTTGCAGTAACTTTAAATTCTATTAAAATATTGAATTACTATGTTGTATACCTAAAACTAATATATTACAAATCAAGTATATAGTTCAATTAAAAAACAAGGATGACAACTCAACTTAAAAGAAGGCAAAGGATTCAAAAAGACATTTCTCCAAAGAAAATATGCAAATGGCCAGCAAGCACATGAAAGAATGTTTAACATCATCAGTAATTAAGGAAATGCAAATGGGAACTACGTTAAGATACTTCATACCCACTAGAAGAGCTAAAAAATATTTTTAAGATAATAACAAATATTGATAACAATGTGGAGAAAATTGGAATCCTTATATATATTGCTTATGAAAACAGAAATTTGGAAACAATTTGGTAATTCCTCCAAAGGTCAGAAATAGAGGTACCATGTGACCCAGCAATTCCCCCTCAAAATACAGACCCAGAGAAATGAAAACATGTGGCCACATAAAAGTTTGTACACAAAAGTTCACAGCAGCATTATTTATAATAGTCAAGTGAACAGAAACTCAAATGTCTAGTAATGAATAGATAAATTTGAATCCACACAATGGACTATGATTTAGCAATAAAAAGGAATACTGACATATATTACAACATGATGAACCTTAAAAACATTATGCAAAGTGAAAGAAGCCAGACACAAAAGGTGACAGACTGTATGACTCTCTGAAATGTTCAGAACAGGCAACCCATAGAGATAAAAAGTAGATTAGTAGTCGCCAGGGACTTGTGGAACCAAGGAATGGGTAGTGACTACTAACGGGTATGGTGTTTCTTTGGGGGTAGTAAAATGGAGAAATTATGCAGTAAAATTAGACAGTGAAAATATATCGAAAACCACTGAATTGGACATTTTTAAATGGTGAATTTTATGGTATGAGAATTCTATCTCAATAAAGCTGACAGCTTTAAAATCTTAGGTACACATGCCACCAAGATTCTGACAGTGTACCTTCTCCAATGACAGTACAGTATTCCCACAACAGGCTTTTCAAACTATAGACTTTCATCACTGAAAAAACAAAATTTTTTTCAAATTCTGCCTCTCTGTCTCCTTCAAAGGCATGCTTTCTGGTTGAAAATCATTAGTCAAAACCATAGCAAATTACATAAAATTAAATGATTAGTGACGGTAATAAGATTAGTACTAGACATTCTCTATAGAAATAACTCAGTCATTATTTTTAGCTATTAATATTGGAACTGAATGAAACTGAGTTATGGATTAGAGCTTATAATAAGGTTAATGGTTACTTCATGAAGATTGTTGAAATCTGATTATCTCAGAAATAACAACACTGAATCTAATTTTTATCCAATTTCAATTCATTTTTATCCAAAACTTACGTGGTGTAGCCATTTTCGTGAAGATAGGAGTCACAATATCTTCCAATTGCTGTTTCTGCTCAAAGAGCTCATTAATGGAAGCTTCCAAATGGGTTTCCAACCACTCATTTTTTACACGGCATGCACTGAGGAGGATATTCTAGAGACAGAAACAAGGAATTTACTTTCCACTTGTTTATTTAAAAAAGAAACTCTATATTATCTCTAAACCAGCACTGTGCAACAGAACTTTCTGTGATGATGGAAATGGTCACAGAAATATCTGCACGGTCTAATACAGTCACCATTAGAGGTATATAGCCAGTGAGCGTTAGAAAAGTGGCTGGTGTGACTGAGGAGTTGAATTTTTAATTTTAATTAATTCTAATTTATAGTCACATGAGGCTAGGAGGTACTGTATCTGCCAGAGCAGCACTAACACTAGTGAAATGTGTGTATAATGAAACTCATTAATCTAGAGTCATGATGCCTTGGGCCAGTCTACATCCTCTCCCTATTTATTTATTTTCAGTGAGCTCTGTATGGCAAATAGATGGGGAAACAATGGAAACAGTGACAGACTTTACTTTCTTGGGCTCCAAAATCACTGCAGATTGTGACTGCAGCCAAGAAAATAAGACACTTGCTCCTTGGAAGAAAAGCTATGACCAACCTAGACAGCATATTAAAAAGCAGAGACATTATTTTGCCAAGAAAGGTCCGTCTAGTCAAAGCTATGGTTTTTCCAGTGGTCATGTATGGATGTGAGAGTTAGACTATAAAGAAAGCTGAGTGCCGAAGAATGATGCTTTTGAACTGTGGTGTTGGAAAAGACTCTTGAGAGTCCCTTGGACTGCAAGGAGATCCAACCAGTCCATCCTAAAGGAGATCAGTCCTGGGTGTTCATTGGAAGGACTGATGCTGAAGCTGAAGCTCCAATACTTTGGCCACCTGATGTGAAGAACTGACTCATGTGAAAAGACCCTGATGCTGGGAAAGATTGAAGGTGGGAGGAAAAGGGGACAACAGAGGATGAGATGGTTGGATGGCATCACCAACGCAATGGACATGAGTTTGAGTAAACTCTGGGAGTTGGTGATAGACAGGGAAGCCAGGCGTGCTACAGTCCTTGGGGTCGCAAAGAGTTGGACACGACTGAATAAAGAGTCAGACATGACTGAACAAAGAGTCGGACACGACTGGACTGAACTGAACTGAACTGAACTGTGATAAAAGCGTTTGCAAAAGTTAGAAAAAGTAGGTGTGCACTTCATGCAACTCAACAGACAATGCCAATATTTATTCCTTCTCAGGTGATTCACAGGAGGAAGAAGTGCAAGAAATGCAAAATGAGCAAAACCTCACTGAAAACCTTTCAATTTGCACTTCAAAACCATCTCTTTGCACATGAGCAGCAAACTGCTGGTATCTGATTTAAGATGTTCATTATTCTATGATTTGTAATAATAAGGAGACATGAATAAATTTATTACATGTCCTGTCCATATTATTAAATAAGCAACATTATTTGAAGAAGTATAAAGAATGAAGTGGATTTGTAAAGATGTCCATAATATATTATTTAAAGGAAAGGAGAAAATTAAAGAATAATTTGTATAGTATGATCCTATTTTTATAAAAGCAAAATCTCTTATATTAATAAAACTATATGTATGCATATATATATTTATATAAGTGAAGGAAAAGTATACTGAGATTAACACAGAATTGCTATTAGAATCACAGGGTAATAAGATTCAACTGGGTAAAAAGAAAATTATTAAGCCTGCTTTAGGTGCTTTGCTTTTAATCTAACCATTAGTATAGGTACATAATATTTTCTAGCTCAAATAATCAAATACTTAAAAACTGAAATTAAAAAGGTTTTTATAGTAACTAGTTTGAAAAACAAAGCACTGTTTGTGGCAGAAAGATTGTTTTGCAAATCTAATAGATACAACAGCTCTTCTAATAGCATTCTATCTATACTTTATTTCATAAGAGATTTTGTAAAATGTTTTACAAACAAGTGAAATGTGTGTCTTATCATGTTCTCAGACTTGCTGATGTCTTACACTTTTAGCAATAGCTAATTCTTTTTCATAAGAATTAAAAGTCACAGAAAATTCACACAATGTCCTGCCCAGAAATGAAAGAAATAATTTAAAACCCAAACACATTTCTAATACCTTTAGCATACCTTTTTTTTAGTGTACATCAAAAGAAATTAACTAGTTCACATGTAGTACTTAGTATATGGCAAATGTGGCAAGCTGGCTTTACAATTAGCTATCTTTACACCTGTGTATTTTTCTGTTATGTAAATTTTGATACATGAAAAAATAGGCAGTGTATATAAGTATACATGTAAACATATAGACCAAAATATACGATGTATATGAAAGTTTTGAAGCAAACTAATGAAACGAGTATCAGTGGACCCCACTAATCAACAGAAGAACAAGAACACTGCCAGTGCTATTAATGCTGTTTCTGTCAACAGTTTAATAAGAAAGGGAAAAAAAGGAAGGAAGGGAAGGAGAACAGAGCAGTGAGGACCACCACCTACCTCTAGTGCTTAGTGTAGGAGTTAGATACAAGGGGCAAAAATCTCAAAAGACTTCAGAACAAAATACAAGCACAGTGTTGTACCTTGTCTTCCTTATAAAGCTTCCCTGGTCCCTTTTCTGTATCTGTAACAGTTGCAGAGACCTTTGCAATATATTTTTTCAGTGCCAGCCTTGCTTCTGAAAGAACAGGACAGTAAAAACGCTTAACCATAAGGCAAAGACCAAAAAAATTCGCTCAACAGTTTATAATGTAATTTTATAAATCTAGAGCTTTATAAAGACTGTGTAGATTTATTACAGTTTTCCTTGGGGAAATTCAAGAAAGATAACACTTAACTAACACAGTGATTTGGGGTACTCACTATATTCGTGTGTGTGTGTGTGTGTGTGTGTGTGTGTGTGCGCGCGCGCGTGCACGTGCTCAGTCACTCCATCGTGTCTGACTCTTTGCAACCCCATGGACTACTGCCATCACACTCCTCTGTCCATGGAATTTTCCAGGCAAGAATACTGGAATGGGTTGCCATTTCCTACGCCAGTAGAACTTCAATTGTGCTAAAATTTTTAAAGAGCAAATAAATACAAACTGTGATACCAAAGAAACTATAGTCAAAATATCTACTCTGGAAAGTGAAAGTCAAAGTCGCTCAGTCGTGTCTGACTCTTTGCAACCCCATGAACTATACAGTCCGTGGAATTCTCCAGGCCAGAATACTGGAGTGAGTAGCTTTTCCGTTCTCCAGGAGATCTTCCCAACCCAGGGATCGAACCCAGGTTTCCTGCACTGCAGGTGGATTCTTTACCAGCTGAGCTAATCTGGAAAAAGGAACAAAAAGTATTTCCAATAGAAAAATTACTGAGACTTCCCTGGTGGTCCAGTGGCTAGGACCCTGTGCTCTTGATGCCGGGGACCCAGGTTCCATCCCTGGTCAGAAAGCCATATCCCACATGCCACAACTAAGAGTTTGCACGTCTGCATGCTGCAGCTAAGACTCAATGTAGCCAAATAAGTAAATGTCATTTGTTTTACCCTTTAAAATAAATTAAAAATAGCTTCCCTCTTAAGTGTTTAAAATAATCCTATTCTCTATAAGCACCCATCACAAAATTTGCAAGACTTGTTTAAACAAAATCACAACACTGAAAGAAATATAGAGACAGATTGAATATAATAAACGGTAGATTTGTTGTTGTTTAATCGCTCAGTTGTGTCTGATTCTTTACAACCTCATGGACTATAGCCTGCCACACTCTTCTGTCCATAGGAGTTCCCAGGCAAGAATACTGGAGTGGGTTACCATTTCCTTCTCCGGGGGATCTTCCCAGATCAGGGATAGAACATGCATCTCATGCATTGGAGGAGGGGTCTTTACAGCTGAGCCACCTGGGGCTTCTACATGGCTCCAGCCCACGTAGAGTCAGACAGGACTTAGCGACTAAACAACAAAAAAGGATTAGCAAAGTATTAATAAGACTTCAAATTAATTTAACAATTGATCATGTCCTGTGACTGCTGTAACAAACTACCACAAATCTGGTGGCTTAAAACCATGCAAGCTTATCCTGTAGTAATTTCTAGAGGCCACAAGTCTGGAATCAGTTTAGCTGAGCAAAAATCGAGGTGCTGGTGGGGAAGATTCTTTCTATGGAATCTGACAGGAGAATCTCTTTCTTGCTGTTTTCCATCTCTAGCTGCAGACTATATTCCTTGGCTGGTGGTTCCTTCTTCAATTAAAATACACCACTCCAATGTCTAGTTCCATCATCAAATCACCTCTTCTTCTGTGTCAAATCTCTCACCTCTCATTTATAATAAAGACACTTGTGACTACATTTAGGTCCCAGCTGGATAATCCACGATGATCTCTCCATCTAAAGATCCTTAGTTTAAGGATCCACAAGATCCCATATGAGGTAACATGCTTAGGTTCCAGGGGTTAGAATCTAGATATCTTTGGTAGACATTTTTCAGCCTACCACAGCCTGCCTTCTGACCTCCCCAAACTCACATCTATCCCACATGCAAATACATTTACCCCATGCCAGCATCCAAGTTTCAATCCATTACAACATCAACTCATGTTCAAATGTTCATCTAAAATATCATCAGCTCGAAAGTCTCATCTCCTCACACAAACAAGGTATGTGTGAGACATTGGTATGATCCATCCATCCTGGGGTAAAATTCCTCTCTATCTGCAGACCTGTGATACTAGAAAACAAGTTTTCTATCCCAAAACACACTGGCGGGACAGGCACAAAGCAACAGTTATAGATACTGCCATTCAAAACGCGAGAAATTAGAAGGAAAAAAGGAGTCACCTCAGTCTCAAGCAATTCTGAAATCCCACAGGGCAAATTCTATGAGGTATCATAGCCTGGGAGTGATACCTCTTGGCCTACAGCTCCAGCCTGAGTCATCCTTCCTTTTTCATGAAAAATGAAAAGGTTTTGCAGCTGAACAGTCTTGTCAATTACAGCTTCAAACCTGTCATTCATGTTGCAAGCAGAATCCTCTAAACTGGAATCTAAGGTTTAGGTTTTGGCTCCACTAGTTGGTGACCTGGAGCCAGTGGTGGTTCCAGAATTTCAGTACAGGAGGAAGTTTAGCAGAGAAATTAGTTTGAAGAGGTGACTAAGGGACTTGTCATAAAACTGTATTTGTATAATAAGCATGCTGATTTTACTGAGTGCATATATTTATTTTGGGTGGCCTGGTAGAGAAAGGAGCTTACTGCAAGCATCTTCTAATGCCACCAGACCTATCAGAGCATTCAGGCAGCAATATACCACAGACTGGGGAGTTTATAAACAACAGAAACTTGTTTTTCATAGGTCTGGAGGCTGGCAAGTCCAAGATCAAGCTGCAACATGGCTGCAGTCTAGTGAGACCCTTCTTCCTTCACTACCAGCACCTTCTCACCGTGCCTTCACATGGTAGAAGCGGCCAGAGACCTCCGTGCAGACACATTCTTATAAGACCACTAATCCTATTTATGAGGGTTCCACCTTCATGTCCTAAGCATCTCCCAAAGGCCCCATGTCCTAACACCATCACATCAGGCATTAGAAATTCAACATATGCATTTGTGGGGGAACACAAACATTCAGACCATAATAGTTATCTTAACCCCTCTAACCTCAGTTTCTCCATCTACAAGGCGGAAGTATTATAATACCACCCACATACGGTTGTTCTAAGAATTAAAACATAGTATAATGCATGTAAATTTCTTGACACAGTGCCTGGCACACAGGAAAGTACTCAGTAAGTTTATTATTAGGTCACTCCTCTCCTCCAAACTTTATAAGTAACTCCCTACTGGCTACTGAATAAAATGCAGGGCCCTCCAAGACCTATCTAGCCACAATCTTTCCAGCTTCATCCCTTCCTACATTCATCCAGAGACCCTATCAATCACTTACTTCCTGTTCCCTCTGACTGCTGGTATCAATAGGGCTCACTCCTTTAGTTCTTCAGGTCTGTCTTCAAATATCACCTTACCAGAGAGGCCTCTCCTGATGGCCCTCTGTAAGTGTAAGCACACACTCATTCATTCACTTGCTGGCAACTTCATAACCCCCTTACCACTCTATTTTTCTTCATAGCACTTCACAGAAAAATAGATTTAGATCATTTTATTTTCTGTATCTCCCTACTAGGAAGTAAATTCCATAAACATAGTATTATGCCTAGTTGTGTAAGTATCCTCAGCTCCTAGAACAGTATTTAGCACATAGGAGGTGCTCCATAAATATTTATAAATGGAATGTTACTCAGCCATAAAAAAGGAATGCATCTGAGTCAATTCTAATGAGATGGATGAACCTAGAGTCTATTATACAGAGTGAAGTAAGTCAGAAAAGAGAAAGAGAAATATTATATACTAATGCATATATGTGGAATCTAGAAAGATTATACTAATGAATTTATTTGCAGGGCAGCAATGGAGAAGCAGACATAGAGAACAGACTTATGGACATGGGGTAGAGGGGAGGAGAGGGTGAGATGAAAAACTGACTCATTAGAGGGTCAGCAAAAAACTGACTCATTAGAAAAGATCCTGATGCTGGGAAAGATTGAAAGCAGGAAGAGAAGGGGACGACAAAGAACGAGATGGTTGGATGGCATCACTGAGTTGATGAACATGAGTTTGAGCAAGTTCTGGGAGTTGGTGATGGACAGGGAAGTCTGGCGTGCTGCAGTCCATGGGGTCACAAAGAGTGGGACATGACTGAGTCCCACTGAGTGACTGAACTGAACTAAACTGAATGGTTTACACAGATGCCCTCTCTGCCATCCACCAAAATTCTACTCATTCGTCAAAGCTTACTCAAAATGCACTCCTATGCAATTCCTAATTCCCCCTGGTAGAACTCAGTGCTCTATCAGCCATTACATGATTATAATTTGATCTAGCCCTGAGTATAATCTGTCCTGTAATTTTTTATTTTCCTGTTTTCTGCTTCTACTGCTAGACTGTAAGTTCCTTAAAAGCAGAGTCTCTTTCACATTATCATATACCACACTAATCTGCCATCTCTTTTTCATACAATCATGCCAAATTCCCCACCCCTCACCCACTACCTGGTAGTTACCACATTGTCACCAAAAAGATATGTCAAAAGGGGGAGTCACTCAGTATTTCCTTGACTAACTGAAGAGAAGGACATTCCTGAATATAAGAAAAAACAGAAGTAGAAGCTAGGTTGTATATTACCACAATAATGATATTACCATGATATATGACCATAGCTACTTAGCGCAATGGTGAAGAATCTGCCTGCCAATGAGTGGGCAAGGAGACTAGAGCCACAGGTTTGATCCATGGGTTGGGAAGATCCCCTGGAGTAGGAAATGGCAATCCACTGCAGTATTCTTGTCTGGAAAATTCTATGGACAAAGGAGCCTGGCAGGCTACAGTCCATAGCATCGCAGAGTCGGACACAACTGAGTGCACACACATACACACACGCTTTTAAGTAGATGCTAAAGTACCATACTTCTAAAGGGTTGGAAAGGATACAGGTAAGGTGTTTCCATGAAATTCTATTAATATAATGATGATTTAAATTTATTGGCTGTCAAAATATTAGCAAAGTCTTCATTTTTTTCAGAAAACTGAAGAGGCTCAAACCATTCTGGCATAAAAAGAAAAAAGTATCCCTAATAAACCCAAGGTGATTGGTTAGCCAACATCTTTTAGTCCCGGTGTGGTTCTTTATGACATCACTGAATTTATCCTCGAGTCACCATGGCTGATGATGTTACAATGATCATCAGTGTATATTTTGCTGCCTAGTTATCTTAAGTGCCTTGACTGGAGTACCAGGGCATTTCTGCTCTGTCTCTAAAAAAATTTTTGGCTGTAATTTTTTTTCCATTTGAGAAAGATGTCTACTCAAGGACTATCCCTGATTTTTACTCTGTTGTTTATCTGCTTCTTCAGGGAGAGCTTCTGCATTTGTGATGGTACTACCTGGACAAAGGTTGGATGGGAGATTTTTCCAGAAGAAATGCATTATTTGAAAGTTAAGACAGCTCCATCTCACTGTCTACCTTACCCTCTGGACAAACTATGCTGCAATTTTGCTAATATGGATATATTTCACGGTTGTTTAAATCTTATTTATATTTTAGTACAAGCTCTCTTTTTAATCCTGTCTGTTTTGTCTGCACATTATCTGTGGATGAAGTGGAAGAAACACAAAAAAAAGGTGATGCTAATAGTAATAGCTATAGAACATCAAAGCGTTTAAAAGATAAGATTATCATCTTCTCTGGAGAGAGAACCATGTCTTCTTCATAAGCTTCCCCACTCCCACCATTCACCCCAGCATCTATCACACTTTTCTGCACATATCAGGTGTTCAACAAAGCTGTACTGAATTAGAAGGTCTTTAAAATAACCTATTATTTTATTTTATTATTTTTTTTTTGCTTTTTTTGTTTTTGTTTTTTTCATTTATTTCCACTAATTGGAGGCTAATTACTTTACAACATTGCAGTGGGTTTTGTCATACATTGACACGAATCAGCCATGGATTTCCACGTATTCCCCATCCTGATCCCCCCTCCCACCTCCCTCTCTACCCTATCCCTCTGGGTCTTCCCAGTGCACCAGGCCCAAGCACTTGTCTCATGCATCCAACCTGGGCTGGTGATCTGTTTCAGCATAGATAATATACATGTTTCAATGCTGTTCTCTCGAAACATCCCACCCTCGCCTCCTCCCACAGAGTCCAAAAGTCTGTTCTGTACATCTGTGTCTCTTTTTCTGTTTTGCATATAGGGTTATCGTTACCATCTTTCTAAATTCCATATATATGTGTTAGTATGCTGTAATGTTCTTTATCTTTCTGGCTTACTTCACTCTGTATAATGGGCTCCAGTTTCATCCATCTCATTAGAACTGATTCAAATGAATTCTTTTTAATGGCTGAGTAATATTCCATGGTGTATATGTACCACAGCTTCCTTATCCATTTGTCTGCTGATGGGCATCTAGGTTGCTTCCATGTCTTGGCTAAAAATAACCTATTATTTTAGATAGTTTAAAGTTACAAAACACATCAAGAAAGTAATGAGCTACAATGAGTATAAAGTATAGGAAATGCAGTTATCTATCTGGGCTCTTAGGTAAATCACTGTATCTTTCTCTGCTGTCTGATCAATAAAATGAAGGATGTGGAACAAGAGATCTTATTAGATCCCTTCCCGATCTATCTAAAAAAGCTAAGTATACTGAAGTTGGTGTGTATATTATTTAACGTACTGTAAACTAATTTCTAATTTTAGGATAACTTTCTGGAAAATAACACTCAAACTGATTCCCCACTTTGCCACTGTTACTATATTTTGAGGCAATCTTAAAAACTCATTGACCTTCACAACAACTATATATTTATAAAATGTCTATGATTTTATCACATTACATCTTAAGGTGATTTAGTAAAGGAAAATAATGTACTAATATTCAAATAATTTCTCCCAGCAGAATGCTCTAACAATCATAGAAAGTACTTATTAAATGTTTGCTGAGTGGTGATCATGATCACTACAACCTTACACAAAGGCATATAAAAAAGAGCATTTCTTCTGCATTTTTACCTCTCTTCTATAACAACTTTTTCTTTGTATAAGTAAGTAAAGTGTGATATTTGGAGCTTAAGCATATATATCCAGAAAACAAATTTAATTTGAACTACAGTAAGGAAAAAATTCTGTAATATCATTTGTTTTTCTTCTTTTAGCTAAAGAAACAAGTCTCCTTGGATACAACTGGTAACGATCTAGAAACCCAGTCTGTCTATGACATTGACCAAATACTCTGCAGACTGGTGGCCACAACATCAATGATGACGAAGTACCTGAATCAGATGTCCCATCACCCTCAGGCTAAGAAAGCCAAGCATCGAAAACTAAAAAGAAAGAAGACTGAAGGAGGAGAAAAGGAGGCAGAGTATACTAGACACATCCATACGCAAATATAACTCAGTCCACTAGGGAGACTACACAAGAAATCTATTGAGGGAAATCATGGAAGGACAAAAGTGATTCTTTGAGATGCTTTGTAATTTTTTGGCTAAATTCTTTACTGAAACTTTCCAACAAAGTCTGTACTGAAAAGTTATTTCTATTCAGCTAAAACAGCATCCATGCTTACTAAAAAGTACTAGGGGAAAGACCATATACAACCACCGCTTCATGTTTAAGTGTTCTGTTCTTTTTAATGTGTTAGATTGCTAATCAGTAAGCAAACTGTAGAGTAGAATCTTGATTTAGTGTTTCAATAAATCTCTGATTTAAGCAATTTTTGTGAATTCTCTTAGTTTCCTGAGCAAATTTTATGGCCACGTGCAGATGTTTAATTTCCATCTCAAATTGTTAAAATAGTATGGAAATAATAAGGAACAGATTAATTTCTAAGTATAAATGTTCCCCTTTTCAGTATAATAAATAATTAAGTATCAACACTTTTTTTAAAATTTCAAACTTCTGTTGATAAGACACATAAGTTTTAACAATATTTCACTTTTGTTGATCAGTCACCTCATTTCTTAAAGAATGGTTTCTATATTAAAAAAAAAACTGAGAGACTGAGACGGACAGATTTTCTTAACAACATATAAAAGAATCCCAGAAAAACATGACAGATTTATAATATACCTCCCATCAATAAAAGGAAAAAAAAAACTTAAAAAAAATCCTTTGTAAGTAACAGATAATGCTATAGTCTTAACAAATAACAGAAGGGAATAAGTTCTGCCTTGTGTTATTGTAGATTATTAAAAATTTACTTATGGTTCCACTTTCCAGAATCCCTTACTTTCACTCTTCCTTAACACAACATTACTCCCACATTTCCATGAATATTTGTTCCATACCTTCAGAGTTCTGAACAATCAACTAATTCTATATATATGTGTATATATATATGTATTTCTTTTAATATAGGACCCTTGAACAATTAAAAAGTCTATAAACCTTGAAAACCCAAAGAAATTGATCTCTAATGGTCAAATTTTCAGTAGCATGGAGGAGTCTCTGGGGTAGGGAGTCCTCAACCCTGTAAACCTCTCCAGGTGACTCCTATTCTGATCATTAGAGCAAGAAATGGAAGTGGTTTATATTCTTGTTAAGTCTTAATTAAACAAATGCTTAACTTTATGTTGAGTAGTTAGCATTTCTGACACTCCACAGCTACATTACCATGAATCCTTACAATTCCATCACTCATCTGGAAACAGAACACTAGTTTATAGCATCATAGTCTTTTATCTTCATTACTAGGAAATGGTAGGTCTAATTTCTCCAAGACTGTAAGGACCCAAACTAAACAGATGGACATTAGGGAGAAGGAAATTGAAATTCGGCAGGGAGGGCACACAGGAGTCCTCAGGGCAGAGTGTGCTATGTGAGGCAGACTGCAGCCTTCTCCTCAGGGCCCTCCAGGCCCTCCAACCTCAGGATCAGCTGGTGAGCTGGGGGGTCCAGGTACAGGCTGAGGGCTGTGTCCAGCAGAGCTCCAGAGCCCTCCCCACGGCACCCACTGGCCAGGCTCAGGCCTTGAAGCAGCTGCTGACCCATCCCTATTTCTCCAACCTAAGAGTGGTGGTCTCCACAGGTCGTAGTCCATGGGACCTGGCCCCCATTTGGGCAGACTGAGGGCCAGTTGGTCCTAGGCACCTGGCTCCCACAGTGATGACAGCTGGGTGGGATCTGGGGACCTGGCCCTGAGGGTGCCACCTGCTGAGATCTGACTCCTCAGCTGGACCTGAGCACTGGCAGGAGGACCCAGACTGGGTGCTGGATGAACACTCCTGGGTAGGGTTACTGGCCCATGCAGGGACTCCTCCTCTTGGCCAGGCTAACTTTTGACCTTGGAGGGCAAAAGTTGAGGGTTGGGACCTTGCCCTTTCTTGTAGAATAAAGAATAACATTTGCTTTGATAGAGTTTTACCTAGCCGTGACCTGACCTCAAGAACAAAAGATCTGACACCAAGAAGTCTGCAACAACTAACCATGCCCCTTCCTTCACCTTTCCTATAAAAGGGCTTTGCTGAGAGCTTTCAGGGAGCTCCTGGGTTTTTTAAGGCATGAGCCACCCATCTACTTACATGGCCCTGCAATAAACCTTTCCCTGCTCCAGACTCACATTTTGGCATTGTTTGGTCTCACTGCATGTAGGGCCCGTGGACTTCCGCTCAGTGACAAAAACCAATGAAACTTTACGCTCATAAGCCCCAAACTTTCAGAAAAGTTACAGCAAAGTTTGTTCCTGGATTGTATTTTCTTAAATACCATGGGTCATTCTTCAAAATTGGATTTTAAATTATGTAATGTGAATTTTGGTAGATCGCCAGTCCAGGTTTGAGGCATGAGACAGGGTGCTCAGGGCTGGTGCACTGTGATGACCCTGGGGATGGGATGGGGAGGGGGGTGGGGGGGTGGGTCAGGATGGGGAACATATGTACACCCATGGCTGATTCATGTCAATGTATGGCAAAAACCACTACAATATTGTAAAGTAATTAGCTTCCAAATAAAATAAATTAATTTTTAAAAAATAAATAAATAAAAATTATATAATGTGAATTTTGGGCTTCCCAGGTGGTGCTGGTGATAAAGAACCCACCTGCCAATTCAGAAGACATAAGAGACATGGGTTCAATCCCTGGGTCAGGAAGATTCCCTGGAGGAGGTCATGGCAACCCACTCCAGTATTCTTGCCTGGAGAATTGCAATGACAGAGGAGCCTGGCAGTTACAGTCCACAGGGTGGCAAAGAGTTGGAGATAAGTGAAGCGACTTAGCACACATGAATGTGAATTTCACCTAGAACTAATTATTCATGAGGAGGTCAATTAAATTTTTTGCTATTTTCTTTTTGTTTATGCATCTGATCATAAAACTGAAGGTAACTGACAGAAATATGGTCCCTCAAAAATATTTAGTGCAAGTGGACAATTAAATACCAAATAATCTACAAAGTATAACTCATCTTTTTCTTCCCAAATACTTCCCTCAATTTCCTTACTTCTATTAATCCTCCCAGTTCCCTTTTTATTTTACTGATAAACAACTCCTCAAGGCTGCCATATGAATCTTCCTAAAGATCACTTTAATCCTCTTCCTCTTCTACATGAAATCTTCCAATGGCTCCCAATGGCTACAAAAATGAAATGTAAACACCTTAGCCTGACATTTGGAGGTATAATCTGACTGGAACAATAGCAGCGTCACACTTCAAGTGTGATCACCCAACAGGCACTGTGCTGAGACATGGTTTATAGCATCTCATCTCATTCTCACAACTCCCCCAAAAGATAAGGACTATTATGAGCCCCCTTTTCTGGAAATTAAGACTTAAGTATAAAGAGTTTAAGTATCTTGCCCAAGGTCACATAGGTTTCAAGGAGAGACACCAGTATTTCAACTCAAGCAATTTGATTCAAGACCCCATGTACTTACTTTTCTTTTATTAACCTGCCTGTGCTGTAGCCTGCTTATGTAAATTATATTGACTTGCTCTTCCAGTAAGCCAATCTCATCACTGTTTCCCCAACACGTCACTTCCAGTCATAAGGTTTTGCTCACACCCTTTCTCCTTAGTCTGTGTATACAAATCCCACCATTTCTTCAAGGCCCATCTCAACTCCAACATACTCTGACTTCATGTTCTCTGACCACCCCACAGCATGACCCACCTGCTCTGCCAATTTTAACTCTTAATTATAGTCTTTCTGATATTGTTATTTAACTGTAGGATGCATCTATAATTTATCACCCCTCAGATAACAAATGTCCATAGGGCAGGAACAATCTATGTACCACAACATAGCTGTGTACCACAACAATGCTATGCTTGTAATCCTAGAAACACAAATGCAGAGAACAACACAAAATGAATGCCATGAACGTCCTTGGTACGAGTTTTATAACCAATGTTTGTCACATACATAATTACACAGGTATATCTTCCTGAAATCTCTAAGCTCTATTCTACAGGTTAAAGAAATACTGTAAGAAAAACAGTAAAACTCAAAATAGTACATAGTTTTTGACCTTTGATTAAAGCACAAAACACACACAGAAAAGTGCAAAATTTACACGGGTACAGCTCAATGAATTTTCACAAATGAGGACACCATGTTAAGAGTCACTAAATTAAGAAAAAAGAGTATTATGCCCCAGAAGTACCCTCCCTCATGCCATAATGAAACCTGCTATTCAGACTTCTAACACCATGGATTACTTTTGCACAGCAAACCATTTTAAATTATTACAACTGTTTCTACCTGGGGAATCAAACATATTCCTCAAGTATGCCATTCTTTTAAACATTTAAGGAATGGTCCACTCTGCTGAGGTCTCTCAGAAAATGGCCTTGAACCATGTATGTATTTTATACATACATTCTTATAGAAGATTATTGGAGAAATTGTTAGAAGGTGGTAAGAATATAGTTTCTACTAAATACAATGTTTTAGGCCAATAGCAAAAAAAAAAAAAAAGAAGGCAGATTTGATATATTATCACCAACGGTGACTATGGTTATGTCTACAAATAAAAATCCTAATAGAAGGTGAAAATGTTAATCACCTCTTGGCTTTGTTAACGGCACAGCCTGTAACTCGTACTTACGGGAGGGAAACCCAGCAGTGAGTCAGTTTGCTACTACTACCTTGTAAGCGTCCTTACCTGCCCAGTCCAGGAACTCAACACACTCAGTCTGGGAATATCGAGCAGCAACATCCCGAGCTCTCTCCTCCCGGAAGTTCAGAGCTTCTATATCAACATCCAGTTCCACCAGTGCTTTCAAAGTCTCCAATCGACCCCAGGCTGCAGCACAGTGTAAGAGTGTGTAACCTAACAAATAGAATGAGGATGGTCAGGTCAAAAAGACTACATTGTTTCAGGCTCTTCTACACAGTACAAGATAATAATGATAATCAGGTATTGAACAATTACTACAAGCCAAGTATTATCCTCTGGCTTCCCTGGTGGCTCAAATGGTAGGGAATCTGCCTGTAATGCAGGAGACCTGGGTTCGATACCTGGATCAAGAAGACCCCTGGAGAAGGCAATAGCAACCCACTCCAGTATTCTTGACTGGAGAATCCCATGGACAGAGGAGCTTGGCAGGCTACAGTCCATGGGGTCACAAAGAGTTGGACATGACTGAGTGACTTTCACAGCTATTATCCTAAGTGCTTTACATATAGTAAGTTCATTTAGTTGGTTAAAAAAAAAAAAAACCCTACGAGGTCACAACTATTATAATCTTCATTTTACAGACAAGGAAACAGAGGTCCAGAGAAGTTAAACTTGTCCAAGGCACATAGCCAGTAAATGATGGACACAAGGAATCAACACAGGCAATCTGAGCTCTTCAACATCTTCTGAGGAAGACGGCGATCTCCCTAACAGTCATCTACTGGAACACAGTTTTAGATTTATGACTTTAGTCTAAGAAATTTTCATCAACCTCTAATTACTCCATTATTGTTAACACAACCATACAAATTACTACAACTGTGTATGCCTTTGATATGGAAATTGATCATTTGAATTAAAACTGAAATTGTGAGCTATCAAATTAGATAGCTATTTCTTAGATTTACTGAGGCAACTACCCCACAAAACTGGGAGCCAAGAAATATCCAGATATCACCTTCCCGAAGATGTATTTCTTCAGCCAAATGGCCCACAGTCCCTGATTTGCTGAGAAAGGGGATACTACCTACGGAAAAGACACCACGATAGCATGAACAGGAGGCCATTTCAAATGAGATATTCTCCATCCTTACATTGCTTTTCTCAGGGCTGAAATTACTACTAAATACAATGTTTTAGGCCAATAGCAAAAAAAAAAAAAGGCCAGTGGTAACACCTAAAAGTTTTCCTATTTTTTTAATATACATAGTTTAAAAATAAGAAAACATGATTTCTAAACAGAGAGAGGCTTTTGCCAAGGAATTTGAAATCTTCATACATGGTTTGTTTTTTTCCCCTTGTGGGAGATGGTGTGTTTTCTAGAAGGAAACACACAGATCTTTGTACTACATTAATTCCATAGCCTTCCCAGGAGAAGAACATTTAAATAAGATGAAAGCATCCAGACAAGAGGGGGGATTTTCCTAAAGTTCTCCCATGATATTGGCAATGAATAATTGAACCCAGAAGTGAGATACAGATCGTTACATGTTAGAAATCTCAACAAGAAGAAAGGGACCATAAATGGAATACTGAAAAATCAGAATTGGCTCCAAGAGAAAAATAATCTCTACATGGAAGACTACTGGTTACTAAATAGTCAGCTGAGCATGCAGTTCACATTAAGGCAAAAGATCAGACAAGAGGAAAAGCAATCTTCTCCTCTATACAGGCACCGTTCCGTGCTCTCCACAAGTATCAACTCATTTAATCTTCTCTACAATCCTATGATGTACAAAGTAGTATTGTTCTCATTTATAGATAAGAAAAAAAAGAAAAGCACAGAGAGGATAAGAACTTTTCTCCAGGTTGCTTAAATTGACGAAGGTCATTGATAAGGTAAAAATCCCAAACCTGAGATGATGATAGTCACAAACAAGTAATAGGCCATGGAGCAAAATACTCACTTACCTAGAATATTTTTCACAACCTGCCTACCAGCAGTACCAGACTCTTTGAATTCTCCAAATCATATTGTTTCATATGATTTTGCATATGCCAGTTGTCTCTGCCTGAGAAAATTTTTTTAAGTATAAATTTTATCTTTACTTAGCATTAATACCAGTATTTGTAAAATTGAGTTCAGAATTCATTTTTTAAGTTAGTGAAACTAATACCCATTTTTTTGTTCTTCAATTTTTTTACATTTATTTTTATTCTTGGCTGCCTTGGGTCTTTGTGGCTTCGCATGAGCTTTCTCTAGCTGCAGTGAGCAGGGAGTACTCTTGCTATGTGCAGGCTTCTCATTGCAGGGGCTTCTCTTGTTGCAGAGCACAGGCTTTAGGTGCACAGGTTTCAGCAGTTGCGGCTTGTAGGCTCTAGAGTTCAGGCTCAGTAGTTGTGACCCACAGGCTTAGCTACTCCATGGCATGTGGAATCTTCCCAGACCAGGAATCGAACCATGTCCCCTGCATTGCAAGGCGAATTCTTATCCACTGAGCTACCAAGGAAGTCCAAGACTAATACATCTTAAATACAAAAATATATAAACATAAAATATCAGATAAAAGCATAACTGTCAAACAAATGTTAAGTATATATTGTCATTCTATTAGCAATATAAACTGTCAGATAAAACTAATAAAAATTAAAGATTAAAAAGCAAATACTATTAAAATGAAAAAAACTATAATTATGAAAATCACAAATAAAACATTATCTTTCAAGTAGGTCAATGGTTTCAACAGGACATTTCTGTGCAAATTTTTTCATCTATTGAAGTTTTTCTCACTCAACATTAGTTGGAAGTAGTTATAAACCAACACCAAACACTTTCCTTCAAATTATCTCATCTCTAATTTTAAAAGACAGAGATATATCTGAACAGCTTTTTTCTTTTTTAATAGAACTGCAATCTTTCTATTGAGAGTAGGTTGTAATCTTTTTCTCCAAAGAAAACACTGATGGCTCATATTTGTCTTTTTTAGTCTCCACATATAAAGAGAGAGAGAGTCCATTTCAGTTTCCTTATCAGTTTCGAAGCTGTGCGATTCACGTTCTACTTGTTTGGGAGGCTTGTGAACTCAAGAATTATTCTTACAATAGAATTTGCAATACCACAATTTGGACCATCTACATTTGTAATCTTCAGTTTGCCTTTTTATATACACTGAGCAATTAAATCATTGAAATTGTTCTCAATCCAAAAATGACTCTAATTTCATATGTTTAAAATACCAAATAAAACTATTATACCTATAAAAAGGCCAGCATTTCATCACCTAAAATAGCAGATAAGTACACCAGGATAGCAAAAGTATTTTAACACTAAAATCTGCTATTGCAATTACTATCTGATACTGCAGTTACTGCCACCTGCCATGCCTTATCCTTCAATTTCATTTGTCTGATAAACTCTTGGTCATTATTCAAGATTCCATATATTGGACTTCCTTGGTGGTCCAGTGGTTAAGACTCCACACTTCCACTGCAGGGGACACGGGTTCAATCCGTGGTCAGGGAATTAAGATCCCAAGGGCTACATGGTGCAGCCAAAAAAAAAACTGAACATATTGCCTCTTCTATAAAGCCTTCCTTGACCATGTCCAACACTTTCAGGTAAAGCTGACTAATCTCTCCTCTGAGCTATTACTGTACCTTGTCTCATCATATATCATCTATTTACACATCTATTTTCTGCTAACTGTGAACCTGATCAAGGTTGCTGAATTCATTCATCTTTCTATCCCCAGTTCCCAGCTCAAGACCTGGCTATTCCTCCACCTTTAACAAATAGTACCTGATTATAGGGAAAGGCAGAGTTTAAAACAGTATTTCGTTACAATCATGCTTGTTTGTGTGTGGCCAGGTTGAGAAACCAAAGCCTTACCAGAACCAAAGGTGGTTCCATCAATAACCTACAAACTGCAAACAAATGTCCTTGGCTCAAACAGAAAACAAGGCACTTCCCAACAGACCAGAAGTCAGTAGTACAGAGAGCTCAGACGCTAAGAACTGTTTCATCCTCCTTCCATCAGATCAAAGAGAAGAGATTGTAAGAACTGTTTCATCATCCTTCCTTTGAATCAAAATTGTCCAATTCACCAATATTTAAAAGGAAAGGAAATCTTGAATATAAATGTAATCTCTGGGAATCATCCACAAATAAATGGCATACATCTTCTTAAAGAGATATCTACCACAGTTCTTCACCCAAAAGTCCCTTAATTTTAGGCCAATGGCTTCTTATGTTGCAAAAATCAATAGTGTTCACATATATACACACAATTGTTGATCCTTAAAAAAAGAAAATTCTATCATTTGTAACAACATGGATGAACCTGAAGGGCATTATGCCAAGTGAAATAAGTCAGAGAGAAAAAGCCAAATACCGCATGGTATCACTTATGTGGAGAAATCTAAAATAAAAAATTAAACCCATAGAAACAGAGTAGAAAAGTGGTACCAGGGGCTTGAGGAGTGGGGGGAATATGGAGAGATTGGAAAAAAGGTACAAACGTCAGTTAGAAGATGGAAAAGATCCCAGGACTTAATATATAACACAATGACTATAGCTAATAATTGTACTACATACTTGAAATTTCCTGAAAGTAGAACTCAAATGTTTTGACCAAAAAAAAAAAAAAAAAATCTTTGCACTGATCTGTTCTCCCATGTAAACAAGCTCATGGGAACTGAATCAATACCAACCAAACAATAAATTTACTGGTAAACTGTAATATAATTCATTATTTTATAATGATTTAAGTAACAGAACTGGTCATGGAACAACAGACTGGTTCCAAATAGGAAAAGGAGTACGTCAAGGCTGTATATTGTCACCCTACTTATTTAATTTATATGCAGAGTACATCATGAGACATGCTGGGCTGGATGAAGCACAAGCTGGAATCAAGATTGTCAGGAGAAATATCAATAACCTCAGATTTGCAGATGACACCACCCTTATGGCAGAAAGTGAAGAAGAACTAAAGAGCCTCTTGATGAAAGTGAAAGAGGAGAGTGAAAAAGTTAGCTTAAAACTCAACATTCAGAAAACTAAGATCATGGCATCTAGCCCCATCACTTCATGGCAAATAGATGAGGAAACAGTGGAAACAGTTGGCTGACTTTATTTTCTTGGGCTTCAAAATCACTGTAGATGGTGATTGCAGCCATGAAATTAAAAGACGCTTACTCCTCAGAAGGAAAGTTATGACCAACCTAGACAGCATATTAGAAAGCAGACACATTACTTTGTCAACAAAGGTCTGTCTAGTCAAGGCTATGGTTTTTTCAGTAGTCATGTATAGATGTGAGAGTTGGACTATAAAGAAAGCTGAGCACCGAAAATTGATGTTTTTGAACTGTGGTGTTGGAGAAGACTCTTGAGAGTCTCTCGGACTACAAGGAGATCCAACCAGTCCATCCTAAAGGAGATCAGTCCTGAGTGTTCACTGGAAGGACTGATGTTGAAGCTGAAACTCCAGTACTTTGGCCACCTGATGTGAAGAGCTGACTCATTTGAAAAGACCCTGATGCTGGAAAAGATTGAAGGCAGGAGGAGAAGGGGACAACAGAGGATGAGATGGTTGGATGGCATCAATGACTCAATGGACACGAGTTTGGGTAAACTCCGGGAGTTGGTGATGGACAGGGAGGCCTGGTGTGCTGCAGTCCATGGGGTTGCAAAGAGTCGGACACGACTGAGCAACTGAACTGAACTGAAGTAATAATCACCAAGTTGACTGGTACAATTAGGTTAGCCAGTTCATGCATACATTTTATTATAAAATCATCTTCATTGAAATGGCAAACAAGCTTACAATTTCCCAGACCATGATATATCATCTAAGTCCTGGTTCCTTTTAATTTAGCAATTCTCTCAATTTCTTTGTCTCCTCTGGCATTTTACTATAAGCAGCAAGAAAAAAGCAGGATGCACCTTCAACTTCTGCTAAATGAGAAGATTTCATGGTAAGCATGAAATCAGAATGAAGATATGGATTATCTTAGAGTACATCATCAAACTCTAAAGACTGTACACATATCCTCACACACTGGAAAATATCTAACAAGAGGATGGCAATACCCATATCAATTAGTCAAAGCACCCTCTCCCTGGAGTGCTGGAGGTACACTTCAGATATTTGATTTAGGGCTCTCATTTTCCTTTATGTAGTATGATTTTGAGACATTACTATTAGTCCCATTTTTATGGATGAAGAAACAGTAGCATGGAAAGGTTATATAACTTGCCCAAGTTAAATAGCTTAAAATTCAATATTAGATAAATTTTGCTACAAGTTTTCCACAGCCTTGAGAAAGGCTTCTTCTGTTCCTATTTCCCCAAAAGCTTTCACCATGAATGAATGCTACATTTTCTTTCAAAAGACTTTTCTACATCTATTGAGATGACCAGGTGGTTTTGTTTACATAATCTTTCAGTGTAATGAATTATACTAACAATTTTTCTAATGTTAAAGCCATCCTTGAGGTTTCCCTGGTGGCCCAGTGGTTGAGAATCTGCCTGCCAATGCAGGGGACACAGGTTTGATCCCTACCCCAGGAAGATCCCACATGCCGCGGAGCAACTAAGCCCATGCACCACAACTTCTGAGCCTGCGCTCTAGAGCCCAGGAGCCACAACTACTGAAGCCAGAACACCTAGAGCTTGTGCTCTAAAACAAGAGAACTGCTGCACGGAGAAGCCCATGCACCACAAAGAGGGAAGAGCCCCCGCTCTCCACAAGCACTGGAGCAGCAACAAAGACCCAGTGCAGACAAAATTGATAAATGAACGTTTTTTAAAAAAGCAAATCCTTGCATAAATGGGATAAACCCAAGCTAGTCCAATAAATGTTTCAACACACATTAGATTCAATTTGTTAATATTTTAAGGTGCTTGCATCTGTGTTATTAAATGATTGGCCTATAATTTTCCTTTCTAATGCTGTCCCTAACTAGTTTTGCTATAAAAGTTATCTCATAAAATAAGCAGTTGTCCAACTCCCTTTATATTCTATGGAAACTTTGTATAAGCTAGAGATTACTTCTTCCTTATAAGTGTAGTAAACCATATCTTTTAAAACATTTGAGTTAGGAATTGGAAAGGGTGGGAGAATCAGGCAGATTCTGATTACTTATTCAATTTTTTAAAATAATCGTTGATCTAATCAAGTTTCTTTCTTTCTTGACTCAATTTTGGTAGTATATATTTTATTGAAGAAACTGTCCATTTCATCCACGTTTTCAAATGTATTCTCATGAAGTTGTTTATGATATTTTCTAATAATTTTTTAAATCTTACTTTTTCCTGTGTGAATGCTTCATTTTAAAATTCCAAATTTATTTACACTCTCTTCTTCTTATAATATCACATATCAAAAATTATCAATATTATCAAATGTTTTTTCAACTTTTTTTCACTAAACCAGATTTTGGTTTTGTTGATTCTCTTTATTGTGTGTGTTTGTTTGCTTGTTTGTTCTGGTTGCATTGTGAAGCTTAAGGATCAGGAATCTCAGCCCCCCAGGGATCAAACACGGCACCCTGCAGTGGAAGGCGGACTCCGAACCACTGGACTAACAGGAAATTCCCTCTCTATTGTTTCTTTATTTTCAATGTCATTATTTTACTCTATTATTTATCTTCTTCTTTCTTTGGATTTTCAGTTGTTATTTTTGTAACTCCTTGAGTTAAATACTTTACTTTCTAATTTTCAATATTTTTTATTCTAATATATGCATTAAACTAGATTTTAATTTTAGTTTTATTTCACAGGGTCTGACATAGCAATCCTGTTGCCACCTAAATATTTCATAATTCCTATTACATTTTCTGTCACCAACAGATAACTGAAAGTGTGTTCCTGTTTCCAAAATTATAGGGATTTTCAGTAATCTTTTTGTCACTATTTTCTAATTTTATTTTAGTGTGGTCAGAGACCACAGACTGCATGCTATAGTTTATTTGATAATTGTTGACACTTCCTTTATGGCCTAACACATGACAAGTTTTTTTAAGTGTTCCACGTAAGCATGAAGGAAATGCATATTTGCTATTTGCTAAAGACCATTGTTTCATTTTCTACAATGACCATGTCTTATAGTTCCAATCTGAAAAAAAACAGTGACTTAATTTAAAGAGCTAATTGAATAATGACTGCAAAAATGAATAAATCTTCCAAGGAAATAGGTGATAAGATTATTGAGCATTTACTATATACCAACTTTATATTAGCATACTTAATCCTTATAACCTATAAGGAAAACCTATGAAGAAAATACAATCATCCCCATTTAGTAGATGAAACAGAGACACAAAATGATTAGGTAACTTGCCCAAGTCACAACAGTTAATAAATATCAAATTCTGTACTCTTAATTACTATGCTATAATAGCACGAATATACACACATTCATATATATATATATATATACACACACACATAACATATGCAAAATATAAAGCAGACACATCAAATTTACCCAAATTTAAAGACAATACATGGTATCTTTAGGTAGTTAGAAGTAATAGTGATGAGAGAAAATACCTCTGGTGGTTTTCTCATTCAGATTCACACCATATTTGGCCAAAGCTCTAATCACATCACTTTGCCCAGCCATGCAAGCTGCATACAACAAATTTCTCCCAACGATGTCTTCCTCCAAGAGTAGCTGCATGGCCTGCTCATGGTGAGAGTTCTCAGGATCCTCAAAAATCTTCTGCAAACCTTCTACATCCCCTGTGAGAGCAGGTGGTAAGAGGGGGTTAATGGTGACAGTTTCCTCTGCTTCTTTGGATTCTTTTTCTTCTTCACTATCATCTTCTTCCTCTTCTTCTTGTGGTGAAGAAAATATTAATTTTTCTGAACTCTCTGACTCTGGGGGTACTTCTGGCTCCATTAACTCCAGAAATACCTGAGATCAAAAAAGAGAAAGAGTAATAGAAACATACTCAAATCAGCATTTGTTTATGTATTTGTTTGATCAGTCAACTGACAATATGAATGGAATGAAAATGCTTAGTGGTTCAAAATAATTATAAAATAAGATATTTCATTCACTCAATCAGTAAGGTTTATCATGCACCAATAGACTGCCTGAATACATACTAAAATGCTGAATGTGTGATGCAAACTGTAAATTCAATAGGAACAGGAGAAAAAACATCAATGTGGGTGAGATTCATCAGGAAAAGATTGAAAGAGAATGTTAAAAAGACTCATCTGTTTAAACAAGGGTCCATGTTGGGGAGAAGTAATAAATACAGTTGGATCATTGAATCCAGATTATTAGAACCTTAAAAATTAGGTCACTTTGCCGACAAAGGTCCATATAGTCAAAGCTATGGTTTTTCCAGTAGTCAAGTACGGATGGGAGAGTTGGACCATAAAGAAAGCTGTGTGCTGAAGAACTGATGCTGTGGAACTGGAAAAGACTCTTGAGAGTCCTTCAGACAGCAAGATCAAATCAGTTAATCCTAAAGGAAATCAATCCCGAATATTCATTAGATAAGACTAATCCTGAAGCTGAAGCTCCAACACTTTGGCTACCTGTTGCGAAGAGCCGACTCACTGGAAAAGACCCTGAAGCTGGGAAAGACTGAAGGCAGGAGAAGGGGCAAAAGAGGATGAAATGGTTGAATGGCAACATCAACTCAATGCACATGAGTTTGAGCAACTCCAGGAGATAGTGAAGGACAGGGAAGCCTGGTGTGCTGCAGTCCATGGGGTTGCAAAGAGTCGGATACAACTTGGCAACTGAACAACAGTGTGAAATGAGCAAAACTGTGTGGTAGTTTGAACATTCTTTGGCACTGTCTTTCTTAGGGATTGGAATGAAAACTGACCGCTTCCAGCCCTGTGGCCACTGCTGAGTTTTCCAAATTTGCTGGCATATCGAGTACAGCACTTTCACACCATCATCTTTAAGGATCTGAAATAGCTCAGCTGGAATTCCATCACCTCCACTAGCTTTGTTCATAGTAAAGCTTCCTAAGAGCCACTTGACCTCACACTCCAGGATGTCTGGCTCTAGGTGAGTGAGCACACCATTGTAGTTCTCTGAGTCATGAAGATCTTTTTTGATCACAGATAGTTCTTCTGTGTATTCTTGCCACCTCTTCTTAATACCTTCTGCTTCAGTTAGGTCCATACCATTTCTGTCCTTTACTGAGCCCATCTTTGCATAAGATGTTCCCTTGGTATCTCTAATTTTCTTGAAGAGATCTCTAGTCTTTCCTATTCTGTTGTTCTCTATTTCTTTGCATTGCTCACTTAAGAAGACTTATCTCTCCTTGCTATTCTCGGGAACTCTGCATTCAGTTGGATATATCTTTCCCTTTCTCCTTTGCCTTTCACTTCTCGTCTTTCCTCAGCTATTTGTAAAGTCTCCTCAGACAACTTTTTAGATATTGAAAAAACTAATATTTTTGTTTAGATAATAGTTTTTCCCATAAGAAATACGTAACTTATGTTTACTACACAGTGGGTTTATGCTATTGTTAAAATAATTAATAAATCTTTTTTAAATTCCGTTTTAAGTTCTAATTCTTACTAGATTTGTAACAGTTACTGTATGGATAGATGTTTTCTTGGCCCAGAAAAATTCTAACATGAATCTAAACTGCAACCCCACCACATATAACCAACAGTTCATACAGAACATGACCATGGAGAGAGGAGGTCTGGAACTCCGAAGGCAGAATGGCAGAACAGACTATGAGTCAGAAGACCCATGCTTTAGTCCTGCTTTATTAACAATGCAACTTTTCTGAACTCACTCTCAACAATGAATTGAGAATAGCTCTGCTGTACTAAATTAGCGTGAATTTTAACTATAAAAGTTGCATTCTTTAGAGGCTGCTAAGGCCCTCATCGGGCTTCCTGGGTGGCTCAGTGGTAAAGAATCCACCTGCCAATGCAGGAGATGTGGCTTCCATCCCTGGGTCACGAAGATCCCCTGGAGAAGGAAATGACAACCCACTCCAGTATTCTTGCCTGGGAAATCCCATGGAGAGAAGAACCTGGTGGGCTATAGTATATAGGGTCTCAAAAAGTCCGACGGCCACTTAGGAAGTAAACAACAACAATGCACTCCTAATATAAAATCACATAGGTCTCTACTTCACAGGCATCAGAGTCTGGTCGGAAAGACACAAGCAAATCAGCAATGACGCAGTGGGATGAAGGACGTGATAAGCAAAGGGTGCTTGGAAAGGAAAGAGGCTGGACCTCTAAATAAGACTCAGAGTGGGGAGGTCCCCGGAAGGCTTCCCAGAAGAGGTGACACTTGGTATTGAAGAGCAGGAGTCTTAAAAGGAGAAGGTAATGGGATAAGCAAAAACAAAGGGCCAGGAAGGCAGACAAGGCTGTATGAAGTTGTGGTAGAGGGATAAATCTCAAGGGCCTTTTAAACCAACTGAATTTTTTCTTCAAAAAATGTAGTCCCTTGAGGATTTTAAGTGCCAGCTCAAGGAGAAGGCCTCAAAGGGCTCCTAGGATTAAACAAACGGAAAGTCGGAGGACGAGGATGCGGAGAGAGGCAGCTTCAGTGGAAAGCTGGGAGTGGGCCGGAAGGGACACCTGAAGCACAGGGTCGGCCCTCGGGGCGCGACCCGCGACGCAGCGCTCGGTTCTGAGGGAAAGCCTGAGGACGCCGCAATGGCGCCCACTCTACTCTAGCCACACCGAACAAAGTGGCGGGGAGATGCCAGTTCTCCTCAACACCCACGCGGTGCGCCGACCCTCGCCCCTCCGTCCGCGGACCCAGACCCTGGACCTTCGGACTCAGACTCACCGCTCCCGAGGCCCCAGGATTGCGTGGTTACCATGGCGACGGCGCACCCGGCGCGCGGTAGCGCCACCCCAAGCGCTGCGGCTGCGGCGCGCAAACGTCAAGGTTGCAAGGTGCAGGAAGCGGGAGGCGAGAGACGTGGGAGATTTCCTCAAGATTATTTAATTCTCTGTGTTTGGACGGTGGAGTGCGGGGTTTTTCTGCATTTTGTAAGTTTACAGTTATATGGTCCATATTTATTTTACAACTTAAAAAATAAAATTTTAAAATGAGATACGTGTGTTGGTTGCCAGCCGGTCTTAGTCTGACCTTTGGCCTTTAAACGAAAGAATTTTCTGGAAATATGAGGATGCAGTCTAAACTACGAAAGGTTGTAATTATAACGAGTAACTTGCTTAATTTTCTGGTTTACTGAGGGTCTTTCTCCTATGGTTAATGGTCATTGTCACCAACAAGAAACGTTACAAGAGACCTCACAAGTGCCAACTATGGCAGGAGCGGAAGCAGCTTGGAAACTATTTCTCTTTTGATTCAGGAATTTAAGATAGGAAACAGTTAACTTTTAAAAAAGGGAGAAGGATGGAGGTGGGATAGGAGCATCGAAAGAAACCAGCAGAGAAGGGCAAAGCTTGCCCAGAAATTATGTAAATATTCATATCGATCACGGAGTGAAAACTGGCAAGTTTTTGTACTGAAGAGGAAAACATTCATTTGTTTACTATTTCTAGAAGGAAATCATTAAGGAGGAGGTAATATTTTAGAGGAACTCTGAACATTTTAGCTGGAGGCTAAATAGCCTAGTGTTAAAGCGAATATTTGGCTTAGGCCCAAGCAGACTGTCACTATCATAGTTCTGAACTTCTGGAATACAAGAGTAATTCTGAAAAAAAAAATTTGAAGTACAATACTAAAATTTCTTATTCAAATAAGTTGTGGTAATCAGAATTTGTAGAGTTGACACTGTAGTCGGAAACAATAGTCTAGAAGCTTTGTCAGCTCTTGGCTTGGTCCTGCGATCACTGATAGAGCACATTTGCTTTACTAAACACTCATTTCCTACTGAAGTTGGTGGAGGAGCAAGACATGTTAGGTGTTTCACTTTTAATATGTTCCTTTTCGTAGTCTTTATTTTCAGGAGAGTCTTCTAGTGTCTGGATGCAAGATGACTTATGATGCATGATTGTGCATGATTCTGTTTTTAATTACTCTTCATTGGATGTATTTGTGTATTCCCAAATACAAGTGTTTCTTGAAAGTCTAAAACTGAATTAAATAACTAAAAACTAAATAGAGTGCTTAAAGATTATTTGTAGTACTCTGAAAGCCAGGAAGAATGGGAAGACATTAAATAGGTCTGAGAATACTAGAAACAGAGGAGCCTTGTTCTGTTCTTAACTCCATGTCAGAAACAGCTGCATGATTCACTGGGGCAGACTAGGTTTGAAACTGGCCTTGGGAAAGAGATTCCTGCCTCTAGCATGGGTCAGGTGCTGTAGATAGACTCCTACCATCACTTCTAACTCCCATGCCCCTCACCGAAAGCTTAGGATGAGAGTATTGAAGAGAGAGCATTGGATCTGAAGGAGACAAATTAATGTACCAGAGGCATATCAGCAACAACCTGTGAGTGCTTAAAATGGGGGTCAAGGAATACAGTGAAGGCCTGTTGTACAGAAGACTTAAGGAACGGAGAAAATAAGCACTCTTCAAGCCCCCCTGAAATTAGGTCAGCTTCAAGAAATTATGGTAGAAAGCTTTCCAAATTGATTGAATTTAAATTTTTTCTAGTCTAAGAGAATGGGTCCTTGGAGTAGAATTTAAATTATTTTAATTATTATATTTATTGAATTCCATACTTTTATACTAAGAATTACATTCTTTTTAAATTTTTTTTTATTTAAAAAAATTTTGGGCCATACAACATGACATATGGGATTCTAGTTCCCTGACAAGGGATTGAATCCACATTGCCTACATTGGAAGCTTGGAGATTAACCACTGGACTGCCAAGGAAGTTCCAGAATTATATTCTTTATACAATTTTATTTCTGTTAAAATAATAAGATAAGTTAACTAATTGACAAAGTTACTCTAAGCTAACTCAATGTACAGTGGTGTTGTTTAGTTGCTTAGTTGTGTCCTACTCATTGCGACCCCATGGACTGTAGTCCACCAGGCTTCTCTGTCCATGGGTTTCTCCAGGAAGGAATACTGGAGTGGGTTGCCATGCCCTCCTCCAGGGGATCTTCCCAACCCATGGATCAAACTCGCATCTCCTGCATTGGTAGGCAGATTCTTTACCACGGAGCCACCAAGGAAGCCTCTTAATGTACTATATTAATATTTATATTTCTTTTACTGAAGTCCTATCATGTGCTGAATACTGTGCTAAGTGATTCATATAAATACAATCCAATCCTCAGAGCAACTCAGTGAAGGTGGTATTTTATTCTTCAAACTGACTGAGCAAACTCAGCAAAGTTGAGTCACCTACCTAAGAACACACAGCTAGGAAAGGACTGAACCAGGATTTGAACCTGGGTCAGTCTGGGTTTAAATTACCACAGGGTTGCCACCAGGTAGCTGTAGACTAATGACGTGTTAGAGGATGCCTGTCCAAATTGATAAGTTAATTTTAAAATATCTTGAGCCATTATTTTGGCAGTAATTATATAATATCAGTGCCACTCGTGGTGTACGACAAAAGGACTGTTTCTGCATATAGCTAATCTCCACAGCTGAAATTTGAGGGAGGAGGTACTGAACATCCATTGCTTGTGCCTGCCCATCCTTCCTATTCTGGTAACAGCACACAGTTTTCTAGTACAGAATCCCTTTCACATACTCTCAGCCTGTGTTGTTTGGGTGGGGCTGATCCCACTCCAGATCAAGTCCTGGCCAAGCAGTGTTTTCTTCACCCCTGGCCTCGGTGATTAGATCAGGAAAAAGCATGGAACACAGATCAGTGTAATCAAAGCTAGTCCTGAATTTTTGCCAGAGCAGTAAGTAAATAGGCATTTTTTTCCAGCAAGATTTGGTGAAAGGAGGTCAGGCTGAGTTGCTAATACCATCTTGCCTCCATGTGGAGAGAGGTTGACAGAGCAACAGAAGACCCAAGAAGTGAATCCTGAGGGTGCCACTTGAGCTCTGGAGCTAGAATACCCAATGCCATTTTTCATCTTCCTTTTTCAATTGTGTAAGTCAATAAATTACTTTTTTCTAATTAATCCAAAAAAGATTGGATTTTTGTTACTTGTAACATCATTGCCCCATAATATGGAGGGGGCAGGAGGGGGCATGACTTTATTTTAGAAACATGCTATCCCTAGGGGTAAATAACTGAAATTTGGAATGGATAATATTGCAGTTATGTGTTTCACTTACAGATGAACAACTGTGCTTGATATTATAGGTTAGTTGAACAATGTTAACCTGGAGGCAGGTTTCTAGTAAAATGCCCTAATATTCTGTCACCCTCTTAATTTCATCATCTTTGAGTTAGTGACTTAAGTGTAAATATATAAGACATACTTATCAGATAACCAAAGGCTTGTAATAATGAATAATATGATAGAGGATGGCAGAGTGAAAAATCCAAACTCAAAAGATAACTAGAAATTCAACAGGCAGAGGAATGGGAAAAGGCAATCCAAAAGATATGTAAAATTCATGGAGGCATAAAATAAACAGCAAAGTGCGTTAGTGAAACCTAAGTGGGTTGAAACAGCAAGAGAGTATGTGTTTGGGAGAGAGGTAAGAGATGTAGTTAGAGACATTGGAAGAGGTGGACAGCAGTGGAGAGAATGGTTTGGAGAGGACAAGATCGCAGACAAAGAGGAGCCTAAGCTGTTCCTGGGTTTCCACCTCTCGTGACCAGGTGGCTTGTGGTTTCCTAAATAGGGATTTTGAAAAAGGACAGGGACAGAACCAGGATAATGAGTTCAGTCTTAAAAAAATAAAGGTAGATATATCAGTCTGCCTGTATCAGTGAACATATTATTTGAATCCAAAGCTTAGTAGACACGACTTAGTTGTTTTTTAGTCACTAAGTCATGTCTGACTCTTTTGTGACTCCCATGGACCGTAGCCCACCACGCTCTTCTGTCCGTAAGATTTCCCAGGCAAGAATACTGGAGTGGGTCGCCTTTTCCTTCTCCAGGGGATCTCCCCAACCCAGCGATGGAACCCGCTTCTCCTGCATTAGCAGGCAGATTCTTTACCACTGAGCCACCAGGCAAGCCCTAGTAGACAAGTGAAAAGTCACTCAGTCATGTCCAACTCTTTGTGACCCCATGGACTGTAGCCCTCCAGGCTCCTCTGTCCATTGGGATTCTCCAGGCAAGAATACTGGAGTGGGTTGCCATGCCCTCCTCTAGGGGATCTTCCTAACCCAGGGACTGAACCCAGATCTCCCTCCCACATTGCAGGCAGATTCTTTACCATCTAAGCCACCAGGGAAGCCCCTGGTAGACAAGACTAGGATATAAATATAAATTTGGGAGTTACATATTTATAAATGTTATCAAAAACCTACAAAGACGATGAAGTCATCCAAGAAGAGTGAATTAAAGAACAGAGGGCTGAGGACAGAGCCCTGGAGAACAATTATTAATACATCTAAGAAGTAGGCAAAGTAAGATAGGGAAAGAACAATCAGAGAATGAACAAACCCAAGTGAGTGTGGCAACATAGAAGCCAAGGAAGTCATTTCAAAAGAAACTGAGAAAATAGCAGTGGAATTTGGCACTTAAAAGTACTTTTGTGAAGGGTAGTAAGTAAAATCAAGATTTCAGTGGACTGAGGAATGAAAGGGAGGTCAGAAAGTAGAACATCTAAGTTTAAAAAAAATCTTTTTTAGGCTCTAAATGCAGAAAATACCTATATTTAAAATGTAAGATAATTTTGTCATTTGTCAGATATAACATCAGGGTCATTGATTTAGCAACTATAATTGGAAATGAGGAAGTGGTGGCTGTAAATATACACTGTTCTTTTGAGAAGGTTGACTAAGATGTGGAGGGAGGAAATTGCTCAGAAGTTAAAGGAAGACAAGTATTAAGAGAGATGTCTTGGCAGAGAAAAGACCATAGAAGCCTGAATGTAGGATGATAACAAGGAACTAGTAGGAAGAGAAGATTAAGAAAGGAGATGACAGGCTTCCCTGGTGGTTTAGTGGTCAAGAATCCCCCTGTCAGTGCAGGAAACAGGGGTTCAGTCCCTGGTCCGGGAAAATCCCACATGCTGCGGAGAGTCTAAGCCCATGCACCACAACTATTGAGCCTGTGCTCTAGAGTCCGGGAACCATAACTACTGATCCCTCAAGCCACAGCTCCTGAAGCCCATGTGCCCGAGAGCCCATGCTCCAGAATAAGAGAAACCACCACAATGAGAAGCCTGCCCACTGCAAATGGAGAGTAGCCCCTACTTGATGCAACTAGAGAAAATCCCATGCAGCAACAAAGACCTAGCACACAACCAAAAATGAGTAAGTAAATAAAATGTTTTGAAAAGGAGATGATTGATAAAGTAAGATCCTGAAGGAAATTGGAGGGGAAAGAGTTAAGGTATAGATGGGAAGGTTGGCCTCAAACAGAAGGAACTTAGCTTGGTCCTCTAATTCTGCTACCTCTAAAAGGTAGCAGTGATGTGGATACAGGTAATTTTCCTGGACTGTGGAATTGTAAATTAAAGAAACCAAAAAAACAACAACAGCAACCAAGCTTGATGGCTTTAAACTGATATGCTTAAAGTGAGAGAGGAAGGGATGAGTGAGGGGCTTGAAGATTTGGCAAAGCAAAGTTTTAAAATGTTGATGGCATTGAAAAGGTGGTTGAGGTTGAAGACCATGAATTTCAGTGACCCCAACCTGCAGAGTCAAGTGATTTTTCTCCTGTAATGCTCAGTCACCCAGCTTGATTTGAACTGGGTGTGAAAGAAGGGTAAAGGTACATGAGAATGAAAAGCTTTGCTGAGAAAATGAACAGTAAAGGATTAACCACGTGTAAAGCAAAGTTGGCCCTTTCCCTCCAGCTTCTTGGAGATAACCTCCAAACCTTTGGTATGTCTTGCCTGTCTGTTTACCTAAGGACCTTGGACCATGCTACATAGTCTGTGCTAATAATGTGCTTTATGGCAGGGCCATGATCCATGCAGTATCAGCTCAGCCTCTGGAATCATCTCTAACATCCCCAGTGCAATCAATAAGCCCAATTTTTTGTTGGCATCTCCTACCATCAGTCTGGGCTACAGTGGAGAGCCACTACTGAACTTATTAGTGATTCTGGGTACCCTTCTCTCTAGCACCTTCCTTATTACTTTGGTAAATGGTATCTCCTTTAGTCTGTCCCATGGATATTATTGCCTGGTGCGTCTTCCAGGCTTATGTCCATTTTAGCATGCTCACTTCTTTAAACTTTAAATCCCTTGTTCTGTTGTCTTGCATGGCAGTTCAAGGATCTTTACTTTATTTAGTATGAGCCATCATACTTTCCATATGTATGAAACCATTCTGGCAGCATGTTTACCCCATCTCCTGAGATCCTTGCCAGGTTGTTAAATCCTGTATCCCAAGAGAGTTACTTCCAAATTATTAATTAAACTCCCTTAGAAACTCTATATTCTATCTACATTGATCCAGCACTCTCAGAATTCAGTCCCATGTGTACTCACCAAAACATCCTGAACTCCTAGGATATAGTCCCTTTTACTCCATCATCATGTATACCCTCCTGGATCCTGAACACCTTGAGGTATAGTCCCTTTGCTTCATTTTCAAGTCCATTACATCCCCAGTCAGGTTAGTTAGTGACTTAATTCTCTTGGCTCAAAGGGTTCATGTATCTTTGGGAATTAAATATTTCTAGGTACATGAACCCAGATATCCCCATTCCATGTGTCAAGGTCCCACTTTTTCCTAATTAGCGCAATGTCCTTGGCATACTGGAGACTTCCCTAGTGGTCTAGTCATTGAGAGAGTCTGTCTTGCAATTCAGAGGATGAGGGTTCAATCCCTGGTCAGGGAACTAAGATCCCACTAAGATCCAACATGCTGTGGAGCAACTAAGCCTGCATGTCACAACTAGAGAGCCTGCAATTAAGACTCAGTGCCCACACCATCTTACCTGTCTCCTGAGAAACCTGTATACGGATCGAGAAGCAACAGTTAGAATCCTGTATGGAGCAACTGATTGGTTCAAGATTGAGAAAGGAGTACAACAGGGCTGTCTGCTATCACCCTGTTTGTTTAACCTATACGCTGAGACATCATGAGAAATACTGGGCTGGATGAGTTACAAGCTAGAATCAAGATAGGCAGGAGAAACATCAACAACCTCAAGTATGCAGAAGATACCACTCTAATGGCAGAAAGTGAAGAGGAACTAAAGAGCCTCTTGATGAGGGTGAAGGAGGAGAGTGAAAGAGTCGGCTTAAAACTAAATATTAAAAAAAATCCAGCCCCATTACTTCATGGCAAATAGAAGGGGAAAAGGTGGAAGTTTTTTCACATTTCCTTTTCCTGTGCTCTAAAATCACTATGCATTACAGGATTCACTATATGCCAATTTGTCATTCAGTTAGGCCCAATTGTTTTTCAGTATTCAGGTATTACTTTTTTCTCTTTTGATTAAATTTTGTTTAAAAATAGTTAAAGACATTTAAATAAGAAGTCTTTAGTTTTATTGAAATAAAAAATGTTATTTAATAATAAGATAAGTAATAAATTTTATTTAAGTAAACATATAGCTTCCTTAAATGAATTGTTAGTTATTAAGAACATTTAATAAATAAAAATATAAAATTGAATACTTTCAGAGATATCTGGCTTCCATCCCTGATTTCTCTGTTCCTTTCTTTCCCCTCTAACCATTTTTATGCTAAGTTTATCTTTCTATTTAAAAAAAATAAGTACATACAGTATTTACATCACACATATTTCTACACCCTTTTGAAATCAAAGTTAGCATATTATAAACACTGTTCACTTAGGTTTTATTTCTTAACAATATATCCTAAAGATCGCACTGTGCAAGTATACAGAGATCGTCATTTCTTTTTTTAGCTGAATAATCCTATTATGTGGATATCCTATTGCTTATTCAATCAGTCCCCTATTGAGAAGCCTTGGGGTTGTTTCCATTCATTTGCTTCCAAAAAGAATCCTGCAGTTAATAACCTGGTGCATAATTCTTTTTTCATTTTTGCAAGTATTTCCTTGGGATAGTGAGATTGCTGGGTCAGAGGGTAAATGCAAATGTTATTTTGCTAAATCTTATCAAAACCCTGCCCAGAGAAGTTCAATCATTTTGCGCACACACCAGCGATTAATGAGAATGCCTCCTTCCCTACAGTCATGCCAACAAAGCAGATTGTCCAGTTCTGGATTTTTGCCTACTGGTAGGTTTTTAGTGTAGCTATAATTTGCAATTTATCTTATTGTGAGCAAGACTGAATATATTTGCAAAAGTTTAAGGGTCATTTCTATTTCTGTGAACTGCCTGTCCATATGTTTCCCAGACTATCTTTATTATTTCTTCTTTCTCCATTTTTAGAACCATAGATGTAGTACATTAAGAATCCCAGATTGCAAATATGTTTTTCCTAATTGTTATTTTCTTACTTCATTTGTAGTATTTTTTCCATGGAAATTTTTTTATGCAGTCAAATTTGTCAGTCTTTTTGCCTCTAGATTTTGATTTATAGTTAGGGAAGTTTTCCTGCATATTTAATAAAAAAAAATCCATCCTTGTTTTCTTGCACTATTTTTAGACTTTCATTACTTGCATTTAAATTTCTGATACATCTGGTTGTTGTGGGGTAGAAAGACCCAGCTCCTTTATTCACAACTTGTGACAACTCTGAAGGGCCATCCCTGCTTCTGAACTTCCCATAGTGTCTTGATAGACCCTCATAGAGGTCTTTGTTGAGACTACAGTGGGGTCCAGCTCCTTATGCAGAATACGTTCAATGTTACCTTTTTCCATAGTTGCATTGTATCATTTATGAAACAGTCCATATATTCCTGACTGATGTGAGATAGTGGCTTTATCAAATGCTAAATTTCCATGTGTTCTTTGGTTTATTTCTGGATTTTTCTACCCTGCTTTATTCATCTGTTTGTTCATACACCAAAATCACAGTTTTAACCATAGAGGTTTTAGAACATGTTGTACTAATATCTGTTAGAGTGAGCCCTCCCATTTCCTGCTTCCATTTTTAGTCAATTTCTGGATATTCTCATTTGTCTGTTCTTCCATATGAATGTTATAATCAACTCAGCTAACTCTGTCAAAACTCTGATATTGATGTACTTGGATTGCATTAAATTTATAAATGTATTTATGGAGCACCTTCAACTCTATGAAGCTGAGTCGTCTTCTCCAGTAACAAGAATGTCTTTCTCCTGCATTGCAGGTGGATTCTTTACCACTGAGTCACTGGGAAAACCTAGTATCTGAATAGAACTCATCTAAGAGAATTTACTCTTTTCCTCAGTAATATGTTCACAGCATGCTTAGAGGTATCCTTTTTGTTATTTAATCTCCCATTTCTTCACTTGTGGGAATAGCTCTAAAGTCTGCCTGCATTTTTGTGGACCTCAGTTACCTATTGCCTCCTAAGTTATTAATAATGAATTAAAATTATACCCACTTGTGATTTTGTTGTTGTTCAGTTGCTAAGTTTTGTCCAATTCTTGGCGACCCTATAGACTGCAGCATGCCAGCCTTCCCTGTCCTTCACTATCTCCCAGAGTTTGCTCAAACTCATGTTCACTGAGTCGATTATGTCATCCAACCATCTCATCCTCTGTCGTCCCCTTCTCCTCCTGCCCTTAATCTTTTCCAGCATCGGGTGGCTGAAGTATTGGAGCTTCAGCTTCAGCATCAGTCCTTCCAGTGAATATCCAGGGGTGATTCCATTTATGATCGGTGTTACTTAAATGTTAGATTGTTTCTCTACCACAAAATAATCCCATTTTGTGAAATGACTTTGCTTTACCCTAGCTAATAATTTATTCATCATATGACTGGAGTGTTAGTAGGAGGCAGGAAACAGATCTGAATTTGAAACTAATTTAGGTCACTTTCTCCTTAAGGAAAGCAGTGGGACTCTGGAGGCAATCACATCACATGCCTTCACGTTTAAATGCAGAGGGTTCACACTATACTGAAGGTATACACCCAACTCAGAACCTCTGAATTAGGTGCTGACTAGTCCTATAGATTTTGATAGGCTTTAATTATGAGTCTAAATTTATCCTGTGGATAACTGAGAATCTATATTATATTTTAAGCAAGGGTGGAATGTGATTATAGTTTTTAAAGAGCATAATTAAATCATTTAAAGGAGGTTCAAACATTAACATATTCGCCATTCAAACAGTAACAATTTGCCTACAATTCATATACATATTTTAAAGATAGAAGCAATACCTAGTTGGGATCTAGTTCCCTGACCAGGGATCGGACTCAGGCCCCCTGCATTGGGAGAACGGAGTCTTAGCCACTGGACCACCTGGGAAGTCCCTCCACATTTTCTTTATCCATTCATACATCAATGGACACAGGTTGTTTCCATATTTTGACTATTGTATATGATGCTGCAATGAACTTGAAAGTGTATATATCTTTTTAAGTTAGTGTTTTCATTTTCTTCAGATAAATACTCAGAATTGCTGGATCATATGGTAGCTCTGTTTTTAATTTCTGAGGAACCTCTGTACTGTTTTCCATAAAGGTTGCACTAGTTTACAGTCCCACCAACAGTACACAGTGTTCCCTTCTTCACATTTCCACTGATACTTTGGCTGCTCTGGGTCTTGGATGCTGTGTGGGCTTTCCCTTAGTTGCAGAGAGAGGGGGCCACTCTCTACTTGCAGTGTGTAGGTTTCTCTTTGCAGTGGCGTCTCTTGTTGCATAGGACAGGCTCTAGGGTGCTTGGGCTTCAGTGGTTGTGGCTCACAGGCTCACTGTTTTCAGCACACAGACTCAGTAGTTGTGGCGCATGGACTCATGTGGGATCATGCATCATGTGGGATCCTTGTGGGATCATGCACCATGTGGATCAGGTATCGAACTGTCTCCTGCATTGGCTGGCAGATCCACTGTACCTTCGGGGAGCTGACCAACACTTGTTACTTCTTGTCTTTTTGATTACAGCCATTCTAAAAGGCGTGAGGTGATATCTCGTTGTGGTTTCGATTTGCATTTCCTTGGTCATTAGTGTGATGCTGAGCAAATTTTCATGTGCCTGTTGGCCATCTGTATGTCTTTGGGAAAATGTGTATCCAGATCATCTGCCCATTTTTAAATTAGATTGCTTTTTGTTTGTTTTCTGCTGTTCAGTTGTGTGAGTTCTTTATATATTTTGCATACTAACCCCTTATCAGATATATGTATTGCAAATGTTTTCTCCCATTTAGTAGGTTGCCTTTTCACTTTGTGCAGAAGCTTTTCTCACAATTCATAGTGGTAGATTTTTAAATTTTAAGATGAGGGAGAGTGGTGTTAGACTGACTTTATTTAAGTGAATACTTCATTACTCACTAGTTTAATACTAACTAGCTGCAGAATCTTAAGTCAGTCATTTAATTACCTGTATGCGTCAACATCCTCATCTGTAGAGTGGAGATAATCTGTCTTTCCTAGTGTTTTGTTTTTAAGGCCGTTTTTGTAGAATTTGTGGTGATTATCTAATACTTCTATAGCACCATGAATATTTTAATGTGTTTTTTTTTCCATTTTACAGAGGAGTTTATATAAGTACAGTTGGGTTGCTTACTCAAGATCCATGTTCATTGCTGTTAAATCATAGATTTAAATTGATGTTACCTAAAACCAACCATATACCAATTCTAAGATCCTAAAAATCCGTAGGATGTCCTGTTCCCCCTCTCAAAATTCACTGCTTTCTGGCTTAGTCTTATTACTTTGCGCTCGAAGTCTACCTCAAATTCCCAGATGAGAAGTAAAAACTGAGAGCATCTTAGTGTCTACATTTGGTTCCTTTATAGGTCATTCACACACTCTAGGCCTAATGATTAGCTATGAAAGGCAGCTATTTTGTATTATAGCCATTAATTAATTGTATGATTCCTACAAAGAAAAAATATCTTTATTAAAGTCCCCAAATTTAAATAAAATCACTCTTTATTTACCACCAATCATAGCAAGAACATTTCTAGAAATATTCATCCATATTCTTTCCCACATATGGTTCTCTGTAGTTAATAATGGAACATCCACATTTTCTTCTTATAATTTTCAAGGTTTTGAATTTAGGATCAATTGTTAAACCTAAATTGAGCTGAAATATCTCCTCATATTTTTCCAGAGAATTTAAAATAAAACCAGAATTTCTTACAGTAGCCTAGAAGACAGTATATGATCTTGTTCTTGCCTATTTCTCTTTGTTGTTGTTGTTCAGTTGCCCAGTCATGTCCAGCTCTTTGCAACCCCATGAACTGCAGCACCCCAGGCCTCCCTGTCCCTCACCATCTCCCTGAGTTTGCCTAAGTTCATGGTCATTGCATCAGTGATGCCATCCAGCTATCTCATCCTCTGACACCCTCTTTTCCTTCTCCCCATGATCTTTCCCAGCATCAGGGACTTTTCCAATGAGTCGTCTGTTCACATCAGATGACCAAAATACCTGTGTCTCTTACCTCATGTCTAATATTATTTCTAGTCAAACTGGGCTTTTCTATGTTCATTAAACAGGAAGAGCTCATTTATGCTTCAGGTCCTTTCCCTTTGCTATTCTCTCTACTTGAAACACTCTTCTCCCAGCTTTCCACCTGGATGTTTCTCCCTCACCTTTCAGATCTCAACATACCTCTTCAGAGAGTGCTTCCCTGACCATGTTATTTAAAGTAGTCTCAAAATACTCACTCACCATACCATCACCTGTTTGGCTCCTTCCTAGATAGCATTTGCCAGTGATTGAAATTATTTTACTTAGTTGTTTACTTGATTATTGTCTATATCCTTTTACACACATTAGTATGCTTCTGGCTGCTAGTAATAGAAACCCCAGTTTTAAAATATGATATTTATTATCTCATGTAACTACAATCTAGCAACAGGAAAGTCTGTGGTCAAGGGAGAATGAGTAGTTTAAAAATTACACTGAAAGACCCACATTCTTTCAGGCTCTCTGTTCTACCTCCCTTATTGTCTAGCTTCATTCTCCTCTGCCTTCCCTCATGGTTACAAAATGGTTGTGGTGTTTCCAAGTGTCTCATCCAGGCATAACAGTGGCCAAAGGGAAAAGATGCTATCTCTTCCTGTATCTCTTCTAAAAATGCTAGGGAATCTTGTCCCAAAGTCCCCATTAGATTTCTTCTGATTTCTTGTTAGTCTGTATTGGTCATTGGTGTGGAGATGGTTTAGACCAATTACTCATAATGAAAAAGATGTTGGAAAATCAACTATCATAAATGTCATGGTCCATGCACAGGTTGGAAAAGAATTTCCAAACACAAGGCAAAATGAAAGGAGAATAGAGTTTATTCGAGTGGGGGAAGAGGGGGGCACTGCCAGTACCATGGGCCAACTTGCTGAGAGTCAGGGAGAGCTGACTCTGAATGTTGGTCTTTGGTCTCTTTTTATAGTCAGGGGACAAGGAACAGGGTAGGGGTCTTGTGAGTCATTTGCTGATTGAATGAGGTATGTATACATTCCCCATACAGGCCTGGGAGAAGAGTAAGACAAATACCTTTCCTTACATGGGGTAAGAAGGGGACAGGCCATGCTACTCAAGAGGGCTCAAAAATTCCACAACAGTTACAACATGGTGGGAAGGGTGATAAGGGTCTGGTTTTTTCTGTTCCTACATTCCAACACCTTTCTTGTTCATCTTGTTCTTTTGTCCTCGGGGCACCACAATAACCACATAAATGAGCACTAGAACTTTAGGATGATGTCTATCTTGTTCACAACCATTTCCAAAGCCTAGCATAGTACCTGACATGCAATAAGTGTTCAATTAATGAGTCCATTTAAGGGAAGAGGAGAGAAAACTGACATTTGTTGAGTGCCTACTAAGTGCCAGACACAGAACATGATCTTCATTATAATTTACCTGTCTCAAAAATTGTGTAAAAAAGGGTATTGTTTCTCTTTTACCCAAAAGAAATTAATACTTAAGAGATTAAGAAACTTGACCAAGATCACCAATCTAGTGAGTCGCAGGGCTAGGATTTGAAACTATGGGTGTCTGGATCTAAAGACCATGCATCTCCCACTACAAGCTAATTAACAAAAGGTATTCTTTCCCTTTCACAAACAACTGCAAAAATCTGTGTAGATTCCATTGTGAAGAACAGCTAAAGAAAATGTGGTTAAATTCATGCTTAGCCTATAATAGTTATCAGGAAACCAGCAACAGTCTTTCACTAATATTTCTGACATTGTATCTTCCACCCTATCACTTGTTTTCTAAACATATAGTGAAAATTAGGTGGCTATGTGCTGTGGGAAAATCAGGCAAGGGACAAATTGGAAAAGAAAAAAAAATTATTTTCCTCCCCAATGCTAAAGTGAATTCAGAGCAGTGTTTGGTGAAGTGTTTGTTATAAAATACTAAGTGAAAGGGCAAGCTGACATACCCTTAAAATCCTGACTAAAACCCTCATGTCTTGAAAGCTAACCTGGGAAATCTGGAAAATCAGGTCTATTTCTGATTTGTCTGAGGATCCTCAGCAGCTTGCACACAGGAGTGGCCTCATAGATATAATGTCAACCACATGTAGACATGTGTCAATGATTCAACCCACAATTAGGGGGAAAATTATGCCAACGGGGAGATGCACCAGCTACAAAGAAATCACAATTCCTGGCTTTCTGTGACTCCTCCCATCTTTCTATTGACTTCTGCTGAGGAAAACAAAGGAGAAAGGAGAAGCCTTCAGTATTCAAACACTGCCAGTTCAGCAATGAACTCGCACATCCTCGGGATACAAGGAACTGGGTACAAGGACAGGCAGTCTTTGAGGGGATCCAAGCCCCCAACAAAGAGCGCAGCTACTTCCTGATCCGGGCCGGAACCTCTTGGTAAAGTATGTGGGATCCAGAGGGAACGATTTAGGAACAGGACCACTTCCTGCGGCTGAAGTGGGGCGAGGGGTGGGGAGGAAATAGCTGGAGGAGCGGCATCCTCCTTGCTCTAGCTGAGGCAGAGAAGGAGCCAGAGAGGAGGCGGCGGGCGGAGGAGGCAGAGGAGGCTAAGGCAGAGAAGAAAGTGTCGGAGCCGGTAGGTTAGCAGTCTTAGAGCAGAGGACAGTGGACAGCGCCCAGGACTCGCTTTGCAAATCTGTGGTCCCAAGTTGCGGGGCTGCCCATTGGGTAGGGGCCGTGCTTCGCCCGCCACCTGTCAGTGGGCACCGAGAAGGGGCTGTTAGGGCACTGGGGCTGGGCCTTGCGGGGCACCAGAAGGCGTTCAAGCGGGCTGTAGCCCTGCCCCGGAGCCACGGAAGGTGCTGGGCTGTTCTGCCTGAGGGCGTGAGGTTCCGCACCCTGGACAGCTTCCCTAGACAGAGGTTGGAATCTGGGGGGAAGGAAGTGGATACTGTGCGTCCCACCTAACCTGGGGACCAGCGAGATCTTGCCAGGTGGGTGGTGGACATCGTTTCGGGAATTGAGGGAAGGGCTGGTAAAGAGAATGTTAGTATTGGAGCCATAGTTTCTCTGCCCTGTTCTGTCTGGACGGTCGGAAACGGAGTTGTTTATTTTTAAAGGCAAGTACCTGCTCCTTCTTCTATCGCTTAGGGACAAGTTACCAGCTTTCAGATCCGTTGTTAAGCCAGAGTGTTCCCTACCCGATCCATCATGCTAGTATTGCTGTGGGTATCTGGTGAATACTCTGTAGGTAATCGTTGATAGTGCGGTTAAAGTTAAATGTCTCCGGAGTACTTTTTGAAGAGAGACAAGAGTAGCCTAGCAGTTGGGACTGTTTGGCGCACTTTCCCTCACCTTTACGTATAATCGTTTTAGCATTCACAGTAAGGATGGTCATCTTAAAGGAACTAGGTAAGGGTTATGAGTGTGCATCTGCAAAAGGCCTGTCGTGTAATATAATAGGATATAAAATTCTTTATCACTGAACGAAATCATTGTATAGAGATTGTTACTGGAAAGATCAGAAATAGTTTTTATTAAGTTACTGCTTTTCTGTTGTCTTAGGTTCGGCTTTAGAGTGTGGTGAAGGGTACTTTTCATGGTGCATGGAAGGAAAGCCAATGCGCAGGTAGGCATTTAGGAAGAAATCCTTCAGTTTCGCTAAGTGAAATTCACATAATAATGCAGGGTTTCATTTAAAAAAATTTTTAAAGCTTTTCAAATCTTACCAAATTCTGCTTGGAACTAATGATTCTTGTTCAAAAATAAGTCAAAAGTAATGTCAGAAATTAATAGTTTTTTAAATAGAGTAAAATATAAAAGTTAAATTTCTAAAGAGTGCTAGGAGGTTTATGTAGTTAACATTTCAACTTTCCTTTTTACATGGTAATTTTTTATGGTAATCATTAAATATACTATAATACTATATGAGTTGATTATGGTCTTCAATTCCCTATAGAATGTAGAGGTTTCTTTTGCCATATAAGACTAATGATTACTTATAATACATTGTATTGAATGTCTAATTATGGTTTTGGTTACTTTACTGATGTTCAGTGTACATTTGTTCTATTAATTAAAATAGCTGCATTGCAGGGAAGATTATTTGAGGACTAAAAAAGGTATTGAATGTAATAGCTTAGTCCATAGAAAAATAGAACAATGTATGGGAAAATATAGACAATTATAGGCCTTCCTAACCCTATAATTTAGTAATGCTTTTTCTCAGTCTGTTCTAGCAAATAGGACTCAAATCCTTATTGAAAATCACCCCAGTTCTAGTCCTTCATTTTTAAAACTCATTTTACATTTATTTAGTTGTATTTAATCTTTTTTGTTTAACATCAAAGATAAATATATCTAGCAGACCCTTATAAGAGAAGAAACATGTTGTGATAGGAGTATGACTTAGAACCAGGAGGACGAACTAAAATATAAATATTTTTTCCAAATCTGTTGATGATTTATTGATGCCTCTTGACCTAGTCACCTTCGTTGTGTCACCTTTGCTAGAAGTCACCTTTGCTAGAAGTCACCCCAGTTTATTTCTCTAATGTACCTGACCAGGATATTGGGAATTAATGAATGCTTGCAAGTGATTTGAGATCTCCAGATGTAAAGATGTTATGGATATAAAATGATAGTACACTTAATCTTATTTGTATCTTACTCTAAAGTAGAAATAATATTTGACTGCAAGTATATGAAGACATTTACAACATGTATATTAAATGCTTTGTCACTTCAGCTTCTGACATGGTTGCAAAAACCACTGATGGCTTCTCATCCTCAGCTGCCATAAATGTCATATGTAATTGTTAAAATAGGAACTTTTTTTTTTTTTTAAGAGAAGGCAGTATGGGGATGTTTTTAGTTTGTTAATAATTCCTATATAAAATATTTACTTAATCACTCATACCTGCTCCTTTTTCTGTTTTGCTTTATTATGTAATATTGCCAATTGTTTAAAATCATGTTGGAGAATTCTGGTGCCATTAATTGTTAAGCTACTGTTCTTTTTTCATCATCATCACTTGGCCAGAGCCTGGCCTATCATTGCTCCCAGGTTTTACTTTTACGTGCTACCTGCGTTAAGTCGTGGTCACAGTTCCCTACCCTTTCCTTATTGGACTGTCATTCTTGCTGCCAGCAACCCAGAAAGCAGTCTCTGGAAAGTAAGGTTGGGTTTATGCTTACCAGCTATGAAGCTTTGAGTGAGAAATAACTGTTTATATGGAATACATGTTCATTCTCTCTGCTCCAGTGGAAGCTCTTTGAGTCTCGTGTGTCTTCTGTATCTTTGTATCCCTGGCACCTGGTGATCACTGAGTACTTGTTTGTTTGACTGAATAGCTGAAGTACCTACAGACTTTTTCCATAAGGGGGAAAAAAATGAACAGGAAAAGACTGCAAAATCATTGTTAGGATATTCTGATGCTTAATCATAAAGTTTTATGAAACCAGTTAGCATTTTGTTAGCAAAGCTTCATTGCATTCATTTATTTAACCAGCTATTATGTGCAAATGCTACAGAATTTCAAAGATAAAATAGGATATTCAGTGAAACTTGTCTCTCAGTGCTGACTGTAGCTCCCAATTTTCCTCTCCAGAGGAACCACTTGAAAACAATTTCTTATGTATTCTTTACAGTATTGTAATGCATATACAGGCATATATAGAATGTCTCCTCTTAAACACTGATATTCACATATCATGCACATTTTTCTCTATTTTTTCTTTCACTTCACATATTATCTTGTTCAGTTCAATTCAGTTCAGTCACTCACTCGTGTCCGACTCTTTGTGACCCCATGAACTGCAGCACGCCAGGCCTCCCTGTCCATCACGAACTCCCAGAGTCCCCCCAAACCCATGTCCATTGAGTCGGTGATGTCATCCAACCATCTTATCCTCTGTCATCCCCTTCTCCTCCTGCCCTCAATCTTTCCCAGCAGCAGGGTCTTTTCAAATGAGTCAGCTCTTCACATCAGGTGGCCAAAGTATTAGAGTTTCAGCTTCAACATCAGTCCTTCCAATGAACACCCAGGACTGATCTCATTTAGCATGGACTGGTTGGATCTTCTTGCAGTCCAAGGGACTCTCATGTGTCTTCTCCAACACCACAGTTCAAAAGCATCATTCTTCAGTGCTCAGCTTTCTTTATAGTCCAACTCTCACATCCATACATGACTACTGGAAAAACCATAGACTTGACTAGATGGACCTTTGTTGACAAAGTAATGTCTCTGCTTTTTAATATGCTGTCTAGGTTGATCATAACTTTCCTTCTGAGGAGTAAGTATCTTTTAATTTCATGGCTGCAGTCACCATCTGCAGTGTTTTTGGAGCCCAGAAAAATAAAGTCAGCCACTGTTTCCACTGTTTCCCCATCTATTTGCCATGACGTGATGGGACCGGATACCATGATCTTAGTTTTCTGAATGTTGAGCTTTAAGCCAGCTTTTTCACCCTCCTCTTTCACTTTGATCAAGAGGCTCTCTAGTTCTTCTTCACTTTCTGCCATAAGGGTGGTGTCATCTGCATATCTGAGGTTATTGATATTACTCCTGGCAATCTTGATTCCAGCTTGTGCTTCCTCCAGCCCAGCGTTTCTCATGATGCATTCTGCATATAAGTTAAATAAGCAGTAAATTATGACAAATATATTTAGACCCACCTGTTACCTGTAGGTACTGTTAACCAGTCCCTTCAAGAGACATTTAAGTTATTTTATGGTTTGCTGTTACAACCAGTTCTTCTATGACTATCCTTGTATGTGGTTTTTGACCAACTGTGTAAGTGTAAAATAAATTCTTAGATATAAAATTCCCCAAAGAGTATGTGCATTTTAAAACTTTGAATTAACAAATTCCCATCCTTAGAGATTATACCTGTCTGCAGTCTCACCAACAATGTGACTGGTTCCCAAGATATTATTTTTTAATCATTGGAATAATTTAGAGACACTAAACTACTTTGCAGTGTAATTCTTCCATCTTAAATATAGGAAACTGGGCCCGATTTTATTATGAATTGGTTTATTCATTCATCAAACATTTATATTGTACTTGTTCTATGTTTGTATACTGCATATATACAGGTAAAGTGATGGAAAGACATGTAAATAGAAACTATAATGCGTCATGCAGGATTTTAATAGAGATGTACACCTCTGCTTTGTAGAGATGAAGAAAGCTTCACAGAGGTGGTGATATTTGAGCTGGATCTTCTAGAAAGGATAAGAATTTGTTTTAAAGTAAAGAATATACTTTAAAGGATAAGAATTAAAGAAGGGAGACAGTAAAATGTGCCATAAACAGAAGGAACAGCTGGGCTGCCCAAACAAACAAAAAGATCCCAAGATCTGAAAGTGTATGCTATGTGTAGAATGGTAAGTATATCTGGAGTGTAGAGTATATGAGGGAGGAAGAAGGGAAAGGAAGGTAGGGGAAAAGAGCATGAAAAGTGAGGCTACAACCATTGGAAAGAGGCTATACCCTTTAGGTATTTAAGAGCCAATGGATGTTATTATACAATTGAGATTTGTTCTTTAGGCTGATATTTAAGAAGATAGGATGTGGGCTAGAAAGAGGGAAGAAAGGGTAGCAAAAAATACTAATTTAAAGGAGTTTATGGGGAATTCTCTGGTGGTCCAGAAGTTAGGGCTCTGCACTTTCACGGCTGAGGGCCTGGGTTCAATCCCTGCTTGGGGAACTAACCCTACAAGCTGTGCAGCAATGAAGAAAAAAACAGGCTGTGGTAGTTTAGATGAAAGCTAATGAGAGCCTGAAGTAGATCTATGAGAAGAGTTTGGAATTGAGAGTTTGTTTAATAGTAAAATCAAAAGGATTTGGTGAATATAGAGTGAGGAAAAGGTAATGATACAAGCAACTTCAAAGATCTCAGATTAGTGCTGCCATAATGAAATAAAAAATACAGGAAGAGAATAGGTTTCACTAAGCCAAGAATAGATTCTCGCTTACGTTCTTTAGATTATTACATCTAGGAAACAGCCAGGCAGAGATAGCCAGCATATAATTGGAATATTGGTCTATAGCAGAAGAATGGTTTGAAAATTGTGAGTCATCAGTATGCAGAAGATTCTTGAAGTTGTATGTGTGAATGAGAGTAGAACAGAAAAGGAGGATACCAAAAACAGAATCCTAGGGAGTACCAGGGGTGTTTCAGGTGGGGCCTAAGACGAAAACCCAGTGAAGGTTCATAAGTGGGTAAGAAGCTTTAGATTCTTTGGGTCTTACTTTATTTAATTGTATCTAGAGTTTTTATTGACAGTGTTCACTCATGGTGAAGATCAGATGAGCTCCTTGAGTTCAACATCAAAAGGCAAATCCCATTCAGATCTCTTGTCTTTAGAATTTCCGATTTATTCTAGTCAGTCTAAAATGTGTGCTTCAAAATAAATTATAAGATACACCAGCTTGATTTGGCTCTTTCTTGGTGTGGCATGCACTGTAGGTTGGCTTGCTTAACACATCTCCCTTTCTTCCTTCTACTATTTAGACACAAGAAAAATAAATGTTATACTTTATATCTTTAATATTATTTTCATTTGAGGATGGCTTATGTAACACAGTATGGGACTTCTCTGGTGGCTCACTGATAAAGTAACCACCCGCCAATGCAGAAGACACAGGTTCGATCCCTGAATTGGGAAGATCCCCTGGAGAAGGAAATTCCAACCCATTTCAGTATTCTTGCCTGGAAAATCACATGGACAGAAGAACCTGGCAGGCTACAGTCCATGGGGTCACAAAAGAGTCCAACATGACTTAGCGACTAAATAAGAACAACATGTAACACAGTGCTGCCAATGAGATGTCAGTGGAAGTTGCTGAGAGGTATCCTAGAAAGATTTGTTTTTCTGACATAAAGGGAGAAACCAGTTTGTTTGCATGACCAATTGCCCTTCCTCCATCTTGCCTTGATTGCTGGGCCAAGGCACCTAGTGCTGACCCTTGTTTCATCCAGTAAACAGTGATGAGATGTCTTAGAATTGAAGTATTCATGACCTATTTTCAGATTAAGGAATTAACAGTCTGGCTTTCTGGTATGGAATCAGGTCTGGAATGTAGTGCCTAGTGGATGCTTTTCTAATAAGCAGCACTGGAGCCTTGAGATGTTATTTCTGTTTTAAGGATTTGTGTGCACAAATCTCTAGCTCTCCCTATCCAGGTGTGCTTAGGACTTTAAATGAAAGTCACCTCAGCTGAATCTTTTAAGAGCAGGCAGCATTAGTCACTCAGTCGAGTCCAACTCTTTGCAACCCCATTGACTGTAGCCCACCAGGCTCCTCTGTCCATAGAATTCTCCAGGCAAGAATACTGGAGTGGGTTGCCATTCCCTTCTCCAAGGGATCTTCCTGATCCAGGGATTGAACCCAGGTCTCCTGCATTGCAAGCAAATTCTTTACCATTTGAGTCACTGGGGAAGTCCCAAGAGAGGTAGTCTGTGTCCAAATTAAGACAAATTTTTGAAGTATAAAAGGAGAGATGCTTGTTTAGTAGATAGGGAGCACAATTCCAAGCTAAAGAGAGTCTGCAGGTCTTTGGACTAAGAGATAAAACTTGATTATAAATGCCCTGGAAGATTGTTTTTTAAAACCATTTATTGTGCTTGATTTCAGATTATCATAGCCACTTATAGAAAATGACTCTTTCCTCAATTAAGACTTACTTTTGAAGTAGATCTGAGGAAGAAGTGCCATGATAGCTTTGCAATTTAAGTTGACTCACACATTTTGGGTATGTGGAAAGGCTTTTTTTGAATGTACTTTTTGTTTAGTCGCTTGCCCAACTCTATGGCCCTATGGACTATAGCCCACCAGACCCTCTGCCAATTGAATTTTCCAGGGAAGAATGCTGGAGCTGGTTGCCATTTCCTCCCTTCTCCAGGTGATCGTCCCTCCCAGGGATTGAACCTATGTCTCTTGTGTCTCCTGCATTGGCAGGCAGATTCATTACCACTAGTGCTACCTGGGAAGTGGTATAGGAGAGGTACTAAAACTGTAATATTCCTTTAGTAAAAATGAAGAATATTTAAAATATTTTACTTGTTCTTTGATTTATGTTTTCTACATGCACATTACTTGATTCTTCTATCATTTAAGGAGATTTTTATATTCATGGGAATGACCCATACATTTACCTAGCCTGTATTTCCTTAACCTCCTAAAAATTCTTGGGAATTTCACCTTCACTCACTTTAAAAATTCATTCCTACTCACACTCAGAAAGCCTCTCTCTGAAATCGTTAAGTCCTAATAACTTGTTTTCTGACTGTAACCTCTTGAATGCTCACTCCATCTGATCTTTGACCTAGTCATAATCAACATGGCTTTTGTCTCTTATGTTTTTACACAGTTTACTCCTACAACCACTTCAACCACCTTCTGGCTGCTACTCACCCAACTCTTGAATATGTCCATGGCATTTCTCAATTCTAGATTAATGCAGGCATTTATATTCTCTAATTTGGGCTATAGATTGTTGCTGGATAAAACCAGCCATAGGGAAGTCATGCTACTGTAGTCAGAATCTCTAATATCATTGAGCCAACAGTGTTATCCAAAATCAACGCTTACTCATTCCCCACAGTAGCTATTTCACATCCTCACCCATTCTTCTCATGACCCTCTTAGCACTCCTTTCAGTAGCAGTAAGTGATCTGTTCCCTCAACTCCTACTTCACTGAAAAAATAGAGGCCATCAGGTATGAACTTCCTCCAGCTTCTGACACCTCCTTACCCCAATATATCTATCCGTTTCTGCACTATATTTCCTCCCACTCCTTTCCCTGATCTCTTATGGGGAGCCCTTCTTCCTTTTATCTATGATCCATCCTTCTGTATCTTTATATTCCACTGTTCAAGAATTTTGCTCCATCATTTATTCTCTCCCTCTTTACATATATTTTAAAACTTCTCCCTCCTTCTGCTTCATTGCATCAATATATAATCATTTTCCTGCTATTACTCTCTTTAAGTAGACGTAGAACTTTATGTCTCTTTTCACAGCCAAGCTGCTTTCTAGAAATACTGCATACTCATTGTTGCTTCCTTTGCCTTCATTGAGCACTGCCATCGAATACATCAGATTTTTACTGAAAGTTTAGGAATAATGAGAAAAGCCATAAAAGTTCTTAGCCATTCAACATTTTTTCACTGGCTGTTTCTGGCCTTAAATCACAACCTGCCACTATTTTTAACCAGTCTTCATTTCTTTTGCTTTTTGTTTTTTTAATTATTTATTTTAATTGGGGGCTAATTACTTTACAATATTGTAGTGGTTTTTGCCATACATTGACATGAATCAGCCATGGGTGTACACGTGTCCCCCATCCTGAAACCCCTCCCACCCCCCTCCCATCCCATCCCTCAGGATCATCCCAGTGCACCAGCCCTGAGCACCCTGTGTCATGCATCAAACCTGGACTAGCGATCTGTTTCACATAAGATAATATACATGTTTCAACACTATTCTTTCAAATCATCCCACCCTTGCCTTCTCCCACAGAGTCCAAAAGTCTGTTCTTTATATCTGTGTCTCTTTTGCTGTCTCGCATATAGGGTCATCATTACTATCTTTCTAAATTCCATATATATGCATTAATATACTGTATTGGTGTTTTTCTTTCTGACTTACTTCACTCTGTATAATAGGCTCCAGTTTCATCCACCTCATTAGAACTGATTCAAATGCATTCTTTTTTTTTTTTTTCAAATGCATTCTTTTTAATATCTGAGTAATACTCCATTGTGTATATGTATCACAGATTTCTTATCCATTTGTCTGCCGATGGACATCTAGGTTGCTTCCATGTCCTGGCTACTGTAAACAGTGCTGCGATGAACATTGGGGTACACATGTTTCATTCTGGTTTCCTCAGTGTGTATGCCCAGCAGTGGGATTGCTGGGTCGTATGGCAGTTCTTTCTGTTTTAATTCTCTCTTTCTCCCCCTAAAACTTTCTCCCTTTGAAATTACCGTTACTTTATTATACTGAGTAGTTTGGGTCTCTTTGTTCCGATCTTGATTCCTATAGTGCTGTGTGCTCAGTCACTTCAGTCATGTCTGACTCTGTGACTCCATGGACTGTAGCCTTCCAGGCTCCTCTGTCCATGGGATTTTCCTGGCAAGAATAAAAAACAGAGACTAATAAACAAAGTCCTCATATATCTTTTAGATAGTTCATATAAGTGCATGGCATAACTTCATGTAAGACAGAGAGTGGTGGGGACTCTGTGAACTAAGATTCCAAGCCCTCCTAATGATATTTAAATTCAATTTAAATTTCAAAACATAAGAAACCAAAAAGTACTGCAAATGAAGGACATCTAATGATCATTCCAAGGGGCTGTCACCTTGCATTTTATAATTAAAAGGCCTAAACATGTTTTTTTTAAAGCACCATCTGGGGGGTACTCTTTTGCCCCCTTCTGATGCCTATGTCAGAAGCTTTCTCTATCTCCTTTATACTTTAATAAAACTTTATTACACACACACACACAAAAATAAAAGCAGAGCATAAAAAAAATAAAAGCACCATCTGTCTCTGAAGTAAATGTTGCCCATTCCCACAGAAGGTGAAAGAATAACTGAAAAAAATTTAATAACAGCTTTTTTGTTCCCCTTATATTTAGAAATTCAAGTGTAGGAATTATTTCTTAAAATGATTTTGTATATAATGTCTGATGCCTGTTTACAGAATTTTTTAGATTTATTGACATTTTGGTAAATTCGAATCCCTATTGTTTTATTTTATATGTTTGACAGTGACTTTGCTGTTACATTTTTTTCTCTTTATAGCTGCATTTTGAATCATTACTTTTTTCACATTGTTTTTTCCTTTCATCTTAGGTCAACATTCTTTTTGTAAAAACTGACAGCTTCCACTAAGAAATTTTATTTATTAGTCAAATTCATTAGCCAATTATTAATCAAACTTTAATTTGTGTTAAAATAACCACTTGCTAAATGCAGACTCTGGAGCCATACCCTCAGAGATTTTGATTCGCTAGCCCCTCTTAAGAATCTGTGTTTTTACCAAGCACCCTCACATAGCTAGTGTTAGAAAACTAGTATTTTAAAACTTAATGTAACAGCCCAATAGGAATTGGGCCAGCCACTGTGAAGAGAGAGTATCTAGTCTTCTTCCAGCATTTTTACTTCATTTGAAAGAAAAGATACAAATTCAAACCATACTTCTAAATTTACCAATACCATTTTTAGAAAATCAGATAATAATGGAGCAAGAGTCTCTATAATATACAGAAGTAGTTGGCCAGTCAAAGCAAGGTGTTATTTTCTGTATTCAAGTTGGTTAGTTAATTTAGAATATGTGGCTAATTTCACATTTTTAACTACTTGTTTTTGGTATCAGAAAGTTTGGGGTTGGAATTAATAGTTTCTTGACTCAAACTGGCTTAATCAATATAGCAGTCTTTTATTTACATAACAAGAAGGCCAGGGCTGGTCAGTGCATCACTTGATAGCACCATCTGGGACCCAGATTTTCTCTGTGTCTCCAGTGTAACCTCTTCAATATTAGCTTCTTCCTAACCTAAAATTGCAAGAGAATTCGAGCTTCATCCTTATAGCTGGGTACATGATCAGCTTCCCTTGAAGGACATGGCTGGTAAAGAACAAACTAAGGTTATGTTAAGGTTTGAGGGAGTTGATGGTAAATATGCCATTTACAGACTTTATCTTGAAGTTCTACTTTTCATAAGTGTTTAGTGAATACAAAGTCTGCTAAACTTCTTGGCAGATTTTATACCCTTTTGGTTTTAGAAAGACTAACAATTTCCTAGATTGGCAGTCCTTTTGTAGAAGGCAAAAGCTCTATTTGGTCTCCATAGTTTGTTAACTGTGGATAGAATCCAGAAAAATCCTTCCACTTAGCTTCTTCAACCTTAAGACACATGTAGATTAGTCTTGCAAATTAAGTTAATAAAAATACTATTTGAGTTCAATTTCTTTATTTAATATATTATACATATATTTATTGTAATATCCTTCATTCACTATTGGGATAGAAATTCACAGATTGAGAAATTAAATAGTTTGAGATCCTCTGGTTTCTCTAGATGAATTTTCACTTGGACAGTCAGGCTTGCTCCCCCAAACCTTTAATTAAAAGCTTTCCTAATAAAAAAAAAAGATACATATGAATTTATTTATAAAAGAGAAATTGACTCACAGACATAGAAAACAAATTTATGGTTACCAAAGGGGATAACTAGGGGGGGGAGGAGAGGTACAAATTAGAAGTTTAAGATAAACATATACACTTAACTATATTTAAAATAAGCAACAAGGACCTACTATATAGCACAGGGAAATATATTCACTATCTTATAACAAACTATAATGGAAAATAATCTGAAAAAGAACATACAGGTACATAAATCTACAAATACATATACGTGAGTGTATATGTACAACTGAATCACCTTGCTGTATGTGTATTAGTCGCTCAGTCCTGTATGACTCTCTGCGATCCCATGGACTGTAGCCCACCAGGCTCCTCTGTCCATATGATCCTCCAGTCAAGAATACTGGAGTGGGTTGCCATTTCCTTCTCCAGGGGATCTTCCCTACCCAGGGATTGAAACCTGGTCTCCTGTCTCAGCCACCAGGGAAGCCCACTTTGCTCTATACCTGAAACTAACATAACATTGTAAATTAACTATACTTCAATTTTTAAAAAACGGTTTTAAAAAAAGCTTTCCTAGGGCACTTTCCTCTTTTGGAGAGCAGTTCACACTTCAGTTTATCACCCCACCGCTCAAATCATTAGAATACTTAATCCATCAGAATCCAAACAAAGGTATGACTATAGATGTGACAAGGTGTGAATGCAATCTATTTCTAGGATGCTTATTAGAATTTCCCTTCAAAGTTGCCCAGAAAAACATACAGGTATGTATGGCGAGTGTTGAGGCTGGGGAGCAGTTTTGCCGGTAGAACTTTTTGGAGGTGATGAGAATGATGCAGGATGCGGGCTGAGCAGTTTTGGTTTTGTTTTTTTTTTTTTAACCATTTACAAAAACAAATAGCAGAACCACGGAAGAAATAACAATGTATAGAATTAATTATAACTTCTAGAATTAAATATAACTTCTCAGAAGGTTTACAATGAGGTACCTCTTACAGTCTCGGTGATCCCTGTTCTTCCTCCTAAAAGAGCAGGGTACTCTAGCATGTGGACGCTGCATGTGGCAGCATGCTTGCTTTTTCTCCCCTCACAGTCATGTAAACCAGATTGCCAAGATCATTTCCATTTCAAATGCTCCATTCAATTGACCAAAACAGTTCAGGATAAAGCACTGACTTTGGAGTCAGAGTACCTATTAATACATTTAGACAAATCCCAACACTGTCACTTTTCTTATGAGGTAAGTGTAATTATTCCCACGTTACAAATGATGAACTTGAGGATCAGAGAAGTTAAACAATTTGCCCAAGATTATACCTTGTAAATGATGGAACTAAAGTTTGAGTCTATGTTTGCCTGGCTACAGACTATACATTCTTTCAAGAGAACTAGACAAGAAAGTTTGGAGGGTATAGTTTATTTTGGCAGGAAGAAAAGTTGAATTCATTTGACAACTATTTAATGAGCACTAAATCCAGGTGTTGAGGTATAGCATTGAGCAAAAGAGAACAAAGGCTTTGTTTTCATGGAGCTTATGTTCTGTTTGGGAGAGAAAGCTAATACATTTTATCAGGAAATAATTATTTAAGAAGAAAAATTGAGCACAGTAAAGGGTACAGGGCAGTAGAAGTAAGAGATGCTTTCTCATGTAAGGTGGTCTGATAAGTTGTCATGTGAACAGAGATCTGAAAGAAATAAAGGAATGAGCTCTGCAGATATTTGGGGAGGAACCTTTCAGGAAGAAGGATTAAGGCTCTGAAGCAAGAAAGGCCTTGGCATGTCCCAGAAGCAGCAAGGAAGTCTGTGTGACTAGAGAACCATGAGCAAGGGGAGAGTGGAAGATGATTTCAGAGTTAGCTTGGGGAGGACTTACAGAAGTTCGTAAGCTCTACAGGCTTTGTTTTTTACTATGAGTGTTTAAAAGATTTTGAGCAGAGAAATGGTACAATATGAATTTTCTAAAGGGTTGTTTGGTTGTTTAGAGAAGAGAATATGAATCAGCAAAGGTGAAAGCAGGTAGATCACTTAGGCAGCTGTTATCATATAAAGAAGTGTGAAGACAGCCTGAATTAGGGTGTGTATTCAGTTGCTCATTTGTGTCTGGCTTTTTGCAACCCCATGGACTGTAGCCCACCAGGCTCCTCTGTCTGTGGGATTTCCCAGGCAAGAATACTACAGTATGTTGCTGTTTCCTTCTCCAGAGGATCTTCCCAACCCAGGGATCAGGAAATAGGATGAGACTAGTGGAAAATGAAGAGAAACAGTGTGATTCTAGATATTTGGATGTCAGAATTAGCTAATGGCTTGCATTTGAGGGTATGTGGAAAGAAAAGGGCTCCAAAATGTTTGACCTGAGCAACTGGAACAATGAAATTATCTTTAATTGATCGGGGAAGACTAGAGGAGAGACATGTACTTGGGTGAAAGGAGTCAAGGAATCAGTTTTAGTATTTGAGATATATTGAGTTTGAGTGATTTGGGGACATCCATATGGGTCTGAATTCAGAACTTACCCAGGTACGAGTTAAGAATCCTTTAGTCATTTACATACGGGCGATGGAAACCATGAGATTAAATGTACTTCTCAGGAATGTGTTTAGAGAGCATAGAAAACAGAACTTAAGTAGATATGTAGAAATTAGCTTCCATGTTGTACTTGGGTGAAATAAAAAATTGTTTATATCTGAGTTCAACAGTACCATCTTTGTGTACATAATTAAGATTGCAACAAAAACTCTTTAATTTCAACATACAATGTCAGTGTTATAATGGGAATTTTTGAATTGGTCTTGTCTTTAATGGTGGTTCTTTTTTAAAGCTGGAGTGCATCGCTGTTAACCTCATGATTTATTCTTTCAACATCTACTACAAATGACACCAATAAAGTACTGTGGCTAAAGGCTCTTTTGGTTGTTTATGTGGGTGGTAAAAATTATTTTTTAACTGCTCAGCCTTCAGTTTCAGTTTTAAATTGTCAGGCATAAATAGTGCTGTTTCTACCAGATGTCAGGTATTATGAATAGCTTGTACTGTAGAATACATTTACCTGTAGGCTGAGGCCAAGCATAGATTAAATTTATAAGTGATTTGGAAAAACAGATTGCAAAGAACTGAATGTAGTTTCTTCTTCCTAAAATGTTCTTTTAGAGTCTCCTCTCCTTTCCAGGGGATTCTCTCAATGCTCTTTATTATATTGTAGGTCTTGTTGGTGCTACAGTTTTAGAGGTAGTAAACTAATACTGTCCCTTGTGGACCAGATATAAACTGTCTCAGTACAGTCATAGATGATAAGTTTCTGAGACTGATTTTAGGCTGACCTAAAACCCAGTGATCAGGACACTGGAGTCACCTACCTCCCTTTTAAATAACATGATACCTTTGCAAGAATTGTACATCAGAAGACTGCCTAGCAAGTATAGAATCAGAAACAGAAGTATAGTGATCTGAAGCACGTGTGCTGCATATTTCACCTAAACTCTGGAAAAGCCCAATGTACTATTCCCACTTCACAAACACATACACACACACAAATACATACCCTTGTAATAACTGAGAGGTTATGCCAGTCAGGTATATGTTCCAGTATAAACAAATATTTCATAGATTTTGCCTTTCTGAATCACATTTTTTATCCTGGTTACCCTCTTTCTGGTTATTCATGTATATCTCCTTATTCTAGATAATTTTAGGTTTCCTGATGCCTGTTTATATTCCTTTGAATTTTCCTTAGTCTGTAGCTAAATGCTTTGTAAACTATAAAAAATAGTAAATATTTGTCCAAAACATAGTTACCATCTTAACTGAGGGGCACAGATTCTCTTTTTTTCTCCATGTTGATACAGTGTGATGGTTATGAAAATCCAAAAATTTTAGTTCTAATTATTTGTCAATAATTTGTTTGTGGCATTTACTTAGTAAATTAACACCTGAATCTCTACATATGACATACAAATGAAATGCTGGAGTGAGCTTCTAAAAATATTGCCGTCTTCTTTTCTCTCTCCTACCCCCATTCCTATAGGTGTACCAACATTCGGCCAGGAGAGACTGGAATGGATGTAACAAGCCGCTGCACCCTTGGAGACCCCAACAAATTGCCAGAAGGGGTTCCCCAACCTGCCCGCATGCCCTATATCTCAGACAAGCACCCTCGACAAACCTTGGAAGTGATTAACCTTCTGAGAAAACACCGGGAGCTATGCGATGTGGTGCTAGTTGTGGGAGCTAAGAAGATATATGCCCATCGAGTCATTTTGTCAGCCTGTAGTCCCTACTTCCGAGCTATGTTTACAGGAGAATTGGCAGAGAGCCGTCAGACAGAAGTAGTGATCCGAGACATAGATGAGAGGGCTATGGAACTACTGATAGACTTTGCATATACCTCCCAGATAACTGTGGAAGAGGGCAATGTTCAGACCCTTCTGCCAGCTGCTTGCCTCCTCCAGCTGGCAGAAATACAAGAAGCCTGTTGTGAATTCTTGAAGAGACAATTAGATCCTTCTAACTGCCTGGGCATTCGGGCTTTTGCTGACACACATTCATGTCGTGAGTTGCTAAGGATAGCAGACAAGTTCACTCAACATAATTTTCAAGAGGTGAGTTGTACTTGGTGGTTTGAATGCATTCACAATGTATTTGTTAGGCCAGTATAATATGTCAGATTATTTGGTGAGCTAATAATCAGAAAAATGAAATTATATGTCACCAAAGAACTTATTAAACCTGTTATTTTTCATTTGTTCATTCATTTAATAAATATCTGTGAAGCTGCTATATTTCCACCACTGTGCTTGGGAACAGAAGCTACAGTAGTGAACAAGATGCCTGGAGTGTCTGTTCTAGTGGAGAATTATAATCTGGCACAGAAGACAGCTGCTGAATTCATAATTACATAAATAACTAATTAGAGTTAATGGGTGCTACAGAGAAGCCCTGGATAATTTAACAATGTATTACGGAGAGATTTAACTTTGGTTCTGGAACAGTTCATCCAAGATTCTGAGACATGAAAAAGCATAACAAGTTTGAGGAACTGAAAGAAACCCAATGAGATCCAAAGAGCAATAAAGAATGTTACATAATGATTTTATAGAAGAAACAGGGCCAGATCACATTGGAGTTAATAGACCATGTTAAGAATTTGGAATTTGATCTTAAGACCAATAGAAAACCATTAAAGGATTTTAAGCAAAGGAATGGCATGTCCATTTTATTCTTTAGTATCACTCTTCTGTGCAACAGGATAATGTCCAGTGAATGGATCCAAGATTTAAAAAATACAAAGTGAAACCATGAAAATAGTAGAAGATGACACAAAACAATTCCTTTATAATCTTGAAGAGGCCTTTCTAATTGACTAACCCAGAAAGCATAGAAGAAAATATTGATAGATTTGACTATATAAATATTTTAAAATTTTGCATGCTAAAACAATGAGACAAAAAATTAAAGACAAAGTAAGGGAAAACATTTGCAACTCATATTACAGATGATATCTCAAGAGCTCATTGGTCAATAACCTAAGCCAATGACCTAAAAATGGGTAGTAAACAAGAAGTTCAGATTGCCCTTAAACATAATGAAAATCTGCTCAGGTTTGTTCATAATAACTGAAACATGAATAAAAATTACACCAAAGTACTATTTTTTATCTATCAGATTACAAATCTGTAATCTACCAGATTACAAATATCCAGAAGTTTGGTTACACACCCTGTTAACAAGAACATGGAGAAATAGCTAATTGCTGCTGCTGCTGCTCCTGCTAAGTCGCTTCAGTCGTGTCCAACTCTGTGCGACCCAATAGACGGAAGCCCACCAGGCTCCCTCGTCCCTGGGATTCTCCAGGCCAGAACACTGGAGTGGGTTGCCCTTTTCTTCTCCAATGCATGAAAGTGAAAAGTGAAAGGGAAGTCACTCAGTCGTGTCCGACTCTTAGCAACCCCATGGACTGCAGCCTACCAGGCTCCTCCATCCGTGGGATTTTCCAGGCAAGAGTACTGGAGTGGGTAGCTAATTGCTAGCATAAGTATAAACTGATATAACCCCTCTGAAAGGAAATTGGGCAGTATATCAAAATTACACACATTTTGCTCATGCTCTTTGTCTTGGCAATCCTATTTCTGGAGTCTGTACCACAGATGTAGTGGAGAGGGGAACAGCTTGAGGAGGAAAAACCGTGGGTTCCATTTTAGATATATTCAGTTTGAGACACGTGTGAAATATTTACCTAGAGATATTGAGCAAGTCATTGTTTATATAAGTCGGAAAAGAGGTTAGGCTGAGATTAAAGTTTAGTAGTTATCAACATGGTAATGCCTGCAATGCAGGAGATCTGGGTTCGATTCCTGGGTTGGGAAGATCCCCTGGAGAAGGAAATGGCAACCCACTCCATTATTCTTGCCTGGAGAATCCCATGGACAGAGGAGCCTAGCAGGCATATAAATTTAAAGCTTTTATAACAAAAAGCACCATAAACAAGGTTAAAAAAATGAATGCCAATGTGATCACCTAGTAGGAGGAGAGAAAAGCCCTCAAGTTTTTCCAGTATTGAAGGATGATTAGTGAAAAAGCAATTGGCAAATAAAACTGGGAATAACTAGAATAGAAAGAGGAGAAAAACCAGCGTGGGCCTCATGAAATGCAAAGACAGGGACTGTATAGGAAGGAGGATACACATACACATGTACGTACATACACAGACACAATTGGCCTTCCATGTCTGCTGGTTCTGCATTCACAGACTGAACCAACCATGGATCAAAAATATGAAAAAAAAAATTTAATAAAGTTCCCAAAGGTAACATTTGAATTTGTCAGGTGCTGGCAACTATTTACATATCATTTACATTGTATTAGATATTATAACTTGGAGACGGAAATGGCAACCCGCTCCAGTGTTCTTGCCTGGAGAATCCCAGGGATGGGGGAGCCTGGTGAGCTGCCGTCTATGGGGTCGCACAGAGTCGGACACGACTGAAGTGACTTAGCAGCAACAGCAGGTATTATAATTAATCTAGAGTTCTTAAAGTATGTGGGAGGATGTGTGTAAGTGACATGTAAATACTGTGCCATTTTATATGAGTCTTGAGCATCTAGGAATTTTGGTATCCTGGGGACATGGAGGAGGTGGAGTGGAGAATAGTCCTGGGACCAATCTTCCTTAGATACCAAGGGAAAACTATTTATGCTAGAACATCCAGGAAGTTTCTAAAATTTCATATTAGAATCACTGTCTTTAAGAAATATGAAAACATTTTGAAACTAAAGACAGAGCAAATCGGTGTAGCTTTGAATCCAAAAATAGATGTTTCAAATCAGTGGTTCAGTTCAGTTGCTCAGTCATGTCCGACTTTGCGACCCCATGGACTGCAGCACGCCGGGCTTCCCTGACTGCAGCATGCCTCGAGCTTGCTCAAACTTAGGTCCATCAAGTCAGTGATGCCATCTAGCCATCTCATCCTCTGTCGTCCCCTTCTCCTCCTGCCTTCAATCGTTCCCAGCATCAGGGTCTTTTCCAAGGAGTCAGTTCTTTGCATCAGGTGGCCAAAGTATTGGAGCTTCAGCATCAGTCCTTCCAATGAATATTCAGGACTGATTTCCTTTAGTATTGACTGGTTTGATCGAGTCGGTGGAGGAAGGTAAAATTGTTTAATACATGTCATTAGTAAAACTGGTTACTTGGGGGAAAAATAAACTCTTTAAACAGATAGAATGCTCAATGGATAAATAAACCCAAAAATTTAAATTCTAAAAGTACTAGAAGAAAGCATTACTAGGCTTAGGGTAAAAATGGCCTTTCTAGGCAGGATATAACCCAGAAGCCTGATAAATTTGACTGCATAAAAATTAAATGTTATTGTTCATAACAACAGTAACAAGCAAAAAGCACCTTAAACTAAATTAAATCATGCCAAACTCTGAAATTCTATTTGGAGCATACATGACAGAAGAAACACTAGTTCTTATAAGACTCATACAAATTGAATGAGAAAAACAATTTAAAAAATTACAGCAGGGACTTCCCTGGTGGTCCAGTGGCTAAGACTCTGAGCTCCTAATGCAGAGGCCCGGCTTGAATTCCTGGTCAGGGAACTAGATCCCACATGACACAGTGAAGATTGAAGATCCTGTGTGCCATAACCCAGGGAAGCCAAATAAGTAAATAAATAATTTTTTTAAAAATACAGCAGAAAAATAGGCAAAGGATATGAATAAGCAATGTATAAAAGTATTAAATGTAAAATAAACATGAAAAGATACCATTACACAAAGCTAAAAAAAATATATTAAAACAACATTTCTTAACCTATCAGATTGGAAAGAATAATTTTTAAATTTTATTTGGAAAAACAATCAAAAGAAAAAAATATAAACATATAAAAAACTGTAGGAAAGAGAAGGAACTTTCACATACCCTTTACCGAGATTCATTGCTTGTTAACCTTTTGCCACTTTTTCTTTATCATTTTGTCTCTATTATATGAATATTTTTCTTTCAGCAGTTTGAGGGTATGTTGCATACATCATATTCCCTTACTCCTGAACTTTTCAGTGTGTATAGTCCCTTATCAGTTGTGTCATCTGCAAATATTTTTCTATTCAGTAGGTTGTTCTTTTGTTTTGTCAGTGGTTTCCTTTGCTGTGCGGAAGCTTTTAAGAGTAATTAGGTCCCATGTGTTTATTTTTGCTTTTATTTCCTTTACTTTAGTAGGAGATGGATCAAAAAAAATATTGCTGTGGTTATGTCAAAGAGTGTTCTATTGATATTTTCTTCTAGGAGTTTCATACTATGTGGTCTTATGTTTAGGTCTTTAATCCATTTTGAAGGGTTTTTTTTTTCTACTTTTTTTCAAAAGCAGCCAGTTTAATTCATAGTATTATTCATAGAACTTTTATTGGGGGGTGTTTATTTTTTTAATTTTTATTGAAAATGTAATTGACTTACAATGTTGTGTTAGTTTTAGATGTACAACAAAGTGATCATTATTGTTCTTTTTACATTCTCTTCCATTATAAATTATAAGATTGAATATAGTGCTTGACAATAGGTCCTTTTTGATTATCTTTTTTTTTTTTTTTTTTGGTTATCTATTTTATATATAGTGCATGCTTAGTCACTTCAGTCGTGTCCGACTCTCTGCAACCCCGTGGACCATGGCACCCCAGGTTCTTCTGTCCATGGGATTCTCCAGGCAAGAATACTGGAGTGGGTTGCCATTTTCTTCTCCATTTATGTATAACATTATATGTATTTGAATCCCTACCTCCTAATTCATTTTGAGTTTACTTTTGTATATGATGTTAGAGAGTGTTCTAATTTCATTCTTTTATGTAGCTGTCCAGTTTTTTCCAGCACAGCTTATTAAAGAGACTGTCTTTTCTCCATTGTATATTCTTGCCTCCTTCAGTTTCAGTTCAGTTCAGTCGCTGAGTCATGTCTGAATCCTTGTGACCCCATGAACCACAGCACGCCAGGCCTCCCTGTCCATCATCAACTCGCGGAGTTTACCCAAACTCATGTCCATTGAATCGGTGATGCCATCCAACCATCTCATCCTCTGTCATCCCCTTCTCCTCCTGCCATCAATCCTTCCCAGCATCAGGGTCTTTTCAAATGAGTCAGCTCTTCGCATCAGGTGGCCAAGGATTGGAGTTTTAGCTTCAACATCAGTCCTTCCAAAGAACACCAGGACTGATCTCACTTAGGATGGACTGGTTGGATCTCCTTGCAGTCCAAGGGACTCTCAAGAGTCTTCAACACCACAGTTCAAAAGCATCAATTCTTCTGCACTCAGCTTTCTTTATAGTCCAACTCTCACATCCGTACATGACTACTGGAAAAACCATAGCCTTAACTAGACGGACCTTTGTTGACAAAGTAATGTCTCTGCTTTTTAATATGCTGCCTAGGTTGGTCATGACTTTCCTTCCAAGGAGTAAGTGTCCTTAATTTCACAGCTGCAATCACCATCTGCAGGGATTTTGGAGCCCAAGAAAATAAAGTCAGCCACTGTTTCCACTGTTTCCCCATCTATTTGCCATGAAGTGATGGGACCAGATGCCATGATCTTGGTTTTCTGAATGTTGAGCTTTAAGCCAGCTTTTTCACTCTCCTCTTTCACTTTCATCAAGAGGCTCTTTAGTTCTTCTTCACTTTCTGCCATGAGGGTGGTGTCATCTGCATATCTGAGGTTATTGATATTTCTCCTGGCAATCCTGATTCCAGCTTGTGCTTCATTGAGCCCAGTGTTTCTCATGATGTACTCTGCATATAAGTTAAATAAGCAAGGTGACAATATACAGCCTTGACGTACTCCTTTTCCTATTTGGAACCAGTCTGTTGTTCCATGTCTAGTTCTAACTGTTGCTTCCTGACCTGCATACAGGTTTCTCAAGAGGCAGGTCAGGTGGTCTGGTATGCCCATCTCTTTCAGAATTTTCCAGTTTATTGTGATCCACATAGTCAAAGTCTTTGGCATAGTCAATAAAGCAGAAATAGATATTTTTCTGGAAGTCTCTTGCTTTTTCAGTGATCCAGTGGATGTTGGCAATTTGATCTCTGGTTTCTCTGCCTTTTCTAAAACCAGCTTGAACATCTGGAATTTCACGGTTCATGTATTGCTGAAGTCTGGCTTGGAGAATTTTGAGCATTACTTCATTAGCGTGTGAGATGAGTGCAATTGTGCGGTAGTTTGAGCGTTCTTTGGCATTGCCTTTCTTTGGGATTGGAATGAAAACTGACCTTTTCCAGTCCTGTGGCCACTGCTGAGTTTTCCCAATTTGCTGGCATATTGAGTGCAGCACTTTCACAGCATCATCTTTCAGGATTTGAAATAGCTCAACTGGAATTCCATCACATCCACTAGCTTTGTTTGTAGTGATGCTTTGTAAGGCCCACTTGACTTCACATTCCAGGATGTCTGGCTCTAGGTGAGTGATCACACCTTCATGATTATCTTGGTCGTGAAGATCTTTTTTGTACAGTTCTTCTGTGTATTCTTGTCACCTCTTCTTAATATCTTCTGCTTCTGTTAGGTCAATATCATTTCTGTCCTTTATTGAGCCCATCTTTGCATGAAATGTTCCCTTGGTATCTCTAATTTTCTTGCCTCCTTAGTTATAGCTTAACTGACTGTAAGTGTGTGGGTGTGTTTCCGGGCTTTCTGTCCTGTTCCATTGACCTATGTGTCTATTTTGTGCCAGTGCCATACTGGTTTGTTTGGGCTTCCCAGCTGGCTCAGTGGTAAAGAATCTTCCTGCTGACAGAGAAGATACAGGTTCAATCCCTGGATCAGGAACATCCCCTGGAGAAGGAAATGGCAACCTGCTCCAATTTCTTTCCTGGAGAATGTCATGGACAGAGGAGCCTGACTTGGTATAGTGCATTGGGTCACAAAGAGTTGGAATGACTGAGCAACTGAGCATACACACAGCACACACAAACCATACTGTTTTGATTACTGTAGCTCTGTAGTATAATTTGAAGTCGGGGAGCATGATTCTCCAGCTCTGTTCTTTCTCCAGATTGTTTTGGCTATTTGAGGTCTTTTATGTTTCCATACAAATTTTTAAATATTTGTTCTAGTTCTGTGAAAAATGCCATTGATCATTTGATAGGAATTGCATTGAATCTATAGACTGCCTTGGTGAGTAGAGTCATTTTAACAATATTGATTCTTCCCATCCAAGAACACAATATATCTTTCAATCTATTTATGTTGTCTTCAGTTTCTTTCATCAGTATCTTATAGTTTTCAGAGCACAGGTCTTTTGCTTCTCAGGCAAGCTTATTCCTAGGTATTTTATTCTTTTTGATGTGATGATAAGTGAGATTGTTTCCTTAGTTTCTCCTTCTGATACTTGACTGTTAGTTTATAGAAATGCAACAGATTTCTGTGTATTAATTTTGTATCCTGCAACTTTACTGAATTCATTGGTGAGCTCCAGTAGTTTTCTGAATGCATCTTTAGGATTTTCTATGTATAGTATATTATCTGCAAACAATGACAGTTTTATGTCTTCCTTTCCAATTTGGATTCCTTTTATTTTTCTTCTCTGGTTGCTGTGGCAAGGTTTCCAAAACTATGTTAAATAAAAGTGGTGAGAGTAGTCATCCTTGTCTTATTCTTGATCTTACAGGAAATGCTTTCAGTTTATCACAGTTGAAGATCATGTTAGCTATGGGTTTCTCATTTATACAGTTTGTATTATATCAAAGTATATTCTCTCTATGCCTGCCTTTGGGAGAGTTTTTATCATAAATGGACATTGAATTTTATCAGAAGCTTTTTCTGCATCTACTGAGATGATCATATAATTTTTGCTCTTCAGTTTGTTAATATAGTGTATCACATTGATTGATTTGCAGATATTTGAAAATTCTTGCATCCCTAGGATAAATCTCACTTGATCATGGTGGATGATCCTTCTAATGTATTGTTGGATTCAGTTTGCCAGTATTATTTTGTTGAGGATTTTTCCATCTTTGTTCATTGGTGATAGTGACATGTAATTTTCTCTTTTGTGGGTGATATCTTTGTCTGTTTGGTGTCATAGTGATGATGGCTTCATAGAAGGTTGCAGAAGTGTTCCTTCCTCTGTAGTTTTTGGGAATAGTATAGGTATTAAGTCATCTCTAAATGTTTGGTAGAATGTTTGAAGCTATCTAGTCCTAGACTATTGTTTGTTGGGAATTTTTAAATTACTGATTCAATTTCAGTACTGGTAATTGGTCTGTTCATATTTTCTGTTTCTTCCTGCTTCTGTCTTGGGAAACTGTGCCTTTCTAAGAAATTGTCCATTTCTTCTAGGTTGTACCTTTTATTGGTATAAAGCTGTTCATCACAGTCTCTGTGATCCTTTGTATTTTTGTGGTGTTGGTTTTAACTTCTCCTTTTTCATTTCTAATTTTATTGATTTGGGCCCTTTCCCTTTTTTTTCTTTTTTTTATTGAAATGTAATTCATATATAATTTTGTTTTATTTTATGGTATATAACAAAGTGATTCGGTTTATATAGATAAAATGTATGATATATTGCAGCATATAAGTTTATAGACATATATATGGGAGTCAGTTTTATATATCTACATATTTTGTTATTTTTAAGATTCTCTTCCATTTTGGTTATTAAAATATTCTGAATATAGTTCCCTGTGCTATACTGTAGGACCTTATTGTTTGTTGTTTATGTATTTTATATATAGTAGAGTATATCTGTTAATCCTAAACTCTTAATTTATCCTTCTCTTGCCCTTTCCACTTTCAGTTCAGTTCAGTCGCTCAGTCGTGTCCAACTCTTTGCAACCCCATGAATCGCAGCACGCCAGGCCTCCCTGTCCATCACCAACTCTGAGAGTTTATTCAAACTCATGCCCATTGAGTCAGTGATGCCATCTAGCCATTTCATCCTCTGTCTCCCTCTTCTCCTCCTGCCCCCAATCCCTCCCAGCATCAGGGTCTTTTCCAATGAGTCAACTCTTCGCATGAGGTGGCCAAAGTACTGGAGTTTCAGCTTCAGCATCAGTCCTTGCAATGAACACCCAGGACTGACCTCCTTCAGGATGGACTGGTTGGATCTCCTTGCAGTCCAAGGGACTCTCAAGAGTCTTCTCCAACACCACAGTTCAAAAGCATCAATTTTTTGGCGCTCAGCTTTCTTCACAGTCCAACTCTCACATCCATACATGACCACTGGAAAAACCATAGCCTTGACCAGACAGATGGACCTTTGTTGGCAAAGTAATGTCTCTGCTTTTTAATATGCTATCTACATTGGTCATAACTTTCCTTCCAAGGAGTAAGTGTCTTTTAATTTCATGGCTGCAGTCACCATCGGCAATGATTTTGGAGCCCCCAAAAATGAAGTCTGACACTGTTTCCACTGTCTCCCCATCTATTTCCCATGAGGTGATGGGACCAGATGCCATGATCTTGGTTTTCTGAATGTTGAGCTTTAAGCCAACTTTTTCACTCTCCTCTTTCACTTTCATCAAGAGGCTTTTTAGTTTCTCTTCACTTTTCTGCCATAAGGGTGGTGTCATCTGCATATCTGAGGTTATTGATATTTCTCCTGGCAATCTTGATTCCAGCTTGTGCTTCCTCCAGCCCAGTGTTTCTCATGATGTACTCTGCATATAAGTTAAATAAGCAGGGTGACAATATACAGCCTTGACGTACTTCTTTTCCTATTTGGAACCAGTCTGTTGTTCCATGTCCAGTTCTAACTGTTGCTTCCTGACCTGCATACAGGTTTCTCAAGAGGCAGGTCAGGTGGTCTGGTATTCCCATCTCTTTCAGAATTTTCCACAGTTTGTTGTGGTCCACACAGTCAAAGGCTTTGATGTAGTCAATAAAGCAGAAGTAGATGTTTTTCTGGAATTCTCTTGCTTTTTCAATGATCAAGCAGATATTGGCAATTTGATCTCTGCTTCCTCTGCCTTTTCTAAAACCAGCTTGAACATCTGGAAGTTCTTGGTTCACATATTGCTGAAGTCTGGCTTGGAGAATTTTTAGCATTACTTTACTAGCGTGTGAGATGAGTGCAATTGTGTGGTAATTTGAGCATTCTTTGGCATTGCCATTCTTAGGGATTGGAATGAAAACTGACCTTTTCCAGTCCTGTGGCCACTGCTGAGTTTTCCCAATTTGCTGGCATATTGAGTGCAGCACTTTCACAGCATCATCTTTCAGGATTTGAAATAGCTCAACTGGAATTCCATCACATCCACTAGCTTTGTTCGTAGTGATGCTTTGTAAGGCCCACTTGACATCACATTCCAGGATGTCTGGCTCTAGGTGAGCACACCATTGCGATTATCTGGGTCATGAAGATCTTTTTTGTGCTGTTCTTCTATGTATTCTTGCCACCTCTTCTTAATATCTTCTGCTTCTGTTAGGTCCATACCATTTCTGTCCTTTATCGAACCCATCTTTGCATGAAGTGTTCCCTTGGTATCTCTAATTTTCTTGAAGAGATCTCTAGACTTTCCCATTCTGTTGTTTTCCTATGTTTCTTTGCATTGATTGCTGAGGAAGGCTTTCTTATCTCTCCTGGCGATTCTTTGGAACTCTGCATTCAAATGGAAATATCTTTCCTTTTCTCGTTTGCTTTTCACTTCTCTTCTTTTCACAGCTATTTGTAAGGCCTCCTTAGACAACCATTTTGACTTTTTGCATTTCTTTTCCATGGGGATGGTCTTGATCCCTGTCTCCTGTACAATGTCACAAACCTCTGTTCATAGTTCATCAGGCTCTCTGTCTATCAGATCTAGTCCCTTAAATCTATTTCTCACTTCCACTGTATAGTCATAAGGGATTTGATTTAGGTCATACCTGAATGGTCTAGTGGTTTTCCGTACTTTCTTCAGTTTAAGTCTGAATTTGGCAATTTGCTTTCTATGTCTGCAGGTGAGTCTGTTTCTGTTTGGTAAATTAGTTCCTTTGTATCATTTTTGTTAGATTCCACATGTAAGTGGTATCATATAATATTTATCTGTCTGACTTATTTAGCTGAGTATGATAATCTCTAGGTCCACCCATGTTGCCGCAAATGGTATTATTTCATTTTTTATGGCTGAATAATATTCCATTGTGTGTGTATACACACACACACACACACACACACACACACACACCACATCTTCTCTATCCATTCATCTGTTGATGGATCCTTAGGTTGCTTCCATGTCTTGCTTATTGTAAATAGTGTTGCTGTGAACCCTGTGGTGCCTGTATCTTTCTGAATTAAAGTTTTCATCTTTTTTGGATACATGCCAAAAACTGGGATTGCTTGATCATATGATAGCTGTATCTTTTGTCTTTTAAGGAACCTCCATACTCTCCATGGTGGCCACATCAATTTACATACCCACCAACAGTGTAGGCTGCTGCTGCTGCTGCTAAGTCACTTCAGTCGTGTCCAACTCTGTGCGACCCCATAGATGGCAGCCCACCAGGCTCCCCCGTCCCTGGGATTCTCCAGGCAAGAACACTGGAGTGGGTTGCCATTTCCTTCTCCAATGCATGAAACTGAAAAGTGAAAGTGAAGTCGTGTCCGACTCATAGCAACCCCATGGTCTGCAGCCCACCAGGCTCCTCTGTCCATGGGATTCTCCAGGCAAGAGTACTGGAGTGGGTTGCCATTGCCTTCTCCAAACAGTGTAGAAGGATTCCTTTTTCTCCACACTCTCTCCAGCATTTATTATTTGTAGAACTTTTGATGATGTCCATTCTGACCATTGTGAGGTGATATCCCATTGTAGTTTTGGTTTGCATTTCTCTAATAATTAACAGTGTAGAATATCTTTTCTTATGCCTGTTTGCCATCTGTGTGTCTTCTCTGAAGAAATGTCTCTTTAGATCTTCTGCCCATTTTTTTTTTATGTGATTGCCTGTTTTTTTAATATATTGACCTATATGAGCCATTTGTGTATTTTGGAAATTAAGCCCTTGCCAGCTGCATCATTTGCAAATATATTCTCCCATTCTGTAGATTGTCTTTCTGTTTTGTTTATGGTTTTCTTTGCTGTGGAAAAGTTTATAACTTTAATTAGGTTCTGCTTGTTTATTTTTGCTTTTGCCTTAGTAGACTGACCTAAGGCACCTTTGGTGCCTTATTGATTTTCTGTGTAGATGATCTGTCCATTGATGTCAGTGGGATGTTAAAGTCTCCTATTATTGTATCCCTTGCAATTTCTCCCTTTATGTCTGTTAGTATTAGTTTGATGTATTTAGGAGCTCCTATATTGTGGGCTTATATTTTAACAAATATAATAGCCTTTTCTTATATTGATCTTTTTATCAATGTCTTTTTGTGATGTCTTTCTTTGTCTTTCTCTGTGGTCTTTGTTTTAAAGTCTATCTTGTCTGATGTGAGTACTGCTACCCCTGCTTTCTTATCATTTCCACTTGCCTGAAGTATCTTTTTTCTATCGCCTCACTTTCAGTCTGTGTGTGTCTTTCATCCTAAAGTGCGCCATTTGTAGGCAGCACATTTAAGGCTTTTGTTTTATTATCCAATCTGCCACTATATGTCATTTGACTGGAGCATTTAGTCCATTGACATTTGAGGTAATTATTGACATATATTTATTTATTTCCATTTTAAACCTTATTTTCCAGTTGATTTTATATTTCTTTACTCTTTTCTTTTTGTTTTTCCTTTTGTGTTCGATGGTTTTCTTTTGTATTATGCTTGAGTTCTCTTTTTGTTTTTTTGTGAATCTACTGTATGTTTTTTATTTGAGGTTACCTTGGTTTTCAAGTATGTTAACCCATTACTATATCTACTTTAAACTGGTAATTATATCATCTCAAACACATTCTAAAAATTTTTACATTTTCTTACTTCCTTCCCCTATATTTTATCATTTTGATGTCCTATTTTGCATATTCATGTTAACCCTTTACTGTTGTATTTATAATCAATTTCATATATTTTTTTACTTAAAAAAAATCTCTGTACTGGTTTATTTAAGTGATCTATAATCCCTTTATATATTGCTTTTCCTATTATGATTTTCTCTTTCCTGTAGATTCTCTTTTTTAAAGATGTATTTGTTTTATTTTTGGCTGTGCTGGGTCTTCATTGCTGCACATGGGCTTTCTCTGGTTGTAGCAAGTGGGGGCTACTCTTCATTAGTGCTTGGGCTTCTCGTTGTAGTGGCTTCTCTTGTTGCAGAGCCATGGGCTCTGGGCATGTGGGTTTCAGTAATTGCTGCTCATGGGCTCAATAGTTGCAGCTGCTGGGTTCTAGAGTATGGGCTCAGTAGTTGTGATACACAGACATAGTTGCCCTGTGGCATGTGGGATCTTCTGGACCAGGGACTGAACCTGTGTCCCCTGCACTGGCAGGCAAATTCCCCACCAATGGACCACCAGGGAAGTCCTTCATTTTTTTAGTATATAGGAAGGTTTGTATTTTTGTTCTGATTGTTACTTTTGTAAACTAGAAAAAGAAGAGCAAATTAAACCCAAAATAGAAGGAACAAAGAATAAAGAATAGAGCAAAAATCAATGTTACTTTGAAAAAAACTGATGAATCTCTAGCTGTACTTAAGAAAAAAAGGAGAGAAGATACAAATTACCAGTATCAGAAATAAAAAAGAAGACAGCACTATAAACCCTCAGACATTAAAAAGGATAAAACAGAATATCATGAGCAACATTTTGCTAAGTTCAGCAACTGAGATGAAATTGACAAATTTTTTTAAAAACACAAATTTAAAAAACTTAAGAAACAGAAAACCAGAATAACTCTATATCTATGAAAGAAATTGAATTAATAATTTTAAAACCTTCCCACAAAAAAGCAATCCCAGATGGTGAATTCTGTTAAACATTTCAGAAAGAAATAATGTAACCCTACATAAAATCTTCCAGAAAAGCATGCAGGAGGTTGCCAGATAAGATAAAAATTACTCTAGTGTGCAAACCACAGACACTAGAGGAAAACTGCAGATCAGTACCTCTCATGAATTTATATGGGAGAATCCTTAATATAATATTGATTCCAACAAAATATAAAAGAGGCATAACCATGACTAAATGGAGTTTATACTTCATTAAAATTAATTGCATCAGTATTTTATCAGTTCAGTTCAGTTCAGTCACTCAGTTGTGTCTGACTCTTTGTGACCCCATGAATCGCGGCATGCCAGGCCTCCCTGGCCATCACCAACTCTGAGAGTTTACTCAAACTCCTGTCCATCGAGTCGGTGATGCTATCCAGCCATCTCATCTTCTGTCGTCCCCTTCTCCTCCTGCCCCCAATCCCTCCCAGCATCAGGGTCTTTTCCAATGAGTCAACTCTTTGCATGAGGTGGCCAAAGTACTGGAGTTTCAGCTTCAGCATCAGTCCTTCCAGTGAACTCCCAGGACTGATCTCCTTTAGGCTGGACTGGTTGGATCTCCTTGCAGTCCAAGGGACTCTCAAGAGTCTTCTCCAACACCACAGTTCAAAAGCATCAATTTTTCAGCACTCAGCTTTCTTCACAGTCCAACTCTCACATCCATACATGACCACTGGAAAAACCATAGCCTTGACTAGACAGACCTTTGTTTGCAAAGTAATCAGTATTTTATAGTCAAACTTAATTTTTCATTCAGAGTAAACTTCACACAACTTCTTTAACAGATTTGACTTTTAACTTTGTTCCACTATTTTTTTTCATTTATTTTTATTAGTTGGAGGCTAATTCCTTTACAATATTGTAGTGGTTTTTGTCATACATTGACATGAATCAGCCATGGATTTACATGTATTCCCCATCCCGATCCCCCCTCCCACCTCCCTCTCTACCTGATTAAAAATCAAATCCACTCTGCAAAAAATAAAGATTTGCCATCATTGAGAATTTCCAAAATAATTTGCCAGTCATTGGACCCCAGGTTAAGAAATCCCTGCTTTAGAATCTTTGGAGATGATGGTAATGTTCTATATCTTGATTGTGGTAATGGTTACATGCATGTGTACATTTATCAAAATTTATTGAACTGTACATTTTAAATAAAGTTGATTTTTTAAAATTTCTTGCTTTAAGCATAGCTTGAGTTTTAGTTCTTAAGGTAGTTACAAATATCTGAAGAATATTCTTAATAGCACAGAAGGTTTTAGAATCCCTTGCAGTTCTAACCCTGCATCCAAAGTGAACCTGATATAATGAAATCCCAGTGAAGAAAACCTTACTTTGTTCATGGACTAGAATGGTTCTGTGTAGATGCAAAATAAGTCACCATTTAGGGCTTACCACTTGTGACTCATTTAAATTATTTTCAGACTTAGATCTCTATTTAATTTCCTTCTATTTCCTTACGCCTAACTTCATCCATCCTGGAGGAGGAAATGGCAGCCTACTCCAGTACTCTTGCCTGGGAAATCCCATGGGCAGAGAAGTCTGGTGGGCTACAGTCCCTGGGGTCACAAAGAGTCAGACATGACTTAGCAACTAAACAACAACAAACTTAATTTTTAATTCATACAGTGTTACGCTTGCTCATAAACATAATTTTTTCTTTCAGCTCAGTGCCACTGAGTTCACCATTCATTTCTGTTACAACTCTAGAATGTTTTCCTTATTCATTCTTGTTGTTTTCAGCTTTATTCATTCTTCAAATCACATCTACATTTATCCGAAGAAACTGAAAGTAAGCTTTTACCATAATAGTGTGGGACTTAAAATTTAGATTTCCTGCAAACTTTTATTTAAAAAGCAGTTATTGGGGGACTTCCTTGGTGGCCCAGTGGTTACGACTTCCCCTTACAATGTAGGGGATGCAGGTTCGATCCTACATGCGTCGGAGAGCTAAAGTCCCACATGCCTCAGCCCCCCCCCAAAAAAAACATAGAAGCAATATTGTAACAAATTCAATAAAGACTTTAAAAATGATCCACATTAAAAAAAAAACTTCAAAAATAAATAAAAAACGGGTATTTTAAAGCATTATTTTCTTAACCTGGTTGTTTGGTTCAAGGATAGAATTTAGTGCTAGATTTGCCCTAATGGTAGATCATTAATATCTTTGTTCATCAAAAGTATTCTTTTTACTCTTAGTGCCAAGAAATATTTTCTCACACAGATGTTTTTGTCTTCTTGCCCTCTAAGGTTTCCATTAAGTGACTTGTTAATATCAAAGTGGTTTATTCATAAACTTTAAACTTGGTGATCCTTGATATTTATATAATATTTGTCTTATAATCACTAAATTGGGGAAAATTTTTATACTCTGACAAGATCCTAAAAGAATGTTAAGGAACTTCACAAAGATATATGATACGACTTGTCTTTAGTAAAGAAAGCAGCTTGAAGAAAAATTAAGAAGAAGGAAACATACAGCCTTGCTCAAGTTTTGCATGCTGAAGGTCAGCATACTTCATCTGGAACTGGACCCCAAATCTAACCCTTAACTTTACACCCCCCCGCATAAGTCTGCCAGACAAAATACAGGGCGCCCAGTTGAATTTATTCCAGATGAACAAGTAGTTTTTAGTATAATCATGCTATATATTATTTGCTAAATCCAACAACGCTGCTACAGAGAATACAATGCAGGCATTCTAACTACTAAGTGACCTGGCTAAGCAACTTCACGTAAAATTTAAAGGTTTCCAATTTCATTTCCTGAGCCCCAGAGGGTCTCTCACTCAGATGATATGAAGACTTGTGCCATAAAAATTGAAGTGCTCTTTAGTATTTTCTACTATAAGCACAGCTGACTTTATATGGCCCTTAATTGTTTTGAGATTTGTATTTTTTTCTGATGTGCTTGGGAAAAAATTCTTAACCAAGTAGTCAACTTGTTATGGCTTATCTCAGATCCTGCTAAATATTCTGATTTTTTTGATGAGCATGAAAATAGCCCTGTCCTGAGAGAATATAGCATATGCATCAGAGGTTGCGTGGTGGGAATTCAAGCTCTTAAACTATATCCTTCCTACACTAATAGACGTCACAGGCAGAACAATGTTCTGAATGAGACAGAAGCCACATGAAGTGTAGCAGTGACTGTTTGCATTGCACCCTGTCCCTTTTACTCTACAATCTTGACAAGATTTACAAGATTTTGGGATTTGTGACTGAACTGCACAATCAGATAACATCCTTGTCGCCATTTCATCTGCATTCTGACAATTCCCCAAACCTTGGATACAGATAAATTATATATGTTCATAGTTTCATATATACATATCAGAATATGAATATATCTGAGTGGTGCGGTCCTCCGTCTAATGGCTTATATCATTATGTTATTCTCGCTTACAGAAATGCTGACACCTCCATTCTTTTTTCAAACTGGCCCCTTGGTGTTTGTGTCCTAGACATTGCCCTTTCAGCAACTAACCTTCCTCTGAAAGCTTTTCCTGATATTTTTATATGCCTCTTAATTTCTGGAGTTATAATTTGGTATAGTTTATTTTGGATATAAATTTTTATCTTGATACTTCATACTGAGAAAAAAAAGTATAATTTTTTTCTTAAATTGTCTAAATCACAAATTACTATTTTTCCTAAATTTTAATTGTGCCATCTGTATTCTCCTATGTTCCCTTTTTTAAAAATTAATAAACTTTGTTTTTTTTAGAGTAGTTTTAGGGTCACAGCAAAATTGAGCAGAAAGTACAGTTCCCATATACCCTGTCTCCACACACATGTTGTTCGGTCGTTAAGCATGTCTGACTCTCTGTGACCCCGTGGACGGCAGCATACCAGGCTTCCCTGTGCTTCACTATCTCCCGGAGTTTGCTCCAATTCATGTCCATTTAGTAAGTGACACATATAACCTCTCCCAATATCAACATCCTGCACCAGAGAAATACATTTGTTACAACTAATGAACCTGCATTGACATGTTAGCATCCACAGTCCATAACTTACATTACGGTTCACTCTTGGTATTGTACATTCTGTGAGTTTTGGCAAATGTATAATGACATGTGTCCACCACTGTAGTGTCATACAGGATCGTCTCATTGTTCTAAAAACCTTCTGTGCTTTACCTGTCTTTTTTTCTTTTTAAACTTTTCTTGTCCTCTGATACTATATTGAACTTCAGCTCCATTGTGAAATAAAGCTTTGCCCTCCAACCCTGAAGAAAAATATTAAAACAGACAAATCTGATCACAGGTTGTTTTCCCTTTTATTCTTACCTAACTTCAAACAGGTGATGGAAAGTGAAGAGTTCATGTTGCTTCCAGCCAATCAACTCATTGATATAATATCTAGTGATGAACTAAATGTTCGCAGTGAAGAACAGGTGTTCAATGCAGTGATGGCCTGGGTTAAATACAGTATTCAAGAAAGACGTCCTCAGTTACCCCAGGTATGCAGGGAAATGCTTCAAGTAACTGTTTTGTACTGGATAAAGTAATACATATTTGATTTGCAAAAAAGAAACAGTTATCACTGTCATTCGTATTAGACTGTAAGAAAGACCATCTCTTTCCAAATAACCAAGGAGATTAAGTGTTAAGCATTTTAAGTGTTTATCATTATGAACTTTTTGCTACTTTTCTTTCTCTGTTTTGCATCAACTGTAGGTTTGGGCTATAGCATAAATCAGAACCTAAATGGTACATAATGAACAAAAGAAAGCAAGGATGGCAGTTATCATGTCTCCCTTCTCTATGATTTGGAAACCCCACCACAGTTTGAAGAGTACAGGAATAATATGGTTCATAAGTGGTCACTAAATGACATGTTTGATGTTCTTGTTATTATGATTACAGTCCTTAGCAATTTGATAGTATATTCTTCTAGATTGTTATTAGAAGAGTCTATACTGCTGAAAGCATAAAGAAGCATGCTAAAGTGATACTGATTATTCTAATTACTGAACTGGTGGTTGCAATAAATTTAGTTTTGTATTTATGCCTTCCATCCTCATTATTTATTAGACCAATTAATTAATCCAATTAGATCTCAAAACAGTGGGAAACACAATCAGGGAGCATGAGTTATATATTCTCTTAAATACCTTACAGATGGAGTTTGTGCCTTTAATAGTGTTTATTATCTCATAGGTGCTGCAGCATGTGCGGTTGCCTTTGCTTAGTCCCAAGTTCCTGGTGGGCACTGTAGGCTCTGATCCCCTCATCAAAAGTGATGAAGAATGCAGGTATGAATGGTCCTGGATGGGAAAAATCAACAACTGAACATTCCTGTTCTCTCCTAATTTCCTTATTTGTATTGCTTCCTAAATATTATATTTTTTTAGTGCTGTAGTCAAGGCAGTATTTAACAGATTTTTCTTCTGGGCTAGAGTCAAGAGGAAGAAGAGAAGACTGAATTTCCAGTATTCCACTCCTAAATTAGTTTGTTTTTTTTTTTATGCATGGCATTTATTGGTGTAGAGTGGCAATAAAGAGGTAGATTTCTAAGATTTAATGCAAGCTTGAGTTTGAAGAGACAATTCTCTGCTAGTATATATTTTTTTGAGATAAGTTAAATAACGTTGTTGACTCCATCATAGAAGTGTGTCAGAAGCACTTTTTCCATTCCATCACATATGCCTTGTTAGGAAATAGGAGCAGCCTTGCTTTCTGAGATCGTAGACAGAGTTAAAGGTCTGCTACACCCTTAAAGCAGCTGTGGAAAGATTTCCACTAGAGTTTGGTGACGCAGTTTAATAAATTTTTTTTGATTGAAAGAAATTCTAAATGTTTTTACAAAACAAACAAAACATTTATTTTATTGGGCTATCTCTGAACTACAGTATATATAAAATTATAAACTACTTTTCTGCTTGACAGATTTTAAGGTTTAGTTTCAAATATGAAACCTCATGGTGTTTTTAACTATTTCTTCCTAGCATGTTACATTTATAAAAATGAAACAGTGAGTCAGAACTCTCTTTAAACTACACAAATCTTTGGATCTCTCTTAGTGACTAAAGAAACTTGTTCTAGAATCAGGGATCTCTAAAACAGAGGTAGAACATAATAGATTCATTTGCATTTCTTCAATAATTTGAAGCCTGTTCCTTTAACAGGAGGTGTTAGAGAGGGTTTTATGTGTTTACCTTTTAAACTTAAAGACAAATGGGGGACTGCCCTGGTAGTCCAGTGGCTAAGAATTTCCAATGCAGGGGACGTGGGTTTGATCCCTGGCTGGGGAACTAAAATCCCACATGCTGTTGAGCAACCAAACCTGCATGCTTGGAACCAAGACCCAATGCAGTCTAAATAAATAAAGTTAAAAAAAAAAAAAAGACAAATGGTAATTAATTTCCCTAAATACTCACAAAGTCACTTGTTTTTTCATTTATTTATATTAGTTGGAGGCTAATTACAATATTGTAGTGGTTTTTGCCATACATTGATATGAATCAGCCATGGATTTACATGTGTTCCCCATCCTGAACCCCCCTCCCACCTCCCTCCCCATCCCATCCCTCTGGGTCATCCTAGTGCACCAGCCCTGAGCACTTGTCTCGTGCATCAAACCTGGACTGGCGATCTGTTTCACAGTTGATAATATACATGTTTCAATGCTATTCTCTCAGATCATCCCCCCTCACCTTCTCCCACAGAGTCCAAAAGTCTGTTCTATACATCTGTGTCTCTAGTCACTCTAGTAGCCTGTTCCTACTTAGAGAATGAACTTATGGTTGCCGGGGTGGAGGGGGGGTGAGGGGAGGGGAAGAGATGGGGGTTTGGGATGGACATGTAAACCCTGCTATATTTAAAATGGATAACCAACAGGACCTACTGTATAGCTGAGTCCCTTTGCTATTCACCTGAACTTATCACAACATTGTTAACTGGCTACACCCCAATACAAAATAAAAAGTTTTAAAAAAGGAAACAGTTTGTTCCTTTTATTGTGACCTTATTATTTACTAGCTGTGTGACCTTATTCAAGTTACTTGAACCTCTTTCTGGTACAGTTCCTTTATTTATAAAATAAGGATAATAACAGTACCTATTCCATAGGGCTGTAGTGGAGAATAAATGAGTTAATATGTATTAAGCCCCTGTTATTGTTGTTACTATTAATTCTGTGTTTGTCCCTAAGTATTAGCTCTATAATATTCTTTCTAGGAACGCTTGAACAACTTAATTAAAAGCCAGCAACTAGGAGATCACAGTCTTTGTTTTTAGCTGAGGAAGCTAGAAAAAGTTCTTGGTCATCAGCTTGGGATTTTGAGGGGTTTTGTTTTTATTTTTAGCATAAATTCAGAAGAGGCCTTAGCAAAATCATATACTGGAAGTACATTATTGGGTCACACCTGGCACTGGTCCAGCAGGAATAAATTACTTGTAATATAAATAGAGAAATGGAAATATAGTGTAATTTAGGAAGCACTTTCAGAGTTGAGAAAGAACAGAGTAACATATTGAATTTGTACTAGTCAGATACTAATCACTCAAAGGACTCAAGTGAAGTATAAGTACATAAATAGTTTAAGTTAGGATACTTTACTTAACAAGTGTAATTACTAGGTTCTTCTCATAAAGTACCTTTATAGAAAAAGACAAAACTGTTCATCCTCAGTAGATTTATTGAGAGTGAACTATTCATACAGTCCCAAATAGAAAATTAATATTAAATGATAGTAGGGTGTTTCTTTTTAGCAATCCAAATTTTGACCTAGTTTTATTACTTAAATTCATTGAGCAAATATCTAGTGTTGTGGCTGATGTGCTCCTTTGCCAGTATCCTGCAAAAGCTAATCAAATTCACTAGAAGGCAGTAACTATGCAGACTGGTAATTAAGTTGTAATTTTTAGTTTCCCATAAGTCATTGTTAGTCCCAAGCATGTTGAGTTTTAGACTAATTTGCAGTAAGATATGAAGTCATGATGGAAATACCAGTCAATTCACAACTCATAGTGTGACTAGCATCATTGCTGTCAGGTTTGTGACCTTTATAATACTGGCTGGCGGGATTTCCCCGGCAGTCCAGTGGTTAAGACTCCAAGCTGCCAGTGCAGGGTACACGGGTTCAATCTCTGAGATCCCACATGCCATGTGCCCCAAAAAATAAATAACTAGCCTAAATCAATAAAAATGCTGGCTGTCATTCATGATTTGGTTTGATTTATGCTGCTCCCCTTTGCCATCTTACATATCCCTTAGCCATATTGGGATTTGATTAACAATATTATTTAGACATTTGGAATAAAGGCAGAATTTTTTTCACAGAGACTTGGTAGATGAGGCTAAAAACTATCTCCTGTTGCCTCAAGAACGACCATTAATGCAAGGACCAAGGACAAGACCACGGAAACCTATTCGATGTGGAGAAGTACTCTTTGCAGGTTTGGATCTTAATATACTGTGGCTAAACTGAATATTTTCCACATGAGAAATTGTCTTTGGAGCAGTCCTTTGGACAGTTGTGATATCCACTGTCATAAGAAATACATAATGACTTACCATGGTGACTTCCCTGGTGGTCCAGGGCTTAAGACTCCACACTTACACTACAGCAGGCACGGGTTCAGTCCCTGGTTGGAGAATTAAGCTTCTGCATGCCACACAGTGCATGGCCAAAGAATAAATAAGTAAAAATTTTTTAATGTTAAAAAAAAATGTACACACCTTTTGAAAACAAAAAATAACTTACGTATCTTGCCTCTTAACTCATGAGCCAACACTGGTACTTTCGAAAGAATGCTGTATTTTTATATAACCTAAAAATGTCATGCAGTGGATGTTTTGTTATCATAAATCATATGCATGAATTTATATTCCAGTGTGCAAGTCACCTCTTAAGTACATGGAACTGTCAAAAGATATTATCTCACATCAAACAGTTATACTCTTTTATAGCTCTCCCGAGCTAGATTGAGCCTAAGACATCATGTTGTATCATTCTGCTGCCGCCGGCTGCCCCTAAATATCTGAGAACTTTCAATCTTAGATGTTTTACTTCTATCCACATAAATTCAGCTCCCTTAGTCACTTGAATAGCAACTTTCACAATGTTTAGTAAAACATTTTCTCACTAATTCTGTCTTAGTCAGCTCAGACTGCTATAACAGAAAAGCATATACTGGGTGGCTTACAAACAGTAGAAACTTATTTATTTCTTACAGTTCCGGAGGCTGGGAAGTAGTTTGGTGTCTGCTAAGGGCCCACTTCATTCTTCTTCATAGACTCCATCTTTTCATCTTTTGCTATGTCTTCAGGCAGAGGAAGGGGCACAGGATCTCTGTGAAGTCTCTTTTATAAAAGCACTAATTCCATTCGTGAGGACAGAGCACGTCCCTAAAGCCTCACCACCTGATACTATCACACTGAGGATTAGATTTCAATATACGAATTTTGGAGGGACACATTGAATCTATAGCAAATTCTTTCTCTTCAGTTTTTCTTTTCAAATCCTGATTCATGGAGAAAGATGGAACTTATGGTAATCTTTTTATTTATGCTCCCACATTTCAGAATTTCATTACTCTTAAATATAGGCTTCCTGGGATTCTGTTTGATGTGTGAAGCGTTCTATCACTTTTCATCAGGAAATCCTGTAGAATCACTGGGTCATAGTATCCTTTCCCATCAACCTAAACAGTTGCCTATCTTTTCCCCTTCGGTTTTATTTTCTCTTGGCATGTGGGAATGTATTTTCCCACATTTTTAGAAGAAAAGTTTGACAATTTATGTTTGATTTCTCCTTTTTAAATTTTTTTGTCTCAATTTCTTCACATAGAATATTGCTGCATTTCTTCAAGAAGAAAATGGATGCCAAGTTTTCTTTTTCTCTCTAATCCTCATCAGGCTTTTTTTCCTCTCTTTTGAAAGCATTCCTTCATTCTTGTTTTAGATTTCAAACTCAATTATTAATTTATCATGTACTGAATTCTCCTGTACTCCTAGTATCCTAATGCTTCTGTTCATTGTTATTAACAAATTTATTTCTATTATCATTCTTACTTATTCCTGTGACTTTACTTCCTATATATGCATGCTCAGGTACATATTCACATACTCATATAGGTTTACACAGACGCTTGCTTGCATGCTCACACCTATATACATCTGCCTCTTCACTCCCACATAGCATCTATAGTTGCCATCAGTTGGTGAGTAAATTTATTGCCAGATCTGATTAAGTTCCCAGGGAAATCTTTATAACATTAGTTTAGCTTTGTTGACTAAACTAGATAAATTATATTGTTAAAAGTCTTTTATTTATAAAAGCAGTTTGTTGTGCCAGCTCCCTGTACATATAAGAATGCTATAAACATCAGAGTTTCTGTTTCCCCAATTGTGTTGTCTATTTTTTTTTAATTAGAAGGAAGCAAGATCTAATTATTTGATACCTGTGGTTTATTTTCATGATATCAGGTTGGTTTCAGGAATTCTAGTGGTAGGGCCATCTTTGTGGAGGTATATACATTGTTATCAAGATCTATTAAATATTTTATTTGGCTATTATAGTACCTGAAGCAGGGATGACAATATACTACTGCTTCATGAGCCTCAGAACATTCTGGCAGAGATTAGCAACTAGATTAAGGAAGAGGGGAGGATAATGGAAACTCAGGGGAAAGTGGAACAGAAGAGAACCCCTATATGATCAAAAGCTAGAAACTAAACCAAATAGGTGTATGGGAAGTATATTTCACATCTAGGGCTCTTTCTGGATTCAGTGGTGGGAAAGTACCAGTCCAGTGGAACTAGACAAGGTACACCTTTGGGGATGCTGAGAGAAAATACTGTAGCTCTATTAAATAGAAATTTAAACTTGACTTCACCCTGGTGGGCTACAGTCCATAGGGTCACAAAGAGTCGGACACGAGTGAGCAACTTAATTTTCTTTCTTTCTTTCACTTGGATTATTCAACACCTGCCATCTTTATCCTGCTGGTTCCCACCATTTTCTTCCAATGTGACATGATTATAATCAGGTTCCATGTTTTCAATGTGTAACCATCTTCACTAAAATCTCATTCGCCTCTTTTGATTGTATAATGGTGTTAATGAATCACACTTTGCCTTTTTTAGAAGCCATTTAAAGTCATTTAAATTGGAACAATTTCATGATCTCAAACTCTTGCTAGTAATCTCATAATTTCATATTGCTGATTGGGTATCCGATTCCTCCACTATATTGTTAACTACTTCAGAGCAAGGACCAGTTCTGATTTATCTTTGTAGTCTCTAGATTGTATAGCAATCTTGTCAGAACAGGCACTAAATAAAGATTAATCGCATGCTGTTGATCCTGCTGAACACTAGTGAGAGATTAGCATCGACCCATCATAATGATGGGAAAGTAAAGCTGGAGAACAGTAATGGACTGTTAATGTCACTTCATGAATGAAAGATTTACTTTTGAGTAACATTTTCTTTTTCTGAACACAGAAGTGAATACATGTGCAATGTGGTGGCTCAGCTGCTAAAGAATCTGCCTGTCATGCAGGAGACCTAGGTTCCATCTCTGGGTTGGAAAGATCCCCTGTATAAGGGAATGGCTACCCACTCCAGTATTCTGGCCTGGAGAATTCCATGGATTGTATAGTCCATGGGGTCGCAAAGAGTCAGACATGACTGAGCAACTTTTACTCACTCACACATGCAATATAGAAATTGACTAACAGAAAAATATAAAGAATAAAAGTTAAAGCATCTATCACTTCTTTTACACTCAAGGTTTCCATTTTCATTTGTAGAGAAAAGCCATTAGGTCTTTTCTAATGGCTGGTCTTTTCTCATGGCTTTTCTGTACAACTGGTATCGGTTTTCCCTGCTTTCTTAGTCTCTTTATGCCAGGTCTGAGCTTTATTCTTGAGTCATACTATTACACTGATATTTTAGATCTTGACTCATCTGTCTCTACTTAAAACTTAATCCTTAATTTTCTTTGATTATTATTGTAATTTTGTTTTACATTATCTTTGGAATGCAAATTACCAGTTCTCACTTAACTTTGGAAAATTGAGTCTTCCTTTTTTCATCCTGGAAGCCTAAGATCAAATCTATAATCTCAGTAGTTTTTTTTACTCAGAAGCATTTACTCCTGTTGATGTCTTCTGGCTTTTCCTCTTGTTTTCCATTAGGTTTACTTGATGCTTCTCAATTCTGTGTTTCTGTTTTGTTTGGGATTTTTTTTTTTTTTTTTTAGTGTTCATAGTTCATTGGTCTTTATCACAGATACTTTATGAAAGTTGCCTACTTTAAGGTAACACTTTTTGACCAAATCCGTCTTTGAAGTAATTTTTTTTAGAGTCAACATCTCACACATATAAAACTATATATTCTCTTTTCAGCAATATTTTTCCTTAAGTACATCACTTAACCCAAATTGATAATTCTCACAGCAGAAACTATGCATACACTTTATCTTGCTAAATACCATGTACATGTATGTGTGCTCACTCACTCAGTCATGTCCAACTCTGTGCAGCCATAGGACCATACCCCATCAGGCTCCTCTGTCCTTGGAATTTTCCAGGCAAGAAGACTGGAGTGGGTTGCCATTTCCTCCAAGGGATTTTCTATACCCAGGGATCGAACCCCACATCTCCTACACTGGCAGGCGGATTCTTTACCACTGAGCCACCTGGGATGACCCAAGTACACTGTGCTTGACTTCTAATAATAACTTAGTTCAGTCCCAGTTATTGCAATCACCTGCTGCTTTGGAAATTATAATTAACATAAAATTGCCATGAGGCAGTAGAATTGAACAGCTCTTTCCTTGTTTCCCCAAGTCACAAGAAAGGTTTAAATTTGATTTCTTAATGGCCTATCTTTTTTCCCTTTAGTATCAAAGAATACAGTTTATGAAGTGATATTAACTTCATTTGCAGCCATGAAGTCCAATAAAAAGCTGGTTTCAATGGCTTTCATTATAAAATTGTGCCTGAGTTTTAATAATTAGGCTTGATTTGTCTCAAGTGCTTATAACCCTACATTTGCAGCCAAATTTTATGTTAGAAGTGATGGTACTTTCTGTGATATTGAAACTCCAGGCATATATCCCAGAACAGAATTCAAATTGAAGCAAATTGATATATACAAAACTTACTGTGACTTAGTCGAATATCCTAATTTAAATGAAACCGTAATAAAATGTATACAGCATATTGAGATTTGAAATAAGGAAGTGAGTTTTCAAATCCAGCAGAAGACGGTTAGAAACATTCTCATTTTAGTCTGGCTCAGGAAGTTATTGAGACCTCCTTGAAACCATTAGCTTTCAAATGTTTTGAGATTAAGTTATCTTTAGACCTCACCCTCTATGCTCCAGAATCTAGCTCTTATTTTAGATTGAAATGGAGATGATTTTAAAGAAGAACAAATTAAAATTTCTTGCTATAATTAGTTTTCTTTTTTTTCAGGGAGCACTCAGAGCTTTACTGAACTTAGTTTGAACCTTTTATTCTGAGTATTACTTTTGAAAAATGTAATTTCTTCAAAATGTTTTCTGATCTTAAATGTCATGTTGGATATTGTAGACTTCATTACAGACCAGATAAACAGAAAACAAAACATTTTGAAATATGTCATAAGAATTTCTGTATTATTTTTAGTTACAAGACAGTCTGTAAAGAGATCATGAGTAATGAGCCAAAAATCCGTCCCCAAAAAGAATAAGATTATGGTAATCCCAGTGGAATAAGCAAAAATCATAATTTATGTTTTAACTTGCTTCTAGAGGCATCTGGCAAGTCCAAGCATTAGGGCTATTTAATGGTGAGCAGTGAGTGATGTGCTTTAGGACAGATATTCTGCTGACCATTTCTGTTACTTCCCCAGTTGGTGGTTGGTGCAGTGGAGATGCCATTTCTAGTGTTGAACGATATGATCCACAGACTAATGAATGGCGAATGGTAGCTTCAATGAGCAAAAGGCGATGTGGAGTTGGAGTCAGTGTTCTTGATGACCTGTTATATGCAGTAGGAGGCCATGATGGATCCTCTTATCTTAATAGTGTTGAAAGGTAAGGTCAATTTGAATTTTTTCCTCTACTATCCATATTGTTTTGTTTGAGATACTAATTAGAAACTGATGTAACTTGTTGCTTCAGTTTTGTGTCTGTGGCACGAGTTGGCATCCTAGACCACTTACTGTGACATATAAGTCCTTTATGATCTGACCTCCACCTATTTTTCTAGTCTATCTTCCTCAGCACACCACTATTTCTTAAACACTCTAGTGCAGACCCACCAAATTGCTTGCAGTTCCTGGACATACTATCCCCTTTCGTTCTTTCTGCCTGTATATTTGCATGCCATTCTTTCTCCCCTGGAATCTCTCTTAAAGATTCAAAGGTTATTTATTATATAAAGCCTTCTCTGGCACCATGCAGACTAGTTACTCAGTCCTCTGATCTTTCACAAGCATTTTGAATATACTTGTACATGTCACATTGGCTATAATTGTTAAAATATCTTCCATATCTATCACAATGCCTGTCACACTGGAAACAGACAAAAATTGATTTTTTAATAACTTCTAGCTTCTTGTCACCTACCTTTTTTCATTCAGCCATGTTCTTGATACTTATGGAATACATCTATGAAACCTTTCAGTGTATCAAGATCTAGAGATACAGATTCTGTAGTTGAAAAACAACATGAACATCAGAAGGATCAGCGCCATAGAAGTTTAAAAAAACACACACTTAAAAACAAATAGAAAAAAAAAAAAAAAAACAAATAGAATTAAGTAAGGGTGGAAATGATAAATATTAACTATATCATATGTCACTGCATTTATAAGCCTAGCCAAATTTTCTTTGTGTAATACAGACCCTGTCTTGATGTGTTCTCTGTAGGTACGACCCCAAAACAAACCAATGGAGCAGCGATGTGGCTCCCACAAGCACCTGCAGGACAAGTGTTGGTGTGGCTGTGCTTGGAGGCTTTCTCTATGCTGTGGGTGGCCAGGATGGCGTGTCTTGCCTCAACATTGTTGAAAGGTGATTTTTGTAACTCATTTTCAGTTTTGTTTTGTTTTTTAAAGAATATAGAGAGCTTTTTAAAATGAATAAGTTTAGAACACTAGAAATTCACTATCCAGTAGATTTCCCATGGGCTGTAAGGAAAAGGTTTTCAGTTAACCTTATAGTCTAGGAAGATGAAAGATATAACCCATTTAAACTTACATGTTATACTGGCTGAGCCTAACACTGAAATGTTTTAAATTACATTTTATGTATGATATCAAGCATACCACTTCTGAAATCTGTTCTGATTTTTTCCCCCAGTATTTAGAATGACTTTCCTCAGAGTTCCTTCAGAAAAATGATTAATTCTTGGTGCAGCATATATCTTATAAGGACTGTATTTTGTATATGGATTCTCATTAATTCTCGAAGTATACTTATGGAAATATTGGTGGGCTGCCTTGATTTACTTTATTCTTTTACAGATCAGTGAATTTTGGTGAAATAGATTCTATTCTTAATTTCTTGCTCCATCATTTTTTTGTCATTCTATCTTAGAGATTAGGCCTTGGAATCTCATGCACTTAGTTACTGGCAAGAACATACTATACTGCATCCCCTCTTCTTAAAAAGAAATGTTTTGAAATAGCATTTACTAATTGTGTTATCATAATTAAGTAGACGAGTTTAACTCTGTCTTAGAAATAAAGTTACAGATAACTCTTGAAAGCAATGCCAGTTCCCTTTTATGTCTGTCAGGACACTTATTTCTCCACTTTCAAAACTCTATGCAAGGGGATTCTGGGAAGATAGTTGATTTATAATGTTGTGTTAGGTTCGAGTGTACAGCAAAGTGATCTGTTATACATATATCCATTCTTTTTTAAATTCTTTTCCCATATAGGGCATTACAGAGTATTGAGTAGAATTTCCTGTGCTATACAGTAGGTCCTTATTAATTATCTATTTTATATATAATAGTCTGTATGTGTCAATCCAGTCTTAGAGTTTATCCCTCCCCTGCCCTTACCCCCTGGTTACCATAAGTTCATTTTCTATATCTGTAACTCTGTTTATGTTTTGTAGATAAGTTCATTTGTAGCCCCTTTTTTAGATTCCACATAGACGGTATCATATGAAGTTTGTCTGTTTCTGACTTCACTCAGTATGACAATCTCTAGGTCCATCCATGTTGCTGCAAATGGCATTATTCATTCTTTTTTATGTCTGAGTAATATACCTTTGTATATATGTACCACATCTTCTTTATCCATTCCTGTTGATGGACATTTAGGTTGCTTCTATGCCCTGGCTATTGTAAAGTAGTGCTGCAGTGAACACTGGGGTGCATGTAAGTTTTTTAATTATGATTTTCTCTGGATATATTCCCAGGAGGGGGATTGCTGGATCATAAGGAAGCTCTACTTTTAGTTTTCTGAGGACCCTCCATGTTATTCTCCATAGTGGCCATACCAGTTTACATTCCAGCCAACAGTGTTGGAGGGTTCCCTTTCCTCCACATCCTCTCCAGCATTTATTGTTTGTAGATTTTTTTGATCAAGGCCATTGTGACTGGTGTGAAGTGGTACTTCATTGTACTTTTGATGTGCACTTCTCTAATAATTACAGATATTATCATGTGCTTTTTAACCATCTGTATGTCTTCTTTGGAAAAATGTCTGTTTAGATCTTCTGCCCATTTTTTGATTGGGTTGTTTGGTTTTTTTAATTGAGCTGCAGGAGCTGTTTGTATATTTTGGAGATTAATCCCTTATCAGTTGCTTCATTTTCAAATATCTTCCCCCATTTTGAGGGTTGCATTTTCATTTTGTTTATGGTTTCCTTTTCAAAAGCTTTTGAGTTTGTTTAGGTCTCATTTGTTGATTTTTGTTTTTATGTTCATTACTCTAGGAGATGGATCAAAAAAGATCGTGCTGCAATTTATATCAGAGAGTGTTCTGCCTATATTTTCCTATAAGACTTTTATAGTATCTGGTTTTACATTTAGGTCTTTAATCCATTTTATTTTTGGGTATGATGTTAGGTTGTGTTCGAATTTCCTTCTTTTACATGTAGCTGTTCAAGTTTTCTCAGTACCACTTATTGAAGAGACTTCCCTGTGAAGCCCTTCCTAAATTCCTGATTCATGGAAACATACGGTTAGTGTGTTAAGTCACTGAGCTTGGGGTGGCTTGTTACACAGTGGTAGGTAACTGGAGCACTGGTACTGTTATCTCAGGAACTCAGAGGAGCTGCCTCTCAGAGCTGTGACTAAAACTTCCAGGCTTAGCTTTGGAAGTGCCAGAAAAAGTCTAGAAACTGAAATTAACTGTGACAGCCAGAGTGAAGGGCCATTGCTGAGACAATATTGACAGGGTTGGCAAACAAACAGAAAGTGTCTAGTCTTTCCTTTTGGCAAAATCTAGTAGAGAGCCACCTTAGCAAAGGAGAAACGTAGTTTTCAGGTTTCTAGCCCCAGCATCATAAGTCAGAATACTAATAACAATGGAAAATGTTAGATAATCACTGTACACTGGACCATACCAAATCTATATATCTAACGTATCTGTAGCATGATTTCATACCTTATGGAAACAGCTTCACTTAACAAAAACATGCGTGCAGTCTTTGGTTTCTCTTACTGCAGGTATGATCCAAAGGAGAACAAATGGACTCGGGTGGCTTCTATGAGTACCAGAAGACTAGGCGTAGCTGTGGCTGTGTTAGGAGGTTTCTTATATGCTGTAGGTGGCTCTGATGGGACATCTCCACTCAACACAGGTTAGTCCCTTCCAGAGTCAGTCTGGTTCCCCCAAATCAACACATTTTTCTTAGGAGAGTCCCCTCACAAAAAGTATAAGAAGTCCATGTTATCCTATAATTTATTAAGAAAATTGTTTTTCCACTAGGAGAGTGCAACTCATAGCTCTTCATCAGGTCTTCTGCAGACATCATCTACTGGTGTATTTCCAAAGTATTTCTTTCTCCCTTCCTTTCACAAGTTGCTGGGAATTTATAGCATTTATGCAATGCTATATAACATTATATAAATGCTAGAGAGAGAAACTTATTACTGTAAACCATTTTATAGCTATCATCTCATTTAAACATACAACGAAACACCACAAGTCATCTAGCTTAGAACTAGGTACTTTGACTCCAACACATGTCCTTTCCACCACACCTAAAAGAAATCAGTCTCTGATGAGAGTATAGTGGTAGATGAGTCTTTCTCAAAATGAAAAATCAGACTGCTTGTTGAAAGAAAACATGTTATCAAAAAGCAGAGTAGCTATGAAGAGAACTCGAGGTGGGAGGAGGTGATTGAACAGTCCCTCACTGGTGTTCTTTTGCCCGCAGTGGAGCGTTACAACCCTCAGGAAAACAGATGGCACACCATAGCCCCCATGGGGACCCGGAGGAAACACCTAGGCTGTGCAGTGTATCAGGATATGATCTACGCCGTAGGAGGCAGAGACGACACTACAGAGCTCAGCAGTGCTGAGAGATACAACCCCAGAACTAACCAGTGGTCTCCAGTGGTGGCTATGACATCCCGCCGTAGTGGAGTAAGTGCCTGGCTACTGGAAACTGAAAAGCAAGCTCCAAAAGAGGGAGGGCTGTGCAGAAGAAGTCTGATCTGTAAAATGTAATACAATGGGACACAGAGGGGATGCACTGTTTATGCAGAACAACCCCTATTACTTTTGTACTGGAAAAAAATGTTAATTTCTTTTGATTACTGTTGTCCCAAGAAGATACATAACTTATATCCAATCACATCTTTACTTAGAGAATTCCTTTTTATGATTTTTACTGAAGTATAGTTGATTTACATTGTTTATTTCTGCTGTATAGCGAAGTGTATAGTTATATTCTTAATACTCTTTTCCATTATGGTTTATCCCAGACTACTGAATATAGTTCCCTGTGCTATACAGTAGGACCTTGTGGTTTATCCATTCTATATGTAATAAATTGCACCTTATGTTTTATCTTATAATCAGTTGCTTCTTTGAAAGGCATCTCCCTGTCTTATCTACGTTACCTAATTTTACTCATGTTCATTGATATTTATCGGATATATGGGTTCATCTGTACCTAATGAAGCTAAATATTCCTACCTAGTGTTTCTAGGCGATATTCTAAGTAGTTGACATACCAATTAAATGTTTAGGCAGAAACACATCTGGCCCTACCACCAGTCTACACAGACTGGTTTGAGTCCATCCCATCTATAGTATAGATGACCTGTGTCATGGTCTAGACCATGAACAATGACCTGTGACTACAAGCAACTTCCAGGGTGGAGTGTAGAAGTTATCCATCCTAGGAGATTTGACTCAGGGTGAAATTTAACCAATAAACCATTGATCCCATCAGGAGCCCATCAATGTAGGATAACAGGTAGGATAACCCAGCTTTAGCTAACAATTTCATAATCTGATAAAAGGGAGTGAATTCTGATTTGCAGAGATCCGAGAACACCACCAGTGGGCATCAGTTCGTCAAAGCATTCACATGTCTATGGCTCTTTATTAGTGTCAACAGCAGCTTCTCTGTCATGTTCCTATTGTTTTCACTGCTACATTGTGTTGATTACATAGCCACCCATTTAGCCAATATTTATCAAGTGCTTACTGTGTGCTGGAAAATGTCAATTTTCATTCCATCCCAAAGAAAGGCAGTGCCAAAGGATGTTCAAACTACTGCACAATTAACTGCAGTTATCTCACACACTAATAAAGTAATGCTCAGAATTCTCCAAGCTAGGTTTCAACAGAACGTGAACTATGCGCTTCCAGATGTTCAAGCTGGATTTAGAAAAGGCAGAGGAACCAGAGATCAAATTGCCAGGATCTGTTGAATCATAGAAAAAGCAAGAGAATCCCAGAAAAACATCTACTTCTGCTTCATTGACCATGTGGATCACAACAAACTGTGGAGAATTCTTCAAGAGATGGGAGTACCAGACCCCCTGATCTGCCTTCTGTGAAACCTGTATGAAGATCAACAAGCAATAGTTAGAACCGGGCATGGAACAACAGACTGGTTCAAACTTGGTAAAGGAGTACGTCAAGGCTGTATATTGTCACCCTGCTTATTTAACTTACATGCAGAGTACATCATGCGAAATGCTGGGCTGGATGATGTACAATCTGGAGTTAAGATTTCCAGGAGAAATATCAATAACCTGAATTATGCAGATGATATCACCTTATGGCAGAAAGCAAAGAGGAACTTAAGAGCTTCTTGAAGAAGGTGAAAGAGGAGAGTGAAAAAGCTGGCTTAAAACTCAACATTCAAAAAACGAAGATCATGGCATCCGGTCTCATCACTTCATGGCAGATAGATGGGGAAACAATGGAAACGGTGACAGACTTTATCTTCGTGGGCTCCAAAATCACTGCAGATGGTGACTGGAGCCATGATTAAAACGTGCTTGCTCCTTGGAAGAAAAGCTGTGACCAACCTAGACAGCATATTAAAAAGCAGAGACATTACTTTGCTGACAAAGGTCCATCTAGTCAAAGCTATGGTTTTTTCAGTAGTCATGTATGGATGTCAGAGTTAGACCATAAAGAAAGCTGAGCACTGGAGAATTGATACTTTTGAACTGTGGCATTGGAGAAGACTCTTGAGAGTCCGAAGGAGATCAAACCAGTTAATCCTAAAGGAAATCAATCTGAATATTCATTGGAAGGACTGATGCTGAAACTGAAGCTCCAATACTTTGGCTACCTGATGTAAGAGCTGACCCTGATGCTGAGAAAGATTGAAGGCTGGAGGAGAAGGGGACGACCGAAGAAGAGATGGTTGGATGGCATCACTGACTCGATGGACATGAGTTTGAGCAAGCTCTAGGAGTTGGTGATGGACAGGGAAGCCTGGCATACTGCCGTCCATGGGGTCACAAAGAGTCTGACACAGTTCAGTGACTGAACTGATGTTCTGGGAAAGCAAAAATGAGTATGACTTGATTCCTATCCTCAAAGAGTTCCCAATTTGGTAAAGGAAATTGAAGTGTTTACAGCTAACTAGGGTTTCCCTGGTGGCTCAGCAGTAAAGAATCTGTCTGCAGTGCAGGAGACATAGGTTTGATCCCTGGGTTGGGAAGATCCCCTGGGTAAGGAAATGGCAACCCACTCCAGTATTCTTGGCTGGGAAATCCCAAGAGAGAGGAGCCTGGAGGGCCACAGTCCATAAGGTCACAAAAGAGTCAGACACAACTTACCGACTAAACAACACAGAAGACAAATCCTCTAATAGCAGCATGTGCATTGTAGGAGAACATGGGAGAGTATGCTTAACACTTTTGGAACAGTGAAGAGACTTACTAGAGTAAGTTACATGTAAAGTACCATGAAAGAAGAGTAAGATTTTCTAGAAGAGGGAAAGAAAATATCAGGGAACAACACATGCAAAAGTATGGAGGCATTTAAAAAGTATGTTATTTTCTGGGACTAGCAACTAATTTGATATTAATGCAACATAGATTACATTAGAAAGTGAGGTTAAAAGGCAGGCAAGTATGGATTTCTGAAGGTCCTGCCATAATAAGGACTTTAAACTTATCTTTTAAAAGAGAATTTTGTTGACAACTTAGGTATTGGATCAGAACAGGCAAATACTAAAAGAACTGAGAGCAGTTTGGAGGTTCTTGCTCACTCCCAGTGAATGTTTTACCTAACATTCAAGAAATAAATGTTTTCAACTCTGTGTAAATATTCTAGTTGGGTATATAATTTTATAGTTCTCATAATTAAATAACTTTTGTGATTACTTTTTTCCTTCTGTGTTCAAGTAAACAAGAATGTAAGGCCATAAAGACTTATCTTTAATTAAAGAGATTTATCTATAAACCAGTCTAAATTCTCATAGTGATTCTCTAGTTTCTTCAGCAGCCACTGTGTTTTGGTCCCATAGGTTGGCCTGGCAGTAGTGAATGGACAGCTTATGGCTGTAGGAGGTTTTGATGGCACAACGTACTTGAAGACCATTGAAGTTTTTGATCCTGATGCCAATACATGGAGGTAACTTTTAAACTATGTTGCAAATCACCTCACTGCTGACCTGAAAATCATGGGCTTGAGATAATAGTCCATGACCATCAAAATCAGGATGGTCAGTACATTGAATTACCTCTGGCAGTATGTTGAAAAGGACTCAAAGTTACCCATATTCGATGGCTTATTTTGACCTCATTGCTCTAAAGGGGCTGATATCATACAAAATCTCTCTCTTTGGTAACTGTCCAGTTTTAAAATTAGAGATAGCAAAGACAGAAAAAAACAATCTCCCTGCTAGCCACACCATGTTCAGCTTAGGAAACTAAGGCACTGAGAAATAAAATGACCTGCCTAAGCAAGTTAGCGGTAGAATTAGAACCTGGACCTTTGTCTCCCAATCTGCCATTGCAGTTTTTACGCCCAGGAAATACAAGTTGCAGTTACTTTTTAAAAAAGATTTCACTTTAAAACTGATATTTTCCCTTGAGTTTTAAAAATACTTAAATATGTTATTATTCTAAAATAGATTTAATATTTAAAATAAAGTCTGTCAAATTTTAACAGTCACTTTTAGAGAAGAGGCTACATCTTAGGAGAGTTTAACTAAGTTAAACTGTATTTATAGGTCTAACTTTGCTTTTAAATCATCAGTTGTCTTAACAAATCCTTCCCAACTACTTAAGTAGTTCTTACAAATTCACATCATCAGGTGACTCGTGAATTTATTTTAAATATTCAAAAATGTTTACAAATTTAGCAAAATTCTCTTAAACCTTTCAACTTAAAATCTGAACTCTAAATCTTTGCTCAGTCATGCAGTTTTTCTTCATTCACAAAGCTAATCTGATAGATGCTCTAATATTCCAAAGTCTCTTAAAACACTACAAGAACTTAAAAGGTCTAATATATAGTTAATTCTCAAATTTAATATAAAACATTAGGAGTATGGGTTTGAGGTACTTTATACTAATACCTATTCTACATACTAGCTTTTCCAAGAAAATAGTTTTACCTTCCAAGCATTTGCGGTTTTCTTTCTCAGTAAGTTGGACTTACTTGCCTAAACAAGTCTGTGTAACCATCTCAGCAATTGAGGTTGCACATTAACCACAGATAACAGTCTGGACATGAGATCTGAGGCAGCAGAGGTTATGAAAGACTTTGCTCATGACCGTGCAAGATAAGCTGATATCTTCTATAGTCACTATTCCAGAAGGGACAGTCTTGGAAGTCCATTCCTGCTGCATTCTGAGTGTTTCTAATTGTGAACCTGTAACTACTCACCCAGCTTTTTTTCACTAGTTTATAAGATCCGACTCACAGGCTTACTGGGTCCTTTCATCCCTGGGAAAACCACTCTGACAGATACCTGAATGACACTCTTTGGATTCTGCATCTCCCATGCTCTGCAGGGCTCAGTGGTCACCATACTACAGTCAGACTTAGAACACTGTAGCACTCTTTGCTTCTACCTCCCATTTTCACAACCTCCTTCATGAAGTCAAGGTTTACTGAGTGTTCTAGACCCTAAGGATACAAAGGTGAACAAAACAGTAAGCATAATTTGGGAAGACAGCCACATTTATTTCTCATTTTCTGACCATGATCCTATGTAAGGACTTGTTTCTCAGCAACTATTACTAATATACGTTTGTAGTATTTGACCAAGTAATATTATGAAATTCTTAAGGATCAACTGTTGAGGGATTATAAAGTTTTCTATTAATCATAACCAGTTTTGTTCCATAAAGCTTTGAGAAGACTTCTAAGAGTCCATACAGAACAAAAGGATAAAAATAACTACCTGAAGCTTAGGCAAAAGGAAAATGTAGGTGGGGAAATATTATAGCCAGGGTCAAAATTAGCCACAAAAATGTAGAATATGTGATTCTGCATAATTGTTATTAAGTCAGTCTAGATGTAGAGTTATAAAGTTATAAGGCAAAAAGTGTATATGGCACTTCTCTTAAAATAGTATTCTGTAAGTCAGAGAATTTAGTCAGTGTCTGAAATAATTCTGCTACTTTCCAGTGCTCAGTTCCAGGTCCTAATCTTTGGAAGAGATGCACAAAGCTAAAAATATTAGTTGTGATAGACAAATAAATGTGTTTTATTAACATTTATGTTATGGAAGAAACAATGCTTTTTTCCATTGGAAATCTGATTGTGTTTCTTTCTTTGCAGGTTGTACGGTGGGATGAACTACCGTCGGCTTGGGGGTGGCGTAGGAGTTATAAAAATGACACACTGTGAATCCCATATATGGTGAACACACAGAAGACTGTCATGTATATCTTCCTCTGTATTCTGAAGCGCTTTGACTTTGGAGCTTTGTACAGCTCTAGAAAACACTAAACAAATCTTATTCTTTGCCGGTGCCTCAACATGTGGAAATACAAATACAGTGAAAGTACTTCACCTGCAAGATGCCACCTTTGCACAATAATTTTCGGTTCTGTGCAGAAAAATATTTATTTTTGGTTTTAATTTATCATGGGATTTTTTTTGTCGGGGAGGGTGGTTTTTTGCTTCTGTTTTTGGATTTAGCCTTCCTCCCATCAAAAGAAAGAAAAAGACAAAAAAAAATTTTTTTCAAGCAGTAAAACCTTATTTTTAAGATACTAAGTTTGAAACCACCAGTAAGGGAAGAGGGCTATATGTGATCTAGTTGTCAGTTCTAAGCACTCCATCCACAAGACTCCACTACTTACAGAGACTTACCAGTGACAAAAATAGGAATACAAAGTGTATTAGTTAGCCATCATTCTTGCACTAAGCACCAGAAGACTTGAAAAATCTAAAAAACAAAAGAAACATCTCATTTAACTAGGAAAATTCAAAAGGAATATTAAATCAATAAAACCAGGACTCAAATGCCAAAGTTTTCATCAGTGGAAGCTCACATCTTGTTTCCTTCCATATAAAACTTGTTTGCCGCTATATTTAAAGTCTTTTTTTCAAATATTTTCATTGAGTTTCTGCTAGATCTAGAGCTCTGCTCAGTGCCTCTACAAAACAGTGTACGATTCTCTCATACTGTCTTGAGAATCCCCTGGGAGAATCATGTGCAACTCTGCAAGAGTTTTTCTCAAAAACATTACTGACTGAAGCAACTTTCCTATTTCTTATTGCTACTAAGGACCAGCAGGGAGAAATGTCCTCTCCCCAGCAGTGAATACTGTTATGCAATTTACACTTGATGCTCAGGCCTGCTGAATTTGAGGCTTACCTGTAATCACAGCCTCCAAGGGGATGAATTCTTCAGTTCGTCTAATAGTACGCTAATGAGTGTAAAGTCACTTGAGGCATTTTATTAACAAAATCTTGGTTCTTTTATAAAGACTTATATCATTATCCTCATACTATAAAGCCACTGTTACTACTATTCTCAAATTGCACTTTCTGGTAAAAAGCTAACATTTTTAAGGAAAAAAAGATACATATTACAGTGGTTTAAGTTTTTTTTGTTATTGTGTTCGTAGATCAGTTTTTTCCAATGTATTTTGCAGGAAAATCTTTGAATAAGACTTTAACCACAACCAAAAGGAATAATCTTCTTTTTTTTCCTCCCCTCACTACAGAAATGTTTGGCAACATTTGTGTTTACATTTAAAGATCATTTGCACCTTTACAAGGAAAAATATAAGTATTTGGTAAATAATTGTTTACATGTATCATTTATGCTTTTTTCTAGCATGTATAACTTTTTAAAATAAAGGTAGTACTTACCATAAAAATTTTTGGTTAATGCTTTTTTAATGCCTGTATCTTTACTAGTTAATTTAGATTTTTCTGTTTCTATATCATATGTATTTTCTATATATAAAGTTATAAGTACTTTCAACCTTAAGGAATAAAGGGATTGACAGCTGGAATTATTAATTTTTATTATATACTTTATATAACAGTTATGTATTACCTAACCTCTAAACTCATTCTCTGGTGTGGAACTTAAAATCGTTCAATTTTGAGCTAGAAATACTTTTAATAATCATCTGGTCCAAACCCGTTTATTTCTCTGCTTTAAGACTGAAAACCAAGGAAATCCTGCCTATAAGTAAATAGTCAACGATAGAACCAACATTTGAAATCAGTTCCCCAAACTCCTACTCCATGTCTCTTTCTGTGCCACACAGCCACTGCAGACCCGAAACATGGTCTGGAATTAAATATACCGGTAGACCTAAAATTAAGTCTAGTATGCAACATTGAAAAAGTATAAAAACTTTTATGAGATCCTTATGGTACTGCATCATTAACAGTCAGTCTTCAAGACAAAAATCACATTTCCTAAGACTCTATTTCATATATTTGGAGGAAAGAAGAGGAATGATAACAGGAACAAAATTCTAAGAATTAGACTCTCCATAAGCAGGAAGTCCCCAGTGAAAGCAATTCACATGGCAGTGATTCATGAGTAGAGACCCATGAATAAACACCCAGAGTGTTTGTTGGAGCCTAAAGGGTTTTTCCTTCCTTCCTGAAGGTGCTACAGTTTTATTCAGTGAAATGTATTTATTCTACAGAAGACACTGGTGTAAAATAGAATATTACTTGCCTAGTGATTTCCATCACTTCATGGCAAATAGATTAGGAAACAGTAGCTGACTTTATTTGGGGGGGCTCCAAAATCACTGCAGATGGTGATTGCAGCCATGAAATTAAAAGACGCTTACTCCTTGGAAGGAAAGTCATGACCAACGTAGACAGCATATTAAAAAGCAGAGACATGACTTTGCCAACAAAGGTCCGTCTAGTCAAGGCTATGGTTTTTCCAGTGGTCATGTATGGATGTGAGAGTTGGACTATAAAGAAAGCTGAGTGCCGAAGAATTGATGCTCTTGAACTGTGGTGTTGGAGAAGACTCTTGAGAGTCCCTTGGACTGCAAGGAGATCCAACCAGTCCATCCTAAAGGACATCAGTCCTGGGTGTTCATTGGAAGGACTGATGCTGAAGCTGAAACTCCAATACTTTGGCCACAGGATGCGAAGAGCTGACTAATTTTAAAAGACCCTGATGCTGGGAAAGATTGAGGGCAGGAGGAGAAGGAGACGACAGAGGATGAGATGGTTGGATGGCATCACCAACTCAATGGACGTAGGTTTGGGTAGACTCTGGCAGTTGGTGATGGACAGGGAAGCCTGGTGTGCTGCGGTTCACGGGGTCACAAAGAATCAGACACGACTGAGCAACTGAACTGGACTTCCACAGCTCTATAAACTTGGAATTGAGTTGGGTTGGTGGTTATCTTCATTTTATAAGTAAAATGACATGGTAGAAGCTGAACCTCAAATGCACATCCCGATTCCAAATCCATTCTTTATACTGTTCTCCACATTCCCATATCTGATGTCACTGTTCCCCAGTTTTGTTCTCCAATCTTACCTGTATATATCTACATTGCAGAGACTAGTTCTTGACAACTGTGAAGTAGAAAAGGTCCTTCCTGAACAATATTTGAGTGAAAGTAAGGAAAAAGCATTTTAAATTTTATATTAATTTAGGAAACAGATGGAGGGGATAGGACAAGGAAAGAAATACAGGAGAGAAGAGAAGATGAAAGAGGCAAAAACAGCCTAGTAAGCCCAGATATCACTGGCTGGTTGTCTTAAGTAGTTTATGACATTGTCTCTGTAAGTTGCTCTGAAGTCTCTGTACTGGGAGTGATTCATAAAAATCGTCCTAGAAATGACAAAACTTCAACTTTAGTTGTCTCAAGGGTCCTTAACAATAGTAATCTTTAAGTTATTTGGTCACTTTGGGTTAGGAACTTACATTCTTTTAAATGTAGAAGATGGATGCTATTAAAAAAATGAAACTTTTAGTCACTCAGTCATGTCCAACTCTTGGCGACCCCATGGACTGCAGCCCATCGGACTCCTCTGTCCATGGGATTCTCAAGGCAAGAATACTGGAGAGGGTTGCCTTTTCCTTCTCCAAGGGATCATCCTGACCCAGGGATCAAACCTGGGTCTCTTGCATTTTAGGTGGATTCTTTACCATTTGAATATTATAACATCAAATATTCAGTGTTCAAATAACCGTCAGTAACCTATTAATATCCTAGCAAGTTAGAATATTTACTAAAGGTACTCCAAACTCTTAGGAAAAGAGGACAGATATCTCTGGTGTGAATTTAGATCAACGTGCATTTGGACTCCTACTGAACAGGTACGGTCCTTGCCTTCAAAAAGCTTAGCTTCACACTTTGAGTTAGATTAGTCATTCTCAAAGTGAACTCTGAAATCCGCAGGATTCTTTCAGAGTATGCATAGGTCAAAGCTTTTTCTTTAGTAATTGTAGGAAGTTTTTTACTTTTTTTCTTTTTTACTGTGATGACATTTGCACTGATGCAAAAACAATGGTAGATAAAACTGCTGAGGCATTAGCATAATTCAAAGGCTACTACTAATTATTCACCACCATCCACTTACAGTTCAAAAGACAGAAAGTCAATTTCATCTAAGAAATTTCAACCTTTGGATATGTGAAATATTTCTGCTGATACCAAAACACAGTGATTGTCACAAGAAAAATCTTGTGCAATTGTCTTGAGTTGAAAGCTTAACAAGCCACTTCTTTTTGAAAGGATGACAAGGTTATTCAGATTTGAGTGTTGGTAGACATTTTCTGGAAAATGAACAAAGTGAGGCTGTTACTTCAAGGAAAACAACTGACAGCATTTATCATCAATAGTAAAATTCAAGTTTTCAAGAGAAATTTTGGGGACAGTTGTATGGACCCACTGTGGTGGTTAATTTTGTGTCAAATTTGACTTGGACAAGGGATGCCCAGATAGCTGGTAAAACATTTTTTCTTGTTTTCTGTAAAAATGTTTCTAGGAGATTAGCATTTGAGTCAGTAGACTGAGTAGACTTCCACACTCACAAAGATGGGTGGGTATCATGCAATCCATTTCAGGCCATACTGAACAAAAAAGCAAAAGAGGGCAGAATTCTCTCTCACTTCTTGAGCTGGGATGTCCATCTTTTCCTGCCCTTGAACATCAGAGCTACTAGTTCTCAGGCCTTTGGACTTGGACTGCCTTATACTGCTGGCTTTTCTTGGTTCATCAGCTTGCAGAGGCAGACTGTGGGACTGCTCAGCCTCCAGGACTGCATGCACCAGTGCCCATAATAAATCAATAGATAGAGATAGATGACAGATAGAGACAGAGATATCAATCCTGTTGGTCCTACTTCTCTGGAGAACCCTGAATGATACAATTACTATAAGCTTGGATTCAACCAAACTCAACAGTCTAATGCTGTAGTCTTTACTGTCGAAAAATATCTACATATAAGTGAAAGTGTGAAAGTGTTAAGTCGCTCAGTCATGTCCGACTCAGGTTCAACAAATCCATGAATGTCCATGTACCCACCATTCAGCTTCAAAAGTTAATACTTTGCTGATTTTGTTTTACCTATTCCCTCCCACTCTCACTTCTTCCACCACCACTGGAGAATTTTAAAGCAAATTCCAGGCATCATATTATTTCACTCACACTTGAATATTTAGCAGGTAAGGTCTACTTACAATACTACTATCACATCTGATAAAATTAACAATTCCTTAACATCCCTAATACCCAGTCCATATTAAAATTTCCCTAATTACCATTTTATTTATGTCTACAATTATACCTTGGAGTTTTCTTTTTTCCTGTCCTTCCATTTGCTCATCTGGTTAAATTGCTCTTTTGTTTCTTTGCTCAATCATTTTTGGAAATTCTTTAGTCTCTATAGTCTCTATTCTACGTGTATGTGTGTATCCCCCATTGTAAAAGAAGTAGTCAAACCTATATTTCTCTATAAAAATATCCAAATATTTATAAATACTTCATGTAAGCATTCTATTGCATCAATCGGGACATATGTAATATCTAAAGAGCCCACTATCAGCCTTGTATCATTGCTGTCACCCACTGATATACAGACCTCCATAAATGTTTATACATATATATGCATATATATATAACACATTTATATTACATATATTACATAGACACATACACAATCAAATATATTGTTGCATTATTATTTTGAACACACTGTCATATCAATTCAGAAATAAGAAAAATAAACTATTTTGCCTTCACTTATTCCTTCTTTGATGCTCTTCCTTACTTTACACAGATCCAAGTTTTTATCTATATTATTTTCCTTCTCTCTGAAGAACTTCTTTTAACATTTCTTGCAAGGAAGTTCTACTGATGATAAATTTCAACTTTTATTTGTCCAGAAAAATATTTGCATCTCCTCCACTTTTGAAGATAATTTCACAGAATTCTAGGCTGGTGGTTTTTTTCTTCAAACACTCCACAGTCTTCTTGTTTGCATGGTTTCTGAGAAGTCAGATGTAATTCTTATCTTGTTCCTCTATAGGCAAGGTGTTTTTTTCTCTTTAGCTTCTTTCAGGATTTTATCTTTGATTTTTCTGTAGTTTGAATATTCTATGCCTCAATACAGTTGTGCTGTTTTTTACTTGTTTTTTAATCTTGTTTGGTGTCCTCTGAGCTTCCTCTATCTGTGGTTTGGTGTCTGGCATTAATTTGAGGAAATCCTCAGCCATTATTGTTTCCAGTATTTCTTCTTTCTCTCTCCTAGTATTCTCATTGTATGTTAACAGTTGACCCTTGAACAACACAGGGGGTTAGGGACACCAACCCTCTGCACATTGAAAATGAAGTAAAACTGTCATTATTCACAAAAGACATACTCAAATATAGAAAATCTGAGGAAATTCACTGAAAAAACTACTAGAATAAACAAGTTCAGCAAGATCACAGGATACAAGAACAAGACACTAAATCAATTACATTTCTACACATTAGCAACAAACAATTCAAAATTGAAATTAAGAAAACAATTCCATTCTCAACAGCACAAAGAAACAATTTAGAAATAAATTTAACAAAAAAGTGCAATACTTGGACACTGAAAATGATAAAACACTGTAGAATAAAATCTTGGAAAAAAAAATCTTGAAAGGTTTAAATGAATGGAAAGGTAGCCCATGCTCATAGGTTAGAAAACTTAGTACCATTATGATGGCAATGCTGTTCAAATTAATATACAGTTTCAACTTATGGTCAACTTATAGTTGGCTCTCCATATACAATTCCTCCAAATCCGTGGCTCCTCTGTATTTGCCGTTCCACATCTGCAGATTCAACCAACCTTGTATCATGCAGTACTATAGTATTTACTGCTGAAAAGAATCTCTGTATAAGTGAACCAATGTAGTTCAAACCCATGCTGTTTAGTCAACTGCATGTTAGACTTTAACAATTGTCCCATGGACCTTGGATGTTGGTTGGTTTGTTTTTTCAATCTTTGTTCTCTTTGCTTTTCAAGGATTCTACTGATATATTCTTTAGCTCAGAGATTCTTTCCTCAGCTGTGTCATCTACTAATAAATTCACCAAAGGCATTCTTCATTTCTATTACAATCTTCTCTAGAGAATTTTAGCATTGTTTCTTGGTTCTTAGGATTTCCATTTCTCGGCTTACACTGCCCATCTGTTCTTGCATGGAAATACTTTATCCACTGGATCCCTTAACATATTAATCATGATTGTTTTAAACTCTGTCTGATAATCCTAACATCTACCATGTCTGTTCCTTCAAATTGCTATTTGATTTTTATGATTTTCATTTTTGCCTTTTGGCATGCCTTGTAATTTTTTTCTTGATAGCCAGACATGATGAACCAGGTAAAAGAAACAGCTATTAATATAAGGGCTTTTAGTAATGTGGTAGTGAGGTACTGGGAGGAGGGAAGTGCTCTACAGTCCTGTGATTAGATCTCAGCCTTGTAGCGAGCCTATGCTTATGGACTGGGAACTTCACACAAGTTACTCAGTTTTTTCTCCCCCCTGAGGTGGGAGAAAATGGCTAGAGTGGGCTAGTGTTAGATATTTCCCTTTCCCCAGGTCAGTTGGGCTCTGCATAACTAATCTCCCCTGAGGGCAGACTTTGTTAAGAAAAACCAAGCGCTCTGATATATTTCAGAATGTTCTTTTTCCCTCCCCTTTGCCAGAAACATAAGAGAATTTTTCTCTGATATTTACTGTGGAAACCTGGTTGAGCTCCTGGAGGTAAATCTCACAATACTGTGAGGGCTCCCCTATGACCAAGTCCCCCTGGAGTTTTTCTGAGGTTTTTCCACAGTGAGGCTCCAGCAGCTCCATTATAATTCAGGTTTTCTGACCCAAGCACTGGTTCCACACTGGTTTCTGCTCATGAGTTGCTGATCCTGCAAGCCATGACTCCCTGTATTGGCCTGTTTGTCTCCCCAAACTTGGGGCAGCTGTTTGTTCTGTCCTCCCACTTCTAACAGATCCAAAAATAGTTCATTTTTCCATCTGTTGATCTAATGACTAGTTAGGACAGAATGGCAACTTTCAAGATCCTTACATACAGAAATAAAAACCAGAAGTAAAAGGTGTGGTTTTAAGTTAAAAAAAAAAAATAAGTCATGAATCATCTCAATAGATGTAGAAAAATAATCTAACAAGATCCAACATCCATTCATAACTTAAAAAAAAACCCAAAAAACCTTCAGGGGGAATTCCCTGGTGGTACAGTGGCTAAGACTCCAAGTTTTCATTGCTGAAGGAATAGATTCAATCCCTGGTTGGGGAACTAAGATCCCACAAGCCATGCAGCAAGGTCAAAAAGAAAAAAACAAAAAACAAAAAAACCCTGAAACAAAGTAGGAATAGAAAAGAACTTCTTTAACCTGATAAAGGGGATCTATGAAAAACCTAGAAAGCAATGTGGATGTCCATCTACAAATGAACAGATAAAGAAGATGTGGTACATGTATCAGTGGACTATTTACTCAGCCATAAAAAATAATGAATTTTGAGTCAGTTTTAGTGAGGTGGCTGAACCTACAGCCTGTTATATAGAGTGAAGTCAGAAAGAGGAAAACAGGTATCATACATTAATACATGTATATGGAATCTAGAAAAATGGTATTGATGAACTTATTTACAGGGGAGAAATGGAGATACAGATGTAGAGAATGGACTTGTGGACACAGTGGGAGGAGAGAGTGGGATGAATGGAGAAAGCTGTATCAACATATACACACTATCATGTGTAAAGTAGACAGATGAGAAGTTCCTATATAACAAAGGGAGCTCAGCCTGGCACTCTGTTATGACCTAGAGGGGTGAGAATAGGGCGAGAGGAGAGAGGTTCAAGAGGGAGGCTCTATATGTATAATTATGACTGATTTGCACTGTTGTATGGCAGAAAATAACACAACACTGTAAAGCAATTTTCCTCCAATTAAAAAATATGTATTAAAAAAAGATGCAATGTCCACTGGTCAAATACAGCTATTCACTTAAATTAAAAAAATAGAAAAAAGAAAAAGAGAAACCTACAGCTAACATCATATGTAACGGTGAAATACGCTTTCTTGCTAAGATCAGGTACAAGGTAAGACTGTGGACTGCCCTGGTGGGACACGGGTTGAGAATCCACTTGAGCCTGTGCTCCGCAACCAGGGCCTCCACTGCAGTGAGCAGCCTGCACATAACTAGAGCGTAGCCCCCGCTCTCCACAGCCAGCCAAAGCCCCCGCACAGCAACAAAGACCCAGTGCAGCCAAAAGTGAATTTTAAAAAAGATGAGACTGTACATTCTCATTACTTCTATTTGCCATTGAACTGGCAATTCTATCCACAGCAATTTGGCAAGAAAAAGAACTAAAAGGCATCCAGATTGAAATTAAGAAGTAAAACTGTCATTATTCACAAAAGACATACTCAAATATAGAAAATCTGAGGAAATTCACTGAAAAAACTACTAGAATAAACAAGTTCAGCAAGATCACAGGATACAAGAACAAGACACTAAATCAATTACATTTCTACACATTAGCAACAAACAATTCAAAATTGAAATTAAGAAAACAATTCCATTCTCAATAGCACAAAGAAACAATTTAGAAATAAATTTAACAAAAAAGTGCAATACTTGGACACTGAAAATGATAAAACACTGTAGAATAAAATCTTGGAAAAAAAAATCTTGAAAGGTTTAAATGAATGGAAAGGTAGCCCATGCTCATGGGTTAGAAAACAGTACCATTATGATGGCAATGCTGTTCAAATTAATATACAGATTCAAAGCTATTACTATCAAAATCCCAGCTTTTTTACAATGATTGACCAGCTGATCCTAAAATTCTTATGACAATGTAAAAGAACAAGAACCGACACAATCTTGGAAAAAGGACAAAGCTAGAAGACTCACCTTGATTTCAACAGACTACAAAGCTACAGTAATCAAGACAGTGTGGTACTGGCATAGGGATTATTTAGATCAATGAAATAAGTTTGAGAGTCCAGAAATAAACCCAAACGTTTATGGCCAATTGATTTTTAAGAAAGGTAACAGACAATTCAATAGGAAAATAATAGTCTTTTCAGTAAATGGTACTGAAACAAATGAATATTCATATGCAAAATGATTAATTTGAATGCTTACTGCACACTATACATAAAAACTCAAAAGGTATTATAGATCTAAATTTAAGAGCCAAAGTTATAAAATTCGTATAAGAAAACATAGGAATAAATCTTTGGGACCTTGAACTAAGCAATGCTTTCTTAGATACCACACCTAAAGCACAAAACACAAAAGGAAAAAAAATTGACAAATTGGGATTCATCAAAATTTAAAATTTCTCCACTTCAAAAATAAATGAAAAAAAAAAATGAAAAAAAAATAAAATAAATGAGTTCTGTGCTCACTTCGGCAGCACATATACAAAAATTAGAACAATACAGAGAAGATTAGCATGGCCCCTGCACAAGGATAACATGCAAATTCGTGAAGCGTTCCATATTTTTTGGACTCTATGGGAGAAGGCAAGGGTGGGATGATCTGAGAGAACAGTATCGAAACATGTATATTATCAAGTGTGAAACAGATCATCAGGTCAGGTTGGATGCATGAGACAAGTGCTCGGGGCTGGTGCACTGGGATGACCCAGAGGGATGGGGTGGGGAGGGACGTGGGAGGAGGGTTCAGGATGGGGAACACATGTAAATCCATGGCTGATTCATGTCAATGTATGGCAAAAACCACTACAATACTGTAAAGTAATTAGACTCCAACTAATAAAAATAAATGGAAAAATTAAAAATGGAAAAATAAAAAATAAAATAAAATTATATGGAAAAAAACAAAAATAAATGAGTTCTGTTATTTCCGATTCAAATTTAACATTATAGAGTTTCTACTAAACTTGATCTTTCAATTGTGTTAAATTATACACTGGTACACTGAAAATCTCGGTTTCTAACACTGTTATAATTACATACATTTTATTTTATTATGAACAGTGATAAAATAACAATGTTGTTGTTTAGTTGCTAAGTTATGTCCAACTGTGTCACCCCATGGATTGTAGCCTGCCAGGCTCCTCCATCCATGGGATTTTCTGGGCAAGGATACTGGAGAGGGTTGCCATTTCCTTCTCCAGGGGATCTTCCCAACCCAGGGACTGAACACATGTCACCCGCATTGCAGGCGGATTCTTTACTGAGCCACCTGTGAATATTGGTATAACAATACTGATATTATTAAGGTAACTGAATGCAATTTAAGATTCCTTTGCTAGGAATCTTTTCCTAGGATATAGCCCACTCACAATGTATAGTCAAAATACAAGGACTCAGAGATACTAAAACTAATTCTTTGTATGTTTATGGCCTAAACATCATATAGTTAGGTTCGTTTTCAAGTTTTAAGGATTTTTTTTCATTTTGATCTAATTTTGTTTTGTAATTATATAAAACACTTAGATGGCTCCAAACTATAAACAAGGAATATTCAGAAAACTTCTAAATTTATTCCTGTCCCCTCTCTACCCAGTTGGTTCCCCTCATCCCACTAGCAATCACTTTTACTAGTTTTTGGTTTATCCTTCCATTGTTTCTGAAAATGGAAGGAAATACACACACATATTCATATTCCCCACCCCATTCCTTCCATAAAAGCATACTATACTTTGTCCTCATCTTGTTCTTTCACATAACTATATCCTAGAGATAACTCCATGGCAATATTAGCTATCTTCCTCAAACCCTTTTATAACTACATAGTAGTAATTCACTATGCAGACATATCATAATTTTATTCAATCAATCCCTCTCTGATGAGCATTTGGATTTTTTTTTTAGTCTTGCTATTACATATACCGTTGTAATAAATAGCCTCATTCCCACTTCAATTTGTATTTTTGCTAGTGAATTTTGGGGACAGAATCCCACAAGTGGGATTGCTAGTCAAAGGGTAAATCACACATAATTTTGCTAGATACTGCTAACTTCCCCATGAGGCAGCACCATTTCTAGCAAACTTTTTCCCCTTTTCCACTCTTGGTTCCTACAACTCTTTCTCCATTATATCTTGTAAAATCTTGTAAGATACAAATTGGGTCACATTAACTCTTCTGCTTAAAAGGTCAATGGCTTTCCATTGCATTTAGAATAAAATCCCGTTTCTTCACAGTACCAGTAAAAACTTAAATGATGTGGATCCCTCCTCTATCACTTAGAATTAGGTTTGGACTATGAGCAAGAGAACCAAAGTAACAAGAGCTTAAACAAGACAGAAGTTCACATCTCTGATACGTAAGTCTAGAGAAAGACGATCCAAGAATGGCACTGGGGTTCAGCTTCAAGTTCTCAGGGGGACTTTCCTGGTGGAACAGATAAGAATCTGCCTTCCAGTGCAGGGGACTGGAATCCCTGGTTGGAAAACTAAGACCCTACACACCTCAGGGCAACTAAGCCTGCATGCCACAACTAGGGAAGTCCTCACCACAACTAGAAAAGTTTGTGTGCTACAATGAAGAGCCCACAGACCTCAACCAAGATCCAGCATGTGTGTATGTGTGCTCAGTCATTTCTGACTCTTTGCAACCCCATAGAATGCAGCCTGCCAGGTTCCTCTGTCCCTGGAATTTTCCAGGCAAGAATACTGGAGTGGGTTGCCATTTTCTCCTCCAGGGGATCTTCCAGATCCAGAGATCAAACTCATGTCTCCTGCATTGACAGGCAGATTCTTTACCACTGAGCCATCTGGGAAGGCCCAAGACCAAGCATAGCCAAAAAAAAGTCCTCAGGGCACAAACTCCTTCCAGGCCACACTCTGCCATCCCTAGGACCTGACACTCACCCTAATGACCTAAAAAAAGCAGCTAGAGAACCAGTCATTATATGCATTCCAAACAGCAATATTGGAAGAAAAATAAGAAAAGGGCAAGGGGTGCATGCCTGTTTATTAAGCTCCTAGAAGATCTATATGACACTTGCATTTTTATTCCATAGATCAGAACTTGGTCATTTGACTATACCTACCTGAGAAAAGCTAGAAAAGGTCATCTTTATACTGGGCAGCCGCATGCCCAGGTGAAAACTGGGAGACATAACACCATGGCATAAGTAAGTCTCTGCTGCACAATCTCTTTAGTTTCATCTCATGCCACTCCACCCATCCTCCCCATGCTCCAACCACACAAACTTCCTTTATTCCTCAAAGAAGCCAAGTTCTTACCTTTCTCAAGGCCTTTGCCCTTGTGGTTTCACCTGTCTGGCACACACTTCCTCAGATCTTCATACAGCTGGTCCTCTCTCATCATTTAGGACTCAGCTCAAATGTCACCTCCTCAGAGACATTGTTTGACAACTGTATATAAAATAGGCCCCATCCCAGTCACTCTTCTTCTTATTGCACTGCTTTATTTATAGCATTTATCTGTACCTGAAATTATTTATTTTTTGCCTTCCTCTCCTTGAATATAATTTCCATAAGACAGGGCTTTTTTTATCCTCACTACTAAATCTCTTATAATCCAATACAATTCTAAGTACAGAGAAGGAGCTTAATATTAGTTGAATCAGGGAATGTCTGACTCCAAAGCCCATGCTTGTTTCACTACCTCTACTGTTCCTAGTATATGCAAAACAATACCCCATTCCAGAAGTTAGTCTTAGCTTTTTAATCACAGCCTATTAAAGTTATTTTCTTTCCAAGAAGATTTTAAAAAACATTTTTTCTTAAGTTAAACAAAATGTTCCTCTGCTCAGTGAGTAAAAAGAAGTTTTAGACATAACATCTTATGCAAGTCTGTGTTGCATTATTTTGCAGTTTTCATCTGTAAAACGGAAGAGTAGGCTAAAATTAATTCACTTAATCTACAGATATTTTGTAAGCACTGTGCTAAAATAAAACTAAGGACATGAAAGTTACATAAAACAATCCCTGCCCTCAAGAGACTCAAAGCTGTCTTTCAACTCTCTGATTTGTATGATTCCACATAGCCATTCTTGTAACCTTTATAGAGAAAAAGCCTATAACTTCCCATTCCTAGCACATTAAATAAAGGTTTGTCATCAAGGCACTGATAAAGAAACACAAGATTTCATTTTAAAACTGAATATTTAATTTGACATTGCAGTAAGAATTAAACAGTTAAAAACAGAAGGATATTAGTGGCTTAAAAAGGATAGCAACTTTAGTTTCCTTTGGAAAGGATTTTGATTGCCAGTTGTCTACAGCAAAACGGTGCTAGGAAAATGTCTGTAGAAGACAGAAAATCTCTCTGAATACAAGTCTAAAATGCTTAAAAATAGGGATTAAAGGTTTTAAAGATGCAAACCAGAAATATTCAGTATTAGAGGTATTTGATTTGAATCCTAAAAAGTCTGACATAATAAACATATATTTGTGAGGAAGATGGCCAGCAAATTAACAACTCCGCATAGTCTATAGAGACTAGAATCCCAGACGATCATGACTATTACACAGTCACCTGGCTGTGGTTCATCCACTACCACCTTCTTTGTTCTTCTAGATCCTTCTTGGCTTTCACCTGGGTAACTCCAAGGCACTGTGAGGAAAACAGATGGATAGACGCCCATTTCTCCTGTAGTCCCTCTCAGCATAGCAATTAAGCAGACAGTCTGTGAGAAAAAGGTATTTAATCCACAACTTATAGTCCCCATAAGACCTCACTCAATTTGAAAAACTGCCAGTTCTGTCAAATACGCCAGCACTCCAATAAGGTATTTAGGACACAAAATCTGGGGGAAAAAAAGACAATTAAAATTAAATTTTATTAAAATTAAATTAAAATACAATTAATTATAATAATGTAGTTTGATATCTGATAAATATTCCAGGCTTATTTTAAATTCTGTATCTATAAACTAAGGTATGAATAGGAAACAACTATTGTTATTCTAAGCCAAACAGATTACTTAATAAAGATGCCTGACTTTAATAAATTTGCAACTATTAGTCAATGGTGCTTAGAAGGAATTAGATTAAGATTCTTATTTATCCTGGCTTCCACTGATTAGCTACCTACCTGCTTAAAGGGGGGGGGGGGAAGGGTATCTATGAACCCCTTGGACTTATATATCTCCATTTTCTAGAAAGAGTTTCATAGCTTTCTTCTCAAAGGTATGTACGTGTGTCTAAGTTGCTTCAGCCGTGTCCGACTCTTTGCAATCCAATGCACTGTAGTCCTCCAGGTTCCTCTGTCCAGGGGTTTTCCAGGCAAGAACACTAGAGTGGGTTGCCATGTCCTCCTCCAGCAGATATTTCTGACCTAGAGATTGAACCCACGTCTCTTATGTCTCCTATACTGGCAGGCTCTTTACCACTAGGTAAAGGCTCTTTACCACCTCTCAAAGGTATACACAACACCAAAAATGTCTTGTAGAAACAAATCAGAGGCAGAAACTTAGTTAACACATTAATTTCAAACTTCTGAGAGGCAGTACAGTATTCCAGTTAAAAGTATATAAGCCTTTGAGTCAGATGCGTGGGTTTAAATTTCAACTCCACTTATTAGCTGTGTGATCCTTAGGGAGCCTACTTATCCTCTGTGCCACAATTTCCTCTTTACAACCTATGCAAGCAGGTTGTTATGAAAACTAAATGGGACAATATGTATAAAAATGTTTAATAATGCTTGGCACAGTTAGTGCTTGACAAATGTTAGCTATTATCATGGCATTATTTGAACCTAGGAACCACAATTACTGTCTTACATCATTAAGAGAGGTTCTTAGAATAGTCCAGATAAAACAGGGCCACCCTCATATTCACAGATGGATACGAACACACTATATAAAACAGTTTGAAAATATACTTACTAATAGAATGTGAGCATATGGAAGTAAAATTTTAAAATATATAAGGACTTCATGAAATTGAATTCTGAGTATTCCAAAGTATTTCTTCAACATGGAAAATATAATTGCTATGCATTCTGAAAACTATGCAGAAATAAGGAAAATAACTAGATTTTAGTTCAAACTAACCTTTATTTTTCCATCAGTATGTGCTGAAGCTACAGATGTTGAAACACGAACCAATCTCGTGGCTGATAAATGAATTTTGAAATGCCTATGGAAATGTGAATACAGGCAGTCCATGAACAAGTCAACTTCCTCCTGGGTAACTTCCCCAGGTGTTTTGTGAACACCGTCCCATAAAGCTTTTGCATCTTCCGGATGTATGGCATAAGAAATGTCCAGACTATGAGGGCGACAGGGCACAGACCAAAGTAATTCAGTAGTGGCCATATAATGGTCCATTTTGCATGCAGTCCACATAGCAGCCATCCAGGAAAGATTAAATGCGTTGATTGCTAAGGGACGGAAGTAACAGTCAAAAGTTTTCTGAAACCAGGTTCCAATTATAGCTGTATTAGTCTCTGCACCATTTGCAAGGAATAAGGGTAGACAGGTGAAATCTTCTGAAACAGTCTCCAGGAGACTGTCTCCAAATACACAGCAGAACCAACCAGTCCACAACACTTTCTCTTCTTTGTGCTCAGATGGCAATTGAGATTTTGACAAAATCTATGAAGGAAAATCAAACAGGTTCATTAAATTCAAAAGTACATTTATTCTGGACTTCCCTGGTGGTCCACTGGTTAAGAATCCGCCTGCCAATGCACAGGACAGGGGTTGGATCCTTGGCCAGGGTAGATTTCACATGCCTTGGGGCAACTAATCCCACGAGCCACAACCACTGGACCTGTGCCCTGGAGCCCATGCTCTGCAACAGGAGAAGCCACAAAATGAAAAGCCCTCACACTGCCAAATAGAGAATAACCCCAACTCACCAAAACTAGAGAAAGCCCTCACAAGCAACAAAGATCCTCGTACAGCAACGTAGCCGAAAATAAATAAATGAACTAAAAGACAAAAGTACACTGACTCCTAAACTACATCTTCTCATCATTAATTAGTATAGTACACTTAAAAATAAGAAGATATGTTGAATTAGTATTACCTGCCAAAAACCACACAGAGAATTGTCTCCCTAATCATTATTAGGGTTTATTTTCAAGTTAATTGACCTTTCTCCTAATACTCTGATTAGGACAAGGTATATTGCCAAGATCTTGGTGCAACCAAATGCAAAATAAGGAATACCAATAAGGAACAGTATCCCCAAAAAAATAGTATAATCAGGAACAGTATCCCCCAAAAAAAAAATCTCAACCTGAGAAGGGACTGAAAAGTAAAAGGCCTGAAAAAAAGGGACTGAAAAAGTAAAAGTAAAAATTCCAATGTGCTGGAATTATTCCACTGGGAAAGATGTCACTATTTCCTAAGGCAGCTCTGTCTATCCACTTAAAATGCTCTTTTGTGTGTTAGGCCCCATAGTTTCCAAACACTGGGCCTACTTTTTTCCTTACATGCATATAGATCAAATCTGATCTAATCTCTCTTCTACAGAAAAAGCCCTGCAAATATTTGATGGTCTCTTTCATATGCTGCAAAGGTCAATATCTCCAGTTTCTTCAACCATTCTTCCTATGACATACGTTCAAGTGCTCACACTATTTGGACACACTTCTCTGAAAACCTTTGGCACAGGAGTCATTCGTAAGTGAACGTAAATACTTCAAAAACATCTGATTACAGAACTGTTACCACCTTTAACCTGTATTATACTCCTACTAATCTAACCTTAGATTGCAGAAGTTTTCTGGGTTTTAGTTGAAAAAATTACATAAATTAGCCCTACATACTCATTTTTGTTGTTAATAAGTAAATCCCCCACCCCCCACAACTCATACTAAGGCAATAAATGTATACCTATTAAAATTTTAATCTCTTTCAATTGACCCACTGTGCCAATCCATTCAGATCTTCTAGAATCTTGATTATATTTTCCAGTAGATTGACTAACCCCTTAAATGTCAAATCTGTAAATTATATAACAAACATACCTTCCATATAGTTATAGAAGTTTTAATTGAAGTTCAACCAGGACAAGGTGAAGATCACAGCCCTATATTATATCCCTTTAGAGACAATCATGGTCAATTACCTCCTTGTTCAAAAAGTTATAAGACTTTCAAATACTTTAAAGCCCAGATATAGTATGTCTATCATATTTTCATAATCTAAAAGTCCTATAACTCTGTCAATAAACAGACTTAATTTGAACACTATTAGGATACTACACGAGGAATTCAAGAGGTCATTTCTATTTCTCACAAGAATATTTGCTTGCTTGATGACATCCAAACCATGTAACTCCTTAAGGCATCAACTGCTTTACTTGACAGAGACTGCTAATTATCTACCCAGTATCTATTTTTCCTTCCACAGTAATACAGAGATTTTACTTGGGCTGGCAAAGTACCTACTAAAAACAATTTCTAGTCTCCCTTCCAACTGGGATGTAAAGAGAAGTTACTGTTGGCTCTCAGCAAGTCTCATTCAAAATTTACTCAGTGGCAGGCAACCCATCTGCTCTTCCCATCCTCCTCCTCCTCCTCGCCTTGAACTTACATATAATATCTAGAACTCCAGGAGCCAAGTTAGATTACAGTGAGACCATAAGCATGGAAGCCATGCACCAAGGATGATAGAGAAGACAGAAGGAGCTTAGATTATTAATAATTTCATGAAGCATTTATCAGCCTTGAAGAGCTTGCCTCTGGACACTTTTTTGCAAGATAACTAAACCTCTATCATCTTTAATTCACTGTTATTTAGACCTTCTGTTATAAGCACCTGAATCTAATCCCAATAATCCTGAAATCCTTGCCAATACCATAATCTATACCAGGGGTCAGTAAACCTTTTCTCTAGAGGGTCAGATAGAAAGTAAATACTTTAGGCTTTGCAAGCCATATGGTCTCTGTAGCAACTACTCAACTCTGCTGTTGTAACACAAAAGCAGCCATAGACTACGGAAACAAATGAAAGGGGATCTATTTCAAGAAAACATAACTTACAAAGCCAAGCAGCAGGCTATATCTGGGCTTCAGGTCATAGTTTGCTGACCCCTAATTGAACAAACAAAATTTCAACTGTTTCAGAACTTACCAATGACTAAAATGAGTTAATTCAGCAGAAACAGAAGTAGCAGGCATAAATAATAAATCTGGTTTCTTAATAAAACAAAGGATAGTCATACTACTTTTATACACCACATATAGGAAGGAAAGTAAAATGTTACATTTCTTAGAGTAATCTGGTATGATATATCTACTTCTAGGATTTTAATCCCAGTAAAAACCATAGAAATATACAGATAAATTTACAAAAATGCAAAATTTACATTTAGTTACTCAAAATGACATGAGTTAACTAGTTACAGTGCAGATTATTAGTTTAAAAAAAAGGCCATAATCATACTGCAAAAGTGCGGACAATATGATCATGATTTCAATAGATACAAATAGCCAAACAGACGTATCTAGGTTCGTGATGGAGTCTGCAGTTTTCTTACAATATCTTTGCCTAGTTTTGGTATTAGGGTAATACTGGCCTTCCCCTTAGGAAGTGTTACCTCTGCTTCTAGCCTCTGAAAAAGTTTGTAGGAAACTGGTATAACCTCATCTCTAAATGTTGAGTGGAATTCACCAGTGAACCCATCCAGACCTGTTGCTTTCTGTTTTGGAAGGTTATTAATTATTGACTCCATTTCTTTACTAGGTCTAGGTCTATTCAGATTGTCTACTGCCAAATAGATGTACACCAAAATGTTATCCTGTGGTTTTTAACTTTGTTTGTACTTAAATATTTAAGTTTTCTTAAAAGAAACATGGTTATATTGAAAAGGAAAAATCTAATTGTTATAATTTGATCAAACAAGATATAACATAGGTTATAAATCACACACTTGAGAATTTTAAAAACAGTAAGAATATAGTACAATTTCTAAACCAAAACAATGCACATTCTTTTCTCCTAGGAAGCAAGTACGGCTTTCACGATATACCTGGACAAGAAATGCTTCAGGATCTCTTTGTGTTCCTTTCACTCCCATGAGAGTAGAGAAAATCACTTTGATGTTGAAGTCATCTCCCACTTCCACAGCAAGTCCTTTCTGCTTTTCAGCAGCAATAAATGCATTCAGAAGTTTAGAGTACTCTTTGAAATTAGTATAGGAGAATTTATATAAGGGAGTTAAACTATATAAAGTCCACTGTTTATGCAGAAGGAATGCAAACTTTTGAGGATCAACATCTTCCTAAAAAAAAAACAAGACAAAAGAATTCAGAGAATAAGGAAACATTAGGGGATTCCCTGGCGGCCCAGCGGCTGAGAATCTGCCTCACAATACAGCGGACACCAGTTCAGTCCAGGAAGATTCCACGTGCCTCAGAGCAACTAAGCGCCTGTGCTAGTGCAGTCATAGATAAATAAATAAAATAAAATAAAATAAAAAAAGAATTTGGAAACTGAAAACTTATCACAGTATTTCAAGTATTTAATACAGATCTATTACTGGGTACCTGATCTTCGCATTCCAGTCAAAGTGAGTTCGTAGGACTCTTTGAAGATCTTTGAACAGACTTTTGCATCTGCTGTGCCTTCCCTTTTTGATGTTCTTCCCAGAGTGTTTACAGGACATGGTCCTTTCCTTTCTTCAGGTCTCTGCCCGAATGTCACTCAAGAGGGCACCCTATCCAAAGCAGCACCTGCATCCATTCTAACTGTGTCACTCTATATCTCCTTAACATGTTTTTTTTTTTCTTCCCACAGCATTATCTGGCATTATGTACTTGTCTGTATTTTTGGAATCACAGGTACCATCAAAAACAAAATAGTTCATTTGTCCTGGCCCTGTGGCATTGTTGAGGGTCTTCACATACACCCCCATATAAGCTCCTAGTTTTATCCTGAATTGAAATTTTCTATAGAATCCATAATTCCTGATATAGTCTCACAGTTCCACCTCTCTTTTAGAACTTTCAACACAGATGTCCACTTGACAAAAATATTTGTCCTGGCTGAAGTACTCACAGAAAAGTTATAAACCTTTTTTCTTATTACTATCAAAAGATTTGGGGCAAAAAAGGTTGGGGGGAGATTCCCTGGCAGTCCAGTGGTTAGGACTTGGTGCTCTCACTGCAGGGGCCCAGGTTCAACCTCTGGTTAGGGAACTATGATCCCACAAGCCCATTGGTGCAACCAAAAAAAGATTTGGCAAAATTATCTGTATCACATAGAGAAAAGGAAACACTGAACTGGATGTTCCATTCTTGAATTTATATACAATCTGTTTTCTGGTTAAAAGCTATCACTTTCATTACCAGGACTAGGAATTTTTAAGGAAGTTTTCATAAAGAAGCAAAAATTTTCCCATATCCCAAAAGATACTAGACCTACAACAGAGAAAAGAAAACAAAGTTATAAGGAAGGTGTGGGTGACTGATTGGTCAGACTTCCTGCTAACTGACTCAGAAGCATCCATCAAACTTGTATTCACTAGGGCTTTATTTCATGCTTCAATAAAATTACAAATTATGAATGTTATATACCAGATTTAGGGTTTTTAATGAATGATCAAAACAGCATATTGCCACTAGACAAATCTGGGACAATATAAACACCAAAATAATTTAGTAAGGAATTAGAAAAATTAAAAAAACAAAACAAAAACACGAATTCATAAGAATGAAATCAGAATATTCCCTAACACCATACACAAAAATAAACTCAAAATGGATTAAAGACCTAAATGTAAGACCAATCACAAAGGGGGAAACACAGCAAGAACTCTCTGACATAAATCACATCAAGATCTTTTTTGATCCACCTCCTGGAATAATTAAAGTAAAAAAAAAAAAATAAACAAATGGGACCTAATTAAACTTAAAAAGCTTTTGCACAGCAAAGACAATCATAAATGAGACGAAAAGACAACCCTCAGGAGAAAATATCTGCAAACAAAGCAACTGACATGGGATTAATCTCTAAAATATACAAACAGTTCGTGAAGCTCAATATTAAATAAAAAAACCACCCAATCAAAAATGGGCAGAAGACCTAAATAGACATTTCTCCAAAGAAGATATACAGATGGCCAAGAGACACATGAAAAGATGCTCAGTATCACTAATTATTAGAGAAATGCAGAACAAAACTACAATGAGGTATCACCTCACACTGGTCAGAATAGTCATTATGAAAAAAGTCTCTAAGCATCAAATGTTGACTCTCTGAGGAAGACATGGTTGCCACTGCAGCAGAGCCCTTGCCACCTGCCTCTGCTCATGATTCACCCCTGTTTGCTCTTGTGGATGAACAAGTCGGTCAGGAAGCTGCACCACAGCCATGGCCTTTAAAGGCACCAGCAAGATTCCTGTGGAGCCAGAGGTGGCCATTCACTGGATTAGGATTACCCTCACCAGTCGCAGCCTGAAGTCTCTAGAGAAGGAATGTGCCTACCTGATCAGAGGTGTGAAGGAAAAGAATCTCAAAGTGAAAAGACCTCTTCGGATGCCTACCAAGACTCTGAGAATAACTACAAGGGAAACTCCTTGTGGTGAAGGTTCTAAGACTTGGGATCAATTCCAGACAAGGATCCACAAGCGACTCACTGACTGCACAGTCCCTGTGAGATTGTCAAGAAGATCACTTCCGTCAGTATTGAGCAAGAGTCAAGGTGGAAGTCACCACTGCTGATGCCTAAATCAAACTTTTTAATAAACTGATAATCAGTTGTTAAAAATAAATAAATAAATAAATGCTGGAGAGGGTGTGGACAAAAGGGAACCCTCTTGCACTACTGGTGGGAATGTAAATCCATACAACCACTACGCAGAACAGTATGGACAGTCCTTTAAAAAACTAAAATCAGAACTACCATATGACCCAGCAATCCCGTTCCTGGGCATATATCCTGAGAAAACCATAATTCAAAAAGACCCAAAGTTCACTGCAGCACAGTTTACAATAGTCCGGACATGGAAGCAACCTAAATGTCCACTGACAAATGAATAAAGATGTAGTACGTATATACAATGGAGTACTATTCAGCCATAAAAAAGAATGAAATCAGGTCATCTGTAGGGATATGGATGGACCTAGCGTCTGTCATACAGACTGAAGTAAATCAGAAGGAAAAAAATAAATATCGTATACTAATGAAGGTATGTGGAATCTAGAAAAACGGTACAGATGCTATATGCAGGGCAGGAGTAGAGATGCAGACATAGGGAAAAGACATGTGGACACGGCGGGGAGGGGCAGCTGGGATGAACTGGGAGACTGGGACTGCATGCGTGCACTACCGTGTACAAAAGAGACACCTCGTGGGAAGCTACGGAGTAGCACAGGGAGCTCAGCTCAGTGCTCTGTGGTGAGCGAGGGGGTGGGCTGGGGTGCAGAGAGGCCTAAGAGGAAGTGGAGATACACATACACACACACATATAGCTGATTCACTTTGTCGTACGGCAGAAACTAACAACAGTGTAAAGCAATTATACCCCAATAAAAAAAATAAATTTAAAATGATAAATAAACAAGATTTAATGAATCCATACTGATAAATGGATAAATAAATGGAATAGAAATGAGAATGGCCTAAAATAAAATACCAAAAGCTAGCTGGAAAATACGGAGCAAACAGAGATGGAAAACCATTATTTTGCAACCAACATGATAAAGATGGAATTAGGCAACTCTCCTCAATGCTCTGTAGAGACCTAAATGGGAAGGAAATCCAAAAAAGAGGGGACATATGTATATATACAGCTGATTCACTTTGCTGTACAATAGAAACTAACACAATGCTATAAAGCAACTTTATACTCCAATTTATACTCCAATAAACACTAATTTTAAAAAGATAACCAGTAAGACTGAAAAATTAAAACATAAATAAAAACTAAGATAAATAATTTTTAAAAATAGGATCAAGCAAAAAACATCAATGGATAAGGGATGTTAAGTTTAAGGTGAAATTTTGACAAGGCACAAGATATATGTATTATCTTAAAGTGTCTCCCCACAGACTGCTTATTAGTTGCAGGGGGATAAAACAGTAATTTTGGGGCAACATTTTCTAACAGTGTGATCAAAATTAACATCACCTATGTGCTATCAGGTGTTACTCCCCCAAAAAGGACACAACAGCACCTATACAATATTCCAGTGAGCAATACATAACTTCAGTCTAATCTTGAGAAAACATCTGACAAATACAATGTTCCTCATTTTGTATTGCTTCCCTGGTGGCGCAGACGGTAAAGAATCCATCTACAATGTGGGAGACCTGGGTTCCATCCCTGGGTTGGGAAGATCCCCTGGAGGAGGGCCTGGCAACCCACTCCAGTACCCAATACAAAATGAGGGACATTCTATTTAAAAAAGGAAGAGGAGGAAACATATTCTTCAAAACTGTCAGTGTCATAAAAGAGAAATATTGTGGAAACATTCCAAATTAAAGGAAGTTAAAAAACATATGGCACTGACAGCACAAATAATTGTTTTAACCATTTCTCATTTATTACTTGAGGGAGTAAGAAGACACTAAAAGTATCTTTTAGTAACAAATATTTATAATATATATATAATAAATAGTAACAAAAATTTAAATGTTTTGTTCACAGACATTCTCAGTTACTGGTAACAGGAAGGAACACAAAAAACATACCTGCAGTTGTGAACCCTGGGGGATTTTCCTTCGCGGTGGAGTTGGGATAAATGAAGTCTGCTTCCTGACTGATTCTAATCGTTTCTGCAGAGGGGTGGCACCTATAAAGAAATCTTTAAGCCTTGAGGAAGCATCTTGTCTAGGAGTCAATTCCGGTGTATCATAAGAATCCATGGTCTGCATAAAAAGAAATAAAACCAGAATACCAAACACTAAGAAGTTAATTCATGTTCGTAGTTTCACTGATTCTTCTCTCTACTGTAAAGGAATTCTTTCTCTCTCCCTCCCTCACTCTGCCTCAAGTTTGGCTTTTTAACCAAGTCCTGTATTTCTCATTGGCTAACAGGCTATCTTCATGAACATCTTACTGATACCTCAAACACAGTATGTTCAAAACTAAATTCAACTCCTTCCATTCTCCTCCTTCTAAAAGCTAACTGGTCCATTTTCAAATTCCCGTCAATTTTCTAAGTTAATTTAAATTTGTTTAAGTAGTCTCCCACTTCTACTTTTTAACATACAGTCATTAAGCATATTCTTTTGCACTTTTTTCTTCCTCAGTTTCCCCATTCAATCCCAAAGCTACTTCCTTAACCAGGTCTTATTACTACAATCGAGCATTCCATATCTGAGGGCAATCCATTTTTCAGAAATGGCACTTTTAAAATAATGAAAAAACTAAAAACAAAACAAACAAAAAGAAATGACACTTTATTATTAGTCACCTGTACAAACACTTTACAGTAGTAAGAAAAATTCTCCTCTTCTGCTGGGTACTCTTTATTTCATAATTCAGCTTGTTCTTACCCTTCTCCTAGACATAAACACATTCTCATCTTTATGTGTCTGCCTATCAACTATATTCCCTATCTCAGGTGTTCTTTTTCCATTCCATCTCCATTAAGACTATGTTTGAATTTAATCCCCTTTCAAATAGCATGGTTTTATTAACCATTTTCCCCCCAGAAGACCTACGTTACACACTTCTGTCTGTGTCTGTATCAGTGGCTCATTCCTGGAAGCAGTGTACGTGTGTATAGAAGGAGGTCTCAGGGGTAAATATTTTGAAAAAGGCCCAAAGCCCTCTAGATGAGTCTAACAAAATCCCTCAAGAATGTTCTGCAGTCTTTGAGATTAATAATGCACCAGCCCGTCCCCAGGGGCTCAGTGTTCAAGAATCCATTTGCCAATGCAGGAGACACAGGCTCGATCCCTGAATCAGGAAGATCCCTTGGACAAGGAAATGGCAACCCACTCCAGTACTCTTTCCTGGGAAATCCTATGGACAGAGAAGCCTGGTGGGCTACAGTCCTTGGGGTCACAGTGAGTCAGACACGACTTGGCAACTAAACCAGCCCATACAGCTCTCTTTGATCACCTAGTCTATACCAATAATTTTGGCCCAAAGTCATTTACTTCCTTGTATTATTTTTTTGGTGTGCATTTCCTCTTTTCTCGGTAAGACTAAACTACTTTGAAACTGTGCTCTTTGTATTTCTCTTGTATAATTTCCCTACTATGATGCTGAATACTCTTTGTTAAGGAAGTATTGGTTTAATTGAAACAAAGTATTTCACAGAACCCCGAAATTGAAAGGAGTTATGATTTAAAAGTTTTAAAAATTATTCCCAAGTACTGGCACAGTTGCACTTCCCCGGTGGCTAGTGGTAAAGAATCCACCTACTAATGCAAGACATAAGGGTCAGGAAAATCCCATGAAGGAGGGCACGGCACCCTACTCCACTATTCTTGCCTGGATAATCCCATGGAGCCTGGAGTCCTACAGTCCATGGGGCCACAAGAGTCGGACTCTTAGCAATTAAACTACAATTGGCATGGTTACCCTTTTAAAATTTTTTTCACAAGTTTTTATTACTATATTTAAATTTCATCAGGTCAAAGTATGACACACTCTATTATCTTGCACAAAACTCCATACATAAATTAAATACATAGTTCTCAAAGCCCAGATAATGCCCAGAGCAAGATCATATACAATTTAAATAGCAGCTACTGTAAAGCAGTCTAGCTTTAAATTTGTACAGAATTTTCTATTCAAAAGGGAATTTAATCAGTATCACTTACAGAGAATGTTTTCTTTTTCAAATTTGTTATTCGGAATAATTGCTAACATTTATTGAGTATTCATTATGTGCCAGGTACTTTTCTAAACGCTTAACAATCCTATGAGGTGAGTTATTATATTCCCAGCTGACAGAAGGAAAGACAAAGAAAATTAACTTTCTAACTTCCTAAAGTTACAAAATAACTTCCCAAAGTCATGCAGTTAAAGATGCAAAAGCCAGAATTTAAATGCAGACAGTCTTAACACCAGAGTGGGTGCTCTTACCTCGTTGCTTCATGCCACTTTTCAGTAGGCATCAATTTCAAGACAAAATAAGCCCGACTAAATTTGACTCCTCTTAAAAGAATAATGCTATAAATTCCAAAAAAAAATCAAAGTCTATCTAGGTGAGAGAAAACTGGAGATACCAACAGAACATTTCACATAAGGATGGGCATGATAAAGGACAGAAACAGTAGGGACCTAACAGAAGCAGAAGAGATTAAGCGGTGATGGCAAGAAAATACAGAAGAACTATACAAAAAAGGTCTTAATGATCCCGGATAACCGCAACGGTGTGGTCACTCACTCACCTAGAGCCAGACACCCTGGAGTGTGAAGTGATGTGGGCCTTAGGAAGCATTACTGCAAACAAAGCAAGAGGAGGTGATGGAATTCCAGCTGAGCTATTTCAAATCCTTAAAAATGATGCTTTTAAGTGCTGTACTCAATAGGTCAGCAAATTTGGAAAACTCAGCAGTGGCCACAGGACTGGAAAAGGTCAGTTCTCATTCCAGTCCTAAAGAAGGGCAAGGCCAAAAAATGTTTAAACTACCATACAATTGCGCTCATTTCACATGCTAGTAAGATGATGTCAAAATCCTTCGAGCTAGGTTTCAACAGTACATGAAGGCAGAGGAACAAGAGATCAAATTGCCAACATTCACTGGATCACAGAGAAAGCAAGGGAATTCCATAAAAACATCTACTTCTGTATCACTGACTACGCTAAAGCCTTTGTATGGATCACAACAAACTGTGGAAAATTCTTAAAAAGATAGGAACACAAGACCACCTTACCTGTCTCCTAAGAAACCTGTATGTGGGTCAAGAAGCAACAATTAGAACAAGACATGGAACAAAGGACGGGTTCAGAATTGGGAAAGAAGTACAACAAGGCTGTATATTGTCACCCTGCTTATTTAAAGTCTATGCAGAGTACATCATGGGAAATGCCAGGCTGGATGAATCCCAAGCTGGAATCAAGACTACCTGGAGAAATATCAACAATCTAAGATATGCAGATGATACCACTCTAATGGCAAAAAGTGAAAGGGAACTAAAAAGTCTCTTAATGAGGGTGAAAGAGCAGAGTGAAAAAAGCTGGCTTAAAACTCAACATTCAAAAAACTAAGATCAAGGTATCTGGTCCCATCATTTCATGGCAAATAGAAGGGTAAAAAGTGAAAGCAGTGACAGATTTCTTGGACTCCAAAACCATTGCAGACCGTGACTGCAAACATGAAATTAAAAGATACTCTTTGGATGAAGTGTATTACACCTAGACAGTGTATTAAAAAGCAGAGACATCACTTGGCCAACAAAAGTCCGTTTAGTGAAAGCTATGCTTTTTTCAGTAGTAATGTACGGATGTGAGAGGTGGACCATAAAGAAGGCTGAGCGCCAAAGAATTGACATTTTCGAACTGTGGTGCTGGAGAAGACTTTGAGAGTCCCTTGGACGGCAGGGAGATCAAAAGGGTCAACCCTAAAGCAAATCAACCTTGAATATTCATTGGAAGGACTGATACTGAAGCTGAAGTTCCAATATTTTGGCTACCTGATTCAAAGAGCCAACTCAACAGAAAAGACCCCAATGCTGGGAAAGATTGAAGGCTAAAGCAGAAGGGCGTGGCAGAGGATGAGATGGTTAGATAGCATCACTGACACAATGGACATGAATCTGAGCAAACTCCAGGAGACAGTGAAGGACAGAGGAGCCTGGCATGCTGTAGTCCATGGGGTGGCAGAGTCAGACACGACTTAGCAACTGAACAACAAAAGGGAGAGAAAGACTACTAGCTTAAAGGATTGGTTTTGAGAAAACATTTCCCTTGAGCATTTAATACTACAGTAATGTGAAATAGCCCAATCCATGCATTAAAGATCAGAAAATGATTTATATCTATTTTATTTTCTCATTCCATACTCAACAATGAGTATTTTTGCCCTGATAATTAAAGAGATTAAAACTATATCTTGATTCAATATTTTACTGTCCTAATATTCTTCCAACTATAAGGAGAGAGGTCCTTTTACTTGCTTTCTAAAGTCAATCCATCAACTGATATTCTCAATCTCCATATTCCTTCACATTCCCCTTAGGCACAATCTTCCATGTTTATTTCAAACCTCTATCATCTCTTATCGCTATTCCACAGGATACTTTTCTTCCACTGCTGAGCATATTCTCATATTCCTAACACTAAAAATTTTTTGTTTAAAACCTATTCATCTCATTCCTCTTGAGACCAATTTCCTGGAATTGTGGTATACAACTATTGCCTCCATCTACTAATATTTTACTAGATATCTTCCGCAATCTCTTATGTATCTATCACTATAAAGACACTGCAATTTGAAGATTACCACTGCCCTTTGAAGACTGTCAACAATATTTTTGTGAAAATCATGGACAATCACTGGGTCATCAAGTTTGCTCATCCTTATTCTCTAAACTTTCTGCTATCTTGTTCTTTTCAAACACTCAACTATTTCTCCTCCTTGTTTCTTATAGTTTCTTCTGATTCATTTGCTGACTCCTTTGCTTCCTCCAGTTGCAACAACTGGTGTCTCCCCAAACTCTGAAATCACTTGTTTTCCATAAGGAAACATTCATTCAATAGGTGACTCCTCTGGTCCCATACCTTTGCACCCGCATTTCCAATTTCCTGTAAAACACTGAACTTCTGTGTCCTCGAACTCATTAAGGTCAAAGCTAAACATTATTCCACGACCAGTCTTTCCTCTCCAACTATCGTTTCTCAGTAACAGTTCCAATTCTTCCTTCTCATTTTTCTCCCTGCCCATTAAAATACACCTTAGTCATCTTTTACTCTTCAGTCAAGTTTTACATCCAAATTACCATCAAATTCTGACATATTTCTTAAAAATATACATGTTAGCCCTATCAAATCACCTTCACTTCCATTCTTAATTTTAGCCACTTATTCCCAACCCAAACCCCCTTCCCCAACCCAACCCTTTCCCCAACCCAAGACTAGTTTTTCCACAGACACCTCTTTTACCTTGTTATTACCTTGCTTGAGATCCTGTAACAATTCCCACACATCTAAATAAACGGTGTCAGAACTCTCTGTCTGGGCTTCAAGGCACTACCTTATCTGATCATAGTATCTGACCCTATTCGGGTTCACTCTTTACTGCTTTAGTTCTTACCCCAAGATCCATGGACAAACGGTCTTTCCAAAATCTAACAGCCCTCTAAGGTTGGATGCAAAATGTTTCATGCATGTGTAATTGGTAGGAGAAGCGGGTGAAGAAAGACCTTGCAGAGGATGCACTTGAGCAGCCAAGTATTGTAAGGGTAACGACCACACGACAGGGAAAAACACAGAGTTTACTGCTATGGCTGAACCAATAACAAAGCATCTTACCAATAAAATGCTGTGACGACGCTGTCACCCATTCCCTTCACGAATCATTCTTCAAGCCGGGATCCAAAACTACATCGAAACTGAAATCCCTCGAAGTAAAAAAGCCGCCAAAATGACAGCAAAGAGAAAGTCCAGAGGAACCCCTGGCCCTCCCAAATTCCCTCTCCCTCCAACACAAGACGCTTCAAGACCGACGCAAACGGGCCCAGCAAGAAGACCTCCGCTCCCAAGGACGCCAGGCCAGCTCGGCACTTCAAGCCGGAAGGGATATATCCGCTGCCTCAACCACCAGCTCGGCGACTCTCGCTCATAAGGAGTCTGCTTCAGCCCGCGGAGGGAAAGGGCAAGGGACAATGTGTCCCACCTAGCCCTTCTGCACTAGAGCCCTCAGGGGCCAACATCAGCTCGGAAATCCCGCCTTTGAGAAGCGGCAACTTGGGGTTCAGCCGCCTCCTCCGTTTTAAAATCGTTTCCCGACTCGCTCTGCGGGCGGACGCAGGACGTCTCCGCAGCGCCGATTCCAAGTCTGTGAAGCTAATGAAGCAACTACGGTCGCCATTTTAACTGAGGGCATGGGAACGATCTAACTGCTACCGTCTATTTCCCTACTCTCACTTGTCATTTTCCTCCCTTTTCTACCAGCGTTAAGCACTCCTTCAAATTTCCTCCCGTAGTAAAGATGGCTGCGACGACACCCTTCCCCCTCCCCCGCGCTCTGATTGGTTGACTCCTTCTACCGTAATTTTGGTTCGTCGCGGGGTGGGCTGAGGAGTGCATGTCGCCCAGCTCCATGTGTGCGTGGTTTCAGGCCCTAGAAACATTGTGGATTCGCTTGCCTTCCTCCTTCTGAAGACTAGAGGTCGGCCGACAGGTTTGGGAGGTTTGAAATGCGGGGCTGATTTCTTTCCTATTTTCTGGTTCTGCCCGCGGGAACCTTCAGGAAAGCGTGGAAAGACGGGCAGGGCGTGTACTGCTGACCGGCCCCTAGCTGCCTCTGCACGGTCGTGGTGTCCCTCCCTGCGCTGCTGTATGGAGTCATTCGCTCGTCGCTTCTGGCCTACCTTTGTTAATAGAAGTGCAAACGGATGCATTGAGAAGGGGGAAAGGGTGTTAAAAGATCTTTACCCTACTCACCTTCCCCAAAGGCCCCAAAGACTTTGCAGATTTATCTAGTTTACCTACACGAGCATTTGAATGTTCAGCGTACAAGGGCTTCAATATTGAAGACAGTGGGAACTCCTGGCGTTTTAAGGGATTTGTTATAGTGCCTAAACTGACTTTTGACCACCATCCAACACCTCAGCGTGAGATTCCTGAGCGTCTTACCATCCTGCGGCTCCAACATGTTCTCCCGTTGGTTAAGTCGACTGTGCAGGGGATTATCCACACCCACCAGAAGGACCACCCAATTGATCTGGAGTTCTGCCTCCCGAAGGCTGGTACTGAGTTCACAGAGGAGAATTCCAGGTGAATGCAGGATGGAGCTTTGTCCTCTGAACAGCACTGCCTCTTGTTCTCTGCAGCCAGAGTGCTTTATTCCATTTCCCCTCAAGTCTTGACTGGCTAGCTTTATGTGTAGAAGCACATTATTCACCCTCTTCCTTTTTTATTTTTTCCCCTGGAGTTTAAAAAGACCAGTAGAGTAACCGCATGAATAGTCTATTCATTTAATTGATGCCTAAATAAGAAGCCTAAAATATTCTTGCATACTTGAGAATACTTTGAATAGGGTTTTTTAGTGTACAAGTAACTGTTTCACTCTAGATTCTTATACTAAAACCAGTTACTGCACCAACAAACTTCTGTAATTTCCGGGACTTTTACTTCATTTGAGGAAGAATGTGCACTGTTAAGAACGAATCAGTGAAAACGCTGAGTGATCAAAAATATTTATAGTCTTAAGACCAGGCAAAATTTTACATTGACAGTTAGTCACTTGGATTTTGACACATTTGCAGGCAATTTTAATAGTGATTGATTACATTCTTCAACTTTAGATTTTATCCATTGACATGAAATACCGAAGATGGTATGATTTGAGAGTCTATTCTCAGAAATTTGCAAATGATATGTTTTTAATCTTGCCTTTTCCCCCCTCTTTTTTCAAAGAACTCAGTAGCTTTGTTGCCCGGACCAACACGTGTGGAGAGTTGCGTTCTTCTCACTTAGGCCAAGAAGTCACCTTGTGTGGATGGATTCAGTTCCGAAGGTAGAGGCAAGTGGTGTAAGAACACATGATGATGGTTTTCCCAAGGCAATTTCAAACCTTTATTAATTTTTAACCGTCAGAAGAATAAAAACTTTGCAACTCTTACAGGATTCTCAGAAGTCATTGAGTTTTCAGTTTTGTTTTGTTTTGTTTTGAAAGACTCAAATAGTGGCACTCAGTAAGTACCAGTAACATCTGTTGAAGGGTATAATAATGAAGTGTGATCCACCAGAGGACAGAAATGTCCCTAGATTTACTAAGATTGAAGAGTTCCTAGGACCAGTAATTGGGTAAGCTGATAAGCTTCAATAGCATAAAAAAGCATATTTTATTCTAAATTTAGGTAGAGAAAAGCCTAAAAATATAATCAATGATTCCTTGATGTTGAGTCCATTTTTTTGTTGTTTGGCTCTATATTTCTAGAACATATGTGAATAGCACATTAATTCACAATGAAGAGCTGCAAAACACATAGATTGTGTGGCTTTCCTAAAAAATATGTCCCCATTGGGTGGATATTTGACCCATACATTTGGTGACTTCTATCTCCTGAAATGAAAATCTGAGGGGGCTTTTCTGTACCTCTTCTTGGTATTAAAAACAATGTGAGAAATGTAGGTTGAATGCTAAAATATTGGGATTTGGGGACCTTTTGATGGTTTGTAGAGGTTTAAGTTAGTATTAGACCTCTTTTAGAAAATTTTAGATTGCATCTCATACTTGGTGGTGGTGGTGTTCAGTTGCTAAGTCTACCCCATGGACTGCAACACACCAGACTTTTGTCTTTCACTGTTTCCCAGGGTTTGCTTAAACACATGTCCATTGAGTCTTATATTTAGAAAAAGGTAAGATTTTATATTGCTGCATTTTAAAAAATGACCAATCAGATGTCTCTAATATCCTAAGATATTATTTTTGGATTTTAATATGTAGAAAGTTTCCAAATTTAGTTAAATTTTCTTATAGAGACTTAAGCTAATAAAATTTTAAAAATCTGCCTTTTTATTAATAAGTCATCTGGATAGTATTAGTAAGCTGTACATATAGCTAATAAAAATTGATATTGCAAATGAAAAAAGTGTTCTTTCCTTAATAAGCTATGTAGATAATTACATGAATATAGATAGCTATGAAGCACAGTATTTATTATAAAAAAAGAATGTGAGAAATTGCATGGGTTTTTTTGTTTAATTTGTTTTGCCTGCTTAAATTTTGGTCTCAGAGATTTTATCCTAATATGTTCATTTTCTTCATTAATCAGGCAAAATATCTTCCTGGTCCTAAGAGATTTCCATGGACTTGTTCAAGTTGTCATTCCCCAGGATGAGGTAATAGAAGGGTCCTCCTGTTATCTGAAAGTTTCTTTGATGCTGTGGTTAGAATAAACGAAGCATGGATCAGTGTGCTTGAGATTTTTGTTAAAACTACTATAAGCAGCATTAAGACTGATGAAAAACTGGGAAAAAATATGTGCAATTCATGTTGCAGACAAAGGACTAATTTCTCTAAAAAAACATTTTTTTAAGACCAGTGATCCAGTAAAAATATGAATGCAGAATGTGAACATAAAATTTATAGAAAAGAAGATATAATATAAATGGCTGTTTTTTTATATGTCTGTAGACATATGAAAATGTGCCAACTTCACTTATAGACAGAAAAATGTGAATTAAATTGCACAGAATTGGGGGATTCCCTGGTGGCCTAGTGGTTAGGATTCCAGGCTTTCACTGCCATGGCCCAAGGTTGAAGAACTGAGACCCTGCGAGTCATGCAGCATGGCCAAAAAAAAAAAAAAATTATACAGAATTGTTATTTTAGATGCATTAGATTGACAACACACAGTGTTTGGGAAAATAAATGCTCATACATTCCTGGAGGGAGTGCAAATTGGCACTAGTACTGTGGAGGGCAATTTGGGAATATCAAAACCATAAATGCATATATTCTTTGAACCACTCATTCCAGTTCTAATCAGTTATCTTAAAGTTATCTTACAGACAGACTAACAGATGCAAAATGACACAAATATAATACCAGATTGTTCACTGCTGAATTGTTTTTAATTGAAGGAAAGTTGGGAATAACTTAGATGTTCCCCAATAAAGGACTGGTATAAAAATTAATGTACATCCTCACAGCAAGGAAAAGCTGGAAGAAGCTCTTTATATACTAATATGGGAAAAAATCAAAATTGTATTGTTAGATATGAAAACAGGATACAGAAGAGCATGTAGAGTGATATTATCTGTACTAAAAAGGGTGTGTGTGTGTGTGTGTGTGTGTGTGTGTGTGTGTGTGTGTGTGACAAAATGTCCCTGAAAGGACACATAACATTGAGTTATCACTCAGGAGGGGAATTAAGGGGTGGAGGGAAAAGATAGGAGAGAGACTTTTCACTGTAGATCTGTTTGTACCCTTTGAGTTTGAGCCATGTGAAGGTACTACCTGCTCCAAAAATAATTACCATTAAAATTAGATAAAGAATTCTTGCCATGTTTCTTGGCCAATTGGTTTCTACTGTGGTAATATTTACAAATGTTTATATGCCTGAGAAAAATAAGATTTACTCAGCTGTTAATGTTTGAATTAGTAAAGAGTCACGGGTTATCTTTCAGGTATCAGAGATGAGCATAGCTAACCTAGGAGAAGTCTTTCATTGCTCCTGGATTTAACTGTCCCTAAGTTTAACCCTGGAGACAGTTGCCTTTAAAGTATGTGGGGCTTGTTTGCATTAATCATTCTTCTTACTTTCTCTTAAGGAAAAAAAAATTTAATTCTTAACTAATAGTTTTACATGCTCGTTTATATGGTGTCAAAATGGGGATTCAATTTACCAAATTTTTTTTTTAACCAAATTCTTTAATAAAGTCATTAACAGCAGCCCTGGTATTTATGGTAATTAAGCTATGAGTATTAACATTTTTCTAAGCCATAATCTACAGTTGCTGCAGAGTTCTTTAAGTTCACGTGTTTGTTGGAACTGTTTTTCCCTCTTACTCTGTAGTCTGCTGCTTCAGTGAAGAAGATTTTATGTGAAGCCCCCATGGAATCTGTGGTGCAAGTGTCTGGGACAGTAATTTCCCGACCTCCAGGACAAGAGAATCCAGTTAGTAATTTAGAAACTATTTAAATTTTACCTGTGTACATTTGCACTATCAACACATTCAGGCAACAGAGACTGTGTATCTATTAGATATCTAGCACTAAAGCTCTGCAGGTTCTACAGATGAACCTACAGATTTAAAAATCGTCACTGCGAACATAAACACCTAAATAAATATGCATGTTAAGACATTTGTTAATGAGCTCATCAGTCACAAAGATGCATAAGAACGTCAAAGTCATACACAGACATTTATGTTTTAGACTATGCACTATTAGCACCCCCTGCATTTTACATATGTAAATAAATGCTTGCGTTTCATAAATATTCATTGTGTATATGATTGATTGAATGGTTTTTAAAACAGGTCTTTTCTCTCTCTCTTTAAGAAAATGCCAACAGGTGAGATTGAAATCAAAGTTAAGACAGCTAAACTTCTGAATTCCTGCAAGAAGCTGCCCTTTGAAATTAAGGACTTTATGAAGGTGCCATCCTCTGTTACTAATAAAATAGAGTGTCTAGAAAATGTTGGTAACCAGCAAAGTGGGTTTTTTTTGTTTTTTGTTTTTTTTGTGTGCAGTAAAGTTTTATTAAAGTATAAAGGAGATAGAGAAAGCTTCTGACATAGACATCAGAAGGGAGTAGAAAGAGTACCCCCAGCAAAGTGTTTTTGGAGTTTTAAGAAAAAGTTTTTCTACGAAATTAAGCATTCTATTATAGCTATGTCATGTATTATTCTTCTAGTTTTACAATTTCCTGGTAAACTGTTTTAAATATCAACATTTCATTAAGCTAGAATGTGTTTTCAGACCGTTGCAAACATGGTTGTCTTTAAGACTTAGGTGTCATTTTGTTCAAGTTTTTTTGTTGCTATGGTTTTATATTTTGAAAGGAAATTTATGTCTACCATTGAATGTCAAATGGCATATATTGAGTTTAAGCCTCTAACAATGCACATATTAAGTTTAAGCCTCTAACAAGGATAAAATGTTTATAAATCATACAAATACGATTACTTTAATTTAGGATATTCTTTGAGAAAGCTAGACAGCCCCGAATATGTAAGCCCAGCTAATTTTCAGCTTTGTGACAATTATCTACAATTATCACAAATAATCTATAGTTACCTGTATAATACCTAATTTGTAAACTAACGTATAAAACATTTTTAAATTAATTGCATGGCCACTTTGTCTTACATTTCAGTTCCCAGTACTTAATATTTTAATTAGAAGAGGCAATATAATTACAGAGTTGACCTTGTTGGGGTGGGGGGAAGGAAATGTACAGTTTTCCCCCAGCTGTGAGCTCTTAAAAAGAGAAGTGGCAGATAGTTCTTCTATTTCTATTTTAGTGTCAAAGAAATAACCTATTCTGGGGAAAGGACTTTTTTTAAAAAAGTTGTCAGCACAAGAGGGAGGCAAAGATTTATCATCTTAAAAAATACGCAGGCCTCCTCGTTATGTTCCTGCTAGTACAGTTGTAGCGTCATCCTCTGCTCCCTTGTATTTCTTACACTTCTCCCGTTCAGGTGATAAAGTCGTGGCTGTTTTTGGCTCTGCTGTTTATTTTTTAATAATCTTTGAAATCTTTACTTTTTCTGTTTTTTCAAGATCAAACTCCAGGCTTAAAAACGAATGGATAGAGAGAGTTCCCAGTGACCTAGTGGTTAGGATTCCAGAATCCTTTCACTGCCATGGCCCAGGTTCAATCCCTGGTTGGGGAACTGAGGTTTCATAAGCCACATGGTATGGTCAAAAAAGAAAAAAAGAGGGGGAAGAAATGAATGGATACAAGTTTAGAAAAGTAGACAAATTTCAGTCAGTGAAGTGTGGTTCCCTGAAAAATGTAAAATCTGTACTAGTAACAAGCCTAGAAATTGTGGGAATTAAGGATGCTGGTGTAGATACAACTGCTAGAAGCTAAAGATAGAGCTAAAGTTTTTGAAAATTCAGTCTGTGTCTAAAGTTAATATCTTTTTAATGGTTGAAACATATTTGAAATATTTTAATATTTGAAGCATATTTAAACATGAAAATCTTTCCATTTGTTTAGAAAACAGAGGCTCTTCGTTTGCAGTACCGCTACTTAGATTTGCGTAGTGTCCAAATGCAGTATAACCTGCGACTGAGATCCCAGATGGTCATGAAAATGCGGGAATATCTCTGTAATCTACATGGTAAGGAAAGAAACAGTAATTTCCATGTGTTTTATCCTAGAGCATAATTTAGTAACATAAAGCATAATTTAGTTCCCTACTGAGTCATAAACATAGACTTTTCAAGGTGATAGTGCCTGTGTACATCAACAATGTATTCCCCATCACATTGAAGGTGGACCAGCCCTTTGATTGTTACCTGTAAGTTTTCTTAATTGTTTCTCATGCTTGTACATCATTTATTGGGAGCTCAGAAACGTCACATGAGGGACTTGCCTGGTGATTCAGTGTTAAGACTGCACTCCCAAAGCAGTGGGCCTAGGTTTGATCCCTGGTCAGGGAACTAGATCCCACATGCCCAAACTAAAACCTGAGGCAGCCAATTAAATAAAATTTAAGAAAAAAAAAAAAGAAAAAAAGAAAGAAGAAGAAGAAATGTCAATCAGCCCTGAACTTTTTTCTACTATATTTTTGTTATATTTGCTATGCTAGCAGAACAGGAGGAAAACCAGAACAGTTCAATACACAAGAATCCATCAACAGAATTATTTCAGGACAGGAGTACAAACTTCATGAACAGAATAGAATTTTATTAAAATCTTCAGCTTCCCTCTTGAACTGGTAGAAACCAGCATTAATGTGCTTGGTAACTTATTACAGTCAAAATTCCTAATTAAATGGTAGTCTCAGATTTGTTGGACTGTACTTGGTAAATTCATATTTGGTAAATTCCCATCTATTAAATTCTGACATTTCTCTCTTTTTTAGGTTTTGTGGATGTAGAAACACCAACATTATTTAAGAGGACTCCAGGGGTATGTATATTCCTTAAGTCAACCTACTAATAATATCCTGTTAGTTATGAAACTAGACCACTTTGCTTTTATATTCCCTTAGTTCTATTTCTTTTATTTTACTGCCTTAGGATGGTCACGTTAACTAGGTATTTTTTAGAGTTGAGAAAAAGTATGGGTTAGTACTTTTAGTCAGAATCTTTTAATCCTATATCATTTTCTTTCCATTGAGGTTTATAGCTACCAATCAATAATGAATTGGTTCTTTAAAACTAAATCAGTGGTTCATTAAGAACTGACATTTCCATACACTGATATTTATACAGTCCATGGACTCATAAAATTATAGTTTAAATTTAGAAAAGCAATTAAGAATTACTTGCATAGGAACTGATGCACAAAATCCTTTTAGTTGGACTTCCCTGCTGGTCCAGTGGTTAAGAATCGGCCTGCCGGTGCTGGGACGCGGATTCTATCACTGGTCCAGAAAGACTCTATGTGCCGCGGAGCCCATGTGCCCCGCAACTGCTGAGCCCACACAACACACCTACTGAAGCCTGTGCACTCTGAGCCCATGCTCTGCAATTAGAGAAGCCACTGCAATGAGAAGCCTGCACACCACAGCTGGGGAATAGCTCCTGCTTGCTGGAACTAGAGAAAACCACTGCATAGCAACGAAGACCCAGCACAGCCAAAAATAATAAACAAATGAACAGGATTCCAGATTTAGAAAAAAAAAAACCTTTTAACTAGTAACAGAACTGGGCATTCATTTCAACAAGCATAATATTAAGTATACTTAATATATACCAATATTATTATACTTAATATGTACAAATACTATTTAAAGCCTACTATGTGTAAACCTTTTGGGGACTGAAGGATGAGTAAGAAATGAACTGTCATTGTGGGAACTTTGCCCTTCAGTGGATTTCATTGAGGAACTGAAGTATTGACTACTACCAGTTGTTGGATATGTTTTTTAATTTTTTATTTTTTGGATATGTTTTTTTAATAATATTTCTGCACTCCCTCTCTCTCATTCAAAGGGTGCAAAAGAGTTTGTAATACCATCCAGGGAACCTGGGAAGTTTTATTCTCTCCCTCAGAGTCCTCAACAGTTTAAGCAGCTTCTGATGGTTGGTGGTCTAGACAGGTGAGCTTTCTTTATGCTAGCAGTGGCCAGAAAAAAGGAAAAGAGAGGGGAAAGAGGGAAAGGAAACACAAAATTGTCTAATCTTTTAAAAGAAGGTTCAAAACTGTATGAGAGTTTGGAAAATACTTGTAAAATACCTTAAAAACGTGTGGTTACTATGTAAAGATTTATTAGGTGTCCATCATATACAAAGCTCTATGCTAATAGATGGGGCAAGCGGTTAAAAACAAAAAAGAATAGGTTTTGCTCTCGAGCTGATGAATCTAGTAAGACAAAACAGGATAATAAGACCAAGTGTGAAAAAAAAAAAGACCAAGTGTGACATAAACCCAAAATAAGTATGCTGAGAGTTGCAAACTGGTTGCATTAAGTAGTTGGAAATTATATTGTTTTGGGGAATATCATTAAAAACTTTGTGATCTAGGCCTTCTGGGACAGAGCTGCATTTCGGCAGGTGAAAATGAAAGTTGGAACAGCATAGCCCAGGAAGGCTAAAGTATATTCATGGAGCAGTAGGTATTTCAATTTGGCTGAAGCAAAAGAGTATGTATAAAGAAGCATGGGCTGTCCTGTGTCAGTCTAATATATGAACATCCAAAGGTGCCATTGTATATTTTTAAGACAGTATATAGAGCAATTAACTTCTCATGGGTCAACCATATGTCTGATTAGGTTAGCGCGTCATTAAGAATTTTACAGTTTCTTATGTTGTTTTAGTATTATTATTTCATAGCCTGCATTGCCAGGAACTATTAGGGGAAAGTGTGTGTGTGTTTCTAGAATCCTGACTGAATTAATGCTATCCTCCAATTGTAGATATTTTCAGGTTGCCCGATGTTATCGAGATGAAGGTTCGAGACCAGACAGACAGCCCGAATTTACTCAGGTACTTAGTTATATTCATTCATCTCTTATTGATTCAGCCTTGCTACACCCAAGAATGTGGACAGAAATTATACTTTCTTCTCATTGCATTTTATCTATCAGATATTTAATTAAACCAGCCTGTAGTTAAGGCATTAATTATTTAATTTTTGATCCATTTACAAAGAATATGGTCTCATGTTGATGTTTCACAGAAAACAACAAAATTCTGTAAAGCAATTATCCTTCAATCAAAAAATAAATTTAAAAAAAGAATATGGTCATAAACTGGGATGGGGAGGGAGGTGGGAGGAGGGTTCAGGGTGGGGAACACATGTAAATCCATGGCTGATTCATGTCAATGTATGGCAAAAACCACTACAATATTGTAAAGTAATTAGCCTCCAACTAGTAAAAATAAAGGAAAAAAAAAAGACAAAAGTCAAAAATAAATAAATATATAAATTAAAAAAAAAGAATATGGTCATAAACTAAGGAAGGACAGATTCCTAAAGTGTTTCAATGACCATGATATGATAAAGTTCTTTAAAAAAAATCTCTTGTGCACTAAAACCAACAATTTTTTGTGTTCATATTTAATCTGTAAACAGATCTAGTCAGTGTGAACAAAGCTATTATGATTTAGTTTCTATGTGATATCATATTAACCAGTGTAGGTGAAGCACAAAAACCATAAAATCTAGAGATGGACAGACTTTAAGATCAAATACAGTTTAACTGCACACACTCAGAAGTCACTTAGCCTGTCTGAGCCTTCAGCCATGAGATAGTTGTGGGAACTAACAGTTTGATGTGTGTAGAGCATTAGCACATACTACAATATTTAACCTGCTCCCCCACATATTAAGAACAGAATCCAATGGTAATTTGAAACGAGAAATACATAACTGTGTATGTCCATGTGAATATGATGGCTCTTTAAGTTAGTTTCCATATGTTGTTTTGGTTTCAGATTGACATAGAGATGTCCTTTGTAGACCAGACAGGCATCCAGAGTCTGATTGAGGGCTTGCTCCAGTATTCGTGGCCCAGTGACAAAGATCCCGTGGTGGTCCCTTTTCCTTCTATGCCTTTTGCTGAGGCATTGGCCAGCTATGGAACTGATAAACCTGACACTCGCTTTGGGATGAAGGTACTTTTCTTCACTTTTCCCAGGACTCTGCCCCCAAATGGTCCTGTAGTCAATTTTGAACCACTTTAAACCTTTACAACCAGTTACACTGTTATATCATATTTTTTGCTGTTCCCTTAGCTTGTTACCTTTGTTGTTACCCAGCTACAGCAAGAGAGAAGAAAGCACGTTAGCATTACAATACCTTTTCTCTATCTACTGTGTTCCAAGATCCATTTTCAAGAGCACGGTTCTTGCTGTGTTTTACTACTGACAGGTTATTCGTTATATGGATATGAATGGCAACTTGAAAGAAAAAAAACATACTCTTTCCTCTCGAATTTTTCTTAAGCTAAAATGGCATTTGGAAGGCAAATGATTAAGGGTTATTTATTCTCTTTCCCTGGTCTATAAAGAGGTCAAACATGGGAAATGTTTATTCACAGAGCAGTTTCCCTTAGGAAATCTCTTTTTATTTTCTCTTAGAGAGCAACAGCTCTTCATTGCTGTAATGTTGATGACATTTATCTCAGTTCTCAATGTAGATTCCTTAGAAACTGAATTCTGCCTGGTCCACAAATAGGCAGCGCTTAATTCTTATAATGAAAAAAATGTAACACAAAGAAAGTTTTACCTACCTGCTTACAGCAGCCAGGCTAACCACTCCTTGTTTCTTTTGTAATGTGAAATGGTGGTTCTTCTTAAGTTAGGCTGCCTAAGTTAAATTCTGGCTCTGCTACTTACTGGCTGTGTTATCTTGGGTAAGTCATTTCTTTGTGCCTTGGTTTCCTCTTTATTAAATGGGGATAATAAGAGGGCCTACCTCATACTCTTGTTGTACAGATGAAATGAACTAATACATCAGTACCTTAACATTGTTATGATGCCCAACCTGCAGTGAACACTCGATGAATGTGCTCTGTAAATGTTAAGATCTACTCTCCTCTTTAAACTCTTGTTTGTAAAAGGTTTTGTGATGAAAATGACCTCACGTTTAGTTACCTTATTCTCTTCTGTTTTCCAGATTGTAGATATCAGTGACATGTTCAGAAACACAGAAGTTGGATTTCTCCAAGATGCCCTTAGTAAACCCCAAGGGACTGTCAAAGCTATATGTATCCATAAAGGAGCAGTAAGTGGAGCCAATTCTATGTCTTCTCTAGAATGTGTTTTTGGGAAGTAAATATGTTCAATATTGGCACATTTAGGCTTCAGAGAGAAACGTTCTCCTTAAATAAAAAAAAATGTAATTTGTCATGTAGAGTCTAATAGTGTCTCTAGAAGCAGAAGATATTAAGAAGAGGTGGCAAGATTACACAGAATTGTACAAAAAAGATCTTCACGACCCAGATAATCACGATGGTATGATCACTCACCTAAGGCCAGACATCCTGGAATGTGAAGTCAAGTGGGCCTTAGGAAGCATCACTACGATCAAAGCTGGTAGAGGTGATGAAATTCCAGTTGAACTATTTCAGATCCTAAAAGATGATGCTGTGAAAGTGCTGCACTCAATATGCCAGCAAATTTGGAAAACTCAGCAGTGGCCACAGGACTGGAAAAGGTCAGTTTTCATTCCAATCCCAAAGAAAGGTAATGCCAAAGAATGCTCAAACTGTCGCACAATTGCACTCATCTCACATGCTAGTAAAGTAATGCTCAAAATTCTTCAAGCCAGGCTTCAGCAATACATGAACCGTGAAATTCCAGATGTTCAAGCTGGTTTTAGAAAAGGCAGAGGAACCAGAGATCAAATTGCCAACATCCACTGGATCACTGAAAAAGCAAGAGAGTTTGAGAAAAACATCTATTTCTGCTTTATTGACTATGCCAAAGCCTTTGACTGTGTGGATCACAATAAGTTGTGGGAAATTCTTCAAGAGATGGAAATACCAGACCACCTGACCTGCCTCTTAAGAAATCTGTATGCAGGTCAGGAAGCAACAGTTAGAACTAGACATGGAACAGCAGACTGGTTCCAAATAGGAAAAGGAGTACGTCAAGGCTGTATATTGTGACCTTGCTTATTTAACTTATATGCAGAGTACATCATGAGAAACACTGGGCTGGATGAAGCACAAGCTAGAATCAAGATTGCCAGGATAAATATCAATAACCTCAGATATGCAGATGACACCACCCATATGGCAGAAAGTGAAGAAGAACTAAAGAGCCTCTTGATGAAAGAGGAAGAGCAGAGTGAAAAAATTGGCTTAAAGCTCAACATTCAGAAAACTAAAATCATGACATCTGGTCCCATCACTTCATGGCAAATAGATGGGGAAACAGTGGAAACAGTGGCTGACTTTATTTTTGGGAGGCTCCAAAGTCACTGCAGATGGTGACTGTAGCCATGAAATTAAAAGACGCTTACTCCTTGGTATGAAAGTTATGACCAACCTAGATAGCATATTCAAAAGCAGAGACATTACTTTGCCAACAAAGGTCCATCTAGTCAAGGCTATGGTTTTTCCAGTAATCATGTATGGATGTGAGAGTTGGACTATAAAGAAAGCTTGAGCTCAGAAGAATTGATGCTTTTGAACTGTGGTGTTGGAGAAGACTCTTGAGAGTCCCTTGGACTGCAAGGAGATCCAACCAGTCCATCCTAAAGGAGATCAGTTGTGGGTGTTCACTGGAAGGACTGATGTTGAAGCTGAAATTCCAATACTTTGGCCACCTGATCCAAAGAGCTGACTCATTTTAAAAGACCCTGATGCTGGGAAAGATTGAGGGCAGGAGGAGAAGGGGATGAAAGAGGATGAGATGGTTGGATGGTATCACCGACTCAATGGGCATGACTTTGGGTAGACTCCGGGGGTTGGTGATAGACAGGGAGGCCTGGCGTGCTGCAGGCCATGGGGTTGCAAAGAGTCGGACACGACTGAGTGACTGAACTGAACTGAGTGTCTCTAGAACTATAAGGAGAGAATGATAAAACCTTGTGAATTTGAGTTTACACTCAAGATCTAGTGCTTTTATTTTTCTTTTTAATGCTGTAAAGTTCTCCTGTGCTTCCTTTGGGATTATTTTTCTGTTTCCAGTCTCAGTTTGTCCAAAGGCTCCCAGTCCTGTATCAGTTCCAGCATAGCCATTGCTTGTTGGGTCAGGTTTTCTGAGGCTCTGGGGTCTATTGTATTAATAACAGGGAAAGAGAAAAGAGGTGGAGCTATGTAAAGCAAAAGGAATGGAAATGAGAGTAGGAGAATGGTTGGGTTGGGTAAGCATGGGCTCTTTAGTAATGGGACATGTCTTTTTTCTGTAGTTAGCACATCTGCTTTGGAAATAATTTAGGAAGGAGAGTTCCAAATGTATTTTGAATAGGATGACTGTTTTGAAAGACTACTCAGTTGGATATATAAGCATATTAGTATTTTTAAAAAGGATATAAAAATTCAGTCCCATTACCTGTTATTCACTTCATATGTTCAGTGAAAAGTAATTTGGTGCCCATACTCTAGTCCAGATATAGTGAATATGTTCAGGTAAGCTAAGGATAACATATATTTCTTGATATTATTTATCCCAATTTGAGTATATCCATTCTTTCCCAAGTAGATTAGAAGCATCATGAACTGCATGTAGACTTCAGGGTCATGAGCCATGTTTTCACCTCTTTATATCTCCTGTACCTGAGCTCCATGAATATTAGTGATGATGATAGCCATAGTGTCTCACTTAGAAACACATTGGGATAATTTAAAGAAATAAGATACAAAGAATTTTAAGTGACCTGAAATAATCAAATTCCAAGCCTTTTTGATTTTGTTGATCTTTCACAATTCAGTTGTAAAGATACATTTTGAACGTATTATGTATGCACAGTCTTCTGTGGAATACATTCACAGCTGTTTTCATTGAGACCTGCATAATTAGAAAGAATACACCCTGAAATAAGCCTTAAAATTTTATCATTTGACAGTAGAAATTAAATCTTTATTGAATCTTATTACAATTGAAAGACACAAAATATATTTCTTTCCCATTTCATAGACATGTTTGTGAAGCTGTCATATTTGATGAATTTACTTTTTCTTTCATCAGAAATACTTGAAAAGGAAGGACATTGAGTCCATTAGAAAATTTGCAGCTGACCATTTTAATGAGGTAAGGAGCAGCTTTTTTCCTTTCTTTTAGGGATTCAATATTTTTAACTATTAATTGCTTGTGCTCTTATGCTATCATTAGTTTTGAGAGGTTTGTTATTTCAGATCAATCTTCTACTTCTTTTTCTTTTTAAAGTTAATCTTACCCCTGGGTATAACTCCAAGACTCCAACTTAGTTGAATTTACTGTTAATCAGAATACAAATTTGAACCATAGCCTTTTAAAAATAAATAATAGTACTTTAATGCAGTTGGGAAGATTAAATAAAGCCCAAGGTTTAAATGAAGCATGGTTAGTGTGAAAGAAAGCCAATATTCATTATTCTTCCCATATCCTTTTTTAAATTCTGAATATACCTGTCCTTAGATATACTTTGTGTTCTTCGCTTGGTGAATGGTAACACTAAAATCTGGAGGAAAAGGAGCAGGGAATGGGCATTCTTACACTGTCACTGGAAGTGTGAATTGCCTCAATCATTTTGGAATCAATAACTTTAAAAATAGTCATGCTCTTTGAGTCAGTAATTTTCTATACTTTAAAGAAAGGATCTTGGATATGAGGACACTTACACGCAGTATTATTTACAGGAATAAAATGAAATCATATGGGAGTGGTCTAATAAATTAAGGAAGAATTAAAGAAATAAATATTAAAGTTCCTTTTTGAAGTTTGTAATGTAGGGGAAATGTTCAGGTTATAATGATCTGTAAGAAAAGGAGAATACAGAATTATATATTCACTGATCATAACTGTATAAATGCTGTATTTGTGGATTGAAAATGGACTACCCAGACAGTCTCTATAGCAAGTGGTATTGGGAAAGCTGGACAGCCACATGTAAAAACACACTTTGAACATACTGTCACACCATAAACAAAAGTAAACTCAAAATGGCTTGAATGTTTAAAATATAAGACATGACACCTTTAAACTCCTCGAAGAGAACATAGGCAAAACTTTCTCTGACATAAATTGTAGCAATTCTTTGTTGGATCAGCCTCCCAAGGCGAAAGAAATAAAAACAAAAACAAGCAAATGGGACCTAGACACATTTACAAGTTTTAGCTCAGTAAGGGAAATCATAAACAAAACAAAAAGAAAACCTATGGACTGGGAGAAAATATTTGCAAATGATGTGACCACCAAGAGCATAATTTCCAAATTTACAAACAGCTCATACAACTGAATATCAAAAAACCAAAGAACCCAGTCAAAAACTGGGCAGAAGACCTAAGTAGACATTTCTCCAAAGAAGACATACAGATGACCAATTATTAGAGAAATGCAGACCAAAACTACAATGAGGTATCACCTCAGACCAGTCAGAATGGCCATCATCAGAAAGTCTATGTAAATAATAAAAGCCAGAGAGGATATGAAGAAAAGGGAGCTCTCGTACACTGTTGGTGGGAATGTAAATTGATGCACCAATATGTAGAACAGTATGGAGGTTCCTTAAAAAACTAAAAATAGAGTTAACTATTTGATCTAGCAATCACACTCCTGGCATATATCTAAAAAAAAGGAAAACTCTAGTTTGAAAAGATACATGCACCCCAGTGATCATAGCAGCACTATTTATAATAACCAAGACATGGAAGTAACATTGCATGTGTTGCACACTTGAGGGGCCTTTTAAATATGAAGCTTAATTTCTTTCATCTTTACTTATGTGTTGGACCTCTTTTTGTAACTTGCATGTCTCTTTTGTTTTCATGTCCTTTCCATCATTTTGTCTTTTTTATTCTTTCGGGAAGATTTCTTCAGCTCTCCTATTGAAATTTAAGTAGTCATATTTTTATATCCTACTAGCACTTGCTTGCTTCTTTGCATTTTAATCTGGTTTTATTGATAAAGTGTCTTTTTTAATACCTTTGAAAATTAGAGTTGCTTTGGTCCCTAAATTATCTCTTTCCTCTAGGGGTCTTTTTTTTTTTTTAATGCTATAGCTTATTCAATGTGTAGTGATTATTAATTATACATATTTAAGAATGAGCTATATCAAAAGCTGTTTAAAGGGCCCTTTGTAAATGGTTAGGTTTACTTTACTTTCGAGTGAGCAGCAAGATGGATGGCTGTTTCCCAGGGGGCCCTGTGCCTCAGAATTTTGCAGGGTGAGATCAGTTCCTTCTTTTTTTAAAAATAAATTCAGGCAAGGCTTTACTGGGGCCCCTGCTGCAACAGAGGGGAGCAAGAACAAACAACAGTTTCCCTTAATTGTTTGTTCACTGGAGGATGGGGACAGGGGCAGGCAGGGGACAGAAATGAGCTTGTTCCTTGTATGGGGTGAAGGTAGGGGTGTATCCACGTGTTGGGCCATATCAATTCCTCTTGTGCTGAAGCTGCTCCACTGTTCTCTAGGCTAGAGCTTCCTTCATCTTGCTTCTTTGGTCATTCCTATTTCACTCACATGCAACCTGCCAAAAATTTTCAGAAATCTCTTACTTGCTGGCATCCCTTCCCACCCTTCTTTCCCTTTTTTTTTTTTTGTGTGTGTGTGTGTGTGTTTTTCATTTTTGTGAGATTACTTTTTAGAGCCCTTTAGTATCAGGGAGGAAATAGAGATAATCTCATGTAGGTTCTTTTTCTTTTGGAGACAAGAAATCTTTGTACTACAGGAAAAATAAATCACCCCTGCTTTTTAAAAACTGTAAGTCTTTTTCTTTACACAGGAAGTCTTACCTATATTCCTGAAAACCAATGAAAACTGGAATTCTCCAGTTGCTAAGTTCATAATGGAGGAGCAAGGCTTGGGACTCGTCAGACTGTTGGAGACCCAAGAGGAGGATGTGGTCCTGCTCACTGCCGGAGAGCACAAGAGAGCAGTAAGAAAAATTTCCTCCAGGCTTCTGCTGTTGGTGTTGAATGATGCCGCTCTTCTGCTGTGTGTATAGTGCATATTTGAAATTGACCGTTACTTTCATAAAATGGAGCCGCTCTGCATGGTTTTATATATATGTATTTTATAATTTTATTTATTTTTGGCTGCACTGGGTCTTCGTTGCTGGATGGGCTTTTCTCTAGTTGTGGCGAGCAGGGGCTTCTCATTGCACAGGGCTCTCTTGTTGTGGAGAGCAGAATTGTGGCATGCAGTCTTCAGTAACTGCAGCTCTCAGGCTCGGTTCTTGCTGCTCGCAGTCTGTAGAGCTCAGGCTCAGTAGTTGTGCCCAGGCTTAGTTGCTGCATGGCATGTGGAATCTTCCCAGACCAGGATTCTGGTCTTTTTGATAAAGTTCCATGTGTCCCCTGCATTGGCAGGTGGATTCTTATCCAGTGCGCCAACAAAGAAGTCCAGATTTTATATTAATAAATGTCTTTAGGCATTTTATAATGCATTGTGTAAAAACTACAGTTTTTGCATCAGCTACCAGCCTCCATTGGCATTGCTCACACAGATTAGATCTGGCTCTGATTAGGAAAGCCACTTAGGTAGAGAGAGGGCTATTGATACTCGTTGTATAACTGTGAAAAAAATTTTCCTTTTTGAAGTTTAGCAGATTAAGAAAAGTTGGTAGTCCCAAACTTTTGTACAGAATGCACTCCTGAAAATGTGGAGGGACGGATCAGACTGCAGGAGAGCTGCTGGGCTGGCAGACACCCCTGGTCCTACTTAGTTGAGACAGAATCCTTTTTCCTCAGGAGCAGCAACTGGGAGGTGGTACACGCTGCCACACACTGGCTAAATCACCATTCTTCAGATGTATGAACAGTGGATTTAACTTTAGAGATCACTGTAAAATATACAAAGTGTGGTTTGTGTGTGCATGCTAAGTCGCTTCAGTTGTGTCCAACGCTGTGACCCTATGGACTGTATTGTGCCCTCTTTGTAAAATATACAAAAGTGTGGTATGAAACTCAAACATGAAAATATGCTGTGGTGGGGGGACTTCCATGATGGTCTAGTGATTAAGACTCTGCATGTAGGGGGTATGGGTTCAGTCCCTCATCGAGGAACTAATATCCCATGTCCTGAGCAGCCAAAAAATAAAAAGAAATACTTAAAAAGAAAATTTAAGGAATGTAGGGAATTCTCTGGCGGTCCCACGGTTAGGACTTTGTGCTTCCACCCCGTGGGAACCAGTTTCAGTCCCTGGTTGGAGAACTAAGATCCCAGACGCCACAGTGCACAGCCAAAAAAAAAAAGAAAGAAAATATACTAAATATACAGTAAATGTCAAACATGATAAAAAGTCATCCCTGCACTATAGTATATCTTTATAGTGCCTAATTTGTACTTTATCAAGTTTATTCTACTAATTTATATTTGTACTGTGCTTATTTATCATTATTTCTTCCAAAGGAATAGTTTCAGAGTTCAGCTACAAGCCTACATTAATCTACTGCCCTTCCCTTTCCCTGCAATAAGAGTGAAGAAAGCTATTTAATTACAACTTTTTTGAAACTATAGTCACTCTTTAAATTAATTCATTTATGAACATTATTTTTGAATACCAGCCATGAGCCAGTACTGTTAAATTTGCCTGGGGATTCACCAGTTAATTACAAATTTTATTGTTAGTGCATTTCTTTTTTTTTTTAATACTTAACTTTAATTGATTGATGATTGTTTTACAATGTGTCAATGCATTTCTTAAAAAAGAATTTGGGATTTTGTATTAAAAATCCTGCCGCAAAAAAAAAAAAGAAAAATCCTGCCGCAGATTCATCTGGCTATTAAACTTCTCCCTGATATGAACTGAAAACTGCTCGTGTTCTCCTCTCAGGAAGGTATTGCTCTGGGACATCCTCGGGATAACACTGGAAACCTGATTTATGAGGAATACCATTAGCATTCTGAATATGTCACAGTGCAGGTGCCCTGTGTGGGTATCTAAGTGTCAGGTAGAATAGGCTACAGAGTGGCACCTATGCGTGTGTGCGAGCATATTGGCTCCTATTCTAACTGCTCTTTCTCAGGAGTGCCCTGCCTGTCATAGTTAGCACTTATCACAGTTAGCTCGCTCTGCTTGCCTAGCACTGTTCAAAGTACTTAGTGTATATTAACTCAGTTAATCCTCATGCCAGCCCTGTTGAGAGAAGTGCTGATACTGTTACCATTTTAAAGGTAAGAAAACTTGGACTTCTCCAGCAGTCTAATTGGTTAAGACTCTGTGCTTCCACTGCAGGGGCCATGGATTTGATTCCTAGCTAGGGAAGTACATATGTTGTGCAGGAAAAAAAAAAAAGTAAACTTTGAGTGGAGAAATAAATGGCAACCTACTCCAGTATTCTTTTTTTTTTTTAATGGAGGATAATTGCTTTACAGAATTTTATTGTTTTCTGCCAAACATCAACATTAGTCAGTCATAGGTATACACTACTCCAGTATTTTTGCCTGGAGAGAATCCCATGGACAGAGGAGCCTGGCTGGCTACAATCCATGGGGTCGCAAAAGTTGGACATGACTAAGCAACTACACAAGAAAATTGAGGCACAGAGGTTAAGAATTTGTTCACACTCACACAGCTAGGAGGTGGAGGACCTTGACTTCTAACCCACAAAGCCTGGTTCCAGAAGTCACACTCTTAATGTAACCTCTGACCCATACTGCCTCCCTAATAATGGCCAACATTTATTGAATGTTAAGTGTATACCAGCCTCTCATCAGCTCCTCCCCACAACCCTTCAGGAACAGTAAGGAAATACTCATCATAATGACTGGTTCATAGTACAGAGCTTGTCTGACTTGATCGTCGCAACAGTCTTTAGATTAGATATTTTATCTCCATTTTACTATGGCAAAAGGTGCAGAGGAGTTAGTCAGTAGCCAAACTGAGATACAGACCCATGTTAATCAAGCTCTGGTACCTATGTTCTCAAGTCACTGTGTTAGCAGATACTCACTGAGTCTGCTGAGTGTGACCATCATCCTCAGCAATGTCGCAGTCAGATCATCCTCAGATCCTTCTCTCCTGAGAGGCAGAGAGTGTCTCATCTGTAAATTGGATAGCTCAATTGGTAAAGAATCTGCCTGCAATGTAGGAGACCCTGGTTCGATACCTGGGTCAGGAAGATGCCCTGGAGAAGAGAAAGGCTACCCACTCCAGTATTCTTAGGCTTCCCTTGTGGCTCAGCTGGTAAAGAATCCACCTGCAATGCGGGAGACCTGGATTTGATCCCTGGGTTGGCAAGATCCCCTGGAGAAGGGAAGGGATACCCATTCCAGTATTCAGGCCTGGAGAATTTCATGGACTGAATAGGCTGTGGAGTTGCAAAGAGTCGGACATAACTGAGCGACTTTCACTTCTCAGAGAAAGGCCTGGCTTTAGAATCCACATGTGTCATTTGCTGCCTGTTCTGTCACAGCAGTTAACATTTGTATCTTGTTTGCAGTGCTCTTTGATGGGAAAATTACGACTGGAGTGTGCTGACCTTCTAGAAGCAAGAGGAGTGGTGCTTCGTGACCCAGCTCTGTTCTCCTTCCTTTGGGTGGTGGATTTCCCCCTCTTCCTTCCCAAGGAGGAAAATCCCCAAGAGCTGGAGTCAGCCCACCACCCGTTTACTGCTCCCCATCCGAGTGACATTCACCTTCTTTACACTGAGCCCCTCAAGGTATGATATCTATACTTCCAAATTAAAAGGAAATATGGAAACAAGACAGAGAACTTCCGGTTTCGTGGTCTGACCCAGTTCCAGAAGCCCCAGAAGAAACTGTCAGATTTGAGCCATTGTCCCTAAGTAGCTACAGTGCCTTCAACCTACGGAAGAGAAAACTAGAGATTTTTCTCTAACCCAAAGGCTCTTTGAATCTTCTAGGTCCGTAGCCAACACTATGACTTGGTTTTAAACGGCAATGAGATAGGAGGTGGTTCTATCCGAATTCATAATTCAGAGCTTCAGCATTATGTCCTGGCCACAGTACTAAAGGTAACATCATCTTCTAACCTGGCCTTTTTTTAAAACCCTAATATTTGTCTGTTTTGTTAAAATTTGTTATGAATAGAGGATTCAGTAGGTACAGAAGAGTGTCAGTTTATTTCTCTACCTTTAGTGTTAGACTTTGAAAAATAAATGAAAATAATGGGTATTTTTTAGTGACTACTATATGTCAGGCACTGTTTAAGCACCTTATATGCAGGGACACATTTAATCCTCACAGTTATTTATTTCTTTTGTGTCAGATCTTAGCTGTGGGCTCTATAGTTACAGCTCAGTAGTTGTGGTGAAGGGCTCAGCTGCTCGGCAGCATGTGGGACCTTAATTCCCCAACCGGAGATTGAACCCACATGCTCTGTGGTACAAGGCAAATTCTTAACCATTGGACCACCAGGGTAGTTCCCTCACACTTACTTTTTAAATTAAAACCCTTATTCTACTCATTTTAAAGATAAACAGATTAATGAACCTAGCCCAAAGTCACATAGCACAGACACAAGCAGCGCCAGGATTCAGGACCAGGCAGGGTTGCTCTTGAACCCAAGCTCCTAACCTCCTAATCACTGCATTGCTCCAAAGTGGATGCAGTCTGAAGTGGCTAAAAACTGTGTTGTTTGGGGGTGTGGGGGGTGCAGTTTTGGCCACACCACAGGGCATGCAAGATCTTAGTTCCGCAACCAGGGATCGAACCCATGCTCCCTACAGTGGAAGTACAGAATCTTAACCACTGGACCACCAGGGAAGTCCTGAAAATATTGATACTTCTAGAGAAAAGGAGAGCAGTTTGAAAGAATTTTATGTCACTTAGTATTAGAGGTGGGGTAGCTTTTAATGATAATAACAGAGAGTGGGTTAATCAGAATTTTCTGAAGAGTCTATGTAGATGCAAGCCTAAGAATCTGTGGTTTGTTGATGACTCTTCAGGAGGCTAGGATGGATTTCAGGAGGCCCAAGAAATCCTTGGAAATCTTTGGTCCAGGAGGTCCAAGAGAGTCTGATCCTAAAAGATCACTTTGTGGGGTGGGTTATTTGGGATTGAGTAACTTTATTTCTGAGACCGGGACTGGAAAACTCAGAACAGTCTAGCTTTAAAAACGTTACAAACTCCCTTAACTTTTCTCCTCTTAAGTCAAAACCCCTAACCACCAGTTTCCCAGCTTCTTTTTTTCTTCATTCATTTCAAGCTTCTCAAAATGTCAGTGAGAATACATTGCTTGAACTTCTTCTCTTCATACACACCAGTGCCTCTCAGCCCTTCTGCACATTAGAACAGAATCAACTGTAAAGCATTAAAAACAAAACTAGAAAACCACTCCCTTTTCCTCAGCAGACCAATTAAAATAAAAAAGCTCTAGATGTGAGACTGGGGCATTTGTTCCTTAAAGTCTCCCCCACTTGATTGTGATCTATCGTCTGGTTAGGGAACCATTTCAGACACACTTGCAACATTTCCACAGGCCTTGCCTATGAAAGTTATCTTGCCCGTGGTCATCAGATCCAGCAGCCTGTTGTCGGCCCACAGCTGTCTCTCTTCTGGCAGCAACTGCACTGTTGCCTTCCTGATAACCTCGCCTCTTAGCCCATGTGACAGGACCAGGTCCTCTTTCTTACCTTCTTTTTCTGAGGCCATATCTTGTGTCCTTAATTGGTCTTACTGTCTGTATTATCAGCATAATGGCTGCATTTACTGAGCCCCAGGCATTTCTCTGCATGATGTAGTACCCCTGACTTGTCATATTCTCTTGCTAAACTGTAGGCTTCTAAAGGTACTTTTTTAATTCAACTTTTATTTTCCCTTTTTTCATATTTTTTTTTTAAAGCAACTAATTGTATTATTGTGGCACATAGGGGCCCTCAGTATGTATTTAAATTATCTTTTGAATTTCAGGAAGATGTGAAATTGCTCTCCCATCTGCTCCAGGCTTTAGATTATGGGGCGCCCCCTCATGGAGGAATTGCTTTAGGTAAACAATCTGTCCTTTTTCAAGCCTTGTTTCAGTCCATTGCCTAAGTGTCAAATTTGGGCTCTCAGCTTATGAGGAAGGGTGGGCTTGGAGAAGTGGAGGAGTAAAGAGGGTATGAGGTGAGCCCAAGAGTTCTAAAGAATTTTGTGTTTTTCATTTTGATATTTTTTTGCCCACGCTGTGTGGCTTGTGGGATCTTAGTTCCCAGACCAGGGATCGAACCCAGTCTGAGCAATGAAAGCGTGGAGTCCTAACACCAGACCACCAGGTGATTCCCTGATGATATGTTTTTTAAAATATATTTAACCAATTATAAAAATAAAACTTAACTGATAATTTGCATTTGAAAATGTTTTTTAATAGAATAAAACTAGACAGTCTGAAGTCAATATTGCTCACTTCCCTGGAGGCTCAGACACGTTCATAGGAGTATGAAAAGTACTGCTCCACAGTATTCAGCTTATGTGAAACCAGGAATATGCCAGTGCCTTTCTGATGGCCCTGGTTGCTCACATTGCTAGTTTTTTCAAATGAGAAAAGAGTGTGAGAGGTTCTAGGAAGCTTACCTGGATTGTAGGCCCTCAACAACAGGGACTGGCGTCCCATGCACAGTACCTAATTTTGTTCAGCTTCAGTGAGCACTTGCTAAGGTCTCACTAATTGCTGTGACTATTGATCCCAGTAGCATGTGAATATTAGTCCTGAGCACTTTTCTAGAATGAGATAGAAAAGAACCTCTCAAACAAAAGTTCCCTAAAAAGGCCAGGGAACTATGATTAGCTGCAACTTATTAAAGGCTCTTATTTAAAAGTTTTGTACAACCTTTATAGAAAAACTAAGTCACTCTCAACCTTAGATTATGTTCTGTTAATTATCAACTTTATATTTTACAGGGTTAGACAGACTGATGTGCCTTGTCACTGGAGCACCAAGCATCAGAGATGTCATAGCCTTCCCCAAATCCTTCCGGGGGCACGACCTCATGAGCAATGCCCCAGATTCTATCCCTCCTGAGGAACTGAAGCCCTATCACATCCAGGTCTCCTGGCCAACAGATGCAGAAACAGAAAAGAGCTCATCGAATCATCCATGCCATTCAGAAAGTTGAGCTGTTGAATTTTGTCCCTTGTTTCCCCAAGGCTAAAATCAGATCTGGAGTTCGACCACAGATCTGACTTCAAGTTTTTAGATGGAAGAAATCCAGGCTACATTCTTTCACCTCAATGAAGAAACAGATAAAAGGCATCCAGTTTTTATGATAACGTGCATTACTAGGATTATCTAGAACTTTTTTGAAGTTTCTTTTTATTTGGAAAGGTGTGAAAGATGGCTCTTTGTTGGAGTAACATAATGATATAGTGTTTTCTAATCACATTTTTTATACTCAGGTAGTAGACTGTTCTCTTAGGACAGAAGTAGTCAAACCACATGTAAAAATGTGGAAAAATTCTTGCCCCATTAGACTGGTCAGTTGATGGAGGGGTCAATGCAACCAGCTTCACCAAGAGAATCCTATAAAATAACCTGGATAATGACATTTATACTATCAATGTAATATAGTGAGAAGCAACATGACAAAGCAAAAAAATCACTGAAATAATGGTCACAAAGTGTTAATCAGCACTTTACCCCTTAAGTTGTGTAAATCTCTCTTGGCCTCCCTTTCTGTATATACGAAACATAAACAATACTTGCCCTGAATCCCTCTTGTCAGAACCCTAGAAGATAAATATATGTGGAAGATAACGTGAGTAAAAATGCTCTGAAAACTTTTCAGGCATTACTTAAATATTATCCATCTGGAAACAGAATACTGGTATTTTATACTAAAATACTATGTATTTTATAATTTTAGGTTAAACAAAACTGACATCTGTGGTAAAAAGGAAAACAGTAATCTCACTAATCATTAGTTTATATTTCTATTTTTTAAAATAATCATGAATCCCTGAATAAATTTTCCTCAATTATAACTGAAAATATTAACCTTAAACCAACCTCAAATGTAGAAAAGTGAACACTGGAATTTATTCATTTTTTTACACATTCTGTTGTCACCAATAAAGACTTATAAAATGGGAATAAGGTCTTGACTGTTCTTTTCTACTTTATCTTCACTTTTGCCTTGACATTCTTTTGATTTACAACTTATAAATACCAAACATTCTTACATTCCAGTCTACTTTTCTCACATTGCCATAAGCAGTGTGATACTGTAATCATGTGTCCAGGTCTAATATGTTCAGTAGGCTGTGAGGAGGGTACATGTCCTTCGTGATGCTGTTCAGTTCAGTCACTCAGTTGTGTCCAACTCTGCAACCCCATGGACTGCAGCACACCAGTCTTCCCTGTGCATCATCAGCTCCCGGAATTTGCTCAAACTCATGTTAATGTCATCCTCCGTCATCCTCTCTTCCCACCTGTAGCATCAGGGTCTTTTAGATGGAGCTTTTCCCTAGTTTGTCCCTTAACCCAATTTCTTCCCATTTGTGGATGTACTCGGGGGCCAGAAAGATCCTTGCTGGCAGTTGTTATGAGAAAGGTGTCCAGCTCTGCCTACCCTTTGTCAGTGTAATTTATAGACGCCCTTTGTTAAGAAAATGCATCTTTACATTCATTTATCCCACAAGTACAATACCTACTTTCTAAATGTAACTTACAATTCACTGTTTAGAGCCTAATTCTGACAATGTCTTTCTGTCCTGAAAATGAGTTACAAATGACTCCCTAAATCCAAAGAATTATTGTAGCCTACAGACACCACACCCCAGGTCCCCAGAAGTTCATATAATGCCATGTTGCTATCAGTTATTCAGTCCTGTCAGAGCAGAAAGAGGCTTATGCTGGTATCCAGCGGATCACGAGTTGGAAAATAACCAGGGTTTTGAAGCACAAGCCAATTGTAAACAAGATTTCAGTAACTTGGCCCAAAATACCGTTTGCTTAGGGGTTTTTCTTAGTACCTTAGAGCTAACAATAGCTAAGGAAATCCACTAGCGTTCTTGCTTGGAAAATGCCATGGATGGAGGAGCGTGGCATGTTACAATCCATGGGGTCAGAAAGAGTTAGACTGAGCAAGTTGAACTTGTTATAACTATGCTTTCCCTTACTCCCTCAAGCGTGTCTGAGCCCATGAACTGTCAAGCATGGTCTGCCAAGCTCCTGTCTGGAGGGGGTTACCATTCCCTTCTCCAGGGGATCTTCCCAACCCAGAGATCAAACCCTTATCTCCCAACTGCAGGGGCATTCTTTACTGTCTCAGCCACAGGGGAAGATCCTTCTGGACATTGGATAATTGCTTTACAATGTATTGTTTCCTGCATTTTGAATATCCTTATGCCCAGAAAAGTCTTAAGGCTAATTCAAACTGTTATGGTTTAGAATATTCCAAGAAATAAACATTCAAAATGTTTCAAAATCCACGTAGGGCCTACTGTAATACTATATGCACTTTAGTCCTGTCCAACTTTGTGACCCCATGGACCACAGCCCGCCTGGAAATACTGGAGCTGGTTGCCATTCCTTTCTCCAAGGTTATCTTCCCAACTCCAGGATTGAATCTGAGTGTCTAGAGAGTTGAGGCTTCCCTTGTGGCTCAGCCAGTAAAGAATCTTCATGTAATACAGGATACTCAGGTTCACCTCCTGGTCCAGGTTTGATCCCTGGGTGAACGAACAGTGATCAACCAGTGCGGCCAAAAAAATTGTCAGCCTTTTACAGGAATAAATCCCAAACTGCTTTCTAACATTAACTGAATTTTTGGCCTTTTCAGCTATTGGGAAGTTAAATGTTTTGGCAAGCAACCAAGACTTAAACCCCAACTTAATCCTGCTACACACTTAAGAGTGCCAAATTAGAAAGCTTAAATTTGATTAGCAGGTACTTACACTGGGTGTTCATTGCAAGGACTGATGCTGAAGCTGAAACTCCAGTACTTAGGCCACCTCATGCGAAGAATTGACTCACTGGAAAAGACCCTGATGTTGGGAGGGATTGGGGGCAGAGAAGGGGACAACAGAGGGCGAGATGGTTGGGTGGCATCACCAACTCAATGGACATGGGTTTGAGTAGACTCCAGGAGTTGGTAATGGATAGGGAGGCCTGGCATGCTGCAATTCATGGGGTCGTAGAGTCAGACATGACTGAGCGACTGAACACTTTTGGATGTTGCCAGAACTAATGGTTTCCTTGGTAATTTAGGAATTAGCAAGTCACTGGCTAGTTACTTTTCTCATTAACTTGAACCACACCGCCAAAATCTGCAAAACCAGTATCCATTTTCTAAAAAGAAGGATGTTACAACTGCAGTATTTACCTTAAAGATCTCAAAAAACATGCCATGGGATCTTGATTACCAGTGCCCCATTTTCCTACACCTTATGAAACTGAAATGAGCATACTTCAGAATGATTTATAAATCTTTATTACAATAGAAAGCTGGAGAATTTCCTGGTGGTCCAATGGTTAGGGCTGAGCTTCAACTGCAGCAGCCACAGGTCTGATCCCTTGTCAGGAAGCTAGGATCCCACAGGCTGTGCAGAGCAGGAGCCAATTAATAGTTGTTTGATCTTCTATCCCACATGCATCCATCTGGCTGCCTGCAAGAACAGAGAAGCCACTTTTAGTCCCCTTTCCATGTTTCAATTCTAATGCCATTTGGGATACACAGAATATCAGATCTTTGAACATCATCAAGTCATCAGTGAGAGAGTTCAAGTTGGGCTGAGATCATCACATATTCTTAAACAAAGCAGTATAGTTATTTTTGAGGCTTACCTGTTATGTCTGACTGGTATCATAAATGCCCTGAAAAGACATGATCATATGTTAAATCACAGTAAAGGGAAAAAAAAATGTGATACTTGTTGCTAAAGTAACCTCAGAATCAAAATGGAACGGTTTTATGGTTGATATCATTCTATTCATTTGGCAGAATCATCACATCACTGGTTACCTTATAACTCATCAAAAATACCAGAAAATAACTTACCTTGAATCTTCAGGACAACAGAACATCTGCCTGATTGAAAATGAATAAAGATTTTCATTTACAACATGGCATTGTAAAATTATATATATGTATTATGATGCCATTAAAATATTCATTTAAAAATTTGCCCTTTCTCCCATTTTAACATTTTTCAAAAAATTCTAGGTCAGTGAGTCTGTTCTGGGCAAGGTGGATCTTTTTCATGATACATTTGGCCAAACCCAGAATATACAACACCATGACTGAACTCCAATGTAAGTCAATATGTGGTATGCACGCTCAGTTGTGTCCAACTCTTTGTGATCACATGGACTGTAGCCCTAGACTCAGAATCTGAAGTGCCAATCTCATGCTAGATGTTGACACTGAGATGAGGATGCTACATAGGCAGTTGCTGTTTCATTTTGCTGTGAACCTGAACTGCTCTAAAAAATTACTATCAAACATCAGCTGAGTAACTCATTCTGGTGTTGTCTACAGTTATGACATGGAAATTTCCTCAGTTTTAGTCTATTATCAAAATATTAACTCCTAATCCTGAAATTAACTGTATAGGATAGATATTTACATTATACTTATCCAAATCCTGAACATTTCGGTGAGACAAGGACTAATTGACTAATTTCCACTTTCAAGGGTATAAAACAGAATTGTTGCAGCCAGATACATCAGATAGGAGCGAAAGACAGTGTTTGCTCATCACTGTTAGTCTGCTGAACTATGTTTTCATCATTGTATCGGCTTTAAATCACAAAACACAAAAACCAAACTTGAGACTTCCATACCTTTGGTTAGAACTCCTCATTCCTTGCATTGTAGTCACTACCTCTCTTCACACCTGCAGAAAATAAATTACTTTTAATAAGTAATAACAGATTTCAAAATACTATTGATAGTGATTCAAGATACTGTTTCAGTTTTTAAAAACTTCATTCTTTTTCAGAGAGATTCCCATCTGTTTTAATATAAAAATCATCACTAACAGTACCTTGCTTAGTAATTAGGTAACATTGATCTGTCCAACATCAGAAAACACCATCAAAGGTCAACTACTTGGACCAGCACATTTCAGAAACAATGTAAGCCCAAATGCCAGCAGTGTTTTCATGTCTTACCCCAAAGAAGTCATCCATAGAAAAAAACATGTAGCCATCATCTGTAAGGAAAAAGACCTTTTCATTAAAATGTCAATCTTATTGTTAAATTCTCAAGTATTTTGTCAAAGGGTCCTTCAGTGTTAGACTTGTCAACATGCTAATTTCAGGTCAGACATTTGCTCAACATCATTACAAAAACCCTGTTTCATCCTTTTCATAGCATGCTCAACATGCACTTACAAACCAGGCAGATTAGCTTGGTAGTTAAGCATTCAACTTCATCAGCAGTCTCTGTAACAATGTTTTTGACATTAGTACTCACCAAAAAGTCAGGCCAACTGTTTTTGACAGGTCAAGGATTCAAGTTCACCTAAGAAATAAAAGAGTGGTTTTCTAATAGCCAAAGATAAATTTTCTCCCCACAAATTTAAAAAATGCCTGAAATCAGATAGAGCTAATTAAGACCTTCATATTCAGTCAGCATTTGCTTATCATCACACAGGCCGTTTTTAAGACAGGACAAGGAAATGGCTTTTAATGCTTTCAGTACACTTTTCAAGCATTTCAAGGTAGGATTGCTTCCTATGCATTAGAAGGCAACCCTAGAAAGTCATTAGTGGCATTCTAATTAGTTGCATTAGTGTTTGCCCAGTTTAGTTCACTGGATATTTTACTTACCTCTTCAACTTCCAGCCAAGTCTGCTTAATGGCTACAAACAAAGAGAAACTAGATTAGTAGCAGTAGTTTACATCTACTACCAGCAAGTTTTACTAACTCAGATACATCAGATAAAACGGTTTCTCTTTCATGATTCCTATCTGTTGAACTATGCAACCATCACAGTATCTGTTTCTTCAGATTACCCCTAGTAATCATAATAAAAGAACACAGAGATTAACATTTGAAAAGGAGGGAGGGGGAAGTTCCTAATATAAGCACCAGTATCCGCCTAGCACTCACTAGTCCCTTTTTTAAAAAAATTCATAGTAGTAGATAAATATGATTATAAAAAATGGTTTCTCACCTGTCTGCTCATAGGTACAGCAAGCTTGAGCTTTAAGACCTGGGAAGAAAAGTTTCATGTCAAGGAAGGTGCAATCTCTGTGTTCTCCGAACAGCCATTTCGTGTGCCTCAGTTAGAATAATGGTGGTAATAATTCTCGTCATCCTCACAGTCAAGAGTAGCAAATAAACTGTCATCATTGTGGCACATTCAGTGGACTTTGAACCTAACCTTCCCTTTTGAAGGAATTTCAGTAACTCACCCCAGCAGTAGTTGTCATCCTTCTGGTACACAACTAGAAAACAAAGAGTATCCAATGAAATATACTATGGTGCTAACCTAATCATTGTCTCAAGTATTTAAGCCTCAGAATAGAAATTCTCAGAAATCCCTTCTGTCCACTACTCTGTAAACCATCACAGGCTTAAAGACCACATCTAAGACTCGACGCTTCCCACTCCCACTGTACTCAGCAGTTTCTTACCTGCCCACCAGAAGCCATCAAAATCCACACTGGAGTCATGCCTGCCGCGGTTCCTACGAAAAAGTGAAGAATTTTAGAAATATATTTTGCTCTAAGATTACATCACTTATATATCATGTACACAAATCGTTTACACACCCATTACTGCATGAGAACCCCACAAAATTAAGGTTAAGCAATGATAAAAATGGTGCAATGCGAAACGCCGCCATTTAAAGAACCACGTGGCCTTCCCGAGAACAGGAGGCCGAGGAAGGTTCATTCCCAGGTCATTAACAAAGACCAACTCGGTGAGTCGGGCTGCGCCGCCATCAGAGCCGTTGGCATTCATCAACACTCTCAGATGTCCCTACCAACACAGGCTTCATCAGAGGCAGAGCAAACGAGCTGCGGTTTTTTCCGCAGTTAGGCCCTATAACCCCAAGAGTATAAACTAGACCGTCCCCGCACTGAACTCGCAATCCTCCACCATCTCATCTTGAGAGTCCTGCGATGGCGTGCAAGTGGCCTAGGCATACCAGCCAACTCAACCATACCCAAACTGCTAAGAGCTGGAGGACTCAGGCTAAGTACTCACCCAGCATCACAGACCAAAAGAAGAGCCAGCTCGCAGACACAAAAGACCGAGATGGCGCCCAGGCGCCTGTATATAAGTATTCTGCGCCATGACGTCATGACGCACACTCTCCTCCAGAAACGGCTTCCAGCACCTCCCCCTCGGTCTCAGTTTCCTCCTCTTCTAGCCGCACCCCCGTCCCGTCCTTCAAGCCCGCCCCTCGGCTCCGCCCTCGGCCCCGCCCCACCTCACCGTTGTGGGCGGGGATACAGTTGCCCACGTGATGCAGGGTTCCCGCCCTCCTACAGACTGAGGAGGAGGGGAAGAGAGGGGAGGGGGCGCGAGGGACGGAAAGCGCTGGGGGAGGGGGAAGGGGGGCGGTATAAGGGTGAGTGATTTCCTTCCGGCACGTCGCCCGCTCCGGGGGAGGGGGTGGGGGGTTTCACTTCCGGGACGGTGTTCCGGCCCATTCCGGCCCATTTCCACCCCCGGAGGTAGGTGCTGCTCCTTGACTGGGCTCGGGCCCCACACGGTAGTCCCGCTGCCCTGCACTGGGGCCGCCTCGCCCGGTCTCCGCCGCAGCCTGCCCCTGGGGCGCTCAGCCACTTCCCTCCACCCCGCCTCAAGGAACCCGGAGACCTTCCACCCTCTTGGCCCCGGGCCGCGTCGAGCTATGGGACCCGCCCCCTCGTGGGCCCCTCCCTCAGGACCCCGGGACGGGCGGCCCCCTCCCCCACGGCAGCCCGACACACCCAGATACACACACCCACCTCTGGGCAGCTCCCCGCCCGCTTACGCGTGCCGCCTGGACCCGGTCCCGGGGCGCCGCCCCCTTCCCGGTCCTCTACCCTCACCTGATTGCTCGCTCCCGATCCGCTCGCCTTCCTCTTCTCTCCGCCCCCGCTCCTCAGTGACATTACGCCCCTCTGCCTGTTCTCCGTTCCCCACGCTTCCCAATGCGTACTAAAGCCACTTGAGTACCGGAGTGGCCAACCCCATGCCGTTCCCGATTCTCCCTCTTGCAGCTCTCACCCCTCCAGTGCCGACGGTAGAAAAAGACCTTACTCCAGGGGCTTCCTCCTCACTGGGGAATTGCCGGAAAGAAACAAAAAAAGGCGCTGGTGTAGGCTCCAAAATAAACATCTGAATTCATGATGGCATCGACAGAGGCTCTTATTGGATTAAAAGTCTCAAAACAAACAAAAACGCTTTGGAAAAAGGTCAGATTGGCTAAAGTTGGTTCTTGAACGCAGTGTATACACTTCCCTATTTACTGATAAGTGTGTTGTAATTTCGGGCAATACTGTGAGCTTGTCAGAATAACTTACTGAACTTTCAGATCTTAGGTAACTACGTGTGCTCAAGTCAGTGTCTTTCTAATGGGATTTATACAAACTACTCTCAACTGGTGAAGATTATTGGATGCAGTTATAGGCTTATTGGTTCAGATGTTGTTTTAAAAATCTTTTAAAGTAAAATTATTGGCTATACTTGGTAAATGCTGTTTTTCACCAGCTTTGGGCAACTAAACTATAGAATGAAAGTATCATTACCACCCTAAAAATTCCAACTTTGGATTTAGATAGAGGCAGCTTTATCTACCCTTTCCTAATCCTGAGGGTGAACTTCTTCAAGTAATCTGCATTTTCGTCCTGACAAAACTTGGAGTTTTTCCTAACCTAGAGTTGGCCTCCAAGTGCTAAACCCAAAGTCTTTTTGTGTGGGCTCTGACTCTTCAGCTTAGATATAATGGCTTATGTGGGATATTGGTCACTTTGTAAAATAATAAACGTTAATTCATGCAGCAAGTAGTAAAATGTTCAGCGGGGTATTTGATCACCTACCTGTGTATAATTAAATTTATTCAGAAAGCTGTTTCGTTATATTGTGTGCAAATACCTTATGATCAACATTTAGAAAATAAAAATTGTCACACTGGTTTTCTTTTATCCCCTCTATTCTGTTGAACTTCAGTTTTGATGTTACATAGCTTGTTAATAAGGAAAGTATGGGCATAACTTGAATTTTTAGAAGTCTAACAATCTTTTTTTTTTTTAAACAATCTTTTTAGTTGTAATGGTATCTTGCTTTGAAACCTAACCTACTCAACCTGTTGATATTTCTTGTCCATATTTAAACATAAGGAAGGTATCTTTGTCTACTTGGAGATTTAGAAATTTCACTGAATAATATTTTTAAATAGGTTTGAATTGCAAGGGAGTGGTTATAATTACTGATGAGGGTTCGGTTTTCTCTCGCAGCAGGGTTGAATGCCTGCTTACACCCTCAGGCACGACCATGGAGAAAAGTGGGAACATACAACTGGAGATCCCTGACTTCAGCAACTCTGTCCTGAGCCATTTGAACCAGCTGCGCATGCAGGGCCGTCTCTGTGACATCGTGGTCAACGTGCAAGGACAAGCTTTTCGGGCTCACAAGGTGGTCCTGGCTGCCAGCTCCCCCTACTTCCGGGATCATATGTCCTTGAATGAGATGAGTACTGTCTCCATTTCAGTCATCAAGAACCCGACTGTTTTTGAACAGCTCCTTTCTTTCTGTTATACGGGGCGGATATGCCTGCAACTGGCGGATATCATCAGCTACCTGACCGCTGCCAGTTTTCTGCAGATGCAGCACATTATAGACAAATGTACCCAGATCCTGGAGGGCATTCATTTCAAAATTAACGTGGCTGAGGTTGAAGCCGAATTAAGTCAAACGAGGACCAAGCATGCAGAGGGACCTCCGGAGTCTCACAGAGTTACACCAAATCTAAACCGCTCCCTCAGCCCCCGACATAATACCCCCAAGGGAAACCGGCGAGGTCAGGTGAGTGCTGTCCTGGATATCCGGGAGCTCAGTCCTCCCGAGGAGTCCACCAGCCCGCAGATAATTGAACAGAGTTCTGATGTAGAGAGCCGGGAACCCATTCTTCGGATCAACCGAGCAGGACAGTGGTACGTGGAGACAGGGGTAGCAGACCGAGGAGCCCGGAGTGACGATGAAGTTAGAGTCCTGGGAGCAGTACACATCAAAACGGAAAATCTAGAGGAGTGGCTTGGGCCTGAGAATCAGCCTTCCGGAGAAGATGGGAGTAGTGCAGAGGAAGTCACGGCCATGGTGATTGACACCACAGGCCATGGTTCTGTAGGACAGGAAAATTATACTTTAGGATCTTCAGGAGCCAAGGTGGCTAGGCCAACAAGCAGTGAGATTGACAGGTAAGTTGTTTTGTTTGCCCATCTGGTGGCTTACTGTGTAGACATAGCTAAAGCAGGCCCTCTGTGACACAAAGAGCATCTTCCTTACTTGATGTTCTTCATCAAAATAAGTTTATGTTGGGGAAACTGAAAGTGTGCCAAAAGACTTGCATTCTAATTTTTTTAAAGGAGGAAGCTCCTAGTTCTGAAGTATTCACAGTGTTGTGAGAACAATGGTAAAGTTAGACACTTCATGAATCAGAATAGCATCTGCAGTCACACTAGGATCAGTAATTGCCAGGGCCTCTTTGGAATTCCAGGAAGAGAGCTGATCATCAGCTGTGAATCTGACAGCATTGCCCTTTCTTGGTAGGTTCTCACACAGGTAGGTGGCCTCTGGGAGTTTCGCTTTCCTTTGTAGCAGTTTACCTTTCTTTGCTTCCCCTTCTACCAGATTTGAGGAAGTATGGTACTAGCAGTGATGGTTCTTTTTAGCATAATCACAGTAATTCCAAAGAAAAGCTTTTTGAGTGTTTTTCATTCCTTTTTTTCACTTGTCATTTGACTATATCTCTTCCGTTTTCTTTCAATGATGACAGCTGCTACCGTAAACCTGAGAGTTTCTTTTTTTCGCCAGTGCTACTATGCCCTATGCCCTATTTTTCTCTTTCTAATACATTGCGATTGTTAGGATATTCTTTTGAGGGGAAGTAACAATAATTTTAACCTAAGTTGAAAGAAAGTCTTAAAGAGAGAAGTACTACCAACTTAGATTGGTAATATTCTTTTCCTTTCTTAAAAGTTTAAAATTGAGTGAATTAACAATGGTAACTAAAGAAGATATTCCTTTGGTTCACATCTGGTCTTGAGAGATAAATGTGTCATAAATTCAGAGAGTAAAAAAAGAAAAAAAGAAAAAAAAAACAACAAAAAGCAAAACAAAATTCAGAGAGTATATACTGTATCTACTTCAGTTGGTCTTGGTTTAGTATTTTCCTTCTTCTGTCCTCAATAGTTAAAATATTATTGAGCCTAATACTTACTGTCACCTGTATTAGCATTGTTGTCCCCCTGTTAGAACTGTATCAGAAACTAAATAGCTTTAAAAGCAAAGGTTTTTGATCTCCGTGGTCTATATCAACAGCCTGAAATATATTGCAGATTATCATGGGACTTGGGAAAGGATTAACCAAAAACCTAAAATTTACATAGAAGAAACAAAGGACCTAGTTTTAATTTATTCCTTTTTGGTCTTCTAGTACTTAACATAAGTATAGAAGCTTATGTTTAGCCTTAGCTTCACCAGATCATATGGTCTATCAGCTATGTCATTTTTTATTTCTTAAAAATTTAGTAGGGCAAACTGTTCTTATTTCATGCTGGTGTGCTAAGTCGCTTCAGTCATGTCCAACTGTGTATGACCCCCTGGACTGTAGCCCGCCAGGCTCCTCTGTCCATGGGATTCTCCAGGCAAGAATACTGGAGTGGGTTGCCATGCCCTCCTGCAGGGGTCTTCCTGACCTAGGGATCAAACCTGTGTTATCTTATGTTTCCTGTGTTGGCAGGCAGGCTGTTTACCACTGGCACCACCTGAGAAGCCTTCTTATTGTATTCATGATTCTATACTGACTCCATAAAAGGACTTCTTAGAAGTCTGTTGTTCAATTTGTTCCCCGTTCGTAGACTATAAAGGAGGCAGATGTCACCAGTTTTTAAGCTCCTCGACACCACTTTCCTGTTAGTCCCCTTTGTGCTCCTCTTCCAACAGATTTAGCCCCTCTGGCAGTGTTGTTCCCTTGACGGAGAGACACAGAGCCAGAAGTGAGTCTCCTGGGAGAATGGATGAACCTAAGCAACCCACTTCCCAGGTATGTAGTGGATTTGAGATTGCTGTGGTGGTTGAAGAAATTGCTACCGTGTGTGAACACAATATAATGAATAAGAGAGGAAAGATGTCTTGTTAAATAAATGCTGCATTTGATTACTTTTCTCTTTATTTTTGCTTGTGAGCATGCAGGAAATGCACTTTTGGTGTCAGCAGAGTTTGGGAAGTAGAAAAGGATAAGATTGTGGAACTCTCTCCTGATTATAGGAGCCAGTCTGTAGCCTAAGAGTAATAAAAATAACCTCTGAAAACGTCATGCAGGTAATTTAGGACCTGGGATGGAGAAAGTTTGATTTTGTACATATGTGGTTATAGGACTACATATTTACTAGTTTATATGTATTGTGTATTTGTAAACAAATTGCTTATGCATTTTTATATCCTGCTTGCTTTTTAGTATGTTTGTATCCTTTCATTTATTTTCTTCCTAAATGTCTTGTTAGACTAAAATGTTTTAGAAAGGGTAGAATGATGTCTTTAATTTGTGACTCCTTAGCAAATAGTATAAGTATAGTTGGTTGGTATTTTTGTTTATATTTTCTCACAGGTGTATATCATTGAAGATTGGTTTTTAAAAAGTTGGTGAACTCAACAAGTAGAACACAATAAATTACAAACACTGTGGCCCTTTAAAAGGAAACACTGGTAGATTAAGATTGCATAGCTAATTTTTTATCTTCTGCACAATACTGATAGTATCTTTTTAAATTTTTATCTAAACCATTGGATGTTTATTATGTATATAGTGTAATAACAGCAGCAGGACATTGTTATCAACTGTATCTATATGTATATTATCATGCTGTTTGGTACCAGAAAAGGAATCGTAACCATTAAAAGAATTTTTTAGTGTTAGTAAGGTGTGAGAAAAAGTGTTTAAGAACTTGAAGGAAAAGTAAACTTACTCATATTATTAGGGCTCTTTTTCTCCTCATCTCTCCAATAGAATGTGATGATTATGTGACCAAAACTATTGTAAAAACAAATACAGCAGTGAGACAGACCTTACAATTTAATGTGGGCATAAGACAGACTAACAAATACACAAAACACATACAGATAAGACTACATAGACTTAAAAAAAAAAAATTATATAGACTTATGATGTTGTGGGAATAGGAGTGCTTAAAATGCAGTTATAGGGGCCCTTATCTTACAAATAAAAAGAAAAATAAGAAGAAAGACCAGGTAACATGAGGGAAGAAGAAAAGCCTTTCAGGGCAGCTTAAGTGGCCAGTCAAGGGGAGGGTTTTGTTTTTTACTTTTGGACAAGCATTTTTCAAACATTTCTCCTTGCTTTATTATTATTATTTTTTAATTGGAAATACATTGCATTTTGTATGTGGTTTTTTTTTTTTTACATTGGATGTGTTTTGTTTTTTTTGGAAACTTTTGTATTTGTGATATGCTTACATGATTTTTTTGCCTTGGTATACATTTTTAATACATGAATTAAAAATTTTATAATAATAAAATTCCTAAAATATTTTTGGAAAAAAAAAATGTAGTTATAGGAATCAATACCCGCTTAAGGAAAGTGTTACTCAGGAGAGTTTAAGTGTGATTGTTTTTAAAGTAATTAGAAAGAGATAATTTATTCCATATGTGAATAGGATAGGAATAAAACTTTGGAATTCTACAAGGGTATTTACCAGACTGAAACAGAAGGTACAGGCTGCAAAGAAATAGAAGGTAAGTAGTATTGTCTGTAATTGATATTAAGAGATAAGTTTAATATATGCCTTGACATGCATGAAAGTTTACTATGGTGCGTCTACTCACCAATTGTTGTTTTCTCACCACAGAGAACCAAAACAGGACATGACTTACATTATAGTAAGAACAAATTTTAATAGGCTTGAAGAGCTTCTTGATTATAAGAGTGATTTGACTAGAAAAAACTAAGGTCACTCCTTTATTCTAAATATTCTATGGCTTTTTCCTTTTTCTACCACAGGAAGGTTAAATACTTAGTCTTATTTTCTAAGTAATTTATAATCTCTCAAACCTGGCTTTTCCTACCATTTATCAGCATTAACTATCCCAAACAGACAGACTCTGTGCCTCAGAACCACATCAGGCTTCTGTCTCTGCTTCTTGAGTCAGGAATACTCACTCAGGCATCTGCGTCCATGCAAAGCTGGACTTCTAGTTCCATCTGTCCTAACTATTCCCTTTAATCTCCCCTTCTTAAACCACTATAGCATGTACACGTGGTACCGTATAATTTTTTCCTAATTCTCTACTGACTCATATAAATGATTCTTTTCTGATTTACATTAATTTGTCTCCTAAATTGAAATCTCGTTGATAGCAGAGCCCACATTTTCTGATCTTCTTAATATCTCATGTTGTCTTATCAGGTGCCACTAAATGGGAGTTGTTTTACCTCTAAGTAGTTCTGAGTAGCTAAAATTACTGAGTAGGGGCCCAATAAAGAGACAGCTACTAAATTAAGTCCTCAGTTTTAGAGATCATTAAATAAAATTAAGAACTAATCAGATGATTTTTGAATTCTCATCAGTTCTTTGAGTCTCTGATCAGTAACAGAAGATTTGGATTGTGTACAGCTGTGAAGCCCTTGTCAAGAATCTAGACTGGTATTTATTTTAGAAACTATGGAAAGCATCCATTTATATGGAATTTATTCATTGTATGGAATAATTCATTTAGAAAACAGTTCTTGAACACCAGCTACATATCAGGGACTGTCAGGTTCTAGCATATTCAGCAATGTAGGATTGTCCCTGTGTGTAAAGAGTTTACAGTATACTAAGGAATTGCCAAGTGGGAGAAGTGAAATGATCCACTTTTTATTAATTTATTTATTTATGGCTGCGCTGGGTCTTCATTACTGTGTGTGGTCTTTCTCTAGTTGCGACAAGCACAGGCTGCTCGCTAGTTGCGGTGCTCGGACCTCATTGCCCCTCTCATTGCGCCCTCTGGGGCGCTCAGGCTTCAGTCGTTGTAGCCTGTGGGCTCACTAGTTGTCGCATGAGGGCTTAGTTGCTCCAAAGCATGTGGAATCTTCCCAGACCAGGATCAAACCTGTGTCCCATGCATTGGCAGGCAGATTCTTAACCACTGGGCCACCAGGGAAGTCTGATTCACCTCTTTGTGATAGAGACAACCATGTGGCAGCCATATTTGTCCTTTCTCCTTTTTAGAGTTCAGAGGAATAAAAACTACCAAAGATGCATTATTGCCTATGACAAAGACCAGTATACATTTTATGCTCATTTATTTTCTCTTTTATTGCAACTTTATTGCAGTAATTTTTAGATGAAATTGATCCTAATGCGTGAGTTTTCTGATTATGGTTCATGATAGATAACTAGAATAAATTTACTTTCTTTTTGTGGACAGTACTCCTATGACACTATTTTCCTTAAAGTTAAGCCTTTTGTTCTTTTTTTTAGGAAATTGGTACCCTCAAGATTATGAATAGTATTAGGAATTTTTGTAATGTTTAATAATAGCTAACATTGTTTAATAATAGCTAACATATGCTAAGTGCTTTAATGTATTAATTCATTCAGTGCTCATAGCATCTGCTGAAGGTAGATGCTATTATTATATTCATTTTACAAATGGAGAGGCTGATGCACAGAGTAGTTAAATAAGTTGTTCAAAATCAATAAGTAGGATGCAGATTTGTTGTTTGCTTGTTCCTTTTTTGGGGGGTGGGGGTTGTGCTGGGTTTTCGTTGTGGTGCATGGACTTCTCTCACTGTGGTGCGGTTGCTCTGGAGTGTGCAGGACCAGTAGTTGAAGCATACAGCCTTAGTTGCAGGATGTGGGATCTTAGTTCACTGACCAGGAATCGAACCCAGGTCCCCTCCACTGGAAGCATCGAATCTTATCCACTGTACCACCAGGGAAGTTCCCAGATTTAAACCCAGGTTCCAGCACCCTTAAATTGCTGTTAAGTATAACCAGAGGCCTCCAGGGATATCTCAAGGTATACTGTTATCACATTTGCTTCTCACAAGAATACAATAGAATTGGCAAAACATACACTAACTTTTTTATTTTATTATTTTATGGATGAGGAAACTAAGCCTCAGAGAAGTTGTTCTGTGCTTTGTCAGTGCTCATCCAGGACCTTTTAGTGGGATAATCCCTCATTCTTTATGTGAGTTCAGTTTTGATTATCCAGTGAATTAGAGCAGAAATGTTATATGAAATAAATGAAAATCATCTAAAGCCTTACCAGTCCTTGCTTTTCTTTACATACTGCTTCCCAAACCTGCTGAGAACTGCCTCTCTTCTGTTGGAAATACTGAAGAGCACTATTGGCTAACAAATGTGAAAGGAGATAAAATGCACTTTTAGAAGTTCAAGAAAAGGGTGTAAGATTAATTGGTAGATTCAGCTTTCTCCAGTTAATCCAGAGTCAGCTTTTACATATTCTTCTCTTTGCATTGGTACTTTGCCTCTGCTGGATATATGTGTTTTCCTCCTACATACTTTAAATGCTTATATATATTTGTGTATATGTATATATTTTTTGTTCAAAACATTATACATAAAACTTAGGTGTTATGTATACACACACACACAATGACTTCAGAAGTCAGCAGGATAAATAAATGAGAAATTTATGAGTAGGGATATTTTAATACAGAATTTTGAATGCAAAGCATTTATAAATGCAAGATTTTTCAATTATTCATTCAAAAGAATTCAGTATTCCCTCTCCCTTCTAGCTTTCAGACAGGAGGAAGGCTTGTTTATTTCATATATTAAATACTTTCACTATTTAGATTATGTTCAGATTAGGTAAAACAAAATTAAGATTTTACTTAATTGATATTAAGGAATTACTGGGGGGTTTTAGGTGTGATAGTGGTATTTTAATTACATTAAGAGAAAAAGAATCCTCATCTCTTAAAAATACATACTAGAATATTTACACATGAAATTATGCCTGAGATTTTCTTCAAAAAATAATGTGAAAAAGACAAATAGGTGAAGGTAAAGAAAAAACAATATTGTTCATGGGTTGAAATTGTTGGGTGATGAGGATTCAATATACTGTTGTGTCTAAAACTGAATAAAAAATTTTAAACTATATATATTTCCTCTTCAATTAAAAAAAAAAATTACGGACTTCCCTAGTGGTCCATTAGTTAAGAATCTGCCTGCCAATGCAGGGGACGTGGGTTCAATCCCTGTTCCCTGAAGATCCCACGTGCCATGGAGAGACTAAGCCTGTGTGCCACAACTACTGAAGCCCATATGCCTAGAGCCTGTACACCACAACGAAGAGCAGCCACTGCTCGCCACAACTGGAAAAAGCCTGCACACAGCAATGAAGACCCAGCGAGCCATTAGTAAATAAATGAGATTTAAAAATTAAATCAGAAAAGGAAAGCATTTATTTTTTAATAACGTAAAGGCTTAGTTATCTAAGCACCAGCAGAGTTTTAATGCTTTTACAGTAATTGCTTGTTTTGAATGTCTTAAGTAATTCTATTTCACAATGCAAGAAATGTAACTTAGTAGGGAGATACTTTGTAAATTAAGAGAGATTGGAGTGAATTAGCAGGATCATTAGGAATATGTATTCCCCCTACTTCTCTTTGTTTTGTCTGTTTTTTGTTCACTTTTATCTTTCTGTTCAGAAGACAAAATCAGAAATCAGGTCTTGTACTTCTTTCTCTGTAGCACCTGTCATTGTATTTGGGAGACAATAGCCAGTTGGTAAATACTTCCTGGATATCAAATTGTGAAGAGGTTATAGGAAGGAATAACTAAGTTAGTAAATTCATATCTCAGCCTAGTTTCCCAATTCTTTTGCTAATTTTCTCTAAGGTCACTTAAACGTTGATCAGTCTTTAGAAAAAAAATATGTTGATGCGGTACTAAAATATTTTGGGATAAAAAGGAATGCTGTCACCTACAAGTTACATACATTTTTTTTTTTTTTTAGTTACTGCTGGGTTAAATTTTGGTATTAATGATAATGCCAAAAATATGATTTATAATGTATTTGCCATAGTGTATTCTGTACTCTCAGATATAGTAGCCATTAGCCATGTCATGTGGCTATTTAAATTTTAATTAATTGAAAGCAATTAAAATGAAAAATTCAGTTCCTCAGTCACGCTAGCATATTACACATGCTCAGTAGCCACATGTGTGTGATGACAACTATATTAGATGGTGCAGATTATCAGATAGTTCCATCATCACAGAAAGTTCTATTGGACCAACACTGCCAAAGTACCTACCAGGTTGTCTAGATTCTGATTGCAAATTAGAGTCCAAATGGATGTTATGAGTGGGCTTAGATTCTCCTATGACCATAAATTAAAAATTTAGCAGGAGGTTAATAAGTGTGAGGTTTTTCAGCCAGAAAGTAACTTGTTTGTCCTGTTCTTTTATGGTAATAGAGTAGAGAGGCCTCAATGTTCTAAAAAATTCCTATCTTAAAATCTTTACTTTTGGGTAGTAATTAATTCACTGTTTGGATCTCTGCTAAAAATCATTTAGCATAGAAACAGAAGTAAAAAATGGTTTGATGTCTTTTAATGTGTATCCTTAAATATTCTCACTTGCTTGTTGTCCTCACCTGGTACAGGTAGAAGAGTCAGCAATGATGGGAGTAAGTGGCTATGTGGAGTATCTCCGAGAGCAGGAAGTATCTGAGCGGTGGTTCCGGTACAACCCCCGTCTCACCTGCATCTACTGTGCCAAATCTTTCAACCAGAAGGGGAGCCTGGACCGCCATATGCGCCTGCACATGGGGATCACACCGTTTGTGTGCCGCATGTGTGGCAAGAAATATACCCGGAAAGATCAGCTGGAATACCACATCCGCAAGCACACAGGCAACAAGCCTTTTCACTGCCATGTTTGTGGCAAAAGTTTCCCCTTTCAGGCCATCTTGAATCAGCACTTTCGCAAAAACCACCCTGGCTGTATACCCCTGGAGGGGCCTCATAGCATCTCCCCTGAAACGACTGTCACATCTCGGGGACAAGCCGAGGAAGAATCACCTTCACAAGAAGAGACAGTTGCTTCTGGGGAAACTGCCCAGGGCTCTGTGTCCACTACTGGACCAGATTGAAACAGCGAGGGGTAGGGGGCAGACCCTCTTCCCCTTTGGGCCATAAGTAACCAGCATCAGGGCCATGGACTGGTACTTAGATTCACGAAATGCCACATCACCAGATCAGAAGATGCTCCCAAGATGTTGCCAAACTAGAGCATCAGCAACATACGCAAAAGCACTAGAGGCTCTTCCCCTCTTTCTTCCCACCTCACACTTGGAAAATAATCAAGCAAATCAGCTTTCTAATTCAGGGATCAACAGCCTTGGTTTGTTAACTTTATAAAAGTTTTTTTAACAAAACAGTGATAAATGATCATTTCTCTACCAGTCATGTTTGAACACTGTACTTTGGTCCATATCACCCTGGTGGCTGTCATCGCCCAGGTATAAAACACAAAGCAGGAGCCTTGGTCATCTGAAGCAGCCAGCCACGAAAGAGAAGGAAGCCATCGTGATGGTGATGATAAGGGGGAGTTTCTCTTCTTCCTTCCCTGCCAGAACTTGCAGTTTCATATTTCAAGGGAAAAAAAAAAAAGAATCCTGGTAGTTCTTTTTGTTTTGAAAGGTTAGACTTAATCTTTGCCCAGGCAGGGCACCGGATACTTTGCCAGATTGTTTCACGTAAGCGGCCATCTTGGAGCAGTATTCTAATGGGCAGCATCATCTGAAGCACTTTAGGCACCTGCAAATGAAATGAGCAGCAATGTGTTTACAATAGGTATTCCTGCATTTGGGGGCTTGAGTGTTGTGTCGAGGAAGAAGGGAGCAAGGGAAGGAAGTGTTTTTGTTTCGCAGTTACTGAATATCAAATAACACAGAGCCAGCTGTACTGCAACTTCCTGATACAGTGTTTGTAAGCCATAATGCTTGCATATCTTCGGGTGTTAAGAAATGGCTCTAGTCCAGATGGATAAACGTGTAAGGCTGACTACCAAAGTTTCATCTAGTCTCTTTGGCTCCTAGTTTCACATAACAGCAATATTATACATCAAAAATGTCACTTTACAGTGAAATGAGCCTGGATTCTATTTTTAAATTCACAGGTCTCCATATTTGATAACTTTTATATGACGTTTTAAACATTTTTTCTGCAATATTGTGGTTGTAGAAATTCAATACTATGGTTCTTACTGCAACCACGATTCCATTTCCTCCTGCATATGTGATAGTTTATATTTTCAGTCCAATAGAAGAACCTCACTAATCCATGTCTTGCGTCTGCAAACCTAGTAATTCATAAACCAACCGTTAGCAAATTGCTGGTGACTCCAAGAGCTTTGCTTTTTAATAATACACTACAGGGCATTTATCAGAAAACATCATGCACAATCATGTTGCAATAAATTGATCAAGGGGATCAATTTTAATCAGGTTTGGTTACTTAATCATTCCTAAGATTTTTGAAACTTCAAGGGACCTTTTGGTAATTCTGAGTATTTCTGAGATTCTTAATCCAGCACCGAGAGTCAGAAAGAATTTACCAAACTTAGAGCTTCAGATGCCCTGTCTTGCATGCAGAGAATGAAGGAGGATCATTAAGGGATGCAGGCAAGTAGATGCTTACAAGTTACAGTGCAAATAGAAAGGAGAAAACTCTCTGGCTTCTCGTAATTGATCATTGATTTCTTAGAGAGTATTTAAATACGTAGTGGTTTAAGAAATTGTTTTGGTACAGGGGCATAGATGATTGTAAAAGAGATTTGGGAGAGGGTTTGATCATGCCTGCACTGGTGGTGAGCCATTCATGAGAACATTAGTGGTGCGCCCCCTTCCTGAGAATGCTTTGGTTATGTGGAAAAGTGGGTAGGAAAGATGGCCTTGCTTTGATGATCAGAAGTTAGAATGCAGAGGGTAACTCTTAAGCAATCTGAGACCTGTACATATACATACAGCTGTACCATATCACTAGTGAATGGTTCTTTTTCTCTTCTGGAAAAACAATGTGTCTTTTAACAGGAATGTAATGATGCTACTACTATTTGATTAGCGCCTACCCTTAAAAGTCATGTTGAAGCCATATTTTGTCTTCAGAAAACAGACTGTGGCATTCTCTTTAGTTGGGCAACAGCATGATAGGGTGAAAACTGCCACCTCAGGCCGTCTTAGGGAGCAGCTGTGCTCTGTGGCATGGAAAAAGTGGAGCTGAAATTAGACTGAAATCTTTGAAGAAGCATTTCAGCTGGCAATCAAGGTTTTTGGTGGACAGATTCTGCCATTACTAAATAGGCAGGGAGGTGAGAGGTACAGAATACGCTGCTTTAGAAGGACTGTTTAAGCCTACCAAAAAAATGTAAGTCATCCTACTTTTGAGAAGAAGTATGCTGGAAAGTTCTGTATTGCTTTGTTAGTTTTTTAGATGTTATATGAGAAAATAGAGCTTTTAAAACTATTACCAAATTGTAAAAGTGAGGTGCAGTCATTTCTGTGAAGAGGAACTTCTGCAGCATTTGTCAGTACTCCATCCAGGGTGAGCAACAGACATTTTAAGTGAACTAGGGACTGTTTGATAGATGTGGAAATACTGTGAGGGTTTGATGGGTTACCCCCTCCTTTTTTATTCACTGCTAACAGGTTTTTGCTGTATCTATACTGTGAATAGAGTGTTTTTTCGGTCATCTAGGACCACTTCAGCACAATCATGTTTGCTGGTTCTCTCCTCTTAATTGGCCTAGTGCCAGAGCCATGAAATTCATGAAAACTCAAACCAGCCTAACTTTTAAACAGATTTAAGTTTCTGAAAACAATTTCTCCATTTTAATTAGAAGAGATATTATTATTCTAAATAACTATCCAAGATTCTTATCCAGGTTCACTGTGACATTGTCCTAGTTCTTAGCTAACATCCTTGTAGGGACATAGGAGTTAGTAGCATTCTATCTACATTAATGAATAGCTCTATAGGTATGTGCACAGAGGATACCTCTCTTAAGGATGTACTGAATGGACTTTAGCTAATGCTGAAAACTCATTACCAAATTTTAACTTGCACATGTCACCTTGTGAAGGGAACAGCATTAGCAGTGAGAGCTAAATCATCATTAAATACTCTAATGCCGTGAAATAGCAAACACTGGGACTGTTTTCATTTGTTGAGTGGCCCTTAATAGCAAAGGAGCTACCTACTATTCTCAGCAAAAGACGAGAGATGACGTTATCTACTTTCACTCTAAAAGGTACCTTTTATTTCCTCTCTCAGAATTCTGATACCAGTTTGAAATACGGCATTGGCATGAGAAGTAATACTGTACTTCAGGCAGAAGGCTCTTTCTAATGACTTGTTCTCTCTTTACTCAGAACCGTATTTACCTCTGAAAAGAGTTGAGTTTCTGTGAGTTGCAAACTACCCCCTAGTTATTTGTTATACCAGAGGGTCAAAGCTAGTCTTGAATACGTAAGCATAAATTAGTTCCTGAAGGATAAAGATTGGAAAACAAGGGAGATAGCAGTTAAGGGAAGTTTTTGGTATTTTTTTAGTGTTTCCAGTTCCCTCTATATCATTGAAACAGGGTTTTCCAAAGATGGCATGACAATAGAAATAAACCATTTTCCTACTAACTTCATAGTTGAAATCTGACCTTGATTGGAACTGGTTTGATAGAAGAGTGAAATAGTGAACTTCATCCTTAATAGCTGAATAGTCTTTGGTCAGGAAATAACTTTTTAAAGGTTTAGCTGTTTCTTAACACTAATTTTATTTTAACTGGTAAAAACAACATTTTGTTTGACTAGAGTATCTAATTTAAAGAAATGAAAGCAACGAGCAATAGAAAGGAAATTAAATTTGAACAAAGATAAAAAGTCTTAGTCATAGTGGAAAGGCATTTAATCAGGGAGGAGTTGGAATCTTGGAAGTTTTTATTTTTTCAGCTGTAACAGGCATGTGGATTTTTTTGTTTTGTTTTTTCTCTTCCTCAGATGTTCTCCTTATCTGTGTATTCATTCATTCAGTATTTTGGTTGCTGAGATTTAGAAAAAGAACAAGTAGCAATTAAGTCAGGTAAATCCCTCCATTTGAGAGGATGCCCTAAGGGGGCAAAGTATATCTCTAGGATTTAGGAATTAGATCAAGATTCAGCAAACCACAGTCCCCAAGCCAAATCCTGAGGTCACCTTTATGTATAAAGAAAGTGGTAGTGGAAGAGAGCCACACCTGTATTATGGCTACTTTGTACAGTCATTGCAGAGTTGACAGACAGCATGGCCTGCTGTCTGGCTCTTGACAGAAAAGGTTGCCAAGTCCAGAATTATTAATAGATTCGAAAGAATTACACCATCCCCCTCAATTTGTCACTCTTGTCATTTTGCCTTTATAACAGGTTGATTGAGGTTTTAAGTTTGTACTGCCGTGTATGCATCAGTTTCTTGAAAGAGGTTGCCATCTTTTTCTAGATCCTTGTCTCATTTATGCTCCTTCTTGAATCCCAGTGCAGTAGAGCATTTAGAGCAGGCCTTATGATTTGTCCTTGCCTTTAAGGTAGATGGCAATCCACTCCAATACTCTTGCCTGGAAAATCCCATGGACAGATGAGCCTGGTAGGCTGCAGTCCATGGGGTCGCAAAGAGTCGGACATGACTGAGCGACTTTACTTACTTACTTAAGATAGATTAAGTTGAGGATGGTAATTACAGATTTAAGAAAGTAATTTTTAAAAATAATTCCCATAAAAAAATAATAATTCCCATAAATGATAACATACGGTTAAATGAATACCATGTTTAGAGAAAATACTGGGGAAGAGAACTAATGTTTTTATAAGTAAATTTTGCCATTTCTCTAAGTTAACATGATGATGGCAAGACTGGATTTATTCCCACTAGTATTAAAATTAATTTCTCTTAAGAATAAGGGGTTTGATTCCTATCCAAAGTACTGTTTTTCTAGATTAGAAACTACCCATTTCTTTACTATAAATCTTCATTTTAATTTACTCAAGTAAACTCACTCTGTTTTATATGGAGTAGTAAAAAGCCAAAATCTTCCTTTTTTAAAAAAAAGAATATTTTAAAACTTAAAACATCTGAAGACTTAAAGTTCTTTTTCGAACTATCTCCCAATTTCTGTTATTGTTTGTAATTCTCAATATATATTGGGACATTATATCTTTGCTTTGTGAATGTTCATTCCTACTGTTCAATTAGTTTATGCCAGATGTGGAAAAGTAAATGGAAAATGTTAGAATGATAATAAACGTAATTCCTTGGAAGAGGAAAGTATAATGGCTCCGCATCTGAAAAACAGTGCATGGACCTCTGAGTTAAACTTATCTGGGCAGAGAGTTCTAGGCCATGCTCATACAGTGCAGTGAGTTTGATTCTTACTTTGTTGTGGTTTCTACCAACACATGTAAAGTTTGGATGAGCGACCTGACCGCATGCATATACAGCACCTCTTCACTATACATTTTATTCTTAAGGTTGCCTTTTTCTAAGGTGGAAATTAGGTTTTATATGTTATACCCTCCGAGTAATAGATAACCTTCATCTAGAAGGTTCCAGGAATATTTGCATAGGTCAGATCTGCTTTGTCTTGGAGCACTTGTATTAATAATGAGTTCTTGAGATTTTAGAGTGCTGTTTTCCTGGTTAATTTGGGATTCCAGTTAATCTAGGGTATAGGACTTGGGAAAGAAATTGTATTTAGGTAGTCCAGTGAATCATTTGCATATACCTCCATTTGAGGTCTTGGTAACAGATGTCATTTAAATAAGAATCTGTTGAAAATAATGGAGTTTGCCAAGCATTATGAGTTCTTTGATAACTGTTAGTCTTAATGTGGTTTCACCTCCTTTGCTTTCTCGTGTCTTTCTGTTTTTCACTCTTCTTATTAAGTGGTGCTTTTCCTAGGACCAGTCTTTTTACTTTGCATTAAGTAACTTTTCTTGCTCAAGACAAACCAGAGTTGGATAGTTTCATACTTTCAAACCTGACTTAATTACATTCCAAAAGATGTAATTGTTGATAGGAACAGTGAAATCAAAACCTGCAAGCTATCTGTAAATACTATCTGGTTTTTTGTAGGCAGACTATCTTTTCCCTCAATTGTGAAAAACAGCAGTGACTTAGAAGGCAAGCATTGCCTGAAATATGCATTATGTTCACAGAGCGTACACATATAAATAAATTTCTTATCTTACATCTTCCCCGTTATCTGTATAATAAATACCTCTCATCGTAACGTAATTAAGGAAGGTCCATTAGCTCAAATAGTGGAAGCTTTAAACGCAAAGCTTAGTTAAGCAGCTAAGGGGGGGGGAAACCACTTTTCTAATGCTTGCTTTTTTATGTTGACTCAGTAAGTCCTGTTAAGGAAACTAGAATTCACCACCCACTTAAGATATTTGTTCAGCATCTCATATGACCAACAGCACAATTTAATATACTGTGAATCTTAGAATCTGAATTAATCCATAGTGCCGGAAGTCAAAGTATATATCTCATGGGGAAATGTTTCCTATCTTGTGAAATCACTTATATGGCAGGTAGCAAGAGGAGAATCTGTTCTATTAAGTACATTTTTGTTCCATTAACTAATTTTTGGTACCAGACAGTGTGCTTGAAATTTGTATAGCAAAACTGATTTTATACATAGTTTAGATGTGGCTTCCTGTACTTGAGAGTATTAAACCCACTTGGTTAGAGGCTGGTATACATGTTTAAAAGCCCTGAGGGTCAAAAAGAAGGGGACGGAATTAACCACACTAAGTGCTTTAGAGACATAACTGCAGTTAATTCTCAAAATAATTCTCTGAGGTAGTAACAGAAGTAGCTAAAAATTACTGACTTTGAATGTTAACTAAGTGTTAAGCACAGTTTTATGTGCCTCACATTAATTAACTCTGCTACTCCTTATGATAAACACATTAGAGTCGATGCTGTTACTATCCTCACTTTAAAAAGAAACCGAAAAAAAAAGAAAAGAAACTGAGACCCAGAGAGGTTGACCTAGACAGTCTTTCACTAGACTTGACACTCTTAATGGACTGTGTTGGCCTTTAACAGGTATAATTATACCATATTTTATAGATGAGGAAACTGTTGAGCCTAAGATTACACGATTGATAAATTGCAGAGCCAGTATTTACCAATCTGATTCCAAAGCCCAGACTATCTCCAGTACATCATGTTAACTCTGTTTACTTAACAGAGTTGTAGTGAACTAGAATATACCATAGCCAGTAACAGCACTGCTTTTAGGGAACTTTTAATTCAGGAATAAGTGATCAGAAGGTTTCTCCAAGAGATAATGCAGTTGATTTCGAGCAGATGTTGAATGGTGAACGTTTTCTGGGAATGTTGCCCACCAATTTAGAGGAGTCCCCCATTTGGTGGTTCTAATTGTGAACAACTGCTTGAGTTACTACTACCAAGGCAGAAATTGAAAGATGGCATTCCAGTTACCTGTTGTATGTAATGAACTCTCTAAATCTCAGTGACCTAAAACAGCAACTGCTTTATATAGTACATAATGTTGTGAATCAGAAGTTCAGGAAAGGCTTGTCTAGGCAGTTTCACGTTCCCTGTGGTGATGATTCAGGTCATCTGATAGTATTCAGCAGGTGGTTGGACTGGTCAGGGTGTCCAAGGTGAGCTCACTGTCCTGACACCTTGGTAGAGAGGACTGGAAAACTAGGCCCAGCAGGCCTCCTCCCCGTCTCTGGAGCCTCGGGACCCTCCATCTGATCTCTCCATCAGAGTAGTCAAATTTAGGAGATGGCAGCTCAGGCCTCCCAAGTCCTCTTCAAGACCAGGCCCAGAGCTTTCATAAGAGTCATCACCACACACTATTGGTCAAAGAAGTCACTGGTCAGCCCAGATTTGAAGGGAGAGGAGATACCTTACCAGTTGATGGAAGATGTGTCAGGGATTTGAGACCATCTTTAATCTGTTACAGGCAGCAGTAGGTGTTTTGGATTTGTCTTAACTTGTGTGTTCATTTAGGTCAGTTGTTTGTGCCATAAGAAACCATTTCTTCTACTAGCCATGGGTTAGAAGAAGCTAGAAGGAGAATGAAACAAATACCTGAAACAGATTTCATTAGCTTCCCACCCCCAAGTTTCACTTACAGCAAAATTTCCACATTTTCTTTTGTGCACTTTCCAAATTGTTGCATTTGCCCTTTTTTTTTTTTTTTTTCCCTGTGAAGCAACAGTAACTGTCGATTCTAAACCAGAAGTAATCTACAGAGGGAGTAAAAACCTTGCTGTTACAGACCTTGGTTTATTAGAGATGTCAGCTGTAGTTCATTTTCAAATAGGCAAAAACTCCTGTGGTGTGGAAAATTCATATGGCTGCTAAATCTGTTTCAACAGGAGTTTCTATTAAGTGGCTAGATGGATTATATTTTTGACATAATTGAAAATTTTGCCTACATATACTACATCTTTGTTCTGTATTCAGTCTCTCAGTTATGTCCAACTCTTCGCAACAACCCTTTGGACTGTAGCCCACCAGGCTCCTCTGTCCATAGGGATTCTCCAGGCCAGAATAACTGGAGTGGGTTGCCATTTCCTCCTCCAGGGGATCTTCCCGACCCAGGGATCGAACCCTCATCTCCTGTGTCTCCTGCACTGGCAGGCAGATTTTTTGCCACTGAGCCATGGGGGAAACCCCCTACCTGTCTTTACTGCCACCTCCGGCACAAATTTGTGCTGGAGAAGAGGTTCATTCCATTTATATTACCTTCCATTTTGGAAACACTCTCGCTCCATTTTATAGTTGTTAATCCTCTAAAATTATCAGTTGCTACTGGCTTCTGTTGACTGAAATGACAGATCATGTAAGTGTTATGATTTGGGGTTAGATTTGTCAAGTTTAGGGTGCTTTACCTCCTGCTGGCTTATAAAAGGACTTCTATTGCTTTCAGAAGAAATAAGGGCAAAGAATAAATTCTGTTGGAAAAATGATCATCCCCAAATCATCTTTCTAAGAGAAGAAAGGTTTGGTGTTATCTATCCATTCTATCTGCAGTGGTTTCTTGGAGAATTAGTTGTGGGGGCTTCTTGTTGGTCTATCCCAATTAGATCATATAGTTGAAGGGATCTCTGTTCTCGGGTCAGGCCTCAGGAATTACAAATACAGGAAATAAAAGGGGTACTCAGGGCTGAAAACTTTAATTTAGGACTCTAGAAGATCCTGGGACAGGAAAAAAGGACTTTGGCATTTGTGGTTGAATAACCAGATATGGAATGTTTGAGTCATTTAGGCATCCGTATTAATTAGATTTTATCATACAATGATTGGGGCAAATTTTGATGAATAAAAATCAGTGAGCCTTAACATTTTCCACTCTGCTGTACCTCAAAGTCTGCCCATTATTACAGAGAAAACCTTTGAAAATATATTCCCAGGGAATGAAAAATTGATTCTAGGTACTTTTGCTCTAAGCATCTTCGCCATAGACATCTCTGCTGCAGGCATTTTCACCTTAATTACTAATTCACTGCAAGGCAATTTTCCTGTAAAAGATAAAATAGTAAAAAATAAAAGAGGGATATTAAAGAGGACATAATGAAACATGATAAATGAATGACAGTTTTTTTTTAAAAACTTGAAAGCAAATTACAAAATATTTGAATACATCTAAAATGTGTGTAGTTCATGGCAATTCTGCACAAATAACTGATTTTCATATTTTGTGTGTTGTACCTAAGCAGTTGTCTTCCAGGTCTTTCATTCTTAGTATTGAATATTTTGATCATCTCCTCATCAGCGTTGTGCATTTTCTTTTTTCTTAAACTTCTTCCTTCATTGAGAGAGGTGTCAGTTTCCAAATAACCAGGATGCATATTCGTAACCATGCTTTGTATCACATCGTGAAAGCCTCTGCACTATTGTTTGTTCTTGGCATCTTGTCATATGTCTGTTCATACTTTCCATAGTTGTATAGGAAATGTGGGTTCAGCTCTGCACCTTTGAGACTTTTGGCCTGTTTATCCTCCAGTGTAGTTTGTTTCAAAATAAGAAACCAACTCATGGGGCCAATCATCATTATCTGTCAGTTCAGTAAAACCATCAGTAATGTCACTAACTGGGAGACACGCCTGTCAAGACCAAACTATCAAAGCAAAAACTGTTATCCAGTTATTTTATCTTATGTGGCAAAATTGTCTTATGGCCAATTAGTCATGGTGCAAAAATGTTTGCAGCAAAGAAGCTCAGGGCAAAAATACTGGTTACTTGAAAAATCTTTGATAATCTATGAAGATGCCTCTCATTCGGTGTCTTATAGCCCTTTGGGCCCTCCTCTAGATTCTCTGACTCTTAAATTTGAAATCATCTGGTGGTTGCACGAGAACTAAATACAGTTGACTCTTGAACAATGTGGGAGTTAGGGTGCAACCCTCTGCAAGTGGAAAATCTGCCTATATCTTAATAATTGGGCCTCTTCTTCTGAGGTTCCTCTGTATCTGGGGATTCAACCAACTGCTGGAGGTGTAGTAATGTAGCATTTACTATTGAAAAAAACCTGGGTATAAGTGGATTCATGCAGTTCAAACCTATGTTGATCAAGGGTCAACTGTACTATGGTCTCAAGTTGAAAAAGAGGACAAAGAAGAAAGGGAACCTGTAGATTGACAAAATACTTATTTTTTCTTTTCAGCATCATAAGTCTAAACCATTAAAGCTAATAACAACTACCTGAGAAATTCCTATGGTTTAGATTTCTGCATTTAGCACATCTTAAAGCAGATGTTTTTGACATATTTGAAGATGATCTACTGAGTTTCCTGTAAATTAACAGAATCCTAACTCTAGTGGTTCTTAAAGAGCCATTGCAAAAACAGAATTACAACACAGGGAACAAAGCTTAAAATGTGTTTCCTCTGGAAGCCAAGATGATAAAGCAGGAGTCACTAAGAGTGTGGCTGAAATCCACTTCGAGAATGGCTATCAGTCAGATAGCAAAGATATGTAAAATTTATATGGTATTTGCTATTTTTACAAAAATTATTTTAAATCATGTAACTTGAAAAGTGAGCCTGTTTTCTTTTTGGAAAAGTGGGCCAATAAAAATAACACTAATATAATTCAATTGTATATGCATGTGCATTGAACACAGAGTGGTATACTAAAGATAGTTCATGCAAATAACTTTTGTGGGAAGTTTGGCTATTTTCTTAATATCTTTTTTTCATAAATGTGTGTTTATAAATATATTTACTCATCCACTATAACCTTGGTAGCTTTAGCATTTTGTTAGCTATATCATTGATTATAAAAATCAATTTCTTGGCATAGTAGGCTATGAGAGCTTTTAGTTGCTTTGTTTGTATTTTGGCTAAGAAAATTATTTCTCGCACTTTGTATTTATAAAGATGTTATAACACTTTGCACCCACTTAGCACAGCTGTTCTTTAGTGACAAAAGATATAGGCGTTAAAGTGAAATGTATGTTTAGAAGCCCGGCAAAAGGAGGGCTCTCAAAAGAACAAATTTGGCTTGAATCTACCAGAGAAAAGCTGGGGGTTAATATAAAATTTAGGTTGAAAATATCTGTTGGAATAGGTGTGCAGTCACTGCAAGTTGCAATATCATTATAAATTGCCCGCTATATGTTTGTGATTTTATGCATGTGTGTGAGAAAAAGATGTCTGATGAAGGCAGATAAGTTAGTGTAGAAAATTCTACCTCCCATTAAAGACAGAATATTCCAAGTTTGCCCTGTAGCCCTTTACGCAGGAGGCTGGATTCCTCAGCCACTGTCCACCTCATTCTCTTTTGTACTCGCTTTAGCTCCTCTACCTCTGAGCACTTGGCTGCAGACAGTGTAGCTTTCTGTAGCAAGCACAGGAAAGCCAGACCCGAAATAGAGAGGCCGCAGTATCTCACTTCTCAATGTCATCTTCACTTGTAAATGTTTGGTTTTGTTGCCCAAATCAGTGTCAGAACACTTGGGTTTAGTGCTTTTATCCACTGGCCTCTGTTTGGCAAGAGTAGCCCTTGGAAGTGGAGTTTTTCTGCTGTTTTTTAAAGATGCACTCAATTCCTTTTAATGATGTGAAAATTTTGTTTGAATCCTGAGCTTTTTTAAATTTTTTAATTGCCATTTGCAGCCCATTTTGGGGACTGGAATATCAACCATATTTTCCTGATGTTGAGCCTTCTGCCAGTATCTTGACATGCAGTTTTGCATGACCTGGATTTTTGGATGACCTATTTTGCTTTTAGACACTCTGAAATTCTTCTCTTTATAATGCCAAGAATGTTTATAATAGTTAGGATGGCCTATTGTGGGTGTCAGGAAATTCACTTTCGGTAGTAAATGCCACTAGGCAGACCACCTAATCTTTAAATGCAGTTGGAGCATTCAGCTGATTTGCTCTTGGGGGCACACTAGTCCACTGAGCCAAATCAGGTTACCTAGCTTTTGAACATTTGTTACAGTTGAGAAAGGAGTTTTGGGCCTTTCAGAAATATCCCAGAATGCTTTCCACCTTTTCATCCAAAGGCACTGGTTAGAATGGCTGGTTGTGATGTGCAAACAGGGACTCGCGCTGGTTAGGAGTGAAAACGAGAGAGTGATCCATTTGCAGACTTTTGAGAGTTTCACATCCATGTTTTAGGTACTAACTGATAAGTGTTTACTTTCCTGTTGACTGGATAGGGCAAGTGACAGTACTGACAGTGTGAAATTCCAGATTCAATAAGCAGTACTCATTGGTGACGACTGATGTATTAGTCGTCTAATAGTAACCTTCATCTGTGTAACAGTATGAATTCTGTAAGGAGATGAGATACTAAAATCATGTGAATCTGTTCACCACAGCTATCTTTTTTCTAACTATAGAATAATTGTCAGCCTATAAGCCATGCTACTAAAAACCTAGACTCAGGAACCTGCTTAGGAAAATTCTTCCTTCTGGCTTATCTTTTATTTGTGCCCAGAGTCTTGGCCTAGACCTGTCCCCAGCTGTTTTGCTACAAACACATACTTAAGGTGCAGTCTTACCTAAGTCAATAATACACTGTCAGCCATGCAGTCTGTTTTACAGCCAAAGTGATTTATTGAAATGCAAAACAAAAAAAGTGAGAGATGCCTAGGTCATTTCTTGGAGGCATGTTGAATCAATCTATGAATCTGGGAGGAAGCATAGAGTCTTATCTTCTATCTGGCTTGGGTGAACAGTGACTTGAATGCTTTCTGTTAAAATACTACAGAGCTAGTTGACCTCGACCAGTAGTTCTCAATTTTGGCTGCATATTAGAATCACCTGGGGCTTTTACAAAAGGCCATCTGGGGTCGGGGTGGGGCAGGGGGTGGGGGGGGTGGGGGTGGCTTTAAAAGCTCCTCAGGTGATTTTAATGGGCAGCCAAGATTGAGAATCATTTTCTAGGTAGTCCGGAATGGTCTGTGGCAGCATAACCTTCACCCGGTTGTCTTTTGTCATAGGTACCTTTATCAGTATCACAGGCATGGCTTGGAGTTTAAAACTTAGCGTGGGCCAAGGCTCAGGTGGTAAACTGGACCATCCATTTGTCCTCAGTCATTCAGTAGAGAGCTGTTGCCATGCACCCACTTTCCTCTCTGTACCAAAGCCTGAACAAGTCAGCAAAAGACATTATCTGAGTCTGCTCCCTAGAATCTGCTTTCCCTTTCATATGTGATTTAAGTGGAGATTTTTAGAACTCTGCTAGCTAAAATAGAGCACTTGAACTTATTAAAAGAGCCAGGCCTAAGCCACCTAGGGTGATTTTTATTTGTAAAATAATCAGGTAGCATTGTTAAAGTTAATGAAGAAATAGAAGGGTCCTTCCTGGTGTGATGGTCATGTAGTTGATTATTTGTCCCTTAGCCTGTCTTCTAAGTGGGATTTCAATGTACAGTGATGTTTGCTTTTCCATGCTCCTTTGTGAATTAAATGCACTAGCTAAGGCGTAAATATTTCTGAGTTTTATATGAAATGTGAAATGAATCCTTTTAGCAGCTTTTTCCAGGATGTCAAAGACTTAACCCAGTAATTCCCAAACAAGTTTTCATATCGTTGATTCATTCACCCACCCAGGTGTAAAATACCTACCGCTGGCAACCTCAGTGTGGTAATGGGGAGAGGAGGACTATTTGATTATCCTTTAAAAAGTGAGAGCCACCATTCAAACTAATAAATTACCAAGTGATTTCTGATTCATGAAAGAAATTTGTGTTTAAGAGCAAGTTCAAACATGACGGTCTCATCTGAGAGACTGCTGGCACTGTGGAAACTTTCATTCCTATGCTGCCTGCAAATAATCAATGATTTAAATCTCAAATAGGTTGTGTGTTTGAGAAGAAACAAGTGGGTGGAAGGAAAGATTCTAAGTGCAGAGGACTGAATTAGCATCAGACTCTGACATTTCATTAAAATAACATTTAGGCCTGACTTATTTGCTTAGCATGTATATGCTGCAGTGTCAGAAATGCCTCCTATGCCTTAGAAGATCTGAGAAGGCTTCCTTACGTTGGGTGGAATAGAAAAGCAGTAGCCTTTGAGACTTGTCTGCATCCAGAGAGTAGCCCATTAGGGTTCTCATACTGAGAAACCTTGTAGAGTACTGTGAAATGTTGTTGAACTTTATGCAGATCACATCGCACTGGATTTTAAGATTTAGGGGAAGGAGAGTAGAGGAGAAGGGGGAAGTAATGGTAAAGTATATATATATATATATATATATATATATATGAACTTGTACTATATTTTACGCAAGTAATGAAACAAATTCCCTATCAGGAATTCTGTCAGGACTAAGTTCAGCCAAATTCTTCTATCCTACTGATTGGCTTGCTGATTCCTCTTAAACCTCTTAAGAAATCCTTTCTGAAAGAGCTAAACAGAAACTGGTCTGACTGCAGTTTCACCACCCTGCCGCATTCCCTTACTCAAAAGAAAAACATACCCAAACAATAGGCAAAAAAAAAAAGTCTCAGTATGTTAACTTCTCATCCTTTATGGTCTGTGTTCACTGTTGTAGCCTATTGCATTGTTTTGCAATATAATGGCAGAACTTAAATAGATCTGCCACATGAGTCAGGAACTATTGGCTTCTCCTTTAAGAAATCTTAACATCAGAACTCTCAATTTTTGGCTTGTCAGCACAAGTGAGTAAAGGGAGAAGTACGTTGAAAGAACACTTAGGGAATTCCCTGGCCATCCAGTGGTTAGGACTTCATGCTTTCACTGCTGAGGGCTGGGGTGCAATCCCTGGTTGAGGAACTGATAGGATCCTGCAAGCCACTTAGATTTCCTGGCTTCTCGTAATTTCAGGTGGGACCCACTTACGCTCTGTGTCTGAGAAGAAAAGACAGAGGGTTCAAAGATAGAAAAGTCAATGTAGCCGAAATGTGGTTTCCTTCAGATGGACATAGTCTCAAAGACACCTGTCCAGCTGTTCTCAATGGTGCTTACACGATGGGTGACAGCTGCCTCCCATCTTCCCGTCCCTGGCACTGTGCCTTCCCACTGGTCACTGTGAAAAGCAGATCACACTGGACTCAGAGGCCAGAATCCAGGACGATTTCCCCCTTCTCATTACTTCTTCATACAGCTAATAATGTAGCATATACTTCTCTTTGGAAAATTCTTGGGTTTGCCCCCCCCAAGAAATAGTAAAGCATTTAAAGGAAAAGTAAGATTCTGGTGGTAGCTATCAAAGAGATGACAGGAACATTTTAGCTTCCCCTCAGATGATATTTATTCATAGCAAGGACCAACTATGCCTCCTCATCCTCAGTTTCTAAGGATAGCATAATATTTCTAAGCAACAAAGTTATCTAACATTTTTTTTCACAACTTGTTAATCAAGGATTCATATTAAAACCGACAGTTTCTAAAATGTTGTTATCCCTGAAAGGGAATGAGGTAGAGTTTTTAACTAGAAGAACCTGTTTTTTTTTTCCCTTTGAAAAAACTAACACTTGAGGTTTGTGTCTTTTGTCTGCAACGATTACTCCATAAAGATGTCTCAGAACAGTCAGTGAGCCAAGGCTAGCACTCTCACGCCCCTGAGGGTGCTGGACTGGGTTTGTACATCTTATTTCCTTAGAGAATATCTGTTTTTATTATGCCCTTAACTATAGATACCTATATATAGGAATAGGATTTTCACCCCACCCTCTTTTAATCATTATCACTTAAGTGTAAACCACACCTCACCCTACCCCCACTTTTACTGAAAAAAAATGCACTTTAATTCCTAAGGAGAGTGGCTGTTCCTGGCCCCGAAGCCAGATTACTTCAGGAGGAGAGTTGAGGAGGGAGAACCCTCGGCAGACCCTGTGAAATTAACCAAATTCCTTAATGTAAACACACAAGTCAACCATTTTTAAACTGCCCCCACCCCCAGCCAAAGGGCAAAAGAAACAACCAAATGGAAAAGTTCAAAATGCCTACCCTAATTTGAGATGTTTCACTGGGGGATATCCCCAATATTATTTTCTCAGCTACCAAATTATCAGAAACTTGAGGGTGATTTTGTGGGAGGCTGAGACTTTTTTTTTTGTTTTTTTTTAAATGAAAAGGCCAAGTGCATCACACAGGCTATAAAATACGATCCTGATTTGTGTCATTTCTAAATATTAGATTCGTTCTCTCCCTTAATTTGACAGGTGTTCTCAAGTCTCTCCTCCTGTAGATTCTGTCCTTCCCCTGATGACAAGCCAATAGTTCTTGGTGGGGTTGCATGTCTCCTAGAGCCCCAGGAGCCCTGTTGTGTCGGGGGAGGGGGGAGGGCAGGAGGGTGGGCAGAGACTGGGGTTGGGGGAGGGAGATTCAGAGAAAGAGTGAAGATATATGGGTTTATATAAACATATTTAAAGCAGTTTAGCAAAAGCTTTCTCGTTGAACAGCTTTAAGAACAATGTGAATGAAATCTTAGCAACTTGGTTAGTAATTTGAAAAGTCTATTAATGTATACTTGAAATTCTGTTTGTATAAAAATACATTTTCCTCTTTATTTTAACACTGTGTAAAAGAACATTATGCATGTGAGTGGTTTGAGAATTAAATGATTTAATATTCAGATTTGCATCTCTGTCTCTTCTGTATTACAGAGATTAAGTCTTTTTAAACTTTTGGATTTTTTTTTAGTATAAAGGGATTATCTAGATTTCAAGCTGCCCTCTCAAGATGCCTACTATCTTTCAAGATGAAGTAGTAACATACCTCCCTCCTTCACTTTCTTGACCTAGATGTGTTCACCCGTAGAGAAGAGTTGAAAGCTCCATTACACCAAATGCCCAGCAGCATCTCTATCCATTTCTCCTTTCCTTGCCTTCGTTTCAGATGGCAAAGTCCATTCATAATTGTCAGATAAGGGAATAGTTTTATTTATTTTTACTTGTATTCACACACCAAAATAGGAAGAAGTACAAAGGATAACATTTTAATTAACACAAGGGTTGGCTACTCTGCCCATGAATATAATAGTGTTCAGAGCAACTTCCCTGATGAGAACCAGGAAGGGCCTGTTGGCCTTGAAGGTCACCCTGTTCGAGTTCAGCGAACGACCAGTGATGCTAATGACGGTACTTGCTGCGGCTTCACTGCCTTCCTCATTTACCTGCAGGTCAGATGGGAAGCAAACTGCCACGTTAGCTACTCTGCAGCTCATTACAAGCAGGTACATCATCCATGGACACAGCAATTCCTCAAAAATGCCATTTATTTTCTAGTTGAAAAGATACGAGTTAGATCAGATCCCCTCTAGAACCTTACTTTTAGTCTTTCTTTCATCCACTGAATACTGATGTAAGACTTGTATTCATCCAAGCCTTGTGCTGAAAGTAAGTGCCAGGGTCCATTCAGATACTCTGAACCAGAAATCTGGATGTACACAAGGATGTCACATTTCTGGCTGGCAACATTGTACATGATACTGAACTCTATACTAAAAGACATATTGACTCAAAATTAGAGCACCATAGTTGAGGTAGTTCCACTTTGGATCATCAAGATCCTAGATAAAACTACTGTAAACAGCCATTCAGGAGCTAGGGCCTATGAAAAGAGGAGGGTCCTCTAGCTGGATGAGATGAATATTTCCCAGAGCAATAGATTGAAAGGACGGTGTTGGAACTTACTGATAAGTAGAACTGCCACAGATCTGGCGGGAGATGGGAGATTTCTTAAGAAATTTTGCTTGGACACCTAGAATGTCACTAAAACTCTGTCCCTGCCTCTAAGGAAAGCATTTCAGATCCCTGAGCTTTGAGAGAACCTGGTTGATGATTTTCCCTTCCTCGTTCCTTACCACCTCTCCTTTCTACACATGCTGTCTAATTCATGATCATTTCAGCACTAAGAGCAGACGAGCTTTTGTAAGACCAGGGCCCTTTTACTCAAATCAGATACTGGTTTTCAGTGGCTTCTCAGGAGACTGACAATCAATTAGGGTCCTTGTGTATAGCGTTCCCAAGAGCCATGGAGGAACCTTGCATCATTGTTTAGTGGGCTCAGGTAGACAAAATGAAACAGAACTTTTGCTGCTTCTTGATCGTAACTCAAGGCCCTTGTGGAGGTCTGAGTTGACCACTTCCATTTGGGGTCTGTGAAAGAAGACTCTCAGTCATAGTTAAAATCCTGAGGACTCATCTTCTCTTGCCATCTAAATGTTATTTCTTCCATAATCAATATGGCTTCAGTGTTGTTTTCACTTCCAAAATCATTAATCCAATATTCATATAAAATCCCCTGTTCTGACCTCAGTATCTTTTAAGATATGTATCTTTCTACTCTTGCTTTGGTCCTACAGGTCTCTATTGCTCTACAGAATATAGTCCCACACTGAGGATTTTATTGCCTAGCCCATTGCCTGTCTAACCTAACTCCTGCTATCGTATGACCTAGACAATTAAAATATCTTGGTAGGAGACCCACTCTAAATTTCCATTTCTTTCGTCTCATTGAACCCAATGAGCATTGCCTTCACTTCAGCAAACCAGCCCATGGCTGCACTTTGAACTGGCCCTCTCTCAGAACATCTCGACCTTTGAAATTATAATTACATTATCCTCTCAGACTATAACCTTCTGTTTTTTTCCAACTATCACATTTCCTCACTCCCATTACAATTACCCTGGCTTTTTCCTGTCCCTTGATCCTTCCACTTTCCTCCTAATGACATATTTCCCACTGAGCTTGGACTACAACTATATTTACTAGCACCATGCTCTGAAATCTTTCTCTTTGACCACAATCTTCTCTTTGAGATTCCTAAATTTTATGACCTCTAACATTGGCCTACCACATTTCCGTCACAGCCTGGGTCCCCCCCCCAGAATAGTCTACAGAAGTGGTTCCCAAACCTGGATGCGCATCAGAATTTCTTGAGGAGCTTTGTAAATATACAGATGCTCAGACCCTGAGTCAAGCTCTCTAGGTAACTAACGGTATTGATCCATAGTTTAGTATTTGTTTTAAGAGCCAGAAGTTCTAGAGGCTTTACACAGCTCTTACTCCAGTAAAGGTTTCCATGGACCTCTTATTTGGGGCAACACTGGGTTAAGCAATATTGAACCATTTTCCTCACTGTGGAACTGCTCAGATATCAACACTCCAATGTGCATTGATTCTCTGTTAATTTCCCTAGAAGAGGATATACATTTATTTGACACCTAACTTTTTATTATCTGCAGTGTAGTCTAGAGTTCTAGTTTTCTGGAACACATTGTAGGACACTACAATGATGGTCTACATTCACCAGCTCTCCTTTCTTACTTTCCATTTGCTCTTCAATCATTACCATTAGGATGTGCCCCCACTACACTGTCCAAATGCCTTAGGGAAAAGTCACCTACAGTCACTTTTCAGTCTTCTTACTAGATGCTTTCCATTTTCTTAAAACTCCTTCCTGGGTTTTCATGAGCTCATCCTCTCCTGGTTCTCCTTTGAATGCCTTTGCTGGCTGCTTTTCTGGTATCACCTTCACCTTAATGTCTGTGTTCCCAGGAGAGGTAGCGGATCGAGGGTGGAACAATTAGACCATGAGGACGTCAAGTCAGAGTTATGTTGTAGAGGAGAGCACTATAGACTTGGGGTTTGAGGGACACTGGAAATATGCCTTTTATCACAGTTGTCACCTACTGTTCAAACACCTGCTGTCTACACCAGAAGAGTCAATGAAGGAATGACTCCAGAGTTACTCATCATAGGAGATACTGATATATTGAATAATAAAGCAGCATGGTAACAAAAAAGCAAGCATAAGAAGAGAGAGCGGAGAGAGGTATACTTACCTCAAGAAATGCCTTGTGGAATGCATCTGAGACATAGAGGTCGTTCCGACCTTCTGCAACAATACCTAGAAGATCAGAGAAGGATCTGTGAAATGAGGGAAACTTGGCTTCAATCCACAGAGAGGAATTCAGTTTGGATTAAGAGGTCTTTTGAGACTTTTAGAAAAATAGAAATCCTGGACCCTCTCCTAATGATACCTTCAAAATACATACATGTTAAAAATAATAAAATACTTTGGGTTTATTCAACCTGGTTCCTGTAAAGTTAATCTGGTGCTTTAGCTCATGGGGGGTTGGGGGTTGAGGCTGAGGACTCTGTTCTTAAAGAAATGCTCACTCCATCTAGTAGCAATGTCTTTCCTTCCAGGGTGACAACACCTTGAAAAAAGGGTGTGGTTCTGAGACCTAGTTTAAAGACAGCCCATTACAGGTGAATCCACTCAACTAATCTTGTAAACTTCTTTTTAAAAATGAGATGTTTTAGTGCATAGTTTTCAAGAATGGTGTGTTGGAAAAACCAAACCAACTTAACACTATTATTAGAGTATCAAAACTGGGAAGGCTTGACTGCGTCTGTCCATGTGACCTTAGAAAACACAGAAGCCCCTTAGACTATCAGGAAGGGCTATTAAATGTCAGCGACACCTCTTTGGTGGGAGTCGGATGTCCTTGGCTCTTAACCCCGTCTGTCTCTTTGCTCTGGACTCTCTGGTGGTTTTCAAGTTCCTCTCTACCCCATCCCACCTCTTCTATCAGTTACAGACTCCAAAGGTTCCAGTTCCAGCTGGGCCCATGGAGAGCCAAGAGCCAGCTTCCTCTCGTACACAGGAGAGAACTGACCCCTTGAGAGGGACGGGATTCCCCTGAGTTGGCAGTAGGACTGGAATTAGAATCCAGGTGTCCTGACTCCCTCTTGTCTACTGCTTCCCCGTCTCTTCCACCTTTGGTCAGACAACTCTGAGGGCAGAGAGAGGAGGAAAGCCCTTCCTGCCCTCACCTGGGAGCCTGGACTTCTCAGGACTGAACAGGTCTTCAAGGCCCATGTCTTCCAGCCGCTCCTTCACGCTGAAGCTGTCCTCGATGCGGAAGCGGGGCATGTGGACCACCAGCAGCGTCTCTGCCAGCTCATCCAGCCACTCCTGCAGCATGTCTGGGGTGAGTTCCTGTTCCACTTTGGCCAGGGTCTTCTCCGGCTTGGGCAGGATGAGGACCATGGTGATGTCATCACCCTTGAAGGGCAACTCGAGCACCTGGGTGCCTTCTGCCACTCTCCGATAGTGGAACTTGCCTTCCTGGTACATCATGGGTACCGAACATGACTCCCCATCGGCCTTGTAGAACAGTTCCTCCTTTGTGTTCTCGGGGCTGAACTTTGACTTCCACAGGCCCTGGAGGAAGACACCAGGTGGGAGAATCACAAAGCAAGAAGACCGGAAACATCCGTAGGAGAATGCTGACATGAAAAACAGTCACAATATTTTATTACATTAAAAAAGTGAAGTCGCTCAGTCGGATGCGACTCTTTGTAACCCCATGGACTGTAGCCTACCAGACTCCTCTGGCCACGGAATTTTTCAGGCAAAAGTACTGGAGTGGATTGCCATTTCCTTCTCCAGGGGATCTTCCCAATTCAGGGATTGAACCCAGGTCTCCCGCATTGGAGACACTTTACCATCTGAGCCACCAGGGAAGATTATGGGAAGTGCAATTTTTAAGAACAAAGACCTCAAGGGATGTGCATAAAAAGGCTTTTAACACTGACTGTGTCAGAGTGACAGAATCATGAGTGGGTTTTTTTTTTTTCAGTGAATTTTCTGTATGTCCTAGATTTTCAGCAATGACTATTTGCTTTTATAACAAGAAAAAAATAAAAACAAGAATAACCTACTGGCCTCTTGGCAAGTCTCTCCTGGAGTTTAAATCTAATTGCCTTTTGCCTTCTGCCTCCCACCGGCCTCTTTCTCAAAGACCATCCTCCAAAATGCTGGGCTCTGTCCCTGATGAATAAAGCCAGACAAAGGTAGTAACCCCAGGGGGTCATCTGGGAGTCCTGCCAGGCAGAGAGGGAGGCCTGGCCAACTTCCTGTTCAAAGAAGGAAGGGATACAAGATACTGCTTTGACATTTCCAAGTTGCAGTTAGCATACTTGTTGTCTTCTGGCTCTTTGATTTGGGGACAAGTCACTTAACTCTTTGAGTGGTGGTTCTTCGCTTGTAAAATTAGCAGCAGGTTATCCCTAATATTTGTAGGATGCTTATTGTGTGCCAGTCACCGCTCCAGACATTTTGTATGCATTGACTTAATCCCCTCAGTAACCTTGTGAGGCAGATGTATCATTGTTACCACTTTATAGATGCAGAAACTGGGACACAGAAGGGTCTTAAGTAACTCGCTCAAGTTTGCAGCAGAAATGGAAGAGTCAGAATTTAAACTAAGTAATCTGTCTGAGCAGCTCAAATTCTCATTTGAGATGTCATGAGAATCAGGAGGCAAAGTGTTCCATAAACTGCAAAGGGCAGTCAGTACACATTGTAGAAATGCAACCTACTGCATTTTTGGCATGAGGGAACCCCCAAGCAACAAAGCAATTGGCAACAGCAGTGACGGGCTAACCCCCCAGGCCCAGTCGGGGAGAACACATCTAGAGCATGACCCGGGAGGGCACAATTTAACCTGCGTTAAGCTGGTAGGCCTCCTGAGTTATCAGTGGTCTGTCTATTCCCAGTACTCTCTCCCCTCATCCTTTTTCCTAAATGTAATCAAGTTGGAACAATCTTCAGAACTTGACTCTCTGAGAAAGACAAAGCCATCTGCATGATGTCACAAGGCCTCTGCAAAATTTGTGGTTAGTCTGGTACCAGGAGGTTCAGAAGCTTCAGGCAAGAGGAATTTTGAGATGCTGCAGAAGCTGCTCTAGATGACAGAGAAAACCTCATCATTGAGGATTGTCTATAGACTTTGTCATTTTGTTTCAGATTTCAAAATGAAGCTAATTGGACAGAAGAAATCATCACATACTTATGAGAATTTATTATCATGCACACCTTGCTGCTGAACATGCTGGCCTATGAATGTGTACACTCTGCCTCGGGCCCAGAGACATTACCAGGCCCCCTTTGGACCTCAGTCCAGCAACCACAGCCCTAGACATGACTCTAGACTCAGCAAATTTGTATTTATGCCCAGACCATGCATGTACTATTTCTCAAAATGATCTACCTACACATGCCCAATGGTATGAAGGAGAATGAGCTGGAGGAAAATATGTCATCCGTGAGGTCTCTCCAGGGTCATTTTATTTTTTTGCATTTATTTTTTAAAAATATATTTATTTTTAATTGGAGGATAATTGCTTTACAATATTGTGTTAGCTTCTGCCATACATCAACATGCATCAGCCATAGATATACATATGTTCCCTCCCTCTTGAGCCTCCCTCCAGTGCCATTTTTGAGTACCTTGAAGTAAATGGTGTTGACTAGCACCAGGACAGTGAACTCATTGATGCCTTGCGGGGGGATGACATCAGTGATACGCCCTTCAGTCTTATTGGATATCCATTGGTTGATAGTCAATCTGGACTGCTCTGCATTTCCCTGAGGAGAACAGGAAACAAACCTACCCAACTGTGCTATTCAATCGGCTTCTCCATCTCCCCATGCAGAATTTTATTTTGTCCATCTTCCCTCCACTCTTTTCCACCATTTTGTTAAACCAATCACTCTAATCCAGATTGGAGAAACCACACATATCCAGCATACTGTCGTGGATCTCCCATAGAGTTAATAAATATTAACAGAAGAAAAAGAAAGAAAGGAAAGAAAAAGAGGAAGAAATAAAGAAACAGAAGAAGAGAAAAACTGTCTGGAAAAAGAAAACAAAATATTATCTTCTTTGACTTTGGAAACCTGAACTCTTATGAGTATTCATGAGATGTGCCCTCTGGGAAGCTAAGGATTGATGCAGGAGGTGCAAGGGGCACAGGAGAGATGCCCATGCGATCCAAAAAGTCTGAGAAATACCTTTTGAATAAAATCAGTAAAAATAAAAATAAATAAAAATAAAATCAGTAGACTTCTTTGTTGCAGGACTTTTTTTTTTAACTTTTTAAGTAAGTCTGTTTATTGAAAAGATTTGAAAATAGTAATAAGGCTTTCAACATTTAACAAACTTTCAAGATAGTAATAATATGAGACATTAAGAATTTAGTTCAAAACCCCAAAGTTTCCTAGGTCATTCCCTGTCATGCTGTAGAAGTAGGCCTACACTTGCTCTGTTGTGTGAACTAGTGACTATGTTCTGAATGCCACTGTTGCAGGATTTTTATAACTTTTTCAGAGAAACTGCTGCAATCCATAGATAGCACTGATTTCTCAGGTTTCAAATAAGAATACATATCTCAGGGGCTCTGACTTAAAACACCTCTTCCTGCCTTCAACTAGCATAGCAGTGTTCATTAGGATGCTGCTTCCTTGTCTCTTTAAGTTCTGAGTGGAGAGGAAGAACTCTGAGGTCTGGGATGACATCTGGGGCTCACCTTGAAGTCCAGGGGCTGGAGCTTGGCCCCATATACCACCTCACTGATGTCCTGGTAGGTCTCATTGAATGTGATGGATTTGTCTCCAAAAAGACGGTTGGCTGATACCAACTCAGAGGATTTATTGGCTTTTCGATAGAGTCGGCAGTTCAGTTTGGCAAAGAAAAAGTGGATCTGATCAGATGTCTTCTCAGAGATGGTATCAAACTTAAAAACCTGTAGAAGCCAAAAGAAAACAGTGGTGGGTCTGGTGGGACAGCCTGGCTCACATGGTCAGTGAGCATCATGCCAGTCAGCCCCTGACCAATAGTCATCAAGCACAGTGCCTGGCACAGCATAAACATTCAACTCACACTTTCTAAAGGAATAAATGGAAAAAAGAAGAAAGGGGGGCTTCCCTGCTGGTCTAGTGGTTAAGAATCTGTCCACTAATGCAGAGGACATGTGTTTGATCCCTGGTCTAGGAAGATTCCAAATCCCATGGGTTAGCTAAGCCCATGCGCCACAACTACTGAGCCTGTGTGCTGCAAATACTGAAGCCTGCAAGCGCTAGAGCCCATGCTCTGCAACAAGAGAAGTCGCCACAACGAGAAGCCCGAGCACCACAACGGAAAAGTATCACCCTCTCTGGGCAACTAGAGAAAAACCCAAGCAGTAACAAAGACCCAGCACAGCCATAAATAAATAAATAAATAATTTGTTCTTAAAAAAAAGGGGGGGGGGATAGGAAGGAGAGAGAGAAAAAGAAACACAAAGAGCCGGGAATACTCAGAAGGGCTTTGAGTTGTACCTCCATCAACTGCTTGAGTGTGTTGTCACAGGCACCCAGCTTGGTCATAGCAAAAGCTGTGGAGATACTCAGGGGTGACAGGAAAATGTTGTCATTGTTATTCTTGGAGTCTGCCAGATGCTGATAGAAGACAGTGGCAAAGTGGGAATTGGCCTTGGACAGTTCCCAGACCCGCCGGTTGGTGGCCCCGGGGATCTTCTGCCCTGAGCCCTCGCCCTCAGCCGCCTTCTTCTCTGGGGAACGGTAAATACACATGGGATTCACAGGAATGTCCCGAGGCTTGGCTGTGCAGATGTCCTCCACAGGTTTCCGATGACAGGTCACATAGCCCCAGAAGCCAATAAGCAGCAAAGGGAGAAGACATATGCTCCTATAGGGGGACAGAAAGCTGAGTTAAGCTAGGCTGAGACATCCCCTCCCCACTGTCCACCACAGATTTACCCTAGTAGTAGATCATAGACTACCAGCCCACACTGTGGGGCCAGAAGGAGGGCCAACACCTTTGAAGAGTACAAGGGCCCAGGACAAGTTCAATCCTGGACTCCTTACCCTGGACATAGTCCTGTTGAAATTAGAGCCAACTGTTGGAGTAACGATGTTATTAGAAGTCTTGCGTGCTCAAGGCCTCATGCTGGAAGAAATAAAGAATGCGAAGCTTCGAACTGGTGAACTGGACCATGCACAGATGAAAAAAGATGGGGAATTTTAGTGCCCAGTGAAAACTCAGGTCAATTGGAGGAGTCATTAACAGACGCTATTTAGGGAAGGGATTTTAACCTGGAGGTTAAAGGACTGGGAAGACTTTGATTGACAGCAACACCAGATGGCTAAGAAGGAGTGCCTGGGCAAAACTACAATCTATGTGCTGAAAACTCTGAAATCTCTAGCTCCAGTCCTAATCTTTCCACTGAGTTCTAGACCAGTTGTTTGCTGGACAATTCCACCTAGATGTCCTATTGATCCCTTAGTGAAATACAAGTAAACTGAACTTGTGTCTCTCACCCATACACCTGCTTCTCCTTCTATGTCCCCCAACTCAGCAAATGGGACCTTCAGATATGCTGTCATCCAATCTAGAGACCTGAGAGCCATCCAGGATTTCTCCCTCTCTCCCTTCTCAATAGTCAGACCCTGGATTCTATGCATTCTGTTTTCTTGTTCTCTCGCTGCCTTAGCTCAGGTCCTCATCATTTTCTGATGCCCGGAAATTCTAGTAACTTCCAAAGTGTGTTCACTAAAGTAAATAATACTAGTCTCACTTTCAAAAAAAAAGATATTAAAAAAAAGATATAAAAAAAAAAGATATCATGAAATTGACAAATTAGAAAAATTGGGACACCCAATTAAGTAAACAAAGTGATAAACTCTATTATAGTGTTTTTATAGATAAGACATGAGGGGCCAGACGCTTACTCTGGTTGACTTGGGGCCCTAGGCCTACAGAAGGGAGTCTGTACATGGGTACTGACTCTTCACAATCTTCCCCCAGCAGAAAAAGACAAGACATGCAGGTAGTGTAGAAAGGACTCGTCAGAGTGGTCTTCTGGGCAAGTGTGGGGCTGGCTGGAAGCTGGGGGCAGCTGAGGGGTACTTGGTTTCTTGCATGATCTGAAGTCAACCCTGAAGTCTTTTTTTTTTTTTTCTGAAGTCTTTTTAAGAACAGAGGCACTGCGTGGGAGAGCAGAGGTGCTGAGGGAGCTGCGGAAGACAGGATGAGAAAGCAGAGAGAGATTTGCCATTCATCTCCCCAGCTGGCTTGTCTCTGTTTCCCACATTGTCCCTCAGCTACCTTTAGAAATACAAGTGGAGGCTGAGGGGGCCCTGGGAGCTCTGTTAAGCACAAAGAAAAACCAAGGTGATCAAGCTAGAGCCTCACTTTTAGCTTCCTGTAAAAAACAAAACAAAACAGATCAAGGAAGGAATGTGTATGATGTTAAGGGATGTGGTCCTTTGTCAAAGGTCACTGAGACCTTGGGAGGGAGTAGGGGTTGTGACAGAAAAGCGGGGGGCAGGGCGGAATTGGGTGGAAGGAGGAGCAAAAAGCGAGTTAGGAGGTCCTCATGCATTACATTTTCCCTCTTTCCAGATACATGGCAGGCCCGGCGCTTCCCCTTGGAGTGTCTCCTGGGCTGCTGTGCGGGCTGTGGCGGAGCAGCGTCTCTTCTGAGGGAAGACATCCCCCGTGTTTCTTGGGTTGGGAATCCAAGGTGTGGCTTAGGGAAAGGCCTTATCCTAAGAACTGAGCCGGAGGGAGGGTACTCAGGACGATGTCTTCCAAACGAGTCTGATTATAACTACCAGGGAGAGAGGGCCAGGTCTTCTTGAAGGTGCTGAGGTCATCCTGGAGAGTCAGAGGTCAGGAAACCCAGTGAGGGCATGCAGAGGGAAAGCCCACCCCTCTTACCTTTTTCCAGTGGTGACGTTTCCTATCCCATTGGAAATCATGGTCGCTAACCTTCCACAGGTCTGAGAGAGTGGAGATAGTGTGGTCTGAGGCAATCCCTCTGGACTGGTTCTTTCCTCTACATCTGACTGGGGTTCCAGAGGCTAGGGTGGGGGATGGAACTGGTGAGGAGGGGAGGCCTGAGGTCAAAGGCTGATGACCAGCTCCCAGGGTTAAGCAAAGCGTGGAGCCCAGTGTTGGTTAATTAGTAGAGAAGTTTTAAAGTTCAGTCAGGTCCAGAGAAAGAGGCCCACATTTCTTACTCTCTTCATCTTTATAGAAAAGGAAAAGGAGGAAGTGTTCACAAAACTTCATCAGAAAATAACTGACAGATGAGAACTCTGTCTGCGGGAATTTTTTTTTTCCTGGTTAACCAAACCAGGAAGTAGAAAATAGTACATATTCTATATAAATAAAATAGTATTACTGTATAAGCCACCAGGGAAGTCCCAAGAATACTGGTTGCTATTCCTTTCTCCAGGGGATCTTCCTGACCGGGGGATTGAGCCCAGGTCTCCAGCATTGGAGGCAGATTCTTTACCATCTGAGCCACCAGGGAAGCCCAGTATATAACTAGCCAAGTTGAATGTCCAGAAAATTCTAGCTTTCTACCTCTCAGTGCAATGCCCTCTTTCTCATAGCTTTTTAAGGAGACCAGAATAAAAGAGAGCTGATGTTATCTAATCAGAGGGGAGAGAAGAGAAATATTTTGAAACAGGTGCTACCTTCAGGCCTCTGAGAGACCATGTGTCTGTGACCCAGACAGGTTACACCTTTGTGTAAAATGGCCTCATTCCCCATTCAGCCTTGAAGTGGTTGAGAGGGACACAATAGCAGGGGCCTCAGGGTGCCGCCACAGACATTTCTTAAAGTGGAGGAGCTGGGTGAGGAATACTTGGAAAAATTCTATTGGGGGATTAGGAGACAGTGTGGGACAGGTGAAAAACAAGCTTGCAACTGCTGAAATACTTCTAAAAAGCAAACAGAATGAATTATATTTATGTATATTGTTAATTTTACTTATTTTAGTAATTGGGGAGATCAAGTCAAATTAGTGGAGATAAAGGGTAAGGTTTATATTTATTTCCCTCTTCCCAGATAAGCCAAAAACAGTATCACAAGGATTGCTACAACTGTATTCAAAGGATATAAGCCACCTTCAGTGTGATTGAAGACTGGTATTAAGTTGGTATTGTCATAGGCATTCTAAAGAGTTCTCTATTCATTAGACAGGAGAAACCTCTACCTAGACTGAAGTTGTGTCTAATTTATTTTTCAACTTTTTTGGCCACACCCTGTGGCATGTGATCTTAGTTCAGGACCCAGGATTGAACTTGCACCCCCTGCATTGGAAGGCAGAGTCTATTCCCTAGAAGACTGGGTAAATCCCTGTGTCTAAGTTCTTGGCTGATTTAGACCCTGGACACTATGAAGGCCTCTGTGTATGGTGTAAATGGTTACAAGGAACAGTCCTAAAAAGCCCCAGAATGGTCAGAGTCTCTTGTCACTCCAGATTAAAGGCAATTGGAAAGTCTCCTATTCAACCACTTGTGTTCAGCAAACATAGGAGCACTACCTAGACAGCAGGCACTGTTGTCGAGGCTGGGAGCTCCAGTCAGGAAGACATGCGATGATCACATAAAGAACAAACATATAAAAAATAAACCTGGGACTTCCCTTCCAGCGGCTAAGACTCCGTGCTCCCAATGCAGGGGGCCTGGGTTCAATCGCTGGTCAGGGAAGTAGATCCCACATGCCGCAACTAAAGATTTAGCATGCTGCAACAAAGACCCTGCACAGCTAAATAAAATAAAATAAACTTAAAAATAATATAAAACCTGTAACATGTTCTATGTGCTTAGTTGCTCAGTCATGTCTGACTCTTTGCAACCCCATTGACTGTGGCTCTTCTGTCCATGGGAATTCTCCAGGAAAGAATATGGATTGGGTTGCCATGCCCTCCTCCAGGGGATCTTCCCAACCCAGGGATCAAACCCAGGTCTCCCACATTGCTGGCAGATTCTTTACCATCTGAGCTACCAGGGAAGCCCATGTTAGGTGTTAATAAGGGTTACAGAGGAAAATACAACAGGGCAAGGGAGTAGAAAGTGATGAGAGGAGATAGGGACATTATTGTTATAGAACGGGTGGTAGGAAAGTCCTCCCTAATGAACTGACATTAAGGAACCAGAATGAAGTGGAGGGGGGCAGGGTGAGGAACCACATAGTACTTTCAGGAAAAGCTTTCCACATAGAAGAAACAGGAGATAACAAACATCCTGAGGTAGAATATGTGGTTCAAACCTATTGTTCCAGCTTGTAGAAGTTGTGAGACTTGTGCCTTGGAGGAAGGCAGACGAAGAGATGGAGCACAAGGGGTGAAGGAGGTCTGGAGAACATCTGTGGGAAAAGAGATGAGGATGCAGATAGTGAAGAACTATACATCAGCAACTGGGTTTAATATGTTCATTCGTTCATTGAGTCATATGCTCATTTAATTAACATGTGTTTAATAAATGCCTATAGGTACCAGGTATGGTTGGTGCTGGGCCTGGGGCTATGAAGATGACTTTGCTCTCCAGGAGCTCCTTGCTTCACAGTAGACGCCAGACATGATGATAAACATGCCCATCAATGCTACTGGTCATCTGACTAAAGCTGGGCAGGAGAGGGTAAGATCAGGACGTGATAATATAGTGTAAGAAATTTTCAAGACTAAGATACAAAGTCTTTTTATTTTAAAATAATTCTAAAGTAACAAAAAAGTTGCAAAAGTAATACAAAATATTCTTATATATCCTTTACCCAGATTTCCCAAATTTTCACACTGTTCTCATCTTACATTTGCTTTCTGTTGTTTCTCATACCCCTCTCTTCCTCACTCTCTCTGACTCCCCATCTCTATTTTTTCTGTATTGTTTTAAAATAGTTTGCAGATATAAGTGCCCTTTTACCCTTATGCAGAGTGAGGTTCCTAAAAACAAGAACATCTCTTTATAATGTCACAGTATAAAAGACACAAGATTGACAGTAATATAGTACCATTTTCAAATCCATAAATCTTATTCTAAATTTGCCAAATGTCCCACTGATATTCTATATTCTTTATAGCAAGTGGTTCTCAAAATTTTGGGTCTTAGGATCTCTTTTTAGTCTTGCTAAATTACATTTAAACATAATTATTTATATAACACATACATAAAATAATTTTAACTTCATGCATACACTGAAAGCTTTGCATGGGGGAACTCCCAGGATCACACTTTGGGAAACATTAATTTTTAGGCCCTGAAAGTCCCCGCCCCACCACCACCACTTCCAGGTCCAGGGTCACACACTGCATTCAACTGTCATGTTTCTTTGGTCTCCTCTAGTTTGGAACAGTTGCTCTCTTTTCTTTGTCTTTCATGACTATGGAATTTTTTAAAGAGTACGGGCCAGTTATTTTTGAAGAATGTCTTTCAATTTGAGTATATCTGAGGTTTCTTCAGGATTTGATTCAAGTTACACTTTTATTTTTGGTAGGAATACTAAAGAAATAATATTGCGTCATTCTCAGTGCATCATATCAGGAGGCATGAGTTATCAATTTATCCCATTAATTGGGATAATTGATGTTAGTTTTGATCACTTAGTTAAATAAGATCAGGACTGTAAAATTATAACATTTCCCTTTTTATTAAGTAAGTATCCTCTAAGAAGATATCTTGAGAACATCATACATTATTTTTCATCAAACTGTCACATGCTAATTATAGCATTCCTCAGTGGCTCTTCTGTAAGACTTTTAACGCATTTTTCCTAGTTCCCATCTGATTCCCTAAAAAGAATTATCACTGAAACCATTAGAATTCAGATATCAACTAAAGTGAGACAACACACTCTCTTGCTAGGGTGTGAGGAAAATGCCCTTTCACTCATTGCTGGTGGGAATGCAGACTACTATAACCCTTTGAAGGAAAATTTGGCAATATGAACATTACAAATGAGTTTACCCTTTGAGCTGGAAATTCCACTTCAGGAAGTGTATTCTACAGATATATCTGCATGGGTATAAGTAAGGTTACCGGTTATAACTTGATTTGCAATAGCACAAGATTAGAAACAATTTCCACCTATAGCAGACTAGTTAAACCAACATACATCCCCACAATGGAAAACTATGTTACTGTCAAAAAGAATGAGGCTGTTTTCTATGTGCGGATATGGGAGGGTTTCTAGGACCACTAAGCAGAAAGAAGCAAGCACTGCAGAGCAGTGCTTAGAGTGTGCTACCTTTCATATCACAAATTGGGGGTGATGGGGTAGGTGTCGAGAGACAAGGGTGGGAGTGAGATTTGTCAATATGAACCTTCTTAATTAATTTTCTATTTTTGAACATGTCAATGTATCATTTAGTCAAGACGGTATGGACTTTGTGAGCAAGAAGGGCGTCGGTGTTGTATTCCACAGAGGCCTGGGGAGACAGGAGTATAAGGGCATGACATGAAAGTGGTGGCAGCACCAAAGAGAAACTGGAAGCAGCTTGAGCCCCTGGCTGGTGACGGGAGGAAAGAATGAGAGTAGCCAAGTCAGTGTCTGCAGGTGGAGCAGAGGTGTTTAGGTGTGCTCTGCATGGGAAGCTAATTTCTAATGCCTGTATCATATTTCATTGTCTAGAATTTTAACCATTGCTTCACAGTAGCTTAGGTCAAAATCTTTAAATCTCTGAGATAATAATAATAGGTGCCATTTACTACACAGCAGGATCTATGCTGAGAGCTTTATGAGCATTTGCTTCTACAATTCTCTTGTCAGCTCTACCAGGAATATATTATGCCCAGTTTACAGACAAAGCAACTGCTATTTACAAGGGTTAAAGACTTCCCCCAAATCACAAAGCTGGCAAGCAGAGATTCAAACCCTCGTCTGCCTGTCTCACAGGTCTTGGGCTCCTACAGGACGGCTATCAAGAAAATGTCCAGGGACTTCCCTGGTGGCAGTGGATAGGAATCCACCTGCCAATGTAGGAGACACAGGGTCGATCCCTGATCCTGCGGGGTCCCACATGCCTTGGAGCAACTGAACGCGTGTGCCACAACTACTGAGCCTGTGCTTTAGAGCCTGAGAACCACAACTACTGAAGTCCCACTGCCTAGAGCCCATGCTCCACAACAAGAGAAGCCCCAGCAATGAGAAGCTTCTGCACCACAACTAGAGAGTAGCTCCTGCTCTCCACAACCAGAGAAAAGCCTGAGCAGCAATGAAGACCCAGCAAAGCCAATAAATATCTAAATTACATTTTTTTTAAAGGTCTGTGTTAAAAAAAAAAAAACCAAACTAAAGTTACCTAGAGTCAAATAAAAATTTCACACACACACACAAAGAAAATGTCTGTTTTCCCAGGTTAAAACTTACAGTGTCCAGTTGTTTTTCTTGAGGCAGAGTTTAAGTCACTATCTAGTCGCTCAGTCGTGTCTGACTCTGTGACCCTATGGACTGTAGCCCTTCAGGCTCCTCTGTCCATGGAATTTCCCAGGCAAGAATACTGGAGTGCGATGCCATTCCCTTTTTCAGGGGATCTTCCTGACCCCTGGGATGAACAATACAATACAGGGATGGAACCTGTATTGCAGGCAGATTCTTTACTGTCTGAACCACAAGGAAAGCCCCTCCTGAGTAGTCTCTATCAAGTTTGTCCAGGAGTCCCTCAAAATCCAGGGCCCAGAAGCAAACTTAGAGGCTGTCACCATTTCCTTTGTCTACCCAAATTTTATCAGACCACGTTTGTCTTTGAGGCACATTCCTAACGTGATTTTTCCCAGGCAGTCCTTTGGAGTTTTTTACTACCAGCCCAGTCTTTAATTCTCTTGCACACAACTCCCCTTGGCTTTCATTGTGAAGATTTTGATGACCCCAACTCCCTTTCCTCTTGGTACATCTTAGACTGGTTTGATGAGGAAAGGAAAAAGCAGCTGGTATGTTGGGTGAACTCATTTGGGTCTCTATCTCTGTCTACACACACACACACACACACACACACACAGAGTCATTAGTATTCTGTAAAGTGTTTTTTTTAATAACTGTATTTATTTAATTTTGGCTGTGCTGGTTTGATGAGGAAAGGAAAAAGCAGCTGGTATGTTGGATGAACTCATTTGGGTCTCTATCTCTGTCTACACACACACACACACACACACACACACACACAGAGTCATTAGTATTCTGTGAAGTGTTTTTTTTAATAACTGTATTTATTTATTTTTGGCTGTGCTGGGTCTTCACTGCTGCCTGCAGGCTTCCTCTACTTGTGATGAGCAGGGGCTACTCTCTAGTTGCAATGTGTGGGCTTCTCATTGTGGTGGCTTTTCTTGCGGCGGAGCCGGGCTTTAAGGTATAGTGGCTTCAGTAGGTGCGGCACGTGGGCTCTAGAGCACAGGCTCAGTAGTTGTGGCACATGGGCTTAGTTGCTTTGTGGCATGTGAGATCTTCCCGTACCAGAGATCGATCCCTTGTCTCCTGCATTGGCAGGCCAATTATTTACCACTGAGCCACCAGGAAAGCCCTGTGAGGTGTTTTGATAATTGTGTACCTTAAAATCAAATTCTTCATGGAAACATCTAACCGTTTCTGGAAGTGGAGGCAGACTTTCAGAACTTTTATTAGATAAAAACCAGCACTACTTCTATGCTGAGCGAAAACAAGGTTGGAAGGAGCTCAGAGGCCCTTGAAGAGCTCCGCGCTGTGTTAGGGGTGGGTTTGAGGAGCTGTGGAGAGGAAAGAATGTAGCATTCAATCGTCCTCTCTTTAATGCTTCCTTCAAGGCCGGTAATAAAATATAAAACTCCTCTTTCCCTAGCCCTGCCTCTGGTCTCAGTTGTAACTCCTGTGAGCAGGAAATCGAGCTGGTCCTCGCCATTACCTCATATCCTGGACTTTTCTTTCTATGCTTTTCTTTGGAGACCTTGGCAGAGAATAAACAGTAGAACTGAGCTCCTGCTGTGGTTACTGAGTAACTCAAAGTTTAACTCTTCCACAGAAATTCGGCAAAACATCTAGCACACAAACACACACACACACAAAAACAGAGTTGTCTCCAACTCTCTTGGGTTTTTAGTTTGCTAGATGGCTACGATGGCTAGTAATTAGGGTGAAGTAGTAGCCATCTAGTAGTTAAGGCGAAAGAAAGTTTATCAAACTAAATCCTGCATTATCATTCAGCAGCTAATCTCAAAGCATCTCACTGGTATTTGTCCAAATTCTCGCAAATGTGAGAAAGTTCAGTTTCAGTTTCATGGAAATCAAATAAAAACAAATCCTTATTGAACATGTCCAGTGCACATGCCACTGGGTCTCGAATGTACCAGGTGCTCAATAAATATTTGTGTTTGAAGAAACCCAGGTTCAGAGTAGTTTGGCTGACTTATTAAGAAGGAAGTACTTTAAATTTCTCCCAAATGGAAGGTTAAGATTATTAAGTAAAGTAAAAAAGATTACTTATCATTGACACCTTGTATGAATAGAAACACTTCTTGCAAGGCTGAGCCAGAGAGCTTTGCATGGGGTCAAAGTTCATTGCTTAGTTCAGGAACTTGTAGGTGGTAAAAGAGAAATTGAGAAGACAGCAGAGGCAGAGGTTAGAGGTAGTGGGAGAAAGTCCCCTGGAGAGAGACAGGGTGGGTTGGACAGACCAAGCAGCAACAGGCAGAAACTCGCAGTAAAGCTGAAGTCAAGAGTGTATGTTTTGACAAGTACAGGTCAATTGTGTGACTGGTGTCTTTTACCTACTTCTGCCAAGGGATGCTTTAGCAAATTTAAGTCCTCTTGAGGGTGGAGGAGGAAATGAGGGGGTAGTAATAAATGAAGCTTGGCAGTTTTTTTGTTTTTTTTTTAAAGCTTGGCAGCTTTTATCCCATGAAGACATAGTTGGTTTCAGGTCCTTCCCAAACAGCCAGTGCTAAAAATCAACAGATACTGTACGGGCACAGGCTTCTAACTTTGAACAGAAACAAGTTCTAGGAACCACATCTCATGTGGCTTCACAGGTTCAGCTTACCAGGGAATTGTGCTGGATACAAAACCCTCCAGCTGCTCAGAGAGAAATGGCCTAGTTCATTCTGGAGAGGCAGCCTGCATCATGGCCTAAGGCCAGGAGTTCTTCCGGTTGTCTAGCTTGTTGTCAGGTTAACAAAATGTCCAGTTAGATAACAATGGTAAGCATAGGGACGGAGGAAAATTAGAGGGAATGCTTTAGATCCTAATAGCCTGAACATTTTTGGACTTGAGAGGATAACAAGATGATGACAAACTAAGGTCACTGTACATTTTCCTTAAAACTGAATTTAAGGGCTTTGATACCGTAATTTTTTTCCCTTTAACCTGATAATATTGGATCAGGCTATGCACTTGGTCAAGGGAATCACGGGAAGCGGCTGACTTTGGTGGCACCCATTTGGGTGTTTAGAAATGCCAATCATACTCGTGCTGTTCTCAAGTATGGCCTAAATACTGTTTCAGAAATTCCTCCCCTCCTTTTCATTTTCTTTGTCCTGCTGCAAGCCCTCATTATTTCTTCTAAGTCTATTGCAACAGATTTGTAACTGAGCTCTCTGCCTTAGGCCCTTTGTTGTTTAGTCACTTAGCTGTGTCCTATTCTTTGTGACCCCATGGCCTGTAGCCCACCAGGCTCTTCTGTCCATGGGATTTCCCAGGCAGGAATACTGGAGTGAATTTCATTCCACTCGGGATCTTCCTGATTCAGGGATCAAACCTGAGTCTCCTGCATTGCAGGTAAGATTCTTTACCACTGAGCCACCAAGGAAGCCATGCCTTAAGCCCTGTTCCACTTCAAATCACAATTACCACGTCACTCTCAGGTTGAAAATCTTGAGTAGTGTTTAATTGCTAAGGGAAAAAAATCACAACAACTCAAAAGGGGCACATAAAGCTTTCCAAGACCTGCCCACAACCTAACTTTTCTATATCCCCAACTCCTTGAAGTTCTGTTCCAGGCCATGTACTGTGTGCTCCCAGGCTTAGAACTTCTGCTCTGTTCACCATACAAACACTTCTGTGCCTTTCGGGACCAACTCCTGAAATGTAAAAACTGCTGAGTCGCCGTGCTTCTCCAGCCTTACGTTTGTCTTTAAGTGGTCTCCGAGTTGTGCTCATTATGCCTCACATGTTATTCATTTCACTAAAATAGGCATAAACTGGACCCCTCTGCTTCTAAAATTGCCTATCAAGAAAGAACCCCACTACTCCAAAGTGTGGTCTGTGGGGTTGGTTTTTGGACAGACAGCACCAGCATCACCTGGGAGCCTGTGAGACAGTCTCAGACCAACTCCAGACCTGCTGAAACAGGAGCTGCACTTTAACCAGAGCCCCAGGTGAACTGCATTCACCTTAGGATTGAGAAGCAGGCTGACACAGAGCCTATTCAATAACCATGACTAAAGAAGCACAAATCCGATCGCTTTAGTTCCCCAACTTACAACCCTTCCTTGGACAGCTTTTACTTTCAGAATAAAGCCCAGCTTTGTGACCTGGCTCTGCATCTGAAGCCACCTCACTCTCTCCTCTCACTTCAATGACCTTCTTTCAGTTTCCGTAACAGTCTTTCTTTCTTGGTGGAGTTCACACATCTTTTTTTCTCTGAATAGGAGTCTCCTTATCCCCCCACCCCCCGGAACCCCCTACCCCGCCCCAAGCCATTTCTTACCTTCAAGGCCACTGTCTCAGGAAAGCTTTTGCTGCTCAGCCAGGCAAGGTTAAATCTTCCTTGCGTATATTCTCACAGCTCCTTGCCTTTTCTTCTGAAGATAATTGTGGATGAATAATCTTTTGGGTGGAGAAGGAAATGGCAAGCCACTCCAGTATTCTTGCCTGGAGAATCCCATGGACAGAGGAGCCTGCTGGGCTATAGTCCATGGAGTCGCAAAGAGCTGGGCATGACTGAGCCACTAACACAACAATGATCCTTTGGTAATTCTGTCTGTGGTGTTCTGTAGATGATTGTTACCTATCCATAAATGTACACGTCAAGTTCTATAGCTGGAGTTTGAGCTCCTTGAGGGCAGAGAATATTCTTTGTTCTCTATAGTATTGTGCCATATGGGGAGTACTCAGTAAATTACTTTAGTAAATACTGTAGTAAGTATTCAGTGAGTAGTTGCAAGTTTACTTCTGATGTGCTAGCTGGTCCCAATAAGGGTGGCAAGCCATTAACTAACTGAGCTACCATGTTGGAAAGCAGAGGAGTTTACAAATTGATCATGAAGACTAGCTGGTTACTGGGACTGAAATGCTAATACACACAAAGACACAAACTCTTATTCATCAATGAGTCTCAGTGTAAAGGATCAGAAAGTAACCTGTTGCTTGTAAGCAGGGTGGGCCTGGGTAAGTGGTTAAGACAGTAGGTCTGGTTTTGGAATTCCCATTCTCGATTTTATTTCAGGCAATAGTTAACATCCCTCATACTGCCTGAGCGTTTTTTTTTTTTTTTTGACTGTGGCCACTTCTCTTGAGGTCTGAAATGGTACCAATGGAAACCTAATGTTAACTGATAGTAGAAGGCGTGACGTTTGTTCACTGGTAATATACATTATTTTTCTTTAAAAAATATTTAGTTATTTTAAAGGAAACTCTACCCACTGTCAGTTATATGTCTTCTAAAAATATGGACATTTTATTCTGTAACAATGTGCTATTGTCACCCTGAACAAAATGTTATTCCTTTGTTTTTTCTAATATTCAATGTGTAAGTCAAATTCCCCTAACTATATATATATACAAATCTTCGAATGTTTGGTTTGTTGAAATTAGGATCCAAAGTCCACACACTGCACGTGACTTTTGTATCTCTTAAATTCCTTTTAATCTAAAGTAGTCCCCTCCCCTCCTCCACTTTTTTCTTTAAGCCACTGAGTTCTTGAAGAGGGTATATTTTACAGTAGTCTCTAAAAATTCTCTAAATGTCAGGACTGATTAATTGGTGGGGATTGCAAGACAATTAGGAAAAGTGAGTAAGAAAGACAAAAAATATTTGCATCAGGAAGGTATTCAGAGTAAGGCCATGTTGCCTAAGCATAAAAAGGTCCTGCTTTTAAGAGACAGCATAAAAACCAGAACTTTGCATGTTAACCATGGAGTCTCATTGAACGCTGACCCTAGGATCTGAGAAACATTACCTTTATCCCCAATGTGCAGTCACTGTATAACAAATGAAGGATTCTGGACTGTGGTGTTGGATTAATTCCTGTGAAATCTATGAAACTGGCACTATGAGTATGTGTTTGTGTGTATTATCTACTTCTCTATTTTTCATCTAAAAAACAAACACAACTCCATAAAAAAGGTACAAACAAGTACACAATACCAGGGTTAGAATAAGATGGCACGGGCTCATTTACAAAAAAAGACTACACGTTTCTCATTAATTTATCATTTAATATAAATGCTGACAGAAAGCAGATAAAGACCTTGTAGACACTTTCATATATTTACAAACCAAAAGGCAAATCACCTCCTTCTACTTGTTAAAATAATCCTTTTATCTGCAACTTGTGGGAGCCTTAAACACTAATTTGGAGCAACATGAGGCTGAGTCAGTTTCCAAGATAATAATGAAAATAATACCATTTTAACAAAAGTGGCAACTTTGATATAAACAGCATGCAAACAGGTTGAACAAGACGGCCTCATCCTCTCAAAACCCTGCAACAAGTAGACTATGTACTTACTCAGACCCAGCATTTAGCTGTCCTAAACATCTTTCTATTACTACTTTTTCCCACCTCACTTTTTTGAAGGCCATTTAAAAATTGAATATACAAACGGATTTTTAAAGAGAGAAAAATGGTCTACTTCAAAAACAGGGTTCTTCTTTCCTATTCCCAAAGAACTTCCAGGAGATAACGTCTTCAAATAAGATTTCACAGTTTGCCAGATGCTAATTTCACAGCTTGTGAAATTCCAACTCATTATCTGTCTTCACTTTTTAAAGAAAAGTTGGAAACACCTGGAAAAAGTAAAATTTCACGAACTTTAGTAATTTAAAAATGAGCTGTCCCTTTAAGGCTCAATATTTTTAGTTCTTAACAGGTAGGTGAGGCAGGCAAGAAAGAATAGGGAGCTAAGGTAAGGGGAAAATAACAGAAATGCACAAAAACTTTTAAAAATGATATTCTGTCTAGCACTAATTTAAGAACAGGAGACATAAATTTTCACTATTCAAACTGGAAATGATTTCATGGTCATTTATATACTCTGACTCAAATCTCATGGGCTCCTTTATTAACCTACATTATTTTTGTCTTGTTAAATATACCTCTGCAGGGCACAATCACATACAATCAATACGATTGGTAAATTACACAAGCTCTATCCCAAGCAAATATGCATCAATATTAAAAACTTATTAAAAAACAAACAAACAAAATAAAACAAAATAAATCCACCCAAAAAGGTGATAATGACTGCAGAATGTCTCGGGGAGACTGGTATGAGCCTAAAGACCAAATTGACTATAGTCAGGGGAAAAGGGGAAGAGGGGTAACAAGGGGAAGTGACCACACACAAGAAGAGGAATCTCACAACTGGAAAATGTTTAAGTGGGTGAAAGGTTTTTTTCATTATCTTAATTCACTTTTTCCATTTCTGTTGTTCTAAAAAGTCATAGATTCATTATAAAGTAAAATAATGAAGCCTATGGATCAGTGGGGTGGGGGGGGGGGGGAATCAACTTTTTTTCTCTAAGTTCCTTTCATTCCCAGAATGTAGGAAGAAGAGAAAGGATGAAGAAGAAATAAAGGAAATTTAGGCAACAATACACCTGGAAAAAGTAGCTCTCAGAACACTGTCTTAGTTGAACAGAGGATGTAAACATGATAAGCAAAAGCTTAAAATGCCTTGAAATCAGAGGAATATTTTACAGGGTGGCTCAGATATTACTGTGAGAATGGTAGTCAATTAGTGGAGAAAGATTATGCTAATAAATGGTGATTTCTAAAAAAAAAAAAAAAAAAAGGCTACCAATTATCCACCCAATAGTTTGCTTCCATTCTTCTCTTGATCCTTTCATACATCAGCTGGAGTTGGAGTAGGGGGCCACCTGACAGTTTCCAGTTATAAGATGACTCTTGAGTGTACAACCTAGAATGGATGCCAAAGACTTGTGAGCTCTGTCTACTTAAAGAGTTTAAATTAAAAACAAAACAAAACTAAAAAGAAAAAAAGAAAAACCACACAAAAAACCCCAACTAGAAACAAGGAGACCTCAATACAAGAAAATAAATCACCTTATCTAGTATATAAAATACATTTAGGATAACAAACTCCACAGGATTTTATTTTTCTAAATACATATTTTGGACACAATATTTTGTCGTGAGGCTTATTTTAAGTTCTCTCTCTCTTGGGTTATTGTGCCTTATTTTCTTTGAAAATGAAAGTTATTAATCTCCAGATGTTCTGCTCAGGAATAAAGTTTAGGGGAAGTTCAGTGTTTGGCTGAAAACTCACAAGCTCTGTAATTCCAGTGGTGAGGTTAGTCCCTTTATCACAACAGGATTTCAAAGGGATCTTTACCCACTTTGTTCAGTGCAGCATTGAAAACTCACCCATTGGGAACATATTTATTATTAAAAGGTATTACTTCTTGGTGGTGGCAGTTTTTTTATTCTTAAGGTTGCTGCTAGTGTTACTTTCAGTTAGAATCTAAAACATGTGAAAACATCTTTAGCAAAGAAAATCTTAAGAATCAAATTGTAAGCTGGCATTTACTATAGTTAATAGTGTCTTTTGACAAAAACATCTTTCTTTTTCCAAGTGGCTCAGGAAAGTTGAAATAGAATTTAAAAAAAATATATTAACTGCAATCCACCTGTAATTCCCAATAAGTAATTTCAGCAGGAAAATTTCATAAAGCTGAGTTGAAGCCACAAATAAATATAAAAATCATAGTTGTCCAAGGCAGAAAAGTATGCATATAGGCCAGCAAAATGGGCAGTCAAGTAAAATAACGACAGCAGTAGACTGCTTACTTTTTCAATCCCTAATGTAGAAGGTAAAATATGCTTTAGTTTAGAAGCCCTAATTTTCACTTAAAAGGATAGGCAGATTTTTCAGGGAAGATATCACCTTGCAAACACAATAATCATCTATCATCAATAACAACAAAATACAATCGAACTTTTAGGGTAAAAATCTAAGTAAACACTGCAGTTAATTTCCAAACAGGTTCTTAATTTCCCCTAAAAAGTAACTGGGCCTTTTAATGACATATAAAACATTACAAGTGCTTTTCACAGACAGAGTTTATACATGAAACCTTTACTCAACTCTTTAAAATGAGCAAAAAGAAAGCAGAAAAGAGATGGTTAGATCTCCATCTATCACCATTTGTATATAAGCATTAGCAACTGAGTACTCTCTATCTTTAGTGAAAAGAATCTCTTTTTCTCTGAATCTGAATATAATCTAACAGGTACTGACTACAGTTAATTATCTTTCACCAATCACATGTTCACGGATTCTTTTACTCAGTCCCAAGACTTGATCACAGTGACAGTAGACTGTCCTACAGGCACAAGTAAAATAACAAAAATATAACAAACTATCATGACAAGACAATCTCAGTATATGGGGGGAGGAACTGCTTACACACAAAAGATGTAAAAGATGACATTCATGGTTTTAGAAAAACTGATGGATTTTCATTACTTTTATATTTTATAAGGCCAGCTAACTTTAGAGTTAACTTTGGATACATCTCCCTACACAGTATAATCAACTCATGAATACTAAGAGGTTTCACAATCAAAATGGCCACTATTTCCTCCCAAACCAAAACAGAGTAAAGCACAAGTCTTTGGCTCTCCTTTAAAGAAAACAGCAGGTTACCATTCCTAACCAGACCTTTGTTTTGCCTACCAGTAGGGCAAATACCACATCTGTGCATCACTGAGTAATAACACCATTAGAAAAGGCAACTTCACAGAAGTTATTGGCTAAGCGAATTCATTTGAATGCTCTGTTTTGAGGCAGCAAACTGTCACTGTTGCAGATTGGGGAGGGCAGTGGGTAAATCAAGGGGAATTCGCAAGACAGATAAGGGCCAGAGAAAAAAGAAAAACAAAAACAAACTTTGAGCTCCAACTTTGAAGACCTATGGAAAATCCGAAGGAGTTACATATTCAAGACAGCAAATGAGACTCATACCAATTTTAGGTCTTTCAGACCAAAAAAAAAAAAAAAAGAAAAAAAAAGAAAAAAAAAGGGAAAGACTAGGAGGAAAGGGAAATAAAATGGGAGAAGGAAATTAGCCATATTAATGCTGTATGAAATATATTTTTATATATTCTGCGTAGTTAAGTATTTGTAGCTGGTATTAAAAATAGTGTCTTACTATTTGAATATTACTAGAAACCTATGACTAATTTTTCTTTTGATTAGAAAAGTAACAAGGAATGGATCTTTGGTCACATCAGCCTCTGTAAATTACCCAAGACATGGCAGCTACTGAACTTATGACAATATCTATAAGCAAGGAGAAAAAACTACATACCGGTCAGAAAATTGAGTCTAGATATCTTATTCTCAGTTCTTCTACCCTCTTCCTAAGACCCACTGAATAAAGAAAAGGTCAAAGTACTTTTGTACTCTGGTTATAATAAAATTATGGTGTTATCCAAACAGAACTGAAAGCAATGCTTATTACTCCTACCTTAACCCTTCAAAAGTGTTCATTTTCATCTGAGATGTCTGAGTATTGCCTTTTAATTCAGAAGAAATTAACATTTGAATAAGTAAAAAGCCTAAAGATGGTATTTCCTATCTGACTGGCTTCATCATTTAACTGTTTCTGGGAATAAATCTAAGAAGCCAGAAAAGTCAATATCTTTCATAGATTTTAAGAAAAAAGCAGTTAAAAAGTCAAAACAGTTTTGCCAAAACAGGCCGTTTACCATTATAGGCTCATCATATGATAAAAAATGTCACAGGGAAAAGGAAAAGAAAGTAAGAGAAAAACAAATTTTTTGGAGGTTTTATTGAATTCCTAAAACTGCTTATGAGCACTGGAAAAGTTGTAAGAATTTCCATGAGGTAAGGCAGAAAAACTAATCTTAAATAGATGAGTTACAGGCACACATACCTTCCTCTTGCTGTTCTACCCACCTAGATTTCCTCTCAAGGGTGGGGTCTTAGAGAGGTATAGCTAGAATTAAGGCTATAATTTAAGAGATCCCCCATCCTCACTCCATGAAAATACCTTAAAAAGAGAGACTATTTTAAGTCAGTTCAAAACAGTAGCTTTTCTGGTTTTATTCAGAATAGGAAAACATAAATCAATCCCTCTTTCTACCTAGCTTACAAAATCAAAATGGTGAAAGAATGAGTGTATTTGAATGAAATAAACAAGAACAACAAAAGTTGAGCTATTAGGGGTTTCAGAAGATACCCAAAATGTAATTTTACTTTTACTCCATATTTCAACAAAATCAACACCCATAAATTTCTTTTTAATACCAGAATCATTCTGAATTCTAAACTGAACCAACTGCTCCTAAAACTTAGGAATTATCTAACATGTCCAAAGAAGAAATAAGATCTGCCCAAATCTGCCTACAGAAGGTTAGAGGCCAAGAATGTTGCCTTTTATGGTTAGAGAGAGAAATTAAAAATCTCAGGACTCTGTCAGACATAAAATTTCTCTGCTCCTCCTCCCAAAAACATAAGTACTTAAATAGTAAATGTAAGAGGGTTTTAAGCAAAATAAAACAAACGAAAAAAGGCAAAAAAGCAAATGTATTTTTTAAAAATAGGAAAATATGGATATCAACTGATAAAATGCCTCGTCTTCATTCAGTGCTTCTACCTCCCAATCAGTCATTTTATCGCAACAGCTGCGCTCATGCGAAAAAATCCATAAAACATACCCAATATATATACAGATATAGCTATGTATATATGTATATATATAATATATATATATAAATTTTTATTTAAATAAAAAAGAAAGCTCGAATCCCAAGCCAATATGTGTATATCAAATCCTTGACCAGCCAGGTCTGTAGGGCATAATCAAATTCAATGTGAAATAGTATATAAACACGGTGCCTTGACTGGGCAAATTAAATAATTGCTACTCAAAAGAGTGTTCTGTTTGGACTCTCCTACTGGTAGGCAATGGCAGGACTGTATTACCCTCCCCCCTCCCTTACCCCCCATTTGTTTCATTTAACAGTATGATAGACACAGAGCTTAGACTGAGGTGGTTATGACCTCAGCAGGAGTTAAGGGTTAAGAAAATAAGAAACAAGAAAAATACAAACTCTTGCTTTTACCCAACCAAAGCAATGCAGTAACTTATTACATAACCAGTGCTTTCTGTTTTAGTAGTATAATCCAGAAAGGGAAATTTCTAGAAAATCAGGCAAACATAGGGATACAGTGGGTGACTATGTCAAATAATCCCCACTAGACACATATAATATGGTCTTAGTTCAGTATAGACATGTGGCATCAGAATATGTGCAGCAGAACTAAATGAGAAAAATTATTCCTTATTCTCTTCAACATTTTCATGAGGAGTCTTTTCAGTATAGTGAAGCCAAGACTACAAAAATTGATTCCTAGGTACTTACCAACTACCTACTTGTGCTAATAATTCCAAAAAGCAACTACTGATCAACTTGTAAACTATCCTTAAGATTCAAGCAGTTCTCATTTGCCAAATCTCCTTGAAAACCAGTGGCTCTACTATATAGGAACTTTGTACTTTTGGTTTTTCAGAGTAAAACAAACATTCATTGAAATAATGTGGCTCTGCTCATTTTAAGTTCAATCAAGTGTTGAGCAGTTTTAAAACATGGTGGATTGTCCTGGTTTTTGAACATTCTATGATTTCAGAACTTCAACTTGGAAAAGCATTGCTCTGAATTTCCAGCCATTAGCTCAATATAGGTAATAAACTAAATATGTATTTTCAATGCTAATAAATTATAGTTCATCCTTAAAATAATTTCCATTTAAATCTTATCAAGCACTCTAAAATTGACTTGGATTTCTGATTACATTAAGAGAATGGAAGCAGTTCATGATATGAAAATGAGGTCTTCAAAAATTAATTGGCAATTATTTCTCTGAAAAGCTGAAATAAACACAAAAACAAGAAATAAAGCCCTCCTGAGCAACAACAAAGTTTTAATGCCATATGAAAAACCTCCCTACACATGAAGCTTGTGACCCAGAAAGAAAGAAAACGATGGCTTCCAAATAATGGCTCTTGGAAAAGTTGGTCTGCTGCACATTTTCTAATAACTAGTCTATTACTATTTCTCAAGCACCACAGAATTCTCAGAAAGACTGGTGCTTTTAGTCTGTGGTAATTTATGGGGTTGTGAGAGTTGGAAAAGGATTGGGGGTACGGAATTATACACTGGGTATGTAATAATACCAAAATACAAGAAAAACCTACTTCATTAAGATCATACAATTAATCAAACAGAGTGTATATATAATATCTTCTTTTTTTTTAAAGCCCTGGATCCAAGGCGTCCAAAGTTATTAAAATAAAGTTCATTCACAGAACAAAAACAAATTTAATCTGAATTGCTTGCAGATACTGCTAATTTTCTTTTTCTTTAAATTAAAAAATGCATTAATATGAACTATGTGCAGGGTTTATTTTTAGTAGTGGTGTTTGTGCACATTGCCTCCGGTGCTTTTCCTGGATTTCTCTGACCACTCTCAGAGAAAGGTTTAGAAGTTATCTGTTCTCCTACCCCTATGCCCGACAGATTGGTTAGGAGCAGGAGATAAAAGTAAGACTCCTCATATTTTAGGGAGTAGAACTGGATGTAACTCCTGATCTCTGGGAGTCATTATTGTCCCCTCCTCCCTCAGGGTCCTCTGACAGGTTCAGCGAGCTGGTCTTGTTGGACAGGAGGCTGATATTCTCTTGTGTCAATGCTGATCCATTAGGCACGTCACTGTTAACATTAAAAAAAAAGAGAGAGAGAGTTGGAATTTTAAAAGAGGAGAGAGAGAAAACTGATTATTAGTAGAATAAAATCAACAGGGCCTTTCTATATAGCACTATGGAAAATACATGAATGGCTTTCAAACTTTAATTTACAGCTCTATATCCATGCTTTATTTTAGCATATGGGTTGGCAAACCACGACAAGCTTGGTGATTGGTTTTTGTTTTGTTTAGCTGCCTGTTTCTGTAAATAAAGTTTTATTGGAACACAGCCTGCCCATCTGTTTACATATTGTCTATGGCTGCTTTCACATTACAACGGCAGAACTGAGAGTTCTGACATGGATAGTAAGACTAATAATCTTAAATATTCACTATCTGGCCTTTAGGAAAAATGCTGACCCCTGCTTTAGCAGGTTTACTAGGACAAGATAACACATGGATTTAAACAGACAAAAATCTAAGAGGGGAAGCAACAGAGCATTAGAAATTGTTGTATATCATCAGGAAGGCAACTCAGGACTATGCATTAAAAGCCTCAAAGTGCCCTAGCTGCAAAATATCCTAAGGTGCAAGATGTACAAAGAATTAACTACAATATATTTTTTGCAGGGTTGTTCATAATAATTGATATGTATTCTTCCGTACCTGTAGAAGAGTAAAGGGTGATAAGGATAGACCAAATTAAAATCCAGGGGGGATAGAACAGGGGATACATGGGTGAAAGAGGCTAAATGCCTGCACACTTAAGGGTATATATACATCAAAATGTTAACAATGGTTTTAAATAAATTATAAACCATGGAGAAGAAGGAGACGGAAGCAGAAAATTTCATTTCCTGGATATTAACAGATAATTCAACCTTGACTCTGTTCTAAAATAAGTTTTATTAACTCCTTTTTGTTGTTTAGGTGCTAGGTCGTGTCCAACTCTTTGTGACCACATGGACTGTAGCGTTCCAGGTTCCTTCTATCCATAGAATTTCCAGGCAAGAATACTGGAGTGTTGTGTCATTTCCTTCTCCAGGGGATCTTCCAACCCAGGGAATCTAACCTGTGTCTCCTGCACTGGCAGGCAGGTTCTTTACCACTGAGCCACCAAGGAAGCCCCTTTATTAACTCCCAAATTTATGCAAAAATATTCTTTTCTCAATGTATACAAAATAATGATATTGTAAAAATCAAATTATATTTATGTGAGTGCTTCTATCATGATTGTATGAGACTATATGGAAGTGTCCCTTTCTTTACCTGAATGTCAACGTAAGGTCCTCAGCTGGAACCTTATTTTGTGGTTCTGGTTGTCCATTTTCTGCTTGCTTACTTGTATTCAATTTGCTTTTCATGTCCAGAGAACACTGGTTCTCCTTTGAAAGAAAAGGAAATAAAAAATTTGCTGAAATGAGTGTTCATGTACCGTAACATAAATCCTAAGCATATCTGTGGATTCAACTCCACAGGAAAGAATATGCTGATAGTATTTCATTCATGACAAAAAACAGGTCATCAATAACTTAAGGGCTGTGAAACCTAGAAACGTTACTTGGTAATATAACTTTGTATAACATGTGAAGTGAAAGTCACTCAGTCCTGTCTGACTCTTTAGGATCCCACGGCCTACACAGTCCATGGAATTCTCCAGGCCAGAATACTGGAGTGAGGAGCCTTTCCCTTCTCCAGGGGATCTTCCCAACTCCGGGATTGAACCCAGCTCTCCTGCATTGCAGATGGATTCTTTACCAACTGAGCCACAAGGGAAGCCCAGGAATACTGGAGTGGGAGCCTATCCCTTCTCCAGCGGATCTTCCTGACCCAGGAATCTAACCAGAGTCTCCTGCATTGCAGGCAGATTCTTTACCAACTGACCTTCAAGGAAGCCCTTGGATAACAGCACTGCAAAAAATGCCATCCCCTCTGCTTCCTTAATCAACATGTTTAACAGAAATTTAGTAACTTTCAGATAATCACGCTGTTTTCCTTGAAATTTTATTATAAATACAGAAAACTAAGACAAAAAACACACTCAAACCAAAAGATAAATGAGGAGAAAAGTGATAAAATAAGAAGGCAGTCCATCTTCACGACACTCTAAGTATTAATCACTCATTTTAGCCTTGGGGTGATGATTCTATATCTCTAGATGATTCGAGAACTCTAGAGCCACAAGTTCAGTGACAAAACTACACACAGGGTTTCCTTTCACCTTCCCTCTCTCCTTCCACAGTAACACTTACCATACTCAGCTCCCGGGTTCTCTTCCCAATTTCCCTTTCCACCTGGTGCAGTTCCAAGCTCAGCTGCTCACTTGAGACCATTCCAGGCCATTTTGGAGGGGGTGGTGGCGGGGGCTGCGACTGGCCTGCCAGGGTGCTCGCCTCCCTCTGCAACAGCAGTCTGTTACTAACAGCCTAGTGCATAAAGCCCAGCACATACACAGCTCGACACACTTCACACCACGCACAGAACGACCAGGCCCGACTTCAGACCACAGCCTTAAGCAACTTACTACTCATACATATTTGCAATAAAAATGATGCAACTCTAAGGCACCGTGTCTTTGAATATCATCTGAACAAAAAAGGAAAAAGATGAGCGATTTAAATTTGGTGAACAGTAATTTAATCTTTGGTTTAAGCTGCTCTTCTTTTCTTATTTAAGAGAGAAGTCAACTATAAACGTGGGGGAAAAAAACTATAAACATGCTTTTTTTTTTCCCTTTTTGAACTGAATTTTCTCTGAAATAAATCCTATAATTTCTTTCAATGAAACTTCAATAATGACAAGGACTTTTAACCACAGTGAGTTAAATAATGCTGAAATTTTTTGGAACAGAAAATCAGTCTAGGAAATTTCAACTAAGATAAAAAGCCATGAAATAGCAAGGAAAAGAATTATATTTCATGAGGTTGGTTAAAGGTCCAAATCTTTAATAACTAATTACCTGAAGATGAACATAATAAACATAGCATTCTTTTTTCTTAAAACAGGAATTAGCAAGAAGTTTTGGATCAACGTAAATAAAGCAATGGAAAAAGGAGACAAACATGAATACTATACAGGTTTATATTTCTAAAAGTAAACTTTATCACTTACAGAAGAGTATAAGCCAGACACATGCTCAAAAACAAGCAAACACACAAAACATCCTACCTATTGGTCTTGCTAATAAGAAAGTCTAAGACAGAATCAGTTAGAAATTGATTTCCAAAGCAATGCCTTACATATTATTAAAGATCTTGGTAGAAAGATAAAAGACTAATGTTCTAAGAGTATCTTTTTCTTCAGAAGAGAGCAATGCATTTATCACTAGAATGTCTTTAGCTTTTCATATTCAAGTTAATGTTCCAATCCAAAGGATAATATAAACAAAACCTAGTCTTCTTGATGGGGCACTTAAGGGACTTCAAGAATTTTTTGTCTTCTGACATTCTGTTTCTCTTAAGTACTAGATAGTATGGTGGAAAGAACACTGAACTTGGAGTATGAAGACTTGGGTTCATGTTCAATCTCTGTGAAATTCATATCCTTCAACCAAAAAGGGAGGAAAATACCACCTGCCCAATCTACATGTCAGGAACCCGTATGGGTCAAATAAGACAGGTAATAATAATTTGCAAAGTGAAAGAACTAATATAAGCTCCTTTTATGTATTTTATTTTATTTAATATTTTAGATAATCTAGTAAATTTAGATTATCTAAAATATTATACAGTATAAAAATATAAAAGCTTATATATAATAGTAACATATAAAACATATAAAATATGTTTCCTATTCTCAGATAATAGAAATTCTAAATTTCCTAAAGTCTGAGAACTTCAAAGTATTAAAATTCTTTGAAAAATGGACACTTATACTCTTAAGAAAAAGACTTTTAAGTTTGAGGTTCATTGAACCTCAAAAGTTCCTCCTTTTAAAATCTCTTTGAGAATGCTTTAAAACCTGGAATATCTCTAAGCCTGTACCTCTAGTCCACGTAGCTGGGTCTGTTGGCTAATTTGATGGTTTAGCTGCTGTAATTCCAGTCGTAGCTGTTCCCGCTCAGCAGACGGAAGGGGTTTCCCATGACTAGCCACTTCTGACATAGATATTCTCTCCCTTTTGTGGGAAGGAAAATGTGGAATAAATTTAAAATTTTACTTAAAAAAAATACTATTGACCAGAAAAACAAAGCAAGCTGAGTAATTTTTAAGGTTTGTAAAAGTAATAAGGATGACGTAATACCTCTCACTGAAGTGTCCCTGAGAAGGTATGTTTTGATGAGGTGAATATGCAGAACCTCCCCAGCCACCATGGGTTCCATATGGACCATAATCTGTAAGAGAGTAATTTACAGTGAAATGATGCAATTCGTAGATTTGATTCTTCTTTTCAGGTAGTCACAATCTAAAAGTCAAAGTTATACTCTGTACAGTTATCTTCAAAGATGGCTACCAAAATAGTAATAGGGTATTGATGTTTGTTTTTTCCCCACTAAAATATCAGTCTTTGTAATTTTTCCTTTGGTATGAATTTTTAAAAAATAAGATGTGTTATTTTAACAAAAACAATGAAACTATTAAAAACCACATAGGTTATCCTCATATACAGACATTTTAGTTTGTACCCCTACAATTCCTCAGGTTATAATTACTTTTCTACAGTGCTAATTCCACAGAAAACTTTGAAGACTACTGCCCCTGAAGATTACAAAGAGCACTGATGGTAAATAGGGAGAAAGTAGTGTTGGAAGTTGTGAATATGAACACTCTAAAATCTGATTACCTTTGAGATTCTTACCTGAAATGTTAATAGATTTTGTGGGAGCTCCCTGAGGTGCCATAGCCTGCATTGGGCCAGCACCCTGATATATTGTTTTGGAAGTTCGAGAAATGGCACCAAACCGAGATACTGTTGGTCGGTCTCCAAATGGGATGAGATCATCATCACTGGTTTCTGCTGCTCTTCTCTGAAGGTCCAATCGCTGGTCTCTAATTCCTTTACTCTCCACATTCTGAGAAAAAATGAAATGAGAAATCCACCCCTCACTTAGATCTCTTACATAATTTCCTCTAGCTCTGTAATAAGGTCAAAATAGAGTATAATGTTTTTACTGGTAAAGACTAAAATCATTGGTTGCTTTTAGTTGTCATATAAAACACTACCTTTTGAATCTCTGATCACTCCTTATAATGGTATTTTTTTCTACATCATCAGAAATATCTTTTACATCATTATCCAGTATACATACATATATATACATACACACACATATATTACATATACATATATATGTACACATTCAAATACATATATATAAACATTCTTTAAAAATATGTGCCAACATAGGCTTTTAAAAGGGATTTCAGTCAGAAAGATAAATGGAAACTGAATTGTCAGACCCTTGCTACTTAAAGTGAGGTGAAAGTCGCTCAGTCGTGTCTGACTCTTTGCGACCCCCATGGACTTCATAGTCCATGGAATTCTCCAGGCCAGAATACTGGAGTAGGTAGCCATTCCCTTTTCCAGGGGATCTTCCCAACCCAGGGATCGAACTCAGGTCTCCCACATTGCAGGCAGATTCTTTACCAGCTGAGCCACCAGAGAAGCCCAAAGTCCAGCCCAAAGTCCAGCAGCAACAGCATCACTATAGAACTCATTAGAAATGCAGAACTTCAGGTCTCATTCCACTTTTACTGAATTAGAACTTGAACTTTAACAGATCCTTAGGTTAAATTCTAAGGATCAGAATTCATATCCAGACTCATGTTTGAGAAACACTGGGGGAGACTTTTTTCCATTTGGGAAATGTTCAATAACATGTAGGTTAGATTGGACAACATTTTTATTCTTTTTTTTTTTTTTTTCATTTTTATTCTTTAATAATTTAAAGAAATGAGTTTTATTTTGCTAATGTTTATGCTATTTTAATTACTCTTTCTGAAACAAGGGTTTCTATCTACTCTGCCTCCTTATCTCATTCCTGTTCTTAGAGAGGCTGTTTTTTATGGCCTAAAAACAATGTTGCCCTAAACCCACTACAGAAAAGCAAAAGGTTCCTTTCTGCGTTCTTCTCCTCTATATCCTTTGCCTTTCTTCTTTTTCTATTGCCTGGCATCTAATCATATTCATGCTATAGATGCCACTTCATTCATTTACAGCTATACTGGCATCTAAGTCTTCCTTTTCTATTACCAAGAACTGGTCTTCTCTCAACCTGCTGGACAAGTCTTTCTCTTTGAAAATCTGTATCTAACAACCCAGGGAACCTTTCTTAGAATTAATAAGGGCAAATGGCTTAAGAATAATGGTTAAAAAAAAAAAAAAAGAGTCAAGGTATACCTTTAACTCATCAACACTACTCCTATGCATAAATTTCATGCATGTAAACAAGGAAACATAGGCAAGAATGTTTACTGTAGCACTGAAGATAATAATAAAAGATCACAAACAGCCTAAAAATAACAACACGAAAATGAATAAACAATTATATTTACTTATTGTATGATATCAGTTATCATAAATGGTATCTGATAAAAGAAGTGAAAATGAATGAATTTGAACTTAGATATAAATTTGGATACATCTCAAAAACAATGCTGAAAGAAAACATAGGCTGAAATTTACAATTGTATAAGGTCTATAAATATTCAAAATAAAATTGTTTATAAGTCAAATAAAAGTATCCATGAAATGATAAACTCTCAATTCAGGATAGGATTTACCTTAACTCCAGGGAAGGAGAGGAGCAGAAAATGACAGGGAGGTATAGAAAGTCAAAGGTAAAGTTTTATTTCTTTAAAGGATAAAGAAGCAATTAAGATAAAATAGTCATATATTTTAAGCTTGAGTATTAGATACACTGGTGTTACACTACTTTTTGTTAAAAAGTAAAATGATTTTAGTGTAATACATTTCAGTATACCATAGTTTATTTGAAGCTAAGTAATTATAATTGTGACACAAAAACTAGTGTTGTTCACTAGATTCAACTTTGTTTAAACTTAAGAGTTTTAAGAATTACACACAGTATAGAATTATGGCTTAGCTGTTACACATACCATCATTTCCACACTCCCTGCTGCCACAACATCTTTAGGTTTCGCATCTTTGGTTCCAATGTAGGAGCCAATAGTGTCACATGACCAGGGTGAGTACTGGCTATAATCATTTCCTTTGTATTTCCCAGCTACCTTCAAGTCTTCATCCAAAAACTAGAGACAGAAAAAAGAAAAAGGGAACAAAATAGGAAATAGCTCTATGAGTAACAACACAGAGAAAGCAGGAATTTCTTTAGAACATCATGCTAAAGCAACAAAATAATGGTTATTTGATTTGTGTCACAATAGAAGATTTTTGTTGACTATGAAAAATATAAAACAAAGAAAAACTGATGTTGAGCCATTATACTTTGTTAACACAAGGTCAAAAAGAAGTATCTCAAAATCTTTCAAAGAATCAAATTAGGATTTTTGAAGCAATTTGCTCATCCTCTTTCTCAACAGATCAAGTTAACATTTAAGCAAATAAGTACTAAACCCTGGTTTTACTAGACACTCTTTAATGTTTCTTTCAATAATATTTCAGGTAAATAAGAGCACTAAACACTCTTTAAAATGTAATCTTAAATGTTCTATATAAGTACACGATGATGTAATGACTTTTCCCTGAAATCTCTTTAAGAGCAACAACTTGTATCTTGAATAAAATCTGGCCCTTAAGTTGATTCAATGAAGTGAAGATTCCAAATTTTCTTTTCTTAAGATGAGCTCTGAAGTTATGTAATAACCAAATAGGTATTCTAAGTCTGATGTATTTTTACTTACATTCACATTTGTGTAACCTTTTACAGGCTTCTAAGTGCTTTTAGATATACACTATCTTATATGTTCTTCAAGTCCAGGTGAGACAACATGGGTGATCTGACCAAGGTTATGCCAGTATAAGGAGTGCTAGGACACTACTAAATTGCCCTCACTTTATCACAGATGTATACACTGGCATACTAACACTCCAGGGGGGTGCTGGCACATATAAATGGCTCTATGCTTCCCCTATACTGGAAAAAAATAAAATAAAAAATTTTGTTTTCTGAGTCATCATTCTGGTCTTCTGCACTGGCAGAAGGATCTGCTGTTCACAAATACCACTCATTTTCAAGCACAACTCCTGTTTCCATTGTGTATAACCTCCTTCCGTTTTTTTTGTCCTACTTCTATTTTAAAAATTCCATCTCTTTTTTACATGTCTCCTCCACACACAAAGTTTGTATAAAACAACTAGTTTTTTTAAAAGACATGACCTACTAACAAGAGTGTTTTCTGCCTCCAACAGCAAGACATGCAGGATAATTGGTTAAGTAAAAACAAAAACCAAAAATATGCAAAACACAAAACCTGAAGATGTAATTACTAAATAATCCTATTAAAAATTATAATGATATGTTAGTTCATGTACAGAAAAGCTGAAATACATATTAAAAAGTTGAAATATATAATAAACTGACAATGATACAGAAAATGAGATTTTGGAGAAATTTCTTTGTATCAGTTTAGTATAACTATATGCGGGTTGTAACAATCAGAACTGAAGTTTAATTATATAGCTTTGTTATGTTAGTAATGAGACAAATTCTAAAGTTCCTTAACAGTCACACATTATTATTTTTTAGAAATAAAAAAATAATACAAATATTTACTATTTACTGAATGCCCGCTATGTGCCAGATGCCTTATGTCACATCTAATTCTCACCACACCACTGTTAGGTAGGTTTTGTTATGCTTGATTTACAAATAGAGAAACCTGAGCCTCAAGGAAGCTAAGTAACTTACAAAAGATCTGAGCCACAAAGCTGAACCTAACAGATAAGTGTATTTCATTCTAAAACTGGCTCATTTTTCATAGTGTCATATTGCTTTCCATATTTCTCAGAAAATGGTATGGCATAACAAAGCTCAGGAATGTCTCTAATAATCAGCTTTTGAAAAAATATGTCATGTTTATCCAAGTAAAATTATATTAAGAGAAGATGTTACAGCTTTACTAATTAACCTACACTATTGTGGAAAATTCATCCAAAGTGTTTAGATAGGAAAGCTAGATACTGTGAACTCTCTTTAGTAATTTTACTTTCATACACCCCAAAGTTTACTGTTTATTATATATAGCAATATGGTATGCTTTACTTTTCAACTTTCATTGCTTAGAAATACTGTTTAGAATTATAATTCTACACATAAAGCATGTAAGACATTTTCTTTACATAATATCAACTGCACCCATACGAAAAAAATCTATTTGACTTAAAATGGCTATACACACTGAGCTGAGGCAGTATGTATAACAACAAGCCAAAATAAATACATAAGATCAATAAAGCAAAAAGATAGCTTTCTAAAAAGATAAAATTGATGATAAATCCCTAGCAAGACTAACCAAGGGAAAAAATTATTACTAACATGAGAAGTGGAATAAACCCTGTAGACATTAGAAAGATAGTAAGATAATACTCACTGATAATAACTCTTAGCACTGTCTTGTTGAAATACTGATAACCTTGAAATTATTGTCTACTACTCTCTAGTTTATAAAACAGTTTATTCTAGCAACTCTATTTCAGTGTTTTTCTGCCTTTCACTACCTATATTAGCCTGTCTCTTGTATTTGAATCAACCTTATCACCCTATTGTTTCCCTTGATATTGCGTTTAACAAAACTTTGACATGTCTCAGTTATAAAAATAGTCTAAAACTAGTAGCAATACAGGGAAATTTTATTAATCTGATAAAGATTATCTACAAAAAAGCTGACAGCAAACATCCTAATGGTAAACTGTTGGAAGTTTCATTTGCTCAAAGACCAGAAATAAGAAAACCTATCATCATCTCTCTTTTTAATATTACACTGGAGGATCTAGCTTACACAACTAATAAGAAAAAGAAAATACTTAAGAATTGAAAAGGAGAAAGCAAAATGGTCACCATTCATAGAGAACACAAAAATCCAAAAGAATCCACTAACAAATACTAGAATTAATTAGGGAAATCTACCAAAGCTCCTGAACACAAGGATCATGATTCTTAAAAATCTACTTAATTTCTCTGTAATAAGAAAAAAGAGAATATGAAATTTCAAAAAGCATTCCATTTAAAAATCTTCAAAAACATTACTTTTCTAGGAATAAGTTTAATGAAAGATGTGAAAGACACTGAAAACCACACGAGGTAGGACATTATTGAGAGAAATTAAATATATTCAAGGAAATGGAGAGTATACCATGTTCTTGGAGACTCACTATAGGAAAGATGTTACTTCTGCCCAAATGGATCTAAAGCAACACTGTACAGTGAAAAATATCACTGATCCACATATGTAACCTAAAAATTTTTAATAGGCACGTTAAAAAATAAAAACATAAAATTAAACAATACATTTAACTTAATAATCCAAAGTGAAAAGGGGGCTTTCCTGGTAGCTCAGACAGTAAAGAATCTGCCTGCAACACAGGAGATCCAGGCTCAGTCCCTGGAAGGGGAAGATCCCCTGGAGAAGAGGTTAAATTGTTAAATAATTTTAACAATACATTTTATTTAACTTAATAATCCAAAGTAGTATAATTTTAACATGTATTAATATATACTAATCATAATTATTATATACACTATATAAATTAATATAAATATATTACTGAAATATTTTTGAGGGGGTACTAAATCTTCAAATCCAATATATGTTTTATGCTTATAGCACAGGGGAACTCAGATTAGGCATATTTTAAGTATCATTATCCATATGTGGCTAGTGGTTAGCATACTGGGTTGTACAGATCCAGAGATTCGAGGTAATCCTAATAAAAACTGCAGCAGATATTTCTGTGGACATCCACATGCTGATTCTAAAGTATGTTTGGATTTCCAAGGACAAAGAACAGCGAAGACAAACCTGAAGACCAAAACTGGAAAACATACATCACCACATGAATAGACAGTGTGGTGCTGGTAGAAGGACAAAGAAACAGATCAACGAAACTGAAACATATACAGTCACCTGGCTATGACTATGACCAGATTATGATACTATATACAAAAATCAATTCTAGATGGATTACAGATCTAAATGTGAAATAATAAACCTTTTAGAAGAAAACAGAAAAATATCTTCATGATCTTGGGAAGGGTGAAGATTACTTAAACCACTGATAAAGGAAAAATTGATAAACGAGACTAAAAAGCCACAGGCTTACTTCCTCTTGATGGAAGGCAGGAGGCAATGTTGGTGAAGGTGCAAAAGGAGGTGGAGAGATAACCTTCCTTTCTTCTAGCTGTGCCATTATTTCCTTTCGTCTTCGATGTAGCTCATCTAGACTAGGATGGGGCTGGGGAGGAGGCGGAAGCCGACTGTATGGAGGCTCCTGAAAAGGAAAAGATGAGTACAAATTGAAAAAGAATTTCAGGACACATTGATTCACTTAACACATATTTTAAATAACTAGCCTATATACTCATCTTAACATCTGGAAATAGCAAGACTTAATAAAACAAAAGAAAACCCCTAAAAGTTCTCAGGATTTCCCAAAGACCTAAATATAAGTTTCTTTTTCTTGGTCAGACACCATACTTTCTAAATGAATCTAGAAATGTTAATAAAATCATCTAACATTTTCAGAAACTAAGATGGGTTAGTGGGAGTGGGGCAGTAATTTATTTCCCTTTCAACAGTAAAAAAAAAATAAATAAAACCCCTAAACCTATGAAGATTATGAAAAGGTGACAAAAGACGCTTTCCTTTAAAAGAATTAACTGATCAAAGGGTTATTACCATAGTAAAAGGTTAAACAAAAAATCACTGTAAGTGATAGTCAAATTAAATCTACATTAATAATAATAATAAAAAGAACTCAGCATACTCTGTTGTACGAAGGTCTGATCTGAGTTGGGTGTGGAGCCACTGGATAGTAACCCTCCATTTGTTGGTATCTCTCTCTGGGTTCTGGTACATAGGGCGGCACTGCTGCAGGTGGAATCTCAATGGGTATGGGACTTTCTCGGAACATCTCCTCTCTTGCGTAAGACTGAGCAGGGTATACTCGACGGCCATCATAGTGTGGTGGGTACATGGGTGGGTACTGTTGTGGCTGTGTGCCATACTGTGAGTTCACTACACGATCTTGCAGGTATGGAGGGTAATGATCCAAGTAGGGAGCACCAGGCTCAGGGGCAGATGGTGGAGGTCGGACAAACCGGGACACACACTGCGGTGGTGGAGGGTAGTACACACCTGTACATATGGAAGAGTAGCCAGAAGCAACAGTCAGCCAACCTATTCTTCTATGGAAGACTTTTCCTTTTAAAATATCTCAACAGTAAAGAATCAAAAATCCACTCATTTCTTTAGATGTTTCCCCCTCTGCTTAGGTATGCAGTCAGGCTAGATTCATGAAAAATATCAAGCAAAAATTCTCCTTCCAAATTATTGAAAACACCAATCTACTCACAGTCTACAAGAGTAAACTGGCTCTTTCAATTCTCTGATCATCTTTCTGGTGTGCCTAATATACTGCAAACACTGGAAAGCAAAAAAACTGTATTTTCCTGAAGCTTAGGTTCTATAAATCTTTCATTTGCGTAAGTTTAGAATGTGAGACTGAGTTAACTGGAAAGAGATATGGCCCTCAAAAGATCCCTTCTGCTGTACAGATAGAGTGGCTAACTACATAACTCCAGAGTTCTTTTTTGGCCATGCTGAAAGGCACATAGGTTCTTAGTTCCCCAACCAGGGACTGAGCCTGTGCCTTCTAGAGTGGAAACATGGAATCTTAACCACTGGACTGCCAGGGAAGTCTCCTAGAGTTCCTGACCCAACAGCTGTGGCAGTAGCTTCCCAATTTCAAGACATTTGCCTCAACTGATGAACTCCTCTGTTGGCAATTAGGACAGAAGTTTCCTATATATATTTTATTATTTTTTTTAACATGAATTACATTATGTGAAAACTCATTCTCCATACCTAGTATTACCATTAAAACTGGCTATGTCTATTTTCTCAAATACCTGCTTCCTATTTTCTCACCACATTAGTCCAGACCTCAAGTCACACCTGATTAACAATAGTCTTACTCCTCCTTGACTCTAGATTCATCTTTACAATCCATTTGTAAATTTTCCTTTCTATTCCCCAAACCTCTATTTAGGGCATTCTTCCAGAGTCTTTTGAGACCTCAAGTTCTCAATGATCTTCCTTGAGTCTTGCAGTTAATTTCTACCACACTAATATTAACCACCACAACTGAACACCTCATTTCAAACATGTATATAGATATACTCTAACACATATAGTTTTCTATTCTTTACTAATATTGATTCTATACTATAAACTCTCTAGAAGTACGTATTTGCATTTTCTCATGTATATTATAGGACCTAGAAAAAAACATTAGGTGACAACTGAAAGGAAAAAATGTACCATGTGTGTTTAATTTATATTCACCATAATATTACATTCTTTTCTCATGCTTGAAGATAACTTTTGTCAGGAAAATATATATTGTCTCAGCAAATTTCCACTGTCTACTTGAATGACTTATTTCCACAAATATGTAAACACTTTTAATATACAACTGCTTCTAGCAGTTGGGGTAAACTGGTTTTCCTAGCTTTGCTACTTCATTTATTTCATATTATTTAGCTGATCATATAACTTCAGTTTTTTCCCAAGTATTAAAAAAAAGCATTTATTTATTTTGAGGAGGTTACTGAAAATATGGTCACTCTTACTTGAAATCATTCTTGTAACTCCTAAGAAAAGTGAGTGACATAAATGAAAGATCATTACCCTGCTGATAAGGTGCTGGCTCAAACGGCGGAGCGGCTCCTCGAGGATCCTGGTAATAAACATCAGCCTGCTGTGCTGGATAGAGCTGAGAACCTCGCGGCACCATCTGAAGAGGTTTAGTGACAGGCATAGGGGGCAGCTCTGTTGGTCCTCTTGGAGGTACAGGATGTGGATTAACAGGCAAGGCAGAAATACTCTTAGGGACCGATTCTAGCCTATGGGAGCAAGAGTCTGCATGTCAAGTTTAAGGTCTTGAGAACATTTCTAAATGCATACAAACTGTTGTTACATGTAAAAAAAAAAAAAAAAAATTGCCAAAATTTGGGAAACAGGCTTCTTCCAATAACCATTTTTTCCCACAAATTTTGCAAACTTTGATCTTATGTCACCTATACTATTTCTCAAAAAATCACTGGAACATGAAATAGAAATAAAAAACAACAGACTAGAGCCCTGCAGTTAAGGGTTTCCCCCTCCCCCAAACAAAACACTGATTATTCTTTCTTCCTTCTACTTTATATCAATAAAGAAACTTTAAAAATAAAAGTAAAAAAACGTACAGGTCAGGAGGGGACCCAGGGGCACTACTGCTCAGGTGATCGATCTTTCCTGGTTTCAGACTGGAATCGTAGCTGGGGTCTGTCCCTCGTGGAATCAGTTGCGTTACTGTATTCCCTGCTGATACAATCCCATTCGGCAGAGCAGGGGTTTTTCTGCTAGGCAGATCCACTGCCCCTTCTTCGGGAAGGATAGCTGTTGAAGGCAGGCCCACCTCATTAAGTTGACCCAAAGAGGCACTCAGGGGTCTCCTGGGAACCAGGCGTTTGTTCATTTTACGAAATCTATAGAAAAAGCAAAGGTGCACAACAAAAATCAAAATTGTGGAAGCAAAAATCAAAAATAAAATGTGTTTAAGAAACAGATACAAAAGGAAAAGATTCTGAGCATATCGCTTTCTAGAAATTCTCTTAAAACACTGGCTCTAGCTATCATCTTGGAAACTTGTATATATATATACAAACTCCAAAGTTTGTGCGTGTGTGTCTATATGTGCCTGTGTATATATATATAGACACACATACACAAACTTTGGAGTAGGGGTTGGGGGGGGACCACCCATCAACAGTAATTACTGTTAACAGTTTGATATATAATACAGATTTTTCCACTCTATGCACTAGTTTAATATTCTTACGTTTGTAAGATTATTATTTACAGAAATAGGGTTATATATGGCAGAGTCAGACACGACTGAGTGACTGAACTGAACTGAACTGATGGCTGCTTAGTAAATTTTTTCCTCTACTTCAAAATCTTAACTATTCCTTTATGTCAGTATACTTTAGGTTATCCCTAATTTTTGCTATTAAAACAATGTAGTAACAGAAAATTATATACTTCACACCTGTGTAAATAACCAAATGCAGAATTACTAAGTCTAATGTATGCACATTAGAAATTGTTATAATGTCCAAAGCTATTATAACTCCTACTGATTAAAAGGAAAAAAAAAAAAAGGCTTTTTTTCAATATCTTATTAAACAATGGCTAGTCTTAGTCTCTGACAGTTAAAAAAAAATCAGGTTTTATTTTAATTCACATTTCTTCAACAATTAGTGAAACTGAACATAGTTTCATATGTTTGCTGGCCATTCATGTTTCCTCGGTGAATTGTTTACATGCCTGATCCATGTATCTACGGGTTCTTCTCTTTCTTATAGATTTGTAGGAGATCATTCTGTGTTACGGGTATCAAGTCATTTCACCATCATTTTTCTTCTTTTTACATTTGTGCTGTTTGAGCCATTAACTTAATTTTTAATTTTCATTTCATATTTATTAATCTTTATGTATGCCAGGTGTCATTCTTCAAAAATCCTTTCCTGGGCTTCCCTGGCAGCTTAGTGGTAAAGAACCACCTGCCAATGCAGGAGACACAGGTTTGATCCCTAGTCCAGGAAGATCCCACATGACACGGGGAAACAAAACCTGGGTGCCACAGCTACCAAGCCTGTGCTCTAGAGCCTCGGAGCTGCAACTACTGAGCCCATATCTCGCAACCACTGAAGCCTGAGTGCTCTGGAGCCCATGCTCCACAGACAAGAGAAGCCACAGCAATGAGAAGCCTGTGCACTGCAACTAGAGAGTAGTCTCCACTCGCCACAACTAGAGAAAAGCCCATGCAGCAATGAAGACCCAGTGCAATTAAAAGTAAATAAATAAAATTATATTAAAAAAAAATCCTTTCCTACATAAGATGATGTAACAACAACAACAATCTCTAAGTACTCTACAGTATTCTCCTAAATATTTAAATCTCTGATAAATTTATAATTCATTTTGGTATAAAGGTTAAGAATCTAGCCCTAATTATTTTTCAAATAGAGTTGTTTCATCATCATATTTTTTGATATTGATGTGAAATGCCACCTTTTTTCACATTGCTGAGTTCATATCTGTATCTGGAATTCTTTCTAGATTTTCTACTATATTTCATTGGTCTATCTATTCCTATGCTAATACCACAGTTTTTATACTTTAGCTCATAAAACAGGTTAATATTAATAGTTATTAGTCTAGTCCCCACTGAAGACTTTTTTCCCCAGAATTTCCTGGTTATTGGTGTATTTTTCTTCCAAAGGAATGAATTTGTTAGGGCCCAAAAATCACCCTGTTAAGATTCTGAGATTTCACTGAATTTACTGTTTAAGAGAAAATAAAACCTCTATAATGTTAAGTCTCATCCAAGAACATAGTATGCTTCATTTAGTCAACTCTTATGTTCCTAGGTAGTTTACTAACTCAATTCAATATAGATCCTGGGTATTTATTAGATTATTTGGTGTTTAACTTTTTTGTTTTTGTTGTTAATGCAAAAAGGATTTTAATGTCACCTTACTTTTTAACTGGTTATGTTTCCCTTTTTAGTTTATATGAAAGCAATTCATTTTTTGCTTTCAATAATTTTTTGATTTGCTACTTTACTAAATTCTTGGTTCTCTTGATTCTCATATTTCTCTTGAATTTTCCCATTTAATGATTTCGGCTATTTTATTCTCTTGCTTACATACATTAGCTACAACTTTCAGAATGTTAAATAACACTTTTTACTAGCAGAAAAATTTCCCTGACTCTGGTCTGAAACAGGACTGTATCTAATAAACTAATACCAAGTAAGCATCAGGCTATCATGCTGGCTCTTGACTTGAGATATAATTATCATGTTGGGAAAATGTCTATGACATTTTTGTTCTACTAAGGAACCTTGATGGACATCAAATATTATTCAAATGCCTTTTGGTATCTTTGGATATGATCACATGGTTATAAAACCCTTCTCTAACCTACAGTAATTATACTGTGCTACCTTTGCACTTTTGTAATGGTGTCTATTTTAATGTACTGAATTCCAAGTTATAATAGTTGGGATTTTAAAAATATCATGTGAGATGAATCTGTAGCTTTCTTTAATTGTGCTATCTTTGTCAAATATAGTGTCCGTGTTACACAGATTTTACAAAACAATTAAGAGGTTTTTCCTTTCTTTTTACTCTGTGCTGGAGATTTAACATCATTGAAATTATCTGGTCCTTGAAATCTGAAAGAATCTGTGAAAATGAGCCTGGCAGTAAATAATTCGATAGACCAAAGGGCAAATTTTTCCACTGAAAATGCAATTTTCAATTAGTTAAGGTCAATCGGTTAAAGCTGATGAATATTCTGAGACTTTTAATTTGGGGGAGGGGGTAATGAAAATAACTCACTTCTAGATTTAGTTAACCATAAGTAGTTTTCCAATTGTAGGCACAGTGTAATGAAACTGATTTGCTTTTCTTTTTTTAAAGTTTTATTTTACTTTCTAAACATTTCCTAGTCATCAAAGAGAATGAGAATACATTTCTTCCTATTTCTCAATGGCAGCAAATTATTCTCTAACACATTATTGGAAGGTTGAGTCTGAGGACTTTCAAACTTACTTTTCCAGTTCCTCCTGTGAGTGTGCAAATGTACAGCTGGCCCCCCGAGGGCATCCTCCTCTCTGCTTCATGTCTCGACACATGTATGTTTTATATTTGCTATGCTGCGGAGGCTAAGATCAAAATTAAACATTAGCTATTTAAAATAATGTAAATTTTGTGTCGCTATTTAAGGAACTTAATAATCCAGATGAATAACTCAGATTAACTTAATACACTTATCTAGACCACTCAGAGCAAAAGTGCTGGAACATCATCCTGTCTGAGGTCTTAGAGAGTCCAAAAATAAATTACTTAAAAAATATAGCCCTGATTTTTCTATGTTGATATTAACTATCAAACATGTAACATCACATAAATTCTTGATTCAATCTCATGAGGGCTCTATGAGCTTCCTTCCAACATTTTACAGTGGACAAGCAAACCCCTGGAGTTTAGGACCTTCAAATACTTAACCTGTCTTCTAATACTTGATTTAGACAGTGTTCAATGTAACTATGCTTACAATTATGTTCCTTTATAACATACTACAAATCTACATGGGCAGAACTTAAAAGTTAATATTATTTTTTGTAACAGGGAGTTAAAAGTTAAATTTTAATGTTAATTTTGCTAATCATAAAATAAAGTTCTGATCCTAGATTGGGAAAAACGTATCTGTACTATTCGACTTAGTAGGACACTTCTAGTATTTCTTACTTTTAAAGAAATTGTTAATATTTACCTGAGCCAGATAAATTAATAACAAAGTTTTAATTTCTCAAGCTTACTATGGCAAAATAAAAGATAAAGTGACCCTAACATAAATTCTGAGGGTGAAATGAAATCATTGGGAGTAAAATTTAAAATTTCAGCCATAACATAGGCTATTATATTTTACTGCCATATATTCCATTAAAAAATACCTGAGGAAAATTTGACCCACTGGCATAAGAGACATTATGAATGAAAAATATTTAAATACTAATAGAGAAAAAGCATTTATAAAATACGTGAACAGTACTGGAGAAATACAGCATTAGCACTAAAAAGTAATACTTACAATCAAACAGAAAAGCAATAGTAACCAGGAAAAGAATAAGTTTATATAAATGGAATAACCTTTAACATGAAATCAAATGCTGCTATATCCAATGTGAAAAGTGACTCCAGCACGACATCAGGCCAACAAAGATTACTTCATTTCAATGCCATCAGACAAAATCACTAGGCTAATCCAGTAAACTGGCTGCTCATCATTCTAAACTAAAAATCTTACTATTTTTGTTACATTTTTCTTGATGTCTAAAGGAATAGGGAGTTAAAAATAGATTTTTAATTTTTAGTTTAATTTCTAGTCTTTACAGAGTCTAAAAATATTCTTGTCATCTTATTGCCTTAATTTTTATCTGTGAGGATAACCACAGTAGTTTAGTTCTAAATGTCAAACACCTCCCTTACCTGCTGTTGATCCGCTCCTTTTTTGCTGTGGTTCTGGATATAATCAACCAGCCCATGTACCACTGTACGCACAGCAACCAACCCATTTTCGAGCTGTTCCCAAGTAGGAGGAGGAGCATCTATACAACAAATAAAAAATTTTTTTTCAAACTATGTTATTCAAAGTTCTGCCCAGTACTAAATTAGTAAAGGAGTGTCAGCACTTCAGTGGAATTAAGCTAAGTTTCATATAGCTATTCATGAAACAGCTTATTCACCTAAAAATCATTTTAAAGAAATAAATATATCCTTTTAAAGTAGGGGTTGCAATCTAAAGTAACTACAGAGACAGTGAAGGTAACATACAGGAATGAAATATGACAGATAATAAACAGCAACTGTCATCAGACCCTTATTGTTGGAAGTAACAATAAAGGGTGACAGGTCTGGTACTCTGATGACCTAGAGGGGTGGGGTGGGGTGGGAGGTAGGAAGGAGGTTCAAGACAGAGAGGATATATGTGTACTTATGGCTGACTGACACTGTTGGATGGCAGAAACTCACACCACATTGTAAAGCAATTATCCTCCAAAAAAAAAACCCCAAAAAACTCATATTAGAATCACTGAAAAATAGAGTAAAAAATAAATTTCAAAGAGATAAAGTGATTTTTAAAAAAAAGAGTGATGGGGACTGTGTTAAACAGTATGTCTTCCATCTAAGGTTATGGTGACTACCCAACTTCAGCTGACTGTTGCTATGTGAAGATGCAAGGATGACGCTGCCAGATATACTTCTGTTTCCCAGGGAAAACTGAAATTTGAGATTTTTATGTAAAAAGTTTTAGTTTTAAATGTTTGCACCTAAAAAAATGAGAGTATAGTACAGACCAACACACTCTGGATCAAATGTAATTGTGAACTGCCTATAGTCAAGCCAAACTGTAATGTCTATTTTGAAATTTTGTATAAGGCAAATATTGGTAAACAGAATGCTTAAAAAGTTTAATAGAAGAGCTATTATATAAAGCAGCTGTGCTATACACACTCTTCATTTGCTAAGTACTGTGATTTTCTAAAAATTAACTACAAAGCTAAATATGAAATGTTCTCTAAAAGAAATACAAAATGAAGCAAGAATGCATATGTATAAATGACTTCCTGTTGGAACACTCTGAAAAATTTCTGGGTGATGGCATTTGAACTAGGCTTTGAAAGACACATGGAACTTCATCAGGAAAAAAGGATAAAGGCACAGAGAAAATAAAAAGAACAGTCATACACAAAGTATTTTACTGAATACCTACAAAGCTTCAGGTATTATTCTAGTTGCTCGAGAAGCACGAGATATCAAAACAAAAATCCTTATTCTATTCAAGGAGAAAAGCCAGACAATAAATAAGATAAATAAGCAAAACAAATTATCTATAGAATGATGAGTTGAATAAATAGAGCAAAGAAAGGGAGTGGAATAGGTATGTGTAAAACTTTAGACAAGGTTGCCTGTAAAGGCCTCCTTGAGAAGGTTACATTTGATTAGAGACTCAAAAGCAGGGTCTGAGTGTGCCTTGTGGATCTACTACGATATATGGGGAGAAAAACATTCCAAGAAGAAGGAAGAATAAGTACAAAGACCTTAATATGGGAGTATGCATGACATGTTAGTGGAGGTGAAATCTGGAATAAATGAGGTGTGAAAGAGTGAAGGAAGTTGGAGAGAGGTAAAGGAAGACCAGATCATGTGAGGTCTGGTAGGTCACAGTAATGACTGGCTTGTATTGAGTTTTTGAGCAAAGGGGTAATAGAATCTCTGGCTCCTATGTTAAAACCAGACAGACAACAGGAGGCTATTCCATCATCCATGAAGATAGAAGAGGGAGGTAGTAGAGAGGTGATAAGTAGATGGATTCTGAACGGATTTTAAAGGTAGGGCCTATGAGGTATGCTCATAGATCAGATGTACCTTATGAGAGAAAGATGAGTTAATGATATCTCCAAGGTATTTGGCCTGAGGAAATGGAAGAATGGAGTTGCCACTAAAAGGAATGATGGGTGGGTGGGTGGAGAATATGGGCTGGAACTCACTTTTAGACAGACTACTCTTATAATTATTGGATATTCAAATAGAACTACTGGATAATAGGCAGACAGATATACAAAAGAATTTAAGAAGAAAGTCTAGGCTGTAAATACTAAGTTACACAGATTTTAAAACACTGTCAACTATAATATATATCAATTTTATGTGCTACCAAAATAAAAAAAAATTGCTAATTATTACATGTCACTAATTATACAAATGCAGCCCAATTTCAGAAATGCTAAAATCTGAAAAAATGTGAGCCTCAGAACTGATGAAATATAGCAAGTTTGTGAGTCATACAAATAAAATCTAAAGCTGTGAGACTAGATGAGATTATCTAGGGAATGAGTATAAATAGAAAAGAGAAGAGACACAAGGATTAAATTCCGGAAGCACTTCAAAGGTTAGAAAATATGGGGGAAAAAAAGAAAAAAGTTTAGAGGTTATGGAGAGAAGAAATCAGCAAAAGAGGCTGAGAAGGAGGTATCAATGTAGTAAGAAGAAAACTAGGAAAGTACAGTGGCCTACAAGTGAAAAGAGTGGTACAAGGAGTAGATAGTAAACAAATATGTTAAATGCTAACAGGTCAAACACAAAGAGAATCATGATTTGATATTTGGAATTAGCTGCATGGAAGTCATTTGTGACCTTGACAAAAGCCACTTTGATTGAGTGGTAGAGATAAATGTCTGATTGGAGTGTGTTCAAGAGAGTGCTATAAAGAGTATAGAACTGGAGTTGTAGGTAGATGGCAAATGATGTCAAAACTGGGTTTTGATGAAAAGAATGGTAAAATGCTTGAATGTTGACAGAGCTACTCTATAGAGAAGGAAAACTGATGACATAAGAAACAGAGGCTACTGAAAGGATATACTTGACAAGATGATACTGGCACATAAGGAAAGAGGGTGGCCTTAGCTAGAAGTATGCCTTATCCACTGTCACACAAGGAGGGCTTAGAATATATTGGTTCAGACTGGTGTAGACAGATTGGTGATTGATGAAGCAGTGAGCTTATGAAGTGCTCTTTTAACTGCTCAGACTGTTCAAAGCACAGCAGTGGGGAAAAAATAAAATCACTGTGTTCTAAAAAAGATCTTAGAATCCCTGGCAGTCCAGTGGTTAGGACTCTGGGATTCCACTGTAGGGGGCGCAGGTTCACTCTCTAGTTAGGGAACTAAGATTCTGAATGCTGTGAAGCATGGCCAAATAATAAAATAAAAAAATAAAAATAGATCTTAACTGATTTGATTAAGCAATTTTGGTAATAAATTTACTACTCTGAAATGTCATTGTCAAGTGTTCCAAGCCTTATTCTATAGGCAATGGGTGTCATTAAAAGTTTGAGTGTCAAATAAGATCAGAGATGTGATTTATTTTGCAGCAATAAGCAGATTAGATTAGAAGAATCAAAAGAGTAGAGGAGAATGAAAGGCATTTAGCTTCAGGAAAAGGAATGAGGCACTCATTGAGGCAGTATTAATCTATGGGCTACAGAGATACTGTGAAAGAACAGACAAATCTTGTTTGAAACGGTGTGTAGAGCAAGTGAAAGGAAAAGATATGAGGCAAGACAAAAGACTCAGGTTTTAAGCTTACATACCTCAGAGAATCAGGTCATTTATTGAGACAGGGAACACAGGAGGAAGAGCAAGTATCAAGTGAAGATGAGTTTGCTTTGAAACACTGAGCAGAGAATGTAGAATCTCAGAAAGCATTTGGGAAAGTAGGTCTGGAGTGATGAACAGATAATAGTGACAGAGGTATTTGGGAATCTATTATTTGTAAAGGAACAATACCTGATGCTGAGAATGAATGACAAACATCTTCAACAGAGAGTGTAGAAAAAGCAAAATTCCAAGAACACAAGCAGCCTACTCTTTAGGGGGCAAGAGAGGAAACAGCAGACAAAGAACAAAATAAGACAGAACTAGCATTCAGACAGGCCAGAAGAGAATCCTAAGACTACAGAAAGATAAGGTATCAAGATAGTTTATCAAGGAAGTAGTCAACAACATCATCAAATGCTGAAGGCAAATAATTTAAGAAGCCTTTGGAATTAGAAACTAGGAAATTACTAGTGAATATTAAGAGCTTTTTAGTTCAGTAGTAGGAATAAACACAGGGACAGTAGCATATAAACTAACACACCCAAGATGTAAGTATCAGGTGAAAAATGAAGGTTGGTTGACTTTCAGGTTAAGGAGAAGGGACAGGGAATGGCTTGACAAATTAGACATGCAAAAGAGGATATGTGATGGAACAAGATTATTGTGGAGATGGGAAACTTGGGACCAAAAAAATGCAACTAAGGACATATAGGGCTTCCCTGGTAGCTCAGAGGTTAAAGCGTCTGCCTGCAATGCGGGAGACCTGGGTTTGATCCCTGGGTCGGGACGATCCCCTGGAGAAGGAAATGGCAACCCACTCCAGTACTCTTGCCTGGAGAATCGCATGGACGGACAAGCCTGGTAGGCTACAGTCCATGAGGTTGCAAAGAGTCGGACACGACTGAGCAACTTCACTTTCACTTTCAAGGACATAGTATACAGAAAAAAAGAAAAAACCCGGAGTTTTGTCAAGAGATGAAAATGGTAAAAATATAGCACAATTTTGTGATGAGACAGGGAAGAAACATAAAGGATCCCAGAATGAAATCTGTTTTCCTGGTGAAGTGAACAGAACAGTAAAAAGTATTAAATAAATATTAGTTGAAGTAATAAAGAGACAGACAAGATTGGGGCCAGAAACTTAACTACAACAGAAAAGATTCAGAATTACTACTCTGCGAAATTCTAGAGAAATGTAACAAAAGACAAAAGAATCACTGAATAGTACTAAGGCACGTATAGGATAGTCCATTAATTCCCCCTGAATTTACCTGGACTAGGGTCAATGTTTGCTAATAGCTCCAAATGGGGTCTTAGTCGATTCAAGTTTGCTGGATCTCCAGTCCGCTGGAGAGCAATTGTTAGTTCCTGAACGCTTTGTGCAAAAGAGGCTGGGGTCTGCAACTTAAAAAAAGATAAATATTAACTTCCCCCAAAGACCAGATAATCCTTTTAAAATAAAGATTATTTACAAGATAACAATCATTTTTGCAATTGATTATATTTAATTTTTATCCTCGCCCACATCTCATGAGTTGGCCAACTGGATAACTCTCTTCCTGAAGAAACCTTACACTTCTCTGCATCCACAAGTTGGTATATTGTATACTCTCTTCTCTCTGCCATTACACTCCTCGAATGTGAGATCTTTCTCAACTCTTCAATTTCACAACACTCTTTAGAGCTCAGGTTCTTTTAGCACTATGTCAGTTTGCCTCCTGGATCCATTCAAATAATTGAAATTTGGAAATAAAGTCTAGAGATAATGTTATACAACAACAAAAGCAATGAAACTGGAGTCAAACCAAGTTTGAATTCAAGTTCTGTTACAGGCCAAAGGTTATGGCACCACAGACAACATTTACAGACTCGATCTGAACTCATTTGTTGCATGGACTACATAATTTGAGTTCATTCCAGTTCAGAAAAATTCTGTATTTGGTTTGGGATTCTTGGAAGCTATCAGGTTGCGTGTTTTCCTAAGGCTTAATGGACACACATACTTGCCCTAACTCTCCTAAGGTGGCCAATACATTTTACCGTTAAAGAAAAGAAAAAGATTAGGTGATGCTTCCCTAGTGGCTCAGTTGGTAAAGAATCTGCCTGCAATGCAGGAGTCCCGGGTTCGATTCCCGGGTTGTGAAGATCCCCTGGAGAAGGAAATGGCAAACTACTCCAGTATTCTTGCCTGGAGAATTCCATGGACAGAGCAACCAGGCAGGCTACAGTCCATGGGATTGCGGAGTCGGATATGACTATGCGACTAACTTCCACTTTTCACAACTAAGAGTTCTTACTTAAAAACATTTATCTGTGGTTTATTAATATAGAAGAGGGCTGCTCTCGCCTTATGAAATGGACTGCATTCTGCCTATGACATGTGCATCTTTCTAAATAAACTTACTTTCACTTAAAAAAAAATACATGTATGAAACTTTTTCTCCCCTGCAGGTCATTGCTTTTTTTTTTTTTGAGGTTGGAATTGCTTTATTGGGGCGAGTGCGGCAGGCCCGCCGTGGTCAGGTTAGTGTTCTGCCCTTGGAGGAGCCGAAGCCAGGTACCTCCACCCGCCACCCCCCTGGGTTAGTGGAACATGCAAAGCTCAGTCAGAGGGTGGAGGCAGGGGTGGAGCCGCCAGGGCCTGGGCGATGGAGCAGGAGCGGGCGGCACCGGCCGGCAGCCTGGTTGGCACAGACCGCCCCATACAGGTCATTTTAAAAGGTAAATTTTAAATAGCATACATTTAAAAAAACATGGAGCAACACAACTAATCATTTAAAATGGTGACATGCCCCCAGTGTTCATCGCAGCACTGTTTATAATAGCCAGGACATGGAAGCAACGTAGATGCCCATCAGCAGACGAATGGATAAGGAAGCTGTGGTACATATACACCATGGAATATTACTCAGCCATTAAAATGAATTCATTTGAATCAGTTCTAATGAGATGGATGAAACTGGAGCCGATTATACAGAGTGAAGTAAGCCAGAAAGATAAACACCAATACCGTATACTAATGCATATATGTGGAATTTAGAAAGATGGTAACGATAACCCTATATGCAAAACAGAAAGAGAGACACAGACGTACAGAACAGACTTTTGGACTCTGTGGGAGAAGGCGAGGGTGGGATGTTTCGAGAGAACAGCATCGAAACATGTATATTATCAAGGGTGAAACAGATCACCAGCCCAGGTTGGATGCATGAGACAAGTGCTCGGGGCTGGTGCACTGGGAAGACCCAGAGGGATCAGGTGGAGAGGGAGGTGGGAGGGGGGATCGGGATGGGGAATACATGTAAATCCATGGCTGATTCATGTCAATGTATGCAAAAAACACTACAATATTGTAAAGTAATTAGCCTCCAACTAATAAAAATAAATGGAAAATAAATAAATAAATAAAATGGTGACATGCCTTTTATTCAATTTTTTCATCTTTGCATGTTTTTCATATACTTATAATGGGTTATTTATAAACTTCTGGATTTGTTTACCATTAACATTATAACAAAGATATTTTTAAAATATCTAATGATCTTTATTATAAAATACTTCAAAGCAATTGTCTAATATAATTCCTGTGCATCTATCACTGAGATTTAACAAAAATATTTCACTAACACTTTTAAAAAGAAATTTAATGCTATTTAATAGCTGAAGAGAGTATCTGTCCTGACATAACTGCAATTTTATTGGCCATGTAACAGTGTTCTGAGTAGATGTATATTTACTTCTTTAACCATCCCCATATTTAATCCTTTATAATAATTTAGCAAATAACACTTTTGAGTTTGTAAATTTTTTGAAAGTTTGGATTATTCTTTTAAAATAAATTCCTGGAAATAATAACTCTGGTAAAGGACATGAATATTTTGAGGTTTGGGGACTTCCCAGTGGTCCAGTGGTTAAGACTTCTCTTACGCTGCAGGGAACTAAGATCCCGCATGTGAAAGTAATAGAACACTGTAAATCAACTATATTTCAATTTAAAATGGAAAAATTTGAGGCTTCACTCACAAATTAGTTCCCCAAAAATCTGTAATGTATTTTACAAACCATCAGCAATGAATGAGAGTATATGTTTCTTTATAGTTTAACAGACAGTATTTGTCATGTTACTGTTTTAGATGTGTATTTATTACTGGGGCCCATTCTACCCCATCCATTAGATACATTTCCTCTTTGTGACCTCTAAATTCATATTTCTTTATTAATTTAGTACGGTTATTGATTTTCTTGTCACTTTTAATAAGTTCTCTATTTCCATCATCCAATACAGTGGCCCTTAGCTATATAAGGCTATTAAAAACTTCAAGTAATATAAAAATTTTAGTTTATCAGTTACACAAGTTACATGTCAAGTGTTTAATACCCAAGTATGGCTAGTGATCACCATATTGGACAATGCATGTATGTAGAACATTTTCATTATCACAGAAGTTCTATTGCTGTATATAGTAACAAGATGTCACACTGCAAACTTCATTTACCAATTTGTTGCATGAAAGTTTAGGACATTAAATTCAAATTAATGCTCACGATGTGAACAAATTATTACAGAGTATACATTTAGGTATATAGTCCAGTTCAGATAAGAAGGTTAATTATCTCCTACTAGAGTTTTCACAAAAGTCAGTCAAGTTTCTCTTCAGAAGTAGAAAGGAACTCCAAAAGATCATGATTAAGGTTATAATCAATTACATAATTTCACACCTAGGAATGGCAGGTAAAGTTTTGGTAAAGGTATCTACAGGACAGAACAAATAATATATACTGAAAATTATGCATCACACAGTTATAAAACACATTTCCTAATTTTCCTTTGACATCAACCTACTACTTATTTCAAGAATTTTATCTTTAGGAATAGCAACAACAAAAAAAGGGTGGGGTGGGAAGAATAGCCTGGAAAGAGGTTTGAGTGGTTAAGAGCCGGATTCTTGAGTCAGAGCGTCCAAGTTCAAATCCAGCTCTGTCACTTATTACCAATATGACCCTGGAGAAATGTATTTAACCACCCTCTGTTTCTGTATAAAAGGAATATTACAGGGCTGTTGAGACGATTAAATGAATTATTTAAAACTGTCTGAGCCACCAGGGGCTCCACTACCATGGCCAGGGTTTAATCCCTGGTCAGGGAACTAAGACCCCACAAGCCATGTGGTATGGACAAAAAGTAAAACATTCTAAGCAAAGTATTAACACATTAAAATAAAAATAAATAATTAAAAGTACCAGACACACAGTAAGCTCTCAATAAGTGTTAAATATTTTTTATGTATCTTACATACTCACATTTCTTTAAATTAAATATATGGTGGACTCGCACATATAGTCTCATTTCTATGGTTATAAGTGTTAGGTAGTTAGAATAGGGAAAAGGAGTCCAAAATGGCGGTGGCTAAAAGACAGGAAGGGAAAGGCCCGCGAAAATCGAGCAGAGGAAGGTCAAAGGAAGGTCCGACTCGGACCAGAGTGAGGACTTCAGGTAGAACAGCGCTCCTGCCTAGGCCCAATTTGCATAGGACAGGCCCAGGGGGAAGGAAAAACATATAAAAAGAGGAGCCATCTCCCACGCGATGGGGTGCTTTTTCCTTCGCGTCTTTGGATCGATGTGCCCTCACGCCTCGAAGATGGATTTTCCCGCTATTATCTAAATAAAATAGAGCTGTAACACTGAGCTGGAACACCGAGTTATTTAAGAGCTATAACACGGTCCGCTTGAGACCTGAGAGCTATAACATGGTCTGTCCAAGAGAGCTGTGACCCGCCGAGGGGGCTTTAATGTCTGTCACTCCAAATTTTTGTTGTGACGAGACAAAGAAGTGAGGAGCATACACTCGGCTGACGTAAGGATTTAAGATAAAATAGCAAAAATTAAGGAAAATAGTAGAAATTTTTAAAAAATTGTTGAACACATTATATACAAATGGCACTTAGAGACTTTTTAAAAAATTATTGAACACAATATATACAAATGGCACTTAAAGACTTTTATACAGCACTTTCACAAATTTCATGTTGAATTAAACAAAACTGGCTTAAATATCACTCTATAGCTTTAAGAGAATTAAATATAGCTTTTAGAGTCAGAAATTTTAGGGATCTGACCTAAATTCATGTGTACTTAAGTGATCTTTTCATAAAAACAATTAAAAGTAAAAATAAACTGAAAATTTGATCAAATTTAGAATGGTTGGTAACTTATGTGAAATTTTCCTGGCTGAGAGTCACAAGAAACCTCAGTGTACACATCTTTCAGGCTATTAAATAGGTGCTCCAGGAAGAAGATAAAAGCATTGAGAAAATGAGTTTAATGAATATAGTGATCAAAACTCAGAGAAAAATAAAAGGGAGAGAGGTGATGAGAAAATAGAGACGGGAGACTCTCAAAGGGATGGAAGACAGCACTGGATAAAACTTAAAACATTGATTAAATCAATTCTTATGTAAGCAATGTCAACTATACCTCAATTTAAAAACCTTTATATGAACAAACTGGTGTTATGGTGACTAGTTATGGCATGACACTCAGCTACAGAGAATATAATTTACAAGAACTTGATATACAGTATTCATTTTAATACATATTTGTTAAATAAATGAATTACCAAACTCCATGATTATCAAGAAGTAAGGAACAAAAAAAGAGTCTACCTTGTCAATAATGGACTGCATATGAGATTTGTGAGATTGGTCCCCATACAGCAAAGAGGACCACTGGTCTGGTGCAATTCGTAAGCCTGCTTCCATAGCAATCTGCACTATCTGGGAGTCATGTTCTCGCCGCAGAGCTTCATAGGTTCTAAATTCTTCTTTCAGCTGCATCAAAGAAGAGTCTTCATCACGTTTGGTGACCTAATAAGATAGATGTAATCTCATAACGAGTCAAGTAAGAAACAAACTGTGTTTATATATTATAAGACCACATAGAGACATGAAAATACTTTGAAAAGAAGAAAATTCTCATACAACTATTCTGAAAAACACTGTGCCTTTTTTAGTTTGAGTGTCAGATGAGGGGATGCGATGGCCTCCTTATAGCTTGTTATCAATTAACAATTTTTCAGACAGGCTCCCCTGGCCATGAAGTACTTGTTATGTGTTGTGTCAAAAGCAAGAAACCTTGACTTTAAGAAGTAAGAAAAACAAAATGAACAGTAAGAGACGCATACTGGACACCAATGTTTGAAGTAGTGCTGATTCAATCTGTCATACAAAGGACTATGTTCTGTGTTACTGCATATACTAAAATCAAAATGGCAAATGGAGCTCCAGCGCTGTATATGTGGAATTACGTCAGGAGCAAAAAAGCCACATAAAATGCTCTCCTGCTTTAATGTCTCTCTCTTTACATCAATTCTGTTTGTAGTCTTGATGGAAAAATGACATGGCTTTATAGTCTCTTCAAATACAAAAATCTATATGCCTTGATTTGATCTATGCTGTTCAATATCTAATATACAAAATTCAATGCCATAAGATTTAACTTTAATAGGACACCATCTCCCTGGAGAAGGGAATGGCAACGCACTCCAGTACTCTTGCCTGGAGAATCCCATAGACAGAGGAGCCTGGAGGGCTATAGTACACAGGGTTGCAAAGAGTCAGACACAGCTAAGTGACTACATTCTTAATCTTTTTTTTTTTAAGATTTTTTTTCTTCTTTTCTTGATGAGGACTATTTTTAAAGTCTTTGTTGAATTTGTTACAATATTGCTTCTGTTTTATGTTTTGGTTTTTTGGCCAGGAGATCCGTGGGATCTTATCTTCCTGACCAGGGATCCAACCCGCACCCCCTGAATTGGAAGACGTCTTAACCACTGGACCATCATCTACATTCTTTAAAAGAAAATCTGCTAAAATTTTATGAAAAGATACAGGCAACTTTATCAAACTCAAGTTTTACTACTTAAGTCTGGGGAAAGGAAGTTTCCTTTTAAATTGAAATTTACCATACCTTGAAGCAGGAGGCTCTATAAAGGAGCTGGACAACATGCCCAATGCTAGTTTTAGAGGCTTGAGGAAACCGTGGCTCCAATCTTTGCACCACAAAGAGAACCAATACTTTTCTAGACAAAGCAGAACCATCTTCTAAGGCCAGGAGAACCAGCTTTAGGGCTTCCTCCTGCATTGCTAGGAAAAGTTGAACAAAATCAAAATTTATCACGTACAGATATAAGATAAATCCATTTCTTAGAAGGGCAATATTTAAAAATTTCTACAGGTACCACTTAATTAAGGGGCAACACAACCACCACCAATATTCACAGCTACACTTTTTGAACCATATGGGGACAATTTTGTATTACATTCCATATATTTAAGAAAGCAGGTTAATACAGTTAAGGAAAACCCCTATCAAAATGAATAAACTTCTGGCATTAAGAGAAAAGTTTTAAGTGTACTGAAAAACTGACTTGTCATTACCTAAGTCATGATTATGGGAAACTAAGTGAGACATTAGTTGATAACAACAGAATACTGCAGAGAACTGACCTTTTTATATCACCTATAGTGCCTGGTGGGCTGCTGTCTATGGGGTCACACAGAGTCGGACACGACTGAAGCGACTTAGCAGCATCAGCAGCATAGTGCCTACACTATACTTTAAATATCAAATTTTAATTATATACCTGGTCCAAGGAACTGGCAGCCTCTAGCTCTGACTGCTGCCCAAAGATTGGAAGAGAGTTGCTGAGGATTCTGGTGTTGGAGAATGAGCTCTGTAACTGTTCGTTCACCTAAAGATCGAGCTGCCCTCATGGCACGAATCCTGCCTTCTTCTTCCACTAGTTGGCAGTGGACCAGCGTCACTAGCTTCCTCTGCATTGGGCGACTCAGAACACTCTGAGTAGTACTATTCAGACCCACTCCTTTAAAACAGAAGAAAGAGTTATTTCTAGGTTTCCAATGCAATTTTGGAGTCCAGAAAAATTTCCTCTAATGGGCTGATTGACTTACAGGTATATGGAACAGTTCTGGGTTCTATCAGGATATTTAAATTAAACAATACAAATCACATAAATGAAGCCCAGTTTGTAGTTTAAAAGTATAAAAGCTGTTAACTGCATGCAAATGGAATACTCACTATGACATTAAATATATCATTATTCATTTTAATCATAATAAAAAAAGGCTAGTCAATAATTAAAAATTCATATCTTAGGTCTTAGCAGATTTGGTACATTTTATAGTGGTTAAGCTCACCTTTTCAATGAAAACAAGCCATTATTGGCAAGACAGTAATGGTAACTTCCAATTGTATTGTATCCCCAACAGCACACCACACAAAACTGGATAGAAGGCAGACAATTCAGGGTTGTCAAATGATACAAAGCCCTTCTGAAACCACTAGAATGTTTATACCTACTTTTGCAACCCATTCAAAAAATGTTTCCAATAAACAGTACCTAAACTTTAAATTCACTACTGTATTTGTTGTGGTTTATAATGATATTATTTAGCATCAGTGGGTTTGGCTTATAATAAATGAATGAATTTTGTTAACACAGCCCACAACTTTTATGGTCACAAAAGCATCTTTGATGAACATGTGCTTAATTAGCATGGATAATTTCATCCAATTTACCTCTAGCACTGCTGAGTGGTTTCAGGTACAGTGCTAATTCTTCTACACATTTCTTGGCTTCCTCATAATGCTTTGTATCTTCAACCCCACTACACAAAGTAATGGGCTGCTGCTCAGGAACCTAGAGGTCAAAAAAAGGGTGTTTGAGTGCTCACTAATTAATTATGATCAAATGCTTGTCGAGTATATTTTATGCACTCCTACTCTCCCTGGTGGTTCAGATGGTAAAGAAGCTGCCTGTAGTGCAGTTCACCCAGGAGTGGTAATGTAGTGCAGGAAACCCAGGTTCAATCTCTGGGCTGGGAAGATCCCTTGGAGGAGGGAATGGCAACCCATTTCAGTATATCTTGCCTGGAGAAGCCAATGGACAAAGAAGCCTGGTGAGCTACAGTCCATGGGGTCGCAAAAAGTTGGACACACTGAGCGACTAACACTTTCATTTACACTCTATCACTGGCACTCTATCAAAACTCCCATTAAATTTACTGAATTCTTTCAAAAAGATCTTTTCTATACATACATACAAAATTATAGCATTAAAAATTTTTTGTTTTATTTCTGTAACAGCTTTATTGAGACATAATTTGTATAACATATAATTGACCCATTTAAGGTATATATCCAATGACTTTAAGTATCTTCACAGTTACGCAACATCAAAATTTTAGAACATTTTCATGGCCCCCCCAAAAGAAACCCCACAGTCATGCCTGCCCTATTTCCCCTCAAACCTCCTCCAGTTGTAGAAAGAAACTAATCTATTTTCTGTCTCTCTGGATTTGCCTATTTACAACATTTCATATAAACAGAATCATATAATTTCCAAAGTAGCTGTACCATTTTGCATTCCCACCAGTAATAAATGAAGGGTCTCTGTTGCTTTATATCCTCACCAGTATTTTGTGTTGTGTTTTGAATTTTAGCTATTTTAATTCATGTGTAGTGGATCTCGTTGCTGTTTGCACAATTCCAAAAGGTTATGTTTTGTTTATACTTGCTATAAAATGTTGGCTATCTTTCTCTTATTGTAAAATATATCTTTGCAGCTTATTTACTTTATATATAGTAGTTACACCTCTGACTGTCATTTTAATTTGCAATTCTTCAGTGACAAACAATGTTGAGCAAGTTTTTATTTGCTCATTTGCCATCTGCATATCTTTGGTGAGGTGTTCAGATCTCTATCCATTTAAAAATGATAAATCATTTTAAAAATGATAAAACTCCTTTTATAATGGAGTTGAAAGAGTTCTTTATATGTTCTAGATACATGTTTCTTCTCAGATACATGATTTACAATTATTTTCTTCCATTCTGTGAGTTAGTCTCTTACTCTCTTGACAGTGTTGTTTGAAGCACTACACTTCTGGTTTCGTTTTTGTTTTCTGGCTGCAGCTTGTGAGATCTTAGTTCCTTGATGAGGAATTGAACCTGGGCCCTCAGCAATGGAAGTGCAGAGTCCCAACCACTGGACGCCCAGGGAAGTCCAATAAGTTTTCATTTTGAATAAGATGTTCTAGAACTGCTCTCTTTATCCCCAGTATACATAGTATCGACTTTCCTTACTTTTTATCCACTTATAGGAAGACTGATCCAGCAAATATTAGTGGTACTAATATTAATATAAGTATTAATGTCCAAGTTCTAGTATATTTATTCAGAAAATGATTCACAGTAAACATATGACACTTCAGACTCACACTATGCAAATCAGTGAGGGACTGTTTAAGTGAATCATATCTATCTCTGAAAAGCCTGCCCTCCTTGGCTTTGTGAAACCTTCTGAAGATACTACTCATCTCTAACTTAAGAATACTGACACAAAGCTTTCAGAGTATCACCTTCAGAATCACTAATTTTTATATTTTATGTATTTAAGGAGCATTTGCTCCTACTCTAGACAAAAGGTTCCAAAGGTGGTGTTCTATAGTTTTCATCACTTTCTGTATCTTTCATTTCAGTTAGTACCTACTAAGAAAAATTGTCTGAAGCAGCTTCATTTTTCTTATTAAGTAAAATGCAACTGTTTAGCAAATAATATCTTCCCCAATATTAAGAAGTCCTTGTGACTTACCTCTGAGGTTTCTCTAGTGACCTGAGAGCTAAGGTTGTTGAGAAAATCTGACCACCAGATTGAGTGTTACTGTGCAATGACTGAGAAACACTGTACTACCACAACAAAACCTAAAGTACTGAAATAAAAGGATCTAAACAGTACTGAGCAGAATTTTATCTATTTAAATAGAGGGCAATATTACTCAATCAGTTTCTCTCAGAAGGAAAATACACATATACAGACATTTAAAAATGTAATAAGTTAGCCAACTAACCTGAGCACCCACTAGCTGCAGCAAGGCTGAGTTCACTGGGAGGAGTTCAATGTCTGTATTGATAGTGGTCTGGTCAAATGGGCAAGCCTTGCGGTGGAGCTTGTTCAGGCACATCTTGCAGACAGTATGGCCACAACCCAAACTGATGGGCTTTCGAATTGTTTCGTCAAAAGTCTGAGTGCAAATTGGGCAGGAGAGGAAATCTGTCCACTGTGGAGCTTGTACAGGCATTGTTCTGGAGTTACAATTTACTCACACACACACAAAATCTAAAGCAAAGATTCCACTGGAATCAAAATCTTTGAAAAAAGTTTTTTTTTTTTAAATATCTTCTGTAAATACAGTCAGCACATAGTGTGAAATATAACCTGAAAAACAAAGAAAGAAAATGACTGTCTTCCTTTACTGTACATTCTCACCCTACTACCTGTAACATTTCATGCCACATTTATATCAACAGAGTCTACCTGTTTTGCATTTTTACAAAATCAGAGCCATAATAAAACACCTAGTCTCATCCCTTCATTTTAGAGATGGAGAGTAGATTTTTCCTCAGAAAAAGGAAGTAATCTGCTGTAGGTGACAATAACAAAGTTGGATCCAAGATCTAAGTCTCTCAATTTATCTAAGTTTATGATTGTTTTATATTTTAAAATTAGACTTAAGATAGCTAAGACTACTCTGATGCATACAATCTGTTCATCTGTGAAAATTCATGAAGCTCTACACTTAACAATGTATACATTTCAGTGTACCTTATACCCTAATAAAGAGTTTTTTAAAAACTGGCCTAAAGTAAAAACTACCCTATAATATTTTTATCATCAAATTCACTGTGGATAATGAGATTAAAAAGCGATTGTGGGGTTTTTAACGTTTATCTTAAGAGTTTTTTTTTTAACTGGTAAAGATCTTTAAGCCTCTGTTATGGCTTATATTTGCTTCTATAGTGTACTGTGTTATAACATAGTTAAAATGATTTATTTCAAAAGATTTTTTAAATTCCCAAGTGTAAGAATGATAGAACAATACAGTTAACCAGAACATATACACATACAGTCAAATTTTACTGTCTATCCACTACCTTTTTGTAGGGGATAAAAATCAAATTACAAAACTTATCACCTGTGTCTAACAGAAATTTTCTTTACATATAAAATCTAATCTGAAATTTCTTGCACATATCTTAAACAATACCTGCTACACTTACTGTAACTGTAGTTTCTAAAACTGAGAACTGATGAACAGAACAATAAAGTAACACAGTATTACATGTTCTTAAAGATTTGATTATGCTCCCTAGAGACTGTTTATGGAAGAAAAGAAAAACTCATCTAAGCTGTAATTAATTAGAAAGGTAAATTATCTACACATTTTATTTTCCAAGCATTACATTTAATTCAGGTTTTACTTAAGTAATTCGACCTTAAATCAAGCCCATTATGGAGAGAACAATTTCCATTAGTATGCTAAAAAATTTTATCCAGTCATTCAACAAATATTTTACTAAGCACTACTAGTACTGTGTGCCAGACTCTGAATTTTTAGGGAAACAATGAATCTCTGTAGTATCTGCCTTGTGAGTAACCTGAGCTTTGTCTGGATTTTTGTGCTATCAAATAAATGGATAATGGGGAAAAAAATGTAAGAACCTAGACAGTTAACAAGTTAATTTCATATGTAGATCTAAAATTAAAGTTATTTGTGTATGTTCAAATGGCCCGTGCAAAAACAGGACAGAGTTAGTAAAGAAAATGCCCACATTTTTATTTCTATAATTAATTATAAACATTTTAAATAAAATGTACCTGCAAATAGAATGAGTAGCTACAGGCATATTTACATTAAATCTTTTATTACTTAATAAAAAGAGACCATCATCTGAAGTGCTAAAAAAGAAAATGAAATTTCTAATTACTCAATTGTAGAGTCAAATGCTACAATTTGCATGGGGTTGTAGAATGCTCCAAAATAAAGGAGAAAAGTGCTTAAAAGACATAATATTTAGAATGAGAACTGGTTATTAGTCAGAAATGTTTGCTGAAGTTGATTAAGTATCATCCAATCTTTTCTATAAATTAGCATGCAGCTTAAATTAATGCCTAAAAAGAATCTGATCTTAAACCTTCACAGAGTAAATGGTTCCTTCCTTTTTACCAGTATGGCTGTGTAGAGAACTTAACATTTGTTAATTAATCATAAAACAAAGTTAAAACATGGCACTTTATCCCCTTAACACTATAAAACTATAGAAACCCAAAAGAGAACAAAACATAAATGCTTTATTGCACAATCACTATAATTTTTACTATTTATACGTTATGTGCCACATACTGTAAGTGTACTAAATGCTTTACATAGAACAAAATGATAAAAGTAGGTAACTACTGTTATCCCATTTTACAGATACAGTTGACCCTTAAACAACATAGGTTTGAATACCAAGGGTCCACTTGTATGTGGAATTTTTTTTTTCAATAGTAAATACTGCAGTATTACAACGACCTGCTTCCCTGGTGGCCCAGATGGTAAACAATCTGCCTGCAATGTGGGAGACCTGGGTTCAATCCCTGAGTTGGGAAAATCCCCTGGAGGAAGGCATGGCAACCCACTCCAGTATTCTTGCCTGGAGAATCCCATGGACAGAGGATTCTGGTGGGCTACTGTCCATGGGGTCGCAAAGAATTGGACACAACTGAGTGACTAAGCACAGCACAGCACAACAACCTGCAATTGGCCGAATCCTGCAGAACCACAGATAAGGAGGAACCATACATATGGAGAGCTAACTATAAATTAAACATAGATTTTCAACTGATTGGAGGGTCAATGGAGTTCAACTGTCAACTCCATGAGAAATGGAGGTTTAGTGAGGCTGAATAAGCTAAAAACAAAAAGAGCTGCAATAATAACCCAGATGTTATTGTTTAGTTGTTAAGTCGTGTCCTGCTCTTTTGCAACCCCATGGATAGTAGCCCTCCAGACTCTTCTGTCCATGGGATTCCCCAGGCAAGAATACTGGAGTGCGTTGCTATTCCCTTCTCCAGGGGATCTTCCCAACCCAGGGATCGAAGCCAGGTCTCCTGCACTGCAGGCAGATTCTCTCTGTCTGAGCCACCAGGAAAGCCCAATATGCATCATATATAGATTTCATAACAGAAAAAGGAAAACCATAATCACATATTCTGAGACTAAATTCAATATAGTACAATTGGGGAGCTTAAAAAAACAAATCAAAGCTACAGGAAAGCCAGAAACAAAACAAAAAATAAAACAGAGAGCAAGACAAAACGATATGAGGTTAGACTAAAGAATTAAAAGGAACCAAAAACTATAGGATCTTTTAACTCATAACCAGTAGTTCATGGTAAAGAATCCACCTAAAAAGCAAGAGATTTTCCCGGGCCAGGAAAATCCCCTAGAGAAAGAAATGGGAACCCACTCCAGTATTCTTGCCTAGGAAATCCCATGTACAGAGGCGCCTTGGCAGGCTATAGTCCATGGAGTCACAAGAGTCAAACATGACTTTACGACTAAACAACAGTGGTATCTAATCATAATGTTAAGGCACTGAAGAGGCAGGAAATGATCCACTTCATTGTTTTTTAAAACAAGGTATGCCTACATTATCAAAACATGCAGAATAATTAAAAAGAGAATTAAGCATGTAGAAATGTTAAGTTAAAGCAAAACTTTCAGACCAATACATATGATGTCATTTATGTTGGGGGAAAAAACCCTACAGTCTTGGTATCAATGAATATAAATGGATAGAAGAAAAAGATACAGAAAATATCTAACAAACTTAATAGCAGCTACATAGTTGGGCAACTTACAAAATGTATACAATCACAATTTACTTATATAAGTACAAAAAAACTGAAAGAATGAAAACAAGAGAGACCACATTTAGAACACAAATAATTATTATAAAACTATTAAAAACATTTTCTTTAATAAATTGATCTTCATTTACTACACATATTTGGATAGTCAAATCATCAAAATTACTTATTAGTTCTTTATAAAATTCATTAAAAACTCCTTTAAGAACTTCTCTAGAATTTATGCTTCAAAGAACCAGTATAATTTATTACTTTTATAATAAAATGTACCATTTCCATCTGTATTAACCTAGTAAAATGAAGTATATTAATTGCTAACCCCTCACACATTCCAGTTAAGTAGCTCTTACAGCATAACAAAGTTGACAGAATTATCATTCAGAATCAGCACCCAGCTCTTCACAAAAAATAAAAGTATTCTTTTGACCAAAAAGATGGGTTTGAGAGACAAGGAGAAAACAGTATTTTAAAAGTTTGACTTTGGATAGAAAATTTAATGAATAAGAATAGTAAGTCAATCTTTGACGATTCTATTTCAATCAGTAAAATCATAAACCAAAGCTTTTTTAAAGACTCAAACTGGCATTAAGTTGTAGCAGGTACAAGAAGAATTTCCACTTCCTCATTCTTTAAACATCTTTCTCCAAAGTCATCTTTTAAAACACTGTTCAAGCTTCTCAAAAGACAGTTATTTACACCATCTTCAACTACAAAACACATCTAAACCACAAAGGACATATGACTTTGTGAATATAATAAACATTCTCTCAATCAAGAGTAAACATGAGACACTTTAATCATAACAAGCAAGAGGAGGCTGAGAAGACAAAGGAGCTGTAACTGGACAAAGAAACAGGAATTAGGTGACTTTGTTGGAATTCTAGATGTGTCCAAAGAGATTACTGCAACAGGTGAGCACCTGGAATAAAAATGAAAAAAAAAAAAGTAACAGGAAGACAGTGCCACACCCCACCTACAGTGACTGCGCCGGTGTTTTGGTCTCACCACTCCAGTGAAATAAATGGCTCTTCTCAACATCACCAAGATCAAGCCCTGAGCTTTTGGAGTGGGAGCACTGACTCCAAGATCCTAGACTATCAGAGAATCCACCCTAGGGAGTATCAAATAGTGAGAACTCCCACAAAGGAAACCACAAGTATTCCTTGTAAGGAAAACCCAAGTATTAAATGATACATTAGATGAGATGGATCTCATTGATGTCTTCAGGACATTCCATCCAAATACAGAAGAATACACCTTCTTCTCAAGTGCACATGGAACAGTCAATTTATTAGAAAATTGAAATAATTATCAATCATCTTTTCTGACACAACACTATGAGACTAGCTATCAATTACAAGAAAAAAAAACCTGTAAAAAACACAAACACACTGAGATTAAACAATACATTTCTAAATAACCAACAGGTTACTGAAGAAATCAAAAGGGAGATCAAAAAATTTCTAGAAACAAATGACAGTGAAATCACGACAACTCAAAACCTATGGGATGCAGCAAAAGCAGTTCTAAGAGGGAAGTTTACAGCAATACAATCCTGCCTCAAGAAACAAGAAAAACATCAAATAGACTAACTTTACACCTAAAGCAACTGGAAAAGAAGAACAACAACAAAAAAACAAAATTAGCAGAAGGAAATAAATCATAAAGATCAGAGCAGAAATAAATTAAAAAGAAATGAAAGAAACAATAGTAAAGATTAATAAAACTAAAAGCTGGTTCTTTGAGAAGATAAACAAAATTGACAGCCCTTTAGCCAGACTCATCAAGAAAGACAGAAGAATCAAATCAACAAAATTAGAAAAGAAAAAAGAGAGGTTACAACAAACAATGCAGAAATACAAAGGATTATAAGAGACTATTATGAATAACTATATGGCAATAAAATGGATAACCTGGAAGAAATGGACAGATTCTTAGAAAACTTTAATCTTCCAAGAATGAACCAGGAAGAGGCAGAAATTATGAACAACCCAATTACAAGCACTGAAACTGAAGCTGTGATCAAAAATCTCCCAAAAAACAAAAGCCCAGGACCAGATGGCTTCACAGGAGAACTCTATCAAACATTTAGAGAAGAGCTAACGCCTATCCTTCTAAAACTCTTTCAAAAAATTGCAGAGGGAGGAACACTTCCAAACTCATTCTACAAGGTCACCATCACCCTGATACCGAAACTAGACAAAGACAGCACGCAAAAAGAAAACTACAGGCCAATTATCACTGATGAATATAGATGCAAAAATCCTCAATAAAATTTTAGCAAACAGAATTCAACAACACATCAAAAACCTCATACACCATGATCAAGTTGGGTTATTCCAGGGATGCAAGGATTCTTCAACATACACAAATCAATCAATGTGATACATCATATTAACAAATTGAAAGATAAAAACCATATGATAATCTGAATAGATGCAGAAAAAGCCTTTGACAAAATTCAGAAGCCATTTATGATCAAAACTCTTCAAAAAATGGGCCTAGAAGAAACCTACTTTAACATAGTAAAGGCCATATATGATAAGCCTACAGCAAACATTATTCTCAACGGTGAAAAACTGAAAGCATTCCCCCTAAGATCAGGAATAAGACAAGGGTGTCTACTTTTGTCACTATTATTCAACATAGTTCTGGAAGTCCTAGCTACAGCAGAGAAGAAAAAGAAATAAAAGGAATTCAGGTCAGAAAAGAAGTAAAGCTCTCATTGTTTGCAGGTGACATGATACTGTACATGAAGTGAAGTGAAGTCGCTCAGCTGTGTCCCACTCTTTGCGACCCCATGGACTGTAGCCTACCAGGATTCTCAGTCCATGGGATTTTCCAGGCAAGAATACTGGAGTGGGTTGCCATTTCCTTCTCCAGGGGATCTTCCCGACCCAGGGATCAAACCCAGGTCTCCCGCATTGTAGGCAGACTCTTTACCGTGTGAGCTACCAGGGAAGCACTATAGAAAACCCTAAAGATAGTATCAGAAAATTACTAGAGCTAATCAGTGAATTTAGCAAAGTTGCAGGATACAAAATCAATACACAGGAATCACTTGCATTTCTATACACTAACAATGAAAAATCAGAAAGAGAAATTAAGAAATCAATCCCATTCACCATTGCAACAAAAGATAAAATATCTCTAAGAATAAACTTACCTAAGGAGACAAAAGAACTGTACACAGAAAATTATAAGACACTGATGAAAGAAATCAAAGATGATATAAACAGATGGAGAGATATTCCATGTTCCTGGGTAGGAAGAATCAATATTGTGAAAATGACTATACTACCAAATGCAATCTACAGTTTCAATGTGATCCCTATCAAATTACCAATGGCAGTTTTCACAGAACTAGAAGAAAAAATTTCACAATTCATATGGAAACACAAAAGACTTTGATTAGCCAAAGCAGTCTTGAGAAAAAACAATGGAGCTGAAGGAATCAACCTTCCTGACTTCAGATTATACTACAAAACTACAGTCATCAAGGCAGTATGGTACTGGCACAAAAACAGAAATATAGACCAATGGAACAAGATAGAAAGCCCAGAAATAAACCCACACACCTATAGGTATCTTATTTTTGACAAAGGAGGCAAGAATATATAATGGAGCAAAGACAGCCTCTTCAATAAATGGTGCTGGTAAAACTGGATAGCTACACATAAAAGAATGAAATTAGACCACTTCCTAACACCACACACAAAGATAAACTCAAAATAATTAAAGACCTAAATGTAAGACCAGAAACTATAAAACTTTTAGAGGAAAACACAGGCAGAACACTCAATGACATAAATCAAAGCAAGATCCTCTATGACCCACCTCCTAGAGTGATGGAAATAAAAACAAAAGTAAACAAGTGGGACCTGATTAAACTCAAAAGCTTTTGCACAGCAAAGGAAACTATAAGCAAGGTGAAAAGACAACCCTCAGAATGGGAGAAAACAATAGCAAATGAAACAACTGACAAAGGATTAATTTACAAAATATACAAGCAGCTCATACAATTCAGTGCCAGAAAAGCAAGCAACTCAATCAAAAGTGGGAAAGAGACCTAAACAGAAATTTCTTCAAAGAAGACAGACAGATGGTTAACAAACACATGAAAAGATGTTCAACATCGCTCATTATTAGAGAAATGCAGATCAAAACTACAATGAGATAGCACTTCACACCAGTCAGAATGGCCATCATTTCAAAAAGTGTACAACAATAAATGCTGGAGAGGGTGTGGAGAAATGGGAACACTCTTGCACTGTAGGTGGGAATGTAAATTGATACAGCCACTATGGAAGATGGTATTGAGATTCCTTAAAAAACTAGGAATAAAACCACCATATGATCCAGCAATCCCACTCCTAGGCATAAACCCTGAGGAAACCAAATTGAAAAAGACACATTTCCCATTGTTCACTGCAGCACTATTTACAACAGCTAGAGCATGGAAGCAGCCTAGATGTCCACCGACAGATGAATGGATAAGGAAGTTGTGGTACATATACACAGTGGAATATTACTCAGCCATAAAAAGGAACACATTTGAGTCAGTTCTAATGAGGTGGATGAACCTAGAGCCTATTATACAGAGTGAAGTAAGTCAGAAAGAGAAAGATAAATGTCTTATACTAATGTATATATACGGAATCTAGAAAAATGATTCTGAAGAATTTATTTGCAGGGCAGCAATGCAAAAACAGACACAAAGAATAGATTTATGGACATGAGGAGAGGGTGACACGTATGGAGAGAGTAACATGGAAACTTACATTACCATATGTAAAACAGATAGCCAATGGGAATTTGCTGTATGTCTCAGGAAACTGAAACAGGGGCTCTGTGTCAACCTAGAGGGGTAGGATTGGGAAGGAGATGGAAGGGAGGTTCAAAAGGGAGAGGATATATGTATAACTATCTATGGCTGATTTATGTTGAGGTCTGACAGAAAATAACGAAATTCTGTACAGCAATTATCCTTCAATTAAAAAATAAATAAATTAAAAAGAGTAAACATAAGATAAAATTACTAAATACCAACATCTAGATTCTTTAAATTTCCTCAGAGCAAGGCTGTGTCAGAAAAAAAAAAAAATCTATTAATTAATGCACATGTGCTCAAAGCCTGCAGGTAAAATCATTACGTGTTAGGGTTCAGACTAACTCCAGCTCGATAGGAGCAATTCTACTGGAACCTTCCTAATCAGAAACAGCATAAATGATGAATCCTCTTATTTCTAAAAAAAAATACAAGAGTCACTGTGCTGCTCAATGATGAGAGCAATGGTTAACTTTCCCATCAGTTTAAATAAGACCTACTCTCCTCTGTTGACGGCAACAATTGGTGATCTTACTGTTGATAACTGATAATAGGTAATTTAGAATACAAATTAAACAGCACTCAGTCTGACCTTGAAAAAAGCCCAAACTTATGCTCGCCTGTCCTTCACTATCTCCCGGAATTTGCTCAGATTCATGTCCATTGAGGGCATGATGCTATCTAACCATCTCATCCCTATCCTTCTATGTTAATAAAATTAATCTTCAATATTATCATTATACTTTTCCCAGAGTTTTTTTCTTTTAAAAATAAATAAAATCTTATCAGAGTAAGAAAATTATTTCAGTGAATAGTAAACAATAAAACCACTGACTCATTCCACCAGCTAAGTGACTAATTTGCAGACGTCAAACTCCAAGTCATGTAAATGCCTTGTAGTAACTCATTTTGAATCCATGCCTCTGCAAGACAACAAACAACTACATGTTGTGAGCCTTTATGGTTTAAAGATGATTAAAGCAATTCTCAAGGAGCTAATACAGACAAAATTATGATAACATGATGTGTAACAGACCTTGGCTTTCAAAAAGTAAACCATGTGTCGTGTCTTATGCCAGGTGTTTTCAGGTGCATCTCTCATTTAAATGTCTACCACAAATCTAAACCACAATATAAACCACCACCAGTAACCAGCATTTCTTAAGCAACAACTAGGTGCCAATACTTTCAGTGCTCTATATACTGTATCTAATTAATTAAATGTTCACAGCAACACTGTGATATAGTTATTTCCATTTTAAAGATAAAGAAACCAAAATACTAGTAAGTGGCTGGACTATGATTCAAACTCAGGCCAGCTTAGCCCATAAGCTGGTACTTTAAAATTCTCTAATTTCTGCCACTTAACAGGTGCAATTAAGTCATTATGGCAAGGGAGCTTTTAGGGATGATGGAAACGTTCTAAAATTATTGTGCTGATGGTTACACAATTCTACAAATTTACTAAAAATTGTTGAATTGTACACTTAAGTAAATTTTACAGCATGTAAATTATACTTCAATAAAGCTGTTTAAATAGCCATTAAAGGCTTTTTATAAAGTCATAGTTTTAAATTTTAATGTAGTAATTAAAAAATATAAAGATACCTTTCAGACTGTTCTATAAGCACAGCAATAATACTAGTAGTTAATATTTCAGTCACTAAGTCATGTCCGACTCTTGTGATGCCATGGACTGTAGCCTGCCAGGTTCCTCTGTCCATGGGATTTTCCAGGCAAGAATACTGGAGTGGGTTGCCATTTCCTTCTCCAGGGGATCTTCCTGACCTGGGAACTGAACCCAGGTCTCCTGCATTGCAGGCAGATTCTTTACTGACTGAGCTACAAGGAAATAGCTAACTTAAAGAAATAGCTAAATTATACTGCTTTGAAGATTTCATTAAATATATTACAAACTGACATTTAAAATTTTTTTTTAAAGTTATTACCATCTCTTCTATTAAGGTTCATTTTATGTGTGTCTGAGTTAGAGAGAGAAATAAGAAAATTAAAATTCCTCAAGTATCTATTCTAGCCTGGTCACTCTTCAGAAGCATTATAATACCCATTTTATAGGTAACTCTTAATCTTCAGCAGCATTAAGTAACTTGCCCAAAGCTAATAAATTGTTGAGCTGAGACTAACGCAGTTCTTATGTGAATTCACAGTGTAAGTTACCTAGAGCAAGATATTACATCAAACAAACAAAACCTTATTGTCTGTAAGAAGAAAATCCTGGATCTCCTTCCACTCCGCCCTACCCTATGAAATGAGTTTAATTATTATTTTTGGCCTTAATTTGCCATTTGCCTGGGACATTTCCATAGCAACCAATAAACAGGGCAACATCAGAGAAGAGAAAATTTTTAACTATCTTGAAAAGTGATGCTAAGAGCAGAAAATAAAAACAAAAAGAAGAAAAATAAATGAAGGTTTAGTATAATACCACTGAGTGTTATAATTCTCAGCAGAATATTAATTAATTCACATATAAAACAGTGTGAGATTTCTGAAGGCTTAAGGTTTCTCCAGCACTAACAACCTGTGAAGACCCAATTTTGACTGTAAAAATACTTCTTCCCAAAATAAACAAACTGAATTGTAACTTTATATTGTACACAACATCCTAGATATAAATAACTTAATATGCTAATGTTAGTGCAAATATAGACAAATTCTTAGGAACGGTATAAAGAGAAGGTCTTCTGACTTAAGAGGACGAACAGGCCTGGAAAATAGAACTTGATAAAAAGGGTTGAGAAAGCTGCAAAGGGCTAATTTAGGTGGCTTATTTTCCCAGTGTTCAGAGGGACAAAAACAAACACTTCTACTTCCAATGTAAAGCCAAATTTAGATGAAGAAATAGTAAGGAAGGGTAAAGCCATTCACAGAGAAGTTGCCTGATCAAGCTGAAACACTACAAGTGAAGGACAGCTACTAACTTTGGGTATATACTTTGAAGCTTCAGGTTTCTATTCTATACAGCAAAGTTCTACACTGAGTGTAAAATGTGCTCCACAAGAGGTCATTAGAGTTATTACAGAGGTGGTGAAATAAAAAGGCCAAAGTCAAAAGCATCATCTTAAAAGAGAGCTGTGAAGTAGTAGGCAGGGAAACTTATCTGTCATAGCAAAATATCAAAGAGTTATTTTTTTTAGTTTGCATTAATATTCTGCTGAAGATTACATACGTCCTCACCATTTAATGGTGGCCCAAACATCAAAGAATAATGAGAATAACCAAAGTCAGATATATTTTGGAATATGTCAATGCATTTTGGTTGATCTGTTATCTTGTTAACTGCTTTCAAATTAATTGTAGATGTCTGAAACTTGTTTTCTTTGTGAAAATTGATGTCTTCTTAATAATAACACTTCCTAAAAAACAGTAACTAAACCAACACCAAGAACAATGCACAGAAACTGTTTTGAGCCCTTTCTGTATGTTAATTCATTATACTTGAAAAATTAAATATCCTTTAAAAAAAGGAAAATAAGCTTAAAGAAAGAAAAAAACCTGAAGTCTCCTTAATTAAGACTCTTTTTATGCCATAAAGATAACTCACTTATCTTTTGAAATCTGTCCTCCTGCTAAAATAATGGCTCCTTTTTATAAAGGAAGTTTACTCCTGCTGTCCCCAGAAGTTATTTTGAGACACAATGACAAATCTGATTGGCAAGTCCTCAATAATCTTGAATGTAAGGGAAAATGTTCACTATAAAAAAAAATTAACTTGTGTCTAATAAATTTATATTCCAGATTGTTAAATATTAATTTATAAAACTCCTGAGGAATTCAGTAAATTGAGACATTTTAAGGCATAACACTGTTTCTTCAATGTATCCTAATTTATTAGTTCTTTCCTTGCTTATATGGAAGCATTTAAGCTTAAATCTTTGTGAAAAACACTAAAAAACAAAACAAAACAAAACAAATTTACTTCTATCTCCACAGTGTTATAAGTAAAAAAAAAAAAAAAGTAACTCAATCCCTGTGCCTGTCTTCTGGTCTCTGTTCTCTTCTCCCTCACCTTTGAGTTTTCAAACTATCACTTTATCCCAACCACTATTAGTGTATCAACAATCTTCTTATGAAATTCAACAGTCACATCTCAATCCTTATCTTCTTTCTTTCTATACAGTGTTTAGTAATGTTAACCAATTTGGGCTTCTATAATGGCATACTTTCTAGGTATTCCACTCATTAGCAGGCCACTCCTTACATGTCCCTTTTGAGGGCTTCTCCTTCTCTGCCCATCCTTGGAATATATTCCGTTCTTCAGAATTCCTTCCTTAGTTTTCCTCTCTACAAAATTTCCCCAAGTGATTTCATCTGCTTTCAGGTTTTGACTACCAACTGGATGCTTATGACTTCCAAAATTTCAGGCCACTGTCCTGAGTGCCAGCATCATATAACCAGTTGACTACTAGTCATCCATGTCCAACTGGGGTCTCAAACAATCTCAACCATACCAAATCTTTTGTTCCCTATGTTAATGACAAAGTGACATACCTGTTGAGAGAAGCATGAGAAATCACCCTTCACTACTCACTTTTCCTCAAACCTGCTCTCCCCTCAACTAACAAGCGTCATGTTCCATTCATTTTATTTCCTCAGTGTTTTTTGAAAATTTTCCATCCATTCTTAAATCCTTACTTTAGGCTGCCAATATCTCTTACCGGGATTGCTGTGACAATTTCTTAGGTCCATGTTAAAAGTATCCTCAACAGAGCAGGTTCTTTAAAATCAGAGAATGTCTTGGGCTTCCCCTCGTCCCCTTTCTTGCTATCTTCTCTATAGTTTTAATACAGAAGAAGCCAGCTAATATACAGTAGCAAACATATAAAGCTGGAATATTTATGCTTTCACCAACAGAAAGTCAACTGAATTAATAGAAAGCTGCTAGAGAAGAAACCTAGGGCTTTACTATCCAAAGTATCATGTACAGATAAACAAGGATAGATAAGACTTGAATAACACTATAAATCAACTAGACTTAAAAGACATCCATAGAATGCTCAACACAACAGAACTCTTTAAGTGTTTATGCTTACGAGACATTCTCCAAGATAGACCATAAGCTAGATGATAAAACAAGTCTCAGTAAGCTTAAAAGGATTGAAATCATAAACATTATAGTCTCTGCATATAATGGAATGAAATTACCGACAGAAAAAAACTTAAACTCACAAATATAGGATAATTAAACAACATACTGCTAAATAACCAATAAGTCAAAGAAGAAATCAAAAGGGAAATTAGAAAATATTTTGCAATGAATGAAAATGAAGACGCACCATATCAAAATTCATGGGCTTCATCCAAAGCAAGGCTTAGATGGATATTAATAGCTTTAAGTGTCCATATTAAAAAGGAAGAAAGTCTCAAATCAATAATCTTACTTTCCCACCTTAAGACATTGGGGAAAAAAGATATCTAACACCAGTAACATGATGACAAATTCTCTGTGGCCAAAATACAAGTTTTGAATTTAATACTGTCAAGTAATGCCAATTTTAGATGATTTCTTCCCTAAATACTACAAAAGAGAAACTTATAAACAAAAGACATTAAAAACGTAAAAACCCAAGTATTCTAATATCCCAAACAGTTTAATATTAGTTAGTTTATGAGGTGTAAATGCAATTTTAAAAAATCTTGACAGTTCCTTTTTACAATGAATATACACATTTCAACTTGGAAGAGTACACACATTTCAACTTGGAAGAGGGAGGTAGAGAGATACTTCAAGGCTGATGTACCCAAATATAAAATCTAGGTTTTTGTTTGATTATTTTAAGAAGACAACTTATAAGCAATCGAGTCTTAACATCAAAGCTAGCAAATAATAGAGGAAAAAATTCTCAACTGTATCTTTCAGAGGGCCTCTGGGACACCACTTATTAGTAGCAAGTTATGCTGGCATTCCTATCTTTGAAGGAGATTATCACAGGTTCAGGTAATAAGTGAGCAATATGACAAACCCAGACAGCATACTAAAAAGCAAAGACAGCTCTTTGCCGACAAGATCTATAAACTCAAAGTTACAGCTTTTCCAGTAGTCATGTATAGATGTGAGAGTTGGACCCTAAAGAAGACTGATAGCCGAAGAAGTGATGCTTTTGAACTATGGTGCTAGTCTCTTAAGAGTCTCATGGACTGGAGATCAAACCAGTCAATCCTAAAGAAAATCAACCTTGAATAGTCATTGGAAGGACTGATGCTGAAGCTGATGCTCCAATACTTTGGCCATGTGAGCTGATTCACTCTGATACTGGGAAAGAATGGGGGCAAAAGAAGAGGGCGGCGGAGGATAAGATAGCATCATCAACTCAATGGACATGAATTAGAGCAAATTTCAGGAGATAGTGAAGGGTGGGGAAATCTGGCATAATGCAGTCCATGGGGCTGCAAAGAGTTGGACATGATTTAGCAACTGAACAACAACATAAGCAAATGGAAATTTAAAGGAATGACAAGTTATAAAATGATAATAGAATTTATGATGGGTCAAAATATTCTAAAAACTTAAAGTGCCTTATTTTTTAATCCTCATTAATAACCTTGCAAAATATTATTACAACTTTGAGAAAATCAGGGCTCAGATTAAGCAATGTTCTTTACATCTCACAGCCGCCAAGGGTTGAGATTCCAACCTGGTTTATTTAACTTTACTCTTAAAAAACTTTTCCCTTAGGTTTTTTAATCATTTACTGTGACAGTCTGCAAAGATGGCCACAGTTCCTCCCATCCCTTTAGCTATACCCCTTTGTAATTTGACTTTGCTGTTCTTTCTATCAAGAAAGAGAATCTTTCCCCCCACTTTGAATCTGGGTGACCTTGGCTTACTTTGAAAACTGTAGTTGAATATAGCATTAGTGATGTTTGTAGAGCTCCAGACAGAACATAAGCCTCAAGAAACCTTGCAACTTTCCACTCTTGCTGTCTTGGAACATGGTGCCACTATGTGAGGGGACTTGAGCTAGACCTGAGATGAGACCAACAGAACAGAGAAAAATTGTTCAGACCCCTAGAACAATCAGCCCCGGTTTTAGCTGCCAGATGACTGAAGCTGCATACCTAACCTCAGAGACCAACAGCAGAACCACCTGCAGCTAACTAGCTCCAAGCACTAACTCACAATTATAAGCAAATAGTTGCTGTTTTAAGCCACTCTAAATTTTGGAGTGGTTTGTTACTCAGCAATAGATTATCTGATTGTTTATACAGTCAAGATACAATTTTACATTTATAAATTTCACTACAGCCTTTTGAGAAAAGAGTAATACTGAATATAATATTCATACTAGAATCTAAAAGTTTCCCTCAGCTGAATTACAAACTTTTAATAAAGTGAATCTCTTCTTTTTATAAGGCCTAACAATTACCAATATATTTAAGTATCTTCACAAACACCACATGCCTAAATTTAGCTTCTTATTCTTGCAGCATAAATTATCAGTAACTGAGGGGAAGAGCACTCAAGTGTACCAAAATGGTGATATTTTCAAAGCACAGCATGAACAACAAACCCTTAGACTTAACAATATGTACTACTTAGGCTTAATTTAAATCTATCTGAACCTTTGTGTTCTATTCCAACCTAATATATTTAAATTGTCATCTATGTAACAGTCCTCCATGTTGATGTGCCAGAGCAGCATTATCAACTCTTATTGAAAGTGATTCAAATACTCCCAAGTTAGGTGTTATTAGTCTTCACTGGTACAATCTAAAGGCCTAACCTTCCTTACCAGCATCACCTTGGTCATCTTCAGCAAGTTATACTTGCCTTCACCCACCTATAACTACCTTCACGTACTCCCTCAATCTTTCCCCCCTCTATCCCAAAACTGTGTGTGGCAGGGGTGGGATCTGGGTGCTAAGCACTTACAAACCATCTCATTTAATCCTCCAACAACCTTCTGATCAGGTTATAGCAACTTCTATTATTTCTTTGGAAGAGAACCACAAAGCATATTTTATTAGAATATTTCACTGAGAAATAATAAGGGGACTAAAACACAAAGTGAATTTTAATTTTATAAATATTTTAAGATAATTAATATATTGAAATATATATACATAAAAGGTATACAGACAGAGTGTTCAGCTCAGTGAATTATCAAAGTGAGCGTACCTATATATCCCGCCCTTCCCAGAAAGCCCCCTCACTATCCTTCTCAATCATTATCTCTTTATTCTTGTCAGAGGCCACTGCTATCCTAACTTCTAATACTGTACACTAATTTTAACTATTTTAAAATTCTATGTAATGAAGTCATCAGCATGTGTTTTCTATTTTGGCTTCTTTCATTCAACATATTTGTTAAGATTGTTCTTCCTACATTTACATTATTAAACTATTACAAAACATTCCAGTTAAACTACAATTAGAAAGCAAACCTTCACGAACTCATTTTTGGAGTACTGATGATATTTGGATTTTGAATGAAGCAAACTTCTGGTGCTGAACTAGACGGAAAATACCAGGTATCAAACAACAAAACTGGAGAACAAAGAATTCCCTCTTTACTCAAGAAAACAAAGCAGCACATGTGTCAGACTAGTAGCCCTAGGCCTTTACTTTTACTTATTTCTTCATTTTTTATTTTTTTTATTTATTTTTTTTTTATATTATTTCTTCATTTTTTTTCCTGAGGGAGCTTGTGTCCTAGACTTCCTGTGGAACTTCATAGCTACCATAGGGCTCTGACTGAGTCCAGAACTGGGCAGCAAAGAAAAAACAAGCAGATGTATTCAGAATAGGTAAGCTTCAAATGCAACGTGCTTCTTTGCAATGGGTGGGTGATACTTAGTGTACACTCTGACCTAGGGAATCTTTGTGTTAAAGATATAACCTATTTAATAACAGCAAAATAACAATAACATTAGTATTATTAAAATGTCCCCATAATCTACTGGCCAAGGGCTAAGGACATTTTTATCACTGTTTATTTTAGCGAAATATGCCTGAAAGAATTCATACTATTTCCAGAACACAAAGTCACAAGGATATTCAACTGCACATATTTGAAAAAGAATGTTTAAAAAAAAAAAAGTATAGATTCATTTTCCACTTTAGAACTATTTCTAGACTGTTAATCTCAGGCGAATTTTATTTTGAAGAGTTTAAAAGAATGAACCAATTGCTACATGGAGTCCAAACCCAGAAGCCTATAGCTACAATGTATCTTATTTACATATATCAAGTGGTTTGAAAAAGGCATATAAATTGTAAAAAGATATTTTGCTGTTCCCAAGCAGTAGCTACTGTTAGAGAACCTACTGATTTGTTACTACTGTATCAGAATTAAACACAAAACATTTCCTCCAAAATAGGTAACAATGATCTCCGAGGGAATAAATACAGGCTTAGGTCTGTGCAGTGTGTGCAACAGACAACAGAGGATAAAAGGATGGGATACGCCATACCACTGTGGGTTATACAATAAACAAATCTAATTTTATACTCTATTCTTTCATAAAATAGGGGCCTCCTTTCTTATCTTAAATTGCGAACAATTTGTTCCTCTCCCAATCCTGAACTTTCTCCCTATTTCCCTACACATATTACTATGTGAATTCCCTTAGGGAGGGCCGTAGTTGATTACCTTATTTACAATGGACCCCTCAACCCTAATCATACTACAACCACAACGATAGATGCTTCCCATCTCATTCCTGATTAATTTTTCTCCAGAATACTTCTCACCATTCAATATGCTGTTTCTCTTATTTTGCTACAGTGTGGAACTGTCACTAGTAAAATTTAAGTTCCATGAAGACTGGGATTTCTGTTCGTTTCTATCTCTCATCGTTTTTGAGTATATTTTATGTGCCAGGCACTATTCTAAATTTTACATGCATTATCTCACTTAGTCCTCACAATGACCCTATTAGATATGAGATATCATTATATCTTATTACAGTTGAAGAAACTGAGCACAAATGTTAGGTAATATGCACAAGGTCACATGGTAATTAACTTGTCCCTATTTTTTTAAACTGGTAATTCCTTCTGTAGCCTTTGTTTCTTTAGTTACCTCACTACACAACTTGACACTCAATGTACACACCTAGTAATCTGGTAAGCATCCTAGATTCCATCCACTTCTACCTTCATTAAAAATTTTATATTACTGCCACATCTGTATCTTCCTTTCTATCTCTCCTTCCATGATTGAAGGCTGTATTCATTCATTCATTCAAAAATTATTTATTGAGCACTGACCATGTGCCACACAGTGTCTTAGGATCTGAATATGTAGTTCCTGAGTGAAACAAAGTCCCTGCTCTCATACAGGATATATATAGTCTCTCTCACCTGGACCACACAGTAACCTTCTAAATGATCTGTCTCCAGCTTTGTCTTCCTTCACCCTCCTCACAGCAGCTGGTCATTCACTTATGGTTTTCTTCTATGACCAAAAAAGAAAGCAATAAAAAAAAGGACATAACTTGAAAGATCCTCTTTCACAAGAGGATATCAAAATGGCCAATAAGTGTATAAGATGCTTATTTTTTTTTTTTTTTAAAGATGCTTATTAAAGAGTCATCACGAGGGGAGTTTAAAGTAAAGTGGCAATGAGAAACTATACCTAGCAGAATGGCTAAAAAAAAAAAAAAAATCTGACAGTACCACGTATTACAGACTATATGAGCATGCAAAATTCTCATACAATGCTGCCAGCAGTGTGAACGGGTACATTTGGAAAACTGGCAGTATCCTCTTAGACTAAACAAAAGCCTACTAATGACTCCCAAATTTCACTGCCAGAGGAATGACTACATATGGCTACCAAAAAACATATGCAATAATGTTCATAACAGCTTTACTCAAAAAATGCCAAAAACAGACTGTAAACAATCCAAATGTTCATAAACAGTAGAGTGGATAAACTGTGACAATTTCATACAATGGAATACTATACAGCAAAAATAAAAATAGAACTGATCTACTGTTATATTTAACATGGCCAATTTTCAGAGATACTATAATCAACAAAGCCAGATACAAAATAGCACCTTCTGCAGGATTCAGTTTATAGAAGGAGCAAAAAGAATATATGATGTACGACTTTGAAGCAAAACAGACTATGGTGCTAGAAGTGAGAATTTACTCTTGGGAAAGCTGGGAAACACTGGGGAGGGGAAAGAGTAGAAAGAATTCTTGGGTGCCAGAAACACTGAACATCTTGATCTGGATGGTGGTCACACAAGTGCATATACGTAAAAGGTCATCAAGATGTACACCTGTGGTTTTTGCCCTTTACTGGGTGTGTTTTGTACCTCAAACATAAAAACATAAACAAAAAAACACAGCTCTTCGATGATGCCTTAGCAGAACCGATCCCAACTGCTTGAACACGTCATACAAGATCCCTGGGATGTGGTCCCTACCTACCTCTCCCTCTCCAGCTTTATTTTTCATCACCATCTGCCTCAGGTTTTATATTTTAGCAACAAAAGTATGAACATTTCCCCAAACACAACATATGCTTTTTCACCCTAGGTCTTGTCTGGCTCAAATAAGTCAGGGATGTTAAACCCCTATTCACCCTTTAAGTCTCATTCAATTCAGGAAACTCAAGAAATCTCTTTCAAGTCCAGGGTATATTAGGTTGCCCTTCTGATGGCTCCAATACATTCTAAACTTTATCTATAGGAGAAAATCCACATTGTTGTATACTGCAGTAGGCCATTTCATTGTTGTTTAGTTGCTCAGTTGGTCTCTTTGTGATCCCATGGACTATAGGCCACCAGACTCCTGCCCATGGAACTTTCCAAGCAAGAATGCTGGAATGGGTCACCATTTCCTCCACCAGGGGATCTTCCCAACCCAGGGATTAAACCCACATCTCCACGTCTTCTGAATGACAGGCAGATTCTTTATCACTGAGCCACTGGGGAAGCTGCTGTATGGCACATATTTGCTCAATAATTTTTAAATGATGAAAAATACCACTACCTGATTGTGGCATGTTTCATATTTCTAAAGATAGTGCTGGACAAGTCACATGAAAGGTAAGAGTGCAGAATATATCACATTGGTTCTATTTTTTTTAATGCTGGTACTTAATATTTAGAAGAAAGTATGCCTCCAAAACTAACCACAGTCTTAAAAATATCTATAAATGAGGTAAAGCTAAAACTGAAGTAACAGATTAAAAAGTTAAGGATAAAGAAGCTAATCTGAAAAGGCGATATATTGTGTGACCCCAGCTATACAATGTTAGGTTCCACATAAACATACGAAAAGAGTCATGTGCGACTCTTTGCGACCCCGTGACTATAGCCTACCAGGCTCCTCCGTCCATGGGATTCTCCAGGCAAGAATACTGGAGTGGGTTGCCATTTCCTTCTCCAGGGGATCTTCCCAACCCAGGGATCAAACCTGCGTCTCCTGCATTGCCGGCACACGCTTTAACCTCTGAGCCACCAGGAAAGCCCATGTGAAAAGATAGGTCACATCATATGTTATCAGGGAATGCAAATTAAAACAATAAAACACCACTACACACTATTAGAATGGCCAAAATCTGGAACACAGACAACTCAAATGTTGACAGAGATGTGGGGCCAACAGGAACTCTAATTCATCGTGGATAGGAAGGCAAAATGGGCCAATTAACTTGGAAGACAATTTGGCAGTTTCTTACCATACAATCCAGCAATCACTCTCCTTGATATTTACCCAAAGGAGCTGAAAATTTGTATCCACGCTAAAACCTGCATGTGGATATTTACAGCAGCTTTATTCATAATTGCAAAACTTGGAAGCAACCAACGAAGACATCCACCAGTGAATGGATAAATAACTGTGGTACTGTCAGACAATGGAATATTATTCAGTTCTAAAAAAAATAAATAAATAAATGAACTACCAAGCCATGAAGAAACTTAAATGCATATTACTAAATGAAAGAATGCATATTTTACAAATCCATAGAATGTACAACAAGAATGAACCCTAACCCTAATATAGTCAAAGTTAATAACTGAATTTGAAATCTCTCAAAAATGGAGATTCAATTGATAGGACTTTGCTCCCTGTCCCTTCCTTCTCCTCTGCCACTTATCATTTTGTCATTATACAGCTGTGATGATGCTTAGTTTTATTTTAATACTCTGAATACAGTGAATTAACTAATAATGCATGTCAATCATTAGGGGAATAGGTGCTATTGCTTCAATATTTAAAGGTGTTTTCCTAATATTATGTTCTAAGCTTTGTGATATTCTAAGTTACTCTTAAATGCTTTTAAAGAGATTTAAATATTACATCTTCTATCCTAAGGATTTTCTTATTCAAAAAACCCTCTCTCTCTCCTCCTCTCCTTTCTAAAGCAGAAGAAAGAGAATAAATTGAAAGGAACTTTTGTGCCCTTACGAGTAGATTTTATCAACTGCAGACTTACATAATAAAATGACATTTCTGAAAAACTTGACTCAGGTAACGCATAACTCAACTTTTCTAAATATATGAAGAGCCTTCACATTTAAAAAAAGTTTTTAATAAATTTAAAGAGAGGCTAGATTCAAGTAAAGAGTGACAGTTTTAATCAAAACTATAATTAATGTAAAAACTGACATACAAAACATGGGTTTTAAGAGCAGTAATTACAGGGAAAGCATTTCAAAATGAAGGTTAAAATTCAGGCTTTTTTTTAATACACTACTTAAACATGCAAGACTACTACTCTTTAACAGAATGTCTCCACAAAAATGAACTTTTGAGCAAGCATAACCAGTGTACAGTGAAGGTCAGATCAAGACCATAAACAGTATGGCTATTTTCAGCAAAAGCAGAGGTACAGCTCACCCCAAAAGAAAAGCAAAAGAGACTGACACAAGGCTCTCCATTTTTCAAGCTCTGGAAACTTGAACATGATAATCTGAAGAATGTTTAAGAAGATACAGGTTCATGTGGTAACCAAATTGGATGTTACAAAGTATTTGAATAGAATATAAACTACACCAGGGAGCCAACAGAGAATTTTGGATGGCAACAATGTTCAGTTAAAATTCTATTCACTCTTACCAGCCAATTCATATTAGTACAGAAAATTAAGTTTTATTAGGCAAAGTGGGTCACACACAGAGCAAAAAAATTTTCCCATCATAACTGAATTATCAAGAAGAATCAGTGAAATAAGATAAACTTCATTTTCAAGTTCTTGTTTTTAAAAGAATTAGTATATCACTATTTATTAAATCTATAGCTATAACCTCTATAGTTTTGATATAAATCACGCAGTCCCCAATAAACTCTTCAAACATGACTGTAACTTTAAAATTATTGTAAAAGCAACCCCAACTAGTGGAAATCCCCAGAGAGAACTAGAAAAAGGAGTTCTAGATTCTGATCTAACCTCTGCCAGTTATTAGCTCTGAGACATGTTTACCTTTGATAAATATTCAAAAGGCGTAGAGAAAAAATAAAGAAAAAGATGATCTAGGTTTTAGGGACAAGAAGAGTGGAATAAAAGATGATGCCCTGATAGGAAACCACATTATAATGGACAGCATCTGGAAAGACTGATTCTTTGGGGGAGTAAAGAATTTTAAATTACGTTAAGTTTACGACTGCTGGCAGCATAAGCCAAAGCACTGAAAATGTAGGCTTACTGACAAATTGAGGCTGTGCCAAAAGGTAAATTCTCTGTGAGAGTGAATGTAAATGGAGAATCAGACTTTGGTTGGTATCAGCATTCTTCAATAGAACTTCTTGAGATGATAGAAATGTGCTATATCTGCATTTTCCAATATAGTAGCCACTAGCCACATGTAGCTACATATAGCGATGGACAGGGAAGCCTGGCATACTGCAGTCCACAGGGTCGCAAAGAGTCAGACACGACTGAGCGACTGAACTGAACTGAGCCACATGTAGCTACTGAACCCTTGAAATGTGGTTGGTGCAACTGAGGAACTAAATTTTAAATTCTGATTTTAATTCATTAAAATTTAAATTTATCCATACAACAGAGCATTATTTAGCAATAAAAAGAAATGAGCTATCAAGTCATGGAGAGACAGGGAAGAATCTTAAACATACGTTGCTAAGTGAAAGACAATCTCACCCATAGAACTGTACAATAAAAATCGTGAACTGTAAACTAAACTATGGACTTTAGTTAATAATTTGTCAATACTGGTTTATCAATTATAACAAATGCACCAAACTAACGTAAGATGTTAACAGAAGTAACTGTGGGGAAAGGCATACATGGAAACATTACTTATAGTGAAACTTCTATAAACCTAAAACTGCTCTATAAGAAAGTCCATTAAATTTTTAAATTTAAATAATCACATGTAGCTAGTGGCTGGTATTAAACAGCACAGGTTCATATTAATGAAAGACTGATGTGGGAAAAGAATGAGAATGGTATTTCATTTTTTACCAAGTCCACCAGTACACAAAGTTTATTTTTATGTTGAGTACTAACATTTGACAGCAGAAAATGTTCAAATAGTCTAGATGAATATCTTTCTAAAGTGATTTTTATTAAACAAAATTTAAGTAAGAAAGTAACATTTATTGAATGCATACTATACTAAAGATATAGGTTAACTCACTTAAATTTAGAAACAATCCTTTCAGATATTACCATTTCTGTTTTTAGAGACAAAGAATTATACAGTTAATGATAAAAGATGGGAACTAAGATACATCTAACTCCAAAGTCTGTTTTAATATACTCTGTATATAGTTTTATGATTCCCCAAATCACACACATAAGTGAATTTTCCCAAAATGAATCTATCATGAAGATCAACAGGTTATACAGCAAAATCCAATAATTAATTAATTAATTGATATACTCAGGAGTCTAAAGTGCCTTTGTATTTCACTGTCCCAAGCTAATATGATAATGCAGGACTGGATGAATACAAGCTGGAATCGATATTGCTGGGAGAAATATCAACAACCTAAGATATGCAGATGATACCAGTCTAATGGCAGAAAGTGAAGAGGAACTAAAGAGCCTCTTGATGAGAGTGAAAGAGGAGAGTGAAAAAGCTGGCTTAAAACTCAACATTAAAAAACAAAGATCATGGCACCCAGTCCCATCACTTCATGTCAAATAGAAGGGGGAAAAGTGGAAACCGTGGGCTCCAAAATCACTGCAGACGGTGACTGTAGCCACGAAATTAAGAGACGTTTGCTCCTTGGAAGGCAAGTTATGACCAACCTAGACAGCATATTAAAAAGCAGAGACATCACTTTGCTGATAAAGAAAGGTCCGTACAGTCAAAGCTATGGTTCTTCCAGTGGCAATGTATGGATGTGAGAGTTGGACCATAAAGAAGCTTGAGCACCAAAGAAGTGATGCCTTCAAATCAAGGTGCTGGAGAAGATTCTTGAGTGTCTTTTGGACTGCAGGAGATCAAACCAGTCAATCCTAAAGGAAATCAACTCTGAATATTCATTGGAAGAACTGATGCTGAAGCTCCAATGGAACAACCAACTCATTGGAAAAGACCTTGATGCTGGGAAAGACTGAAGGCAAAAGGAGAAGAGGATGGCAGAGGATGAGATGGTTAGATAGCATCACTAATGCAATGGACATGAGTTTGAGCAAACTCCAGGAGACAGTGAAGGACAGGGAAGCCTGGCATGCTGCATTCCATGGGATTGTAAACAGTCAGACACGATTTAGAGACTGACAACAAAGGTGATTTTTTATCTTACTACTCTTCCTAGTAAGAGTAGTCCATCTCTCAGGGACTACTGTCCATCTTACCTAGAGTGCCTCTACCCCCACGTCTAATTTGCATTTTTAATCTGCTGTGAAATTATAAAGCAGACAATCAAACTTCTTAGAATTACACACAGTGCAAAAGAGGTTCTAAGCCAGTTGCCTTCATATAGATGATTTAGTTCATTAATATTTAATAAAAGTTTTTTGTCTATTTCTTATTCTAAATTGGGATCTGACCAGATGATACACTATTTTATAATAAAGTTAAGAATATAATGACCCTGTTTCATTCACAAATCTTACACTAAACCGTATTTTCAAGCATAATCTTTAAACATAACCTCATTTAAAGATGTTCTTTTATGATTAAATGTTAATTTAGCACACTAGCTTTCTAATAAATGTTACTATCAAACATAAATGAGGTATATGTAAACATAAATATTTACAGACAAAGTTGACATTTAAAAAAGTCACTAGTGAAAAAAAAGAAGGGGACTTTGCTGGTGGTCCAGTGACTAAGACTCCACGCTCCCAATGCAGGGGGCCTGAGTTTGATCCCTGGTCAGGGAACTAGACCCCACACCTGCAACTTAGACCAGGTGCAGCCAAATAAATAAATACTTTTTTAAAAAAAGAGAGAGAAGAAAAGAAAGCAGAAATTTTACTGCATTGAATTCTAAATGTATCTATATAATTCTTTTTTGTAACTTTTAAAGTTGCTCTTAAAACTACATTTAATAATTAAATTTCCCCTAAAAGAGAGGAAATTAGCATCAAAATTTAAATTCTTCTTCCCTGCTGAGAGCTTCTGTATTTGTAAAGTATTATAAATCTTTAACAGATAATATAAAATCTGTATTTCACTTCTCACCATAAACACTAAAATGTAAATTTAATTAGGGGAAGTACCTAATTTTGAATTTTGGAAAAGAATAAAAGAGTATTTTCAAAGCCCAAAATTGAAGCTTCAAATTCAGCAGTAATTCTAAATTTACAGAAGTCCAACTTTATTATACTTTATTCCAGAAAGAAAAAAAAAAGTCTGTTTATTTTCTCCCTCAATCGACCAACAAACATTTACAAACCAATTGCTTCTGTTTAAGTGTCCATGCTTTTGGAGGGAATTAGGTATAGAGCCAAGACCAAGATTTTGAAGATTTAGTCAACAAGCAAATCCTAACTCCAAACAGCCTCGAATGTTAGCTGAATAAAAGTCATAAAGTTAGACTCAAAAAGATAAAAGAGCTTCAAAAAAAAAAAGATAAAAGAGCTTCAATCTAACAAACATTTTCTACTGTAACTTCAAATAAGTTCTTAAGTTTCTTCTATATATTAAGAAAAAACAAAAGGCAAACAAGTTGCAGACAACAGACTAAGTATTCATTGCTCACAATTGTAGAGAACATTAAAATTTAGTTAATTCTCAAAAATAAAATAAAATAAAATTTAGTTAATTATCACAACCCTAATGAATCTGAGAGTACAACTTCTCTGGAGTGATCAAAACAAAAACTTCAAAATGCTGTGACTTCCAACTTTTCTCCCATAAAGAATCCCTGGCAGCATGCCTACTGTACTTAGAGAAGAACACAAAGAATGAGGTGGTTTTTGATTCCTAACAATCATATCACAAAGTCTTCTCTTGCAATTTCAATTATACACAGCACTCGTGTTCAATCTTGGCTCAAAATGATTTTATGTTAAATTCACAGAGACAGAAAGTAGTATGGTGGGCTGCCAGGGACTGAGGGAGGGGAAATGGGGAGTAACTGCTCAATGGGTACAAGAGCTTCCTTTTGGGGTGATAAAATGTTTTAGAATTAGACTGAGGTGGTGGTTGTACAACATTGTGAATGTATTGCCACTGAACTGTTAAATATGGTTAATTTTATATTATGCGATTTAAACCTCCATTAAAAAAAAATTTGTTACAATATATAGGCCATTTTAGAGTTCTTCAAAAACATTGCTACCACATTCAAATGCTATTTAGATCTTGGAGATATTTAGAAAAAAAGCATTACAAGCTAAATTATCACCATATATGTACAGTAATAGGTGTGTATTTGATATCAGCACTAAAATGCCTGACAAACATCAAAATACTGCTGACATACATTTGTAAATAGTCTCAAAAAATATATAAATGAACCTTGCAATATTTAATCCTCTAGGACAGAGCATAATTTTAGTCAGCTCAACTGTGCATGTAAGGTGAAATCAAAATTTTTACTAAAATTTTTTTCTCAAACCTCAAACAATCAGAAATACTGTGAACTGATGAGAAATGTCTAATATTACATAAAGAGTAAGCAAGAATATAAAAAGTAAACAGGCACAAATCTGACCAACACTGGATATAAATAAGTATGCTAAAGCTAACTGTCTTGTGGATGTAGTGCAACATCACTTCAGATTGGGTAAACTTCACACATGAAGATGTATAGACTCAACATTAAGAAACTTTGGATTAAGAAAAATTCCTTCATATAAATGATTGACAAAATTAATATTATGCTATACCCTCAGAGGCTAGTCCAAATACAGTCTAGACTTTAGGATTAAACAAAAGAGACGGTAATCTTAAAGTAGATCCTAATAACAGGCTGATTTTGAAATCTGTGACTGTCTTGATGCAGGTCAATCTGAGAATTTAAACCCACTTGAATCCAACCCCAAAGAATACCTGAACTCCTGAGCATGGACAGGGCCAAAGCTAAACCAGGTCAGCATACCCTGCCAAGGAACATCCTGCTCCGAAATGTCCACCAAACAAGGATCATTTATCAGTTTATTCTTCACTTTACTGGACCAACCACTTCCAAGATATATGCAAGAAAAGACTCATTAGGCCTCACCAAACTCCATTTCAAGCTCTAATATCTGGAGATAAAAAATGCTGCAGAATTCTAAATGGTCAATGGCTTTAAAAAATTATAAATGAAGAACTTCAAATGTAAGCTGACCTGACCTTAACATCATTGAATGTTACTAAAATCATTTAAAAATCTTCCTAAGTATTTATTTCAAAGGCATAATTTAGTTAACAAATTAAAGCCATGAAACAATTACAACATTACCACAAATCTGTTCTATGTAAACAGTATGAGTTTCTATATGTATGGCATTCAGATGTACTAAAACCAAAAACTAGTGTTTTTCCTGTAATTTACATGAGTAAATACTTTCTCAAACTTATAAGTGAATACTGGCAGGGTACAAATAATGATACTAGAAAGGATATTAGCGCAAAAGGCAAGCACAATATTACAAAACATAGTTCATAGTTTTAAAAAAAGAAATCCGTCATACAAGAGATGCAAATTTAACCTTGGGACATATGGCAGGAGTAGCAGTAGTAAAACATCTATTAATAAGTTGTGTCACAAGACTTGGGTTTGAGTAAGCTTTTTCACCTATTAATTAAGTGGTCTTTTTGCCAGTTACAGTAGCTTCTCCTTAGACTCAGACTCTTCCTATATAAAAAGAGAATACCACCAATATTACAGACGAATTAGGAGGAATAAATGCAAATGTTTTATTCATTTTATAAATATGCTTTGAAAAACTGTAATTTTAGATTTTTAATGTATTAAAAAAAGCCTTTCAAATTTCTCCAAATGAATCAAACATATAGTAACTTTTAATATTACCTCAAAAACACAAATCTAATTCTTAAGCTGTGGTCCCAAAACTTCTTAGAGGAAATTCTTAAATTATCACTTGAGAAAATCTGAACTGATATAATCAGAATAAACACTGATATTGAGGGCATGACAATTGAGGGATCACATCTTAAAATAGTTTGACACAAACAAAAGCACAATTCTCCAAGAGCTTTTTCAATATCGAATAGAAACTGGGACCTAGCCTCAATGCTTGTTGGATCAGCATCCAATTTCAAACACAAAACCGTCAACACTTAAAAATCTTTGTTTTCAGGAAGATGATGAGGCAAATTAGTCCTTAACACAGATCTGTTTCCACAACAAAGCACACTGATCACTTAAAATGTACAAAATCATAAGTTACTACAATTGTTCTAATAGGTTTAGAGTCACAGATAAATTTAAGCATCATTCACAGATAAATTTAAGTATCATTATGATATAGAGATTACTTGCACTCTGTATCAACCTAACAAAATTTGCAAAAAAAAAAAAACTGATTAAATTATAACTTTGAACACTTAAAAAATGTCCCTGTCGAAATGTATTCCCAGAAAATTCACATCAGCAGGAGCCATGTGAAAGTTGTTCTTTCCCCACTACCTAAAAAGTCAAAACATCCACATTATTTATACTAGACATAAAATGAAAGTCATTCATATCATCTATTATACTTCAATTCTAAACAACAAAAAAATAGTCCAACCTCCACGTTTATTCAATTGCTAGTCTATTTACCCTGAGTTCTTGTGGAAGAACCAAGGACCAGTGCTTCTCATTAAACTTCATATAACCTGAAAATGCTCTAAATTACAACAGATATGGACAATTCTAATTAGAAGTTCACCCTAAAACTGTGTAAAAGATATTAACTGGCATATTCTCTGCACAGCACAGGTCCTGTGAAGAACGCAAACTAATTGGACCATGACAGTGAATGTTAAATAGTGGAAAGCAGTCTTTCGGACACATTCAAACAATTTTAATATAAATTTCTCCATACGGCCATAGAAACTGAAATTGAAATAACTTGGATAATTTCCTCCTTGAGAAATTAAGTTTAGGAGAAATAGTAGTTAATTGTTGACATTTCAGAAATCACTACACAGGGCAGCTAATAATGCGTCTTGATAAGCCTAAACATCCAACAGAGAACAGTTGTTTCTACTTTTCGAAAATCGTTAAAAAAAAAAAAAAAAAGACCAGTTCTGGCCTGGAGATGAACCTCTTCTATCTCCTGAAGAAATGCTTCATTAGGTCTATTTTATCTAGTTAATGTTGCTTCTTATGAGGCACATTAATAATTTAAAACGGTTCCTTTGAAGAAAAGTTCTATTCAAACATTACAATTTGTCTCCGCGTTGCCAGTAAGCGGCTTTGTTTCCAGTTTCTGGGACTATTCTGGGATGTCAAGAGTTATATTATTTACCGTTCCAAAAGAGCCCTTGTTTCACTCTCACCCTGGAAGCGAACACAATTGATGTTTACGGAGAACCGATGCCTAGAGATGTTTAAAGAGGAACAGCCTTTAGCTCTCTCTCTCTCTCTCCATCCTTTGTCGATAATCACATTTTACCTGGTAGATTTCTTGGCTGTTGTGCACTTAATTTTTTTTAAAAAAACACCTGCAAACCTAACCGCCCTAGCGCCGCCGGGAAGGAAAAAAAGACTACCGGGCTCGCTCTGCAGTAGCTCCAGCAGAGACTTCGTAAAGCCCACTTGGCCAAGGAAGGGGAGCGCTTAAGGGGCAGGGGAGAAGGAGCAGCCTTGAGGTGCTGGGAGGCAGAGGCGGCGCCTGTTTACAGACGCCTGCACCTCCTCCACCCCAGCAGCCTGAGGGTCCAAAAAGCATCCCCCGGACGCTCTCTGCTCCCGCCGAGGTCCTCGGACTAACAGAGGGGCTGGGCAGCCTGGTGGCCCCCTCCCTATGGCCCAAGCCTCCCTCGCCCTCCCCTCGTCCAGGGCGGCGTCTGTACCTCCCCACGGCCTACCCATCCCTGCAGGCCCTCCCGGCGGCACGCGGAGGCCTGAGGCCTAAAGGACGCCGGCCACTGACAAGTCCCTGGACCACCGGCGGGGCCCGAGGCCGGGCGGGCGGACGCTACGGCCGAGGAGCCGAGGGCGGCCGAGGACAGCCCCTGCCCCGCCGCGGCCGCCTATTGTTCCCGACGGAGGCCGGGCCGCGGCCGCCCGGCTCCCCACGCCGCCGCCGCCGCCTGCCGCTCGCTCACCGCGCTGGTCCGAGCAGTAGCTCCTCTCAGCTCCGAGTCCCCGCGGCCGTCGCCACCGCCGGGGCAGCCACCGCCGCCGCCGCTGCCACCGTCGACTCTGACTCTGTCCCAGGCCGCCGGGCCACGGCCGCCGCCGCCACCACCAGCGCCGCCTCCGGCCCCCCACCTGCTGCTGAGGCTGCTCCTGCAGCAGGGGCCATCTTGTTGGTCGGCCTCCTCTTCCTCCTCCTCCTCCTCCGCCCCGTCGCTCGTTGTCCTCGTCCCCTTCCTCTTCCTCGGGCTCCGGCCCGCCCCAGAGACTGGGGCGGAGACGAGGGTGAGGCTCCTCCTTCCGGGGGCGGGGCAGGCGGAGGGGGCGGGGCGGGCGCGGGAGCAAAGCTCTGAGTCACCCGCCACCAACGCCGTGGAGGGAGGGCGGCGTCGCTCCCCGCCTGGACCCGGCGCGCACCCACGCCCTGAGCCGAAGAACTGGTCCTCCAGCGCCTCGGCGTCCCGCGGGCAAGTGGTCAGACGGCGAGGGTGAATTGGAAAATGTCTGACGTTTCCAACCGGTCCCGCGCTCACCTCTAGCCCCTTGGCTTTCTCAACTCGTCCCTCTGCTCTTGTTTCTTTTTCACGTCTCTCCTCCTACACCCCAGAAGAATTTGTTCTTATCTCATTTTATCCTGGTTCTTGATCACACCAGCTTTGCCCTAGTCAGGAGTCTCTGAAGAATTCAGCCTCCCAACAGGGCTGAACAGTCCAAAGGCCTGGACACTCGACTGCCTCAAAACGTCTCTCCAGGCCTATGTGACCAATTAAGAGTTGCCTGAGGGAGGGCAGGAAAAGAACTGGCTCTTAGAAGAAAAAACTCGGATCTAAAAGCTAACCTTGTAGTTATTGAAAGTTTCTTCTGTCTTATGGAAAAGAAACCATTTTCATTTGGGGCCATGGGAGACCCCTTCAAGACTATTCAGTTTAACCAAACATTTGCTTTTAAGAAAGGAGAGAAATGGGGATTCTTCTTATACCGTACAGCCCTAATTACAAAATAAATCATCTAGAATAGAGACGGTCCACAAATAAGCACCCAGCTAATACTCCTCTGCATTATCATCCCTTTATTTTTTCCTCAGGTCTGGCCAAGAGAAGAGAGATTTTGCAGTTCTGTCCTTTCTTCCCTGCATACATCCCCAATACCAAAAGAAGTGCTATATTTAGAGAAGCTTCTGCTTTTAAGGTGATAAATTCAATTACTATAACAGCCAGTGTTTTTATATTATTTGTAAATAATATATCACACACCTTCCTAAATTCTGAGCAGAGAACAGTTCTTTTTAGTTGCTAACACCCTCCTGCTACTCAGATTTCAGCTTCTTTCTAGAAGACCTATTGATGTCTTTATACTGATTGGAATTTAGTCTCTTTGAAGTGGGCTGAAGCAGTAACCATCTCTTCAACCCAGTCCTGCCAAGGGCAAATTTCTAGCTACCATGGAGGGATTAGGTGGGTGTGTGCTAATCTAAAGGCTATCTTTTGGATTGCATTTCCCTTAGCCAGGCCTCGCGTCTCCTGCTGGGAAAAACAGATTAATCTGTTCCTCCAGTTTTTCCTCCTCCTCCCTTCTCACTCCTAGGGAACCTTCCACAACAGAAGGTTTCAGCGGCTGTTGCTAGGCAAACATGCCAACTTCCCTGTTTAGGTGAAGCAACTAAGCCAAATTTCATTACAGTCAACCTAGATCATGTAATTTATTTGAACTGTTAATAGTTACACCTCAACAGATAGACCCGCTTCAAGGTCCCCTTAAAAAGTAAGGTTTTTAAGTTAAATTTATTTTTATTTTTGTTAAAAATAAGTTTAAAATGCAGGGGCTTCCCAAAATACATTTTAATGATATAATTAAACAAACATTTGGCAAAAAAACAGACCAGCTTTGAAGAAAACAAGTGTTTGCAATAAAAACTAATCTACAAAAAGTAGTTTATATGCTTTGAATGCCCCAGATAGGGTAGACGTATTAAGTGCAGAGAATAATTTCTCCCATGAGACTGAGTCTATTTAGCAGATAATATGGTTATTCAGTGGAAAAAAAAAGATATCCTGGATTTTATTCCCAAATTAACTCTGTAAGAATTCTAGCTAGTGAATTCAGCACTTTTCCCCCCTGATGCTGCTGTTTAAAATTTTTGCTCTGTTATTGTTAAATAATAGTAACCATTTTAGGGTGTTGAGAGTTAATATGAAAAAGATTAAATAATTATGTTGAAATTTAAATTATATTTAAGCTTCTAAATGCTTAAATTATATAATTTGTTTTAATCCAGTGAAATTTATAAGTAAATTTTCATGTAAAGGGCTTAGAACAGCACATGGCACACAAAAGGTATACAAATGTTCTTTAAAAATCCATTTTAGATATATATCATTATAGTCTTTAGTTTCTTGATCAGTCAAATAAGGATGACAGTAACCAAATACAATTTTGCTCTTAGCATGAAACCTAAAAAAATTTTAGTGCTGTTTTTTTAATGTCACACACAAATCAGAATAAGGCCTTATAAATCTTTTAAATGTGTTTTCTGATATGCCTATATAATGTTTTGATTATTTATTTAGAATAGGCTATGCTTTTTAGTTTATGCTAAGTTATTTTTTTAAGTTACCACATGCTTTAAAATTGATCTGGAATGTGTAATTTTCAACTTAAAGCATTGCTTATTTTATTAGGGCTAGAAAAAACCTTAGCTACCAACTCACTCACTGCAACAGCTGGAATAGAGACTAGGATAAGTTCGGTAGGTCACATATATACCCAACTCTTTGTTATAGATAAATGCCATGTTATTGAGTAGGGGGGCTAGAGAGTGGGAAGGACTGGAAGAGGAGGAAAAAATTCAAAGATAAATGAATCATGTTTCCTTGCCTTAAAGAAATGTAATAATCTAGTGGGAAGAATACAATGAGAAGTACTTGTCAACAGCTGGAGTATAAAATAGCTTGATGATTCTTGCATAAAAATATAGACTTCTGTGAAAGTTAAAAGGAAAAACTAGTGGGAATCATCATTCTAATGTCATAGAACCTACCTTTTGACAGATGTCAATACTGTGCATTAGATCTGTACGTAGAGGCATATAAGTACAATCAGCTTCAATAGATGGCTCATTGGAGGATATGAGAATGAAGTTTGAATTAGATCTATTAAAGTACAGCTGATTTCGGTATTGACCATCTGGTGATGTCCATGTGTAGAGTCTTCTCTTGTGTTGTTGGAAGAGGGTGTTTGCTATGACCAGTGCATTCTCTTGGCAAAACTCTGTTAGCCTTTGACCTGCTTCATTTTGTACTCCAAGGCCAAATCTGCCTGTTACTCCAGGTATTGCTTGACTTCCTACTTTTGCATTCCAGTCCTCTATAATGAAAAGAACATCTTTTTTGGGTGTTAGTTCTAGAAAGTCTTGTAGGTCTTCATAGAACTGTTCAACTTCAGCTTCTTCAGCATTACTGGTAGGGGCATAGACTTGGATTACCATGATATTGAATGGTTTGCCTTGGAAACGAACAGAGATCAGTCTGTCATTTTTGAGATTGCATCCAAGTACTGCATTTCAGACTCTTTTGTTGACTATGATGGCTACTCCATTTCTTCTAAGGGATTCTTGCCCACAGGAGTAACTACAATGGTCATCTGAGTTAAATTCACTCATTCCAGTCCATTTTAGTTCACTGATTCCTAAAATGTCAACTGTTCACTCTTGCCATCTCCTGTTTACCACTTCTAATTTACCTTGATTCATGGACCTAACATTCCAGGTTCCTATGCAATACTGCTATTTACAGCGTCAGACTAAACTTCCATTACTTGTCACATCCACAACTGGGTGTTGTTTTTGCTTTAGCTCTGTCTCTTCATTCTTTCTGGAGTTATTTTTCCACTCTTCTCCAGTAGCATACTGGGCACCTACTGACCTGGGGTGTTCATCTTTCAGTGTCATACCTTTTTGCCTTTTCATACTGTTCATGGGGTTCTCAAGGCAAGAACATTGAAGTGGTTTGCCATTCTTTTCTCCAGTGGACCACGTTTTGTCAGAACTCTCCACCATGACCAATCCGTCTTAGGTGGCCCTACACAGCAAGGCTCATAGTTTCACTGAGCTATTCAAGGCTGTGGTCCCTGTGATCAGTTTGGTTAGTTTTCTGTGACTGTGGTTTTCAGTCTGTCTGCCCTCTGATGGGTAAGGATAAGAGGCTTATAGAAGCTTCCTCATGGGAGAGAAAGACTGAGGGGGAAACTGGGTCTTGTTCTGATGGGTGGGGCTGTGTTCAGTAAATCTTTAATCCAATTTTGTTGATGGTAGGGGCTGTGTTCCCTCCCAGTTACTTCACCTGAGGCCAAACTATGGTGGAGGTAATGAAGGTAATGGCGGCCTCCTTTGAAAGGTTCCACACAGGCACTGCTGCACTCAGTGCCTCTGACCCTCCAGCAGGCCACTGCTAACCCACGCCTCTGCCGGAGACTCCTGGACACTCATGGGCATGTCTGGGTCAGTTTCTTTCAGGGTTACTGCTCCTTTCTCCTGGGTCCTGGTGTGCACAAGATTTTGTTTGTGCCCTTCAAGAGTCTGTTTCCTCAGTCCTGTGTAAGTTCTGGTGGCTCTATGGTGGGGTTAATGGTGACCTCCTCCAAGAGGGCTTATGCCATACCTAGGTCTGCTGCACCCAGAGCCCCTGTGGCAGGCCACTGCTGACCCGTACCTCCACAGGAGACATCAAGTGGGTCTTAGGAAGCATCACTACAAACAAAGCTAGTGGAGGTGATGGAATTTCAGTTGAGTTATTTCAAATTCTAAAAGATGATGCTGTCAAAGTGCTGCACTCAATATGCCCGCAAATTTGGAAAACTCAGCAGTGGCCACAGGATAGGAAAAGTCAGTTTCATTCCAATACCAAAGAAAGGCAATGTCAAAGAATGTTCAAACTACCGCACAATTACACTCATCTCACATGCTAGCAAAGTAATACTCAAAATTCTCCAAGCCAGGCTTCAGCAGTCAATGAACCATGAACTTCCAGATGTTCAAGCTGGATTTAGAAAAGGCAGAGGAACCAGAGATCAGATTGCCAGCATCTGTTGTAGCATTGAAAAAGCAAGAGAGTTCCAGAAGAATATCTACTTCTGCTTTATTGACTATGCTAAAGCCTTTGACTATGTGGATCACAGCAAACTATGGAAAATTCTGAAAGAGATGGGAATACCAGACCACCTGACCTGCCTCCTGAGAAATCTGTATGCAGGTCAAGAAGCAACAGTTAGAACTGGACATGGAACAACTGGTTCCAAATCGAGAAAGGAGTACGTCAAGGCTGTATATTGTCACCCTGCTTATTTAACTTACATGCAGAATACATCATGCAAAATGCCGGGCTGCATGAAGCACAAGCTGGAATCAGTATTGCCAGGAGAAATATCAATAACCTCGGATATGCAGATGACACCACCCTCATGGTAGAAAGCAAAGAAGAACTAAAGAGCCTCTTGATGAAAGTGAAAGAGGAGAGTGAAAAAGCTGGCTTAAAACTCAACATTCAGAAAACTAAGATCATGGCATCCAGTCCCAGCACTTCATGGCAAATAGATGCAGAAACATTGGAAACAGTGACAGACTTTATTTTCTTGGGCTCCAAAATCACTGCAGATGGTGACTGCAGCCATAAAATTAAAAGACACTACTCCTTGGAAGGAAAGTTATGACCAACCTAGACAGCATATTCAAAAGCAGAGACATTACTTTGCCAACAACGGTCCATCTAGTCAAAGCTATGGTTTTTCCAGTAGTCAGGTATGGATGTGAGAGTTGGACTATAAAGAAAACTGAACACTGAAGAATTGATGCTTTTGAACTGTGGTGTTGGAGAAGACTCTTGAGAGTCCCTTGGACTGCAAGGTGATCCAATCAGTCCTTCCTAAAGGAAATCATTCCTGAATATTCATTGGAAGGACTGATGCTGAAGCTGAAACTCCAATCCTTTGGTCACCTGGTGGGAAGAACCGACTTGTTGGAAAAGACCCTGATGCTGGGAAAGATTGAAGGTGGGAGGAGAAGGGGACAACAGAGGGTGTGGTGGTTGGATGGCATCACCGACATGATGGACATGAGTTTGAGTAAGCTCCAGGAGTTGGTGATGGACAGGGAAGCCTGGCGTGCTGCAGTCCATGGGGTCTCAAATGAGTCAGACACGACTGAGCAACTGAACTGAACTGAAAGTATGGCTAGGTCCTGAGACCTCTCCAGTGTAAATTATTTATGTATGCAGAGGGAATGGCAGCCTCAAAAATGAACACATGCACAAAACAGAGGGTGCTGGAGCTGAGTCATTTGGATTTTCTGAATTGCTTTAGGTAAATTAACTATGGGAGGCCAAATTAGTCCTCTCTTTCTCACCCTCCTTTCCTTGTATATAGATTCCCCATAGTCTACATTTTCACCCAATCTACACTTTTTACCAGTGTTCATTAAGATAAATCTGTGGGGTGAGAAATAGAGGAAGGTGTCCCAAGGAAATAGGAGGAAATCAATAGTTTCTGACCTGCCCTTAATCTTTACAGTTCAATCTCAAAACAGGCCTGAGTTAGTAACTGCAAACTACACCTAAGGCGTTGCCTTAGATCCAGGGTAACAATCCAAAATGATCATGGAAGATGTAGCCAAGTTAGTTCTGGGATTTCTGGAACTAGATTCCTGTAGACTTGATTCCAAAAGAGCTAAATAAAATGATGTATCTGAGTCCTGCCTGTAATTGCTTTTGGACTGGCCTACTACCCATGAATTAAGAATATCTGAACTTCAGCTGATCTCCTGAGACCCATTCCAGGGTGATAGTAAACAGCACCCCTTTATGAAAGAGACATCAGACAACTTGAGGCAGAGAAGTGCATTCTAGGTTCTATAATACTTTAAACAGTGTCATGGGAGAAAGCAGCTCCACTTTTAAATTGGGCAAAACTCACTGGAATGCTGTTGGTTTTCATTATTGTGTTAGTTTGCTAGGGCTGTAGTAACAAATACTGCATTTTGGATAGCTTAAACAACAGATATTTTCTCAAAATTCTGGAGGCTAGAAGTCCAAAATCAAGGTGTAGGCAGGCTTGGTTTTTTCCAAGGCCTTGCCCTTTGGCTTGTAGACAGTCATCTTCTCCCTCTGTCTTCACCATCGTGTCTATCTGTGTACTATCTCCTCTTCTTATGGGGCGCTAGGTATTTTAGATTAAGGCCTATCCCTATAACCTTACTTTACCATAGTTATCTCTCCAAAGACCCTATCTCCAAATTCAGCCATGTTCTGAGGTACTATAGGGCTATAACTTGTGACTTTGGTGGGAGCAAGAGGGATGGATAGACACAGTTCAGCCCATAACAATTATAAGTGCTCATTTTTACAGTATCATACTAATGAGTAAAAGGTACCCTAGTTGAAGTACAATTTTAAATCTACCCAGTGAAATCTGAAGCTGCTTTTCTTTTTCTAATTACTCCTTGCACTATAAAATATCAATGCTTTGGGAGGCATAAATTAGCAACAATAAATAGGATACTAGAATTATAAAAACCAAATTATCAAAATTATCTAAGTCACAGCACAATGAGAGTTAGCAAAAGACAGATACTAGAACTTGAATAAACCCAAGATTAGTATGACTGGATTAAACATTTTTATCAAGCTAATTATTTGAACAGCATTTAGAGCTCTGCCTAAATAAGCAATTATAGGTATTGTTGCTGTTTTCAGTCACTCAGTCAACTCTGTAACCCCGGGAGTGCAGCACGCCAGGGTTCCCTGTCCTTCACTATCTCCTGGAGTTTGCTCCAACTCATGTCCATTGAGTTAATAATGCCATCCAACCATCTCATCCTCTCTTGACCCCCTCTCCTCCTGCCCTCAATCTTCCCCAGCATCAGGGTCTTTTCCAGTGAGTCGGTTCTTCCCGTCAGGTGGCCAAAGTATTGGAACTTCAGCATCAGTCCTTTCAAAGAATATTCAGGGTTGATTTCCTTTATTCAGGATTGATTGGTTTGATCTCCTTGCTGTCCAAGGGACTCTCAAGAGTCTTCCCCAGCACCACAGTTCAAAAACACCGGTTCTTCAGTGCTCAGCCTTCTTTATGGTCCAACTCTCACATCTGTACATGACTACTGGAAAAACCATAGCTTTGATTAGATGGACCTTTGTTGGCAAAGTGATGTCTCTGCTTTTTAATATGCCATCTGGGTTTGTCATAGGTTTTCTTCCAATGAGCAAGTGTCTTTTAATTCATGGCTGCAGTCACCATCTGCAGTTATTTTGAAACCTATGAAAATCAAGCCAGTCACTGTTTTCCATTTTTCCATATCTATTTGCCATGAACTGATGGGACTGGACGCTGTGATCTTAGTTTTTTGAATGCTGAGTTTTAAGCCAGATTTTTCATTCTCCTCTTTGACCTTCATCAAGAGGCTCTTTAGTTGCTCTGATATATTGAGGTTAAATACATTTTGTAACCAAATTATATCATCTAGCAAAAAAAGTATGTTCAATATTTCTTAGGCATTATTAGATTTACCTTGTTATAAATAACCAGTTAAGAAACAGTCGGACATTGATATGTAAATCATTCAGGAAACCAGCATTTGAAAGTTGTGCTGTAAGCAAGATGGAGAGGAAACTTCCTTTTGCTCCATGCCTTAATTTCTAAGATCTGGGCTTAGGTGAGTCTTTAGAGTTCTTTATGATGTTCTAAGAGGTTAGGGATTAAAGTTGAGCTCTACCAATAGGAGATAGGTCATGGACCAGATATGAAAATGTCCCTGTGGCATATTCCTCATTGAAGATGAGTTTTCACCCTTATGTTACTCCATAAGTTTATTTCCCTCTTGTTATCCTCTAGATTTGAATAACATCTTATTTGAATGTTCCAGTGTTTTCTCAGGTGTGCTACCTTCTTTTAATGGTAGAATTCAGCAGTTATACCTAGGTCTAAGTCGTACTTAGGCCAACTATTCTTATGGAGGTCCGTGTAACATTAGTAATGGGAAATACTACAGCTCCCCCAGAGAAAATGCACATCTCAGGGGATAAGAATCAGTATCTCTTTCCACCTGTATATTTTTCTTCTGTTGTCAGTCTTGGACATGTAGAAAGACCTAGTGCAAACCCTTGTCCCGTTACTTACTGGCTGTGTTGTACAAGTTAACCTTAGAATGCTGTATTTCCTTTGCTATAAAATAAGGATTAAATGTATTTAATGTATTAAATTAAAATGTATCTAAGATGGTTTTTATGTAGGTAAATGAGAAAATACATGTTGAGCATCTAGTGCAATGCCTGACATCTATTAGTAGTAGATACTCAGTGAATGAAAATTTTTAAAATTATACTGTGTGCTTGTGTGTGTTCAGTTCCTCAGTTGTGTCTGACTCATTGTGACCCCGTGGACTGTAGCCTGCCAGGCTCCTCTGTCCATGGGATTTTCCAGGCAAGGATACTGGAATGGGTTGCCATTTCCTTCTCCAGAATCTTCCTGACCCAAGGATTGAACCCATGTCTCCTGGTCTGCATTGGCAGGCAGATTCTTTACCACTGAGCCATCCAGGAAGCCAAAATTACTAGGTACTGTGTATTATATTAGGCTGGTGATTCTCAATTTTGTGTAAACTTTTAAAAACTGTGTATCTCCAGCTCTCCAGAGGTTTCGATTTGGGGTATTGGTGTGGGACCAGGGAGTTTTTCTTTGGGGGGATTTTACAGAAGATCCCATTCTGTGCTCTGAGCCACTGACATAGATCAATGGTCAGCAAGATTTTTTGGTAAATGGCCAGATAGTAAATATTTTAGGCTTTACAGGCTATCTGGTCTCTGCCACAACTACTCAACTGTGTTATAGCATGCAAGCAGCTCTAGACAATGTGTAAACTAATGAACATGACTGGATTCCAGTACAACTTTGTTTATAAAAGCAGACATAAAGAAATGCTGGTGGGCTGGATTTGGCCCCCACACTGTGGTTTGTCAAACCTGTCTTCCCTGAAGAGAGATTTTATTTGCTGTAGCCAGGCAAGCTATTTATTGTTACAATGCACAACAGCAGCTTTAAAAATCTTGCTTACATGTAATGACTAATATTTGGTCTTAAACACAATTAGACAGAGATCCTGCCTTTTCAAGGAATTAGTAACCCAGAACAACAACAGTGCAGACATAATATTTGCAAATAATCCTGTATGAGTAATGGTCATGTAAACAGATGACCCTACAAGACTAAACGGGAAACTGAGTTCACAGGTGGGCAGATTTTCCTAATACTTTTGACTTGAAAATATCAGATAAAATCAAAGGAGCACAAGGGGTCATTCAGGAACCAATGTGAAGAGGAGAACAATGCCCCTTATTAGAATTTCCTTCTCATCAGTAAGCTATATTTGGGAGCATCTTTTAAAAGGAGTCGCTTAAACAGAACCTCATGACTCTATATGGCTGAATTGCTTTCTCGCAATGTTATTTCATCAAAATACATTCTTTTCAAATTTATTCTCTGAGGTTAGGTGCTGTGATATAGCTGTTGTTTAATGACACCTGTGACCATACCCTTTATTTGACCTGGAAAAAAGAAAGAAGTTTCCTTTTCTCAATAGGAACCGTAAACTTAGGGAAAAAAAAAAAAAAACTTCAGTGGATCAATTTGTGTGCTTGTGTGTACATGTATATATGGATATGTTTATATCAATAATTGGTGATTTAGTAAGCTACCACCTCATGTGTGCTCAGTCTCACAGTTGTGTCCGACTCTTTGCGACCCTATAGACTAGGGCCCACCAGGCTCCTCTGTTCATGGGATTCTCCAGGCAAGAATACTGGAGTGGGTTACTGTTTCGTCCTCCAGGGGATCTTCCCAATCCAGGGACAGAACCCACATCTCCTGCACCTCCTGCATTGGCAGGCAGATTCTTTTTTACTACCAAGCTGCCTGGGAAGCCCCTAACCTACGGCCTACAGTTGCAGAAATGATGTATAGTAGCTGTTGGGCAGAGCAAGATTCTATCACCTCATACCCCTGAAAGATAGATGTTTATAATGGATATTTATAATTTTTTGACTGCTCATCATCTTACCCTTCCCTTCTTATACTGTTAGGGAATTTTCCAATTGGGAATATTTGTGGGTGGCATGATCTTTCCTCCCACTACAGGCAGAAAACCCAGATATTTGCCTTCTGCCCTCCACCTGCCACCTCCTCCCCCTCTACCCCACAGCATCCTAGAGTGAGAGAAAGTGATCTAAGCTTGGCAGCCTGGATGCTGTTATTTGGAACTTTGAGTCTGAACTGAGTTACGCAGACGTAAGTAGAATTCATCCCACTCACACCTGTGATACCCAGAGTCTGATGAAACAGTGGCAACAATCCTGAGATGGGGTCCAGCCTCCACTGGTCAGGTCAACAGTATCCTTACCAGGCTGTTTCTAGACTGACTTTAGCCCAGGTTCTGGCCATCTAGCTTCCTTCAGTTCCCTACCTTACTATTAAAAGTATAAGCCACTCAGGGTTCTTCCAGAAAATTCCCTCTCTGCTGATGTTAACCACCAAAATAGTTTAACATACAAGGGAAAGGGTACAGCAATCAAGGGTCCACAGAAATAAGCCATTTTCTGATTTTTCATATAGTTGATGTTTACTCACTTTAAAGGAATTATCCATGATTTTTTCTTTCTTTGGGCCCTGATTTCATGATCCTAGTCATAACAATCTCAAAACTTAACATCTGCATCCATTTCACTTAAACTGAAGTGGAGATATCCTAAATTACATGTTTCCTTCTGTTACTCAGTTCATTGATTATACTCAAATAATAAGCAGTCCTCTCAAGCTTTTGATGTGATTGTGTTCTTTATTCTGCCAAGAATGTTTAGTGTCTACATTAAAAACTAATATTGCACAGATTTCTCAAGGGAAAAGTCTGCATGTAAATATCTCTCTTAGCTAAAAATTATGACAAATGCAAAGTGCTTTTTATTTTTTCTCAAACTCCTTTTGCTAACAGGCATCCTTTCTAATCAAGCATTTCATCTGGGGCAAAACCTTTGCTAAAATTACATGGAAAAAGAATTATTTTTAAAATTTTGTGCAAAGTTACTTCCACTTTCATAATTGAAGTGTTCATTTGTGGTTCTTTTCTGCAGAGATTTGTAACCTTGTTTCTGCAACATCTAACCAAGCATCAGATGTTCTCAACTGATGATATAAAAGTCACAGAACAAAACTAATTTGCATTGACTTTATCACAAGGAATCACAGCAAATATTTGATAACCTGTTATATATGCCTATCCCTGGAAAAGGAAATGGCAACCCATTCCAGTATTCTTGCCTGGAAAACTCCATGGATGGAGGAGCCTGGTGGGCTACAGTCCATGGGGTTGCAAAGAGTCAGACACAACTGAGTGACTTCACTTTCACTTTCTTATATTTGCCTATAAACATCATTTTGCTTCTCAGATGAGGCTGATATGCAGAAGGGGTTTTCTGTATTTAGATATATTTAACACAAATGATCATGGAAGAGTATTTGTGTAAACATAGTGGGTGGGGGTTCAGATCAGGATGATGCCTGGGAAGGATTGTCTTGCTATGATGCTAACATGTAAAATATTCTGTCACACAGTCACACATAAACCCCAAACAAAACAAACCGTCTATCAACTTTCTGACCTTATCAGCAATTCCACTTCTAGATATTTACTCGAGAAATGAAAACATATGTCCACAAAGATTTATACATATATGTTCGTAGCAGCTTCACTTATGATGACCTTACATGAGAAACAGCATTTTAGTGTCCATCAATAGAAGAAAATCTAAACAATGGTGTCACCATACAATGTAGTAATACTCATCAAGAAAAAAGAACAAGCTAATTGCAATGACATGAATGAGTCTCAAAAACATCTTGCTAAATAAAATAAGCCTTACATATAAGAAAGAGTATATACTATATAATTCCATTTATATGAAATTCTAGAACAGGCAATCTTTGGTGGAAAAATATCAGAAATATGGTTGCCTCTGTGGGAGAGGATGTAGAGACTGACTGGAAGGGACTTGAGGGAATTTTCTGGGGTCATCATGATGTATATATATTGATAGGAATTTGCATTAAACAGGCAAGTATACATTTGTTAAAATTCATCAAATGGAACATTTTCATTATACATAAATTTCAATTTAAAAAGTCCCATAGAAAAATATTGAACTCTGGTTGATGTGCATGCATTTAGGGGTGAAATGTACTAATATCTGCAGCTTACTTTGAAATGCATCAAAAATAAGATACCTTGATCGACGGATAGAAGATGAGACAAATAAATAGAAATGGGAAAAAGCAAATATAGTGAACAGCCAGTTATAGAATCTTGGTGGTGGGTATATGGATACTCACAGTGTAACTCCTTTTTTTTTTTTTTTTTTGGTAACTCCTTATGTTTAAAGTTTTTCATCATAAAGTGTTGATGAGGAAATTATGTTCTTCAAAGCTTAGTTTTAGGCCCACTTTTTTTCTTTATTCTGTTCTCTCTTCCTGTCTAATCTCACCTACTCCTATATCTTAAGTACCAACTGATGATACCCTCATCCTTGTATCATTATCCTAGATCTATCTGCTGAACCTCTGATCCATATATTTCTTACCTGACATCTCACTTAGATGTCTGGTAGACATCTCAAATTCAGTATTTCAAAATAGACTTACATTTATCTTCTTCCTGGTCCAAACCTGCAATTTAAGTGTTTCTCACCTCAGTAAATTGAGTACTGCACTTTCACAGCATCATCTTTTAGGAATTGAAATAGCTCAAGTGGAATTCCATCAACTCCACTAGCTTTGTTTGTAGTGATGTTTCCTAAGGTCCACTTGTTCGCAACCCAGGATGTCTGGCTCTAGGTGAGTAATCGCACGATCATGATTATCTGGGTCATGAAGATCTTTTTTGTATAGTTCTGTGTATTCTTGCCACCTCTTCTTAATTTTCTTCTGCTTCTATTCGATCCATACCATTTCTGTCCTTTATTGTGCCCATCTTTGCATGAAATGTTCTCTTGGTATCTCTAATTTTCTTGAAGAGATCTCTAGTCTTTCCCATTCTATTGTTTTCCTCTATTTCTTTGCATTGATAACTGAGGAAGGCTTTCTTTTCTCTCCTTGCTATTTTTTGGAACTCTGCATTCAAATGGGTATATCTTTCTTTTCTCCTTCTCATTTTGCTTCTCTTCTTTTCACAGCTATTTGTAAGCCCTCCTCAGACAACCATTTTGCCTTTTTGCATTTCTTTTTCTTGGGGATGGTCTTGACCCCTACCTTCTGTGTAATGTCACAAACCTCTGTCCATAGGTTGTCTGCTGGAATGGGTTGCCATTTCCTTCTTCAGGCACTCTATCAGATCTAATCCCTTGAATCTATTTCTCACTTCCACTGTATAAATGTAAGGGATTTTTTTTAGGTCATACCATTTTAGTTCGCTGATTCCTAAAATGTCAACATTCACTCTTGCCATCTCCTGTTTGACCACTTCTAATGTATCTTGATTCATGGACTTAACATTCCAGGTTCCTATGCAATATTTCTCTTTACAGCATCGGACTTTACTTCCATCACCAGTCACATCCACAATTGGGTATTGTTTTGGCTTTGGCTTCGTCTCTTCATTCTCTCTGGAGTTATTTCTCCACTGATCTCCAGTAGGATATTTGGCACCTACTGACCTGGGGAGTTCATCTTTCAGTGTCCTATCTTTTTGCCTTCTCATACTGTTCATGGGGTTCTCAAGGTAAGAATACTGAAGTGGGGTGCCATTCTCTTCTCCAGTGGACCACATTTTGTCAGAACCCTCCACCATAACCCTCCGCCTTACATTGCATGGCTCATAGTTTCATAGTGCCCACAGAACTGGAAAAGTTCAGTTTTCATTCCAATCCCAAAGAAAGGCAATGTCAAAGAATGCTCAAACTACTGCACAATTGCCCTCATCTCACACAGTAGCAAAGTAATGCTCAAAATTCTCCAAGCTTCAACAGTACACGAACCATGAACTTCCAGATGTTCAAGCTGGATTTAGAAAAAACAGAGGAACCAGAGATCAAATTGCCAACCTCCACTGGATCATCAAAAAAGCGAGAGTTCCAGAAAAATATCTACTTCTGCTTTATTGACTATGCCAAAACCTTTGACTGTGTGGATCACAACAAACTGTGGAAAATTCTTCAAGAGATGGGAATACCAGACCACCTGACCTGCCTCCTGAGAAATCTGTATGCAAGTCAAGAAGCAATAGTTAGAACTGGACATGGAACAACAGACTGGTTCCAAATCGGGAAAGGAGTGTTGTCACCTTGCTTATTTAACTTATATGCAGGGTACATCATGTGAAATGCCAGGCTGGATGAAGCACAAGCTAGAATCAAGATTGCCAGGAGAAATATCAATAACCTCGGATATGCAGATGACACCACCCTTATGGCAGAAAGTGAAGAGGAACTAAAGAGCCTCTTGATGAAAGTGAAGAGGAGAGTGAAAAAGCTGGCTTAAAACTCAACATTCAGAAAACTAAGATCATGGCATCCGGTCCCAGCACTTCATGGCAAATAGATGCGGAAACATTGGAAACAGTGATAGACTTTATTTTCTTGGGCTCCAAGATCACTGCTGATGGTGATTGCAGCCATGAAATTAAAAGACGCTTACTCCTTGGAAAGAAAGTTATGACCGCCCTAGACAGCATATTGAAAAGCAGAGACATTACTTTGCCGACAAAGGTCCATCTAGTCAAAGCTATGGTTTTTCCAGTAGTCATGTATGGATGTGAGAGTTGGACTATAAAGAAAACTGAACACTGAAGAATTGATGCTTTTGAACTGTGGTGTTGGAGAAGACTCTTGAGAGTCCCTTGGACTGCAAGGAGATCCAATCAGTCCTTCCTAAAGGAAATCATTCCTGAATATTCATTGGAAGGACTGATGCTGAAGCTGAAATTCCAGTCCTTTGGCCACCTGATGGGAAGAACCAACTTGTTGGAAAAGACACTGATGCTGGGAAAGATTGAAGGCAGGAGGAGAAGGAGACAACAGAGGGTGAGATGGTTGGATGGCGTCCCCAACGTGATGGACATGAGTTTGAGTAAGCTCCAGGAGTTGGTGATAGACAGGGAAGCCTGGCTTGCTGCAGTCCATGGTGTCGCAAGAGTTGGACATGACTGAGCAACTGAACTGAACTTAACCTCAGTAAATTATGCCACCATCCAGTCATGGCCCATGCCATAAATCTAGACACCTCCTTGACACTCAGGTCTTCCTCACATCCAGATAATCACTAAAAGGTGACAATGCTTATTCCTAAATTTGTCCTAGAATGCATTGAATTCTCTCTGCTCATCACTGACACCAAAAAGGCCCCTTATTTTATCTTATTTATCAAAAAGTCTGCCTTATTTTATCTTGGCTATTTAGTCTCGTAACTGGTTTCTCCACTTCTGTCTTTAAAGAATCACACTGATTCTTTCAAGACATAAACTAATCATGTCACTTCCTGGCATGAAACTCTTCAATGGCTTCTTATCACACTTAAAATGAATTTAAAATCCATGGCATATGCTACAGGCTGAATTGTGTCACCTCCCCAAATTCATATGTTGAAGCTCTAACCTCCCATGGATTGTATGGGTGGTAGCATCTTTAAGGAGGTAATTGAGATGAAGGGTGGAGCCTTGATCTGATAGGGCTTCCCTGGCAGCTCACACGATGAAGAGTTTGCCTGCAATGCAGGAGACTTGGGTTCGATCCCTGGGTAGGAAGATCCCCTGGAGAAGGAAATGGCAACCCACTTCAGTATTCTTGCCTGGAAAATCCAATGGATGGAGGAGCCTGGTGGGCTATACCCCATGGCGTTGCAAAGAGTCAGGCATGACTGAGTGACTAACACACACCTGGTCTGATAGCACCAATGCTCTTTATAAAAAGAGAAAGGGCTACCAGAGCTCTCTCCCCACCACATGAGGACACAGCCAGAAGGCCACTGTCTGCAAGCCAGTAAGAGAACTCACCCAGATGCTGCTCATGCTAGCTAGCACCTTGATCTTGGACTTTCACCCTGAAGAACTGTGAGAAAATAAATTTCTGTTGCTTAGGCCACCCAGTCTTTTGTAGCAGCCAGAGCTGACTATAGAGCATAGAAGACCATGTATGATCTGGCCCCAGCCTATTTCTCCCGCTTGTGTCTCACTCTCTCCCCCTTGGATCTCTTCTACAACTTCTCTGCTTGATTTCATCTTCAAAACATGACATGCTCCCTCTTGTCTCGGGGACGTCATACATGCTGTCCCTTCTGCCTTGAAGTTCTTCCTTTCCCTGTTCACCTGGCTAATTCTTATTCATCTTTTAGTCTCTAATGTTTCTTGTTCAGAATGGCCTTCCCTGACTTCTCAGTCTAAACTGAGTGCCTGTCTCATAATACTCTCTATTTTTTCTTCATAAGAAAGTTTGTAATTATATAGCTTGTGCTGTGTGCTAAGTCATTTCAGTGGTATTCAACTCTTTTAGACCCTATGGACCATAGCCCGCCAGGCTCCTCTGTCCATGGGATTCTCCAGGCAAGAATACTGGAGTGGGTTGCCATGCCCTCTTAAAGGGGATCTTCCTGACCCAGGGATTGACCCATGTCTGTTACAGCTCCTGCATCAGCAGATGGGTTCTTTACCAGTAGCGCCAACTGGGAAGCCCAATTATATAGTTTACTGTGTTATAATCAATAACATCAGATATGCAGATGACACCATCCTTATGGCAGAAAGTGAAGAAGAACTAAAGAGCCTCTTGATGAAAGTGAAAGAGGAGAGTGAAAAAGCTGGCTTAAAGTGTTCAACATTCAGAAAACTAAGATCATGGCATCTGGTCCCAGCACTTCATGGCAAATAGATGGGGAAACATTGGAAACAGTGACAGACTTTATTTTTCTGTGCTCCAAAATCACTGCTGATGGTGATTGCAGCCATGAAATTAAAAGACACTTACTCCTTGGAAGGAAGTTATAACCAACCTAGACAGCATATTGAAAAGCAGAGACATTACTTTGCCAACAAAGGTCTGTCTAGTCAAAGCTATGGTTTTTCCAGTAGTCATGTATGGATGTGAGAGTTGGACTATAAAGAAAACTGAACACTGAAGAATTGATGCTTTTGAACTGTGGTGTTGGAGAAGACTCTTGAGAGTCCCTTGGACTGCAAGGAGATCCAACCAGTCCATCCTAAAGGAGATCAGTCCTGGGTGTTCATTGGTACGACTGATGTTAAAGCTGAAATTCCAGTACTTTGGCCATCTGATGCAAAGAGCTGATTCGTTTGAAAAGACCCTGATGCTGGGAAAGATTGAGGGCAGGAGGAGGAGACAACAGAGGTTGAGATGGTTGTAAGGCATCACCGACTCAATAGACATGGGTTTGGGTGAACTTCGGGAGTTGGTGATGGACAGGGAGGCCTGGCGTGCTGCAGTCCATGGGGTTGCAAAGAGTCGGACACGACTGAGTGACTGAATTGAACTGAATAGGTTGATATTTCCCCTCCCCTAGTATTCAAGTTTCATACATGTAGGAACTGTGTATTATCCATTGTTGTATCATTAGGGACCAAAAATATCTCATAGATATCAGGTCTTCAGGAAATATTTGTTGAATGAAAAAACAATTGATGATTGCAGACACATATTCCTTAAGTAAGATATGTTCTTTATACATTGTGAATATTAAAAAGCAGGTTATGAAACCATGTATTGATATAATATGATCCTTTTTCATAACATAAATAAAGAAAAACTTAGACCCTCCTGTTGAAAGCAACAAAAAATGTTGGTTGAAATATTTTCTTAAAAATTATCTTAAAAAAAAAATTATCTTGTAGGGACTTCCCTGGTGGTATAGTGGATAAGAATTTTCCTGCCAGTGCAGGGGACATGGGTTCAATACAGAAGACTCCATGTGCTGTGGGCAACTAAAGCCTGCAACTACCCTAGAGCCAGTGAGCCGCAACTACTAAGCCTGAGTGTTGCAACCACCTAACAAGAGAAGTCACCATGAGAAGCCTGTGCTTTGTAATGAAGAGTAGCCTCCACTCTTCACAAGTAAAGAAAGCCCACAGGTAGCAATGAAGACCCAGCATAACCAAAAATAAATAATTTTTTAAAAGATCTTAAATATATATATATATATATATATATATAGAAGCTGGCAAGAAAGTTAGGAATATTCAGACCAAGTTCTGAATAAAGTCAAGAGCTCTCAGTTTTACAAGGAGCTGTGAGTTTTCTCCTTGAGAACATTTGCTAAAGTTGCCTCTCTTGGTAAATTCAGTTTTCGTGACCGAGAAGGAGTAGGGGCACAAAAAACAAAGGAAGATTCAAGATGTAAACTCTAAAATGAGAGTTTTCCCTCCTAAAGCCAGGACCCAGAGGGCTCTACCCCCAATATTAGGATGAAATATACTATGAACCTGCCCCCACCCCACAATCCTATTTTCAAAGAGAGACAACAGTAGACCAGAGTTAGGATCAGCCAATCAGACAAATGTTTACTTTGTTCCTTGTTAAGTGTTTCACTCTGTGACACGCCAAATGTATATCAAGAACAGTATTTTTCAGACTTGCCTGGTGGTCCAGTGGCTATGAATCTGCCTACCAATGCAGGGGACATGGGTTTGATCCCTGGTCCAGGAAGATTCCAGATGACCGTGGGCAACTAGAGCCCATGCTTCACAACAAGAGAAGCTACCTCTATGAGAAGCGAGCACACTGCAACTAGAAAAAGCCCATGTGCAGCTACCAAGACCCAGCGCAGCCAAAAATCAATCAATTAGTTTATTAATTTAAAATTTTATTTAAAAAACCCCAGTCTTTGTCCTCAAGATGACAGTCTCGTTGTGTACATAAGAGCAACAGGTTTGATCCCTGTTCCAGGAAGATCCCACGTGCTCTGGCACGGCTAAACCCGTTGGTCACAACTATTGAGCCTGCACTCTAGAGCCTGCATGTTCGAAACTACTGAAGCCCCCGCACCCTAGAGCCCATGGGCTCTGCAACGAAGCCCATGCTTTGCAACAAGAGAAGCCACTGCAATGAGAAGCCTGCACATCACAACTAGAGAGTAGCACCTGATCGCCTCAACTAGAGAAAAGCCCAAGCAGCAAGGAAGACCCTGCACAACCAAAAATAAATAAAACTGCATTTAAAAAAAGACTGTGGCACAAACTCTAGGTGCCTAGGTGTCAAAAATATCAGAAAAGAGAAAGTATTGTTGAGAGTTGGTATAGTTAGAGAAGGCTTTAAAACTGACCAGAAACCTTGAGAATGGTTTTAATTTAGATTGGTGTAGGGGAAGGATAGTACTTCTCAGTGGTTTAAAGATTTTGAAGGAGGGAATAACCTCCAAGGAGAACAATGCAGCTGAATAGAGAGTTACACAGGGTAAGAAGAGGGGGCCTGATGATAATAGACCTTCAAAGGCAGGAAGGGGGTTTAAACAGGATAAATTTGGTATACAGAGTGAGAGTGTTCAGGGATACCAGCCAGGTGACTACTGTGGCAATCCAGCTCTGAGATGCTGAGGGATTCAGCTGGGGTGAGGCAGGTGTGAATGGCAGGAGGAAGTGATATTTGAGAGGAAATATTATTAGGCCTTCATTATCAAGAGGAGGGAAATAAAGGATGGCTTCAAAAATAACTCTCGGGGGGTCTCCTCTGTTCACTGATGTTTATGCTTACCCAGTGTTTCCACCCTCCTCTCTTTCTTTGAACAGCCTTCCGTCAACGACATGTAAAACTATGCAGAGTAAAATAAGATCAAACATTTCTGATATACTCTTTCGGGGCCAGTTTAGAGTTGTTTGTCTCAATGGGAAAAGAATCTTGAGAACCAAGAATCGTTCTTATTTTCAGTCTGACTTCTTTGAACATTGAGTATGTGTCCCCCCCCCCCACCTTTTCCTCTTTGTTTCTTTCATTCTTTTTGATATTTAGGTATCATTAGTCTGTATTTCCTTAGTCTACAACAGAATTATATCTGCTTTTATCAGTTACATGTTTACCTGAAAACTTCTGAAATTTCATTCAGTTCAGTTCAGTTCAGTCACTCAGTCGTGTCCGACTCTTTGCAACCCCATGGACTGCAGCACGCCAGGCCTCCCTATCACCAACTGCCAGAGTCTACCCAAACCCATGTCCATCGAGTCAGTGATGCCATCCAACCATCTCATCCTCTGTTGTCCCCTTCTCCTGCCCTCAATCTTTCCCAACATCAGGGTCTTTTCAAATGAGTCAGCTCTTCGCATCAGGTGGCCAAAATATTGGAGTTTCAGCTTCAACATCAGTCCTTCCAATGAATATTCAGGAATGATTTCCTTTAGGATGGACTGGTCGGATCTCCTTGCAGTCCAAGGGACTCTCAAGAGTCTTCTCCAACACCACAGTTCAAAAGCATCAATTCTTCAGCGCTCAGCTTTCTTTATGGTCCAACTCTCACATCCATACATGATTACTGAAAAAACCATAGCCTTGACTAGATGGACCTTTGTTGACTAAGTTTCATTATATTCCGCCAAATGCTGTTTGATTTTTCTACAAACACTAATAAAAAATAACCTGAAGTTAATACTTCACCTTTCATTCAGAAAGATCCCAACATTCTTTACAATGTGTACTGATATTATTGTTTTATGTAGACACACTGCATTTCCTTAATGCCTTTCATCTAAGGATCATAAAGTACACAGCAAACATTAATTAATTTTAACAACAACCTTGTGAACTATAACTTTCATGTGTATATAGTAGATGAATCACCTGAAGGATCAGCAAAACACAGGCTTTGAGAGGAAGATTAGGCTTGGCACAGCTTAATATGTAAACAGCCCAGTCAAACAGTTTAGAGCAAGAAAGGCAGTATCATTTTTTAATTTAGCTATAACCACCAGTGGAGTTTCAGTGAGAGAATAATTATCCAAATAACAACTTGTCTAGCTTTCCATAAGTAGCACTTCACATTTTGAAACAAACAGTGCCAAAAAAAAAAAAGGAGTTATTTTTTTTTTTACTTAGAGTCTATTAATATCTACACCCTCAGACCTATGGTCACTCTCAAAACAAGTGCTTCAGCAACAAAGCAATCCTACTCGTTAACTGAAGCTCTGATTTAGTATCAAGGCAGAGAAAGTGTGCCACCAGCTGACTCATCAACACTTTGCCTCCTACTGAGGTTTCCCTGGAGGGTCTCTCCTTCAGGTTTTTAGCAGGCCAAGGCCTGTTTTGCTGATGAGGATGAAATCTTTATTATTGTTATGTAGGCTGCTTTTTTTTTTTTAATTTTTTTTCTTTTTTTTATTAGTTGGAGGCTAATTACTTCACAGTAGGCTGCTCTTTATATTAAAAACAAAAATAGAATTTATAATGGAAAAGCTTGAAAAGAAAATGGACTCTTGCCTTCCTAAGTTGACTCACCAAACAATCAAAGATAGATATTAACAAACGCTTTCCTTTATTGGAAACTGAGAAGTGTTAGTCACTCAGTGGTGTCTGACTCTTTGCAATCTCTTGCAATGTAGCCTGCCAGGCTCCTCTCATCATGGAATTTTTCAGGCAAGAACACTGGATTGGGTTGCTTTTTCCTTCTCCAGGGAATCTTCCCCAGGGATCAAACCCAGGTCTTTCACACTGCAGGCAGATTCTTTATTGGCTGAGTCACCAGGGAAACCCTTTATTGGAAGCCTTCCTTTATTGGAAACCCACCTTTATGCTAGCTGTTTCAGTAAAGAAAAGTCCTGTACAAACAGAGGTAGATTGAACACTATAATCAAGACCCTAAATACCCATCACTTAACTAGCAAGTATCATGTGCTTTGTTTTACAAACTGTAGTCAAAGGATCTACTAAAGCTCAATTCAAAAGACATATGTCACTAACATTAGAGGGAGAAAGAAAATGGTAGTTCTAATTTGGGAGGAGGGTGTGAAAAGGAACCCTTAAGAGTTGTTGAAGTTTAACACCAGAGCTAAGGCAAGGGAGTTAGTCAAGTCCACTTTGCATTTGCTCCATTTAGAAGAATCCTAGGACTTCCCTGGTGGTCCATTGGTTGGGAATCCACCCTCCAATGCAGGGGACGTGGGTTCAGTCCTTGGTCCGGGAAGATTCCACATGCCATGGGGCAACTAAGCCCGTACACCACAACTACTGAAGCCCAAGTGCCTAAAGCTGGAGCTCTGCAACAAGAGAAGCCACTGCAACGAGATACCTGTGCACCGTAACAAGAGTAGACCCGGATCCCTGCAATCAGAGAAAGCCTGTGCCCGGCATTGAAGACCCAGCACAGCCAAAAATAAATTTAAAATTTGAAAAGAACCCTAGATACCTTAACATGACAAAATGAATAAATATGTCATTTGCCCAGCAATACAATCATTTACAATAGCCGTAATTGTATAATAAAGAATATTTTAAACTTCCTATGGATATAATGCTAGGTTAAATCAGAAGCCGTGCAAAATCACCATTAGTACATTCTCTAAGTCCATTATAAGCTCATGTCATTCAAGCACAGTGCATTAACTTGAATTTCATTGGCTCAGTCATCCTTACATTCTATAGCAAATTGATTGTCAAGGTGCCAAAAGAGCAAGTGGAAGTTTGTTTGGCATATTTTTATTTAGGACCAGTGATCCTTTTGTGTTCAGCTTCTGTTTATAGTACTTTCCTTTAAAAAGATATTTTATAAGACAAAATTGTTTTATTTAACCTTTTATCAATTTTACTTCATTAACATTTTAATCAAAGTATTTGCTACATGCACATATTTTTTTAAAAAAATCAAATAGCACCAAATAAGTTATAAAAACAAACAGGAGTTTCTTGCCCCGCTCCTTCAAATTACCTCTCAATGACTGCCTCCGAAACAATTACTTTTTTAAAAAAAATCCATATTAACTGTTTCTTTGTGTATAAACATATCTCCATATTCCTAGATACCTCTGTCTTTTTTCAATCTGTATTGATTATTCTCTGGGCCTGCTTCTTATATGTTGAACTGTAGTGTTTCCCAGATTGCATGTCTTTATATCTCTCTTTTGTTGTAGTACATCTTTAGTAAAATCCAGAGAAGGATGGGCAGAAAATAACATATCTGGGTCCTTGAATCAATGAAAATATCCTTAGTCTATGTTATGGCCTTGAATGGTACTTTTTCCTCACAATTCTGAAAGCATTGTTTCATTATCCTCTAGCGTTCTTACTGATGACAGAATTCTGAAGCCATTCTCTCTTGCTCCTATGCATACTATCTGTTTTTCCTTTCTGGAAGATTTCAGAGTCTTCATCTCCGGTGTTATAAAATTTCACAATGACAAACTTGTGTGTGAGTGTTTCTTTAGCCACTGCTTAAGGTATCTGGGCTTTTTCAATTTGCAGACTCCTGTCATTTGGGTCTGTAGAATTTTCTAGTATTATTTCATTGATAATTTGCTCATCTGTATTTTCTCTTTTTGCAGAAATTCTACAACTTGGTTTTCAGCCTTGCTGGATTGATCATCTATATCGCTTTTATTTTCTTTCTCTGTTTTTCGGGAGATTCATTAACCTCTTTCAACACTTCAAATCACATTGTTATTTTGGCTATTACATTTTTAATTTCTAGATAGCTTTTACATTTTCTGTTTAATTTTTTTTACAGAAGTCTTTTTTTTTTAAATTGATTATCATATAATCTCTTACTTCCTTAAAAGTTTTAGAGTTCTAAAAAGAATTTTCTACTTCTTACATTGTCTCTATCTTCTCTGGGCCCCTTTTTTCTGTTTACTTAGGGTGATTAGGTGGAAGCCAGCTGTTTCACTGGAGGGTAACAAAATGTATTTTTTTCTGGAGCTATTCAGTTTCTGCTCGCACAATCAGTAACTGCTACTTCATCTGATCTCGGTTTTAAAAAACTGTTGACATTTTTAATCTGCTGTTGTTTCTTCTCCAATTCTCTTAATTTTAAAGAGGTTCTTAGGCAGGCAAGGAGAAGAATTTATATGATCAGCCTGTCACTTTCAGCTAGAATATTGGAGAAACGTAAAAGCCCTCAAAAATACAATTTTTGGATTACTCTTGGTGGTGGTTGTTAATGGAGGCAGCAAGATTTATAGAAAATCTCATTTTTAAGCTTTCTCTGTGAACCCATTAGCTCGGCTGGGCAGAGCATGGTAAAATAATGCCAAGGTCATGAGTTTGATTTCCATGAAGATCAATTAAACTTACTTAATTTCACGGGCTCCATCTTCTCCCTCATCTCAGAGGAAATTAAGGATATTGTTTTGGGTAGCTATAAAATAGGCAGGGAATAACACAGCTTTCATTTTACTGCTGTTATTACTATTCTGTGTCCTATGCAGCTGCAGGAACTTAAAAAGAACAAAAACCACTGGCAAATTGAAGGGAAATGTTAAGAAAAAGAGTACAGGGGTATTGTTGAAACCATTTGGTGTCATTTCAGGGGCTTTGTAGGGCTCTGGTACCACAGTCCTTTATGTCTCAGTGCAGAAAATAATTCAGTGAGAGGCAGTGTGATAGATAGGAAGTGATTTATTAGAATAGGATGCTTGTGAGAATTACAAGCAGGCAGGCAAGGGGGTGCCACACCCTGAGAACTTACTTGGCTATAGTTTTATAATCACCAGAAAAGGGGGAAGGGGGAAAATAACTTCTTTGTATTTCTTGAGTAGAGTGCATGCTTTCATCATCAGTTCCTCCACCAGGTTGACAGGTGAGTTTTCTTGTCCCTACTTGGTCAAGCTAGGTCTGCAAATTATTGTTTTTGGTGTGTGCAGAAAGCATATCCTAGGGATCATTAACTTACTGAGCTCACTGGGCAAGATGTAGGTCTCATGCCATCATTGTTTTATTGTTTGGGGGCATGTCTCATGCTTCTGCCGCATGGGTTTTATTGTAAGCTAGCCTGCTTGGTTTTGTGGTTAAGTAAACTTGCTCTCTTGAGTAATCATTAACTTACAGGGGTCTCCCATATTTTTCTACTTACAATCCCCTACTGGGATTAACTATTTAATCACCGACTTTGTCTCTTTCCTCTGTCCCTGTCATTACCACAAAGCAATTTTGCTGGAAGAAAATCAAATATGCCTTAGATTGTCTCCCAGAAGCAGACTCTTACTTAGTGATTGATGGAGAAAGGTTTATTGAGAAGTACTTTCAGGGACAGCACCTTTAAGGAATGAAAGCAATGGGAAAAGCTGATCTTTGATCCAGTCACAAGAGAGGCCTCCACTGATCCCACAAGAAGTTTTGGAGCTGGGAGTCCCTTCACACATGTTCCACCTTGAGACAAGAGGCCAGTCATTTATAACCTCACATTGATCAGTTATCAGATGAGAACTACCTTTGGTAAAGAAGCATAAACTTTTGAAAGAGTGGCTCTCATGAGCTGATGGCAATTTCCAGAGTGTTTTGAAAAAATTTGGGCCACCAGTGAGTTGGAGTAGCAGACCATAATACTGACTATGCTTTATAGAGTACTGTCCTTTTGAAAGTCCAAGAGCTGAGATGTTGGTTCTTCTTTTTATTTCTTCTAGATTCTTATGGGGAGAAGAAAATGAGTGGTTAAATGGCAGAAGTACAACTATATTTGGAGTGAAAAGGAACAAAAGATCTGTTCAGTCCATAAACCAGACAATTATCCTCCAAGAAATGGAATGAATGGAGTAAACTCTCCAAGGGTTTGAGTATTTTTATTCCGTATTATTGTTTGCACTTGTGCATTTTGAGTATATTTGCTTTGGTTAGCAATTGTTCTTAGGTTTTAAAAATGAAGCCAAAGTTGTTATTTTTAGGTTCATGATGTTAAATTTGGGGTAAGGTCAAAGATAATACCTCCAGGAGGAAGAAAACACTCAGACTGTATTTCAACTTTGGTTAACAGAGCACAGAAAAGTAATGATCAAAAATTCTCACTAATTTTTCACTCTTTATTTATGGAGAAAGACTAAACTAGTGACTCATTACTGAAATAGATGTCTTTGAGCATATATATATTTTATTAGTACATTATTTGAATATTTATAGCAGTGATATATAATATTGCCTCTACTGCATGCTCTAAAATTGTATTTTGTTGTTGTCAGTAAAAATATTTTTAATGCTTTAGAAAAAATGATTGAGGATAACAGGGTATCAGTTAGAGTACTCCCATTTCTATTTCCTTAACTAAGGTTTTCCTTACTAAGGTTTCCATTTCCTTAGATTTTGATTTTGATGCATTTTGTCGTTTTTTTGTGTGTGTGTTTTTTTTTCATTTTGTCGTTTTTAAAAAACCAGAAATTCAGTATTTTCTAGGCCAACGTATATCAAAATCATTCAAAACATAGCTAAATAAAACAATGGCTTGAAACTTTACTTATTTTCCTTCAAACTTAAAGTCTGTGGGAAACCAAAGATCAAGAAAGAAAGCAGAACTTCACAGCCTACAAGTCTATTTCTCGTTGCTGGGAAACTGAAGAACATTAATCAACTAACCCAAAACTGTAAAAGCGGGAGGGAGCACATTTTTGTTAGGCGGTGACTTAATGGGTTCAGCATGACAAGATGCACTGTGAAGACAAGTGGTAGCTGAGTCATGTGTAGGGAACAACTAAGCTTCAACAGACATCTGAATTTAGCATCCTGTGGTAATTGAGAACAAAGTAAGTTGGTTAGTCTGTGTTGCAATAAAGGCTGGGAAGATGGTGTCAGCATCATCTCAGAGAATCATCAGAAAACTCTGGAGGTTAGGCTTATTAGGTTGAATTTTGTTCCATGTATGCAATGATTCCAGCCTTTGTGTCAACAAGAGCTTCATCACCCTTGAAATGTTAAGTCGCTCAGTTGTGTCTGACACTTTGCTACCCCATGGACTGTGGCCCACCAGGCTCCTCCGACCATGGGATTCTCCAGGCAAGAATACTGGAGTGGGTTACCAAAGTGTTCAGTTCAGTTCAGTCACTCAGTCGTGTCCGACTCTTTGCGGCCCCATGAATCGCAGCACACCAGGCCTCCCTGTCCATCACCAAGTTAGAGCCATACAATTCAAAAGATACTTTACATAGACAGTAAAATACTTCCTCCTTCTGTTCTCCAGACTTTTCATTCCCTTGCCAGAGGCAAACATTGTTTCCATTCCATTCCATTGTGTATTTGCCCCTAAGATATTCTAAAATGTAGGTTTTAAAAATCTACTTTACTACTACTTTCTACTTTTACTACTTTTTTACTACTTTTTTTTTTTACTTTTACTTTTTTTTTACTTTTTTTTAACTTTTTTTTTACTTTTTTTACTTTTTTTTTACTACTTTTTTACTACTTTTACTTTTACTACTACTTTCTACTTTTGCTGCCATTACCTCCTTGTCATTTAGAATCAATATAATAACTTTGAAAAAGAATTTTATCTTAGGAGTTTATAGAAAACCTCTCTTGGCTCTTAATGATCAATTGCTACTTTTTCTAAAAGTGATCCAGTACAATGTGTGTGTGTCCTTGAATTTCTCCTGTGACAGATTTCTATGGTTTCTGGGGTTATATATTGAAATTTCTCTGAGGGCCAGACAGGAAATCAAAATATATAAGATGGCTGGGAGAAGACAGCAGGAAGTGGAGGGCAGGGTACAAACTGAAGTGCCTAGTCTGAAGGTATTTCAAATACCAAGACTGTTATATATGTAGTTCAACTAAATTATCTACTTTTGTGGTCCCTTATTGTATAATTTGCTCTTCTTAAAATCATAAACATATTTACCCACCACGTAGTATTGGTAAGACTAAGTCTTCTAACACTTAGTCTGTTTTTCCTAATTTCTTCATAATTATAAAAAGCACTTTAAAACTTTTAGGATCCTGATAGATAATGTGGTTGGGTCCCAAGAGGAACTAAAGAGCCTCTTGATGAGGGTGAAAGAGGAGAGTGAAAAGGCTGGCTTCAAACTCAACATTCAAAAAACTTAGATTGTGGCATCTTGTCCCATCACTTCCTGGCAAATAGATAGGGAAAAAAGTGGAAATGGTGTCAGATTTTCTTTTCTTGGGCTCCAAAATCACTGCATCACCTCAGACAGTGACTGCAGCCATGAAAGTAAGACACTTTCCTTAGAAGGAAAGTCATGACAAACCTAGACAGCATATTAAAAAGCAGAGACATCACTTTGCGGACAAAGGTCCATATAGTCAAAGCTATGGAGAAGGAAATGGCAAGCCACTCCAGTACTCTTGCCTGGAAAATCCCATGGATGGAGGAGCCTGGTAGTCTACATTCCATGGGGTTGCAAAGAGTCGGACACGACTGAGCAACTTCACTCACATGGTTTTTCTAATAGTCATGTATGGATATAAGAGTTGGACCATAAAGAAGGCCAAGAGCCAAGAATTGATGTTTTCAAACTGTGGTGCTGGAAAGACTCTTGAGAGCCTTTTTGACAGCAAGAAATTCAACCCTGAATATTTACTGGAAGGACTGATGTTGAAACTGAAGCTCCAATACTCTGGCCACCTGGTGCAAAGAGCCGACTCATTGGAAAAGACCCTGATGCTGGGAAAGATTGAGGGCGGGTGGAAAAGGGGGCAACAGAGGATGGGATGGTTGGATGGCATCCCTGACTCAATGGACATGAGTTGGAGCAAACTCCAGGAGATAGATAAGGACAGGGAAGCCTGGGGTGCTGCAGTCCATGGGGTCGAAAAGAGTTGGACACAACTTAGTGACTGAATAACAACAAGGGATTTAAATATAGTATGAGAATGTTTTGCATTCATTGGGCAGAATCACAGCATGTTTAAGGACATAAGCTCTGAAGTTAGAGAGACCTGAGTTTGAACTTTGGCTTGGACATTGGCCAGATTGGGCAAATTCCTTAAGCCTTTGGCCTACTTACCTTCTTTATCTTATCCCCTTACCCTACTCATCCCCTTTACCAAAGGGGATAACAATCCCTTTGCTTTGAGGATTATATTAGATAATATAGGTTAAGTGCTTGACACCTACTTGGTGCTTAATACGTTATCTCAATTTTCAATACTTTGTTTCTTCTTAACCAGTTTTTTCCTACTTTTTTTTTTTTTCTTTTGCCATGCCACATGAGACCTTACCAACCAGGTAAGGTCAACCTTACCCAACCAGGAATTGAACTCTGTATTGGAAGCATGAAGCCTTAACCACTGGACTGCCAGAGAAGTCCCTTTTTCTTCCTTGCTTTAATCCAAAGGTCATTTTTGACAAAAGATAGAAACAAGACAGGTTTGTTTTGTTTATTGGCTGAATTATTGGATTCAGCCAATAATAAATACTTATTGAATATCTTTTATGACAGGTACACTTTTTGCAGACAGAGAATTGACGACAAAGTTCCGCTGCTCATGGAACTTACTTTAGAGTGAGGGAGACAGACAACTAACAAATTAACAATGTATAATACAATTTCAGGTATTGATAGGTGCTAGGATTTAAGTAGACTTCCCAGGTGGTGCTAGTGGTAAAGAATCTGCCTGCCTATGCAGGAGATGTAAGAGACTCAGATTTGATCCCTAAGTTGGGAAGATCCCTTGGAGGAGGTCATGGCAACCCGCTATGTATTTTTGCCTGGAGAATCCCATGGACAGAGGAACCTGGCGGGCTGTGGTCCATAGGGTTTCAAGAAGTTGGATTCGACTAAAGCAACTTAGCACACACAGATGATATAGAGTAAAGCAGAGTTAAGAACCTTGGGTGTGAAGGTAGTGGAGGCACAATGGAGTAGAATATTGATAAATCATAATTAATGGGTGCCTTGTTGACACAAAAGTAGGAACTAATGAATTAACATTGCCATTGCATTTTTCTTCACATCCTCCTTAGCATTTATTCACAAGCCTTGTTAGTTCATTTGGTTTCAGCCTTGCTGATACTTTATGTTAGAGCCAATCTCTTATATTTGCTTTTGGCTATGGACCTTACTTTCTGTCTTCTGGGTTTTGGTGTTGTTGTTAAGAATTGAGTTTACGATATGTTGCACACTTGAAACTAGTATGGTGTTATTTGTCAATTATATCTCAGCTTAAAAAAATACAAAAAGGCAGTATTGGAGGAACAACAACAATAAGCTATTTAAAAAAAGAAGAATCAAGGGACTTACCTGGTGCTTCAATGGCTAAGACTCCACACTTCCAATGCAGGGGTCTTGGGTTTGATCCCTGTGTTAAAGCCCACATGCTGCAACTAAGAGTTTGTGTGCCACAAATAAAGATCCTGCATGCTGCAATTAAAGATCCTGCATGCCCCAACTCAGACCCAGCACCACCAAATAAATAAATATTAAAAAGAAAGAACTGAGATTATCAGAGACCTTCCTGTGTAACCACAGTTACTTCCCTGACTCCCTCTTGGTTTTAGTCTTACCAGAGATGTTTGCAAATGCTTCCCCTAGCACTCTGCTGTTGGTAACTATAGTCATGTAGCCATCCTTCCATAGACCATGTCTGGCTTCTCCTTGTACAACCCTTGAGACATGATTCCATTTTTTGCCACATTCCCTCTAAAACAAATCTGCTCCACAAAATACTGAGAAGGATAGTCAGTTTTTACTACTGATTTCATAGGAAGAAAAAAGTGTAGAGTTACAAGGCATATCACACAACAAATAACTTTCAATTCCCAGTTGGACTTTTCTATCCCCTTCCCAAAATACTGCCAGCCACAGAGTGTCTCACTGTCTTCTAACCCTTTATATACTCTCCCCATAGAGTAATTTAGGACTTTTCAACTTCTCCCAGTTACAATTTTCAACCTTCCCATAGACTTTTATTTTTTAATGGTTTTATGAATTGTAGTTGATTTATAGTGTTATGTTTGTTTCTGCTGCATAACAAAGTGATTCAGTAATATGTATATATGTGTGTGTGTGTGTGTGTGTGTGTATAGTATATTCTTTTTCAGATTCTTTTCCATTAGGTTATTACAATATATGGAATACAGTTCTCTGTGCTATGCAGCAGGACCTTGTTTTTTATTTTATATATTGTTGCACATATATGTTAATCCCAAACTCCTAGTTTATCCCTCTCTCCACCTTCCCCTTTTGGTAACCATAAATATGTTCTCTATGACTGTGAGTCTCTTTGTTTTGTTAGGAAGTTTATTTGTGTCATTTTTTTTTTAGAGTCCACAAAAAGTGATGTCATTCAATCTTCCCATAGACTTTTGAAGCCTAGCCTTTTCTAAATTGGTCTAGCAAAGTAGGTCTGCCCCTGGGGAAGGATTCATCTGCTCCCTTCCCCACAGTCTTCTTATTTATCTTGTTACATTTCCAATTCTCTTTTTCCAGACCAAATCTTTCGTATGAACTCTTGTTCTCTTTTTTTTTTCCTATGCCTGAACTCTTGTTTTCTATATCTAGTTGCCACCTGCCTTCTCTGCCTAGGTGTCTTGTAGGTACTTTATTTGATCATGTGTTAAATCAAGCTTATGTTCTTTCCTGTCTTTCCAATTCTGTTTCTCTTCTGAGTTTTCTGTCTCAGAAAACGGTACCACCATCTACTCAGGTACTCCAAGTCAGAAACCTGAGAACATTCTTGACTCTTCCTCTTTTCTCATACCTTCTGTGTTATCATTGCTCCCATCAGTTTAGCAATCAATTACCAGGTTCTGTTGAGTCTATTTCCTAAGATTTTTAAAACCTACTTCTTTCCATCCCCACTTGTCATAATGAATGGGTTTCTTTTGCTCAAAAATGTACAATGCTCTGTTGTTTGGCAAATAAAAACTTCTTTGCCTTTTAAAATGAATACTAACATGGAAACGTTTTATTATGATCAGAAGATTATCAGTTTCCCTTTCAAGAAAGCCGTTTACGTCTGATTAATTTGTAAAGATCCCTTTCACTACCTTCTTTTTTAGTGTTTATCTTCATTAAAGATATACATGTCTCTAAAGATAAAAATAATTTTGTAAGATTTGAAACTAAAATGAGCATCTTGCATCTGTAATGAGCATCTGTAGAGGCAGCAGTTTTCAACTCTTTAATTTGTTTGGTATTCCAGATCTGTAAGCATACTATTTTTCTACTTCTTATTTTTTTTCTTTTTAAAAAAATTTAATTTCTATATATTTTTGGCTGTGCTGGGTCTTTACTGCTGCACAGGGGCTTTCTCTAGTTGCAGCGAGTGGGGCCTACTCTTCCTTGCAGCCCATGGGCTTCTCACTGCTGTGGCTTCTCTTGTTGCAGAGCACAGGCTCTAGGGGTGCAGGCTTCAGGAGTTGTGGTGCATGAACTTAGTTGCTCTGCAGCATGTGGAATCTTCCCAGAGCAGGGATCGAACCCATGTCCCCTGCATTGGCAGGCCAATTCTTGACCACTGGACCACAAGGGAAGTCCCTTTTTTCTTTTTCTAATTGAGGTGTAGTTGGTTTACAATATTAGTTTCAGGAGTATAATATTGTGATTCAAATTTCTTCTAGATTATACTCCATTTAAAGTTATTATAAGATATTGATGATATTCCCTATGTTATACAGTATGTCCTTGTAGCTTATTTATTTTATGCATAGTGGTTTGTACCTCTTAATCCCCTCTCCCTATTGTTCCCCTCCACTCTCCTTGCTAGTAACCACTGATTTGTTCTCTATGTCTATTGAGTCTGTTTCTGTTTTGTTACATTCACTGGTTTGGTTTACTTGTTAGATTCTACAACTATTAATACTTCTTAATTTTGAACTTTAGGTCTTACTATAATTTTGCTGTGGTAAAATGTTCTATAGTGACCATGTAAAAACCGTTAACAGTTAAACCAAGTAATAAACTATGACAACTATTCTTGTACAACTTTTTGTTTCCCCTAGAATTAACTTTTTTTGAAGCTGTTGTTATATAGTTAGTTTTCTATATACTTATCAATAATTCAGCCCCAGCTCTCTGCCACATATCTAAATCTCCTCTCTGTTCCTTCAGCTATATTAGTCATTCTTTTGATTTAATCTTCATGGCAAAATGTCTCCAAGTATTCTGAACTGCTCCAGTGTGGACTAGCTGTCTGGTGCATGTCATTTTAGGATCTCCCCTCACCAATATCCTGGGAATTTTCACACCTCTTCCTGTATACCACATATTCTTCTTTCTTGATTTATCCACTCCCCCCCCTCCAAATTTTGATGAAACACGTACCAGTAGCATGCTAAAAGAATACACAGGAGCTAAATTTTTGAGACCTTGTATGTCTGAACATATCCATAGTTCACTCTAACAGCTAACTGGCAGTTTGGTGAGGTATGTTATTCTAGGTTAGAAATAGCTTTTCTTCAGAATACTGAGTGTGTCTCCATTGTTGTCTAGATTCCGTTGTTGCCGAGAAGCTGTGTTCATTTTCTCTTGCTGTTAACAAGTGACCACAAATCTAGCAGTTTAAGCAATACCTATTTATTAGCTCACAATTCTATAGATCAGAAATCTGAGCACAGCATGACCAAATTCTCTGCTTAGGATATCACAAGGCTGAAATCACCTCCAGGCTCATTCAGGAGATTGGCAGAATCCAGCTCCTTGTGGTTATAAGACTTAGACACATTTCTTTGTTGACTAGCGGCCAGGGGCCCCTCTCAGCTGTGCTGCGCTTAGTCACTCAGTCACGTCCAACTCTTTGCAACCCCATGGACTGTAGCCCACCAGGCTCCTCCAACCACGGATTCTCCAGACCCGAATACTGGAGTGGGTTGCCATGTCCTCCTCCAGGGGATCTTCCCAACCCAAGGATCAAACCCAAGTCTCCTGCATTGTAGTCAGATTCTTTACCATCTGAGCCACCAGGTAAGTCCAAGGCATTTCTTGCTGTTTGACCTCCTTGTCTTCAAAGTCACCTATGTACAATCTCCTTTCTCAGGAAGAGCACCATCACTTTTAAGTGTCCTTTTCATTCTGATTAGGTCAAGCTTTTCTTAAAGTCAGCTGGGCCATATAACACAACCTAATTATAAGAGTGATACCCACTGTATTTATAGTAAAACATTTTCATAGTACACATGTACACAAGTGATGGGGAATCTTGAGGTTAGAATTCTGCCCACCACAGAAGTTCAGAATTATTTGAATTCATATTATATGTCCTATTTTTACCTTTGGAAGCTTGTAGAATTTTTCATTGTCTTCAGGTTTCTGAAATTTCATGATGTACCTTCATATGGGTTTATTTTTATCTATTGTGTTGCACAGTAGATGCGTTGTGTTTCTCAGTCAGGAAACACACATCTTTCAGTCCAGTTTGACTATGTTTATTGATTATTTCCTCCCCTTCATTTTCTCTGTTCTTGTTTTCTGGGACCTGAATTATTTGGATGTTGGTCCATCTGGATGAGTATTCTTATTCTTTTTCCCACTCCCTTTCCCATTTTTTAATCTCTGTTTTTCACTCTTTGCTATACTTGTTTATCTACAACATCATCTTCCTGATATTGAATTTTTATCTGGGTTGTTTAAGTCTTAATTTACAAGGGCTGATTTTGGTTTTTGTTTTGTTTGTATTATTATTATCAATGTTCTTTTTATTTGGTGTCATGTTATTGTTTCATTGATGCAGTGCTGTCTATTATTTCTCTGAGTCTAATGAGGATTTTTTTAAGAGTATTCTTTTCTCCACGTGGTCTTTTTTCCCTCTGGTTACTTTAGCATTTTTGTTAGAGGCTTTTCTGAGATAACTGTGAACTTTACTTATCTGTTTGAAACTGCTGAAGAGCCAGTTGTAAGCCTGAGCCAACGAGGAAAGAGTGTGTATTGTGAAGTTTACTGAAGAGAGTGCTGCATTGGCCACTAGGTTAAGGAAACCACAATGCTGGTATCTTTCCGTCTTTCCTCTTGGATGACTCAGATAGTCCTGGAAATATATTGCAAAGCCTTTTATTGGAGATTTTTGGCCTGGTTTTCAGCATCTTGGAGCTGAATAGGGGGAAGAACTGAAGGTGTATATTCCTGGTAATATATCTGGAATTCAGAATTCTCTATGTTGTGGTATCAATATTAATATATGCCCTGGTTTTCTATATTCACACCTGGTAGAGTGCTTAGGATGGCTTCTTTACCCCTCATCTTTGTTGAATTTCCACCATTCTTCAGAACTCAGTTCAGGTGACCTGCCTAGATGTAACCCTTACCTCTTTTGTGATGATTTAAAACATGGTTCATACCACTCAGCGCACATTAAATATGCTTACCTTGAATCATATAATACTTGTTTACTTATCTCTTTACTAGAGACAAGCTCTTTGAGGGCAGTGGCTGTGCCTATACAATGGAGGTTCATATCATAGTTATTTTGCCCTTTATAGGCTTCTAACAAATACCTGTTGAGTGACCAGTGATCACAAAATTATGTTGATATTCTCCAAGATGTATCTCTACTAATTCTTTACTTTTGATTTTCCTGGAGAGAGATTTTTTCTTATCTTATTCATTTGGTTTTAGAGATATCATTCAGAAAAGCACATTGTGTGGTTGGAAACATAACAGGAATAGACATGAAATGGCCTACCGTCTTCCTGTATCAGCTAATTTCCATGTGGAACAGTAAGGGTCAAATATATAGATATTAGGATAAAACTATCTCCATTTTCTGCTGCCAAATTATTGTCAGAAACTTGCATGGCAGCAGGTACTACCAATTCTTAAATAATATGAAACTAACTACTAGCATTATCTAGTTTATGAATGGTTGACAATGCTTATGATAAGATGTCTCATCATTCTCATTCATTCTACATTTATAAGGCTCTGTTTAAATACAGTCAGTCTGATTATATTAGTGCTATTCTCCAACAGAGATATTCAAAAAAACTCATTTTAATCCTAGAAAAGGCCTTTTCTCCAGTACTATTAGCAATGTAGCCTGGAGTATCAGAAGGGCTTTTCTTTTTCTAGCTTCATTATTAATTTTTGTGGACATGTAACCTTTCTTATCTTGGTCTCAGCTTCATTTTGTAAAAATGACAAATAAAGTGCCCTAAATGTCAAATCTCTTTTTGAAAAACATCTTGGAAGAAGCAACTTATAGAAACTCGATTTTTGCCTGCTTTTTCTTTTTTTTAGAAAAGGTATTCTATTGACATATATTGATTTACAATGTTGTATTAATTTCTGCTGTACAGCAAAGTGATTTAGCTATACATATATATATATATTCTTTTTCATATTTTTTCCATTATGATTTATTACAGGATACTGAATATATCCTGTGCTACACAGTAGGACTTGGTTGTGTATCTGTTCTTTATATAATAGTTTGCTTCTGCTAACACCAGACTCCCAACCCATTCCTCCCTAACCCCCTGCCCCCCACACCTTTGCAACCACAAGTCTGTTCTTTGTCTGTGAGTCTCTTTCATGGATAAGTTAATTTGTGTCATATTTTAGATTCAACATGTAAGTGATTCCCTTGCTTTCTGATTCACTATAGGGATTTTGAGAGCAAACCTTAAACTTCCTCCCACTTACTTTTCTGCAAATTTTTACTTAATTTCTCTTCATTTGTCAAGACTCAGCACAATTTTTACCCCCTTTAATAACTAATCTCCCTTACTTGAAAAACAGTTTTGGAAATATAAAACAGAGAGGAAAATAAAATGTGTAAGCCTACCATTAAGATGAAATAGTTTATTAATATTTTGGAATATCTTCTAATGCTTTTTTAGAGCACAAATATACTATGTACATAATTTGATTAAAATTATATATAAAGTTATATCAATATCTTGCACTTTTTAACCTAAAAATTATAGTGTGGATATTTTCCCATACTGGAATGATTTTCAGGAGATGTTGTAGTTAAGAGCACAGGCTCTACAGTCAAATTCATCTCTGGGTTCAAATCTTTCCTCTCCCACTTACTCACTATATGACTTTGGGTATATTACTTAGCCTCTCTGTGCCAGTTTTCATATCCTATAAAATGAAGTAATAAAATACTTCAGGATTTCTGTGTTTATTAAGTAAACTACTATATATACACAAACACTAGAAGAATACCTGGCACATAGTAAGCACTAAGTGAACATTAGTTACTATTATTTTAAAATATTTTTGAATTGAAACATAATTCCCTATTACTTAGATATTCTGTAATTTATGCAATTAATCCCTTATTATTGGACATTTATGTGGTTTTCAATTTTTTAATATTGTAAATAAGCATTGTAATATGTCAGTATCTTTGTGCTCACATCTATGTTCAATTCAGTTCAGTTCAGTCACTCAGTCGTGTCCGACTCTTTGCGACCTGATGAACTGCAGCACGCCCAGCCTCCCTGTCCATCACCAACTCCCGGAGTTTACCCAAACTCATGTCCATTGAGTTGGTGATGCCATCCAACCATCTCATCCTCTGTCATCCCCTTCTCCTCCCGCCTTCAATCTTTCCCGGCACCAGGGTCTTTTCCAATGAGTCAGCTCTTTGCATCAGGTGGCCAAAGTATTGGAGTTTCAGCTTCAACATCAGTCCTTCCGATGAACACTGAGGACTGAACTCCCTTAGGATGGACTGGTTGAATCTCCTTGCAGTCCAAGGGGCTCTCAAGAGTCTTCTCCAACACCACAGTTCAAAAGCATCAATTCTTTGGTGCTCAGCTTTTTTTATAGTCCAACTCTCATATCCATACATGACTACTGGAAAAACCATAGCCTTGACTAGATGGACCTTTTTGACAAAGTAATGTCTCTGCTTTTTAATATGCTGTCTAGGTTGGTCATAACTTTCCTTCCAAGGAGTAAGCGTCTCTTAATTTCATGTCTGCAATCACCATCTGCCGTGATTTTGGAGCCCAAAAAAATAGTCTGCCACTGTTTCCACTGTTTCCCCATCTATTTGCCATGAAGTGATGGGACTGGATGCCATGATCTTAGTTTTCTGAATGTTGAGCTTTAAGCCAACTTTTTCACTCTCCTCTTCACTTTGATCAAGAGGCTCTTTAGTTGTATATTTATCTAATTATTTACTTTGAGTACTTAGAAATTATGAGCCACATTAATTAATTTATTATTCATTATTTCTTCCTTGACTCCCTGCCCCTGTAAGAATAGTTTCAGGAAGGCAAAAAAAAAAAAAAAAAAAAGAATAGTTTCAGGAAGGCAGAAAATCTGTCTTTCTTATTTAGTACTTAATTTCTAGAATCTAGACAATTCCTTGAAACATAGTAAGGACTCAGTAAATTCTGTTTGTTGATAAGAGTATGTCCGGTTAAAGAATTTTAACAAATTAATCTTCATAAATTAACACTTTACCCTGAGTCTGTGAGTGCCTAGCTCATGCCTCCCTTTCTCGTCTGACAATGTAGTTTACATTTTTTGTGTGAAGCATCTTTGATAGCATCCATGAGAGACTGTTGCTCTTCTGGTATGCTGTTTGTCATACTTCACTAGCTTGATGCTTATTAAAGACGGTGACTAAAAAATAAATAAATAAATAAATAAAGACGGTGACTAGCCTTATCCTTTTTTATTGCTACTCAGTGTTCTGTGTATAGATTGATCTGCTTTAGTCAGTCCTGTCCATGATCATTTCCATTTTCATGACTGTACAGGGCTCAGATAAGGTAAATTCCTTCTACGCAACTAACATGAGGCAACTTAAGCAAACAGGGTAATTATCTTAACTACAAGGAGTTTTCTTACAGAATTCAAGGATAATGCAATGAGAGACTCTGGAGGGTGTAGAGACTCTTGAACCAAACAAATCAGGACTTTTCTCTTGCTCCTTCCTACTGCAGAACAACTTTCCGCACTTCTCTGCCTATTTATGGCTCCTGATGTTACATGTTATAATTCCGCCTTGCTTAAAGACTAACCTACCTGTTTTGAGTTCCAATTCATAATTTCTGAGATAGAGAATTTGACTGGCCTGACTTGGTTTGGGTCAAGCATCCAGGGAAGTATAGTCAGTCTTGCCATCGAGTAGGAATCATACAGTAGAACTTGGTTATCAGGTTCTCATTCTATGAAGGGAGGGTCAGTTGGCCAAGAAGTTCGAATTTTTCTGTAATGTCTTACAGAAAAAAATGAACGCACTTTTTGGTCAACCCAGTATTTTGAGCTGAGCAGAAATTCCCAAAATATTTCCCATAATAATCTTATGCAAATCCTTTCCTTGCCTGAATTTGTTGGTTCACCTAAACTTTATATATCCTTAAAATCCCCCAAAGAATCTCCCTTTTTAGAACCATAAACATACCTGGATAGTCCAAAAAAAATTTTTTTAAAACCCTGTTCTTCTGGAGAACTTACTTTCTGCCCTTAGTATTTAGTGTTATATTAAGCAATATGTTACTTTCTAATTGTTTAATTCAGAGAGCTTTTGATTTCCAAGCTGGTACATATTGTGAGGAGGAGCAAAATCTCTCAAATTTCATTTCTATACACTTAGAAGGTGTTCAATTAATATATGGTAAATTGATTGCTTTCCTTGATAACAACTTTGATTTCATTGAAAGAGAACTCATCCGGGTCAAGAGAAAAGATTCTATCTTGTGTATTACGCATAGAAACACTTTACTGATAACCAGTAGAACAATAGGTATATTTGATACAACTCCACTTTGTGAACAATTTTTCATATCCATCACCATCTTTGTTGAATTCTTGTCATCTATCTGAGAGAAATAATATGAAATAATAATTATAAAATGAAATAATAATTTGATTACACTCTCATTTTGGCTCCCTGTTGCTTCTCTTGCTCCTTTCCAGCTCATTCTTCTCACAGTAGCAAAAAGATCTTCCTGAAATACAAATCCAGTGATGTCATCCCTCTCTTTAAAATCTTTCTAGTGACTGTACATTGTATTCAGGAAAACATTCAAACTTTTCCATAGCCAGTAAAACTCATTGTGATCTGACCCCATCATATGTCTTAAAACTCGTTTTTCAAGTCACTCTCCTCTTGCTCATCTGTTCTGACTATCCAGTCTTCTTTCAGCTCCTGGAGCACATCAAGATCTTTCCTCAGGGTCTTTGCATGTGCTATTTATCGCCTCTGTCAAGAGAGCTGCAGCCTTCACAATACTGCTGTTCTTTCAGGTGGTGATGGTGGTGGTTTAGTCACTGAGTCCTGTCTGACTCTTGCAACCCCTGTAGCCCACCAGATTCTTCTGTCCATGAGGTTTTCCAGCCAAGAATACTGGAGTGGGTGGCTATTTCCTTCTCCAGGGGATCTTCCTGACCTAGAGATCAAACCGGCGTCCTTGCAGGCAGATTATGTACTGCTGAGCCACTGGGAAATTTAGGACTCAGCTTAAATGTCATCATCTTTTACTGACTTGACTTTTCCTGAATTCTCTCTAAGATCATTTTCCTCTGTTTGTTTCTATTTTAATGTAATGAATTCATGTTTATTTCCTTTCTTCATGGAATGTTCACAACTCACAGATATTTAACTTTTCTCCTCACATTTTTTTTGGGGGGCTCTGTTTCCTCCATCAGATGATAAACTTTCTGTGCAGGGACTGTGCTGGGTTCTTTTCCCCTCCTTATTGTAGCTCTGACGCCTTCTGCAGGGCCTGGCATATAGTAGCTATTCGGAATATATTTGCTAATTTCATAACTAAATGAATAATAAGATAAACAGAATGGAACTTAGAATGCTAATTTTTCAATAGTCCCATGTGATTCCAGTGGTGGTTGTTCTGTTGCTAAATCATGTCTGACTCTTTTCGACCTCATGGACTACAGCACTCAAGGCTTCCCTGTCCTTCACCATCTCCTGGAATTTGCACAAACTCATGTCCATTGAGTTGGTGATACCATCCAACCTTCTTGTCTTCTATTGTCCCATTCTCCTCCTGCCTTCAATCTTTCCCAGCATCAGGGTCTTTTCCAGTGAGTCAGCTCTAAACATCAGGTGGCCAATGTATTGGAGCCTCAGCTTCAGTCCTTCTAGTGAATATTCAAGGTTGATTTCCTTTTGGATTGACTGGGTTGATCTCCTTGCTGTCCAAGGGACTTTCAAGATAGTAAGGGGTTCCAGGATGATTAGAAGGCTAATGTCCATGATAGACACTATGTCATTTTAAGTAATTAATTTGATCTTTCTGTTCCTCAGTTTTCCCATACATAAGTAGAACATAATCATGTCCTATGAATTTGTTAATGGAAACATTACTCATCAAGGCATTTGGAAGTGATGCTGAGTGACCATACTGCTAATTAGGCATGCAAATGCGGTATGTGTATGCATGTGTATGTTTAGTGCAAAGTGTACAGATGGATGTGTTTTCTCCCCCAAAACTGGGAAATCTATCTGTGCAAATTAATGGAAGTTTTTCTGTTGATAGAGATGATTACATGATAAAAAATCTCTTATCAAATCTTCATTAATTAATTTGTACTTCTTCAAGATTGAGGGGAAATAAAAAGAGACTTGCAGAATCTTAAGAGGGAAAAAGTATCCTGAAATTGTGATAGTAGATTTCTGCCTTTTATCTTTGTCTACACTAGCAAGATGAACACTATTGTCAGAAGGTTCTAAAGCCAATCTCTGTAGGCCTGGAATCAAAAGGGTATATTGCATTTAGTTTCTGGAATTTTTTTCTAACAGCTTGACTTTTTATGCTTTGTAATACCTACCTTACATATTTACAGCACTTTGCAACACACTTTTGCATTCCTAAACAGGAGCAAAAATATCAATATTTTAGAGGTAAGGAACCTGAAATTACACAGTTTGCCCTCAGGTTATATAATTTGTAAGAACTAATGGGGTGAGGGCAGGTGAGAGACGGAGGTAGGTAAGTGTTCTTAAACCCTAGCCTTTTGATTTCTGGTCCATAGTTTATTCCACTGCCCTAAGTTATCTCTCTCATAAGCATTAGGTGCTAAACTGACATTTCCTAGTGGTCCTGACACTTGCAAATAAGTAGTGAAAACCATTTTGTAAACAGAATCACTCAATTACAGAAATTTGAAACTATGCAAGCATCTAGAATATTAACCTTAGTGATCTCACCAATGTTCTTTTATAAAACCTCTTTTCTTTGGTTCACGACTTGATATGCTTTTTAAAATATAGTAAGTCCTCACATATGAACAAATTCCATTCTGAGAGTACATTCGTAAGTCCTATTTGTTCCTAAATCCAACAAAGTTAGCCTAGGTACCCAGCTAATATGATAAGCTGTATAGTACTGGGCTGTAATAGGTTTATAACACTTTTTGCAAAAATAATACATACATAAAAAATAAACATAAAAGTAGAACATTTTAAATCTTACAGTCCAGTACCTTGAAAAGTACAGTAGTACAGTACAACAACTGGCATATAGGGGCTGGCACACATGTTTACATCTTTGAAAGTTTGCAACTTGAAGGTTCCTATGTAGGGGACTTACCATAATGACTACGCAGTTCTAAAAATACGCATCTATTAACTGTTTTGCCACCTGAAGTTCAAAACCATCTTGATCGCCTAGTGCCCTCTACTGAAACAGCCATAGTATAACAATTAATTTCTTCTAAGAAACTGATAATTTATTGTTCTCAGGATCACAAAGGACTTTCAATTTTGTACTGGCTCTTCAACAAATCTTTGTTTCTAAATATATTATATTATATATGAAGAAATTATATTGCCAATACTTAGCTCAGTAACCAATTCAGCGGCCACTCAATAAATGTTTGGTGAATTAATTTACCTGTATTTTGGTTTATTCTAACAGTGCTCATGTGACAGTCTACAGTGGCATTCTTTTATAAAGTAATATCATTCTTTTGCAGTTTTAATTGGTCCTCAGTAACTTCCTCTTCCACTCCTAGAGCCTTACCTTGAGACTTGACAGCCAGAGTGATTTCTAATCTTTCCCCATTCCCCCTTCCCCCCAGTTGTCAGTTTTGGTTTTGTTCGAAGTACACTGGAAGCTTATAAGAGCTTGGGCTTTTGAGTGAGACAGATCTGAGTTTAAATCCAGACTGCCACTTCCTTGAACAAGTTAGTTACTCACCCTTTAAAAGGTTTTCCCATATGCAGAATGGAGAAATAGTCAAATCTAACTCCTAGGATGCCTGTGAGGATAGAAATGATGTAATGCAAATAAAGGGCTCAGCACAATGCTTATCACTTAGCAACTGCTAAGTTGCTGTTAGTTTTTACTATTATTCAATTTTTTAAAATTATAGTTTAGCTTAAGCATTAGGTTTGTCTTGAATATTGAATTCACTGGCTTAGTGACTGCACCAAAGGACTGGTTGTTGCTATACTTAACAGCATCTCCAGAATGTATTTATTTAATAAAAATGTTTTCTTTCAAGGAAGGAAATTTCTGAAGAAGATCCCCACATTCTAGAATTCTTTTTCATATCTCATGTTCTAACAATTTTTAGCCAAAAAGACTTGCCCAAGACTCATATTCTTTCGAGCCTCTTTATACTTGCCATTTTTCGTTTTTCTTCATTCTTTGTGAAGGTGGCAAATAATCTTCATTAAATAAAATCTGAGGGACTAGAGTACCGGAAGAGGAAATTTGGAAACCATGGAAGCGGGAGAAGATCAGACAAACAAGATTTTGTGTATTTTGCTATACTTATATGAAGGAGTTGGCTACATTTTAATTTTGTTTTAGTAAAAGAAAAATCTTCAGTTTTCAGGGTTTTTATTTAATCTAAACTTTTTGTCACATTATAGGATGTACATAGTTTAAAAAGTCGAATTATATTATAAGACTTTTAATGAAAAATGCGATCTCTGGACCTGTCTTTTCTCCAAGACTACCCGCCTTCCTCCATTTCCGTGAGTCACTGCTTTCAAATCTTTGAGCTGGCTGTTCTGGTATTTACACTCAAATGTCTAAATAACATGCCTATACTGCTATTTCTTTTTTTTAAATTGTTGTATAGTTGCTCTACGATGTTGTGTTAGTTTCTGCTCTACAACAAAGTGAATCAGCTTATGAACACATATGTCCTGTCCCTCTTGGACTTCCTTCCCATTCCACTCCCCATTCCACCCATCCAGGTTAGCCCAGACCAACAAGCTGAACTCCCTGTGCTATACAGAAGCTTCCCACTAGCTATCCATTCTACACACATACGCGTCAATCCCAATCTCCCAGTTTATCCCACCCACTCCTTCCTCCCCACCTTGTCCACAAGTCCATTCTCTACATCTGTGTCTCTATTCCTGCCCTGCAAATAGGTTTATCTGTAGTGTTTTTCTAGATTCCACAAATATGCATTAATGTACAATGTTTTTATCTTTCTCATTTCACTCTGTATGATGGTCGTTAGGTCCATCCACATCTCTGCAAATGACCCAATTTCATTCCTTTCTATGACTGAGTAATATTGGAATGGATTTCCATTTCCTCCTCCAGGGGATCTTCCTGCCCCAAGGATCAAACCTACATCTCTTGAGTCTCCTGCCCTGGCAGGCAGATTCTTTACCACTGCACCACCCAGGAAGCCTTGCTGCTGTGTTGGATCCATTTCCTGGGTCCTGTATCGCCCTCTGTACTAGATATCCAGGATTCCAGATTCTGCCGCTCAACTCCTCTCCTCCGTTTGCCACTCTGCTACATACAGGCGTGGCTTGCTTTATTTCACATTGCAGGTAACACATTTTCTACAAATTAAAGTTTAACAGCGGCCCTGCACTGAGCAAGTCTATCAGCACCATTTTTCCAACAGCATTTACTCACTCTGTCTCGATATCACATTTTCGTAGTTTTTAGACTATTTCAAACCCTTCATTAGCAAAATAAATTATTTTGCTCACTGAAGGCTTGGATGATGGTTAGCATTTTTAAATTAAGATACATACTTTTTTTATTTTTAAGACACAGCACTATTGCTCACTTAATAGACTACAGTATAGTGTAAACATAACTTTTTTTTTTTTTTTTTGTAAACATAACTTTTATATGCCCTGGGAAACCAAAAAGTATGTGTGACTTGCTGTGATACTTGCTTTATTATAGTGGTCTGGAGCCAAATCTGCAATAACTCTGAGATAAGCCATTCTCTTTGGTTTTTGATAGGGTTTGGCTAATTGGAGGCTCAGCATTTGTTATGAGGGAGGGAAGTGGAGGTGGGGTATTTATTCTCCTGACTCCGTCCCTCTGTCTAAAGTCACGGCTCCTGTCTGGTAGTCTCCATCAGATAGCGCTGTCTCTTGTCTCTGGTTTCACTAACCACTCCTGCCCCTTGCCCCTTCAGGCCTAGGGGCGTTACTATGCCCAGAGTGCTACTCTACACCTTATTACTTTCCCTAAACCCTGTCCATACCCTTCTAAACAGTCCCTTTATTAACCTGTCTTCAGTTACTCAGTTTGATGTACCATCTGGTTCATTCCTTCTTTTTGGTGATACATTCTTCAGCAGCTTCCTGAGAAAGGGTATATGAGAAGTATTTTTTTTTTAAGAAGTAATTTCTTAAAAAAAATCTTGTTTGTCCACAAATGCCTTAATTCTTTCCATACACATGACCACTAGCTTCACAGGGATGGATATCTAGGTGAATATCTAGAAATAATATTCCCTCATACTGTTCTTGCTTCATTGTTTTCTACCTTCACCTGTTGCTACTGAAAAGTCTGAAGATATTCTGGTTCTCAACTCTTTGCATGTGACTTTGTTTTCCTTCTAAGAGCTCTTATAATCTTTTCCTAATCCCAGATTTGCCTTAATGTGGGTCTTTTTCACTTATTGTGCTGGGTACTCGATGAGTTTCATTCAGTCCTAAAATTTGTCCTTCAGCTATAGGAAATGTTCTTGTATTATTTCTTCAATAATTTCCTACATGCTTCATTCTTTTTCATTTCTTTCCAAATTTGGGTATTAGAGCTCAACTGACCCTTAAATTTTATTACTTTTTAAATCTCTCATTTTCCTTCAGTTTTATGTTTTTGTCTTATTTTCAGGGAGATTTCCTCAATTTTATCTTCAGTTCTTCTGTGTATTTTAAATTATTTTTATATTATCTATTTCCTAAAATATTTTGTTGCTCTCTAAGTATCATCCTTTTTAAAAATAGATTTGTCATCTCATTTCATGGATGCTATCTCTTTTATCTCTCTAAGAATAAGCTACTTTTTTTAAAAATAGGAATTTTTTTCCTCCCCATTACCTATTTTTCTCCAAGTTCCTTTTGTAGTATTTCTATTGGTCTCTTCCATGTTAGAGACTATCCTGAAATGTCTGATGATTCTTAATGTTTATTCACATTTAAAGTTAAATCTCCTTCAGGGATTCCAATTACATTTATCTTAGGCTGCTTAAAATTATCTCACAGCTGATTCTGTGTTCATTTTTCAGTCTTTTTTTTTTTAATCTGGACATATACATAGATAAACCATATTGGATAATTTTTATCACTATCCCTACAAGTTCACAAAAATCTTTATCTGCAGCATCTAAACTACTGCTGTTTCCATCTTCTGTAGTTCAATTTATATCTTTTTATTATTTTCTGTGTTTGTATTTATTATTCAATATTTCCTCTATCCTGTAGAGCACATGGAATATAGTTATAATAACTTTTTATATTCTTGTCTAGTAGTTACATCATCTGTCTCATTTGTCAGCATGTTTCTATTCATTTTTTTCTACTTATTAAAAAAAAAATATTTATTGGATTCCCTGGTGGTCCAGTGATTGAGAATCTACCTACCAATGCAGGGGAAATGGATTCGACCTGTGGTCTGGGAAGATTCCACATGCCATGGGGTCAACTAAGCCCGTGTACCATGACTGCTGAGCATGGAAGCCACCACAATGAGAAGCCTACATACCACAACTGGAGAGTAGCCCCTGCTCGTCCCAACTAGAGAAAGCCCACGTGCAGTAAGAAAGACCCAGCACAGCCAAAAAAAATTAATTAATTAATAAAATTTTAAAAAATTATTTATTTGGCTGTGTGAGGTCTTAGTTGTGGCATATAGGGTCTTCACCATGATATGTGGGTTCCTTGTAGCCCTTGCTAGAAACTAGTAGTTTTAATTCCTCCTCTCCCTTTTCTGCAGTATCTAATCATTCACAACATCCTGCTGGTTCTGTCTCTTAAATGTCTTTTCTTGGTCAGTATCTTTTGAATCTACCCACTTTACCGGCATTAAGTTCAATCCATTAGATAACTTTTTTTTCCTGAATTTTCTCAAATCAGATTTTCTCAAGTCTAATTATCTCTTTCCTGTTAAACTTTTACATAATCTTTCAATCTACCTTTGGGATAAAAGCCAAACCTCTTGGTATGGTTTATCCAAAGATGGAGAAGCACTATACAGTCAGCAAAAACAAGACCGGGAGCTGACTGTGGCTCAGATCATGAACTCTATATTGCCAAATTCAGACTTAAGCTGAAGAAAGTAGGGAAACCCACTAGACAATTCAGGTATGACCTAAATCAAATACCTTACGATTATACAGTAGAAGTGACAAATAGATTCAAGGGATTAGATCTGATAGAGTGCCTGAAGAACTATGGACGGAGGTTCCTGACATTGTACAGGAGGCAGGGATCAAGACCATCCCCAAGAAAAAGAAATGCAAAAAGGCAAAATGGTTGTCTGAGGAAGCCTTACAAATAGCTGTGAAAGAAGAGAAGTGAAAGGCAAGGGGAAAAGGAAAGATATACCCATTTGAATGCAGAGTTCCAAAGAATAGCAAGGAGAGATAAGAAAGCCTTCCTCAGTGATCAATGCAAAGAAATAGAGGAAAACAATAGAATGGGAAAGACTAGAGGTCTCTTCAAGAAAATTAGAGATATCAAGGGAACATTTCATGCAAAGATGGGCACAATAAAGGACAGAACTGGTATGGACCTAACAGAAGCAGAAAATATTAAGAAGAGGTGGCAAGAATACACAGAAGAACTGTACAAAAAAGATCTTCATGACGATGGTGTGATTACTCACCTAGAGCCAGACATTTTGGAATGTGAACTCAAGTGGACCTTAAGAATCATCACTACAAACAAAGCTAGTGGAAGCGATGGAATTCCAGTTGAGCTATTTAAAATACTAAAAGATGATGCTGTGAAAGTGCTGCATTCAATATACCAGCAAATTTGGAAAACTCATCAGTGGCCACAGGACTGGAAAAGAGGTCAGTTTTCATTCCAATCCCAAAGAAAGGCAATGCCAAAGAATGCTCAAACTACCACACAACTGCACTCATCTCACACGCCAGCAAAGTAATGCTCAAAATTCTCCATACCAGGCTTCAGCAATACATGAACCGTGAGCTTCCAGATGTTCAAGCTGGATTTATAAAGGGCAGAGGAACCAGAGATCAATTAACCAAAATCTATCTGGAACAAAAGATGTTCCAGAAAAACATCTGCTTTATTGACTACACCAAAGCCTTTGACTGTGTGAATCACAACAAATTGGAAAATTCTTCAAAAGATGGGAATACCAGACCACGTTACCTACCTCCTGAGAAATCTATATGCAGGTCAGGAAGCAACGGTTAGAACTGGACATGGAACAGCAGACTAGTTCCAAATAGGGAAAGGAGTATGTCAAGGCTGTATATTGTCATCCTGCTTATTTAACTTATATGCAGAGTACATCATAAGAAGCCCTGGGCTGGATGAAGCACAAGCTGGAATCAAGATTGCCAGGAGAAATATCAGTAACCCCAGATATGCAAATGACACCACCTTTATGGCAGAAAGTGAAGAAGAACAAAAGAGTCTCTTGAAAAGGAAACAGGAGAGTGAAAAAGTTGGCTTAAAACTCAACATTCAGAAAGCTAAGATCATGGCATCTGGTCCCATCACTTCACGGCAAATAGATGGGGAAACAGTGGAAACAGTGACTGACTTTATTTTTGGGGGCTCCAAAATCACTGCAGATGGTGATTGCAGACATGAAATTAAAAGACACTCCTTGGAAGGAAAGCTATGACCAACCTAGACAGCATATTCAAAAGCAGAGACATTACTTTGCCAACAAAGGTCTGTCTAGTCAAAGCTATGGTTTTTCCAGTAGTCATGTATGGATGTGACAGTTGGACTATAAAGAAAACTGAACACTGAAGAATTGATGCTTTTGAACTGTGGTGTTGGAGAAGACTCTTGAGAGTCCCTTGGACTGCAAGGAGATCCAACCAGTCTATCCTAAAGGAGATCAGTCCTGGGTGTTCACTGGAAGGACTGATGCTGAAGCTGAAACTCCAATCCTTTGGCCACCTGCTGTGAAGAATGGACTCATTGGAAAAGACCCTGGTGCTGGGAAAGATTGAAGGTGGGAGGAGAAGGGGACAACAGAGGATGAGATGGTTGGATGGCATTACCAACTTGATGGACATGAGTTTGAGTAAACTCCAGCAGTTGGTGATGGACAGGGAGGCCTGGCATACTGCAGTCCATGGGGTTGCAAAGAGTCGGACATGACTGAGCGACTGAACTGAACTGAGTCATTATCCAGGCACAGACTATTTGTCTAGCCTGGTGTCCAAGTTCCAGCTACAGTGAACATGTTTTGTTTTATTTTTTGACTGTATGGGGCAGCTTGTGGGGTCTTAGTTCCCTGACCAGGGATTGAACCTGCACCCTTGGCTGTAAAGTGCAGAGTCCTAACCACTGGACTGCCAAAGAGTTCTCAAGTGAACATGTTTCTGTTCTTCAAGTGTCCTCTATTGCTTCTGAGGCTAATAAGAGCTCTTTATTTTTTCTAGAACACTGTCCCCTCTTCTTGTTTGCCTGGTTAATTCTTAGCAATCTTTTAGGTCTTGATTAAAATACTAACACATATATATGGAATTTAGAAAGATGGTAATGACAACCCTATATGCAAAACAGAAAAAGAGACACAGAAGTACAGAACAGACTTTTGAACTCTGTGGGAGAAGGTGAGGGTGGGATGTTGAGAAAGAACAGCATGTATATTATCTATGGTGAAACAGGTCACCAGCCCAGGTGGGATGCATGAGACAAGTGCTCGAGCCTGGTGCACTGGGAAGACCCAGAGGAATCGGGTGGAGAGGGAGGTGGGAGGGGGGATCGGGATGGGGAATACGTGTAAATCTATTGCTGATTCATGTCAATGTATGACAAAACCCACTGAAAAAATAAATAAATTAATTAATTAAAAAAAAAATTTTCACCTCTGGTTTGTCCTCTTTGACCCCTAAAATAGGCTAGCCCCCTCTACCATATGCTTCATTGCCACACATGATTGTGGTTACTTGTTGAATTTTCTTTTTCTATTTCCTACAAGTTCCTGGACAAGTCCTGCTCACTGTTGCATTTCCAATGCTTATTACATAGTAACAGCTCAATAAATACTTATTAATTAAATGAATGAATAATGTTTAATGGGCTTTAATGTCCACTGCCCATATTTTACAGCACAGCTTCCTCATTTGGAATTCCTATTTTTATTTCTTTCTTACTTAGTTGAATATATACTTAAAATTTCTTTAAAGAAATGAACATGAATGGTATTCCGAAGCCTGTCATTTTTCTCTTAACATCACACATAAACACAGTGGTTCATGCTTGGTTCATACTTAAACCATAGCTTGGATTTCAAATTTTATCCCTGCAAATTTGTTACCAACTCTGTTACAGTGATGGTGGTGGTGTTGGTTTAGTCCCTAAATTGTGTCTGACTCTTGAGACCTCATGGACTGTAGCCCACCAGGTTCCTCTGTACATGGGATTCTCCAGGCAAGAATACTGGAGTGGGTTGCCATTTCCTTCTCCAGGGGATCTTTCCGACCCAGGAATCAAACCCAGATCTCCTGCATTGCAGGCAGATTCTTTACCGACAGCTATGAGGGAATCACTGCAGATTTATTCCAAACTCTGTTACAGTGGAAACTCTGAATGAAGACTACCTGATTTTGGTCACTTTGAAGTAATCTGTTTTAGTCTACTCAATGCTTGGGCTTCCCTGGTGGCTCAGAGGTAAAAAATCCACTTGTAATGCAGGAGACCCAGGTCAATCCCTGGCAATCTTGAAAAGTAGACAGTAATCTGAAATGTGAAATCTGTAAGGGAAGGTAAACCAAGAACTGGTTCTTCTTCAAAGATTATCAGAGAAGATTGACCTTAGTGGACTTCCCTGGTAGTACAGTAGATAAGAATTTGCCTGCCAGTGTTGGGGACATGTGTTCGATCCCTGGTCCAGGAGGATTCCACATGCCATGGAGTAACTAAGCCTGTGAACTGCAATTACTAAAGCCCACACCCCTAGAGTCTGTGCTTCACAACAAGAGAAGCCACCACAAGAGAAGCCCAGGCACCATGACAAAAAGTAGCCCCTGCTCACTGCAACTAAAGAAAGCCTGCAGGCAGACACCAAGACCCAGCACAGCCAAAAATAAAATAAATAAATAAATAATGATTGAAAAAAAAAATATTGACCTAACTAGTAGGTTCTGAAGACAAAGCCAGGAATGCTAACCTGAGGAAATAAAACACATGAGCATGTGATAGCTTTTCATAGTGCTAGATTTGGTGGGAATTATGAAGACCTTAAGTCTATTTGGAAAGTTTTTCCCACTCTTTATTTTCTCATCCTCAACCATATACCATTCATATAGGAGGAAGTATGGATTTCCTTTGGCTCTACTCTTAGATCTTTGGGGCTTCCCTGGTGTCTCACATGGTAAAGAATCCACTTGCAATGCAGGAAACCCAGGTTCTATCCCTAGGTTGGGAAGATCTCCTGGAGAAGGGAATGGCCACCCTCTCCAGTATTCTTGCCTGGAGAATTCCATGTACAGAGTAGTCTGGCAGGATACAGTCCATGGAGTTGCAGAGAGTCAGATGTGACTGAGTGACTAAGACACTTTGACTTAGATCTTTAGCTAGAGCCCAGATTGGTATGCCCATGGCCAGGGCCATTCCCAGTGCTTCTTCTTACCTGGCTCTGCTTTATAGTGATGGAACACTGTGAGCCTAATGTTATTTATGTACTGCCTGAGCGATAGGAACTAACTGACTCTTTGACAAAACAAACCAGTGGAATTCATGATCTGCTATCAGCTCAGAAAACGTTACGACCAGAACTCTGTCTATAGACTTTGTTCATACAGACAAATCTGCCAGGGCACAGTGGACCACTACCTGCTTCTCCATTCCTACCCTATCCTTCCCCAATGAACTTTGGAAGTTGCTGTCTTCAGACATACAGAGAAAGATGCTAGCCTCTAATAGTATTATAACCAGAAAGCATGATTTGGGATTTTGGAGGCAAAAGAAGGTTGATGGCTCAGTTTGCAGCTCTGTATGGATCCTGGCTTTCTGGGTCAGCAAGCCGACAATGGGAGAGGGATGCTCAGACATCCTACCTTTTTCTACATGGTTGGATCTGCTCTGAAGCATGAAGCAGAATGTGGGCATGCCACCAACTCTTTTTCTGAATTCAACTCCACTGACCTCATAAATTCGGGTAATTCCTCTTGGTAATAAGCTGCCTGTCCGTCTTCATGCTCTGCGTTAGTGTAAATTTTATCATTTTTCTTTGTCTTTTTTTGTGTTTTAGGCAGCATTTGGGAGAGACTGAGTCAGGAGCTGCCAAATACCACTTAAAACTAGAAATGCCTCATTGATTTTTATTACAGTTGCACATCTGTCTGTTCTCATCCCATCAAGCCTCTGATTGTGGGATTTCCCATGGCATGGTCTTTGGCTGGTTGTTTAGTCTGCACTCTCCTTCAGAGGATTAATCCTCTCGTACACCTTTACATTTGATACCTGCTGACTGTCGAACTGCTGTCTCCAGTCCTGGAGACTGGAGACAGAAAAAATAAACATATGTGGGCATCCCTGGGGGCTCAGAGGGTGAAGAATCTACCTGCAATGCGGGAGACCTGGGTTCAGTCCTTGGGCTGGGAGGATCCCCTGGAGGAGGGCATGGCAACCCAGTCCAGTATTCTTGCCTGGACACTCCCCATGGACAGAGGAGCCTGGTGGGCTACAGTCCATGGGGTTGCAAAGAGTCAGACATGACTGAGCGACTAAGCACACACACACACACATATGTAGGCCACACTGCACAGCTTGTAGGATCTTAGTTTGCAACCAGGGATTGAACTGGAACCCTTGGCAGTGAAAACACAGAGTTCTAACCACTGGACCTGCAGGGAATTCCTAGGGCATCGTATACTAATCAGAGGTTTAGAGCATTTATCACATTGTGTAGGACCATGCCAACTTCACACCTCGATATAGCATCATTCCCCAGTTGGCAAACTCAGTAACTGTGTTTTTAATAGCCATGTCACTGTTTTATAAGATCAGTACCAACTGCTTCTGGGTGATGAGATGCCAGATAAGATTTATAAATCCGATGGATGTCATACTATGGACTCACAGAGCTCTTTTGTCTGCAGCAATGCTATATGGAAAATTCATATCATATAAAATGTTTTCAGTTGCATGGAGCAGAATATCCTCTAAGTTATCGTTCTTAAGTTTTTTGCCACAGGGGGATATTTCTTTCCCACTGTCCTTCAGGGTTCACCTAAATGAAGCCAAATATCACAGAAGTCCTTTTAGGGCCAGAGCTACTATATTGCACACACAGAAGTCCTTTTAGGGCAAGAGCTACTATTTTTTTTTTTTTTTTAAGAGCTACTATATTGTACAGCACTTTCTATGAACTTGTTAGATTCCCGCCCCCTTTTTTCAAGCAAGTGATCAGAAGCAAATAGAAGTGGGAAGCCACAGGAGTGGGATGTGGGAGGCATGGCAGTGAAGTCAGAAAAAACCATGCTGGAGGTGTGACAAAACTACATGTGTAACTTCCTTGTGACTTTTAGATCTGCTTGGCTGTAGTCCTGTTTCTTCCACTGTTTCTGTTTCTTCCACTTGATTATGATGTTTTGATGCTTTACTTTGTGTGTAGTTAGATAATATTAAGTTTTTGATGGATACAGGTATCTCATGATCATGCACTCAGTATCCACCAGGGATCAATATGTACTCAGGATCAATATAGCAAGCCACAGGCGGTTTCTTTACAAACAACATGTAGGACTTCCCTCGTGGTATAGTGAGTAAGAATCCAACTGACAATGCAGGGGATGTGGTTCGATCCCTGGTGCAGGAAGATTCCACATGCCATGAATATATGAGCCTGGATTTTAGGGAGGAGGATCAGACTATAGCTCCATGGAGAGGTGATTGTGAAGGGCCATGGAAGAGACAGCCCCTCCTACCCCTCATCAATTAAATTTTAAGCAGGAAATTGCATTGTTCACTTCAGCTAGAAAAGAAGATGTCATAAGGTAAATCTGTCCACTGATTCATGGGCAATAACTCATCGTTTTGATGTATGGGCAGAGACTTGGAAGTAAAATAATTGAAGAGTGGCCTACAAGAAGTTTTAGAAAAACAGTATGAGGGCACATTTCTTAGTGTGGGCCCAGGGTATTAGAATATTTATGTCCCATGAGAATGCTCACTAAAAAAATGCCCATTTCAGAGGAAGATCTCAATAATCAGGTAGACAAAATGTCTGATACTCTTTTCCCATCCACCCAAGTGTTTGTTGAGTGATCTCATGAATACCTAGATTCACTAACTGTTAACATTTTGCTACATTTGCTTTATTTCTCTTTCAGTTGCACTGTGAATGTACACACACATACATTTTTGTTGTTGTTGCTGTTCCTTTGAGAGTAAGTTGCAGGCATCATTATACTCCATTCCTAAATAATTCAACATTCATCAGTTATGATATATATAGTACATAACCATATCACACTCAGGATAATTCACATTTGTGTATATATCCAGTCTATTTTTTAATTTTCTCAAATGTTCCAATAATATTTTTATAGCTTTTTAAGAAAGTTTGACACAACAGCCAGTCAAGGGTTATGCATCGCACTTAGTAGTCATGTCTCAACATTTGGAATGGGCTTCCCTTCTGGCTCAGCTGGTAAAGAATCTGCCTGCAATGTGGGAGACCTGGGTTCAGTCCCTGGGTTGGGAAGATCCCCTGGGGAAGGAAAAGGCTCCTCACTCCAGTATTCTGGCCTGGAGAGTTCCATGGGGTCACAAAGAGTCTGACATGACTGTCTCAGTAATATTTTTATAGCTTTTTAAAAAAGTTTGACACAACAGCCAATCAAGGATCATGCATTGCACTTAGTAGTCATGTCTCAACATTTTGAAGTCTAGAATGGTTCCCCAGCTACTTTGTTTTTACTTTATAACATTGATAGTTTTAAAGAGTCCATGCCAGTTTTGATAAATGTCTTCTAAATGAATGCATAATAGTCTCCTCAAATGTTTTCGTTTCCTGGACCTGCAGCTCTGAGCGTTGATTATTTGTTAATCTAAGAAAGCAAGAGAAGAATGCTTCTACAGGGAATACAAGAGCAATTTAATAATTTTATCTGATCATTTTATCTGATCAATTGGTCCAGTTGACCAAAAAAAGGGGGATATTATGATTTATTGAGGTAACTGATTTTGGATATCGGGAAAATAGGGTTGCTGCTCCAAAAAAGGGGGCAGGAATGTTATAGATGGAGACCATCTATTGGGGCTTCTGTTATTGACATATTCAGAGGTATAAGGTGATGGAAGACTGTAGGAGATTATGCAGGCAGGACCACCAAAGATTCATATCTTTCAGGAATGAAGGATGACTATTTGGTGACTATCTTGCTAAAGGCAAAGGGAATGTGCCGTCTTTCTCTGAGAATTAAGTTCATAGATATCTCGTATGCTCTTATAACCATTTTCAGGGAAAAGACTGCAGCATAGATCTGTATTTTCTCCTCTGCTGTGTCACATCAGAGAAAGTTAAAATTTTTATAATAACTTTTTGACTCTACATCATCTGTCTCCTTTTTAATTTTTTTTTCAAAATTTGTATTACTTTTTAATTGGAGGATAATTGTTTTATGATGTTCTATTGGCTTCTGTTATACAACAACATGAATCAGTCATAAGTATACACACATCCCCTCTCTCTTAAACCTTTCTCTCACCCCCATACCCCATCCCACCCCTCTAGGCTGTGACAGAGCACCAGGTTGAGCTCTCTCTTATCCAGCAAATTCCTACTGGCCATCTATTTTACATATGGTAGTGTATATGTTTCAGTGCTACTCTCTCAATTTGTCCCACCCTCTCCTCCCCCTACTGTATCCACAAGTTTGTTCTCTATTTCTGCATCTTTATTCCTGCCCTGCAAATAGGTTCATCAGTACCATTTTTCTAGATTCTATTGTTGCTGTTCAGTTGCTCAGGTCATGTCCAACTCTGCAACCTCATGGACTGGCATGACAGGCTTCCCTGTCCTTGAGAGATCTCAAGCATCTTCTGGAGCGTGCTCCAACTCATGTCCATTGAGTCAGTGATGCCATCCAACCATCTTATCCTCTGTTCTCCCCTTCTCCTCCTACCTTCAATCTTTCCCAGCATCAGAGTCTTTTCTAATGAGTTGGCTCTTTTCATCAGGTGGCCAAACTATTGGAGCTTCAGCTTCAGTATCAGTCATTCCAGTGAAATTCAGGATTGATTTCCTTTAGGATTGACTGGTTTGATCTCCTTGCTAAATTCCATATATATGTGTTCATATGCAGTATTTGTTTTTCTCTTTCTGGCTTACTTCACTCTATATAACAGGCTCTAGTTTCATCCACCTCACTAGAACTCTCAAACACATTCCTTTTTATGGCTGAGTGATAGTCCTTTGTATAAACATATGACAACTTCTTTATTCATTCATCTGTCGATGGACATCTAGGTTGCTTCCATGTCCTGGCTATTGTAAATAGTATTGCAGTGAACATTGAACATTGCAGTCTGCCCTCTTTTGATCTCATATTCTACTACTCTCTCCATCACTGGTTTTTTTCCTTAGAACTTCAATGCATTTTGTTCCCCTTATCTCAGTTGATCTTCCCCATATACCTGCATATCTCATATCTCATCTCATCATCTCTTTTAGGTCTTTATTCAAAGTCAGCTTCTCAAAAAGGCTGTCTTTGGTTACCCTGCCTAAAATTGCAGCTCTATTCCTCTTCCATATATTTCCTCCCTCCACCATTTTATTTTTCTTCTCATCACTATCTAAATGATATTTATTGCTTGTCACTCCTAATAATGTTTATTCACAACTGTAACTCCAGTATATGGAAGAGTACACATGGTAAGTATTCAATAAACAACTGTTGAATTAAGTAATAAAGTATAAATTTATCTTTGAAGATTTTAAAAAATGTTTTCTATTTTCCCCACCATTTTATACTGGATTTGTAGTTGGTATTTGTTGTTATAATTTAGTCTGGAGGTTAGAATATTGTGGTGGGATAATGATATGATTAAAGGAATAATAGATATTACTCAGAAACTGTGGACTTGGAGCTGAATGAACTAATTCAATGGTTGGTAAACTGTTTCTGTAAATGGTCTGATAGGAAATATTTTAGACTTTGTGAGACATACAGTCTCTTACCACTGTTCAACTTTGACAATATAGAACAAAAGCAGCCATAGATGATATGTAACAAGTGGGAATGACTGTGTTCCAATACAACTTTACTAACAAGAAGAGCTTATGATAATAGTTAACCATCCCCTGAACCAACTGATGATGTCCCCATTTGGGGGTGATAGAGAACAGGTTTCCATTTGTTGAAGGATATGTTACAGTATTATTGAGCAGAAGTAATTAGTTGTATAACAATAGGAAGAAGTGTGTTTGCTTCTATTGGGCAGTTACAGAGTAAATTACAGTGACACTGGCTTTTTTCCTTTTGACTGCCTAGTATTTGAAGCTCTTTTGTAATATGGATGGGCTTGCCTGGTGGCTCAGATGGTAAAGAATCTGCCTGCAATGGATCTCTGGGTCAGGAAGATTCCCTGGAGAAGGAAATGGCAACCTACTCCAGTATTCTTGCCTGAAGAATCCTATGGACAGAGGAGCCTGATGGGCTACAGTCCATGGGGTCGCAGAGAGTAGAACATGACTGAACGACTAATGCTTGTAATATATAGGGTTTCTGCCTTATGTTAGAGAAGCTGACTATTCCAGATGCCTGCTCTTCCAGCACCAGTCAGAGCCACTCTCCTGAAACATTTAGCAGGTGGTAGTGGTAGCTGAGACTATGAGGAACTCAGAGGAAGTTGCTGAAAGATCCACTCCCTGGAGCAGAGTGGAAGCATGTCTTTTGGTGATACAGTGTCTTATATTTGTGGTATTGGGTGGTGCGGGTTGTTGCAGACGCTGCTTTCTGTTAGGAGGAATGGTGCCCTTCCTGTGTCAGTCCTGAAATGTTATTATGAACATCATTTAAGGTTAGGTAGCCTAAGGGTCTGGTTCTCCGGTAGATTCTATAAGTTATCCAATATCCATAAATTCTTTTTCTATTTGAATCAGCCAGAGTTGATTTCTATTGTCTAGAACCAATAATTCAGATTTACATTTCTTTTACATTTATCAAACAATCCTTTGACACAGTCATGAAGCTCTTTTTATAAATGATCATCAGCTAGCTTAAGTAATTTTCCCTTGGGTTTTTTATGTCAATTATGGTATTTTTTAGTTTATAAAAGATCTAGTTTAAAAAAAAAAGATCTAGTTGGTTTTCTTAATCTGCCTTAAAAAATAATATCTTAAAAAAATAATATCTTATGTCTCTTTCCTACCATGGTTCCTTCCTGTATTTTTTTTCCTTCCTGTATTTTTTTAAATAGTGCTAGATTTATGATAGCTAGAGTTTATGAATAGTACAACTCTGCTTCTCATCATTCCTTTTTTTTTTTCCAAAATGTCAACATGATAACTACAATTTAACTTGAGAGGTACTATTTTAATCTGAGTACTTCAAAGATATTCTCATTACTTTACTACCAACACACACACACACACAAAGACACACACACATACACACATAGAGAATCTGTCCTTTTAACCAAAGCTCTTCCAATACTTATTAAGACATTCAGCTCCCTTTTCTTTAATTCTTTTTGTGCTTAATTTCTAAACTGCATAAATCATTGGGTTATTTTGTACTTCCACAATACTATTTGTGTAATATGGCATTTTAAAGCAATTATTTAATGTATCTATTGTTTGACTATATTGTGAGCTTTTGTACCCAAAGACAACATACCTAAGGACCTACATAGAGGTTGCTCAGAAATTGTTGATTGACTTTTTCTGCCTTAAAACTAGGCAGTTCCTCTCAGTGAGGACTCTATTTAATATTCAAAATAGTAACAGGAAGGAGGAACTGAATGGGAAAAAAAGAATGTTGTGACCTAGTTCTAAACATAAACTATTAGATCATCTAAATATCTAGGGATCTTCCTGTAGCAGGTTATTTGGCTCTTTGGAGCATGGAAATTTTCTCAAAGACCAGAGAAAAACTTCTATATTCAGAGGGACTTTCCAGGCAGTGTGAAAGTGAGCAGGGAGATATGAGATAATCTAGTTTAAAAGCCATTTGATAGCTTAAAATGCCTCTGATGGCTATTGGAGCAACAATGGCTCTAGCCTCTCCGATTTCAGGAAGTTCTGTTATTAATGCATGTATAAATGTTTAACCGAATTGTATGACCTCTCTCTTCTTTCCTTTTTAAGGATGGGGACTCTTGTAGCCTACATGAGTAAGAATAGGGTTTTCTGGAGAACTCTTGAGCACTGTTTTCACTTCCCTTGTAAGTAGAATGATCATGCAATTTATCTCCCAATTTGAGATGAGATTTTTAAAAATTAATTTAATTAATTTATTATTTTTAGTTGTATTGGATCTTCATTACTGCACATGGGCTTTCTCTAGTTGCAGCAAGTGGGGGCTACTCTCTAGTTGTGTTGGGCAGGATTCTCGTTGCAGTGGCTTCTCTTGTGGTGGAGCACAGGCTTAGGGCATTCAGGCTTCAGCAGTTGTGGCACACACAGGCTTTCTCCACAGTATGTGGGTTCTTTCCGGACCAGGGTTGGAACCTACATTGGCAGGTGGAGGCTTATCCACTGACCACCAGGGAAGTCTGGATGTTGTTTTCTTTAGTAATGTCTCTACTTGGAAAAACCTCATACTCACAGAGATTTAATTTACTGGATAAATCTTCCATAACCTCTCCATTTGATAAAATGCCCCAAGCTTGAGCCATTTATTTTGAAGTAGTATACTTGAAGCCTCACCTCGATATTAAATGTTGCTTGATGCCACAGAAGTCATGCTGGGAAATTTGGGAGTGGTGGTAAAAAGGAATGAGAGTCTTTTGTTTTCATGTCAATGGAGCATATGGAGTCTACTGTTCAGATGACCTTTTTTATATTTCCACAGTATGATTGTAGGCATGCTGATTTTATTAGTTCAGGGACTGGTTAAATTACTCATGGAACCTCTCCCCATTCTTCTTCTTCTTTTTTTTAAAATTAATTAATATATTTGGTTGCATCGGGTCTTAGTTGCATAACACAGAATCTTCATTGCCTTGCTTAGTTGCCCTGTGGCATGTGGGATCTTAGTTCCCTAACCAGGGCTCAAACCCATAACCCCTGCAGTAGAAGTGTGCGGTCCTAACCACTAGACTGCTAGGGAAGTCCCACAACCCAATTTAAAAATGGGCAAAAGATCTGACCAGACATCTCACCAAAGAAGATATACATATAATAACCATGTGTGAAGAGATGCTCAACATTATATGTCACTAGGGCACTGCAAATTAAAACAAAAGTGATTTCCTACTACATATCCATTGGAGTGGGTAAAATTCCAAATACTGTCAACACCAAATGCTGACGAGGATGAGGAACAATAGGAACCCTCATTTATTTCTGATGGGAATACAAACTAGCACAACCCCTTTGGAAGACAGTCTACAACAAAATGTTACCATCTAATTCAGAAATGTTGCCCTAGGTATTTACCCAGATAAGTTGAAAATTCATGTCCACAAAAGAACACATACATAAATGTTTATAGCAGCTTTATTCATAATTCCTACTACTTGGAAGCAACCAAGATGTTCTTTGCTAGGTGAGTGGATAAACAAACTGTAGTACATCCATACAGTGGATTACTTTGCAGTGATAAAAAGACATAAGCTATCAAGTCACAAAAAGATATGAAAAACCTTAAATGTTGTTTCACATTGTTAAGTGAAAGAAGTCTGTATAAAAAGGCTGCATACTGTATACTATCAACAATATGACATTCTTGAAAAGGCTAAACTGTGGAGACAGTAAAATGATCAGTGGTTGTGAGTGATTTGAAGAGAGGAAAAAAAGAAGGATTGAATAGGTGATGCAAGGGTGTTTTATGGCGCCAAAACTGTTTTGTATGACACTATAGTGCTGGATACATGATGCTGCACTTTTCAAAACAAACAAAAAAACCCACAAAGAATGAACCCTAGAGGAAACCATGGACTTTAATAGCACATTGATATTGGTTCATCAATTGTAACAATGTTGTCCACTAATGCAAGACATTAATAGCAGAGAAGCTGTGGGCGTAGAGAAGGGTATTTGGGAACTCTGTCCTTTCTGTGTAATTTTTCTGTAAGCTTATAACTGCTCTAAAAATGAAGTTTATTAATAAAAACCAGGTATTAATTTTTAACCAATGGTACAGCCTAAATCAATATTGTAGAAGGAAATACGTCATTGATTAGTTATGCTTCACCCTACCCATATTTTAATGGGTCTTTATTTTTTGTGTGGAGCAACATGCCATTTTCTTCTCTTCATAAGCTCCTACTGGAACAAGAGGAGAGCTATGTTAGCTTTTGATGGTGCCTCTCTGATGATTCTGGTTTGGATTAAGTTCCTTTGATTCACTAGTCTCCCAGTAAAAAAAATAAATGGGGGTTTCTCAGTAAAAGGGAGCACATACACCTAATTTTGCTCCCTCCTGAAACTTCAGTAAAACTAGCTTTTAAAAAAATATAAGGCCATAAACCAACAATCTAGAAAACAGGAGAGTAAACAAAATTAATGACATTTTGTCTGCTATGAAGCAGATAGATATAGATTGGTGGTTACTGAGAGGAGTCCATTGAAAGTAGCTTACTAAACTAGCAGGAGGAAAGCCAAGAACTAAACTGACTTGTGCTGCAGAAATGCTTAAAATGCCAGGAATTAGCAAGGCTAGGTATCTCTTTAAATGGAAATAAAAGTAGGGGGAATTTTTTAAAAGGAATGTTAGTTGAAAGACAATAAAATACACAACTAGATTTTATTTCTCAGTTCACACTGCCGATTGATTATCTACTCCTTGCCCCCTACAAAAGACTATAGACTTTTTCTTTGGAGAGGGTAAAACAGTGAGGTCTCCGGTCTGAGGGTCATCGGTCACAGTTGAATGTTGAGTACTGTACCGAACATGGGAGAATGTGAGTGCATGCTGAATGCTGAATCGTAAGTCCTCTTACTGGCTTCTCAGGTGGCTCAATGGTAAAGAACCTGCCTGCCAATACAGGAGACATAAGAGACACAGGTTTGATCCCTGGATTGGGAAGATCCCTTAGAGGAGGAAATGGCAACCCACTCCAGTATTCTTGCCAGGAGAATCCCATGGTCAGAGGAGCCTGGTGGGCTACAGTCCATAAGGTCGCAAAGAATCAGGCATGACTGAGTGTCTGAGCAAGTACTGTTACCACAGTTGACTCCAAAATACCAGCAATCAGGCCTAGACCTTCTAGGCAAGATGTTGGAAGATCCTTCTCTGAGGATCACAGTCCATAAATAAAGCTAAAGATAATACTTCAGGGATTCCTCAATAAACAACAAACAATTCAGCCATATCATTTCACACTAAAACTTGAAATTGACATATGCTCAAAGCTTTCAATCAGCTTTTAGTGTCCTACATGAGCAAACAATCAATTTAATACCATAAAGTTGAAGAAATCATAAAACAGATAAAAACCAAAATGAATATTTAAAAAAGAAAAGAAAAAAAAAGTTTGAGAAGATGGCAACTAGGCAAGGAGAAAAAATTTAAATAAAAGAGATGTTACATTCCTGAAACAAGATGCTACATAAAAACAATATTCAGACAGCAAAAATTATTCTTTGAAATGAAAATCATGGTAGCATGAAAAACTCAACAGAAAGCTTAGAAGATCCAATTAAGGAAATCTTTCAGAAAGTAGAGAAAAAAGAGCAAGAGCTAGAAAATAAGAGAGAGGGGGAAAAAATCCAGAGAACAAATCCAAGAGGTCTTACAACTGAATAATAGGAGTTCCTGACAGAAAGAAATAAGAAAACAACTGGAAAGGCATTAACAAGATAATTTACAAAAACTTCCTAGAACTGAAAGCCATGAGTTTTCAGATGGGAGAATCTCACTAGGGTATATATGATCAGGGATGGAAAAAAAAGACCCCCACCCAGACACATGACCATGGGTTTACATTGGAGAAAAAGAGAGGATCTTATAAACTTCCAAAAAAAGAGAGAGAGAGGTTTCATACAAACAATCAAGAATCAGAATGTCTTTTGCTTTTTCAGAAGCAATATTAGAAGCAGAAAGCATCAGTGAAATGGCCTCACAATCATGAAGGAAAATTATTTCCGACCTAGAATTCTATACTCAGTATGCAAGTAGAAGGGGGAAAAGGCATTTTCAAACATGCAAGGTCTCAAAAACCTTATTTTCCATGTATATATACTTTCTCATAAACTTAATGAAGGTTGTGTTCCAATCAGGATATCTTCATAGAAGAGGAGTGAAGAAGTCTCCAAGGTTTGCCAAGAGAGATCCTAGGACCTTAGCTATGCAACAAGTCCTAGCTGGAGTAGGTCAGAGGCTGGGGATAGAAATATTTAGGAAGATGAAAGAGATGGTATACATTAATTAATTTAAGTACCTGACTGATAGTTTAATTGAATTAGGGATTAGAATATTAACTAAACTTACATAGAAGTTATCAACTCTTGAGAAAGCAAAACGTTTTGCAAAAATGGCACTAATGACTACTGTTCTGAAAGCATATATAATCATAATAGAAACAGTATACATTTATCTAATCACTATATTGGGATGATGAGGAATGGGAACTGATTGTGTGTGTATCTGTTTAATTGTGATAGAGTGAGGGAAGACTTGATGAAAGTGAAAGAGGAGAATGAAAAAGCTGGCTTAAAACTCAACGTTCAAAAACCTAAGATCATAGCATCAGGTCCTGTCACTTAATGGCAAATAGATGTGGAAACAATGGAAACAATGACAGACTTTATGTTTTGGGGCTCCAAAAATCACTGCAGATGGTGTCTGCAGCCATGAAATTCAAAGATCGCTTGCTCATTGGAAGAAAAGCTGTGACCAACCTAGACAGCATATTAAAAAGCAGAGACATTACTTTATCAACAAAAGTCCACATAGTCAAAACTATGGTTTAAAAAAAAAAAAACTATGGTTTTTCCAGTAGTAATGTATGGATGTGAGATTTGGACCTTATAGAAAGCTGAGTGCTGAAGAATTGATGCTTTTGACCTATGGTGTTAGAGAAGACTCTTGAGAGTCCCTTGGACTACAAGGAGATCAAATCAGTCAATCCTAAAGGAAATCAGTCTGAATATTTATTGGAAGGACTAATGCTGAAGCTGAAACTCCAATACTTTAGCCACCTGATGAGAAGAACTGACTCACTGGAAAAGACCCTGATGCTGGGAAAGATTGAAGGCAGGAGGATAAGGGGACGACAGAGGATGAGACAGTTGGATGGCCTCACAGACTCGATGGACTTGAGTTTGAGCAAGCTCCAGAAGTTGGTGATGGACAGGGAAGCCTGGTATACTGCAGTCCATGGGATCTCACAGAGTCAGACACGACTGAATGACTGAAGTGAACTGAATGAAGACAACAGAGAATTCCTACAACAGAAAGAACATGGTATAGCAATAGTGAAAGTGAAAGTCACTCAGTCATATTTGACTCTTTGAGACTCCATGGGCTGTAGCCCACCAGGCTCCTCTGATCTCAGCAAGAAAATTGGAGTGGTAGCCTTTCCCTTCTCCAGGCGATATTCCCAACCCAGGGATCAAACCCAGGTCTCTTGCACTGCAGGTGGATTATTCACTGTCTGAGCTACCAGCAATACAAGCATGTTATTTGCAGTATGGAAGTTCATATGAAGAAAATTACCTAGAGTTGAAAGTCACTGTCTTTGGAAACAGGGGAATGATAGTTGGAAGAACTTAGGACTCTTCTACTGTTTTAAATACCCTGTAAAACTTACTGACTTTTATAAAAGAAAGACAAAAATTTAATTGATAATCACATTTCATAAAAATTATTTAGAACACTCCAGTAGTAATTATTATTATTATTTTTTTAATTATTATTATTTTTTTACCATGCCTTGAACATGGTTAATAGTCTCAATTGTATTTTAAATTGAGTCTTTTATTTATTTATTTGGTTGTGCTGGGTCTTCATTGCAGTATGCAGGATCTTTAGCTGTGGCATGGGAACTCTTAGTTGTAGCATGTGGGATCTAGTTCCCTGACCAGGGATTGAACCTGGGCTCCCTGCAGTAGGCGGATGGAATCTTAGTGACTGGATCACCGGGGAAGACCCTGAACTGAATCTTTTAAAATATGTCAGAAGTTATTGTAGCAAGTCATTACTAGGCCGTGATATCCTTGTAATCAGGAATTATTTCTTATACATCTTTATAGTTCTTTCAGGACATAGTGTGGCATCATCTGCATTCTACTTGTATTAATGTGTAGGGTTTTGCATGTTTTAGCCTCGTGAAGAAGTAAATCAAATTCCTTCATACTCTTAGGTATAAACAATCCTGAGTTGAATATTTAACTCTACAAATAGGATCTACTCTCTTCAGCACTGCAAATCTAGGCTCTGCCTCACAATCAAAAAAATCAACCAACAAAAAATTTTTATCATCAGCAAGACAGATCATGTTCTTTATTATATTATAGTTTTTTATTAACTATATCACATTCTCTAGGAAAATAATCTGAGAGCTCGCCCAAGGTCACCCAGAGAAATAGGCAGTACCATCTCTGCAAATCAAACCAATTGCCTAAGCCAAACTTTTGTGATGAACACACTTAAAGTAGGTGTGAGAAAAAAGTCAGAAGGGTTTATCCCACTTGAGATTAACAGGCAGTGTAGTTTGTCTCCAACTAAAGTGTTGATGGATAAAAGACAAAATCTGGTGTGTAAATTCTGCTTTCACTATGTTGAAAGGGGATTAAAAATAGAAAGGAATTCTATTTAGGTTTAGACAGCGAAGGCTGAGATATAGAAAGGACTTCTGTAAAGGAGTGGGATTGAGATGTTTTTTCCGTACCCAAGAGCCCCAGTTATGAAGCTGCCAGAATAAGCCTCTTGCCTGCCTGCTTGCTTGTACTTCTGGTATCTTGATTAATCACATGGCTGTCCTATATCAGCAATTTTTAATCTATAAATTCAACAGCTCCAGAAAGTCAATGTGAGATTATCCAGACACTATTTAAAGGGCCAGCTATCAAGGAAACAAAGGAGCCTCTTCATTGGGGGCATGTGAGTACTTTTCTAGTCCTTAGGCACTTGGTAATTTCACAAAGTAGATATGGTATATTTTTCAAACAAATCTCTTTCAACAGATTCTCCTCCTCCCCATTTGTTCTTCTCAGTATAAATGGAGTTTACAGTCTGTACTTCCATTAGGGGGCAATTATTTTAAGTAGAATCATTCTGGTACTATTTCCTGTATTAATGGTTGTCTCCTGTATGCAATCTTATCTTGGACATCTTAGGTTAAAAGAAAACAAAACATAGAAGAGCATCCCCAGGACTTCAGAGACTGTAAATATAATTCAGAAAGCTTTTGAAAAAATGGAGTTTAGGAAACAGTAAGTGTAAGAAAACAGAATTAATAATTACCACTTAAAAATCTACCATGCAGAAGATAACCATAAATGTGAAAGGATTTATCTATTAGCTTCTGTAATTTTAAATTGATTTTCAGAGACATATTTTCCAGATAAAATCAAAGGAAGCACTCTGCATTTTTAGGACTAAATCCTGGAAGAGTCATTCAATAATAACACTTTGCACTTATTGTTCTGTACTTTTAAAAATCTTTTTCTCATATATATATTGAAATAGTGTAGATATTATTATCATTTATAGATCAAAGAAATTGACATGTGAGAATTTAAGTGATACTCTCAAGAATGCACAATTACACCATGAAAGGCAGGACCAGGCTCTGAGTCTGTTGTTTTGTTGTTTATGATCAGTAAAAACTGTATCCTTGATTTATTATGGGCATTCTCACTTTTATAGTTCAGTATATGAAGATAAGACAAAAACATTTAATGGGTTTGTTCCAGGTCATTCTGCAAGAGAAATGAACAGCTACGAAAAATACACAAGCGCTGACTTGAAATCCTTTGCTCAAGTCACTTGACCACAACAAATGTAAGAGTGAAGGCCAAAGAGTTATGCAGAACACATTGTCCATTACTGTTCTTAACATTTGTCCTCGATAAAAGTTTTCCATTCAAATCCATTTCTCCTTGGCAAATATTTGTCTTCTCTAGAAATATTAAAAACAAAAGAGAGAAAAGATTTCTCCTGAGTCAATAATGAAAAGGAAACAATCCATTGTGGTGGATAAAAATCAGAGAATTAAACTTTTTACAACTTAAATATAGGATTATGTTTGTCATATAGTTGTAAAATTTTTAACAGACATAAACTATTGTGTGATCAGGTAATTAAGATGTATTACAGTGACATGTTGTTAGTCTGACTTTTAAAACTTAGCTTAAATCAAAGAAACTACAATGTCAGCAGGAGCATCCATATCCTTACTGTGTTTGGAGTGTTCTTGGTTCTGAGTGGAAGGGAAGGCCGGAGGGGCCAGGGAAGGGAGGGTCAGCTCTTCCCTCAAATGCTGCTCATCAGGCTGCAGGGCCTCTCTCACCCACTGACTCACAGCTGGGAGACTCACAGCATTATCACCGCATTATTGTCACAGCCATCAGCCCACTGCTCACAGCCCCCTTCTGCCTCGTCCTTGGTCCCCTGACCTTTGGTTCTGAGTCATGTTCTGGCCAAAGCACAATGACGAGTGTTTAGGGTGGGTGCGTACGGGGGGAGGGGGGGGTTAGTGGGAAGGGATGGAATGAACTTTTTCTGTATTTTATATTGTATGTTTTCTTTAACATGTAACCAATCAGAATCCTGTCAATATAGTCAGCCGATTGATAGACAAAAAAAAAAAAAAGACAAATGATTGCCTTAGTGTCCTCAAATAATGTTGGAGAGCTAAAAATGTTAATAATTTGGATTCTGTAGGGGAATTGGTCATTATTTGGGCCACCTGCACTGCTTTCCTGTATTTAGAGAATTCCTCACTGTGTAAACCTTGGTGGTAAGCAAAGATGTCTCCCATAGTGGAAGTGGAGGATGTCAGATAATCTTTCTCTGCCTTCCTTGCAGCTAGGGTAAAGGCATATGACCTATGACCCAGGCTTTTCAATCAGATATCTCTGCTGGACTTTTAACTCAAACCTGAGGATACAAGCAATAGTCTCTCTCTCTTAATCTACTGGCAGGAAAGATTACTGCAATCTACCATTTCCAGTGTAGAGGTAGCCAAAAGGCAGACTGTGTGGTCTAGCCTGATGTCCTTGGCACTGGCTAGGGTCAGAGGATGCGGGGAGGACCCTCTTCTCACAGCTTGCATAGCTCTTACCCAGTCTTAGCATGGAAAGCTCTGAATTTCTGGAAATCATCCAACCCCAGGAAAACAAGGATGGTTGGTTATTCTAGCCGACTCGTTCATCAAATCAGTTCTGTGGGTGGTTTATCCCTACTGCTTGACTTCAAGCTTAGTTTTTCAAGCCTTCCTAGCAATTCTGTGAGGCACTCAATATAATTTTTAAAAATTATGGAAGTATAACCCAATATCCTTTTAATCCACTATTGATCTGCTTAAATCAGTGAGAATTGGTTTCTAACTACTGCTACTGAGAACCTTGGCTAAAACAGACACTTTTGTGTGTAGTTTGGAAAGCTGCATTTCATGATGACCTATGAATCACATTGCTTTGATATAGCTTATATGGGCTTCCCTGGGTGGCTCAGGTGGTAAAGAATCTGCCTGTGATACAGGATACCCGGGCCTGATCCCTGGGTCAGGAAGATCCCCTGGAGAAGGAAATGGCAACACCCTCCAGTATTCTTGGCTGGAAAGTCCTATGGACAGAGGAGCCTGGTGGGCTACAGTCCATGGGGTCACAAAGAGTCCGGCACGACTGAGCGACTAACAACACAACAACATAGGGTTATTACAGATGCTGTTTGATGTTAACATTTTGAAAGGTGCTATAAAAGCATCTGTATGATGGTTCTTATGGACTTCCCTGGTGGCTCAGAGGTTAAAGTGTCTGCCTGCAATGCGGGAGACCTGGGTTCGATCCCTGGGTGGGGAAGATCCCCTGGAGAAGGAAATGGCAACCCATTCCAGTATTCTTGCCTAAAGAATCCCATGGACCGAGGAGCCTGGTAGGCTACAGTCCACAGGGTCACAAAGAGTTGGACATGATGGTTCTTACTGTATTTTTGAAATCTTGAGATATTTCTGATGATTGAAGACTATTGTGAATCATTTTTCCTTGGTGATGAGATAAACACTGACAGAAGTAAAGTTGCTGACATAAAATATTTGAATTTCCTCACTCCATCTCATCCTATATCCCCAAATTTATGAAAGTGTAGTTCTTCAGATGAAGACTTTTTTTAAGCCTGAAAAATAGAATAAAATGATGACCTAAAAAAAATCTTTGCTGAATTAATCATTTCTGGAGCATGTATAAAAGTTCTTCATGGTTTTTCCTGATAGTTAGACTTTCCTCCTGAAAGTTAGACTCTTGAAAAGATGCAGTTCTCATTCAGCTTCATCTTCTGGATATCCTCATAATTCTGCATTCTGATTTTTTCATCCTTTGGAGAGAAAACATTGAGTGAAAATACTCCTGTTCATAAGGTAGTCATTAAAATGTTATTACAGTGCTTACTTTGGCAGCATTTACACTAAAATTGGAATGATACAGAGAAAATTAGAATGGCCCCTGTGTGAGGAAGCAAATTTGTGAAGCATTCCACATTTTTAGACTTATCACAGTGACCCTTTCAATGATCATAATTACTATGATATACACCTAAAACAAATATATTGTATATCAATTATGCTTCAATTATTAAAATATTGTTACATAAATAGTACATCTTTATTAAAGAAAAATAGAAAATATCAGAAGACAGAATAGGTATCCATAATTCTGTCACTGCTAACATTTTAGACTTTTTGGGGGGTAAGCATTCATGTCTATAGTTATAAATTTTAAAAAATTTGAGGTCAAACTCTACATACTATTTCAGAACCTGCTTTATTAATAGTATTATGAATTTCTTCCCAGGTATATGCATATAGGTATAATTTTAAATGACTGCACACTTAATGGATAGAAATATCATCACATTCATTAATTAACTCTTGGACATTTTCAGTTTTGTAAATAATACTATTAAAATTTTATATCTAGCCTTAAACATTCATGCTAAGTTGCTTCAGTTGTGTCTTACTCTGCAACCCTATGGACTGTATCCCTTCTGTTTATTTCCCCAAAATAAATATTAGAAGTAGAATTCTACATCAGATGCTTGGCTCATTTTTGAGATTTTTCTTATGTTTTGCTTCCCAGAAAAGTCATACCTTTTATGCTCCCACTAGCCACCTGTGAGATTATACAGTTCTACCCTCAACAACCCTAAGAATTATCGTTTTTTTAAATTTTTATTAATTTTATGAAGACATTATCTCACTGTTATTGGTTACTAGTGAGGCTAAATATTTTAATGTATTTTTTTGGTCTTATTGTCCTTCCTTTTAAAATTATCTGCTCCTAAAAACATGATCTGAAAGGATACATGCACCCCAATGTTCACTGTGGCACTGTTTACAATAGTCAAGACATGGAAGCAACCTAAATGTTCATCAACAGAGGAATGAATAAAGAAAATGTGGTACATATATATAATGGAATATTGCTCAGTCATTAAAAAGAATGAAATAATGCCATTTGCAGAAACATGGATGGACCTACAGTTTGTCATGCTGAGTGAAGTAAGTCAGCCAGAGAAGGAGAAATATTGTATGACATCACCTACCTGTGGAACCTAAAAAGAAATTATACAAATAAACTTACACAGACTCACAGACTTAGAGAACAGACTTAAGATTGCCGGGGGGAAGGTTGTTGGGAAGGATGGTTAAGGAGTTTGGTATGGACTTGTACACACTGCTATATTTAAAATGGGTAACCAGGAAGAACCTACTGTATAGCACAGGGAACTCTACTCAATATTATGTGACAGCCTGGATGGGAGGGGGGTTTGGGGGAGAATCAGTTCAGTTCAGTCGCTCAGTTGTGTCTGACTCTTTGCAACCCCATGAATCGCAGCACGCCAGGCCTCTGTGTCCATCACCAACTCCTGGAGTTTACTCAAACTCATGTCCATTGAGTCGGTGATGCCATCCAGCCATCTCATCGTCTGTCGTCCCCTTCTCCTCCTGCCGCCATCCCTCCCAGCATCAGGGTCTTTTCCAATGAGTTAACTCTTCGCATGAGGTGGTCGAAGTATTGGAGTTTCAGCTTCAGCCTCAGTCCTTCCAATGAACACCCAGGACTGATCTCCTTTAGGATGGACTGGTTGGATCTCCTTGCAGTCCAAGGGACCCTCAAGAGTCTTCTCCAACACCACAGTTCAAAAGCATCAATTTTTCGGTGCTCAGCTTTCTTCACAGTCCAACTCTCACATCCATACATGACCACTGGAAAAACCATAGCCTTGACTAGACGGACCTTTGTTGGCAACATAATGTCTCTGCTTTTTAATATGCTGTCTAGTTTGGTCATAACTTTCCTTCCAAGGAGTAAGCGTCTTTTAATTTCTTTTTTTTTTTAAATTTTTCCCATTTATTTTTATTAGTTGGAGGCTAATTACTTTACAACATTGTAGTGGTTTTTGCCATAGTGTCTTTTAATTTCATGGCTGCAATCACCATCTCTAGTGATCTTGAAGCCCAAAAAAATAAAGTCTGACACTGTTTCCCCATCTATTTCCCATGAAGTGATAGGACCAGATGCCATGATCTTAGTTTTCTGAATGTTGAGCTTTAAGCTAACTTTTTCACTCTCCTCTTTCACTTTCATCAAGAGGGTTTTTAGTTCCTCTTCACTTTCTGCCATAAGGGTGGTGTCATCTGCATATCTGAGGTTATTAATATTTCCCCCGGCAATCTTGATTCCAGCTTGTGCTTCTTCCAGCCCAGCGTTTCTCATGATTTACTGGAATAGATACATATAAATGTATGATTGAGGCCCTTTGCTGTCCTCCTGAAACTATCACAACATTGCTAATCGGTTATACTCCAATAAAAAATAAAAACTTAAAAAAAATGTTTGCTCCTGTCAAGGTACCTGTTTTCTTCAACATGAATGTATGAGATTAACCACTTCATTATGTCATGAAATGCAAAGAAGTAAACTCAGATTCTGAAAATTTATCACCCCCTCCAAGAAATGTCATGATTTGCTTTGTCACCATCATCTACCTGTTTGATTTTCACAAATTATTTCCTCCCTGAATTAGATTTCTATTTGATTTTCACCCTTTTATTCCCATCTCAAGAAATCCTTAGATTTTTAAAATTTATTTTCTCTTATCCCATGAAGTACCATAATAATATTACACTATTTTAAATATAGGTGTTTAGGAGTTTATGCCTTGCAGAGGAAGAAATCAAGTAGGTAGTACCAAAATGTAATTAATCTAATCCATTTTCTCTGTTTATTTTTATTGAAGTATTGTTGATTTACATTGTCATTAATTCCTGTTATACAACAAAGTGATTTAGATGTACATATATATATATATACATTCTTTTTAAAATATCCTTTTCCATTATGTTTTATCAAAGGATATATTTTTAAATTGGAAGATAATTGCTTTACGATGTTGTGTTAGCGTCTGCTGCACAGCAATGTGAATCAGCTTTAAGTATACATATATCCCCTCCATCAAGCCTCCCTCCCACCCATCCCTCCATTTTCTCTTTAGGTTAAAAATATTGTTTCCCTTTCAAAAAGAAAGAACTTGTATCCTGTCTTCTGAGGGACATACAAACTACTAAGTAAAATATTTACAATGCTGGCCTTTGTCACAAGGTGGGAGTTAAGAGAGATGTAATCAGTATCTTTGCAGCAGAATTTGCTGTTTCCCAATTACTTCACTGTTTTTTTTTTGCTGACCCTCATGTCCACTGTTGCCTCAAAATCTTATCATCACCCACTTCTAAAGCCTACCTGGTGGGCATTGCTGGAGGCTGTTGTTATCTGTCACATCAGAGAGAGGAGAGTGGGCGAGAAACTCTGCAGGGGATCTTGGTTGGCTTCTATATTTTAGTGCTATTTTTAACTCTCTGCAGTCAATGCTGGTGGCTTTAGACATTTGCTTCATCCCAGTGCAGTCACTCACCATTTCTTTGGCTTAGTCCTCTCACACCTTAGTGCCTTCTCCCAAACTACACCCTGTGCTTACAGTGACCATATGCTGTCTTTTACTGAAGAGTCCCAATTTCAAAAATTCTGTCATATTGCCAAATCAGATGTCCGACCATATGCTTCATTTTCTCTGGGGAAATATATTCACCTATCTATGCATCAGTTTCCTAAAAACTCTGCTCATCAAGATTTCTTTTTTTTCTCTTTCCTATTTATTTTTTAAGTTATGAAAGTATGATAACACATTTACAGAAGACTAGGAAAATACAGAACAAAGTTACATATACTTGGTTTTGCTAGACAGTTTATGGAAAATGTTAATAATCCAAAATGCTGCTCAGATGTCTTCTCCTATAGGAAGCATTCCTTCAGAGCCCTCCTTCCTTAAATATCACTCATATGTGCTCTCAGAGCTCTCTATTCATCCTCCCAAACCTCAGATTTCCCTTGCCCACTCACTGGAATCACCTTCCTTAGTATACTTAGGAAAAGGAAGGGTAAGAGAAATTGCGCCACATCCATTATGGATTCACCCATCTGCACTCTGTTGCTCAGAAAGGCATTCTCTGTCCAGTCAGAAAACACTCTTCATTTTTCTGCTGCTAATGGTTTGTTTGAATTGTAGATTATAGTTCACAACCTCCTTTCCTCTCCTGATAGCCTATGAATCTGAGTATCTCCCAGCAACACGTTTCCCCACCTTGCATATTTCAGCCTAGAATCAGTTTAGTCGCTCAGTCGTGTTCGACCCTTTGCGACCCCATGGACTGCAGCACACCTGGCTTCCCTGTCCATCACCAACTCCCAGAGCTTGCTCAAACTCATGTCCATCAAGTCGGTGGTGCCATCCAACCATCTTAAACTCTGTTGTCCCCTTCTCCTCCTACCTTCAATCTTTCCCAGCATCAGGGTCTTTTCCACTGAGTCAGTTCTTTGCATCAAGTATTCTTTGCATAAAGTATTAGAGTTTCAGCTTCAGCATCAGTCCTTCCAATGAATATTCAGGACTGATTTCCTTTAGGGTTGACTGGTTGGATCTCCTTGCAGTTCAAGGGACTCTCGAGAGTCTTTTCCAACACCACAATTCAAAACCATCAATTCTTTGACACTCAGTTTTCTTTATAGTCCAACTTTCACATCCATACATGACTACTGGAAAAACCATAGCTTCGACTAGACAGACCTGTGTCGGCAAAGTAATGTTTCTGCTTTTTAATATACTGTCTAGGTTGGTCATAGCTTTTCTCCCAAGGAGCAAGCGTCTTTTAATTTCATGGCTGCAGTCACCATCTGCAGTGATTTTGGAGCCCCCGAAAATAAAGTCTGTCACTATTTCCATTGTCTCCCCATCTATTTGCCATGAAGTGATGGGACCAGATGCCATGATGGGACCAGTCTAGAATAATACCATGGAAAAGGCATGGGGGTTCCAGGTGTACTTTCTATTCTAAGTCCGGCTGCATAGTGTGGTATCTAGAAAGAGCTTTGGAATTCTAAGGATTTGGTAGACAATCATCAAATCAGGCACAAAAACACACATTGATCTGCCAAGGACAAATGTCAGTTTCCAGAGTGGTACCAACAAGAAGGAAAAGAAACATTTTCTTAATTTTCCTACATAACACGACTCTCACACACAATGAACTTAGAATTTACATTATAATGCAGAACAGTCTTAACTCTTTTATTCATCTCTTTCCCTCTCCTGCTTTTTTAAAAAATTGAACTACAGTTGATTTACAATGTTGTGTTAGTTTCAGGTGTACAACAAAATCTTTTATATATATGTATGTGTGTATATATATACTTTTTAATATTCTTTTCCATTATAGGCTATTACAAGATTTGAATATAGTTCCCAGTGCTATACAGTATATTCTTATTTGTCTATTGTATATATAGTACTGTCTATGTGTTAATCTCATACTCCTAATTTATCTCTCCATCCATTTCCTTTTGGTGACCATAAGTTTGTTTTCTATGTCTGTAAATCTGTCTCTGTTTTGCAAATAAGTTCATTTGTATTACTTTTTAGATTCCACATATATGTAATATATTTGTTTTTCATTGTCTGACTTCTTATTTCATTTAATATGCTAATTTCTAGGTCCATCTATGTTGCTGCAAATGGCAGTATTTCATCGTTTTTATGGCTGAATAGTATTCATATGCATGTGTGAGTGCTTAGTTGCTTTAGTCATGTCCGATTCTGTGCGACCCTATGGACTGTAGCCCTCCAGGCTCCTCAGTCCATGGGGATTCTCCAGGCAAGAATACTGGAATGGGCTGCCATACTCTCCTCCAGGGGATCTTCCAGAACCAAGGATAGAACCCACACCTCTTTTGTCTCCTGCATTGGCAGGCAGGCTCTTTAGCACCAGTGCCACCTGGGAAGCACACAACAATGTACATAAATTTCAAAATAATTATGCTGAAAGCAAGAAGCCAGACAAAAAAAGAGTGTATGATTTTATTTAAAAAAAAATTCTAGAAAATACAAGCTATATTTGTATTTTACAAACATAATTTGTGAATTACAAACATAATCTTGTATGTTGTTGTTGTTCAGTTGCTAAGTCATGTCCAACTCTTTGGGACACCATGGACTGCAGCATGCCAGGCTCCCTTGTCCTTCACTATCTCCTGGAGTTTGCTCAGATTCATGTCCATTGAGTCGGTAATGCTATTCAACCATCTCATCCTCTGCCCGCCCTTCTCCTTTTATCTTTGATCGTTCCCAGTTATCAGGTTTTTTCCCCCGAAAAGTCAGCTCTTCACATCAGGTGGCCATAATATTGGAGTTTCAGCTCCAGCATCCTTCCTTCCAATGAATATTCAGGGTGGATTTCCTTTAGGATTGACTGGTTTGATCTCCTTTCTGTCCAATTGACTCTCGAGAATCTTTTTCAACACCACTGTTCAAAAGCATCAGTTCTTCGGAACCCAACCTTCTTTAGGGTCCAACTCTCACATCTGTATGTGACTACTGGAAAAACCATAGCTTTGACTATACAGACCTTTGTCAGCAAAGTGATGTCTCTGCTTTTTAATGTACCATCTAGGTTTGTCATAGCTTTCCTTCCAAGGAGCAAGCATCTTTTAATTTCATGGCTGCCGTCACCAGCCACAGTGATTTTGGAGCCCAACAAAATAAAATCTGTCACTGCTTCTACTTTTACCCATCTATTTGCCATGAAGTGATGGGACTGGATGCCATGATCTTAGTTTTTGAATGTTGAGTTTCAAGCCAGTCTTTTCACTCTCCTCTTTTACCCCTCAAGAGGTTCTTTAGTTCCTCTTCAATTTCTGCCTCTGGAATGGTATCCTTTGCATATCTGAGGCTGTTAATATTTCTCCTGGCAATATTGATTCCAGCTTGTGATTTATCCAGCCTGGCATTTTGCATGATGTCCTCCGCATATAAGTTACATAAACAGGGTGACAATATACAGCCTTGATGTACTCCTTTCCCAATTTTGAACCAGTCAGTTGTTTTAGTGTTGCTTCTTTTTCTGCATACAAATTTCTCAGGAGACAGGGAAGATGGGCTGTTATTAACATCTTTTTAAGAATCTATTTCACTGTGATCCACACAATGAAAGGCTTTAGCAGCGTAGTGAATAAAGCAATAGTAGATATTTTTCTGGAATTCCCTTGCTTTCTCTATGATCCAACAAATGTTGGCAATCTGATTTCTGGTTCCTCTGCCTTTTCTAAACCCAGCTTGTTCATCTGGAAGTTATTGGTTCACGTACTGCTGAAGCCTAACTTGACGGATTTTGAGCATAACTTTTACTAGCATGTGAAATAAGCTCAATTGCCTGATAGTTTGAACACTATTTGGCACTGCCCTTCTTGGGATTGGAATGAAAACTGACCTTTAACAGTCGTGTGGCCACTGCTGAGTTTTCCAAATTTACTGACATATTGAGTCAGAAAGTAAATTAGAGGTTGCCTAGGACAGAAGCAGACAGAGATAAGAGGGAAGGATTAAAAAGAGACATGAGAAAACTTGGGGTGATGGATGTTCATTATTTTGATCATGGTAATATTTTCACAGATAATTTCATAAATACATATGTCAAGAGGTATCAAATTGTACATTTAAATATGTACAATTCATTCTCTGTCATTTCGATCTCAAAAAAGCTATTAAATTTTGGAGGAAAAAGAGTGAAAGGAGGCTGTCTCCATGCCCTAACAATGGCCTAAACATCTTTCTTACCCCGTAATTGAAGAGCAAGGCATGGGGCTTTCAATTCAAGTGGCCAGGCTTGGACCAGGTACCTGGTCAAGGCTTCTGATGATGCCCTGGATCTCTTTAGAGGAACTGTTTTTTGGGGGCCAGCTGAGATTCTTCACTGTGACTTTAAGTGGTGCTGGCTCTTACTCCTCCTTACTAACCTCTCATTTGCTACTTTAAAGCAAAGATAAGAATGGATGGGTTGAGACTTCTGGTTCTCTGCAAATGAGAAAAAGATGATTAATTGATTACACTGAATAGAGTCTGTGTTCTTTAAGAATGAAAATTTTTTTGCTTTTTATTAATATTTATTTTTAGTTGGAGGATAATTTCTTTGTGTTGGTTTCTGCCATACTACAACATGAGTCGGCCGTAAGTATAAATATGTCCCCTCTCTCTTGAACCTCCTTCCCACCCCCTACCCCATCCTACCCCTCTAGGTTGTCAGAGATCACCAGGTTGAGCTACCTGTGTTATCCAACAACTTCCCATCAGTTATCTATTTTATATGTGGTAATGTACATTTCAATGCTACTCTCTCAATTCGTCCCACCCTCTTCTTACCCCTCTGTATTCACAAGTCTGTTCTTTAAGTCTACATCTCTATTCCTGCCCTGCAAATAGGTTCATTAGTACCATTTTTCTAGATTCTATATATATGTGTTAATACACAGTATTTGTTTTTCCCTTTCTAAGTTACTTCACTCTGTACAACAGGCTCTAGTTTCATCTACCTCATTAAAACTGACTCAAATCCATTCCTTTTTATGACTGAGTAACATTCTATTGTATATATGTACCACAACTTCTTTATTCATTCATCTGTTGATGGACATCTAGGTTGCTTTCATATTCTAGCTATTGTAAATAGTGCTTCAGTGAACATTGGGGTAAATGTGTCTTTTGGGATTATGGTTTTCTCAGGGTATATGCCCAGTAGTGGGATCGTTGGATCATATGGTAGTTTTATTCCTAGTTTTTAAATCTCCATACTGTTGTCCATAGTGGCTATATCAGTTTACATTCCCACCAACAGTGCAAGAGGGTTCCCTTTTCTCCACAGTCTCTCCAGCTGTTATTTGTAGATTTTTTCTTGATGGCCATTCTGACTGCTGTGAGGTGATGTCTCATTGTAGTTTTAATTTGTGTTTCTCTAATAATGAGCAATGCTGAGCATAAGATTGAATTTTTTATTTTATTTTAAAAACATTTTATTTAAAGACCCAAATCTATTTTAATATTTTGGCCACACTGCCTGTCACGTAGGATTTTAGTTGCCCTACCAAGGATTGAATCTGCACCCCTTGCATTGGAAATGCAGAGTCTTTTATTTTTATTTGTTTAATAAGCATTTAGTGAGCACCTACTAAATGCAAGATGTTGTGGACATATTTACTGAGTAAGTTCCTCACATCTTGAATGTGGGCCTCATGATTTTCTGTGAACAGTACAATGCGGTAGAAGTAATATTGAGTGCCAGTTTGTAGCCTTCACCTTAAAGGACGTTGCTTGCCTCTACTTTCAGTCTTACGTAACCTTCATAGTCCACGGGCTAAGCCCAGGCTAGTCTGTGAGAGGATGAGAGACTAGTCTAGTCTAGTCTGCTAGAGGATGCGGGCGCAACTGCCCCCATTCCCTAAACTGACAGCTTTTTTAAGTGCCTGAAGTAGGACCTCTGAGCTGCTGGGCTCTTGACATCAGACACATGTATGAGTCAAACTGAACCAGAAGAGTTAAACATGTAAACCCAGCCCAGACTTCTGACCCATAAAACCATGAGTTCAAGAATTGTTTTAAGTCTCTCACACACACACGCATACACACACACACACACACTTCCTATTCTGATTACTAGTGCCTGAGTGACTTAGTCAAGTTATTTAACCTGACTGTGCCTCCATTTCCTGATTTTAAGAATGATTGTAAAACATACCTGCCACATAGGATTATGGTTATAATTAAATGAGATGGTACTTGTAAAGTGCCTTAGACAGTGCTGGGCACATAGTATGTATTCAGAATTTGGTGGCAGTGTTTTTTTTTTTGGGGGGGGGGATGATTTTTCAAGTCAGGACCCGTATCTTACTCATCTCTGTTTCTCCAACACCTGGCACAGGCTTTTCTTCATAAGAGGAATTCAGTTAAAATTGTGACTATTTGGGGAACTGTAGTAAGTTCAGTGAACATTCTGAAGGTGCTAAGTCGCTTCTGTTGTGTCCGACTCTTTGCGACTCCATATGAGCCCACCAGGCTCCCCAGGGATTGAACCTGTGCCTTCTGCACCTCTTGCATTGTCAGGCAGGCTCTTTGCCACCTGGGAAACCCATTAAGATAGTACCCTAAAAAAAAAAAAAGATAGTACCCTATAGTTACTTGGGGCTTCCCTTGTGGTTCAGCTGGTAAAGAATCCACCTGTAATGGGGGAGACCTGGGTTCGATCCCTGGGTTGGGAAGATCCCCTGGAGAAGGGAAAGGCTACCTGCTCCAGTATTCTGACCTGGAGAATTCCATGGACTGTACAGTCCATGGGGTTGCAAAGAGTTGGACACGACTGAGTGACTTTGACTTCACTTCACTTCACTATAGTTACCTAGGGCTTCCCTGTAGCTCAGTTGGTAAAGAATCCACCTACAATGCAGGAGACCCCAGTTTGATTCCTGGGTCAGGAAGATCCCCGGGAGAAGGAAATGGTAACCCACTCTAGTATTCTTGCCTGGAGAATCCCATGAACAGAGGAGCCTGGAAGGCTACAGTCCATGGGTTTGCAATGAAGGAGGAAACAGAACAGGCTCTATCTTGAAAGCAGGACTCCATCTTGGGCCAGACTGTGGACTTTGAGCTATATGCCCAATATGACATACCATCTGGAAAACCAGGCCCCCAGAAGAAAGAGCCCCAGGGCTCTCCATCACCTAAAAGAATACCCTAATTATCTGTGTAACCGAATAGAATCATACATTCTATTATGCTTATTGGGGTATGACCACAGGCCTATTAATAATTGTCCACTGCTGACTACCTGGGCTTAAGGCATATGAATCACGGGTTAGCTTTGATTGTATTTTTCTTTTTCCTTTGTTCAGACTAGTTTCAGGGAATTTGGGGAGGTGGGTTTAGGCATGTAAGCTTAGGGTATATAAGGTTTTCACAAAAACTGGTCGGGGACCTTGGCTAAGAGGAGACACTACCTTGGGCGCGCTGGTGTAATAAACTGCACTCCACTATCTGCATTGTCCTCCTGAGGGAGTTTGTTTCCCAGAACACATGGTTACAACAGCAAGAGTTGGACTTAGCAACTAAATTACCGGTGGTTAAGAATCTTTCCTGCAATGCAGGGGATGTAGGTTCCCAGATCTCTGGTCTGGAATCCTTAGATCTCTGGTCTAAGATCCCACATGCTGTGGGGCTACCAAGGCTGTCTCTGCAACTAAGAGCTGATACAGCCAAACAAAATAAATAAATAAATGCAGACAAAAAAAAAAAACAAACCACTTTTTAATCTTCATTTCATTGAAACGCAGGACTGATACTGAATTGCTCACTTCTTATCTTCTTGACCTATCAGTGGCATTCAATACCAGCTGATCATTCCTTTCACCTTGAAACATTATCTTCATTTGGCTCTATATACACCACACTTGGTGATGGACAGGGAAGTCTGGCATGCTGCAGTTCAAGGGGTCACAAAGAGTTGGACACGACTGAGCAACTGAACTGAACTGAACACCACACTTAATCTGATTTCTCTTCTACTTCTCTAGCCATCTGCAGTTTTCTTTTGAGAGTTCATCCTTATCTTTTCAGCCTTTAAATATTGAACTGCTCTAGGGATCAGTCCTTGGTTCTTTTCTCTTCTCTATTTCTATTCCCTCTCTTGGTGATCTAATTAAGTCTATGGCTTTAAATATTGTCCCTATATACTGGCAATCCCAAATTTATATCTCTGCTTCTCTCCTGAACTCCAGTCTCATAAATCCAACTTTGTATGTCTAAGCGCCTCTTTGGCATCTGTATTTGGTTATTTAACAGGCACCTGGAACTTAATGCATCCAAAATTTAAGTCCTGATTCTGTCCAGTCCTATGTACTCCTAAATTTTCCCCTGTCTCAGAATATAATGACTCCATCTTTCTAGTCCCCTTTTCTGTTAGAAGAACCTAAAATGCAGTTCTCCTGGTGTATTTTTCCAATGCTCTGCTTCATATTACTCATAGCGGCCAGGGGTAAAGACGAAGAGATGAGTTGTGACAGTACAACAGTTCTCAGAAGTTGCCAATCAACAGCTTGAGCCCATTCATGATCCCCTGCCTCTGCAGCAAAATTCTCCAGTCTAATTTGCTTTTCTTTCTGGTCATTCTAGGTGATAGGACAAATACTATGATAAACTGATTAGCCTTAAGGTGCTATTTGTCAACAAAGTTTCTGTCCTTAAAAATCTTCCCTTTATGAGTGGGTTTCCCTGCTGGCATCTTATGTTGTAGTTCAGTCACCAAATCATGTCCAGCTCTTTCTGACCCTATGGACTGCAGCACATCAGGCTTCCCTGTCCCTCACCATCTCCCGGATTTTGCACAAGTTCATGTCCATTAAATTGGTGGTGACATCCAACCATCTCATCCTCTGTCACCATCTTCTGTCTTCAATCTTTCCCAGTGTCAGGCTCTTTTCGAATGAGTTGGCTGTTTGCATTAAGTGATCAAAGTATTAGAGCTTCAGTTTCAGCATCAGTCCTTCCAATGAGTATTCAGGTATCTTATAAGGAACCACTTTTCCTTGCTGAATTATTTCAGGATAATATGTACATATCAACAGAAACCTTCAGTGTCTTAAATTCAAAGCAATAATGTTAGCCACTGTAACATGACCAGTGGAGAATATATTATTAGGCAAGATAGTCTTTCGGTATCAGTCAAGAAAATTGTACTTGGCCATCTACTTACATTTCTCATAGATGAATTCTCCCTCTCCATAGGAGGTAAGTCTGACTCAAAAGTATCATTTTAACATTTTTCTATCTTCTTCTTAAGAGTCTTATATGCAAGGAGCCTAATTCTTTTTCCAGAAGAGTATTCCTGAATGAAACATAGTCTCTTCCCTTTTTTGTAGATTTATCTACGGTCTGGAAGATCACTCAAAATAGGAGTTTATCTGCATGGATTGGCTCACATTGTGTAAAGTTTAAAGGTTATTTTCCATCCATTAGATTTCTTATCTAATCGATTTATAATTAGATAATTAGATAATTTCGTATCTAATTCCATTCCTATGCTAATTCTAATACTATTCTTATCTATGCATTCCTCTATTTTAAAAAAACCTTGATTTATAGAATCTGGACTATTTTTTCTTCTTTTAATTCTTTCACCTTTGTTTTGTATAAAACTTTAAAATTTTCAAGGAGTTTTCATGTTTATTATATTGCTTAATTCTTATAATAACCCTGTAAAGTATTATTAACCTTCCTTTAACAGACAAGGCAGCAACTCATAGAGAAACTATTCCTTAAGAAAATCACATAGGAATTGTATATCAAATCTGCGATTCAAGTCCAGATCTTTCTTTTTTTAAATTATAGTTGATGTACAATATCATATAAGTTATAGGTGTGCATGCGTGCATTCTCGGTTGCTTCAGTCATGTCCAACTCTTTGTAAGCTTAAGGACTGTAGCCCACCAGGCCCCTCTGTCCTTGGGATTCTCCAGGCAAGAATATTGGAGTGGGTTGCTATTCCCTTCTCCAAAGTTATAGGTGTAAAATATAGTGATTTATAATTTCTAAAGGTTTTCCTCTGTTCATACTTATTATAAAATATTGGCTATATTCTCTGCATTGTATATTATACACCCAGATCTTATTCCAACTTGCGCATTTAAAAAAATAGAGATGCTCTTTTATTTGGCCCAAACTGAGTCATTCAAATTTTCCCTTCTGGGAAATTGGGAATGGATCACAGAGACTCTGATAAGTTACTGGGGACTAGTGCTTTGATCTAGGGTGGTTTTCTTCCCTCTGTGCATCTTTTTTATTTTTTTAAAACTTTTTGTATTGCGGTATAGCCGATCCTATGTTCATACTCTGATGTTTACCTCTTGGAGGCTTCAGACTGACTCACCAGGGTGGAGAGAAAGAGAAAAGAAATAGACAGTGAAAACTAGTAATGAAGGAAAAATTAATCTTGGTTCTTAACTTTCTTCTTCCTGGTTCCACATACTTGTCTGGCACAGATCCACTTTGTACCCATTCTTGAATCTGTGAAAAATTCTTCTTAAACAAATTCTACTTTAAACTTTATCAGTGGATTTTTGCTCTTGCTACCAAATGATATCTAAAACATGTTATTCTTGGGAGTTCCCTAGTGGTCTAGTGGTTAGGATTTGGCACTTTCACAGCTGAGGCCTGGGTTCAATCCCTTGTCAGGGAATTGAGATCCTGTAAGCCATGTGGTGTGGCCAAAACACCCCCAAAGACAAAAACTAAAAGAAACAACCTAAATCTTAAAAAAGAAAATAAAATAATGTTCTTCTTTCCACTCATTTCCCCCCTCTTTATCTCCATGTCTTTGCTCACCCATGCTTTCTGCAGGGAAAACTTTCTTATTCTAGTCTCTGTCTTTCAAAATTCTGCCATCTTCAAGTTCAAAATACCACATCTCCACATCTTCCTTAATAACTTCTTTGTTCATTCCTGGAATGAACAATCACTCCGTATAACTATAGATGCAGTTTATATCAACAATATAACACTCATCACAGACTGCTTTATAGAATTACATGTGTGTATGTCTCATCTGGGCTACTGTTGAGGAAACCTCTTGAGGGCAGAAAGCATAGTATGTCAATTTCTGTGTCCCCCCCACTGAGCCAACACAAGGCAGTTGTTCTTGTAGTTGTAAGAGAATATACAATGGATGACTATGCAAAGACCTTGACCCACCCAGTTCTAAAAGGGACTGAGGCCTTAAGGCACATCTGCATGTCAAAAGTGGAGCCATCTGTAATACACACGTAACTATTCTTACAAAGTCAATACTAATGGATTTTCTTATTGGCTTATATTGTTTGGAGTGAGATAATAAAATTACTGAAGTAATAGCTATTTAAACTGTTGGTGCCTCAAGGACAGAACAGAGGTGAGATGAGTCAAAACCGTTAATAGCTTCCTAGATGCAAAGAGAAAAGTTTTAGCCCAGAATTTCCTAAACTGCATTCAGTTCTGAAGTAAGAAACAATAGCTATTTATTACAGAACTCATGGTTGTATAGTGAAAATATTGATGATTACAGTAATATTGACTTCTGAATTTATTTAGTATTTGTTTCTTCTGCACACACAAATAATATTATCTCCAAAAGTGGCTGTCAATTATAGTTAAGAAGACAATATTTTTATCTATCATGACATATATACATTTGGAAAACTATTTTATAAAGATCTAAATTTTTAGTAAAATGCTTTTTTAAACATTATATAGCTAATATTGTTTAAACTCTTTCATGAGATGGTTTATACTCTGAGAGTCACACCCTCAACACTCTTTTCTCTCCTTCGGTATTTGCTTGCAGAGCTCCAAGCCTGCTGTAATACAACTCCCTACCTACTCAGTGCCTGCACTAATCAGTTAGAGAAAAAAGAAATCATCATGCTGACTGGACTCACTTTATAATTATGGCCTCGTTTCAAGTGGGTCTGAGCATTATCCAGCCATTCTTTACATTTCTCTAGTCATTTGTCTCTCCCACTCTTCCAGATGATGCCATTCCCCTCAAGCATCTTCCTCCTTTCTCTCTCTCAGCAGATGACCTTGCTTTTTATTTCTGAGTAAAAACCATCAGTCAGAAGAGAATTTTTACAGTCTCTCACCATTAATTCCACCCACCTACTTGCATTTCACCTTCCCTCCTGTTATGAAGGCTGAGCTATTCTTGTTTCTGTCTGAATCCAAACTTTCCTCCTGTGCTTTGGGTCCTAGCTCCTTTTGCTCATTCAAAAATTTTGCTCTTAAAATGATCCCATCTGTTTCCTGTATCACGCTCCCTTCACCACTTCGTGGGATTATTAACACTAATGGGGTGACCCAAGGATGAAAGAGCAGATAAAACCAAGGAGGGTCTTGGAATGCAGGAACGGAAAAGCCAGACCTTTATTGTCCTTCCCTCCCCCATGTTGTAACTATTAATGGAACAGTATAACTTGTCTCTCCTCCTACCCCATAGGGAGAAGGTATTTGCCCTACTCTTCCCCTACCCAGTATACATGCCTCATCCAATTAGCAAATGACCCGCAAGACCCCCTATCCCACTCCTTGTACCCCAGGTATAAAAGTGGACTAAGGACACCTGTTCAACATTGGTTCTCCCTTGAGTTGACCCGTTGTTCTAACAGCATCTCCCACTCTAATAAACTTTATTTCCCTATCATTTGTCTCATTTCTGGAAATTCTTTTCCAATTCACACCCAGACCATGACAAACAACATACAAATATATTTAATATCTCAGTTAATAAAAGAAGCCCTCTGAATCTCACAATCTTCTTTAGCCACTGCCCCATTTCTCTACTTCTCTTTACAGAAAAACTCAAAGGAATTTTTTATATGTGCTCTCTCATATCATTAACTCTCATTCTATCTTGAATTTACTCCAATTACATTTTTTCCCTCACCATTTCACTGGTGATACTCTCATCCAATATACCTTTGCTCTCCATATCACTAAACAGAATGATAAATTCTTCATTGTGCTTCACCTTTTAGTAGTATTCAATGGAGTACATTGAATAAAGGAAATCATAATGGAAATCAGTCCTGAATATTCATTGGAAGGACTGATACTGAAGCTGAAACTCCAATACTTTGGTCATCTGATGCAAAGAACTGACTCATTGGAAAAAACCCTGATTCTGGGAAAGATTGAAGGCAGGAGAAGAGGACGACAGAGGATGAGATTGTTGGATGGCACCACCGACTCAAAGGACATGAGTTTGAGCAAGCTCGGGAGTTGGTGATGGACAGGGAATCCTGGAGTGCTGCAGTCCATGGGGTCGCAAAGAGTTGGACATGACTGAGTGCCTGAACTGAACTGCATGGAATATATCTTTTTGGATTTTGGAACCCATTCTACATTGGCTTCCAAGAAATTTCTCTCTCCTGGTTTCCCCCCATCTCTGACTCCTTCTTTGCAGTCTACTTTATTTGTTCCTCCTCATTATTTTGACAATAAATGTCAAAGTTGGAGTTCCCCCAAGGCTTATTTCTCCTCTATCCTCATTCTCTAAGAGATCTCACTAATTTTGTGGCTTTGCAAACTCTATATATGACTTAGCCTCTTTCTTTTACTTCCTCTTCCTACCCAAAGCCATTAGGTAAGGCGGAGTGAGGCTGGCATTAAGTATGAGATGAGAAGAATCACAAAAGCTCAGAGAAGGGTTTCAGGACCATCTGGGAAAGAAGAGTGCCTGTATAAGAGGACTGCCTAGAATGGATAGTCCTAGCCTGATCCAAGTGAGGAAGACTGGCCATGCATGAGGAGGCAAAGCCTCAGTAGTATGAGGAAAAGCTTTATATTGTAGGAGCAGACAGGTATGAGTGTCAGAACCTCAATGGGTGAGGAGGAAATCTATGCAGAAAAGGGAGTGGGGTGACCCTGGAAGATCTGTTACTTATAGGGGAGTTGATTACATAAGTAAATATATTAAAAAGTTGGGACCAGGTTTCCCACTATCAGATGGAAAAAAAAGAAAACCTCAATATTGTGGTGTCAGATTATTGTTGGAGGTATTTGTGTGAATTTGTGGTTATATCCAGATAGATGATATTTATTATAGATAAATAGATGGATAGATATAAAGAGATATAAAATAAATATAGAACTAAAGGTGTGTTTTTGTATCTCTATATCTATTTTCCCTAGCTCTGTCCACTGAAAGGGCCCGGGAGAAAAAACATTTCAACACAATTGAGCATATCTATTTTCCAGATTTTGGCTTCTAAATACCATTTCCCACAAAAGTAACCAGGATTCTTGGAGAAGTAGCTGGTTCCAGTCCTGGGGCAGCAACAATACAAGACAAGCTTAGAACATCCAGGTGAGCCAGAAAGCAAAGTGTTCCAGGAATGAGGGGGTATGTTGCAGAAGCCTGAAGGGTCTCCATGGGCAAACCTGGCACATTTTGAGCATTAAATTAAATATTGATGGAAATAGACTATAACCCATTAAATATTATAAGAAACCATGAGTCAATATATGGAAAACTTTGACTAAGAAAGAAGGGGAGGAATTTGAAGTAATTTTTTATCCTCAAAAGGCAGAGTTTCAGGGATAAGTAAAAGTTGTTATATTTTATTCTGGTTAGAGAAAAAAGTAATAAAGGAATCATGCCAGAGAATACAAGTCTATCACATGCCTACATGTTTTCTTCTTTCTGTTTACCCGTTTAGAAGAAAAGGAAACTCTTTGGATAAGAGAAAGTTGAAATATGTAGAAATAGCAACACATATATCTAAAAGGAATTTTGATTCTTAAAGAGGTGTTTGATTTTAAAGAGGACAGCCAAATGTGTATTCTGAAAGATTTTTTTTTACTCAGAGATGAAGAATGCAGGGTTTGTTAGAGGAAGGTTTCTTAGTTCTGAAAGTATTCATGGTGGAGTAGGGAAGAGGATGTAGTAATTCAAAGAAACTATTGATAAAAGTTACTGATCAGAAAAATACCAAAATTTACTCTGAACTGAGTGACTACTGTGTGATTATTGTCAACTGGTATTCCTGTTGTTCTAATAAAGGATTTTAATTTTTTTAAAGCATAATTATTTGGAAAATATGCTAGTTTTCTCTTGGTTAAATAATTCTGTGAAAAACCTGGCTATTTGAATCCTGAAGCTATAACAAATGTAACAGGAAGTTAAATAGGAAATTGTGAGTGAAGCACTCCAGTGCAGCAGGTGTGATTCTTCAGGGTGAAGTACCAGACCACCAAGCAGAAATTTCAAACAAATTTCCACTGATTAGACAGTTCTTAAAAACCACAGGGTCAAACAGATGGATAGTAAGACTGAATTTGTTAAGAGGCCTTCTTTAGAAAAAGCCATGCTGTATACCCTAGGCTCTCTCACAAAAGTGAAGGAGGAAAGGATGCTTGCCCTTTCACCTTCAGCCTAGTGAGTGTGGACTCTACAGGATTATTCAGAGAACAGTGGTGGGAAGGATGGAGTATAAAGGACTTAGGTCTGACTCCCCCCTCAGAAAATCTAGATGGCCAGAAAGAGATGGCCTGGCAGGCTCTTTGTCATTGGAGAGGATATACCCAATAGTACTGGGATCTGGCTTCTCTGGTAGCTCTGGCAGTAAAGAATCTGCCTGCTATGCTGGACACCCAGGTTAGATCCCTGGGTCAGGAAGATCCCCTGGAGAAGGAAATGGCAACCCACTCCAGTATTCTTGCCTGGGAAATCCCATGAATAGAGGAGCCTGGCTGGTTACAGTCCATGAGGTCACAAAGACTCGGACACAACTGAATGACTAACACGCTTCAAACACAGTGGGATCAGTAAACTCTCTCAGAGTTTGAAGGATGAAGGATGCAGAAAGCTTTCTACAGAGCAGATGTGGGCTACACGGGGGAGAAAGAATCAGTCCAGAGATCTTTTTGACTCCCTATTCAAGAAAGCTGACTAAAATGTCAATTGGGCTCTAACAGAAAGAACCAAATGACGTAGATGACCAAGAAATCTGAGGATGAGGGATAAGTGGCAGCAAGAATAGAGTATATACCCAGTAGCAGGAGTTGCTGAAAGAGTTGTAGCTTGTTTGACCAAGCATGCAAATCCCTGAAGACAGAGGATCAGTTTTAAACAGCTGCTAGTCCTACAGAATACAAAATCATCTCGCTACAGTAAGACCTTTCTGTTCCCCGTTTCCTATTTGCTCCTTGTACTCCAACCCAGAGAGTCAAGAACAGCAACTACTTAATAGGGAGAAGGTAAGCAGGAAAGATGAAGCAGCTGACCACATTTCTTTTCTCTAAGGCTTTCCCTTCTAAATGTCAAATTGAGGCTGACTTTTGTGATTTTAAAGTGATCATGAGATAAGTGACCAGAAAGGTCATGAGACATGCTGGAATTTTCTTCTTAGTGGCAGAGGGTAAAAATCAAAGAGAATAGTTATGTTTTGACTATATTTCACAAGTCATACTAGCTCAGGGTAACGAGTACACAGATTTTCCACGTACAGTTAGTGGAAACCTTTCAGAACTTGCAAGTTCAGGTCTTAGAAGGAAATAAGCATTGCAAATCCAGATTCATAAAATTAAAAAATGTACAATTCCTGTGTTAGTTTTATTCACCAGTCACTGCAGCAGAATCCTGAGATAAATGAGTACAGAATACTCAAACCTTACAGAAGAAATAAATGTAAAATTTGAATGAAAAAATTCAACCTTCCTAAGACAGGGAGAATCAGTGTCCTTTCAGTAAAAAGAATATCAAACCCACATGTACTTAAATCATAGCTATGGTTATTGAGATAAAATAATTACTGAAATTTTTATCTAGCCTTCCTGCATCAGCTATCATAAGTATGATGCATTTAAATAAAGAATTCCCATTTTAAAGGAATTAGAGTATTATGAAACTATTTTAACTCTATTCTAAAATCATGTGAATAAAAAAAAATCATGTGAATCAATGAAGGAGGATTACCTGAAAATGACTTAAGCATTATAGCAATGTTTATATTTATATTTACTCAGCTGCAGTGAGTAAAGCCAAAGTTGAAAAAATAATAATGGATTAAATATACAATGTTTTATTCTGTATAAACGAACTGAAGAAAAGCATTTCTAAGACAAATGTGTGAATGTGTTATTTAATTATTCATAGAATAAATGCTTACTAAATGTTTAGTTACTAGGTGAAAAAAGACATGATTTTTGTCTTCCAAGAGATAGAATCTCAGTTCAGTCAGTTCAGTCGCTCAGTCGTGTCCGACTCTCTGCGACCCCATGGACTGCAGCATGCCAGGCCACCAACTGCCGGAGTTTACTCAAACTAATGTCCATTGAGTCTGTGATGCCATCTAACCAACTCATCCTCTGTCATCCCCTTCTTCTCCTGCCCTCAATCTTTCCCAACATCAGGGTCTTTTCTAATGAGTCAGCTCTTCGAATCAGGTGGCCAAAGTATTGGACTTGCAGCTTCATCATCCGTCCTTCCAATGAATATTAAGGACTGATTTCCTTTAGGGTTGACTGGTTGGATCTCCTTGCTGTCCAAAGGACTCTCAAGAGTCTTTTCCAACACCACAGTTCAAAAGCATAAATTCTTTGGTGCTCAACTTTCTTTATAGTCCAACTGTCACATCCATACATGACTAGAATCTAGCGGAGATAAATAGTCGTGAAAAAATTCAAAGGTAAGAAAGTGTTATAGCTGCTGTAAGGAAGTGTGTGCCAGGCGTTGTTGGAGTACAGAAGAGAGATATTAATTCTATAAAAGAGCTTGAAAGGTATGTATCCAAAATAAGGCACAAAGTGACAGTGGAATTAAATTAAAAATTATTATGCAATTTTAAGTATACTGAAAGACATAGAAAATGACATAATGAACATCCAGTCATCACCAGTTATCTTATAAGATATTGTGAATATGATCACAGGATATACTTTTTAAGAAAAATAATCCTCAAACCTGGATTTTGGTATGAAATTTAAAATTATCAGTAATAATATATACAGGTATAAATATCATAGACAAATGATCTTCCACAAGAAGTTCTTATTGTCATCAAATCAGAGAGTTAAAGGGAAGTGAGAATCTTCCTGAAATTGGGGAAATTTCAGAGAAACTGTTAGGAATCTTTTAGTATATTCTAAAGCAAAAGTGTCATTTGATAATTCTCAATTACTTTAATGTTAGATAGATTCTTATAGAAGTTTGACATAAATCTTTTTTGCTTCAAATTTGCAGCTTATTTTTAATGGGGCAGAGGGAAAAGGGAGTAAGTGAATGTCTTGGGGGAGGGTTGGGAGGCCGTGGAGAGGGCGGATTTCTCTCGACCAGAAGAGGAAAGTGGTAATTTTCCTCCCTTTACCATGAAAGTATTTGTAATTTTTGAAGTTGCTTTCCTGTAAAACATATGTATTTAAGGAATATATCTTATATGTTCAAAATGTAAATTCTAGGCCTGTGGCAAGTACTTCAAAGGAACATGGGGTCACTGCCAAAGTTGTTTGACTGCCTGGTGCTGGGAATTCATTGAGGAGCAAGAACTCTGCTAAAATGGCTGACACCACATCAACACATCCCTCTTTGTATAGCTTCTTTTTTTTTTTTTTTAAAAAAAAAGATGTATTTATTTAGGCTGTGCTGGATCTTCGTTGTTGCGTGCGGGCTTTCTCTAGTTGCAGCCAGCGGGGCTTCTCTTGCTGCGGAGCCTGGGCTCTAGGTGTGCCAGCTTCAGTAGTTGTGGCGCTCAGCCTTAGTTGCTCGGTAGCACGTGCGATCTTCCCAGACCAGGGATCAAACCTGTGTCCCCTGCATTGCAAGATGGATTCCTAACCACTAGACCACCAGGGAGGCTCTGTATAGTTTCTTTACATTGTTAAAAAATAAGAGTTCCTTTCCAACATGCGTTATGTTGCTTCAGTCGTGTCGAACTCTTTGCAACCCTAGGGACTGTAACCCACCAGGCTCCTCTGTCCATGGGATTCTCTAGGCAAGAATACTGGAGTGGGTTGCCATGTCCTCCTCTTGGGGATCTTCCCAACCTGGGGATCGAACCCACGCCTCTTTGGTCTCCTGCGTTGGCACGCAGGTTCTTTACCACTAGCACCACCTGGGAAGCTAAAAGGGAGTTTTTTTCAACAGTTTTCAAAAACTTTGTTAAAAAATTAATCAAATTCATATTAAAATGGTGAGATCAAAAGTCAACTGATAAAGGAAGACACTCTGTTTTGTTGTTTTAGTCACTAAGTCCCATCTTGACTCTTTTCCGACTCCTTACCTTTCCAAAAGGGCTTCTCAGGTGGTACTAGTGGTAAAGAACACGCCTGCCAATGCAGGAGACATAAGAGATGAGGATTTGATCCCTGGGTGGGGAAGATTCCCTGGAGGAGGGCATGGCAACCCACTCCATTACTCTTGCATGGAGAATCCCATGAACAAAGGAGGCTGGCAGGCTACAGTTCATAGGGTTGCACAGAGTCAGACACAGCTGAAGTGACTTAACACACATGCAGCTTTCCAAAAATATGAAAATGCTAGATAATAATGTAAAAAATTGAAAAAAAAATGTTGCCAATTTCAGTATGTTTTGAAAGCAAGAAAGGGGAAATTGTCAGATTCTAGAAAAAGGGAAACAGAAAAATGGATTATTAAACTCTACTCAATGCTCTGTGATGGTGTGTATGAGAAAAGAATCTAAAAAAGAGTGGATATATGTCTATGTGTAACAGATTCACTTTGCTGTACGCCTGAAACGAACAAGATATTGTAAATCAGCTACAATAAAAATTTTTTTAAAAAGAGAAAAGAAAAATGAAGTATTAAAAAAAAAAAACAACGAAGTATCAGAGTGAGCTGAAGCCACAGGCTCACATGGGTACTGGAGCTGGAAGCATACCATGAGACTGGAAGGCTAAAAAGCAGCTACTGATATCTACACGACTGAGTGACTGAACTTACATGTGGATAGGGAGGATGAATCTCAAACAATTCTGTTGAGAGAAAGAAGCAACATCAAGTAGAATACATATTGTGTGGTTCCTATTTATAGAAAACTCTAGAAAATGCAGACTAGTCTAGAATGACAGCAATGCCTGAGGACCGGGGAGTAGGAGAGAGAACTTACAAAAAGGCACAAGGAAACCTTTTTGGGCGATAAATATATTTGCTATCTTTACTGCTGTGATGGTTTCAAGGTGTATACATATGTCAGAACTTGTCAAATTGTGCATTGTACATACGTAGAGTTCCTTGTATGGCAGTTATACCACATGAAGCTCTTAAAGCAGCTTCCCAGGTGGTGCTAGTGGTAAAGAACCCACCTGCCATTGGAGGAGACATATGAGTCATGAGTTCAATCCCTGGGTCAGGAAGATCCCCTGGAGGAGGGCTTAGCAACCCAGTCCAGTATTTTTGCATGGAGAATCCCATGGACAGAGGAACCTGGTGGGCTACAGTCCATAGCATCGCAGGGTCAGACATGACTGAAGTGACTTAGCATGCATGCATGAAGCTTTTAAAAACAAGCAAAGAAAATCAAGATTCAAGCAATTTAAACATATTCTCCTTCCTAATTTTATTTAAGCAATACATTTGTTAAGGAATTTGGTGGCTTGTCCCGTAAATTCTCCCACATTCTGGATTTTATTGATTGCAAAAAGAAAAAAAAATTCCTTACCTTTTAGAACTGTATAATGAAGGATATACATATATTTATTGTATTTTTTAATAGGTAAAATCCATGTGAGGGATAGAGAAGAGAAGATTGGCCATTTGGTGATAATTGTTCAAGCTGAATGCTTGGACATGATGACATAATACTATTCTGTCTACTTTTTATGTGTTTAAACATTTTTGTAATAAAATGTCAAAATAAAACAAATTCCGAGGTTTGTCCCAGAGTTACTGAATCTCTTTGGGGCTGAGTATAGAAGTCTGCATTTTTTTTTTTTTTTGGCTGAATTCCTTTGACTTATTCAGTTTTTTTTTTTAATTTTTATTTTTTTGTCATACATTGATATGAATCAGCCATAGATTTACACGTATTCCCCATCCCGATCCCCCCTCCCACCTCCCTCTCCACCCGATTCCTCTGGGTCTTCCCAGTGCACCAGGCCCGAGCTAGAAGTCTGCATTTTAAAAATAAACTCCCAAGGTGATTTTGTTATACATGAAAGAGGAAGCCTGCCCCAGACCAAAGAAAAGGACTCTGAGGGGAAGATGAATTTCAGACACCTGCCACAAGGTATGGGAAAAGTTTTGGTAAGTGTCCTTTTATTTCTTACTGAATCACAAAAGTAGTATATCAGCATTATTCTTCAGAGAAATATCTATGATTCTGCTTGCTTTTTCTACTGCTGAGGAAATTTTCTGATTCTTATATACATATTGTTTGATTTTGCACTTATTTAATCTTAAAAGGGTGATTTAATAGGTTTGGTTTATCATGCAGCCTTGGGCTTCCCACATGGCACTAATGGTAAAGAACCCGCCTGCCAATGCAGGAGACGCAAGAGACACTGGTTTCATCCTTGAGTCAGGAAGATCCCCTGGAGAGAGGGTATGGCAACCCACTCCAGTATTCTTGCCTGTAGAAACCCATGGACAGAGGAGTCTTGCAGTTTATGGGCCGTACGGTCTTCCAGAGTTGGACATGATTGAAGCAACTTAGTTCAGATTGGCAAAATTGTGAGGCTTACATGAGCACCATCATGTAGGCTTACTATGACTTGCGTGAATTAGTCTGGTGAAGCCTACATGATAGTGCTCATGAATTATTCTGAATTTTGGGCTTCCCAGGTGGTGCTAGTGATAAAGAACCCACCTGCCGATGCAGGAGATGTAAGAGATGTGAGTTCGATCCCTGGATCAGGAAGATACCCTGGAGGAAGGCATGGCAACCCACACCAGTATTCTTGCCTGGAAAATCCCACGGACAGAGAGGACTGGTGGGCTACTGTCCATAGGGTAACACAAAATTGGACACTACTGAAGCTGCTTAGCACACATGCACATGCAATCTGAATTTCAGCCATACATAGAACTGTGAAATATAAAAAATTGTCTTCTACAATATGTCTATGGTCTCTTTTTATAAAAAAAAATTTTTTTTTCATTTGGCTGCATCAGGTCTTAGTTGCGGCATGTGGGATCTTCTTTCTTAGTTGTGGCATGTGCAAGCTTTTCTTGTGGCTTGCAGAATCTTTTAGTCGCAGCAAGATGTAGGATCTAGTTCCTTGACCAGGAATTGAATCCGGGCCCTCTGCATTGGCAGTGCAGAGTCACCAGGGTCACCACTGGGTCACCAGGGAAGTCCCAGCAATATATAGTCTCTTCTATTACATCTTTCTCTGTTGATTCTTTCCTTCCTCAGGTTCCCATTGTCTCTTTTTCTTTTTCCAATAGTAAAAAACTGCTCCAAACCCATATGATAAACTCATTTACACAAGATTACTGATGCTGTTCTCAGCGAAAGCTGATTTAAACAGGGCAGAGGATTGAAGTCACGGTTTTTTGTTTTTTAATGTAGTGATGATTCTAAGAGATAAGGTTACCTAGTCAGGGAAGGATTTGGGGGATGGTGGTGGTGAAGTTCCTTTCAAGACCTTGTTGAATTTTACCAAGTAGGTTGTTACCTATTCATCCCATTGGAAGGGTATTCTTAGAAGTGTCAAATAATGCAACTACAGCTTTTTCTTCTGTAACATGCATGGAAAATTTAGCTTTGGCTGCAAGTAACAAAAAGCCAAATTCAAACTTTCTTAAATAGATAAGGAAATTGATTGGCTTAGGGACGTTGCTAAATGCAGAGGAAGGTTGTCGGTTTCATTCTGGGTTCGAGCTTGTGTGTCATGTGTCAGCTTCAGGCTGGCTTCACTTAGGGCAGCAAACTGGCTACAGTAACTATGGGATTAACATTCATCTATCACACTCAGCAAAGAGACAGACAGAGAGAAAGGTGGGAGGGCACTTTTCTTCTCCCAACACAAGCTCAGGCCTTCCTTATACTGGGCCAATTTAGATCTGTGTTAGCATCAATCACTGACAGAATCAGGTGAAGACCTGATTAGACTGATTGTGTACCTCAGTCAGGGTCTACACTTGGAGCTGGGCGGCCTATTCCCATTCAAATCATTAGCTGCCTTCTAATTGCAGAGGGCTGGAAATGCACACGTGGGTGGGAATCAACCAGTAATACTCATCATAAAAACAAGATAACATTCCACCTCCAGACTTCCCTGGTGGTACAGTGGATAAGAATCTGCCTGCTGATGCAGGGGACGTGGGTTTGATTTCTGGTTTGGAAATACCCCACATGCTTTGGGGCAACTAAAGCCTGTGTGCTGCAAGTACTGAAGCCCATATTCCTAGAGCCTGTGCTACATAACAAGAGAAGACACTGCAATGAGAAGCCCATTCACCGAAATGAAGAGTAGCTCTCGCTCACTGCAACTTGAGAAAGACTGGGTACAGCAATGAAGACCCAGTGCAACCAAAAGATAATGAATAAATAAATAAAGCTATAAAAAGATTATAAGAGTTTATTTAAAAAAAATTCCACCTGCTTAAATACTATAAACTCTTCCATTTTTGTTCAACATTGAACTTCTTTCCAGTTTTTGATATTCTGATATTTAAAATTGGGAACTGCAGACCCACATGAAAGAAACAGGGCAATGTGAGGTACAATAAGGAATGCAGAGACTTTGCAAAAGAGACAATGCATGTCCTGTAGCTTTCTGTCACCCTGTGAAACTATAATCCCACTGTTTCCAAATTTTCCACTTTTTAAAAAGAAGGCTGAAAAGAATGTGGAATCTTCTGGCTTTGAACTTTGGCTAACATTTTAAGCACCATGCAGGCTAAACAAAATGCATTTGCAGGTTAGATCTGGATCTAGGCCACTGTTTTCATGTTATGAATCATGTTAGAACATTTTATAACACCTTCCCTCAAAGTGAGAGCCTCAGTCCTCTTATGAACCAGGGCTGCTGGTGTATGTTTAATGCTAAGGAAGCCATAGTAGTGAGAGAAGTGAGCAGTACTCATTTTGCGAACGCTTTGTTACTAGTTCTCTGGCATATACTTAGAACTGTTTTCCTGGTAGTGAGGATGCGTTTGTATCAAATCACCTTCACTGTCTCTTATCTGTGTTCTCTTGTGACTCGCCTCTTATCTAGGTTCTCTTGTGATATCTCTTATCCAAGTTCTATTGTGAGGAACAGCTCAGTTTTACAGAATGACCCCTTGTGATTAAGAGGTGTAACATGTGGCTATGGGACAGAGTACTTTTCCTTGTAGCAAGCTGACACATCAATGATCCTATAATAGTGACTTAGCTGTTATGCTCCAGTTTAATAAGACAATTAACTAGCAACAGCCAATAGTAGACATTCTTAAGCTGCCAAAGGCTTGTGGTACTGAATATGGGAACACTAAACTTATTTTGAACTTATGATTTAAAACTTTTAGTTCCTTTTTTTGGGGGTCTCTTTCTTAGTGAGTGCAGATAATTGTCACGGTGTTTCCCCTTTTGTCAGAAAACTTTTTTTTTCAGTTAGTAGATTTCAGAAAGCAGAAATCATGTCATTTTCATCTGTTGACATCCTTGTGCCCAGTGTAACTTTACTAGTATTTTATTTAGTAGAGGCTCAGTACATACTTGTTGGCTTCTTTATTAATAGATACAGATGATCTGAGTTATTCTGACCTTAACCTTATTAAATACCAAAAGTTCAGCATTTACTGGGTCAGGCTCAGAGTTAGGTAGACTCTTGGGATACAGAGGTTAAAGGATTTCCTAGGAAGAAGCCCAGCACCTAGGGGAAATATTAAACAATTGTAATACTATTGGTCTGTCCCAGTATCTATGAAAGTGAAAGTCCCTAGTCCTGTCCCTCAGTCCTGTTTGACTCTTTGCGACCCCATGGACTATACAGTGTATAGTCCACTATACCATATATGGAATTCTCCAGGCCAGAATACCGGAGTGGGTAGCCTTTCCCTTCTCCAAGGGATCTTCCTGACCCAGGAATGGAACCGGGGTCTCCTGCATTGCAGGTGGATTCTTTACCGAGCTATCAGGGAAGCTCCCTAGCATCTATAGACATTTAAATTAGGGATTTCTCAGCGTAGTTTTTGGATCCAGGTGGGGAAATGAGTGCAGAAGAATTTAAGTAGGAGAGAGAATTTTAAACTAAAGAAGTCATTTTAGAGTGGAAATCACTGGACACATCTAACTCCTCCTGCAATGTCTTCACTTATTTACACAATAACATTTATGGAGTACTTTCTCTTAAGTCAGACGCTATGCTAGGCATGGTGGAAGATAAAAATGAAGCAGAGCCTCAAAAGATTCTTTAGTGGGCTAAAGTATCGCACAAATTTACCCAGATAAGGTTGAATATATTCGGTGCCACAAACCTTTAGAAACAAAGTGCTAAGGAAATTCAGAAAAATTCCTGGTCATTTTTTTTTTGTTTGTTTGTTTTGCCTGCAAGATCTAGGATGAAGGATATCCACAGTTTAAGGATCAGTACAGTATTAGTCAATGAAAGAGTTGGCTTATTTTTATCTCTGCTAGTTTGTACCCCCAAATTTATTACCCAACAGGATAAAAAGGTGCAAATGACGGTAAGTTTTCTTCATAAATACATAATAGTGCTTCCTGTTTAATCCCCACTGGTTATTTTCCTCTTCAATCTCTCCTGAGTCCCACAGAAGGAACCTTTACAAAGCCCACAAGACACCTTGAAAGAGGCACAGAAAAGAGTAACTGACGAGAGAAGTTAGAATTCTTTAAGGTGACTTCCCTGAGGAGTACTGGGCATTAAGAATGACAATATACGTAAACCAGGTTTATGAGTAAGAACACAATCGCCCCAAAGTAAGAATTGTCTAAGAGATCAGTAATCGCTGGGCAAGGCTTCAGCCAACTCGCTCGGAGATCGGGGACGCCCTAGCGAACCCGCGCGGCGGGGCTCCCGGCATGGTTAAGCTTTGGGAAGTTCTGAAGCACCGCGAGCGTCTCTAGCCCCTTCCCGGGTCCCTACTCTTCACAGTCTAGGTGGGCCAGGTCTTCACTCAGACGCTAACCCAAACACAGCCAGGCGGGGACGTGTACGCGCGTGCGCGCCCGCCGCCCAGGGCAGAGAAGGCGCCTCCGCCCTCAGGGGCGCGCACGCCGCGCCGAGGGGCCCGGACGTGCGCGCTCCCGACCCGCCACCACCTCCTCCTCCTCGGCCCGCCCCCTCCCTAGCCTCTTCCTGCGGGGCGGCCCTCCTCCCCTCCTCTCTCCGCTCCCTCCGCCCTGTTCCCTCCGCCCTCCCAGGGCTTCGGCGGCGGCAGAGTGAACGGGACGGGCCGGGCCGCAGAACGCTGGGCGGCGGGTGCGACGCGGGCGCCTGGCAGACTTGTTCCGGCCCTTCCCGCGAAGACGAGAGGAGGTGAGGCGAGGGCGGCCTGCTAGGGGCCGGCGGGCGCACCAGCGGCCCGGAGCCGCGGGCTGGGCTGGGGATGTTGGCGCCGGGGCTGCGCCGGGGGAGCGTAGCTGTGGGGGCCGGGACGGGACGGGATGCTAGAGGACCGCGGGAGGAAGGCTCGGGACTGTCGGTAGCTCCGCGGACATCGGTGGTTCTCCCTGGCGGCCGCTCCTCGGGGCCGGCGGCGCCCCTCACCTGGGGGCGGGGTGGTGACTTGGGCGCTCGCCTCCAGATGTGCCCTCCTGACACTGCCGCCGGCTGCTGCCGGGGTCGCCGTCCCAGCAGCCCCACGTCCGGGGGTGGGGGTGGGGGTGGGGGGTGGGCGTGTGGTGAGGGTATTTTCTTACCCACGTTCAGGCATCTGTTCGTGACCGCGTCTCGCCCTCGCGCTCCCCCTGTCTCCGCCAGGCACTTTGCTCCGCTCCTGCTGTTGATGCTTGTGGTTTTGCTGGCTGGGATGGGCTGCGTGCTGGGCAGATCTCTACCTGCAAAGAATGCCCCGCTTCAAAGTTGACCGCCTTGGCCATGCCAAACATCCCCCGTCTAGGTCGTGGGTGCTCAGTGTCCTGATAACTGAGTCAAAGTTTCTGAGACTGGACTAGTACTTTGCACTGGTCGCCAGCGGTGCAGGGCTGGGCAGTGCGTCAGCATGTGGAAAGGGGCCACTGGCCAGCGGGGAGGTGTTCGGGTTCTAGGGAACTGGACCGATAGGGTTGTTTCTGATCCCAGGGCAGTGTGTCCAGGTGCTTGTGTATTCTCCCTGTACTTCTTAGATAGGATCAGTTTAGAAAACGTACCGAAATTTACGTGGTCACTTGTAGAATTGAGAGTTTCATGTAAGTGATGGGAAATGCCAACTTCACTTTGCTGATGGTAAGGACAGCTTTCACTTGCCTGATAGATTTCAACGCTGACTGGGAATTTGATTTCAAGGTCTGCAGTTCTGGTGCTGGAAGGTTTAGGGATTTTTAAAAATACACTTAAATTTTCTTGCATGTACTGGGGAGATAGGTAGTTGCTTTTTATAATTCTGAAAACATGGTATCACGAAAACCTGACTTTTCTTGTAATAGTGTTTATGTGTGGCTTCTGCTGTACTTCTGTAGAATATCTGCTCATTTGTAGAATGATGGCAGAAGATACTAACATGAAGTTTGCTTGTGGTAAAATTGGGAGTGGGTTTTTGCCCATGGAAAATACTGGTCCACAAGTTGCCAGTATTGGAAAACTGGCCTGTGATTCATTATCTCAACAGAGTCCCATGTGAAACTGACAATGAAACTACAAAGGAGAAAGACCAGGTGAATTTAAGATATACATTATCTTCAAATTGTATTAAATGCTTGTTTGGCTGGGGAGTTAGTTGAGACTGAGACTGGAGTCTTAAATGAGGTCAAAATGTGCCCTGATAATTTGTATTGACAGGTCATCTGGGGAGAAGTGATGTATCTGGGCAGTCTTTATATGTGAATGTATTACATAGCCTACATTATATTCTAGGAAGCTGGAAACAAAGTAGGAAGCTGAAAACAAACTACTGGGATATAGTGAATATACCAACAGGCATAAAAGGTGTAAATGTGTGACATTTTTTTTTGGCCTGAGTTATTTGATGGTAATTTTTAAATATTATAGTTGCAGTGTTCTGTGAATTTTTGTGCCCTTGCTAATTGTTTCATAATTCAGATAATTTTCTTTTCACCTTAGTGGTTATTATGGTGTTATAAAACTTGAGTAACAGAATTTTATTGGGTATGTGAAACAGTTTTTATGTTTTATCAGCTCACCAGTTCTAAATTTGTGATTTCTAAAAACTTAAAATTTTCTCTGCCTTAACCCAAAGTTGAGCACATTCAGTTAGTGTATATTTATTTGAACTTGGATGGTACAGCATGGAAGCTCAAAGTCCTTTTATTCATTCTTTTGGAGTAATCAAAAGAAGGAATTCTCTTGTGCCAAGTTAAAATACTATGAGTGGGAGCTAACAAGGCTTTGAGAGATTAGCTTTGAAGAGAGTAGTAGCTAAGTAGCAAAACTTTCTTGTTTTGAGGGTGTAGAAATTGTTCTGAATTCTAGCCTGCTGTTGTCTTGAAGTGGTGTGGGGTCTTAGTGGCTGAATAGAGGATGTTTGGAGGATGGAGATACTGTAGGCTGTGGGATTGCCAGGCACAGAGTTTTCTTTTTGCTATGTCTCACAAGTTTTAATGAGTTGTTACATGTGTATAGCTCTTGTATGTGTGTTTGTGTATTTTCAGTTGCTCAGTTGTGTCCTGCTCTTTGCCATCCTATGGACTATAGCCCTCCAGACTCCTCTGTCCATGGGATTTCCCAGGCAAGAATACTGGAGTGGGTTGCCATTTCCTCCTTTAGGGAATCTCCCTGACCCAGGGATCGAACCCATGTTTCCTGCATTGCAGGTGGATCTTCACTGCTGAGCCTAAGCCCAGGTATAGCGCTTACTTTCTATACATAGGTCAGCCAGTGGATCTGAGCATGACCAGCAGCCCCAGGCTATTCCAGCCTCTGGTACAGCCACCTATAGAGATGGTCTTATGAGCATTTGACAGCACAGATAGCGGAGGCAAAGAAAATACTGACTAGAGCCTGAGTATGGTAAAACACTCAGTTTTTAAGGCAAGGTTTAATATTGTGACCATGAAGAAAGACATTGCTTGACTTGACTCTTGGCTTTTCAAAGAATCGGACATGACTGAGCGACTGAACTGAACTGAATAATTTTCACTTGATGGTCAATATTTGAAATTGGGTAGAAGTACCTACCAGCAGACCCTATTAAGGAATAGTTAATGGAATTAAGCAGAACTTGTATCTCAACGTTCTCTTTTTCATACTTCACTTACTTTCCATATTGTACTCATGCAACAGATAGGATACTACAATTGAGTATTGCTGGTTTGTGTTCATGCTGACTTCTTTTTTTCATCTTTTGTATTTTTTGGTGTAATTTTTGGGATTTTCCTGGGAAACTTCTGTGCATATATTCAGTTGATTTGGAGTTAGATTTGAGCTACCATTATTAGCCTACTTGAAATTCTGAGCCTCCTAGTTTTCTAAATAACCTTAAAAATAGGAAACACAATTCTTTATAAACACTCAGGAAAAATCTGGTTACAGACTGTGTTGTTGTGATAGACATAGTACAGCCAAAAATATATTCAATAAACTTGCTTTCTCACCCAGTTTAGTAAGCTTAAGTAAGAAGAAAATAAGAAAGTATGTTTTTCAATAAAAGCCTGATTTTCCCAGAATATCAAGTCTAACAACTGTTTGCTGTGCTATTTTTCCCCTTGCCTATTCTAAATTCAACAAGTACTACATGTCTCTAGTCCGTGGCAAAACCTTAATTTTAGTAGTAGGGGATTCTCAGTAATGGAAGTCTATTGAGGGATCCAGATTTGTGCTGGAAAATTTGACAGGGAAACATCAGGGATGGAAATTCCCCTTTTTATAGCTCTGGTTTTCTTTGTACCCAGGTTCTAAGCAAGGGCTTCCCTGGTGGCTCAGTAGTAAAGAATCTGCCTGCAATGCAGGAAATGCGGGTTAAATCCCTGGGTCGAGAAGATCCCCTGGAGAAGGAAATGGCTACCCATTCCAATATTTTTGCCTGGGAAACCCCATGGACTGAGGGGCCTGGCAGGCTACAGTCCATGGGTTGCAGAGTTGGACAGGGCCGAGCGACTGAACAAAAACAACAAGGTTCTTAGTTGGGTGGGTGAAGGGCACATATTCACAATTACATGGACCTTTTTTCATACCTTTTTTCATATAGATGTCCTTTTCCTTTCCTCCTGTCTCCCCTAACCCTTTGCTAAATGAGCCGTTGCAACTAGTAGGAGGATGTTGTAGCTCTAGGTTGTAACTGAACAAAGGCTGAGAACCTTGGTCTTTTGCTAATACTTCCTAAGCCAAATTTTCACTTCCTGTAATTTGCCTTCTGGTGATACCAGTAGGCATCTTTCTTACTCATTTTTGAAGAGACATATAAATTTTGGTGTTGAGGAGATTACATGTGTAACTCAGAGTGCAGTTTATTGCATTATGTAGTACTTATGGAAGAGGACTAGGAGATTGTTTAGCTGAACATTTATGAACGGTTTTGACTGTGACTCACAGTAAGAAATATATTTTATACCGATTCAACATGCACACACACACACACACACACACACAAAGTTGAAAGAAAATTTTGGTGAAATAATACTTGTCGTTTCAGGCCTTTGCTGGAGCTGGCTTATCAGTTGACTTGTAAGAGTAGTTATGCCTCTCTTTCCACCCAGGTGCATGTGTAGCTTGAAATTGGCTTTGGTGGGAGTATTTACACCAGGGACATCAACAGATGTTACAGTTCAGAGCTTTTCTCTCTCCTTTGGATAGCCAGTTAAACATTCATAGTGTACCACTTCACTGCCTACAACATACTTTGATATTCTCTATTTTATTTCATTTTATTAAAAAGATAATGCTGGGTTTTGATGGCAAAATTGATTTTACAGCCTGATAATGGATAACTGTCTATGGTTAAAAACTGGCTTAGTTGACCTTCTTGACTTTGTGGATGAATACACTAAAAAATTGAAGTTCAAGGTCATATAGCTAGTCATTACAAAGTGGGGTCTGTGGACTCCTAGTCTGGAGTTATATGTAGTGGATTTCTCTCTCTTTCTAACCCCTGGAACTCAGAGAGCTTAATATGTGTAAGACGTGTTAAGCAGTTTGAACAGAGATGAATAAGGCATGAACCTTGACCCTGAGGCTTTATGCTTGTGTGGGAGATTAAATATGGAAATGAAGATAATGTAAAGCAGAAAGTAATATGTAGTAAAGAGATAAAGATAAGGAGGTATAAGTTAGAGAGAGGAGGGAGAGACTACCTTTAGTTGTAAGGATATGAGAGGAGGTGACATTTAAACCATGCTTTGAAGAATGGGTAGGATTTGGACATGTGGAAATAGGATACATAGTAAATAGAGAAAGGTCTTTCTGGGCCAGGGTGATCAAAGGTATAGAGGGAAAGAGCTAGGCAAGAAAGAGTCAGTACCAAATGGTGAAGAGCCTTGAATGCCAGTTTTCCTTTCTGTTTTCCAGCTTGTCTTTCACTTTTGTCTCTGCAGTCATTTGGTACTTGCTTCTTAACGTTCAGTAAGCTCTGTATGCTTTGCTCCCGACTTGACTATGACCCAGAGAGCACTTAAGTATCCTTAGAGTAAAAGCTGAGGGAAAAGTTATTAGTGTAAGAGAAGCAAAGTTGAGTAAACCAATCCTAAAACTGTTGGAAAGAAAGGGAAAACATTTTCTTTGTAAGGAGGTAGCGTTATTTTTTTGTTTTGCCAAATAGACAGCATCAGATTGGCTGTAGCATAACAGGAAGCAGTTTTGAAAGTCTTTTTAAAGCACCTCCTAAAATGTGCTTTCTAAATGACTAGGTCTTAATTTGGAGGCAGGTTTGGCTTAGGCAGAAAGGCAGCTGATACAGATCCACAGCTGAGCTGACTAGTTTTCAGGATTTAGGACAGCAAAGCAGGGTATTCATACCACAGCCAGTTGTGAAGGCTTGCTAGATCTTTACTCAAGTAGTTCCTTTGATTTCAGCATTTATGTCTTTGACAACCTGTATGACTGGAGATGTTTTGAAGTCCTGGATGGAGCTTGCTTTGTTCCATAGGGGCTTTAGATGGCTGGAAATGAAGACAAATGACAGCATGTGTATCTGTTAATGAAACTGATTCTCAAGATTTTCTGTCTGTTGAAGATTTCATACTCACTGCTTCTAATTAAAATGATGCACAGTCAATTTGAAGAAGCTTTACTTCTCTTTGACCTACCAATTCTATAAAGTAAAAGCCCTTTTAGAATGTTGCCCAGGTAACACATACAGACTGCTGGAAGTGTGTGGAAAATTTTGGTAATCTTGGTAATGAAGTTGCTATAGTAAAAAAAAAAAACACAAAACTTGGTAAAAAGTTGGGCTACTTCTGGATGATTGACAAGGAATTTTGGGGTTGAGATTTGGCTCCAAAATAAATATGAATGAATGTCTTTGCCATACTGTTTTCCTCATTTAAAGTTCTGATATGTATATTGTCCTGTTACTGTAGGTTTTAGCAGTTTCACATGAACTGTTTCACAAGATAGCACATCCCAAATAGCATGATAAGAGTTTAGAGGCGGCATGCTTCAGATACCTCACACCACTTGAATGGTGCAGCTAATCATGTCAGCACAGAGGTAGGTTTTTTTTTTTTAGATGTTAAGTTTTACAAATTGAGTTTATTAAAATTTTCTACCATCAGTTTTTTTGTGTGTATGTGGTACACGGTGTCCTTAATTTAAACTGTGCAAACATTTTCCTAAACACATACACATGGATGTGTATGTATAACACACATGCTACCCACCAATTGTTGGAATTTTTGGTGAGAATACAGTCTACCTGGTAAATGACTGAAAGTAAGTGATTTGGCTCTTTGAAGACTGTCTCTTAAGTCACAAATATAAGAGCCATGCACACCCAGTGGGTTTTCTTTTTTTTCCTTTGTATGCCACATTTCCAGGAAAGTAACACATTTTAAAAGTCCGGCATAGAACTCATTCACGTGCCAGTGAAGGAGTTCTGAATTTCACCCTTCCCCTGTGTTTGCTGTGCACCTGTATTCTGCCCTCATCATCAGCAGTAGGAAAACTGGTATGTGTGCACGCGCAGACACTCAGTTTGTGACCCCGTGGACTGTATACCTTACTAGGCTTTTCTGTCCATGGGCTTTCCCAGGCAAGAATACTTGAGTGGGTTGCCATTTCCTCCTCTAGGGGAATCTTCCTGACCCAGGGATCGAACCCATGTTTCCTGCATTGGCAGGCAGATTCTTTACCATTGAGCCACCAGAGAAGCCAGGCAAAATTACAGGACCTTAAAAATCAAACTTCCACCAGAGGGGATGCAAATAACAAGCACTATTTTTAGAGAAAATACAAACTTGTGGTTTTTCAGTTTTGAAGGTTTAAGAGAAATGTAATGCTAGTTTTTGATAAACAATGTTGAGTGTTTATTCTGTGCTTCAAGATGTACTTTGTCATTTTTGAGCCCCATTTCTAAGAGCATTGTATAAGTGCAAATGTTTGTTAGAGTGGTTATTAGGTATTTCCTTCAATAGTTTCTCTTTAGTAAATTTATCTTGATAAGACACTTGGGATAAATTATATCTTTGTTTAGTGAGAAGTTAGCCTCTGAAGGGAGACTATACATATACCGGCAGATGATATGGTTTCTTAGGTTGTTTTATAGTAATTTTTTTGTCTCAGCAGCTAATAGCCATCAGACCTTAATCATTTATTATTTTATTTCCACAGAGATCTTCTCTCCTGGGCTGTATTCTTTCATTTAAAATCTCAGTCTCATATTTTGCCCTACTGTTAGTGGTCAGGTTTGGACTAATGTTAAAGACTTTGTCCTAGTCTTTCTATGCAAAGATGTTGCTTATCAAGTTGGTACTAAATTGTAATTTAGTTAATGTCCTCTTTCCTGCATATATTTTTTTCTCTCAATATTCTAGAATCTACTTTTAACACTAACCCAAGCTTCTTGGTAAAGTTAATGGGAAAAATGAAGTTAGATGTTATTATTCAAGTCTTTGGACCACCTGTTTGCTAGTACTAGTGAACCTATAAAAATTTTTGTGTATAAGATTGATTGTTGTTCAGTTGCTAAGTCATATCCAACTCTTCGTGACCCCATGACTACAGCATGCCAGGCTCCCATGTCCTTCACTATCTCTCACAGTTTGCCCAGATTCATGTCCTTTGAATTGGTGATGCTATCTAACCATCTCCTCCTCTGCATGAGTTACGCAGCTTAATCTTTCAGTAATGAGTCTAGGCCTCTAATTACGTATTTGTTTTATTTAATTTTTAAATTGAAGAATAGTTGATTTAAAAAGTGCTGGTTTCAGGTGTACAGCAAAGTGATTAAATTATATATAAATATATATATATACACACACACACACACACACAAAAGAGATCTTCATGACCCAGATGATCTCACCTAGAGCCAGACATCCTGGAATGGGAAGTCAAGTGGGCCTTAGGAAGCATCACTATGAACAAAACTAGTGGAGGTGATGAAATTCCAGTTGAGCTATTTCAAATCCTAAAAGATGATGCTGTGAAAGTGCTGCACTCAATACGTCAGCAAATTTGGAAAACCCAGCAGTGGCCACAGGACTGGAAAAGGTCAGTTTTCATTCCAATCCCAGAGAAAGGTAATGCCAAAGAATGCTCAAACTACCGCACAATTGCACTCATCTCACACGCTAGTAAAGTGATGCTTAAAATTCTCCACAGCAGGCTTCAGCAATACGTGAACTGTGAACTTCTAGATGTTCAAGCTGGTTTTAGAAAAGGCAGAGGAACCAGAGATCAAATTGCCAACATCTGCTGGATCATCGAAAAAGCAAGAGAGTTTCAGAAGAACATCTATTTCTGCTTTGTTGACTATGCCAAAGCCGGTGACTGTGTGGATCACAATAAACTGTGGAAAACTCTTCAAGAGATGGGCATACCAGACCACCTGACCTGCCCCTTGAGAAACCTGTATGCAGGTCAGGAAACAACAGTTAGAACTGGACATGGAACAACAGACTGGTTCCAAATAGGAAAAGGAGTACATCAAGGCTATATGTTGTTACCCTGCTTATTTAACTTCTATGCAGAGTACATCATGAGAAACGCTGGGCTGGAGGAAGCACAAGCTGGAATCAAGATTGCCGGGAGAAATATCAATAACCTCAGATATGCAGATGACACCACCCTTATGGCAGAAAGTGAAGAAGAACTAAAGAGCCTCTTGATGAAAGTGAAGAGGAGAGTGAAAAAGTTGGCTTAAAGCTCAACATTCAGAAAACTAGGATCATGGCATCCGGTCCCATCACTTCATGGCAAATAGATGGGGAAACATGGAAACAGTGGCTGATTTTATTTTTCTGGGCTCCAAAATCACTGCAGATGGTGATTGCAGCTGTGAAATTAAAAGACACTTACTCCTTGGAAGGAAAGTTATGACCAACCTAGACAGCATATTCAAAAGCAGAGACATTACTTTGTCCACAAAGGTCTGTCTAGTCGAGGGTATGGTTTTTCTGGTAGTCATGTGTGGATGTGAGAGTTGGACTACAAAGAAAGCTAGCACCGAAGAATTGATGCTTTTGAACTGTGGTGTTGGAGAAGACTTCTGAGGGTCCCTTGAACTGCAAGGAGATCAAACCAGTCCATCCTAAAGGAGATCAGTCCTGGGTGTTCATTGGAAGGAATGATGCTGAAGCTGAAACTCCAATACTTTGGCCACCTGATGTGAAAATACCACCTCATTTGAAAAGACCCTGATGCTGGGAAAGATTGGGGGCAGAAGGAGAAGGGGACGACAGGATGAGATGGTTGGATGGCATTACCGACTCAATGGACATGGGTTTGGGAAACTCCGGGAGTTGGTGATGGACAGGGAGGCCTGGCATGCTGCGGTTCATGGGGTCGCAAAGAGTTGGACATGACTGAGCAACTGAACTGAATAGACACATATAAATATATATATAATTTTTGATTATTTTCAATTATAGGTTATTATGAGATATTGACTATAATTCCCTCTACTATATGCTAAGTTCTAGTTGTTTATTTTATGTATAGTAGTGTGTATATGTTAATACCAAACACTCAATTTATTCCTCCCACCATCTTTTTCCCCCTTGGTAACCATAAGTTTTCTGTGCCTGTGAGTCTGTTTCTGTTCTGTAAGTAAGTTCATTTGTATCACTTTTTAGATTCCACATAGAATGTTTGATACCATATGATATTTGTCTTTCTCTGGAATATTTCACTTAGTACAATAATCTCTAGGTCCATCCATGTTGCTGCAAATGGCATTATTTCATTCTTTTTTATGGCTGAGTAATAGTCCATTGTATATATATACACCACATCTTCTTTATCCATTCCTCTGACTGTGGGTACTTAGGTTGCTTCCATGACTTGGCTTTTGTAAATAGTGCTGCTATGAACAGTGGGGTGTTTTAATTTTTTTAAAATTCTGACATGCATTTTATATTTCTTGTTGGCACTGTCAGTAGTTTCGATAGGTGAAACAGGTTTCTCCTGTTGCACTTGATTTCACAAACAATAAAATAGCAGTCTCTACCATTTGAAGATAACAGATAAAAGTTTTCAAGGATAATCCAATAATAGTAGTTCATAGAAACTAGTTCATTTAGCAGTTAATGTGATGCTTCTCATTTTGCTTTTAAGTTTCATTATGTTTACATGCTAGTCATGGCGGAACTTTATTATTATGTGCCATTGAGAATTTATTTTTCTAGATAGAGAACTTTAGTAATTTTTATACTTGTGAAAATTTCATTTGGAAGAGAGCATGGTAGTAGATTTTATAAATTATGGTTGGTCAAAGTGAATGAAAAGAAGCATCAGCTTTAAGCCACAAATTACTGAAAATATTTTTTGGTTTTGTGGTTGAGAAGGTAGGTAGAGCCTAAGAGCTCTATTCTTGATATAGTGCTGCAATGAAATTCTGAGAGCATAAGTGATTTGCCACAGTTTTTCCTCTTTGTGTAATAATAATAACAAAAACTAACATTATTAAGTGTTGAATGGGTTAGTTATTCCATAAGATTATGTGCATTATCTAGTTAATCTTCACAATAACTACCTGAGGTAGGAACTATTACAGTGTCCAGTTTGCAGATGAAGAAACAGAGAAGGTCGTAACTTATGATTACACAGCTCATGAGAGGCAAGTCTCTTTCGCTCCTAAATTACCTCATAGCAACTCTCAACTGCTACTCTCTATTGATGATTTCTTTAAATGGGGTTGATGATACTTGCCTTTCGTGTTTCATAGGGTAATTATGAGAACCTAAAAAGGTAAGATTTACAACAGGAAACCTATCAACGTGCCTGGTGTTTTAATTTTACTGGGAATTTTTTTGAGAAGCCAAAGAAATCTTTGAAATAGAAAAGCACATATATTACTTTTAATCACTAAAATAAGTCGAACCATAAAATAAATCGAGTAAACAGATTTTGATAGGCTGCTATCTGAACAGCAGAAGACATGTTTTGTGTGGGTCCAGAGGATCAGTGAGTGAAAGGCAAGTGGAGCCAGAAATATAGGGATGTATTGAGTAGAAGGTGGATTGGATCATTTCTAGCAACCTGAATTCTTTCTGAATGAGGAGGAATATTAAAAAACATTAGGTGACCTCAGAGATGCTTCCAACAGCAAGATCTATGAGTGTTGGTAATGGGTGACTTTTATTTTATTCTTGTACCTCAAAATAGCTAGATATACCCCCCAAATGTTTTTATTTTAGCTTGGATAATTAACAGTCACTCTTCTTTAAATGCCAGTTTATTTTATTTTATTTTTTTTGCACTGAGGGTGGAAAAATGTATTATGGTTGCCTGGGGAGAATACATTTATGCATTTTGCTTTCTTCCCCACAAGATAAACAGATTTTTTTGAGGGTGCAGTGGATAAAACAGCTTAATAGTATATTGTTGCTTGCTTGCACTTAATACTTTTCTTGTGATTTTCCCTCAAATTTAGATTTCATAAGTGTGTATTTCCACGCGAAAGTTAACATTATGAGTATGAAAGGTCGTTTTTATTGTATGGGGTGTTACAGTTTTATGGCTCTTTATACAATTGGTTTCATTCTCTGACACTGTTTTATTCAGCAGGCGTTTGTAAGGCAAGGAATGGATTCAGTGCTTGAGGAACAGATAAGAGATGGTTAAGGAAATGACAGTCATATTGGAGAAACATACAAGTACAGTGGAGTGTAGCCAGGATGGGGGCAGTGTAGGATGTGTCTTACAAGAAAGCTTCTGTAACCTGGTCTGAGTTGAGTTTAAAGAAGGTGAGAGAGGCATCTTAGAGGTATGAAAATTTGAAGTTGTAACTCTTTACTTGGGTAGACCCAGTAGCTCCTCATCTTCCTGAAACATGTAGAAACCCCCAAATGGATGTAATTTTTTATAAGTAATTACTTAAAAATAAAGCTCTCACTGAGAACTTACTTTTATTTTATATATGATGCTGTGGTTTCTAAAGTAGCAGATTAAAAAGAATAATATAGAATTGAAATGGTGTCATAAATATACATACTGATAATAACAGTGAGATTGTTGACATTGATAGCAAGGAAGAAATAGGAAAAACTATACACACACACAACCCAACTCTAAAAACCATAGATAGTAAAGGAAAACAGCCTTGCACACGTATTTAGCTTTGGGTATCTGTTGTATTTCTAGTAGTATATATAGAATAATAATAAAAGTTTGTCATGTTCTCCCTTATAAGAAAAGGTTAAATATATGGTCTGCGTTTATGAAGGCATTAAAGTTTTATCTTAGAAAGATTTTAAAATATGAAATAGAGTGAAAACCAGAGGGTAAACTCTTATGTCAGTTATCAAATTGTTTATCTTGAGTGATTGATTTCCAAAGGGCTTTGAATAACCTTAGATTTAGTTTTCTTATATATGACACATCTGTTGTCTAGTTGCTCAGTCATGTCTGACCCTTTTTGCAACCCTTCTGTCCCGGCTCCTCTGTGCATGGGATTCTAGACCAGGCAAGAGTAGATTGCCATTCCCTTCTCCAGGGGATCTTCCCAGCCCACACATTGAACCCACGTAGCTCAGTTAGTAAAGAATCCGCCTGCAATGCAGGAGACCCCGGTTCTATTCCTGGGTTGGGAAGATCCCCTGCAGAAGGGAAAGGCTACCCACTCCAGTATTCTGGCCTAGAGAATTTCATGGACTGTATAGTCCATGGGGTTGCAAAGAGTCGGACATGACTGAGCGACTTTCACTTTCACTCCTGAATTGCAGGTGGATTCTTTACTACTGAGCCACCGGGGAAGCCCATATGACACGTAGACTGCATATTTTATGGAATATTAGACATAGTTCAGTCAGTAAAGAGTCTGCCTTCAATGCAGGAGACCCAAGTTTGATCCCTGGGTTGGGTACATCCCCTGCAGGAGGGCATGGCAACTCACTCCAGTATTCTTGCCTGGAAAATTCCATGGATGGAGGAGCCTGCCGGGCTATAGTCCACAGGGTCACAAAGGATTGGACACGACTGAGAGACTTCTCTTTCTTTCACTTTCAGACATAGTTCAGCACAGTCTTTGCTATGTAACATTGGCTAGAAACTACTTGCTTATATTGTTCAGTTGCTAAGTCCTGTCTGACTCTCCTGTGACCCCATGGACTCCTCTTCCAAGGAGTCCACCAGTCCACCAGTCTCCTCTTCCAAGGGATTCTCCAGGCAACAGTACTGGAGTAGGTTGCCATTTCCTTCTCCAGGTATTTGCTTATATAAAGTATCAAAGTTAGGATTCTTGACCATTTGGATATCAAGTCCTTTTGAGAGTATGGACCAGGTTGTCTTTCTGTTCTAGATGATTTATAGTTGTCTCTCTCAGCCTAGATGCTATCATCTTGAAAGCCTTCACTGAGATTGTAGACTGTTAGAAATCTGTTAGATATCTCTTATCTGTGTTTTTGGAGCATCTTATTTCCTCCCTGTTGTGACACTAATAGCATTGCATTGTAGCTTGTCTGTTTCTACTTTAGACTACAGTATAGGCTTTTTGAGAACAAAAGCTATTTGGTTTAGGGCTCTGGATCTTGGCTGTGTGTGGCATTGGGGAAATTATCTGTAAAGTGAGGATAATCGTACTCCATAGAGTTATTTATCTTGAATATGTTAATGAATGTAGAGGAGAAATAGCACAGTTTCTGGCACATTGTTTAGTTCTCATAAATGTTTCTTCCTCCTTTTTTTTCTTATTGTGTCTGGCATTTACTTTTAAATGCGTTTAAAGGTGTTACTACATTAGTACTTTTAAAGTAGTTTTGTACACTGTGTTAGAGCTCATTTGGATCTATCATTAATATTATTAAATGAAAATTTCTTAAAATGAATAATAACTAGTATATAAAAATACAGTCTTTGAGCTAGATATCAGGAAATCATGTAGTCTCCAAATTTCATTATCAGCCTGAAAAACTTTCTCCAGGCCTTGTCAAGCATGTAATTGTTGTGATGGCAATGGGTTTAAAGTAGGTGGGCCTGGTGTTCTGTCTGTGGTGACCTGGAGGATGGGGGTAGGGGAAGAGGAGGAAGCTCAGGAGGGAGGTGATATATATGTATATAATTATGGCTCATTTGTATTGTTGTATGGCAGAAACCAACACAACATTGTAAAACAGTTTTCTTCCAATTTAAAATAAATAAAAAAGATGCTTCTGAATTTAAAAAAATAAAATAAGTGGAAAAGATTGTAGAGTTCCTTTTTCTGAATTTGCTGCTTTCTGACCTTGTTCACTTGTCTTGGTAGCTATGCCTCTTACTGCCATCATCTTGGCTTTGTTATTGATCTCTTTCTTGGAAGGAAAGAACCCTGTGTCTGACAAACTTACTAGCTGTGTGACCCTGGGTAAGTAACCTTACTTCTGGGTTTATATATCTGTATAATGAAGTAGTAATAATACCTCATGACTCTGAAATTTTAGAAATAGGTGCCTGGTGTATAGAAGGTGCTCTGTAGATTGTAGGTATTCTTAGCTCTCTTTTCAAGCCAGAATCCTCAGTATTCCTTCTTTATTAGTAACTTTGTTTGACAGCAGCAAACCAAGAAATAGGGTGAAGGAGAACTGGATCACTGGGGGAATGATAGCAGAGATTTTGCACCAGCACCCTTGACCTCAGATGGGAGATGGATGGGAAGGGCCTGTAGCTTTATGTGAAGGAGGATGGGTGAAACCTGATTGGATTGGATGTAACATAGCATCTGTAGTCTGGCTTAAATCCTCATCAACTGGTTGGGTGGTTTTTAATTTACTTAAAATTTAAAAGTTTTGTTTATTTTTTAGTTATTAAAATGCTTACAATACTAAACTACTTACTTGATTACAGAATGACTTTTCAGTGAGCTGAGCACAACTTATTCAAGGCTTATGGACTGTAGAGTTGTTCCTCTGTGATAGTGTGTTAAGACATTTCTAGAAATGAAGTGTCCCCACCTCCCCCCACGTATCCTTTACCCCCTTAGTGCCACAAGTTGTTGAGATACATATGACCGGTACTCCTGTTGGGATCTGTTATCTCATTACATCTCTGTTGTTTGCAAGGCGTCATGTTAAGTGTTGTGGAGGCATGTAAAGAAGTAAAACCATGTATTTCAGGAAATTGATTGCAGTTGGGAAAGTGATACATACATGTATTAAAAATAACTAATTTTTTTTAAAAAAAAACTAACTTTTAAAAAAGCAGAATTATTAACTAAAACATCTTATTTTCTGAGCCCAATATCCCTAGGGTCATTTAAGATAGTTTTGCTGGAAAAAAAAGTCATAGGCTGTTGTTATGCAAGTGTCAAACCATGGATTAGAAAAGTTGGAAACTGAAGTTTCTGACTAATGTTAATTTTTCCATCTTATTTGTGAATCTATATTAACATTATCTTGTACTGATTCCTTCACTAATATCTTCTAAGAATTTAAAAAATTATTTGTCACCTTCAAATGTGATCATTGAAGAGTTGATTAATTATTCTCTGTCTTTCAAAGCAGATTAAGTTAAATCATCATCATTTAGATATTTTCCTATGGCAGTATTTTATCTTAGTTTGTGCATCATTTGCAACAGATCATCAAGTTAGTGCTGTATTTATTATTAAATCTAGTATAAATGTAGTATCTTTACTGCAAAATGGTGCACATTTTGATCAAAAGAAGCAGTGCCACCCTCCCTGTTACCTCCTGCTGTACCTTGACTAACATTTGGATATAAAAGAATCTAATCAGATTGCTCTCTCCTTTGATTTTCCTGTTGTTGACTTCCTGTCATTCAGATCTCTGCTTAAAAAAATTTATTTCTGAGTCTTTCCCAAACCACCTAATCTGAAGTGGTTCCTGATGCTCTTGGCTTGCTCTGCCACGTTGCCCTCTGTATTTTCATGCAGAATACTTATCCCTGTCATAGAAACTTCCTTCCTTCCTTTCTACCCCTGCCTCCCTTTCTTCACTCCCTCCTTCCTTTCTTCCATTCTCCAGTAGCTTGTATGCAAGCTTTGAGTGCAAGAACTTAACTGGTTTTTATCACTTCTGTTATCTCTAGAGCTTCAAATAATTCACTCAATAAAGTTTTGTTACTGTAGAATAAAGCAGACATTCTTTCCCCTAAGTAGCTTTATGACTGTCTTGAAAGTTCATTTTACTTCATTATACCTTGTTTTCTTTTGTTGCAAAATGGGTGGGGGATGGGAGAGGAAAAAGATTGAATTAGATTTATTTCTAAACTCTGTGCTGTTAGCTTGTTGTGAGCTTTGAGTCCTGCAATAATGGTGTTGATGAAGTTGGGCTTAGCTACTTAATTATTTTCTTACTCTTCTCTTGAAACCAGTAATGCATATTTATATTTGTAAGATTACTGACAGCATTGGAGAGTTAACTCTGACTGCAGACTCAGTTTTTTGGTGTATCTAGATTATTAAAGAGATTAAATCTGCAACATGATTTCTGTTTTGATGATCAAATTAGGTTCTGTGGCATATCCAAGTATTAAGTTGAACTGATCTTTCTGGTTATTTACTCTAAATATCAGGGAAGTTTAGTCATCTCTTTTTAGTTAATTTTGATTATGAGAGTTATGATTTCTATGAAATGAACTTTGAGATAATATACGTATAAATGAAAGTTTACATAAAAGTAACTTTTGTAGTAATTTCTGGAAGGCAGTTGGAATTGTAGATGTACACTAGTGTTTCGTTTGGTGCACGTGACTAGAATTTTAGACAGTGGGCTATTTTAGTCTTCATTTGGGAATATTTTATTATATTGAACAAAAACATTTTTGAAATGGGTAAAGGAAATGAACAGACAGTTGATATTAGAGGATATGCAACCTGTAAGCAGCTGTTGGAAGAATGTGTGATCTTCTCATTAATCCAAGAAATGCTGACTAAAACAAAATGGAATACTACTTTATACTTATTTCAGATTTTTTCAAAAACAGTTGTATGTAATGCTGGTTAGATATTGGTAAAGCAGGCGTATTCAGATAGTGCTACTGGATCGCAGTTTGGCAGGATGTATCTAGAATTTTTAGACTGTTCATAATTGTTTTATAAATCTGATCAGTGGCTTTCCTTCTGAGAATATCCTGAAGAAATAACTGCAGAAGAAAAAAGGAAAAGATAAGAAACAGGTGTTTGCAGGAGACTGTTCAGAGCAACATTTTAGTAGTGGCTTATTGGAAGCAACTTAAATTTTCAACAATAGGAGACTTTATGGTACACTTATTGCAAGAACCATTGGGTAGCATAAAAATAATTAGACTCATTTTAAGGAAGAGTGAATGTAACCATTTAAAATTATAAGAAAAATATCAGGAATGCACTAAAATGCCAACTATATTAGCTCAATAGTATTATGGATCTTTTTTTTTCCCCCTAAATTTGTGTAACTTTTATAATGAAAAAAGCATAAGTAAAATCAGATTTTGCTAGCAATGATAATTTTGTTAGTATAATTAGGGTTGCCAGATTTAACAAATAAAAACACATACACTATTTGGGATGTACATTCCAAATACAATAAAATTATTTTTCTGAGATTCAACATTAAACTGAATGCCTTATGTTTTATCTGACAACCCTAAGTGTAACACATTTTGGTTATAGTTGACCGTTGTTGAGAAATGTTGGGACACTCTGCCTCCTAAATAATTCCAACAATTGTTTTTAATTTAGTTAAAAACTAGAATTATTTAGCTAGGAAAATTACTTTTATGGTCTAATTTTTTTTTCAGAACTTTTTTGAGTGATGCTTGGAGGAAATATGCTTCAGTGTTTGGCAAGAGTAATTAAAAACTCATGTTACTTAACAAAAACATGATACTGGATACTGCTTTTTTACCTTAGATAGAAGGGTGATTGGAGAAGGAAATGGCAACCCACTCCAGTACTCTTGCCTGGAAAATTCCATGGATGGAGGAGCCTGGTAGGCTACAGTCCATGGGGTCCCAAAGAGTCAGACATGACTGAGCGACTTCACTGTCTTTCTTTCTATAGTTTCTTTTGGAGGAGGAAATGGTAACCCACTCCAGTGTTCTTGCCTAGAGAATCCCATGGACGGAGGGGCCTGGTGGGCTGCGGTCTATGGGGTTGCAAAGAGTCGGACATAACTAAGCAACTAACACACACACACGCAGAAGGGTGATTTGTTGAGTTAACATTTTTTTAGTTTTAGAAATAACAGCATTTCTGGATTCCACTGATGATCCAGTGGTTAGGACTCCATATTTTCACTGCCAGCGGCCTGGGTTTGATCCCTGGTTGAGGAACTGAGGTTCTGCAAGCCAGTAGCTGTGGTGAAGAAAAAAAAAAGAGGCATTTCTGCAGTGAAACCTCTTTCTACGTATATCTGGGAAGGTGCTTCCCATATATCTGGGAAGATAGGAGACTTATTGATATAATATTTGAGAGGTCAAGGAAATGAGAATAGGAGGGAAGTTGAAATAGGATTGTAACTACTCTGCTTTGAAAACTGGAACTTTTTTTAAGTTTCATATTTGAAGTGAAAATAAAATGCACTTGTAAGAAGTTCTGACAGTTTTCTAAATCTTAAGTAATCCTCCACAGAATAACATGTCAGGACTTTTTGGATTGAAAAAGATGCAATTTTGGGGTCCAACTGAAGATAAATCATGAAAATGAAAATCAATTTAGTAATTATTGTTGATACAGTTAATGTATCCAATCAAGGGCTTTGATATACTAGGTACTAATAACAGATACCCTGCCATCATAGAATTTATAGTTTAGGGAGGAGTTAGGCAATTACTGTGCTCTGTGATAAGTACCGTGATAGGCCATTTGAGCTGCAGGGGTAGCTCAGAGAAGGGGCACCTTAGCCAGAGGAGAGATTCTACCATCAGAAGGAGTAGGAGTTAACCAGGGAAGATGATGTGGGAGTCCTGGAGATTGAGAGCAGATATGAAGGTCCAGAAGCAGGGAAGAACATAGCAAATCTGAAGAGTGAAAAAAGGAAGTGGACAGCAGTGTATTTGAAGGAACCGGGAGAGCACATGGTGACACGTGAGGCTGTAAGGGTAGGCAGGGGCCAGGTGATGGTGGCTCTTACGGATCATTTAAGATGTGGGCTTTATTCTAAGAATGCTGCGCTGTGCTTAGTTGCTCAGTCATGTCCGACTCTTTGTGACCCCGTGGAATGTAGCCCACCATGCCCATGGGGATTCTCCAGGCCAGAATACTGAAGTGGGTTGCCGTGCTCTCCCCAGGGGATTTTCCCAACCGAGGGATTGAACCCAGGACTCCTGCATTGTGGGTGGATTCTTTGCCATCTGAGACACACATTAGATTTTGTTCTAGAGAGATTATTTTGGACTGGGTGTGTAGAGTTGATTTGGAGAGAAGTAGGCTAGAGTATGGAAGACAATTTAGAAAATTGTTACAGTAATCCAGGTAGCTGAACTAGGATGGGAGTAGTGAAGCTTGAAAGGAGTGAACAGGTTTAAGAAGTTTTTATGAGACAAAATCATTGGGACTTTGTGGTATGTTTGATTTAGGAGTGCAAGAGAAGGAGTCATAATTCTTGGGCAGGTTTACCAAGAGGGATTAAAGGAGGAGCAGTGTTTTGGGGGAAAAAAATATGAGTTCAAGGTTTGACATTGTAGATGTCTGTAGGCAGCTTGACAAATGGTATAAAATGTGAGAAAGATGTCTGGGTTTGAAATGTACTAATTGAGATTAAGTAGGTAGAGTTGAAGAGACCTGGAATAGAACCCTGAGGAGCTCCCTTTAAAAAAAAAGTGATTGTTTCGAAAATCTTACATTTTTATTAGTTTTTCTTCCGTCTGTGCTTACTGTATTCACTTTCCTCTGTTAGATTATAAGCCCCTTAAGGGTAGGACCGTGTCTCTTTTGTTCACCTCTGTGTGCACAGTACTTGGCATATAGTATACACTTGATAAGTATTTGTGAGATGAATACAGTTTTCCTATTGCTTTTGTTCCTCGTTTGAGTCTTTAGTTGTGGGCATTTATTTCTGGGATTTCTCTTCTATTGTTTGAACAGTTTGTCCTCTTCCAGTCAGTATCATGTTGTTGTTCAGTCACCCAGTCGTGTCCGACTCTTTGTGACCCCATGGATTGCAGCTCTCCAGGCCTCCCTGTCCCTTACCATCTCCCGGAGTTTGCCCAAGCTCATGTTCATTGCATTGTTGATGTATCCAGCCATCCCATCCTCTGACATCTTCTTCTCCTTCTGCCCGCGATCTTTCCCAGCATCAGGGATTTTTCCAATGAGTCGTCTGTTCGCATCAGATGACCAAAATACTAGCACTTCAGCATCAGTCCTTCCAGTGAGTATTTGGGGTTGATCTCCTTTAAGATTGACTGGTTTGATTTCCTTGCTGTTCAAGGGACTTTTAGGAGTCTTCTCCAGCACCACAGTTTGAAGGCATCAATTCTTTGGCATTCTGCCTTCTTTACAGTCTAGCTTTCACAATCAGTATCATATAGGTATGTTTTCTTTTAACTTTTCATTATGGAAAATTTGAAATTTATAAGAAAGAAAACAGTTTACTTAAAATCCACATAGAAATCTAAATTGAACAATTCTTATGTTTCTCATTTTTGCTTAATCTCTTTTGGGTGTAGTACTGCAAATTACAGAAATTGGTTTATTTTTATCCCTAATTACTTAAATGTATCTCTCAAAAGTAAGAACATTTTCTCATATAACTATAATCACATTATCACACCTAACTAAATTAGCAATTTCTTAATATCATCAGAAACCCAGCCTGAATTAAAATTTTGCCAGTTATACCCAAAATGTTTGTGTTAGTTTGCTAGAGCTGCCATAACCAAATACCACGTACCAGGTGCTTAAACGACATAATTTATTTTCTGACAGTTTGGAGATTATAAATCCAAAATCAGTGTATTTCTTCTGAGGATCTCTCCTTGGCTTGCAGGTGGCTGCCTTCTCTGTGTGTCCTCACGTGGTCTTTCCTCTCTGAGTGCATCCTTGGTGTTTCTGTATGTCTGAATTTCCTTCTTATAAGGGCACCAGTCAGATCAGATTAGGACCCACCCTAATGGCCTCCTTTTACCTTAGCTTTTTAAAGGCCCTAACTCCAAATATAGTCACATTCTGAGGTACTGGGGGTTAGAACTTCAAGATATGTATTATTTTTTTGTGGTGGGAGTCCGGGGCACAATTCAGTCCTAAACAATGTCTTTTATACTGCTGGCTTGTTCAAAGCAGGATTTAATCAAGGACTATGCAATTGCATTTAGTTGTAAATTTCTTACGTACACTTTAACCTACATACATCTCCCCACTTTACCCCTTTTCTTCTCTTGACAATACAGACATCTAGCCAACTGTCCTGTAAGATATTCCATGTTTTGAATTTGTCTGACATATTTCATTGTTTCCTGTTTCCTATAAGCTGAAAGCTAGATCTGAAGAAGGTTTATGTAAACTAAAACATTTTGGGCACCGGTATTTATAGTTTGTGCTGTGGGGGTCATAATGGTTGTGTCTGGAGGCACATGTCTCATTGTCCTGCTCTTGGTGATGCTGAGATTGATCACTGGGTAAAGTGGTAACAGAATCGAATTGTTCTGTTATAAAGCTTATTTTTTCCCTTATCACTAAGAAGTTATCTGTGGTTCAGCACTGTAAGTATCATATGGTTTTGATCGTTGCAATTTAGGGTAGTGTGGTTGCTTGAATGCCATCATTAAGGGTTTAGTTACGGATAGTGAATATTTCTCATTTTTCGCTCTCCAGCATTTGAACCCCTTGCCTGTATTTGGCAAATTTCCCCAATTTATGAGGCAGAGCGTCTTTTTACTAGAGAAGCTGAAAATGTTAGGTGCTTTACTCCCAGTCACCTTCTTGTCTAGGTCATGGATACCTACCTGGGTTCTGTCAGTCAAATACCTATGTCCAGTTTTGGACTAGAAGCTTGTAATATAAAGATGACCCTGGGAAAAAATGCATTCCAGTGAGGGTTGGTAGCAGTAGCCACTATCTTGTTTAGTTTAAGAAGCAGCAGGGGCACTGATGCCAAGTGTGGCATCCACCCAGTGTCTAGACTGTCGGTAATGTGGGCGGTGCTCACATCACAGAGCTCTCACATCTGTGCCAGCGGCAGCGGTGTCGTCACTGGAAAGGCTGAGGCTTGCTTTCAGGCATAGCCTCGGCTGTGTGGCCTTTTACAAGTCCAGTTCCTTGCTTTTCTGAAGATATATTTTAATAAATTCCATTTCTGCTCAGGTAGCTATAATTTCTTTTTCTCCTTAGTAACTAAGAAATCTTACTGGGAGAAACACTTTGAGGGGATAATTTAGGTCAGAAGTTGGACCCAGTGTCATCTTAGATCCTCTTTAAATCTGTAGTTATTAAAAAAAAAAATCTGTAGTTATGTTTGCCTATCCATTCTTGGTTTGTAAAAGTGATTTTATATTTGTCTTTATTTCCTTGTTTCTTGTTCTTTGAAATATAGTTTGTCACCGGTTGTTAAGTTTTAGAAGTATTCATTGCAAAAGCATTCGTTTTATGCCCACTGTGAGCCTGAGCTGGAGAAACAAGATGAATAGTAATCTGCCCTCGAGGAAGATAAATCACATAGAGATGTTAATCTTGAGAGGGGTTCAGATAAAGTGCATTGGCAGTTCAAGTAGCAAGAAAGTGTTTGCTGTAGGAGGGGTAGGAGATGATGAAAGGGTCCTGTTTGAGCTGAGTTTTGAAGGCACGGAGGTGTCTAGGCATGGCCAGATGAGACAGAAGGGGGATTTGGGTAAAGGGGATAGCATGACCAGACGTAAGATGTTGACTGTGTATACGGGGGTGTTTATTCTGTTAGGAAGCAAAGCTGATAATTTAGAATGCTTTTTTGTTCATTAACAGTGATGGTAAGAAATGCATTGCATGTTGACATAAATGACATACATTTTATTGGAAAGTAACTATTTCTAAAAACAGTTTAGTGAGAAAGCATGGTTTTTACATTTTGCAAATTCCTTTAATGTCTGCCTTAGTAGATGACAGATTTTCATATCTGCTACTACATTCACTCCACGGTGGTATGTTGTTTGGGTTGAAATATTTGAAGAGAGTCTGGCCATTTTCCTTTACTTTTAACCACCACTCGTCTTGGGGCAAAGAGTGAGGAGCTGAGAGTGCAGGTGTTTGAAGGTCTCTTCTGCATACCATTTAACCAGAATGAGATAAACAGTGAAGATTTTGTGGAGGAGGTGAGATTTGAGATGAGGCTTGTAGGCATTAGATAAACAGGAGGAAAGAGAAAGGCATTATTGTTGGGGCCAAATAATATAAACAAAGTTATGGAAAATTAAATGTGTCAGGAACAAAAGATTAAAACAGTTGCCTTGATTTCAAAAGGTAGAACAAAAATAAAAATGATCTTCGGAGAAGGAAATGGCAACCCACTCCAGTATTCTTGCCTGGAGAATCCCGTGGACGGAGGAGCCTGGTGGGCTACAGTCCAGGGGGTTGCAAAGAGTCCAGTACGACTGAGCGACTTCACTTTCACTTTCACTTTCACCCCTCAGCTGAGAAGACTTTTAGCTCTTGTGTTTGCTACTGATTGTTTTCTTGAGTTCTCAAAGACCTGTGACCATATTTTTTTTAAGTTGCCTGTTTTCTAATTGCATCACTTTACACACTGTTGTCTAATAATATGTGGTATTTAGAATGCCTTCTTAATTATTTTGGGCAGCCATTGCCTGTATTTTCTTAGCACCTCCTTGGTTTTCTTACGTGAACTCATCTGACAGGGAAATGCAGCTTTTTTGCTTGCCCTCTCTGCATACTGGACCGTCTGAGTCAGTGTTCTAACTAATTCCTGATGGTCTCTGAGCTACTGTTCTACCAGACTCAGTAGTTATGTGCTTCAGGAATTTTTCGGTAGAATTGGTCCTATTAGGAGACTCTTGGTGTCACCTTTGTTATCTTAAAAGCTGGTCCCTTCGCTGAGGCTCTTAATTTTTTGAAAACTTGATTCTATTTCAGCTGAAAATTGGCAAGGCTATTTAAAAAACTGAGGGAAGCCATTTAAGAAATTGAAAAGTAATTGCAAACAACATTGGGTAGTTGTGACTTTCAGTTCTGTATCAGTTGAATTTTTGTGCTCTTTTCCCTGTGTACGTGGTGGTTCTATTTTTCTCCAATAAAATTTTTTATTAAAAAAAAAAATGATCTTCATGTACCGGGATCTGATAAACTCTGGCAGATAATGAAAGACCGTGGTACAATTAGTTGGCTCGTAATGCTGGGGAGTAACAGTGGCTTGCCGTTTATTGGGTGCTTTCTATGTGTCAATTACTGATCTAAGTTTAATATGTGTATTCATACATGCAAATAGCCTGAGAAAGTTGGTATTATTATTATCATTTTCCATATGAGAAACCTGAGGCACAGAGAAATTATGCTACTCACCTGAGGTCATAGCATCAGTAAATTGCAGAACTGGGATTTAAACTCAGACAAACTGGATTCCAAGGCCTATTTTTTTATGGAGCACACTAAATTGCCTCTTAAATATTAAAAAATAAGTTTATATAATGAGGATGGTACTAGCTTCTGAAGGAATATTGAAACTGAGGAATTTAAACTTGTACAGGAGAATCTGTAAATATTTGATTTTTTTTCAGTTTAACTTATTAGAAATTTTAATTTCAAAATATTTATTGAATATGTCAGCCATTGTGGTGAGGGTGTAAGGATGAGTATGGCAGAGCCTGCTAATTTTTCCTCAACAGCTCTCTGTCCTTTCTTCTGAAGTAATATCTTCTTTTTTTTTTTCCATTTATTTTTATTAGTTGGAGGCTAATTACTTTACAATATTGTAGTGCTTTTTGCCATACATTGACATGAATCAGCCATGGATTTACATGTGTTCCCCATCCTGAACCCCCCTCCCACGTCCCTCCCCATCCCATCCCTCTGGGTCATCCCAGTGCACCAGCCCTGAGCACTTGTCTCATGCATCCAACCTGGACTGGCGATCTGTTTCACACTTGATAATATACATGCTATTCTCTCAGATCATCCCACCTTCGCCTTCCCCCATAGAGTCCAATCTTCTCTGTATCTTTCCAATTTTAGTATATGTGCTGCCGGAGCGAGCACTCTTCAGAAGTAATATCTTCTTAAGCTGGGCTCATGTTCGTTGATAATAACGACTACATCTCCCAGCCCTTTTTGAAAGCTGGCATGGTCATATAACTAAGTTCAGGCCCTTGGAATGTAAGTAGAGGTACTGTTGGAACTTGGCTTAATATAAAGATGGTATATATCCTTTGTTCTCTCTCTCTCTTTTTTTCTTTTGATTTGGGCCTTTCCTCAGTCTTACAGCCTGTAAAATGCCAAAGGGAAAGGTGTTAAAAAAGAATAGAATCTCTTTGAATGGAAATTCTTATAAAGGATTGCATAGGAGCTGTCCACAATGTCAAGTGAGGGAGAAAACTATGTCATAGGAATTAAAATTTGGTAGGACAGTAAGAATACCACAGATGTGTGGAAAACTTTATTAGAAATACTCAGTTGGTGAGTTTGAACATGCTGATCCTGGAGCAGCTAACATCCTTACTCACAACCTGGCATTCTCAGAAATTTCAAACTCCTAAAGATGCTTGGCCAGAAAGGGCCATGATTATCTATTCATCTGAAATGTAAGTAAAGCTTGGGAAAAAAATGACAGCATGACTCAAGTTACACAGGCAGCCTGCTGTTTTATTTTTCTTTTAACCTCATGATACTATTATTTCTCTTTCTTTAAAATATTTGAATAGATGATTTTTCAGAGAAGTTTTAGGTTCATAGCAAATTTGAGCAGAAAGTACAGTTTCCATAGACCCCTCCTGCCCTACCCTCCATGCAGAGCCTACTTCACTGTCAGCATCAGACATCAAAGTGGTACATTTGTTACCATTGATGAACTTACGTTGATATGTAATCATTCCCAAAGTCTGTAGTGTACATTGGAATCCACTTTTAGTTTTGTACAATTTATGAGTGTGGATGTATAACAACATGTATCCCCCACTATAGTATCATACAGAATAGTTTTACTGCCCTAAAAATCCTCCATGTTCTGCTTTTTCATCCTTCCATCCCACCTGACCACCACTCATTTTTCTTCTGCCACCAGTAATTTTGTATTTTCTAGAACGTTGCATAGTTGGAATCTTATAGTAAGTATTCTTTTCACATTGGCTTCTTTCACTTAGTATTATGAATTTGAAGTACTTCCATGTGTTTTCATGTCTTGATTGTTGTTGTTCAGTTACTCAATCATGTCTGAATGGACTGCAGCATACCAGGTTTCCCTGACCTTCACCGTCTCCCAGAGTTTGCTCAAACTTAGGTCTGTTGAGTCGATGATGCCATCCAACCATCTCATCCTCTGTTGACCCCTTCTCCTCCTGCCCTCAGTCTTTCCCAGCATCGAGGTCTTTTCCAATGAGTCAAGTCTTAGCATCAGGCCAAAGTATTAGAGCTTTAGCTTCAACATCAGTCCTTCCAGTATATCAGTCAGTTCAGTTCAGTCACTCAGTCGTGTCCAACTCTTTGTGACCCCATGGACTGCAGCACGCCAGGCCTCCCTGTACATCGCCAACTCCCAGAGTTTACTCAAACTCATGTCCATTGAGTCGGTGATGTCATCCAGCCATCTCATCCTCTGTCGTCTCCTTCTCCTCCTCCTCCTCCTGCCTCAGTCTTTCTCAGCATCAGGGTTTTTTCCAGTGAGTCCATTCATCACATCAGGTGAGTTTCAGCTTTAGCAGCAGTCCTTCCAATGAGTGATTCAGAACTAATTACCTTTAGGATGGACTTGTTGGATCTCCATGCAGTCCAAGGGACTCTCAAGAGTCTTCTCCAACACCACAGTTCGAAAGCATCAATTCTTTGGCACTCAACCTTCTTTATGGTCCAACTCTCATATCCGTATATGTCTGCTGGAAAAATCATAGCTTTAAAAAAAAAAAAAGAAAAATCATAGCTTTGACTAGATGGACCTTTGTCGAAAGCGTGATGTCTCTGGTATTCAATATGCTGTCTCTTTTTAGCACTTACTAATAGTCCATTGTTTGGATTATTTATTTATGAATTCACCTACTGTAGGAATCTTGGTTATTTCTGCATTTCTGTAAATATAAATAAAGCTATTGCAAATATACATGTGCAGGTTTTGTGTGGACACAACTTTTTGGCTCCTTTGAGTAAATAACAAGGAGTGTGATCACTGGATCATATGGCTAGTTTTGTGAGAAACCACCAAATTGTCTTCTGGAATGACCATATCATTTCACATTCCTGCCAGAAAGGACTGAATTTCTGTTACCATGTTCTTGTCGGCAGTTGGTGTTGTCAGTATTCTGGATTTCAGTCCTTCTAATAGGTGTATGGTGATATCTTATTGTTTCAGTTTGCATTTCCCTGATGACTTAGATATGGAGCATCTTTTTATATATTTATTTGCTATCTGTTATGTTCTTTGAGATAATCTATTTTACCCCATTTTTAAAATCAAGTTGTTCATTTTCCTATTATGCTATTATTTTCACGCCTTTCTTTTTTCTTGTCTTCCTCTTACAGTTAATGTAAGAGACATTGTGTCTTAGTGAAATCCCTTAGAATCAGACTGTTAAAATCCTGTTTCCATCATTTAATCACTGTGTTTTTGTGAAAGTTAAAATAAGCTCTTGTGCCTCAGGTTCCTTTTTGGTATAAGAAAGGTTATAATGTGTGATGGTTAAATAAATTGATATATATAATATAAAAAGGGCTTGGAGTAAGGCTTGACCTATGTTAATACATAGTATTTATTATCCCATCATTTCATATAATTGTTATCAGTCATTGCTCTTTACCACATTCCCTCTAGAAAACTTCTGTTCAACTTATTTAACTAACTTGTGTATGATTTTTAGGAATATTTATATTTTCAGTCTTAATTGAATTTTAAAAATCACGTTGCTACCATATGAGCATATTCTCTTGGTAAAGTGTATAATAAATACACAAGTATATCTAGTTAAAAATAAAGTTCCCCTGCATGTAACACCTCTTCCCCTTAACTTCCTCTCGTCTTTCCAGATGCTAAGTACTGTTCACAGTTAATAGTAGATTGAGGCTGAGCAGATAGGCCTCAGGTGGTGTTCCATCTTAAAAATATTTTAAAATCTGAAGTTTCCTGGCAGCTGTTCTGATCTAGAGTCTCTTGTAGTAGGGTAGTTTTATGAAGCCCTGCAGTGTTAATCTCTTGTACCCTCCTCAGGATTTATTTGTAGATCCAATACCCTGAGTAAGATCTACTGCTCTTTGTTTACTTCTTCAGTTTGTGGTAGTCAGGGTATTTTGTTTTTCATCTTGGCAGTTGTATGCTAAGAATTCCCAGCTTATTTAAGAAGATGCTTAGCCTTAGTGGTGTGGAAGTTGATCCCACAGGTCACTCAAGGTTGGGGTGGAGTTATGGTGGCAACCATAGCCTGCTCATGTTGACATTTTCTGTGTGAGGCAGTGATTCTTGACTGCTTAGGATTCATGATGGGCTCCACTGAAACGTGATTGTAGAAATAGGAGGCATCAGGAGGGATGTGTCAGTGCTCTGGGCCATCCGCCTGTTACTGATCTGGGACTTGTAAGGAGACCTGGAGTTGCCTTACAGTCTTTTAGCTTTAAGTGCAGAGCCTACTGGCTAGCCACTGTTCATTAAGAAAATACCCAGCTGAGAGGCAGAAAATTGTACGCAGCTTGCTTTGAGAACTATAGCACTTAAAGTACTTGAAGGGTAATTAGAATTTTATTTGTTTTAGGTTTTACTTATTGAAATGATTTTTAAAAGATGTAAAATTGTACATTCAAATAATTATTTCCTGAAAATTTCCACCTTTATTTTAAAATCCTGGGTTCAGTTCACTTGCTCAATCGTGTCCGACTCTTTGCGACCTCATGAATCGCAGCATGCAAGGCCTCCCTGTCCATCACCAACTCCCGGAGTTTACCCAAACTCATGCCCATCGAGTCGGTGATGCCATCCAGCCATCTCATCCTCTGTCGTCCCCTTCTCCTCTTGCCCCCAATCCCTCCCAGCATCAGGGTCTTTTCCAATGGGTCAGCTCTTCGCATGAGGTGGCCAAAGTATTGGAGTTTCAGCTTCAGCATCAGTCCTTCCAATGAACACCCAGGACTGATCTCCTTTAGGATGGACTGGTTGGATCTCATTGCAGTCCAAGGGACTCTCAAGAGTCTTCTCCAACACCACAGTTCAAAAGCATCAAATCTTCGGCGCTCAGCTTTCTTCACAGTCCAACTCTCACATCCATATGTGACCACTGGAAAAACCATAGCCTTGACTACATGGACCTTTGTTGGCAAAGTAACGTCTCTGCTTTTTAATATGCTATCTAGGTTGGTCATAACCTTCCTTCCAAGGAATAAGTGTCTTTTAATTAATTTCATGGCTGCAATCACCATCTGCAGTGATTTTGGAGCCCCCCAAAATAAAGTCTGACTCTGTTTCCACTGTTTCCCCATCTATTTCCCATGAAGTGATGGGACCAGATGCCATGATCTTAGTTTTCTGAATGTTGAGCTTTAAGCCAACTTTTTCACTCTCCTAAATCCTGGGTAGTATGTAATCATGTAACATATTTAAGAGTACAAGTAAAAAGTGAAATCTCCTCATTCATTGTTTACTAAATACACACATTTAAAAATAAAAGAAATGAGCTTGCAATAGAGAGTGTATTTTGGATATCTTTCTGTGACACTTATTTGGCAGCATGATACTTATGGAACTGTTTCCTTACTGTTGGGTACAATCTGGGTCTCCCTTGCTTCCCTGGTGGCTCAGTGATAAAGAGTCCGCCTGCAGTATAGGAGATGAGTTTTGGTCCCTGGGTCGGAAAGATTCCCGGGAGAAGGAAATGGCAACCCACTCCAGTATTCTTTCCTCGAGAATCCCCATGGACAGAGGAGCTTGGTGGGCTACAGTCCATGGGGTCACAAGAGTCGGACACGACTTAGAGACTACACCACCACCTTCACTGAAAGCAAATCTAGTGTTCTTGCCATTGTATTTTCTTGTATTAATGGATATTTATCTAGGACAGATTTTTGCAGGTGGAAAACAGTGTACCTTTACTTTAAAATTAAAAAAAAATTCAGTAGAATTAAATGCTGACTCTGGATGTTTAAGGGGGCAATAAAGCTCAAACTTGTTTTGGTAGAGATGAAAAATGTTTCATTTAATAATGAAAACTGTTTATCATATAATGACTATTGCAGGTAGAGACTCTCAAGGAAATTTCTACATAGTTGAGTTTCAGATAGATGAAGATGTGAGGATAATCTCTCAAAATAATGGCTAATACTTTTTCATTGTCATTAAAATTAAGAGGAAAAAATTTCTGAAAGACTTGGTGATGTTTTGGCAAGACGTTACATCAGTTTAAGCTGCTTCCTAGTGAGAGGTGTAATGACGATAGTTGATGTTTTGATATAAAAGTGATGGATTCATATGGTTAGAATTTAAGCAGTTTCAGAATGTCTGTATCTTCTGCTTCTGTTCCACCCTCACTTCAGAAGAACTCCTGAGTTTAGTTATGCAGGGGCTGGTTTCCCAGTTTGTCATTACATTTCCATGTGCTTTTTTTCCCTTGAGGTACAGTTGATATACAGTATTAGGTAAATTATATGTTTCAGGTGTATGGTATAGTTTCACTATTTTCAAAGGTTCTACTCCATTTATAATTACTATAAAATGACGGCTATATTCCCCATGCTGTGCAATATATCCATGACCTTATTTATTTTATACATAGTATTATAGTTTATACTTCTTAATCGACTACACTTTTCTTGCCTTTCCCTTCTTCCCTTCCACTATTGGTAACCATTAGTTTGTTCTCTATATCTATGTGTCTGGGTGGTGTTTTTTTTTGTTGTTGTTGTTTATTCACTAGTTTGTTTTATTCTTTGGATTCCACTTGTGATACCATACAGTGTTTGTCTTTCTCTGACTTATTTCACTTAGCATAATGCTCCCCAAGTCCATCCATGTTGCTGCAAATGGCAGCATTTCGTTCTCTTTGTGGCTATTACTCCATTGTGTATACCACCTCTCCTTTATCCATTCATCTATTGCTGGACACTTAGATTGTTTCTGTATCTTGGCAATTGTAAATAATGCTTCTATGAACATTGGAGAAATGTTATAGAAACCCTTCTATAACATTTTCTGATTAGTGGTTTGCTTTTTTCCGGATCCATACCCAGGAGTGGAATTTCTGGGTCATATGGTAGTTCTATTTTTAGTTTTTTTGAGGAACCTCTATATTCTTTTCCACAGTGGCTGTACCAATTTACTTTCCCACCAACAGTGTAGAAGGGTTCTCTTTTCTCCACATCCTCACCAACATTTGTTATTTGTGATCTTTTTGCATATCCATGTACTTCTGTTTTCCTTTGTAGTTGACCACTTTGTTGCTCAGCTGTATCTTTGCTAATGTGAATGTGTAAAGGGAAAGGGAGGAGTGTGATCATGTCTGGTAGATGATGGATTATTTGAAAAAGTTGTTCAAAATAGGGAATCATGCGAACATAACACAAATACACCTTTTAACATGTTAAGTTGAAATCTTTGTGTACCTTTATTTACCAAGCTTTTGATGTAGGGCCAGGGCCTTCTGGCATTCTGTATATTGGTCTTTCTTGCGTACACCTCACCTATAATGCTTCATTTTAGATTTTTTTAGTGCGCCTAGAGTAAAACCTTAAATCCTTAAATGTGGTACAGAGCTGTATGCAATCTTGTCCCTTACCAGATTTAAGAAATCTACTCTTCCTCTGGTTTTCTGTGATCAAGTTTTGCTGACTCTTCAGTTTCTGAAACTTGCCTTAGAACTTTCCCACATGCTGTTCCCATAACCTGAAATGATCTTTTCCTCAAATCTTTGAATGTGGAATCTTAATCTCAAGTGTCCTGTTTTTAGAGAGGCATCCTTAGTCCTTAGTGTTCCAGTCTAAAGCGGGATTACCCCCCAACCCCCACCACCACTAATATCACCTGATTATTTTCCTTCATTCTACTTGCAGCATTTGATGAGTATAGATCTGTGGGTTTATTTGTTGAATTTCTGCCTTTTCACAAAACTAAAGGCTACATAAAGGCAAGGGTTTTATGTGTTAGACTTGTCAAAGCCTGTGCTTAGAACAGTGTATAGATATAAGAAGAAGCTTAAATATTTGTTGACTTAATTAATCAAATATTTATTAATTGTGTTTTTGTCAGTACTGTAGGGGCATTAATAAAATGCTACTTAGTTACCATATTGGTAGCCTGTAGTATATTTTTAAATGGAAATGTGTACATTCAGGTATGCATCATGTTTAATAAAAGGTATGACATTAAAATTTTCAGATGATAATATTAGAATATGCAAATTTTCTACTAAATTAAATAGAACCCTTTTTAAAACATGGGAGAAAATGTTGCTTATCCTTTTGAAATTAGTTATTCATTCATTTTTCATTGACACTGTCTTGAGAATTCTGATCATCTTTGAAAACCTAGGGAGATCATAGGCATTGTAGCCTTTTTTCCCACTGAAGTAATTAAAGTTTTCTTTGAAACTCTACATAATGTAGTTATACTTGCCCTCTGGAGAACCAAATAGGTTTAAAGGATAGCACTAGAAGTAAGTAGAGCATGGGCAATTAAAGCTAAACAAACACACTGCAATTCTGATTTGTTGTATCTTAAGATCTTTTGTCCTTTATAGGGTGTGCTGGGATGAACAGAATGCCAGTCATCATTTATAAAGGTTTTTAATCATAGTTTTTTTGTTTTTGCAGGACCAGAAATTTTCTGATTTGAAAGGGTATACTTTATATAAGAGAACTGTGTGCAGTAAGTGTTCAGCTTTTGTTTTTCTATTAAGTCTATGGAATGTAGTTTCTTGACTATGGGTAAGTGGATTAATATTTCAAATCCCATTATAGTGGTAAAGTAGATTTGGGTTAGGTATTTGTATGGGTCGTCTAATGTGATTAACACATTAAAAGATTCTGTGTTGACATGATCTTGCTAGAGAGAAATCATTTGGTCTTTGAAATATGTAAGTTTACCCCAACAAATGTGATATTGTCAGGTGGTGTGCTATGCTCTTGACATTTTCCTAGGAGCTCTAAATAAAAGATGAATAGACATATGGTTGCGGTCCAGGAGGAGTTAGTTGTAATTGATGAGGTAGACACATAAGTTATTATGTGATTGATAAATGCTTAAGTAAGAATATAAAGTAATGTAAAATGTTGTATAAACACTGTAGAGGGAGTGATCTACTCTTTCTGGAAAGATTGTTAGTCAGGAAGTTCAAACTGTTGGGATTTTACCCTCTCAAATTTGTATAAAATAGGGCTCCTTAAACTACTTGAAAAGAACCTCACCGACAGAGGAGAGTAAGACTGCCCTTTGAATATACCTCAGAGCAACTTGGAAGTTTCTTAAATTCTCTATTTTATATTAAGTCATGTGACTGTTGCCTTCTATTGCATACTGATTATATAAATGTAGTAATATTTCACTCTCAGAAGAGAAAAAAAAATCCTGTGGGTCTATTAATTTTGGAAGACTGGGGTGAATGAATAGGACTAATACCATGTGTGAGACACCTTCATTGTCTTAGTATATCCCCAGCACGCCTCAGTTTGTGCCTGAGGGTATATGTATGCTGACTGAGAAAAACAGATTGTCAGTCAGATCATGGAACATTGCATTCTTCTTCCTCGTTTCCCTCCCACATTCCTGTTGCTTTCTTTCTCCTTTCTTTTTAGAATTGCTTGGTATGCCATGATCATTTTACTTACTGTCCTGCAGGTCTTTATCAGCCAGTGAATAGAGAACATTGCTACAAGATGTTTGGGGGTATAACCAAGGGTGTTCCTAGAATAACAGAGAAAAGCTGAGTCAAGAGCATTCATTGTACACAAGGAAAGGGTCAGATTTGGCTCATGAGAGTTAGCAAAAGTCTAGGAAGGCAAGTTTATTAATAAGGGAAAGATGGGCCAGACTATAAAGTTTGGGATTAGAAGATAGAAGTTCAGTTTCATAGCAACAGCAAAGCGGGTGGTGGTGACTGTTTTTTCCCAGAGTGGTCAGGGTATTAGATCAAATGGTCTAAAGGTTTCATAAATTAAGTACATATTCAAAAATAGATTATCTATGAAACTTTGTCATTCAATATCAAAAGGAATTATGTTACTGGTTTATTTTGTTGATGATAATATCCCTCCCTATGGTTCTCTTGATGTTAGTGTGTTTCATTAATGACAGCTGCTTGATTTCTAACCTCCTGTATTTCTTACTATGCTGCACATGTCAGTTGGAGTTTCAGGAAGGTCTGTTGAAGTAACTTCTCCACATTCCTAGGCTCTTAATTCATTGAGAACAGAAACGAGGAGCCAAATGAAGTGAAAGGGTTAGTTGCTCAGTTGTGTCCGATTCTGTGCGACCTCATGGACTGTAGCCTGCCAGGTTCCTCTGTCCATGGGGTTTCCCAGGATACTGGAGTGGGTTGCCATTTCCTTCTCCAGGGGTTCTTCCCAACCCAGGATCGAACCTGCATCTCCTGTGTTGCAGATGGACTCTTTACCATCTGAACCATCAGGGAATCCCAAATGTGGGGAGAAATTGTTGAGCTTTAGTACTAGTAAAGATGAATTGTGAAATGTAGTAAGGATTCTAGTATTGCATTCTTCATTGCAAGAAGTGAAAGCCCTCACACAGAAGTAAGAGAACAGAAGAATAGTTCCCCTGCTCCCCAGTGCAGTGAATCATGACACCTGCCACAGCCACTGTTCATTCAGATGGAAAGTTTGGTCAGGGAACTAGGCAGGCGTTTTTTTAATTTGGTCACTTCCCAGACCAACACCAGGCACCCAACCTATGGGCCATCCTTGCAGGAGACAGACTGCTATAAAGTGAGATTGATTTGGTTGCTCTGAATCTGGTCTCTGTGTTTAATTAGCTGTATTAACTAGAACAAATTGCTTAATCATTTGAATGTATTTCTTCATTTATAAGGTGGGAATGCAGTTAGTTCAGTGACTGTTGTGAACATAAACAACAAAAAGATAACTAAAATGCCCAATACTGTTTGGTTCATAGTAAGCATTTAGTAAATAATAGTAATAATATGGTAACTGTTATTTATTTTCAACAGATTAGACCCTGAATGTTTAAATCTTTAAAAATTACAACTACCACCTTAAACACACAGTATGTGATACTTGTTACATTCTAAATTGTGCTGTTAATAGACATGCATGCCTTCAAATTAATATTGCTTCTTTGGCTTACTCATTTCATCAAAGCAAAGGTTACAGTTATTTTTGTGCTGATGCCGTGATCTTAGTGATCTTAGTTTTCTGAATGTTGAGCTTTGAGCCAACTTTTTCACTTCACTTTCATCAAGAGGCTTTTTAGTTCCTCTTCACTTTCTGCCATAAGGGTGGTGTCATCTGCATATCTGAGGTTATTGATATTTCTCCCGTTAATCTTGATTCCAGGGTATGTATAACAGGGTAAATGGGCTTCCCAGGTGGCTCAGTGGTACAGAATCTGCCTACCAGTCAGGAGATAGGGCATTTGATCCCTAGGTCGGGAAGATCTCCTGGAAGTGGAAATGGCAACTCACTCTGACGGGATAGTCCTATGGACACAGGAGGCCTGTGGCCTACAGTCCATGGGGTCGCAAAGAGTCAGACATGACTGAGCACTCATACAAGCAAGCAACAGGTTAAAGAGTCCCTGTATCTATGGAATGAGATAAGATTAAAACATAGTTGTATACAGTCTGTATGATGTTAGAAATTGTAACAAGGGCTGGGATTCCTGGTACTAAATTATGTTTTCTTTGGCTAAATAAGTCAGAAGCTTTTCTCAGACTAATTACTGTTTACTGGTTTGGTTTTAAAAATATATATGAAGAAAACCGTTTAAGACATGGACTTTCCTGAGTTTTCCTAATTGCCTTTATTAAACTTTTCCCTGCTTCCCTCCCATCCTCCTCCCTACCTTCCCCGCCCCCCTCCCCCCAGTGGTTACTCTGCATTGGAAGTATGCTAATCTTAAATTTTTCTTATTTGAAAGGTAGAAACTACTTTATATTGGATTTGAATTGGAAGGACAGCTGTTCCACCAGGGGATTTTTAATTGTTACTGATTAGAAACCAGAAAGTGACTAGATAGGCACCAGAAGTTAGTATTTAGTCTGTGGGAAAATGCCTTTAACTGCAGTCCGATGAGGGTGTAATGTTCATAGAAGCCACCTTGGTCTCCTGCGATGCTCTTGGATGTCCTCTCTGCCGAGGCAGCCTTGCTCCCTGCCCACTCCTTACTGTTAGGGCATGCATGAACTTTGTACGTGTGTGAGTTCGTCTCTGTGTGACATGGAGTTTGGAATACTGTTGTACTTTTGTGAAGCAAGGAGGAGCCTGAGAATTTTTTTCTCCCAAAGTGCAATATGTGATTACTAGGTAGCTATATCTAAAACATAATAGATTAGGATTTACTTCAGATGTAGTGTTTTGAGTTTAATTTCTGGATATGTCAAATGTGAGTTTTATTTCTGTGTTTCTCCAGCTGTTTATTTTCCTCATTCTCTTGAAAGAACACACTGAAATATGTTCTTCGCTTACAGAAGTTTAATGTATTTTGATGTATTTTGACAAGACTATGACAAGTTGTAAAAGACCCTATCCTTCCATTTTTTAAGCTTTCATCTTCTGGTTTGTCATATCAGGTGTTACTGAATTTGTATGCTTAGTACTCTTATAAAAAAGCTGGTGATATTTAGCATATCAGGTACAAGTTACTTAAACAACACATATAAATAAAAAATAAAGTCAGGGACAGGCCCTGAGGGGTCCTGAGATGGGCTTTGACTAGTGGGAGGAAAGTTATTCGCTGTTATTTGGGGGAAAAAAAGGAAGTGAAGTTCAGATGTCAAGTTAACTACTCTGGTTTCTTTGTTGATTTTTCTTGGAAACAGCTTCCCATTTGTAGAAATTGGTTTAGAGGTGGTAATTTTGATATCAGATATATGAGTTTTTATCTGAATTCCTTTGTTCAGAAGCAGGAGAGAATCCCTGCCTCGTTTTTTTACCTTTAGGGAAAAAGTATTAACAAATAATGTTTAGCTGTGTGTTAAAAAGATAAGCTGGAGAATTTAAGAGGAGGGGGAACCTTTGACTTCTCACTTTGAGTATTGGCTTGCAATTATTAGATTCCCAAATGTAAACTTTGGGAATCAAGAGGGGATTGCCTGAATAAAGTAGCATTACTGTGTTTATGACTATGTATTCACTGTCTGGGCCTATTCATACCCTTGTAGGAATAGTCAATTTTTATTTTGTGTTTATAACCTATGATATATTTTTTTATGGTAGAAATACTTGTTCATTTCTCTATTATCTCATCTGTGACTGAATTAAGTAGATGAAAAGAAAACACCTTTGGTTAAACTGAACTCAAATCTCCTAACAATGTAGTAAAATAAAAATGCTGTGGGGCAAGCAGAGTTTATCTTCCCAACTTAACTAATAAGTAAGTGAGACTGTCATGTTGGAGGATCTGTGCCCACTTCTAACTTATTAATTGATAGAATTAGGGTGAACACTGTGTTTATTTGTACTTGCTCCATGCTTTTAGATGGAGTGTTTTTTTATATATGGAGTGTTGATGGTGATTTAAAATGTAACAGTAGTCAGACTTTGGGAACCAATTAGATCACTATACTCACTTCTTTAAAGTGTTTTATAACTTCCTGGTGGAATTGGTTTTGGTATTGAAATTTAGCTCAGTATAACTAACTGGAACTTTCTTTTATATCTTTGGTTTCATCTTATGTTTGTAAAAATTATATAGAGTTGAAAATTGTTATCCTAATGATTGAAGTTGTGAAAGCCTTATTTGAATTCAGGTAAGACTGATTTTTGTTTTGTTTAAGTTTACAGAGAAGCTGCATGCTTTGTGACTTGCAGCTGAAAGAGCCAGTATTAAGTGGAGCTGTTTAAATTTCTCTCTCAGCAGTCCTCAACCTTTTGGGCACCAGGGTCCGGTTTTGTGGAAGTTAATTTTTCCAAGGATTGGGTGTGTGCGGGATCGTTTCAGGATGATATGAGTGCATTACATTTATTGTGCACTTTATTTCTGTTATTATTACCTCCACCTCAGATCATCAGGCATTAGAACCCAGAGTTTGGGGACCCCTGCTGTAGATGAATGCTTCCACTTGTGAACCTGTTACACGGAGCTTAGTGCTATCCATCTAATTCTTATGTTTCAAAATAGTCTCATTTTGATTTTGTGTCAAGTTCAATACGTGGGTTGGATAAATGGTTTGCTCCAAGAGTCTAAATAGTATTTTTGGAGAGTAGGGAGAATTATTTGGAAGTGCTGAGTTTTTTTTTTTTTTTAATTTTAAAGAGCTCAAATAATCCCCAAAGCATATGTGGCGGTGGAGAAGCTGCAAGGATCTTCTGTGTTGTTGCAGGTATCAGGGCCTAATAGAGCCCACAGGTTTGATTCATCCTCCAGCTTAGAGTGCCAAGTATATAGTGGACTTCCAATAAATGCTTGAATTAGTGAATCTATGTCATGCACATTAAAAATAATTCTTTGTTACCTTTAGGCAAGTATTTAATGATTTTTCTTCCACTTTGGGGGGGGGATCGTTTTCAGAAATTGTGACATATTGTGTTTGTTCCATTTTTTTTCAAATTTGGAAAGACATGACCATTTTCAGAAATTTTAAATTTTTATCTGGTTTCCATGTTCTTGTACTTTTTTTGTTGTTAACCAATTAATCATTTAAGTGTTTCTTCTTTTTTTTTTTTTTTTAGTTCTACCACTTTATTGCTACCAACCCATCTCCCTCCACCCTCATGCACACAGGCTCAGTCATGTAACCCCATGGACTGCAGCCCGCCAGGCTCCTCTGTCCATGGACTTTTACAAGCAAGAGTACTGGAGTGGGTTGCCATTTCTTTCTCTAACATTTAAGTGTTTCTTAAATCATTCAGATGTGGAATGACTAGTTTCTTATTTCCAAGATTTTTCCTACTCCCGAATATAAGATTGCTCTGCCCTTCCCCCTCTTTCTTCATCTAGATACATCTCTGGTAATAAATTCCCTAGATTTTAAGGCATGAAATAATTTGAGAGTGGTACTTTGGAGGAGAATTGAGTTTCCATCTCATTTTCATTGCTTACTGGTTGTGTTGTTCCTGGATGAGTTACTTAATTCCTTTTTAATCCCAGTTAACTAATTAATTAACTCCTGGCAAAGCAACTGAAAAATACTCAAGTAGTAAGTGCTAATAATCAATCCAGCTGAACTATTTTAAAATACTAAAAGATGATGTTGTTACAATTCTGCACTCAGTATGCCAGCAAATTTGGAAAACCCAGCAGTGACCGCAGAACAGGAAAATGTCAGTTTTCATTCCAATTCCAAAGAAGGGTAGTGCAAAAGAATGTTCAGACTACCACACAATTGTACTCATTTCATGTGCTAGCAAGGTCATACTCAAAATCCTTTAAGCTAGGCTTCAACAGTACGTGAACTGAGAACTTCCAGATGTTCAAGCTGGATTTAGAAAAGGCAGGGGAACCAGAGATCCAGTTGCCAACATCTCTTGGATCATAGAAAAAGCAAGAAAATTCCAGAAAAATATCTACTTCTGCTTCATTGACTATGCTGAAGCCTTTGACTGGGTGGATCACAACAAACTATGGAAAATTTTTGAAAAGATGGGAATATCAGACCCCTTACCTGTCTCCTGAGGAACCTGTATGCAGGCCAAGAGGCAACAGTTAGAACTGGACATGAAACAACGGACTGGTTCCAAATTGGGAAAGGAGTATGTCAAGGCTGTAGATTGTCACCCTGTTATTTAGCTTATATGCAAAGTACAGCATGCAAAATGCCAGGCTGAATGAAGCACAAACTGGAATCAAGATTACTGGGAGAAATATCAATAACCTCAGATGTGCAGATGACACCATTCTTAAAGCAGAAAGCGAAGAAGAACTAAAGAGCCTCTTGATGAAAGTGAAAGAGGAGGGTGAAAAAGCTGGTTTAAAACTCGGCATTAAAAAAACCAAGATCGTGGCATCCGATCCCATCACTTCATGGCAAATAGATGTGGAAACAGTGACAGACTTTGTTTTTTTGGGCTCCAAAATCACTGTGGATGGTGACTGCAGCCATGAAATTAAAAGATGCTTGCTCTTTGGAAGAAGAGCTATGACAAACCTAGCCATTTTTTAAAAAGCTGAGATATCACTTTGCCAAGAAAGGTCCGTATAATCAAAGCTATGGTTTTTCCAGTAGTCATGTACAATGTGAGAGTTGGACCATAAAGAGAGCTGAGTGCCGAAGAATTGATGCTTTTGAACTGAGGTGTTGGAGAAGACTCTTGAGAATCCTTGGACTGCAAGGAGATCAAAGCAGTCAATCCTAAAGGAAATCAGTCCTGAGTATTTGTTGGAAGGACTGATGCTGAAACTCCAGTACTTTGGCGATCTGATGTGAACAAATACTCATTGGAAAAAACCCTGATGCTGGGAAAGATTGAAGGAAGGAGGAGAAAGGGACGGCAGAGGATGAGATGGTGGATGGCGTCACCGACTCAATAAACATGAGTTTGAGCAAACTCTGGGAGATAGTGAAGGACAGGGAAGCCTAGCGTGCTGTAGTTCATGGGGTCACAAAGAGTTGGACAGAACCAAGCGACAGAATGACAAAAATGCTACAAATAACTATCTGTTTCTAACTATTATGTTAATTAAAGGAAAAGTAGAGTTAATCATGAAGGTTTAGAATGTGTTCATAGTTGAGGATGAGGGGAGATTGCACAATTGATAAAATTGTGGCAACATAGTAAAGATATCATTAATGTATTGAAGACTTTCTAAATTTGTCTTCTAGATTTAAGTTACTTTTTCCGTTAAACATGCCATCTTAAAATTCATTGAAATGGTGAAGTAAAAGACTGTTTTAGTTGAGGAATAATAGTTGCTGAACTTTTAGAAATCTAGAGTTTGTTTAGTTGTTCTTGGAGGTTCTTGTGAGAAAGGAAAAAGAAAAGTATGTAATACAGTGCCTCCTAAGTAATGAGCTTAATGATTGGCAGCAAATGTGTGTGTGTGTGTGTAGTGGTTAAGGATGTGGTCTCTCTGTTCGAACTGTCGTACTAGTTTTGTGACCTAGAGTGTCATTTAGCATCCTGTTGTTTCTTCATTTATAAAAATAGATTAATGTTAGTTCTGTCTCATGTTTTTGGGGTTGCATGAAATGGAGTGTAAAGTGCATAGGACAAAATAAGCACTCAGTAAATGTTAGATGTTATTACTGTATATATATTTTTTGAGAGGCCTCATTTCATCGTGGAAAAAGAATCTTTGGGGTCTGGTTAAGTTGGTTTTGAGTTTTGCCTCAACTGTATACTAACTCTGTGTCCTTGGGCAAATTACTTAATAACTATTCTTTTCCTGTTTTCATATCTATAAAGCGAGACTAATAGGTACCTTGTAGAGTTTTTGGAAGTATTATAAATACACAGATACTCAGTGAATGGTAATTATCATAGGCATGATGCCTATAATTCAGGTCAGTAGTATTTTCTTGGGTTGGCAATGTGAGCCAGCTGGATAGATTTTTCCCTGATACTGATGGCTTTCTGAGTTGAGTACTTAGTCTATAATGAAGTCAATTACGCCTTTTCTATAACAATACAATTTTATATTAACAGTTTAGTATTTATTTATTTATAATATTTTGGAATGAAATACAAATTGTGTATATTAGATTTTACTTGTGGGAATTTCTGTTACTTGTTTTTGTAGAACAGAGGTAAAAGCAACACCACTTTGGGCTCAGGATAAAGAAATGCTATTCTGACTTCCCCTAGACGCCTTTTGCCCTGTGTGTCCTGCAAGAGAGAAATCCTGCTTATGTGGGGTTGTTTCTGGGCTTTGGAGGCTTTAGAGAAGTGACAGTTACCTGTTTGGAGTGGACAACCTAGAACTTGTCTTGCTCAGAACACAGAATTCCTAATCAGAAGTGGCAGGTATCTTTTCTTTATTGTCACATTTTTTGTTGTATGAACAGAACTGTAGCTGTCAGTGGGATCAGGCAGCCCAGCTCCCAGCTTAGGTCTGCAAAGGTATGAACATTTTTCCCACAAGAGAGGATCCAGCTATTAATTTACTGAAAGTCAGTGACTAATGTGGAAAAAACAAACAAACAGTGATCAACTACTCTAAACTGAAACTGTAGCAGACTCTCACAAGGTTCTCACGCATTGAGACTGTTTATGGAGAATATTAACAAAGGATTTTACATGTCCGTTCAGATATTCAAATCTTGTGGCTTCTTAGGGAGACTAAATATATACTTATGCCCTTTCCCCCCATTTTTGAGAAGATAAATCTTGGAGCATATAGAAATCTACGGCTTAATAGTAGATTCTTGCAAAACACAAAATTTCTGATGAATAACAGTCATCTATGTATGTTTTCCTTATTTTGGGAGGTTTTGCATATAAATGTCAATTTGACACTAAATTTTTGTTTTTGAGATGTAATTTACCATTTTAAAGTGTACAGTTAGGTGGTTTTTAGTATATTCACAAGATTGTGCACCATTATCTGTTTCCGTGTAGAGTAAACATTTTAAAGAAAGACATCTTTTCCCATAGTTTGATGAATTTACTTACGATTTTCTTTTCCACCTTAAGAAAAACTTGTTTTGTCTTTCAGTTTATCTCTGTTAAGTTCTTTGTGTTTTGTTTCAGTTCAGAGTGGTTGATCATCTGGTTCTTTCACATGAGTTACTGTTGTTGTTCAGTTGCTAAGTCATGTCCGACCCCTTGAGGCCCCGTGGAGTGTAGTACGCCAAGCTCTCCTGTCCTCCATTATCTCCCACAGCTTGCTCAAATTCATGTCCATTGAGGCGATGATGCTATTTAACCATTTCACCCTCTGCTGTCTCCTTCTCTTATTGCCTTCAGTCTTTCCCCGCATCAGAGTCTTTTCTAATGAGTTGGCTCTTTGCATCAGATGGCCTAATATTGGAGCTTCAGCTTCAGCAACAATCCTTCCAATGAATATTCAGGGTTGATTTCCTTTAGAATTGACTGGTTTGATCTCCTTGCTGTCCAGGAGACTCTCAAGTCTTCTCCAGCACCAGAAATTCAAAAGCATCAATTCTTCAGTGCTCGGTCTTCTTTTTGTTCCAACTCTCACATCCATGCATGACTACTGGAAAAACCGTAGCTTTGACTAGATGGACCTTTGTCAGTAAAGTGGTGTCTTTGGTTTTTAATATGCTGTCTAGGTTTGTCATAATTTCTATCCAGGGAGCAAGTGTCTTTTAATTTCATGGCTGCAGTCACTGTCTGCAGTGATTTTGAAGAAAAGAAAATCTGTCCCTGCTTCCACTTTTCTCTCTTCTATTTGCCATGAAGTGATGGGACTGGATGCCATGATCTTTTTTTTTTTAGATGTTGAGTTTTAAGCCAGCTTTTTCACTTTGCTTTTTCACCCTCATTGAGAGGTTCTTTAATTCCTTTTCAGTTTCTGCTGTTAGAGTGGTATCATCTGCATGTCTGAAGTTGTTGATATTTTTCCTGGCAGTCTTGAATCCAGCCTGTGATTCATCCAGCCTGGCATTTTACATGATGTACTCTACATATAAATTAAATAAGCAGATTGACAATATATAGCCTTGTCATACTCCTTTTACAATTTTGAAACAGTTACTTGTTCCATGTCTGGTTCTGTTACTTCTTGACCTGCATACAGATTTCTCAGGAGACAGGTAAATTGGTCTGGTATTCCCATTTTTTTAAGAATTTTCCACAGTTTGTTGTGATGCACACAGTCAAAGATTTTAGCGTAGTCAGTGAAGCAGAAGTAAATGTTTTTCCGAAACTCCTTTGTCTTCTCTGTGATCCAGTGAATGTTGGCAGTTTGATCTCTGGTTCCTCTGCCTCTTTGAGACCCAGCTTGTACATCATTATATTCTAACAGCTGAATCTTCTTGAGGGAAATTTTTTACCTGTTTCAAGAAGTCCTCAAATATTTCTTTCTGTATTACTTTCATTTTTATTCTATTTCAGAGAAGATGAAAACAATGTCATTTTGATGACTTTGCCACAAGGCTGAATGATTTTTTTTTTTTTTGACCATGGAACATTTGTTTCATTACTTAATTATTCACTGCTTCCTCCTGCCTGAGTAGTTAAGTTTTAATAAAAGCATTAGTTTTCATAGACCAGCTAGAGATGATCAGTTTTCTTCCTAGAGAAGCTATACCTCTCTTTCCATCTGAACAATTTCAGTAAGATTTGTACAGGGCTTTATAATTTTCTAGCACATTTACTTTCCCTAGACAATGAACATATGCATTTAAACTTTTCATACAAATAGAAAGAGATCAATAGGTATAGAATTTAGCTTTATCTACTTTATTTGTCTAGCCTATTATATGTCTTTTTGCCTTTTCATGCTGTTCATGGGGTTCTCAAGGCAAAAACACTGAAGTGGTTTGCCATTCCCTTCTCCAGTGGACCACATTTTGTCAGAACCCTCCACCATGACCCGTCTGTCTTGGGTGGTCCTACATGGCTTGGCTCATAGTTTTATTGAGTTCACAAGGCTGTGGTCCATGTGATCAGTTTGATTAGTTTTCTGTGATTGTGGTTTTCATTTGGTCTGCCCTCTGATGAATAAGAATAAGAGGCTTATGGAAGCTTCCTGGTGGGAGAGACTGACTGTGGGGGAAACTGGGTCTTGTTCTGATTGGGGCCATGCTCGGTAAATCTTTAATCCAATTTTTAATGTCACATGACCCTGATGCTGGGAAAGATTGAAGGCAGGAGGAGAAGGGGACGACAGAGGATGAGATGGTTGGATGGTATCACTGACTCAATGGACATGAGTTAGAGCACGCTCCGGGAGCTGGTGATGGACAGGGAAGCCTCTCGTGCAGCAGTCCATGAGCTCGCAAAGAGTCGGACACGACTGAGCAACTGAACTGAGCTGATTGGCACGTTCAGTACTCATAACAACCCAGTGATGCTGGTGTTACATCATGACTTGAGAGATACAAAAACTGAGATGCAGAAAGGTTTAGTACTTTGTTTGAGATCACATTAAGCTGAGGAACCAGAATTCAAACCCAGGCAGTCTCTGGCTTTAGAGCACAGGCACTTACCCACCATCCCAAAGCTTATTTTGTTAAGTTTCACAAGAGCTTCTTTCTAAAATTTTGATGTAGCTTATTTTGTTAAGTTTCATAAGAACTTCTTCTTAAAATTTTGATGTAATTTGATCGAACTGGTAAATCAACTTGGAGAGAATTGGCGTCTTTACACTCTGTCGTTAGTTACCTAATGGTCTATTTTCTGAATTCTACTCTCCTGGAACATTGTTTCTATTTGTTGGCTTTTTTTTTTGAGTGTTCAGTAGAGTTTACTAGTATTTATTGTAGGCCTGTATATGTAAGAAGTTTATCTTGGGCATTTATTTTATTGACGCTTATGAATGGGTTCCTCCCCACCTCCTTTTTGGCATAGAGTGATTGAAGGCAGGAAGAGAAGGGGACGACAGATGAGATGGTTGGATGGCATCACCGGTTCAATGGACATGAGTTTTAGCAAACTCCAGCAGATGGTGAAAGACAGGGAAGCCTGGTGTGCTGCAGTGCATGGGGTCACAAAGAGTCCGACACAACTGAGCGACTGAACAACAAATGAGATACAGCTGGCCTATAAGAAAGCTATTGAATTAATATTTTTTATGCCTAACAGTCTTGCTTAATAATGCAAGCAATACTGATTATCTGGTATCTTCACAGAGAATATATGTCCGAAAATATTTAAAAATTAAATGTCTAATAGGAGCATGATTGATTTATGTGTGTGTGTGGGGGGGTTGGTGGTGAATATATTCTATTTATACTTAGCTAAGAAAGTGTGAAATACCTAGATAACAGGCTTAGGAAAATCCTGTTGCTAGTTGGAATTCTTTCCAGAGACTCAGGGTCCCTGGGTTGGGATGGAGGCCCACTCACTTTCTTAACACCTGACTGGCCAGGGGGTCTTTGGAGGGGACCACACACCTGTCCGTAGTGGTGTGTGTTGGGGGTGGTGTACTCGATGAGCACTGCTGCAGAGGGGATCCGACCTTCTTCCTCTGGGGCAGATCTTGTCACCAGAGAACGGAAATAATCTTTGCCTTGTGGATATATATTACTGCATTTAGCATAAGAAAGGTAGGCTAATAGTGTCAAAATTGTGAAATGTGTGAAAATAGAGAAATATCAAAATAACAACAGCGAGCACTGTTTTGTATACTTAGTGTCCTAAGAGCTGTTATTTTTTTGGAAATCTTTTACTAGTTTTAATAGTTTTTCAGTTGACACTTGTAGATTGTGGCCGTTTATGCAATATTACTGTAAAGGTGTTGTGGAACAAAACCAGCAAGATTTTGATAGTAGTATTCTCATTTTTACATTTTAAACAATCTGTGATGGTAGCTCTGATGTGTTTGTTGGTCCAAGTGCTTAGTGATTTTTAATTTTGTTAATTTAGTACATGTTTGGTGTTTACCATGTGTTAGACAGTCTTAGGTACTTGATGTTTTTATATGTGTTCTTATGTAGGTGGTAGCTAGCAGTCTGGTATTCCTAGAATGTGAAACACATATAGCACATCTTACTCTTTGGAAAATTAGCAGAGTAAGCTGTCATGAATAACTATTTCTATTCCTGATGGGAAAATTTTTTACCTTTTTGTACTTAATCCATTAGATCTTTATTTCCAGTTACTTGAATGTGAATTAAAAGCTGATAAACATTTATCTGTACATGAGCACGATGGGTAGCTCTCATCTTGATATTAGGCAAATATTTTACTAGAGTAGATTTAATCAGCTGAGGAGATTGTTGAAACTGCTGCCAGTGTTATAAGGTAGGTTTTGAAGAATGCAAATTTTATTATATCTAGTTTATATTATGTTAATAGTTCTAAGATTAAAATTTTTTTGTTTACTTGCTCTTTCTGGGATTGAGATAGTATTTTTGTTTCCTGCTATATTTGTTTTCTAGTCAAGTTGGTCCTTATATGTCTTTTTCTTTTTTTTTTGACCATGCCTTGCAGAATGCAGAATCTTAGTTCCCTGACCAGGGATTGAATCTGCGCTTAGTGCAGTGGGATTGTGGAGTCTGAATCACTGAACCGCTACTTGTATTCTAGTAATTATGCTGCAGTGTTATTTGGTACATAAAATTTCAACCATGTTCTCTTGTCCTTGATAATTATAGCTTGCATTTATATAAATGACCTTTTTGGAATATAATGCACTGCCTTTTATCTTGGAAAAATATGAAGACTTTTCATTGTGTTCCTATTCTGTCCAAATCATCCATACACATCCGAAGTCACTGTGACCATCACTTTGAATCTCATTTTTCTTTTGAAGGCGGGCCTAACTTTAGCCATTAATTTTTGTTTTAGTCTGCTTGTCATTATGGTAGTTTATAGAAACTATTGTTTAGTTTTGACATATACTTTAGTCTTTCATTATTTATTTTATTTATTATTTTGGTGCCACTAATGTGTTAGATGCAAAAGGAGATATAGGCTGTTGTTTTTGTGGTTTTGTTTTTTTAAAACGTACTTTCCATGTTATTCTTACTTTGCCTTTTTTCTGACAATTTCCAAACATACGCAAAATTAGGGCAAATGATGTAAGTGTTCCTATGACCTTTTACCAATTTAGCGATGTTAAAATGATCACACTCTAGTTTCCTCTGTGCTTACCCCAGATTATATGAAATAAATCTCAGTTATCATATCATTTAATTAGTAAATATTTCTCTATGCATTGCTAAAGACTCCCTCAGGATGATTCCACCATATTCACACTCTCAAAAATATCAACAGTAGCTTTTTAATATGACTGACTCTCTAGTAAGTGTTGTCATTTTTGTTGCATAAATGGGAAATTCAGTGAGGAGGTCTCTAACATTTTAATTTACTCTGTCTTCTGGTTATTTCATTAAATCCTGAACCCTTGGAAGTACTATATAATGTCAAGAATGTGTGCTGGTTAGTTACCCAATGAAAGAGATCAGCAGTGCTCTTAAAATGTCCCTTTAGAGATGAAGTCCTGATCAGGCTGGAAGGCATTACAGGGCTCTCTGGGTTTTAGGAACTTTGTGTTTATTCATCTTGGACATTCATTTATTCAGCAAATATTTAGCTGTCTGCTACAAGCCAGACATTCTTCTAGGTGCTTGGGTTACATCAGTGAATAAAAGAAAGATCCTTACCTTTGAAGATGCTATAAATACATTCTAGTGTAGCAGTAAATATAATACTAAAGTGAAATTGATTGTATGTAAGAAAATAAGTATTCTGGGAAAAGAGTAAGTAGAGTAGGATAAAGGGGTATTGGAAGTTAGTGATGGGGAAATAGGTGGAGGACTGTTATTAAAGTTATGAATAGGGCTTCCGTGGTAGCTCAGCTGGTAAAGAATCCACCTGCAGTGCTTGCTTCGGCAGCACATATACTAAAATTGGAACGATACATAGAAGATTAGCATGGCCCCTGCGCAAGGGTCCATTAGAAAGGCCATTAGCATGGCCTCACGCAAATTTGTGAAGCATTCCATATTTTTAGAGATTAAAAACTTATTTATAAAACAGCAACAAGTTTATATTGTATCAGATAAAGAATTATAGCCATTATTGTATAATAACATTTGGTGGAGTATAATCTGTAAAATACTGAATCACTGTGCTCTACACCTGAAACTAGTGTAATATTGTAAATCTACTGCAATTAAAAATAAAAAAATTTAAAAATCAAAAAGTAAAAAAATAAACAGGTGAATTTTCCACAGAGAATTGTTAAGATTGTATTTTCTGGATGGTACAAACCACCAGACATTTACTAAAGGGAGTTTCTATGAAAAAAAAAAAAAAGAATCCACCTGCAATGCAGGAGACCCCGGTTCAACTCCTGGGTTGGTAAGATCCCCTGGAGGAGGGCATGGCAACCCACTCCAGTCTTCTTGCCTGGAGAATCCCCATGGACAAAGGAGCCTGATGGGCTGCAGTCCGTGGGGTCACAGAGTCAGACAGGACTGAGCGACAAAGCACAGCGCAGCACGTGAACAGGGGACTAAAAGTGTTAGTCAGGCAGACATCTGGGGGAAGAGTGTTCTGTTTTGAAACAATCAGAGTATGTGTGTCAGGAGTTTGAGAGAAAGTCAGCTCAGTCGCTCAGTCAGGAGAAAGTAAGCAGCTCATTTAGGTGGAGTTGAGGCAACCAGGCAGAGAATTGTAGGGAGTAAGTCACAAAGGTAAAGTAAGATGAGGTGAGGAAAGTAATGAGGAGGCGTAAGTTTGTATACAGGCATGTAATGGCATTGAAACTTATTTGGCTTGTATATGAGTGAAATGGAGGAGTGATTGGAGGGTTCAGAGGACAGGTAAAAACTACATTAAAGGTATCATTCTGGTTGCTTTTGAAAATAGACCATAGAGGAGCAAGTAAAGAAACAGGGAAATTAGTTAGGAGGCTTTTAGAATAATCTAGGTAATAGATGATGGTACAACTGGATAGTGGCAGGGGAAGTAATGAGAAATGGATGATTTCTGGATGTGATTTAAAGGGAGAACCAAGGGAATTTGCTGACAGTATAGCTGTAAAGTCAGAGGGAGGGAGTGAGGGAGAAAGAGGTTGATTGGTCAAGGAGAGAAAAAGAAAGGAGTAACATGACTCTAATATTGGCTGGAGTAACTAGAAGGATGGAGTTGCCATCAGTCAAGATGAGAAAGTCTATAGGAGAGTAGTGTGGGATGACTTGGTAAGGTTGGTGGGGGAAAGTTCGGAAGTATGATTTTTGAATGTGTTGAGTTTGGAATGTCTCTTAGATATTTGGTATGCCTGTCAAAATACATGTTCAGCATTAGCAACAACAGCAAAAAGTTCTTAAAAAATTAACTGGATTCTGTGTGAATGGCATTGAAGACCATGAGGCTGTAACACTCCATTCTTTACCCACAGTATGGCAGCAAGTCTGTTGTGGCTTGTAACCCAGGATTCAAAGGCATGACAAATACCAAGATGGACATGTGGGTTTAGGGCGGTGAGAAGCCATCAAATATTGGGTTTCTGGTGGTTTGTATTTTGTCGCATTTTTCCTGTTTAAAATATCAGAAAACATTTGAAAAATATCCTTCATGTAGGATATTCAGTAGAAATGGTTATGAAGCCATTGAATAATTTACTCTTCTAATGATATAAAGTATCATTGGGTTTTGTTTGCCTTGTGAGAGTGAAAACTTGTAAAGTAGAAACTAGTACTAGAACAATTTTTATTTTGACTTCTTTTTCCATTGAACAGTGAAAACTGTTTTTAGTTAATAGTTTCAACTCAGTAAGACCCTCTTCCCCTTTGCTTTTGTAGATACATGACATTATATAATTTCATAGAAACTGTTTTCTTATGAAATTTAATATTTAGAAAATATTAACTTCTTCAGATTATTCTTGGTTTTTTGTTTTTGTGCAATAGAATTTGGATGTCCTTTTTTTAGTATTTCAAAACTTTTTTTTCACATTTCTTAACTTTCCCCATAAGCATCCTGCTGAGTCATTTTACTGAAAAAATTAGGAAGTAGTATTATATATTATTCCTTTGTTAGAAAGTCTAAAATCAAGGAAAAATGGCTTTTCTTGAAACCTAGTTAATCTGAGGGATTTTCATGAATTTTAGCTCTTTTATGTGGATCAGTAATTCTGTAGAACTAGGCAGGCACAAATACATACACACATACAAACATACATTCACACTATATGCCAAGAAGCTTTTGTGCACTGTATATTTAAATTTCTTCTCATGAGCAGGAAGGTGTTAAGTCAGTCATCTTAGAAATACTAACGTTCTAGTATACCCCGGAGGACCTGTGCTTCCCAGACAGAAGTCAGGTCTTTGCTTATAGGCTCTAATAGGGACAAAAAAAAATCTTTTGACTTAATTTCCTGATTTGTGTTGATGCTTGGGCAATGTCTTCTTGGACAATTACTGAGTCTTCCCTGACTGCTGAGCTTGTACGGATCAAATAGTTGAAGAGAGCAACAGGGAAACCCTTATTCTTCTTAGCTTCAGAAACCATGTCTGGTTGTCCAGTTCATGAAGCTTTGGTTGCTGCTTTGAATCTCTCCATGCTAGAAGTAATAAATTGGTAATGACCACATCTTGTGTTAACTTAGTGCCAGTTATATAGGAAATACACAGTAAATTTTAGTTCACTACTTTCCTCTCTCAATTCTGCTTATTGTTACCAAATTCTGCTTAGTTATGCCAAACTGGGGGATTTGGCATACTTTCTAGGGTATATTATGTGAAGGCAGAAGAGATAATTAGATGAAAATGTTTGCAATAGTCAAACAGAGCAGGGCCCTATGTGCCTTGTCCCCCCATGTTCTCTGCTTGCCTTTTGTCCTTAGCCAGAGAATGAGTTTAGCCAAAGAGTAAGTTTAAGCAAAGAAGTGAGAACATGCAGAAACAAAGGAAAGCAAACAAAGGAGACCAAATAATAATAATCACTAAGCATAGTTAAGGACCTTTAGTTTCTTCTCTAGTTCCTTTAGTTCTCTTCTCTTTAGTCTCCTTAGGGCTATAGATAATAGCCTGAGCCATATCCTAGGAGCTGTCTTGTAGATACTGAAACCCCCACCAGGTGGAAGAAGTTAACTACGTGATGACCAGACTGCAGCCATGACATAAACTGTCGCAATTTCGAGAACTGGCTTCAAGAAATGGAAACAAACCAACACTGGAACTGAAGATTATCCGTACTTAAAACAATCAAGATGATGCTGGTCAGTCCACTGAAGACCAATTTCAAGACGCGTGTCAGAACTGACTGTGCTGTTTCTGGATGTAGCCCCCTCCCTCAGCCTATAAAAGCTCTAACCTACTGATTGTCAGTGAAGGGGGGAGTCAGTCTTTGGACAGAGTCCCCCGCCCCCTTCTCATTTGCTGCCATCCAAGATAAAGCAGACTTTTCTTTCCTCCAGCCTCACCTCTTCATTGACTTTTGTGTGACGAACAGCTGGACCCAACTTTGGGTTACAGTAGTGAAATAGTTTCCAACTCTTGGAAAGATAGTTTGCTAGTAAATAGATTTCTTAACAGAGGATTTCTAAATTCTACTTCTGACTCTGTAACTTTTTAGAGAAGTTACTTAATTTCTCTGTGCCTCAACCTTTTCATCTGTATTCTGTTTCTTCTTCATCTACAGATATATTTGGAAAATAAATGATGTGTACATTTTTTAGAGCGAGGTCAGTTAGTCAAACCTCTTATTTTTCAGATAAACCATCATGTTCACAGAAATGAGATAGATGCCTTTCCCATGAACACAGTGGGCCAGAAGGAACTCAAGGTTGTTGACTGTTTTGTACTTTTGTGCAGCAGCATAGAACATACGAAGTATTAGATGGTTTTATTAGACCAGCGGAGGAAGAGGACTATAGTTAGGTGGACTCCCTAGTGTAGTCTGTCATGTGATGAATTTTTTCCTCTTGACCATATGCCTGTACCTTCTGGGCATAAAGCTGGCTATTGGTCTTAAGCCAAGTTTCTGGAATACTGACCGAATTGCTTAGCTGACAGTCCTTGTTTTTCCAGGCAAAAAGTGACTGTATAGTGCATATAACTTCATCAACTTTATTCTTGAATAGATTGCATATATAGTTGTGGTGGAAAAACCAAGAGGAAAATCTAGAGTTAAAGTCAGTCTTCATTAGAATTTTTTATTGTATTTGTTTTCAGGATATTTTTCATTTGTATTATTGCCTAGGAGATATTGCTGAGTAGGCTTTTCTAAACTGCAGTATAATGCATGGGTCAAAGCTTTATGCAGCTGAGTATACTTAAGATTGAATGTTAGTATTAGAAGGATAGATTATTGATGTGCATTTTAATTCAGTGGAATATAAATGAAAATTATAGAGACCACTAGATTTTTTTAGGCAATAGTTTAAGAAGTATACCAATCTCATCTTGGAAATTAACTTATTAGTTGCAAATGATAGCTTTAGCTGATTTTTATTTGAAGATAGTATAATGCTGAAGGAATTTAAATATAGTAAGTTTATGAATTAGCTATTACTCTGGTAATGCTGTGTAACAATGCTGGAGTGTTTGGCTTATGACATTTAGCTTTTAATGCATGTTCTGTAAGTCTGTGAGGGAGACTCTTCAGGCTGTAGATTGGATTCAGGTCTTTTCACGTTGCGTTTTGGGTTCACTAGTTTCCTGGTACATATTCTCCTTATGATAAATGACAGAAATTCAGGAAACCAAGTCAAAAAACTCAAGTACCTGAAAGTCTCTGTTCAGGTTTTGTTTATTGATATTCATTGACCAAAGCAAATTACATGGCTAAGCCCAAACTTACTTGGGCAGGGAAGTATTTTCCTTCACTTACTCCAATTGAGGATGTTGAAAAATCAACACGGCAAGGGGCATAAATGCACAATTCTGTAATAGGGAGGAAGTAAAAAGTTGGTAACAGTAATCTGATCTACTTCAATCACTCCACACATCTCACCTCCCTAATATAAATTCTTAGGTTAAAATTTTTTTCCTCTATTGCAGTCTGTTTTTATGACATAGGAATATTAAATATATAGCAGTAATCGTAATGTGCCAACCATTTAAAATTCCTCTTTGTCCTATTTTGATGGCTTCCTATTTTGGTTACAGAACATTCTTCTATTGCCTTTTAAATCATGCTTTGACTATAAGTACTTGTATTATCTTTCTTTCCTGCAATTATTTCAAATAGGTGTTTTATCTACTTTTTTCCTTTCTTTCATTTCTCTCACTGTACCATTTATCTGGGAATTATTGTCAGCTTTTCAGATTCTCTTCTTCACCTATATTTCTTTTCCCACAAATATTACTATATGAAACCATATGGCCATCTTCAGCCTATTAAAATATATCTTGTACATCTTATTGCTAGCATATAATTATGTTAGTACTTTATTAGACACCATGTGACAGAATCACAATTTAAGCATGCTTATTCAAAAAGAATTTATACGAAGTGTTAAGTCTCTCAGTTGTGTCTGATTCTCTGCGACCTCATGCACTGTAGCCCACTAGGTTCCTCTGTCCATGGGATTTTCCAGGCAAGATTACTGGAGTGGGTGCCATTTCCTTCTCCATTTATAGGAAGGGATATGGGTTAACTGGTCTAGTTTGGATTCAGTGTTCACCTTTATATCTGTTTGGCCACAGGGTTGAGGTTTCTATAAAATCCATGTGATTTGAGTAGAGGGAAAGCTTGTTTTCAGAAAAAAAGATTTGGAGAGTATTGCTGGACAAATAGAAATAGGTATCCTCTACAGTAATGTGAATTAATAAGGTCCTTCTGTCCTTGAATCAGAGGCAGGGACACACATACATACACTATTGGTGTGGCCCTTGCCTGGATAACTAGAATAGCAGATGGACTGGTTAGTAAACAGAGGTCATGGTGGTTTTTTCTAGGACTAACTTAATTCTTCAAAGCACAGAGGAATTATGGTTGGTAAATGATGTTTTAAATTATTCATGTCTGTTTTCTTTCTGTAAGTTAAGAATATTTCCTGTTTCCACTGTTATAATGGATCTACTATAGTCATTCTGATTTTCATGTCTGGTTATCTCCCAGCTTACCAGTTTTGACTCACACTCATATTTTCAGTTTCCTATTTTAGTTCAAGCATCACTTGAAAATGAATAGGTACAAGCCCTCAATCTTAAAGCAAGAAGAAGTAGGCTAACAACCACATTTGGCACAGAAAGAAATTGGGCCATGTGTACCACACCACGATTTTGTAGTTCTGAATGTGTTTGGTTATTTTGGGAAGAAGATAGCTTCCAGTTAGGCTTTGCTGAATGATGTACTGTTTCTTGTACATGTGAAAATTGTAGTTTTAGGTCTCCAAGTGAGGTGTTAATATAGATATATTGCTCATTTGACAAAATTATATGGTCTGTGGGGTCACACAGAGTTGGACACAACTGATGTGACTTAGCAGCAGCAGCAGCAGCATATGGTATTAAAGTAAGAAAAGCTATTTCACTTGATAGAATTTCTGGAATTACTCTGTGCTCTGATGCTCAGTTGTGTCCAAGTCTTTGTGACCACGTTGACTGGAGCCCACCAGAGTCCTCCGTCCGTGGGACTCTCCAGGCAAGAAGACTGGCATGGGTTCCTCTTCCAGGGGATCTTCCCAGCCCAGGGATCGAACTTGTGTCTCTTCTATCTCCCACATTGGCAGGCAGATTCTTTACCACTAGTGCCACCTGGGAAGCTCAGAATTACCATAGGTTTGGGGGAAATGCGTGTTTAAGTGGTTTAAGTCAGTCAGTTTATAGAACATATTTGGGCTTAGAGCAGAGGAAAAGAAGATGGATAGAAGAAACATTAAACTTTCTGTAGCACTGCTTGGTTTTCTTGTTCTCATATACCATTAAAATGCCCTAAAAATGAAAATAAAAATGTTTATGCCTAGACTATAGTTCCAGTGTTGGTGTTTTTTTTTTTTTTTTTTCTTCTTCTGTGCCTGAAGAGATATAGAAATCCTTTGTCAGGTTTTGCATTATAATTTTGGGGTTATAATAGGCCAGACTTTCAACAAAATACATTTTAAAGGCAGCTTTGCTTTTGTGCATTGCTCTGTTTTACATGCTGAGTTGAAATGGATGTATTAGTCTTGAGTTCATAGAACAGTGAAGGTCCATGTTATTTAAAAGACTGAAAAATTTCCAGCTGCTATTTCTTTTGATTTGATGTGATAGCAAATAACCATATATAAAGAAAAAGTAACATTTTGCTTCGTGTTTATTCTGCTGCATAATAGTAGACTTAGTAGGTTATATTTTGAATTGACTTGTTGAAATGGAATTCTGCACTTTATGTAGAATGAGAATCTTAAGATTTAAAGTGACGTTAGAATCCATTCATTACAACTTCCTATCTGATGCATGAGTCCAGCCTGCTATATCCAAAATAATTGACTTGTTTGTTAAACAGATATTTTGAGTCCATAGTATGTATAGGTACTGTGCTGGGGATGTGTTGGTGAATAAAATAAAAATAGATACGGTCCCCTGTCCTGGTCCCCTGTCCTTGTGTCGACAGGTGAGTGCTAAATATGTTTATTCAGTGTTAACAAGTTATTTTTTGAATCTAAGTATTTAAATAGGAAAGAATCAACATCTTAGCAATACTGAGTTTTCTGATCTATGAACATTGAGTATCTTTTCATCTTTTAGATTGTCCTTAATTTCTTTCATTAGTGTTTTGTAGGTTTCTACTTATGAACAGATCCTACAGGTATTTTTATAGGTTTTTTACATAATTATTTCATTTGTTTGGTGTTACTGTAAATGGTATTGCTTTTTAAAAAATGAAAAATTCAAATTCTTTATTGTTTGTATGTAGGGAAGAGATTGACTTTTGTATATTGCTCTTGTATCCTGTGACTTTTCTGTACTCATTCAATTTGGATAGATTTTTGGGATTTTCTGCATAGATAATTCTGTAATCTGTGAATAAAGACAGTTTTATTTCTTCCTTTTTAATCTTCATAGCTTTTATTTCTTATGATGTTATGTAATTTGTGAATAAAGACAGTTTTATTTCTTAATGTTAATCAGAGGTGAGAGAGAGGGGATATCATTACATGGTTCCCAGTCTTAAAGGAAAGTGTCCAGTCTCTTCTGTCTCTCACAGTTAAGTATGGTGTTAGCTGTAGGGGTGGTGTTTTCTTTTTTTTTTGCAGATACTCTTTATCAAGTTGAGGCAGTTCCATCAATCGCAGGTTCACTGAGAGTTTTTATAATGAATGGATGTTGCATCAATTGACATGATAGTGATTTTACTTTTGCTTATTGATGTTTGAATACATTGATAATTTTTGAGCCAGTCTTGCATACCTAAGGTATAATTCTTTTTAAACATTGTTGAGTATGATTTTATAATATTTTACCTATAGTTTTCTTGTCTTGTACTCTGGTGTTAGTTTTTAATATTAGGTCAATTCTGGCCTCACAGAATAAGTAAGAAGGTATTTCCTCTCCTATTTTCTGTAAGAGATTATGGAGAATTGATATTGTTTCTTCCTTAAATCTTTGGAATTGCCAGTGAAGCCATCTATGTCCAGTGCTTTCTCTTTTGGAAGCTTATTAATTATTTTTGGTTAAATTTATTTAAAGATATAGAGCTGTTCAGGTTTTCTATTTTTCCTGGTGTGAAGTTTGGTACTTTTATATCTTTCAAGGAACTGGTCCATTTCATCTAAGTTACCAAATTTGTGGGCATAGAATTGTTTGTAATATTTGTTTATTATCCTGTTGATATCCAGGGGATTGGTAGTGATGACCTTCTTTCATTTTTGATATTGCTAGTTTGTGTATTCTCTTTTTCTTGTTTAGCCTGGCTAGACCTTTTATCAATTTTATCTATATTATTTATCTTTTTAAAGAACCATTTTTTTATTTTTAAATGTTTCTGTATTGCTTTTCTATTTCAATTTCATTGATTTCTGTTTATTATTTTTTATATGCTCTCCCTCTTTTTTTTTTTTTTTAGTTTACTAAGGTTTCTAAGGAAGTGTAAGTTTTTAGATGTTTTTTTAGATTTTAGATGTTCTGTCTTTCATAGATGTATGCATTCAGTGCAACAAATTTCTAAGTACTGCTTTCACTATATCCCACAACTTTTAATGTGTTATATTTTCGTTTTTCTTTAATTAAAAGTATTTAAAATCTTTCCTTGTTTCGTCTTTGACTCATGGTTACTTAGGCGTATGTTATTTAATTTCCAAATATTTGGGAATTTCCGGGCTATCTGTTCTTGATTTCTAGTTTAATTCTATTATGAGTTTGATAATATTTGTATAGTTTTAATTTTTAAAAATTTACCAAGGAGTGTTTTATGGTCCAGAATATGGTCTCCCTTGGTGAATGTTCTCTGTAATGTAAGAAATGTACATTCTTCTCTTGTTAGATTAGTATTTTATAAACATCAATTGGATCAGGCTGACTAATAGTGCTATTTAGGTCGTGTATGTCTTGATTAATTTTCTGTCTGCTTGATCTGTCAGTTTCAGATAGAGGTGTTGAAATTTCCAACTATAATAGTGGATTTTTCTGTTTCTCCTTTCAAGTTCTGCCAGTTTTTACCTCAAGTTGATGCATACTCAATTCAGATTGTTATATTTTCTCAGAGAATTGACCCTCTTATTATTTTATAACACCCCTCGTTATTTCTGATAATCCTAGTTCTGAAGTCGGCTTTGTCTAAAATCAATGTAGTTATTTCAGCATTTTCTTCTTTTTTGAACATTAGAAATTTCTTTATTATTACTTATTATTAAGTACCAACTAAATATGAAAAAACTTGAAGCCACCCTTTCGCAACCCACTGTCCGCTCCCACACTCAAATCCCATACTTAGCTTCCGGAAGCTTGTCACAATTAACATTTAAGTGTTCCTCCCAGTTTATGGCCCCAGCAGCTCTTAGTTGCTGTCTTTCTCTTGCCCCAGATTTGAAATGGCAGTTTGTCCTGTGACCTCAGTTCTCTGATGGATCCAAGAAAACTATTGCTTTTCGGTTTGTCCAACCTTTTCTTCTTATAGGGAAGAAAGTGATAATGTTCACGCTCTTTAGCTGGTAACAGAAGTTTAATTATTTGTCTTTTTATTATTAACTTGTAAGAGTTCCTCATTTAATCTGGATAATCAACTATTGTAAATATATTCTCATCCTGTGGATTTTACTTTTTCATGGTGTTATTTTCAGTGCATTTTAAATTTCAATGTATCTAACTGTTTTTCTTTTAACTGTTGAACTCTTTTTGCTTTAGCCACTTGTGCTTTTACTGTCGTATCAGAAACCATCTTTAATCCAAGGACATGACGATTTACTCCTTTGTTTTATGCTAAGAGTTTTATAGTTTTAGTTCTTATATTTAGGTCTATAATCCATTTTGAATTGAGTTTTGTGTATGGTATGAGGTTGGCGTCCACATCATTCTTTTGCATGTTGATATCTAATTTTCCCAACACTTTTTATTGAAAAGACTATACTTTCCCTCTTTAAATCTTATTGCTTGCTGGTGGAAATATTTTAACTATTGACTTTTCATTCTTTGCACTTTAAAATATTGACTTTCATTGTGTTTGTGTGTAAATTTGATAAGCATGTTGTCTCTATATTGAGGTTCAAAGCCGTCTTCAGTCCTGTAAGGTATTAGTTGTTGTTCAGTCACCAAGTTGTGTCTGACTCTTTGCAACCTTGTGGACTGTAGCATGCCAGGCTTCCCTGTCCTGCACCCTCTCTTGGAGTTTGCCCAAGTTCATGTCCATTGAACCAGTGACGCCATCCAACCATCTCATCCTCTGTCATCCTCTTCTTCTGCCTTCAGTCTTTTCCAGAATCAGGGTCTTTTCCAATAAATTGGCTGTTTGCATCAGGTGGCCAAAGTATTGGAGCTTCAGCTTCAGCATCAGTCCTTCCAGTGTATCTTCAGCATTGAGTTCCCTTAAGATTGACTGGTTTGATCTCCTTGCACTCCAAGGGACTCTCAAGAGTCACCACAGTTTGAAAGTATCAGTTCTTTGGCATTCTGCCTTCTTTATGGTCCAGCTCTCACATATGTACATGACTACTGGAAAGACCATAGCCTTGACTCTACAGGCCTTTTTCGGCAAAGTGATGTCTTTTAACACCCTGTCTAGGTTTGTCATAGCTTTCCTGCCATGAAGCAGTCATCTTCTAATTTCATGCCTGCAGTCGCCATCTGCCATTTTAGAGTCTTCAGAAGAGGAAATCTGTCACTGCTTCCACTTTTTCCCTTTCTGTTTGCCATGAAGTGATGGGACTGGATGCCATGATCTTAGTTGTTTTAATAATGAGCTTTAAGCCATTTTTTAATTTTCCTCCTTCACCCTGCTTTAGTAGTGAAGGTACTAGTAATACCTTCACTATTAAGATAGTAGTAGTACTCAGCAAACTTCTAAGAGTATCTTTAAGGCTCTTCAAGGCAGGGTTGTTATGATTGTATTAAAAGCTGTCTTAATTTTGAGTAGAATGAGAGGTGCAGGGTGTCTTTGGAAGAGGTCACAAAATTACATATGGTAAACTATTAGTTTCCTTGTTAGCATGGCAGAATATCTGACATTCTCTTGGGATAAAGAAAACCTCTATTAAAAATGGACATCTCATTTGAATAAGCTACCACAATGCACATTAGTATTGAGTTACATGCTAATTCAGAATTAACTGTTAGTTTAACTGTCAACCACTAGACCATTCAGGTATGACCTAAATCAAATCCCTTATGGTTGTACAGTGGAAGTGAGAAATAGATTTAAGGGACTAGATCTGATAGAGTGCCTGATGAACTATGGACGGAGGTTCCTGACATTGTACAGGATACAGGGATCAAGACCATCCCCAAGAAAAAGAAATGCAAAAAGGCAAAATGGTTGTCTGAGGAGGCCTTACAAGTATCTGTGAAAAGAAGAGAAGCGAAAAGCAAAGGAGAAAAGGAAAGGTAATACCCATTTGAATGCAGAGTTCCAAAGAATAGCAAGGAGATATAAATGGAGCATTTCTCAGTGATCAATGCAAAGAAATAGAGGAAAACAAAAGAATGGGAAAGACTAGAGATCTTGTCAAGAAAATTAGATATAGCAAGGGAATATTTCATGCAAAGATGGGCACAATAAAGAACAGAATTGGTATGGACCTAACAGAAGCAGAAGATATTAGGAAGAGGTGGTACGAATACACAGAAGAACTGTGCAAAAAAGATCTTCACGACCCAGATAATCACGATGGTGTGATCACTCACCTAGAGCCAGACATCCTGGAATGGGAAGTCAGGTGGGCCTTAGGAAGCATCACTATGAACAAAGCTAGTGGAGGTGATGGAATTCCAGTTGAGCTATTTCAAATCCTGAAAGATGATGCTGTGAAAGTGCTGCACTCAATATGCCAGCAAATTTGGAAAACTCAACAGTGGCCACAGGACTGGAAAAGGTCAGTTTTCATTCCGATCCCAAAGAAAGGCAATGCCAAAGAATGCTCAAACTGCCACACAATTGCATTCATCTCACACGCTAGCAAAGTAATGCTCAAAATTCTCCAAGTGAGGCTGCAGCAATACGTGAACCAAGAACTTCCAGATGTTCAAGCTGGTTTTAGATAAGGCAGAGGAACCAGAGATCAAATTGCCAACATCTGCTGGATCATCAAAAAAGCAAGAGTTCCAGAAAAACATCTATTTCTGCTTTATTGATTATGCCAAAGCCTTTGACTTTGTGGATCACAATAAACTGTGGAAAATTATTAAAGAGATGGGAATACCAGACCACCTGACCTGCCTCTTGATAAACCTGTATGGAGGTCAGGAAACAACAGTTAGAACTGGACATGGAACAACAGACTGGTTCCAAATAGGAAAAGGAGTACATCAAGGCTGTATATTGTTACCCTGCTTATTTAACTTCTATGTAGAGTACATCATGAGAAACGCTGGGCTGGAGGAAGCACAAACTGGAATCAAGACTGCAGGGAGAAATATCAATAACCTCATATATGCAGATGACACCACCCTTATGGAAAAAGCAAAGAGGAACTAAAGAGCCTCTTGATGAAAGTGAAAGAGGAGAGTGAAAAAGTTGGCTTAAAGCTCAACATTCAGAAAACTAAGATCATGGCATCCGGTCCCATCACTTCATGGCAAATAGGTGGGCAAATAGTGGAAACAGTGGCTGATTTTATTTTTCTGGGGTCCAAAATCACTGCAGATGATGATTGCAGCTGTGAAATTAAAAGATGCTTACTCCTTGGAAGGAAAGTTATGACCAACCTAGACAGCATATTCAAAAGCAGGGACATTACTTTGTCCACCAAGGTCCGTCTGTCAAGGCTATGGTTTTTCCAGTAGTCATGTATGGATGTGAGAGTTGGCATATAAAGAAAGCTGAGTGCAGAAGATTGATGCTTTTGAACTGTGGTGTTGGAGAAGACTCCTGAGAGTCCCTTGGACTGCAAGGAGATCCAACCAGTCCATCTTAAAGGAGATCAGTCCTGGGTGTTCATTGGAAGGACTGATGTTGAAGCTGAAACTCCAGTACTTTGGCCACCTGATGCAAAGAGCTGACTCATTTGAAAAGACCCTGATGCTGGGAAAGATTGAGGGTGGGAGGAGAAGTGGATGACAGAGGATGAGGTGGATGGATGGCACCACCAACTCAATGGACATGAGTTTGGGTGGACTCCGGGAGTTGGTGATAGACAGGAGGCCTGGCGTGCTGTGGTTCATGGGGTTGCAAAGAGTTGGACACGACTGAGCGACTGAACTGAACTGAATTGAGTGTCAGGGGTGACCTCAGGCTCTCTGCCTTTCTATCTATATTTCATTTCATATGAAATATAGTTGACCTTTGAACAACATGGGTTTGAACTGTCTGAGTCTGCACATACATAGATTTTTTTCAATAAATACTACAATACTACACAATCTGATTGGTTGAAGCAGATGACAAATCGAGGATATGTAATGTCAATTATGATACTTGAGCATCTGTGGATTCTGGTGTCTGTGGTGGGTCCAAGAATCAATTCTCCATGGATACCGAGGGACAAATGTCTTCTTACCTGTACTCATTATTTTGAAGCTATCATGGCCTCCTTTCTGTTTTTCAGTAAGCCTTCTCTTAAGTGACAACCCACTCCAGTACTGAAAAATCCCATGGATGGAGGAGCCTGGTAGGCTATAGTCCATGGGATCAGATATGAGTGAGCAACTTCTCTCTCTCTCAGTTCAGTTCAGTCGTTTAGTTGTCTCTGACTCTTTGTGACCCCATACACTGCAGCATGCCCAGGCTTCCCTGTCCATCACCAACTCCCAGAGCTTGCTCAAACTCATGTCCGTTGAGTCCGTGATGCCATCCAGCCATCCCATCCTATGTCATCCCCTTCTCCTCCTGCTTTCAATCTTTCCCAGCATCAGGGTCTTTCCCAGTGAGTCTGTTCTTCACATCAGGTGGCCAAAGTAGTGGAGCTTCAGCTTTAGCATCATTCCTTCCAATGAATATTCAGGGTTGATTTCCTTTAGGATTGTCCAGTTTGATCTCCTTGAAGTCCAAGGACTCTCAAAAGTCTTCTCCAGCACCACAGTTCAAAGGCATCAATTTTTCACTGATCAGCCTTCTTTATGGTCCAACTCTTACATCATACGTGACTACTAGAAAAACCATAGCTTTGACTAGATGGACCTTTGTTGGCAAAGTAATGCCTCTGCTTTTTAATATGCTGTCTAGGTTTGTCATAGCTTTTCTCCCAAGGAGCAAGTGTCTTTTATAAACATTTCATGGCTACAGTCACCATCTGCAGTGATTTTCGAGCCCAAGAAAATCAAGTCTCTCACTCTTTCCATTGTTTCCCCATCTATTTGCCATGAAGTGATGGGACCAGATGCCATGATCTTAGTTTTCTGAATGTTGAGTTTTAAGCCAGCTTTTTCACTGTCCTCTTTCACCTTAATCAAGAGGCTCTTTACTTCCTCTTTGCTTTTTCCATAAGGGTGGTGTCATCTGCATATCTGAGGTTATTGATATTTCTCCCTGCAGTCTTGATTCCAGCTTGTGTTTCATCCAGCCCAGCGTTTCTCATGATGTACTCTGCATATAAGTTAAATAAGCAGGTTGACAATATACAGCCTTGACGTACTCCTTTCGCAGTTTGGAACCAGTCTATTGTTCCATGTCCAATTCTAACTGTTGCTTTTTGACCTGCATACAGATTTCTCAAGAGTCAGGTCAGGTGATCTGATATTCCCATCTCTTGAAGAATTTCCCACAGTTTGTTGTAATCCACACACTACAATCCACTACACTTTGGTGTAGTCAGTAAAGCAGAAGTAGATGTTTTTCTGGAACTTTCTTGCTTTTTCTATGATCTAACAGATGTTGGCAATTTGATCTCTGGTTCCTATGCCTTTTCTAAATCCAGTTTGAACATCTGGAAGTTCTTGGTCCATGTACTGTTGAAGCCTAGCTTGGAGAATTTGCGGCATTACTTTGCTACTACTCCTGTGAGATGAGTCCAGTTGAGTCTGGGGGACACAGACTCCCAGAGGGCACAGACAAAACCTTGTGCTCACCAGGACCCAGGAGAAAGGAGCAGTGACCCCACTGGAAACTGAACCAGCCTTCTCTTACATCTTGGTTTTTGATTGGATTGGCCAAGAAGATTGTTCGAAATATCATGTGGAAAAATCCGAACAAACTTCTTGTCCAACCCAGTATTTGCTGTTTCTTCTACATGAAGTTCTTTCTCTCTAGTTCCTTCCGTGATTTGCTCATCATTATTAAATCCAAATGTCGATTGGATCCATATTGCCTCCTACCTTCTCAGCATCTTTTCCAGTGCTTATTCCAATATATGATCCTAATTTACTTTCTTCTGTATTATTTAACACATCAGTAAGAATGTTAGGTCTAAGAAAATTGGCCCTACATTCATCTCACTATCTATTTAGTCTCTAGTTCCCATTACAATTTCTGTCATGTAGTAGGGACTCATTAAATATTTGTTGAGTCTATGAATGGCAGGTGTCCCTGTAGGAGTTAGCCATATGAAGGCAGGTGATAAGTGCTAAGACCTAAAGTGGAAAAGAACTTTATATGACTAAAGAGCTGTAATGAAATAGTGACAGATGCAAGGGTGTGTCAGGTGTTTAAGTCATGGCCGGGAGTTTGGATTTTATTTGAATTTTAGTGAAAAGATTTTAGTCTGGAGCTTTAATGTAATCCAACTTAGCTTTCCAAAAGATTTCTTTGGCTGCTCAGTTAGTAGATTAGGGAGGAGAAGACTGGAAGGAGGAGATGGGTTAGGAGACTGTTATAATAGGTGAGATCATGGCTTGGATTAGGTTTGTAAAACTGATGTGGAGAAATAGATGTGGGGTTTATTTTGAAAGTGAGATTGACATGACTTGGTAATGAGAGGAATAAAGAAGCAGAGATGGAAAAAAAAAAAAAAAGAAGCAGAGATGAATCAAGGATCATAACCAGATGTTTTGTTTGTGCAACTTAGTAGAAGGTGGTGTTCTTCAGAAATGGGAAATCTGAATAAGAAACAATTTTGGAGGAGACATTAGGAATTCCACTTGGGTCACACTTTAAGATACTGATAGAATTCCACATGAAAATATCAAAGAGTCGGATTCAAAATCAGGAATTTAGAGGAGACATTTGGGTTGGGATAGAAATTTGGGAGACTTTCAAAATATATAGATGCTATTTAAATCTTTGGCAATAAGAGTGAGTGGCAAAGAATCAGAGAAAAAAGCTCAGAATTGGGGGAATTTCCAACATTTAAATGTCAAGTAGAAGAGTAGCAACTGAAAAGGTTTTGGAGAAGGATTGGCCATAGAAAGAACACCTGAAGTGTGTAATGTCTTGACAATAAAGCTTTCATGGGGCAGCCGGAAGGTTAAAAACTTGGCTGCTAGTACATACTGCATTTTCAGAAACATATAATATGCAAGGGCTTCCCAGGTGGTGCTAGTGTTAAAGTCCCTGCCTGCCAATGCAGGAAACATAAGAGACATGGGTTCGATCCCTGGGTCAGGAAGATAACCTGGAAATGGCAGCCTACTTAAGTGTTCTTGTCTGGAGAATCCCATGGACAGAGGGAACCTAGTGGGTTACAGTCTATAGGGTTGCAAAGAGTTGGACACAACTAAAGCGACTTAGCACACACACATAATATGCCTTTAGAGGACAGATGAATGTGCTTGAAGGTTTTTAAAAAAGAAGTATGTTTACATGCCTAGCAGAAATAGATGAGAGCTAGGCCTTGGAGATGGCAGTAATTATTCTTTGTTTTGATATTATTGGAAACTTTGATTTTTCAGTAATGTTAGGAAGTAATTCTTTCAATTGTGACTTGAAGCGGAAAGTAATTTTTTTTTTCTCCTTTTTTGCTGAGAGTAATGGTGTTAGTGTCACCTAATGGCAAAATGAGATACTGCAACCTTTTTTTTTTTATGAGGAAGTGAACAAAATAACCTAATTGGAAAGAGAAAAAGAACTTTTCTGGGGGAATTTTTGGCATGGGTCAGACTTACCATGGTTACAAGGTCCTACATTCTTCAGCACTGGTCTACTTGTCTGCTGAGAGGGCTCAAACAAACCTTGTGTGCACCAGGACCCAGGAGAGAGGAGCAGTGACCCCACAGAGACTGAGCTAGACTCGCCTGTGAGTGTCCAGGAGTCTCCAGCAGAGGCGCGGGTCGCCGGTGGCCTGCTGCAGGGTCGGAGGCACTGAATGCGGCAGGGCCTGTGTGGGACCTTTCAGAGGAGGCCGCCGTTACCTTCACTACCTCCACCGTCGTTCGGCCTCAGGTCAAACGACGGGGAGGGAACACAGCACTGCCCGTCAGCAGAATTTGATTAAAGATTTACTGAGCATGGCCCATCAGAACAGGACCCAGTTTCCCCCTCAATCTGTCTCTCCCATCAGGAAGCTTCCATAAGCCTCTTATCCTTATCCATCAGAAGGCAGACAGAATAGAAACCACAGTCACAGAAAACTAACCAAACTAATCACAGGGACCACAGCCTTGAATAGCTCAGTGAAACTATGAGCCATGCCATGTAGGGCCACCCAAGATGGACGGGTTATCTTGGAGGGTTCTCACAAAACATGGTCCAGTAAATCCATGGCTGATTCATGTCAATGTATGGCAAAAACCACTACAATATTGTCAAGTAATTAGCTTCCAACTAATAAAAATAAATGGAAAAAACAAAACAAAACAAAACGTGGTCCACTGGAGAAGGGAACGGCAAACCACTTCAATATTCTTGCCTTGAGAACCCCGTGAACAGTATGAAAAGGCAAGAAGACAGGACATTGAAAGATGAACATCTCAGGTCGGTAGTGTCCAATATGCTGCTGGAGAAAAGTGGAGAAATAACTCCAGAAAGAATGAAGAGACGGAGCCAAAGCAAAAACAACACCCAGTTGTGATGTGACGGGTAATGGAAGTAAAGTCCGACGCTATAAAGAGCAGTATTGCATAGGAACTTGGAGTGTTAGGTCCATGAATCAAGGCAAATTGGAAGTGGTCAAACAGGAGATGGCAAGAATGAACATCGACATTTTAGGAATCAGTGAACTAAAATGGACTGGAATGGGTGAATTTAACTCAGATGAACATTTTATCTACTACTGTGGGCAAGAATCTCTTAGAAGAAATGGAGTAGCCATCATAGTCAACAAAAGAGTCCGAAATGCAGTACTTGAATGCAGTCTCAAAAGCAACAGAATGATCTCTGTTCGTTTCTAAGGCAAAAACCGTTCAATATCATGGTAATCCAAGTCTATGCCCTGACCAGTAATGTTGAAGAAGCTGAAGTTGAATGGTTCTATGAAGACCTACAAGACCTTCTAGAACTAACCCCCCCAAAGATGTTCTTTTTATTATAGGGGACTTGAATGCAAATTATGAAGTCAAGAGATACCTGGATTAACAGGCAAATTTGGCTTTGGAGTACAAAATGAAGCATGTCAAAGGCTAATAGAGTTATGCCAAGAGAATGCACTAGTCATAGCAAACACCCTCTTCCAACAACACAAGAGAAGACTCTACACATGGACATCACCTGAAGGTCAATACCAAAATCAGAATGATTTTATTCTTTGCAGCCATAGATGGAGAAGCTCTATACGGTGAGCAAAAGCAAGACCGGGAGCACACTGTGGCTCAGATCATGAACTCGTTGCCAAATTCAGACTTAAATTGAAGAAATTAGGGAAAACCACTAGACCATTCAGGTATGACCTAAATCAAATCCCTTATGATTATACAGTGGAAGTGAGAAATAGATTCAAAGGATTAGATGTGATAGACAGAGTGCCTGAAGAACTACAGACAGAGGTCCGCGTCATTGTACAGGAGGCAGGGATCAAGACCATCCCCAAGAAAAAGAAATGCAAAAAGGCAAAATGGTTGTCTGAGGAGGCCTTACAAATAGCTGTGAATAGAAGAGAAGTGAAAGGCAGAGGAGAAAAGGAAAGATATACCCATTTGAATGCAGCATTCCAAAGAATAGCAAGGAGAGATAAGAAAGCCTTCCTCAGCAATCAATGCAAATAAATAGAGGAAAACAATAGAATGGGAAAGACTAGAGATCTCTTCAAGAAAATTAGAGGTGCCAAGGGAATGTTTCATGCAAAGATAGGCACAATAAAGGACAGAACTAGTATGGATCTAACAGAAGCAGACGATATTAAGAAGATGTGGCAAGAATACACAAAAGAACTATACAAAAAAAGATCTTAATGACCCAGATAAACATGATGATGTCATCACTCACCTAGAGCCAGACATCTTGGAATGCGAAGTCCAGTGGACCTTAAGAAGCATCTTTGCGAACAAAGCTAGTGAAGGTGATGGAATTCCAGTTGAGCTGTTTCAAATCCTAAGAGATGATACTGTGAAAGCGCTTCACTCAGTATGCCAGCAAATTTGGAAAATTCAGCAGTGGCCACAGGACTGGAAAAGGTCAGTTTTCATCCCAATCCCAAAGAAAGGCAATCCCAAAGAATGTTCAAACTATCACACAGTTACACTCATCTCACATGCTAGGAAAGTAATACTCAAAATTCTCCAAGCTAGGCTTCGACAGTACATGACTGTGAACTTCCAGATGTTCAAGCTGGTTTTAGATAAGGCAGAGGGACCAGAGATCAAATTGCCAACATCCGCTGGATCATCGAAAAAGCAAGAGAGTTCCAGAAAAAACATCTGCTATATTGACTACACCACAGCATTTGACTGTGTGGATCACAATAAACTGTGGAAAATTCTTCAAGAAATGGGAATACCAGACCACCTGACCTGCCTCTTGAGAAGCCTGTGTGCAGGTCAGGAAGGAACAGTTAGAACTGGACATGGAACAAAAGACTGGTTCCAAATAGGAAAAGGAGTCCGTGAAAGCTGTGTATTGTCACTGTGCTTATTTAACTTCTATGCAGAGTACATCATGAGAAACACTGGGCTGGAAGAAGCACAAGCTGGAATCAAGATTGCTGGGAGAAATATCAATAACCTCAGATATGCAGATGATACCACCCTTATAGCAGAAAGTGAATAAGAACTAAAGAGCCTCCTGATGAAAGTGAAGAGGAGAGTGAAAAAGTTGGCTTAAAGCTCAACATTCAGAAAACTAAGATCATGGCATCCGGTCCCATCTCTTCCTGGCAAATAGATGGGGAAACAGTGGCTGACTTTATTTTCTGGGCTCCAAAATCACTGCAGATGGTGATTGAAACCTGAAATTAAAAGACACTTACTTTTTGAAAGGAAAGTTATGACCAACCTAGACAGCATATTCAAAAGCAGAGACATTACTTTGTCCACAGAGGTCCATCTAGTCAAGGGTATGGTTTTTCCAGTAGTCATGTATGGATGTGAGAGTTGGACTATGAAGAAAGCCGAGCACTGAAGAATTGATGCTTTTGAACTGTGGTGTGAAGACTCTTGAGAGTTTTTGGGCTGCAAGGAGATCATACCAGTCAATCCTCAAGGAAATCAGTCCTGAATATTCATTGGAAGGACTGATGTTGAAGCTGAAATTCCAATACTTTGGCCATCTGATGTGAAGAGCTGACTCATTGGGAAAGACCCTGATGCTGGGAAAGAGTGAAGGCATCACCGATTTGATGGACATGAGTTTGAGTAAACTCCGGGAGTTTGTGATGGTCGGGGAAGCCTGGCGTGCTGCAGTCCATGGGGTTGGAAAGAGTTGGGTACGACTGAGCAACTATACTGAACTGAACTTGTCCTACCTCTCTGTACCTTTGTCACTGAGCAGATTGTTTAACATATGGTTCTTTTTTTTTTTTTAATCTTCCTGGTTTCAGTTCAAATACTACCTTCCTTAAAGTCGTCTGTATACTCCTTACAGCTCCTCTTTGTTATATTAGGCTGTTGTGTTTTCTTCATAGCCTGTTGAATGATTTGGGATTTCCTTCCTTACTTGCCTGCTTGTTTCCTCACTAGCTGTAAGCTCCAGGAGAGAGGAGGCATCTTGTTTGCCTTATTCATTCATGTAACCCGAAATGCGGAGTATAGTGACTCTTACATAGTGTACATATTCAGTTAAATTTAGTTGTGTGAATATTTGGATTTCTGGAAGTGACAGAGAATGTTGAGTTTCTGTGGTGTGAAGTGAAAGTGAGTTGCTCAGTTGTGTCCGACTCTTTGCGACTCCATGGACTTTACAGTCCATAGATTTTTCTAGGCCAGAATGTTGGAGTGGGTAGCCTTTCCCTTCTCCAGGGGATCTTCTCAACCCAGGGATAAAACCAAGGTCTCCCACATTGCAGGCGGATTCTTTACCAGCTGAGCCACCAGGGAAACCCAAGAATACTGGAGTGGGTAGCCTATCCCTTCTCCAGCGGATCTTCCTGACTCAGGAATCAAACCGGGGTCTCCTATACTGTAGGTGGTTTCTTTACCAGCTGAGCTACTAGAGATCTATATAGAAAACAGTATTGAGATCAATATAGAACACGGTATTTGAATACTGCTGCATGAGTGCAATGTGAAAGCTTTGCTCCCCTTGCCACTCCCCTCCCACTCCCCACTTTCTGCTTCCTATAGATAAGTGGTTTTGTGTCTGGAAAGGAAAAGATACATGGCTTAGAATGTTGAATTCTGTATTAATCAGTCAACTTCAGTGACACAGAAAAAATATTTTAAGGTACAATACTTATTAGTGTGAGGAGATAAGTTATGCAGACATTTAGATTTGGTTATAAAGTCAGCAGTGAATGTATTTTTGTTTGTGTGTTAATTTGTACATACTTCTCGTTTATTTCTTACTTGTTTTTCTTTTTTTTTTTCATACTTATTAAAAAGAACAAAAAGTATTTCTCAGAGAAGTATAGAGTGCGCCTAATAGTAGTAAATCCTTTTAGTTGAGATATGGGCAGGTTTGTGTTGTTTTTCAGGGAACAATATGGTTCTTTTAGTCTGGAAACTCAGGGTACATCTCTCTTATGTGGCCCAGTCCAAGAAGGTAGACTCCCTAGTTTTGAGATGATTATCTAGCCAGCAGAATTCTTTGCCTGAACCATGTTTAAAGGCCCCAAAAATATTGATCCAGGTACTCAGTAGTTCATGTTTTTGTTTACTAGTTTTTTTTTTTTTTTCCTTAATCTTAGTGGTTTTGACCAGGTGGATGTGGACAGAGAAGCTTGCAGAACTGAAATGGAGGTCAGAGCTTCATTACAGAAGGTTAGTGGGTCATCGGATTCTGTGACTACACTCAACAGTGAAGAATTTGTTTTGGTTCCTCAGCATGGAGGTGATACTTCTACAAAAGATGATGAAAAACCAGAACTGAAGGTATTTTTTCCTTTTCTACAAATGATATTATTTTAAATTATTCTTTTTAACTAGGTGCAACTTATTTTAGGAAGTGTATACAATCCAAAGTTTTTTCTCAAGTACTCACTTTGAGAATAGAATCAATGTTTGATTTATCCAGAGACCTGATTGTTAGGTTTGTTATTTTTAAAGTTTTTTATTTTTGGTTGTTTATCTTTTAGAATTCAGAAAGAAGAAATAGGAGGGAGAAAAGAAGAGAAAGGATAATTGGCAAGTTAGACTTAATGGTTAAATCTTACATCAGTTTAATTTATCTGGATACTTTTGTCTCTCTTACTGATGCTGGGTTTTTTTGTTTTTTTTTTGCTGCTGGGTTTTAAAAATTACTTATTTAAATATGTAGTCATGTATTCCTTTCACTTGAGAGACTTTGCTTTATGATTTTTATGCTTTAAGTCAGCTTGTAGCATTTATCTGTGTGATTAACACTTGTCTGAATATTTTTTAAGTATATGTTTTGTAATTTTAGTCATTGAGTTTTTATTTAGATGTGGTCCTTTTTATTTTTCACTTTTATGTTCCGTTTTTATTAGGCAGCTTAACGTTTGAGTTATCAAAAAAGTCTTTCTTTGAAGCTGTGTACCAATTCAAGTATGTATTTGATATATATATTTTATTCTTGCAAACAGACATATGTATGGTCTTTGACCAAATGAAAACTGTTTTCTTATTTATAAATGACCAACAAAACCAAATAAACCCAGGTATACATCTATGGGAATTGCATAACCACCTTCTAGATATAGGGAGAGAGAAATTAGCCCCAAATGCTGTATATTATTTATGACTTGTATTTAGTATTAATTATGATACAAAGGTATGTTAGTATGTTCATCTAATAAAATATCAATCTAATAAAAAATTTTACATCTAATTTTGTAAAAATTAGATGATTAAGTACTCATTTTACATTATGTTGAGGATATATAGTTTTATAATTTCATTAAAATAATAAATTCCTTTAAATTTATTGAAATATCTATATTTAAATAGCTATTTAAATTCATTTAACTCTGTTTTGACATAAATGTGCTTAAGGCATTTATTTACTTATGCTTGGTGTGTCTCACTTTGCTTTTAAGAAAAAGGTCAGCCAACTCAAATATAAGGAAATTACTGATACTTCTTGGCCGCTCTAGCAAAATTTTTAAAGAAATCAGAAACATATTTATGTTACAATAACATAAAATATGACCTTTTAAATGATATTAACAGTATATGTTGTCTATTTAAACTTATCCATTTTTCTCTTTAAAACACATAAATTTAGGATTACTTGATTTTTAGAATGTGTTACTGAAAGGTAAAAAAAAAAAAACAAACCCAAAAATCTCTGTAAGTAAGATCTTAGACCAAATATAGTTGGAAACTTACTTGGGTGTTTCTGGGGAATCCTTTTCTAAAACTAATAGTCCTCTATTGTTTTTTGTTTTTTTAAACTCAGGATTTTCTGTCATATCTCATGAAATTAGGTACAACTAATTCTTGGTATTCAGTAACTATTTTTAAATTTAAATATGTTCTAAAAATGCAGTATTTTTATTAAGCTCTAGGACCATATTATGATTTTAAGGAATTGTTTTCCTTTGTCTGTAGATAGTTTCTAATGGTAATGAACAACTGGAAAAAGCCATGGAAGAGATTTTGAGAGATTCGGAGAAGGGGCAAAGCAGCCTTGCTGTTGATTGTCCAAGTTCCAGTGAGATTTCAGACCATTCATTTGGAAATATTTCAGCCAGACAAAGAAATAAGCCATCTCTTCAGTTAATTTTGGATCCATCAAATACAGGTACTGTATTGAACTCTTAGAAACTGTAAGAGAAAAAGTGATGATGAAAATTAGAAAATTTTATTAGCTTAATTTTCTAAGATCAAGGCCACCAGCTTTACAGTTCTGGTCGAGAGTTCCCACTTTGGTTCTTAAGCTTCTGTTTGTATCTCTACATGTAAAATCAGTCTCTGTGTTGTTTGAGGACTGGTACTATGTCTGGGCACTCACTTTACCTATGGTACTCAGTTTACCCATTAATTTCAACCATGAAATTAAAAGACACTTGCTCCTTGGAAGGAAACTGTGACAAAACTAGACAGCATATTAAAAAGTAGAGACGTCACTTTAACAACAAAGATCTGTATAGTCAAAACTATGGTTTTTCTAGTAGTCATGTAGGAATGTGAGAGTTGGACTGTATAGAAGTTTGAGCTCTGAAGAACTGATGCTTCAAATTGGGGTGCTGCAGAAGACTCTTGAGAGTCCCTTGGAATGCAGAGATCAAACCAGTCAATCCGAAAGGACATTAACCCTGAGCATTCATTGTAAAGACTGATGCTGAAATTGAAGCTCCAATACTTTGGCCACCTGATGTGAAGAGCCAAGTCGTTGGAAAAGACCCTGATGCTGGGAAAGATTGAAGGCAGAAGGAGAAGTGGGTGGCAGAGGATGAGATGGTTGGATGACATCACTGACTCAATGGACATGAGTTTGAGTAAACTCTGGGAGTTGGTGATGGACAGGGGAGCCTGGTGTCCTGCAGTCCATGGGGTCACAGAGTTGGACATGGCTTAGCAACTGAACAATGACTTGGTGTGTAGTAGATCTTCAATAAAACCCAGCAATCCCACTTCTGGGCATACACACTGAGGAAACCAGATCTGAAAGAGACACGTGCACCCCAATGTTCATAGCAGCACTGTTTATAATAGCCAGGACATGGAAGCAACCTAGATGCCCATCAGCAGATGAATGGATAAGGAAGCTGTGGTACATATACACCATGGAATATTACTCAGCCATTAAAAAGAATTCATTTGAACCAGTCCTAATGAGATGGATGAAGCTGGAGCCCATTATACAGAGTGAAGTAAGCCAGAAAGATAAAGAACATTACAGCATACTAACACATATATATGGAATTTAGAAAGGTGATAACGATAACCCTATATGCAAAACAGAAAAAGAGACACAGAAATACAGAACAGACTTTTGAACTCTGTGGGAGAATGTGAGGGTGGGATATTTCAAAAGAACAGCATGTATACTATCTATGGTGAAACAGATCACCAGCCCAGGTGGGATGCATGAGACAAGTGCTCGGGCCTGGTGCACTGGGAAGACCCAGAGGAATCGGGTGGAGAGGGAGGTGGGAGGGGGGATCGGGATTGGGAATACATGTAAATCCATGGCTGATTCATATCAATGTATGACAAAACCCACTGGGGAAAAAAAAAAAAAAAAATGCTTAACAAATGAATAAATTATTGGGTATCAAAGAATAATTAATATACACATTCTTTCATATGATATGCCTTCTTACTCAGTTTAAATACAGTTATTTTAAATTATAATTTGTGAAAATTCTAAGTAAAATAGCATATCAACTCCATCAGTGTAATAGTACTGTAAAAGTGTTTATTACAGTATAATAAATGATAAATGCATGAATAAGTAGGATTTATAGTAGGAATACCAGCCTTATAAGTGAAAATGATTTTACATCAGGAAAAGGCAGATCCACCCCAACCCAACCCCTACTGGTTTAAACACTGGAGGTGTGGTTTGATCTAGGCTCTGGTAATATTTCTTTGTAAACTACTCAGCTTTGATCTTCTCCATGTCATGGAGACAGAAATTAGCAGCAGAAATTGATAAGTAAGGCTAAATGATTTGTTTATACCTGGTGGTTGAGAGAAAGGCTCTGGTGTTTTAACCATGGAACAAAAAGTTGTGACTATCGCTCTGATTGGACCAACTGAACCATTTTGTTGTGGTCAAGGGAATGATGAATCGATACATGCTGGTCTTGGTTATATTCAGATTCCTTACTAAGTTACTCTGCAGAAGAGATAGCATCCTAGTTGATTTAAGGCCGCATGATCCATTTTTGAATGTTTATGTAGGCTCAGTGTCGATGTAGGCCAAAGTGCTACAAGCTAGCTGTGCCTCCTGCAGTGTGAGGACACAGCGAAGAGATGCTGTCTAGAAAGTGAGCTCTCACGAGACAGCCATCTGCCAGAGCCTCAGTCATGGACTTCCCAGCATGCAGAGCTGTGAGAAAGAAATGTCTGTTGTTTGTAAGCCACCCATGTGGTATTCTGTTATACAGTAGCCTGAAAGAACTAAGACAAGACTTTTCAGCTGCCTCTTCATAGTTGCAGTTTTTGTTAAGAGAATTCTTGTGGTCAATTTAAAATAACCCCTAACTTCAATGGTAAGGAACTACCTGGAAAGTATCTATATTAAAATGGGCTGAAGTCAATATTAAAGATATGTAGTTTGCCAGTGATGAAATTGAATAGATAAATGCTTTTGTTTAAACATCGTTGGTTTAACTCACTGGTTAACTTTTTGGTTTTTGTCATTTGATGATCATATATCCTGGCTACTTGGACTCAGTTGTACAGGGAAGTTTTGCTAATTTATGGCAATGTACTAAAATACTGTTTAGTTACATAATGAGTCTTCTCTTTCATGCTCTTTGTTACTCTTTGCATCTTTCTGCTGAGGAAGGGATAATAGAATTGAAGAAGAATGACTTGTATAGAACTGAATTTAAATTTACAGGGATATGAACTTACTGCAGTGGTGTGTGATTTTACTAGATCTAAAAGTATTGGCTTGCTAAAAAATATTTTATCTTTTGTCTCCTTAATCCAGGATTTCGACTTGTCATGAGTTTTGTCTATGTGGAGGCTGCAGTTATGATACATTTAGTTGTGGATAGAATAGGATCCAATAATGTCCAGAGATGTGTGTTTGCCATTACTTGGTTGCTGAAAGGATCACTAACTCTAAAAAATTTCACTTATTTACTGATTGATTTGTTTGGTGTATTATTGAGTGTTTAGACTTTTAGAGACTGTTACAAGTGCTGGGGATAGAAAGAGGAGAGAACAATTCTTTCCCTTGAAGAGCTGATACTCTCTATAATTAAGAGCAGAATTTACTTCATTTTGCTTTTAATTTGTTCTATTTTAGACCTTTTTTAGAGATTCCTCTGGAGAAGGAAATGGCAACCCACTCCAGTACTCTTGCCTGGAAAATCCCATGGACGGAGGAGCCTGGTAGGCTACAGTCCATGGGGTCGCAAAGAGTCGGATGCGACAGAGCAACTTCATTTCACTTAGAGTTTAAGACATTATTTGGAGCTCAGACCTGGGTTTGAATCCAGGCTCTGTCTGTGGCTTGGGCAAGTTATTCAACTTCTCTAACAGTAAGTTATCTCATCTGTAAAATAGAGATAAAATAGAAACCATTTCATACGGATTTAGAAACTTAAATGATACCATCCATATCATCCATAGAAAATATTTTGTATTAATGTGTGGCACAAAGTGAATACCAAACAAAATGTTTGTCATCATCAATAGTTCTGGAAATCTTGAACCTCAAAATAAAATTACACACAATTTTAAGTCTGAGCCCGATAGTTATAACACATCTGCTTAAAATGGGCCCTGGGCAGGGTGTAAGGCCTTTATCTCCATTGACGTACCTAACCCCTGGAATTCTGTGGAGCAGTCAGTGTTGTTTGAATAGTTGTTTTCTTTGAGTACTGTAAAGATGTTCTGCTGACTTCTCTTCATAGTTTCTGATGAGAAATCTGCAGTCATTTGAATCATTTGTTGTTCCCTTATTTGTAACATGCTGTTTTTCTCTGTCTACTTTTAATATTTTCATTTTCCAGCAGTTTGATTATATGGGTATGATTTTCTTCGAATTTATCTTTATTGATGTTTATTGAGATTTTTGATTCTGTAAATTTACATCTTTTATGAAATTTGGAAGTTTCTTTTGTGCATAGTCTTTTCCTCTAAGACAACAAAACTGTTACATTTTCCTACAATTCCTAAGACTCTTCATTGTTTCCCAATCTTTTTTCTTTCTTTAGTTTAGATCTGTTGATCTGTGCTCCAGTTTACTGACTGTTAGTCCAGTTACCTCCTTTCTTTTGAGCCCATCCAGTGAATTTTTAATTTTAGGTATTCTGTCTTTCTGGTTTTAAATTTACCTTGTTCCTTTTTACATTTTCTGTTCCTCAGCTGCAGATTTTAATATTTTTATTCATTCTGAATTCTTTCACCTTTATGCCACAGAGCATGGTTGTAATACCAGTTTTAAAGTCTTTTTCTGATGCTTACAGCAACTGCATCTTTTGGGGATTGGTATCTTTTGATGGCTTTTTTCCCTTGACAGTTGGTCACCTTTGTTTGATTTTTGTTATCGTTGTTGCTGTTAAGGAATTGAATTTTTTTTCAGACTTTCTTTTTATTTTTTTCAGACTTTCTGATTCTTACATTTGAGATTGTATTTCCAGGTAAAATCCTCTGAAGAATGTTGATTTTATTTTAGCAGGCAGTTCGGTTGGTTGCATCCAGACTGCAAGTTCTGCCTTGCTTTCTGGTTCCAAAGTCAGTCAATTCTAAAACCTTTGCTATGCTTCTTTGGTCTGTTCCACACAGGTATAGCATGGTGGTTAACCCCAATACTTATGTTAGTTCATACACAGAACCAACTCACCGTTTCCCCCATACTCTTTGGCTTCTTGGGGCCCATTTTCCTTCTTCCCCTAAGTAGAAAGATGGATTTCTTACTTAGAGTTTTTGTTACTTTGTGCTGTTATGTGGTCTTGTATGACGAGAGTCAACTTTAGGATAGAGTGGTGAGAGAAAAGAAAGAAAAAAATAGCAGAGGCCTTCTTTTTCTTTTTGAACCACAAGAGTCTTGCCCCTTTCTTGGGTGTTTTAAGGGTGTTTTAACTACTGAAAAGTAGTTTCTTTTCTTCTCCCTGGAGTTCTAGATGCTCCATTTTCTCCTCCAGTCCCCCACAAGTGCCCCCTCTTCCCCCAACACACACACACACACACACACACACACACACACACTCTGCTGTAGCTGTGTCATTGGGGCTGGCCTTGTGGTGGAACTGGGAGAGACGAGAGAGAGAGAGAAATGTTTTAACTCCCCAAACACTCTGCGGTTTACAAGAACTCCTTTTTCTGTTTTTTAGCCAGACAGATTGGATTTCTCTCGTAGTTTTCTTGCTCACTGCACAGTTCTGCAACTTGGGCTGCCCTTAAATCAAATATGAGATATAAAGGATGAAAAAATATAAAAGGAAATTCAGTACTATACTGGTAATCCTTCAGGTTTTGACTTCTCTATCCAATTTGTCTACTGTTATTTGCTTTTAAAACAAAACAAAACAAAAACAGTCCTAAGGTAGTTACTTTTTATATTCTGCCCAGTGTTTTTAGTTAATAGATAGAAGCTGTAATAGACTTGTTACTTTGGCTTGACTGGCTCAATTTGAGGGTCTTCAGTTCTGCTGGTTTTTGCTTCAGGTGTTTTGAAGCTCTGGTATGAGTGTCATAGCCACTTTTTAAATTACATTTTTCTTATAAATTGACCCTTTTGTTATTGTGAAATGTCTGTTTTTCTCCTGTTACTGTTCATTGTTTTGAAGTCTGATTTTTCTGGTACTGATATACCCATTCTGGTTTTCTTAGAATTAGTGTTTATGTGGTGTATCTGTTTGCACGGTATATCTAATTTATTTCCCCTCTCCCTCCTTTCCTTCCTTCCTCTCTCTTTCTTTCATCTTTATGGAAATCTTGGTGGCTGCAGTGTAGGTAATGAATTGGAGGGAAGAAGAACTGAAAGTTATTGCTGTAGTAATTTGGGGAATGAGTATGGAGCCAAAGAAAAGTAGGATGGATTCAAGAGTTATTCAAGATACGAATAGTTGAATAGATGTCTAATGAACTCAATTTTAGACATACTAACTTATAAGATTTCCAAATGGATATAACCAGCAGTCTGTTGTATTTTAAAGAAGTTAAACAGTAAGGAAAAAGTCATATTTATGACTTTTGGTGCTCTTCAGTTTCCCTCTAGTTTCGTTTTTCTTTAACATTCTTATTATGTTCTTTATAATATAAGGAACTTCTTTAACATTCTTATTTTCTTATGCAAATTAGAATTAGTTGTTATATTCACCAAGAGAATACTTCATTTCAGCTCTTGCATTTTTTGGCTCTAGAATTTCTTTCGGTGCTTTTTTTCTGTCTTCTGTTTTTCTCCTTCTTTTTTAGGTGTTTTTCTTTAATTCCTCTACCATATTTATAATAGTTATTTTAAAAGGTCTTGTCTACTAATTTTGCCATCTGTCGTTTTTGGATCGATTTGTGTATTGCTTTTGTATTTGGAGTCTACAGAGTTTCATGAATGTGTGCATTACACAGATTTTATAAAATATTTATTTCTTTAGAAAGCTTTTCCTGCACCTTCGCTCTTTTGTAGGACTCCAGTTACACATAAGGTAGACCATTTGAACTACTTGATCTACCATGTTCATCAGTCACTGAAGCATAGTTTTACCAGTGGCTCTTGCACGTAATTGTTTTTGCATAAGTACTTGCTCAGTTAACAAAATTCATTCTGCACACACACACACATAACATTAACATTCAGCCTTAAAGTGTATTTGTAGTTCTTTCTTTCTTTCTTTTTATATTGTATTTGTAGTTTTTTGTCTCTTTTGAAATGCAGTACTCTGAACGGATTCAAAGTAGGGAGAAACATGCTTCAGTGATTGAAGAACATGGTAGATGAAATACTTCATTTTGAATGACTTTAGTTTTTCAATAGAAAAAAAAGTGGTGACGGGTGCATGATTTAGTCTAATATTTGAAAACTGGGGTGGGGAGGTTGAGAATGGCTTTTGTGAATTATATATTAATATCCTGTAAGTATAATCCTGCTAATGAGAGTTAGAGCGTGCCACAAGGATCTAGTTTGGGTGAGACAGGCATGCTTAATTTTGTACAGCATGGATATGGGTAACAGGAAGAGTTGGAGACTAGCTGAATGGGAATTTTAGGTGTGGATGGGGATAGTGTGGAGGGGAAGCTTTATACTACCTGATATATGCAGTTGGGACTTTGCTACGTGCATGCTTTGCTAGAATTAAAGTGATTTTTTAGAAAAAGAATTGGGGGAGCATTCATAGGATAAATCATCAAAATAATTACTTTGAGGAAAAAAATTTTCATTGGGATACTTACATAGTTTGTAGAAGCCAGCAAGCCAGGATGGAACAAAATAAGGAGTTTGACTTTTGTTGGTACTAATGTGAGATGGAATATCTTAACATGGTTGACTTTTGCTTAGGAAATTAGGCTGCTTAATAAATTTAATGTTATTTTCATTATTTTTTGGCACGTTTACACTGTTTTTAGTATAGCTTTTTCTCCTCAATGTTTTATATCATTTGAACTCTGTATTTTTGACTTTTTAAAATACAAAGTTTGGACTTTTTTTCTTTTCCTTTAAAGAAGTTATGGATAAGTAAGATAATACTTTGAGAGATCTGTACATTTGAAGTACAAAATGGCCAGTTCCAGAACTCATAAGATATAGGATAAACATTAAAATAAATGAAAACACAGAGAGACCTAAATTTTTTAAAATTTGAAAACATTCACTGGATCATTGAAAAAGCAAGAGAGTTCCAGAAAAACATCTACTTCTGCTTTATTGACTATGCCAAAGCCTTTGACTGTGTGGATCACTAAACTGTGGAAAATTCTTCAAGAGATGGGAATACCAGACCACCTGACCTGCCTCTTGAGAAACCTGTATGCAGGTCAGGAAGCAACAGTTACAACTGGACATGGAACAACAGACTGGTTCCAAATAGGAAAAGGAGTCTGTCAAGGCTGTATATTGTCATCCTGCTTATTTAACTTCTATGCAGAGTACATCATGAGAAACGCTGGGCTGGAACAAGCACAGGCTGGAATCTAGATTGCCAGGAGAAGTATCAGTAATCTCAGGTATGCAGATGACACCACCATTATGGCAGAAAGTGAAGAAGAACTAAAGAGCCTCTTGATGAAAGTGAAAGAGGAGAGTGAAAAAGTTCGCTTAAAGCTCAACATTCAGAAAACTAAGATCATGGCATCCGGTCCCATCACTTCATGGGAAATAGATGGGGAAACAGTGGAAACAGTGGCTGACTTTATTTTTCTGGGCTCCAAAATCACTGCAGATGGTGATTGCAGCCATGAAATTAAAAGGCGCTTACTCCTTGGAAGGAAAGTTATGACCAACCTAGACAGCATATTCAAAAGCAGAGACATTACTTTGTCAACAGAGGTCCGTCTAGTCAAGACTATGGTTTTTCCAGTAGTCATGTATGGATGTGAGAGTTGGACTATAAAGAAAGCTGAGTGCTGAAGAATTGATGCTTTTGAACTGTGGTGTCCATCCTAATGGAGATCAGTCCTGAGTGTTCATTGGAAGGACTGATGTTGAAGCTGAAACTCCAGTACTTTGGCCACCTGATGCGAAGAGCTGACTCATTGGAAAAGACCCTGATGCTGGGAAGGATTGAGGGCAGGAGGAGAAGGGGACAACAGAGGACGAGATGATTGAATGGCATCACCAACTCAATGAACATGAGTTTGGGTAAACTCCGGGAGTTGGTGATGGACAGGGAGGCCTGGCGTGCTGCGGTTCACGGGTTCACAAAGAGTCGGACACGACTGAGTGACTGAACTGAAGTGAACTGAGTTAGTGTATTTTAATTGGAGGACAGTTACTTTACAATTTTGTGATGGTTTTTTGCCATACATTGACATTAATCAGCCACTGGTGCACAAGTGTCCCCCATCCTGAACACCCCTTCCGTCTCCCTCCCGACTCATCCCTCGGGGTTGTCCCAGAGCACTGGCTTTGAGTGCCCTGCTTCATGCATCGAACTTGCACTGGTCATCTGTTTTATGTATGGTAATGTACATGTTTCAATGCTATTCTCTGAAATCATCCCACCCTCTCCTTCTCCCACAGAATCCAAAAGTCTGTTCTTTACATCTGTGTCTCTTTTGCTGCCTTGCGTGTAGGGTCATTACTGTCTTTCTAAATTCCATTTATCTGTGTTAATATACAGTGTTTGTGTTTCTCTTTCTGACTTATTTCACTCTGTATAATAGGCTCCAGTTTCATCCACCTCATTAGAACTGGCTCAAATGTGTTCTTTTTTTATAGCAGAGTAATACCCCATTGTGTATATGTACCACAACTTCCTTATCCATTTGTCTGCTGATGGACATCTGTGTTACTTCCTTGTCCTAGCTATTGTAAACAGTGCTGCAGTGAACATTGGGGTACATCTGTCTCTTTCAATTCTGGTTTCCTTGCTGTGTATGCCCAGCAGTGGGATTGCTGGGTCATATAGCAGTTCTATTCCCAGTTTTTTTTCCTTTAAGGAATCTCTACATTGTTCTCCATAGTGGCTGTACCATTCCCACCCTTTTCTCCACACTCTCTCCAGCATTTATTGTTTGCAGACTTTTTGATGGTGGCCATTCTGACTGGCATGAGATGGTACCTCATTGTGGTTTTGATTTGCATTTCTCTAATAATGAGTTCTGTCGAGCATCTTTTCATGTGTTTATTAGCCATCTGTATGTCGTCTTTGGAGAAATGTCTGTTTAGGTCTTTTGCCCACTTTTTGATTGGGTTGGTTGTTTTTCTTGTATTGAGCTACACGAACTGCTTGTAAATTTTGGAGATTAATTTTATTTGCAATGTTTTCATTCGTTTTTGGGCAATAGATGAAATTATACTGGGAAATTTTACGTTAACTTTTGAGTGTTTCTTTTTTCTTCTTTCCTCAGAAATTTCTACACCCAGACCATCTTCTCCAAGTGAAATACCTGAAGAGGATAGTGTTTTATTTAACAAACTGACCTATTTAGGATATATGAAGGTTTCTTCCCCACGTAATGAAGTGGAAGCTTTACGGGCAATGGCAACTATGAAATCTTCCAGTCAGCACCCCTTTCCTGTTACTCTGTATGTGCCAAATGTTCCAGAAGGTTCTGTGAGGTAAGCTCTAATCTTTTTTTACCGTCCTTAGACGTGTATGAAGTTATTTTTGGATAGTGGTGATAATATTTTATCATGAATGAGACCTTGGACTGACTTTGGATTCACTTTTACTCTGTAGCTGTGCAAGGCGAACATGTTTCGGTTTAGACTGTATTCCTTATTTGCTTGGGGCATTTGTAAAATTTGCTTGGAATACTATAAATGTATAGTATTCCTATACATAACTATGTAACTATATAATTATATCCTATAACTAAAAATACCTATGATTTGTGTTTCACCTTTGTCATTTAACAGTGATTCAGAAAATGATTGTTCCCTAGATTTTAAGCTCTTCACATCAGACTGGAAAGAAGCAAAATAGCTTTTTCTCATATGCTTTGCTGGGAGTAATTTGTAATGTCATCTGAATCTTGAATTTCTTTTTTTGGCCTGGCTGTATTTATTTGTTTTGCATAGTATCTGGAATGAATTCATCACATTATTAGTTGGAGAGAATTACGGCCACCATATGTGGTGTGTTGTGCTCTGTGGATATGTAAATACAACCCATTTATTTTATTTGGGTTTCCCTGGTGGCTCAGACAGTAAAGAATCTGCCTGCAATGCAGGAGACCCACGTTTGATCACTGGGTTGGAAAGATATCCCCTGGAGAAAGGAATGGCTGCCCACTCCAGTATTACTGCCTAGAGAGTTCCACGGACAGAGGAGCCTGACAGGCTCCAGTCCTTGGGCTTGCAGAAGACGTGGACACGACTCAACAACTAACACTTTATTTATTATTTTTACTGGAGTATAATTGCTTTGCAGTGTTGTGTTTGTTTTCTGCTGAACAGCGAAGTGAATCAGCTATATGTTGAACCTTGGATTTCTTTAAATGTAAATCAGATACTGTTACTTTCCTACATTCAGCCTGTCAGTGGCCTCCAGTCACACTTGTGATTATTTTTGAAGTTCTTTCTTACCATGTCTGGCCCTCGTGATCTGCTTTGGCCCGATCATCTCCCCCGCCCTCTCTGTTCTCTCACGTCTCTCACGACATGTGCTTCATTCATTCGCTCTGTTCCTCTCACAGTAGCCTCTTTGTCCTTTCTCACAGGTAATCATGAATCCTGCCTCAGGACCTATCAGTCAGGAGTCCTCCCGTGGGGCTTTTGTGTGGTCTCTACTTTGCCCAAACAGGCTTTCCTTGGTTTTCCAGTGACTCTTTCGCTTCTCTCCAGTTTCACCTCAAGAAACCTTTTATTGAAAGAAGTCTTTTTTTTTTCTCCCTGTTTTTCTTAATAGGGTTTACTTTTGAGAGTGATTTTAGGTTCACAGCAAAATTGAGCAGAAGGTACAGAGATTGCCCATATCCCGGATAGGCACCCCCACCTTTCCCAAACACACACTTCCCTCACCATCTTCCATGTGGTACATCTGTTACAGCTGATGAAACTACACCGACATATTTTAGAAAGTCCATAGTTTACATTAGGGTTCCCTGTTGGTGGTGTACATGCTGTGAGTTTGGACAAATAAATAATGATATGTATCCAGCGTTAGAGTGTCATGTAGAGTACTTTCACTGTCCTGAAAATCCTGCCTTCTGCCAGTTCATCTGTCCCTTCCTGCAGCCCCTGGCAACTGCTAATCTTTTTACTGTCACCATAGCTTTTGCATTTTCCAGTAAATTATATAGTTGAAATCATGTAATAAATAGCCTTTTCAGGTTGGCCTCTTTTACTTAATAGTAGACATTTAACTTTCTTACATGAATTTTTGTGGCTTGGTAGCTCATTTCTTTTTAGTGCTGAATAATGTGCTATCATCTGGGTGTACCACAATTTATTTATCCACTGGCCTATGGAAGGACGTTGCGATGGCATCCAAGTTTTGGTGATTATGGATAAAACTTCTGTAAACATCTTTGTGCAGGGTTTTAACTCATTTGAATAATACCAAGGAATGTAATTGATAGATCATACAGTATGCTTAGTTTTGTAAGAAACTGTCAAACTATCAAAATAAGCCTCCTTTGATCATATCTTAACCATCCTTCTTTGCTTTCACTGGGCCTTTTTTCCTTCAAAGAACCTTTCTTTGCCTTGATATTACATCTTTGTTTGTTTGTTTATTGTTTCTCTTCCTCGCTAGAATGTAAGTTCTGTGGAAGCAGGTTATTGGTATTTCTTCCTGCTGCAGCTTCATTGTCTGGAGCAGTTTTGGTCCATAGCAGGTTTTTAGTAAATATTTGCTGAATGAACCCATAAGTGAACCAAGTCTAGGAGATTAGGTCAAATGTGTCTTCAGTTCAGTTCAGTCACTCAGTTGTGTCTGACTCTTTGTGACCCCATGGACTGCAGTATGCCAGGCTTCCCTGTCCATCACGAACTCCTGGAGGTTACTCAGACTCCTGTCCATTGCGTCAGTGATGCCATCCAACCGTCTCATCCTCGGTCGTCCCCTTCTCCTCCCGCCTTCAGTCATTCCCGGCATCAGGGTCTCTTCAGATGAGTCAGTTCTTTGCATCAGGTGGCCAAAGTGTTGGCCTGTACTATTCTCTGAAGGCTGATATAAATCTTTTTCAAAATCTTTCTGATTTGCCTCATTCTCTGACGTTTAAAATGTGGGAAAAGCACTAAGTACCAAAATAGTAGCAATACAAATTTACAAGATTTTGGTAAAAATGCTTTGATTTTTCAGGAAAGGGTTTTGTAGATGGACTGTTTGTACAGTATCGTTTATAAGTGTCAAAATACCTTTCACTGTTATCTGTTAAATATCACAGTGCCAAACATGCCTTAACAAAGACTTAGTGTTTTGATTTGCCTCTCTATTCCTAATGGGTACCCCTTAGTTTCACCACTTGATATCCTCAAGTAGTCTTGAGGTTTTGGATCAATCCATAATCTTAGGATTTATACAGGGAAAGTCAGAGAAATATTTGAAAAATTCCACAAACTCCTTTTACTTCTTACATTTCATTAAGTTCATCTTTGGAACCGCTCTGACCTTTTTTATGGTAAGAGAGGTCTTTGTTGAACAGTGAATGACCTGGGACTTAGATAAACTTACAGGTGTTGCTTTAAATAGAAATGAGCTCTCCAGGGATGGTTTGTTCTGTTTTTTCTGGGTGTTTCTTTTACCATAACAGAACAAGTCTAGTATTTAGGGATGGGCGACGTTGATTTTACCAGGCAGTGTATCCTTGGCTTTGAGATGAAGTGAATTGGATCATAGGACACAAAAGTGAAGTAATTGTGAAAAGAAAGTAAAGAATTTGTGTGTGTGTGTATAATAAAAATATGAAGATAATTTGTTTTCTTGGATGATTATTGGTACCAGTTTAGTTTTGTGATTTTAAGAAAATGTATGTTACTGGCCTAGTAAAACTGCCTTTGTTCTTTGATAGTTAATATTTAATCTCATTTCTCATAACTGTTTTGCAGAATCATAGACCAATCCAACAATATGGAGATAGCATCTTTTCCAATTTATAAGGTATTGTTCTGTGCACGTGGCCATGATGGGACAGCAGAGAGCAATTGCTTTGCATTTACAGAGAGTTCCCATGGTTCCGAAGAATTCCAGATACATGTCTTCTCCTGTGAAATTAAAGAAGCAGTAAGTATAATATTTTGTAGCAATTTGCTATTGAGATGACTCAATATTTCAACTATAGTTGAAATCAAATCAACTATTTGATTTCACTGTCAAATAATTCAGTATGTATGACCATATACCATATTACATAATAAGTTTGGAGTATCTTTCTAAATAGAAAGTTAATATTTGTGATGGCATAGAATGAAATATGGAAATTTAAATCTGGTTACTCTGTACTCTGAAGTGGTGCTCTCAGTTTAACATGTGTAAGAGAAAAATCCCACTTGATGAGCTGTCCTCCCGTCCCACCATGGTGATGATTGCTCACGCTTAGAAATGAAGAGTATTTTTGCCCCTCTTTTATTGTTTCGCCCAAGCTGGTTGTTCTCTGTGACTTTAAAAAATGTCTATAATAATACCTGTTTCTCTACTGAGCCTTCCACTTAGAGATTGCACTGAGATTGTGTTATAGATCTCTGCGGTTGTCACTTGTGATCATTTATTATGTGCATTTGTTCAGAGGCTGGCTTTTGTTCTATAAAACTGGTTTTAATTGTAAATGCAAATGCTCCAATTCAGCAGAATTGTCCACTTATAGTACTTTGAAGATGCCAGTGAGTTCCTCACACTAATGATTAAATGTTTATTTTTAGACTCAGAGTCAAATGGCTGTTGGGGAAATTGCTTTCTTTTTGGTATCCATTGAATTCTTCTCAAATTAAAAATAAGTTGCACTTTTAGAACTTTGGTAATTATACAGCCACTTCAGAGGCATTAATAAGTGGGTTTGGGTGGGCAAATCTCAGGTGTGTTTGCTTTTGGAAATATAAATTGTCAGCAGAAAATGCTAAAAGCAGCAGTTACTCTGTTTTCTCTTTACTGTGAAACATAAATAAACCGTTGTATTGACAGGAGTTCTGAGAGTTTGTTTCTGGCCACAACATGGGAATTCATAGAAATGTATATTTCTGTGTGTCTGATACTAAGCATGAGCAGTATGTCAGTTGTTATGCGCAGGTGATCGATTTTATTTACATTAAAACAAACATGTACAGACATAGAAGTTCTCTGTCAGAACTGTGCCCATGTAAGGAGTTCAAATTTGTTTTGTTTGTTTGTTTGTTTTAGGTAGTTCTGAATCTATCTAAAATAGTTCTGTTTTATCCATATGTGTATGTTGCATGTGTGTATATATCTATATATATGCATATATATAGATATATACACATACATATATCAATACATATCCCAGTATGTATACATATATGTGTGTACTGACTGCTTGACCAAGTGTGTGATAGATAGAGTGAATGAGTACAAGTGTGTCTGGTACATAGGAGACAGTGAATATAACTATGTTGAAAGAATGTGTGTGTGTTTGTGAATTAGGGGGTCTGTTTCTGATCCTTACAACTCCACTACAGAGGTGGGGAAGCAGATGGTAGAATCCTGGCATTTCATGTTGGCAGCCATCATTTAACATGCCTGTGTGGATTCTGGATAATTGGCACTCAACAGTAAAAAAATGAACTTTGAAGAACTGGAGAGCCTGCTTCTTGGAGAGGCAGAAACACTGCTATGGAAGGAAATTGAAAGGCACCTGGTTGCAAGCATTTTTCATAACTGATGGTATGAAACTCTCTTTTTGGATTATAGCATCCACTTGTTTATGAGGGGGGGTATTTGTCATTTTGAGAGCTTTAACAGTGGGTAAGCAGTGGATAAAATGAGGGGGGGGTTTTCTTGGCCTATTTTGGGTATAGTATTAAATAGTATATTTCTAGAGAGGGTATTTGGTACATGTAGGTTGTGAGAAAGTGATGTTCATGTATTTAGTTTTTTTTGAGTAAATTTTTCAAAGAGTTACATTCTGGGACATTGGTGGTAAAATTGTTTGGAGGAAAAATACTTGACAGTTGTCATTCCACTTTATTATAAGCAGTCATTTCTAAATACAAATAACCCAGTATAGACATAGGGCTTATGCCAGGCACTGTGTTAAATACTTACTTGATACTCATAACATCTCCATAACAGAGATAGTATTTGTTTAGGCTAGCGATCTTATGCTTCTCTTTTGCCTGGAGCAGTCATAGATTATGCCTGTTGTCTAAGTGTATTATTAAAGCCTCCATTTTATTCTCAAAAGTGTTCTGGTTTGGGTGATAAATTGGTTACCATTTCCGTATCCCAGGTCCAAGAGAATAGATAATAAAGCTGGTTTTCAGAGGAAGTATATGATTCTGAAGACCCATGTATTTTTCAGTAACAAATTTCCTGTTACTTTATTATAAAAAGTAAATGTAGATTTTTACCTTTTAGTTATGCTTTATAAATGGATATCTTGGTCATTCCAGCAACCTTTAGGTTTTACTCATGCCTTTTATAGAAGGTGTCTGATATCTTCCTCTCTCCTCTCAAAAAATAATGACTTGCCTTTTGTTGCATTTACTGGTTGTCTGGTTATCTGGTTCCCAGAAGTTTCTTGTTCTATGGTGAAGGGACAACATTAGTTCTTAGTATATGGGCCCCTCTTAATGGGCACAGACATTTGGCAAAGATAGCTCTGGAACAGACGACAGATGTTCTTACTGCTTAAATATGTACGGTGCACAATGTCGCTAATTTGTTTTCCATTGTTTGCAGAGTCCCTGGATGAGATTTGAAGAAGTTTGTCAGTTAAAAGCAAGAAGACAACTTCTAAACAGAAAGTTGCAGCATGGCTGCCACTACCATTTGTCACTGTGATATGCTCTTATTTCACCATAAAATTCCACAAGCAGCAAATACCAGCCGTGGTAGAGGGGAGGCTCAGTGTGGGTGATGGCTTTGTTGGACCTGTGACGTGAGGATTAGGGGTTCCCACAGAAGGGTTAGGACATATTTGATCTGTTACCCTGGATATTCTTCTGAGGTACTCTGCTGGAGTAGATGTTAATTGTCTATGGCAAAAGAGTTGGGGAATCCAGCCAGAAGTATCTTAATGCTGATGATGTTTGTACAGGGAACATTCTGGTGAGGAATTGCAAACAAAGCATAGTATCAGAAAGCATAGTGAAAAGAGCCATAGAGGCACTTATTCTTGTTGAATCTTTGTGGGTATATTATACAAAGCTGTTTAAAGATACATTTAAAAGTCTTAGTTGACTCTTTTAAGAATGTATTTCTATTAGTCAGTATAACTGTTTCCTTCAAAACAGATTTTTCTGTTTGTATGTTATACTTACTATTACTAGCAGTTCTTAGTGTTGTTTTTTAGAAGCAGGTTGTTATCATCTGTTAAAGGCATTCGGCTGTATTTTATGATAAATACCAAGAATTTCATTAAGATGATCTTTATTCTTAATGCTCTGGTTTTTCTTGGGATTGCTGATACACCACTACATAAAAGAAGACATAATTCTTTGGGAAAATGCTGTTTCTAAACATATATTTATTGAGATGGTATTTTAGCAAAATGCCTTATTTTGGAAATTAGTTGGCAAGTTATATTGTTAGTGGTTTTCTCAAGTAAGTTGATTTTTATTATTAAAAAACTTCTTGTTTGATAATGCCTTTTTTTTTTGTTGTTCCTTTCAGTAGTATATTTGAGCAAGTTTTTAAAAATTTTAACACATACCTTTCTGGGTATTCTTTTATGGGATGACTTTTCTACATTTATTTTTTGGGTGAACATTTTCTTGATACTTGTTTTTAAAAGAGGTGATTCTCTTTCACCATTATTAGTGAAAAGGCTTTATTTTAGAAGAATTAGCTATGTTATTTAAGTAAATATTTTGTTTAATAGTATTTCTTGGACTGTTAACATGTTCTACATATTTGAAAATTTGGAAGCTACTGAAATACCAAAGAAAGGTTACTCAGCATTCCACCAGAATTAAGATTTTGGTGTATCTCCTTTCCACGCCTCTACCTGTGCCCTTTTCCCCAACTCTTCAAAAACAACAGCCACCACCCCAAGAGATAGTTTTGTGTTTAACTAGTGCTTTCTACAGGTACTGCCTCCTGGGGAAAAATTGTACTGTATTATTTGTTAATAAACCTTTTGACATCTGCAAAGAAAATGCTGGTTCTAGATTTTGTGTGTGTGTGTGTGTATTTAATGGTGTGATGTGTATAGAATATTTTCCATGGTATTATGTCTTAAATTTTCTTTTCATGATGAAATCAGTTACCCAATTTGTTCCAAAACTATTACTGATAATCATTGTCTTTTAAGCCACTCTGCCTTACCCATTCTTGGATCATCATTCCAGCTTATTCACAGACTCTAGAAGTCACAAATGATTTTAACCTTGTTGGGAATAGCAACTTCTAAGACATAGTCAGGATTAAATGCAGGAGTGGATTAAATTGTTGTTAATGTACTGTTCAGTCTTTCCTCCAAAAACAGGAAGTTGTAGTCTTATTCCACTCCCTCTACTCCCATCATTCTCTGCTACTCTGGCTCATCCCCATATACTTAGCTTTTTGAAAAAGAAATTCCTGACCCTTGCCCATGCTTTAGAATTTGCCAAGTTCTTTGACTTATTTTTGGCGTGGACTCAAATGGCAGGCTTGCTGATAGCTCTGATACAAAGAAAATGAAATGACTATAGGAGAGAATAATAAATAGGGTTAGGGTTTAACTCTACTAATGCATCATAAATTATAGGTATTCTGTTTTCACATATAATGTTTTCTTAAAAATATGCTTAAAATTTTCTTTGTTTTCTTAAAAATATATAAAGTAAATAATAGACTTCACATTGTATTTGAAGTTAGGAAGTGGGGAGTACTCAACTCAAAAAGTTTTAAGTCCCTTTTTACACTTTACCTTGTAGGCATACTCTTCAGTGACTATTTCCAGCATGTTCTTTGATTCTGTTGTCCTTAGCACTTAAATTATTGTGCTAAGTGAATTAAGGATCCAGTTGAGACTGAACATATCTGCTTTGGTGTTACCTAGTGATTCCTTGCTACTCACCCCAAGCACATTCAACTTAACTCGTGCTGAAACTTAAACTCCATGTTCATTGTTCTATCCCTTGCCCCTAAAACAAATACTTAATACACAGAAGAACTAAAAGAATATTTGTTGCATGAATGAGTGGATTTATCATTGGCTTAATTGTATAAGATTTGAAGTATAAAATTTTTATTAATATCAATCCTTTGTTGATTTATTTTTACTTTGTATATCAAATTATAATAGCATTAACATTTTACAAGCAGTGTGATACAAATATGATGCTGTTGCTGAAGCTGAACTTTGGGATGACAGGCAGCATTGTTATACAGTTAAAATGTATAAGTCAGTTAATTTAGATAACTATTGATTTGGCCCTGGAAAGGCCAAATTCAGTACTTAGGTGTAAGTTTGGCTACTGGAAGTTTTTGAAGTTTGTGATGGAGTGTGTGTATGACAAAAGGTAGGATATGTGAATGTAGCAAAAATAGAAAATTGAGGAAAGACCTCCATATTTTAAGAAGTTCTGTTAATGGGAGTGCTCTTACTTTGAGTGAATTATAAAATATTATAATCTTAGACTAATACCAAGAATAATTTGAATACACTTTATCTAAAGTGAAGGATTTGTTAATATTCAGAGAAGTCTGTTTACTAGTAGTACCTTCCAGTGTGAGATTTTGAAAATATGACTTTTGTTTAAATCATTCCTATTTCATCTTGTTTTTATTTGTTCAATGCTTGGGTGACCTGAGAGATGTGAAAGGTCTTTTGTGCTTCAAGAATGCAAATTTGAGATGATATGGTACTTCTTTTGGAACCAAGGAAGATAATAGCCTCTGGAAGATTGTTAGATTTAGAGTGCTCCTCCATATTAGGGGAGGAGAGTAGGTCATTTATAATATATATATGCATATGTATATATCAGGTAATCACCAGGGTGGCCTAATACTAATAAATAAAAACGTTTCAGATTCATTCATTCTGCTACACATTTATATAGCAACAGCATTGGGGATCAACACTGGAAGCTCTTTAAATCATGTTGCCATGTTTTGTTTCATTTTGCAAAGAACAGAGTTTATTGTATGGCTCAGGATCTAGCCCTCTGAAGCTGAGGGAAGTGAAAAGAGAAATTTGACAACTTGGGCTAAAACCTCATTTGTGTGTGTTCGCTGGGAAGATTTAGATGCCAGCATCGTTCTAGTAATTGTCTTTGGATTCATTCTTTGCAATATAGTATCTTATGAGTCCTAGAAACATCTATAAGTACAAGCAACTTCTTTTGTGACTTTAAACATCTTTATTATGCTGTTTATTAAATGCCAGATTAAAAGAAACAAACTGCAGTTGACCCTTGAACAGTGTGCTGGGGAGGTGGAGTGTGTTAGGGGCACTGACCTTCTGCCCAGTCACAAGTTCATGTGTAGTTTATAGTTGGCCCTCCATTTTAGTGGTTCCTCCTTATCCACTGTTCCACATCTGCTGATGCAACCAGCTGTGGGTCATGTAGTACTGTAGTATTTAGTAGTACTGTACTGAGTATTTTAAGTAGACCTAGGCACTTTAAACCCTTGTGGTTCAAGGGTCAACTGTGTGTGTGTATACACTATATGTTACAAACTCTCTCTCTCTCTCTATATATATATATATATGCTTACCCTGTATCTACTTTGTCTATTAAGAACATTGTGACCTTGGGAAATTACAGATTCAAGAATTAGAGGTGATCAAAATGCAGTTAAAATCTTTGTCTAATATTATTTCCACTTTTATTCTTTTAGGTAAGCAGAATTTTATATAGTTTCTGTACAGCTTTCAAACGTTCTTCTAGACAAGTATCTGATGTTAAAGACTCAGTTATTCCTACCCCCGACAGTGATGTGTTTACCTTCAGCGTCTCCTTGGAGGTAAAAGAAGATGATGGAAAAGGAAACTTTAGGTGAGATTATTTGGAAAAAATAAAAATTAGTATTGTGTCTGAAATATAACATTGACTAATATATAGGTTGCAGAAACTGTACACTGTTGTTATAAAGCTTTAGGATGATACAGAAAAACTTCATTGGTGGATGCATGGTTCACGTTTGTCAGGCTTTTCAGATAGTTTATGTAAATTATTTCCTTGATATTTTAAAATACTGATATACTTACTATAGAAAAATTAGTAAAAGTAAAATTAGAATAAATTTTTATGGTCTTGTCAGCCATATCACTTTTTAATTATTAAAAATAATTTTTAGTATTATCAAAATTTTAAAATTATTTTATCAAAAATATTTGATACTAGGGTGTATTTTTTAAACTTCTTATTTTATATTGGAGTACAGTTGATTAACAATGCTGTAAAAGTTTCAGGTGTATAGCTCAGTGATTCAGTTACCTGTATGCAAGTTTCTATTCTTTTTCAAATTCTTTTTCCATTTAGATTTTTGCAGAATAATGAGCAGTGTTCCTTGTGCTATACAGTAGGTCCTTGTTGGTTATTTTAAACATAGCAGTATGTACATGTCAATCCCTACTATCCCTCCCCCTCCATCTCCAGAGTGTATTTTATACAGTTATATATACGTATATATATGTAGTTTTTTCCTTTTAACTTCATGATGTAAGAATTTTCCCATATTTGGTTGCATCATGTGGGATCTTGTGTTCTGGGCTCAGTAGTTGCTGGATGTCTGCTCTCTAGTTGTGGCATGCAGCTTTAATTGCTCCATGGCATGCGGGGTCCTAATTCCCAGACTAGGGATCAAACTCGTGTTCCCTGTATTGCAAGGTGGGTTTTTAACCACTGAACCACCGGGGAAGTCCCTAAAATATTTTTAATTAGAATTGTTTTTAATAGTTGTCAGTAGTATTTTGTATGATTTGACCATCATTTAATTAGCTATTTCCTTCTGTTGTATATTTGGAAAGTTGTTCTTTAGTTCAAAAATAGGCAGATAAATAATAAACAGTTACACTCTTATTGCTTACCTATGTGCCTTTACTTTGCCTTTGTTTCTGACAATAATTATTAGGTAGGTATTTTATCACTTTTTTTAAGTTATAGAAACTGAGACTTAGGTCAGATAAGTTACTGAAAGTATTTTTCCTTTTCAGGTAAGACAGCTTATATTTTAAACACTTACTGTTTTAATAGACTAATTCTTAAGAATTGTCAGTCTGCCCTAGGCTAGAATTTAACTTACCCTGATCTATTCCTCTCTGTTCACCTTTTATTTGTATTTTCTTGGATTTGTCAAAGTCATCTCTAATTCTGGATGTTTAAAAGTAAGCTTTTTTTCCTCACTTGTTTTGCCTTGGGTTTAACTGTGTTAAAAGCATTCATAATCATATAACCAGCTAAACCAGAAATATAACAGTCTTAAATAAACCACGTTTCCAAATTTGTTAAAATTTAAAAACTAAAATTTGAAATGATGTAATTTAAAAAGTTTTGATTTAAAACAAACTTACGATTACAAGGGGGAAAGTGGGGGGAGATAAATCAGTTGGGAGAATTGGTGTTGGCATATGCACACTGCTGTATGTTAAAAAGACAACCAATTAGACCCTACTCTATAGCAAGCACAGGGCACTCTACTCAGTACTCTGTAATGACCTACCTATATGGGAAAAGAATCCAAAGAAGAGTGGGTATATGTATATGTATGACTGATTCACTTGCTGAACACCCGAAACTGATACAGCCGAAGTTTGGATTTACTTTGTGTCAAGGTGAAAGTTTGATATATCTTAATAAGGTTGTTAAATACTCTTGTTTCATTCTAACCTTGAAACAGATGACCTTTTTATTGTTTTTAATTATTGACCATTTCTGTTCTTTTTTGCATTTTTCAGTCCTGTGCCTAAGGATCGAGATAAATTTTATTTCAAATTAAAACAAGGAATAGAGAAGAAGGTTGTGATTACAGTGCAGCAACTTTCTAACAAAGAATTAGCTATTGAAAGGTAAGCAGCTTGCTCCTGCATACTGTCAAAAACTTGTATTGACATCCTTGCTGTCTCAAGAGACATACTATTGAATCTCTGCCGCATTACTTACTGTGGCTTTTCACCATGTTTCAGTTTCTCCATTTAAAAATGAGAATGAGAATGAGAATAATAATGTTTTCCCCACTTAAATAAGTTAGATGTAACTGGTTCATTGAAAGTCTCAATTGATGGGGGTAAATAAACATGAAATGGCTTTATTTTTTCAGTAGTAACTGTTTCAATCCAATTGGGCTTTTTCTTGCTCTTCCTTATTTACGTATGGGACAGACACCTTCCCTTCTCAATCATTTTTGTTTATTAAAAAGTCCATTTATTTACTGAGATTTTAGAATCTTTAAGAGATTTGTCTTTTAAATATATAAACACACGCATACATACATACACATGGGTGTGCATGCATTTATACTTTTATTTCTATGTTTAATTTTTGTTAGTAGATATTAGCAATGTTTTAAACTTTTTATTTGGAAGAAACTTCAAACATACAGAAGAGTTAAAATAATAAAACTAGTACAGAGAATACATGTATATTCAGAATCACCTACTAATAATATTTTATCCCATTTGCTTTCCAAACATTTTCTCAGTCTATGTCTCAATCTTTCCTTCCCTAGACACACACACACACACACGTATCATCTTTAGTAAACTTATTTTCCATAGAATACTTTTTATCTAATCTACTATTTGTCTCTAATTTTGCCAGTGAACCCAATAATGTCCTTTCCCCCCATCCAGTTTGGGATTCACATTAGGGTCAGATACTGCGTTTAGCTGCCATACGTCTTTAGGTTTCTTTAATTTTGAAAGGTTTCCAGAGTCTTTGTCTTAAAACGTGGACATTATTGAAGAATACGTCTCTTTTCCCTCTTTTTAATATGACTTTGCTCAATTTGGACTTATCTAATATTTCCTCATGATTAGATGCAGATAATTTATTGCTGCATAGATGATTTCTCTCCTTCACAGTGTATCACATTTGGAGGCTCTTGACAAGCATCTGTCCCTTTCTGGTGATGTTAATTTTTGATTTCCAGCCAAGATGTCTGATTTCTTCACTGTAATTCCTTTTTTCTATTCCCCCCCCCCCTCCTTTGTATCTAGTAAGCAGTTTGTTGGGAGACCCAGGAGAATATCTTGCTTCTCATCAAAATTTCCTCTTTGGTTTTGCTTCTCATCAAATCAAAATTTTCTCTTTGGTTTACCTTTCATTCATAATTCTTGTCTGATCCAATCTTTATCATGATGAATGTAAAGTGGTAATTTTCCATCTTCTGCATTTTCTCTAGGCAGCCCTTGACATTTCTCCTGTAAGCCAGACCTCTCCCGTTTTTTCCATTTATTACTGTTTGTTTTTGATATTGACTCTTGAATTCCCTCTCCCCTGAAATAGTTCATGATTCACTGTAGTGTTTAATTATCTAGGTGCTCAACTTGTCCCAGAATTTGCCAGGAGCCAAGTCAAACCCTTTGTCCTTGAAAAATGCCCTGAGCACTTCCCTTCTGGTGTAATAAAAGGCATTTCTCTTTGGTATAACAAAGGGCATTAACCAGTTTGTAGTATATGAATAACACAGGCAAAGAAGTGTTAGGTGTTGAATAATATGACTTTAAACAAATAGTAGTTACAGATATTGAGGTTTTATGATTAAATATGTTATGCCTGTACTGTAGAGGCCTGTACTATGCTTGTATATATAGCAGTCCTTCCTTTTACAAATGAGAAGCTCCAAGATGGATTAACTTGAATACAGAAATCTTGAATATAGGTAAAATAGTTGAATGCCTATTTCTGTTTTCATTGTTAACTTAAACATTTATACATACATTTAAAATATATTGTATATAATAATTACTTAGAAATGTTGCCTTTGCCCATATTCTCATATTCATAAGACAGCTTAATTCAGGCTCTCCTCAATAATCTTTGACATTAATGCCTTCATCATTACTTAGCTACTTTTTGAGTAACTTTAAGGCATTTTTCCAGAGCATAGTATCTCAACTTCTGCCTAAGTTGTTTGAGATGAAGCACTTTTTGAATCATATATATTGCTCTCATTAGAAATTTTATCTAAACCAGATGTACCCATTGTATAACAGTAGAATAGTTAAAAAAATTCATTCCATGTATAACTACTTAATATATTGCTTTTATTTTAACATAATTAATGTAAATGATAATATCTAACAACCATGTGTTCATACACTCAGCAATAATTACCAAATTTGTTGGTTTTTTTGCTTCTTTTTTCACACATTCTGTCAGATGACCTCTAAACATCCAAACTAAACTTGACTGAGATTGCTTCTGGCTAATGGGACTTGCCCAAACAATACTTTGTTCAACACAGCAGACAGAATTTCCTGTGACGTGGAGTGTTTTTTAAATACTTGAATCCCCCCCCCCCTTTTTTTTAAAAGAAACCCTTGCTTTTTATTGGATTATATTTGTGTTTAAATCACAAAATGTGAATAGTGGAATTCAAGGTGATCCAGTAGGTGGCAGTCTTGTCAAGGGAATTCTTAACCTCAATTTTAAGCACTGTTGTCGACAGAGTTCATTTGTAGTATAAAGACATCTGTGTTAAAGTAAATACTTCAAGTCACATAATTTTGGCTTACCTTCTGAGATGGAAAGTGATTTATCATTTTTAAAAACAACTTCTCATTATGTGAAATTTACAACATACACAAAAGTAAAAGAATAATACATTGAACCCCAATGCACCCATCACCCATTCTGGATGCTAATTTGCAATATTTTGGTTTTTTAAAATGTTAATTTTTATTATGAAAAATTTATTTATCTGTGAATTCAAGTTCAAGGATTCCTTCAGTTCAGTTCAGTCGCTCAGTCGTGTCCGACTCTTTGCGACCCCATGAACCGCAGCATGCCAGGTCTCCCTGTCCATCACCAACTCCCAGAGTCTACCCAAACTCATGTCCATTGGTGATGCCATCCAACCATCTCATCCTCTCGTTCCTTCTCTTCCTGCCCTCAATCTTTCTGAGCATCAGGAAAACCAGTTCTGTGTAGTTACTTAGTTCTTCCTTAGAACTTTCTCTGTGCTGAGCACTGTTCTAGATGCTTCCTATGAGGTGTAGATGCTATTGTCAGCATCTTTTCAAATGAGTCAGCCCTTTGCATCAGGTGGCCAAAGTGTTGGAGTTTCAACTTCAACATCAGTCCTTCCAATGAACTGATCTCCTTTAAGATGGACTGGTTGGATCTCCTTGCAATCCAAGGGACTCTCAAGAGTCTTCTCCTACATTTCAGTTCAAAAGCATCAATTCTTTGGTGCTCAGCTTTCTTTATAGTCCAACTCTCACATCCATACATGACTACTGGAAAAACCATAGCCTTGACTAGACGGACCTTTGTTGGCAAAGTAATGTCTCTGCTTTTGAATATGCTATCTAGGTTGGTCATAACTTTCTTTCCAAGGAGTAAGCGTCTTTTAATTTCATGGCTGCAATTGCCAGCTGCAGTGATTTTGGAGCCCAGAAAAATGAAGTAAGCCACTGTTTCCCCATCTATTTGCCATGAAGTGATGGGACTCGATGCCATGATCTTAGTTTTCTGAATGTTGAACTTTAAGCCAACTTTTTCACTCTCCTCTTTCACTTTCATCAAGAGGCTCTTTAGTTCTTCACTTTCTGCCATAAGGGTGGTGTCATCTGCATATTTGAGGTTATTGATATTTCTCCCGGAAATCTTGATTCCAGCTTGTGCTTCATCTAGCCCGCGTTTCTCATGATGTACTCTGCATAGAAGTTAAATAAGCAGGGTGACAATATACAGCCTTGACATACAAGGATTCCTTATGTGTAGATAATTGTATATACCATTTGGTCTTGACTGCTTTGTAGGCAAGTTCAGTTCAGTTCAGTCTTTCAGTCGTGTCTGACTCTTTGCAACCCCATGAACCGCAGCATGCCAGGCCTCCCTGTCCATCACCAACTGCCAGAGTCTACCCACACCCATGTCCATTGAGTCGGTGATGCCATCCAACTATCTCATCCTCTATCGTCCCCTTCTCCTCCTGCCCTCAATCTTTCCCAGCATCAGGGTCTTTTCCAGTGAGTCAGCTCTTTGCATCAGGTGGCCAAAGTATTGGAGTTTCAGCTTCAGCATTAGTCCTTTCAATGAACACCCAGGACTGATCTCCCTTAGGATGGAATGGTTGGATCTCCTTGCAGTCCAAGGGACTCTCAAGAGTCTTCTCCAACACCACAGTTCAAAAGCAAGTACTTGTAGGCAAGTACTGTGTCATTTATCCCAGAATCTCCAATATCTAGCACCGTGCTAGGAACCAGTTCTGTGTAGTTACTTAGTCCTTCCTTAGAACTTTCTCTGTGCTGAGCACTGTTCTAGATGCTTCCTATGAGGTGTAGATGCTATTGTCTTCATTATACAGTTAGGGAAACTGAGGCTAGAGAGGTTAAATAGCTTTCTCAAGGTCATACAATCAAATACCAACTGCCACATAAATATTCTTACTCTGGTCTTTTTAAACATTTGTTGAGTAAGTGAGAAAAAATTGTAGAGTAAGTGAATAAAAAGTATGTAAAGATTTTATAAAGTTAGAGCATTGCCTAAATTCATTGTAATTTGTGGAGAGTAATAGAACATTGTACCTGATAGACTCCTAAGTTGTTTAGAGGATATGTGAAAACTGTTCTCATGTTTTGAAGATTTGTTATGTTCATGTTCTTTTGCTTTTATCAAACACTCCTGTTAGATTTTACATATTAAGCTTTATTTAGGAGCTGAACATAAGAAAAAAAATATTAACAGGCAACATTTATTGAGGACTTACTGTAATGGCCATTGTAAAATTTAATTGTCATAACAACATGTGAGAAAGATATTGTAATTATTACCCTATTTCTTTTTCAGAAGATGAAACAGAAGCTTAATGAGATTAAGTAACTCAGTCAGTTGGCCAGAAACTAATAGAGCTAGGGTTTAAGCCAAGCCATTTAACTTCTGAGTATATACTTTTAAAGACTGTACCCAATTAAATTTTGTTTATATGCTAAATTTAAAATTAAACCAGTTAGAATATAAATGGATTGGTATTCTTTGGTGTATTTCCAGTGGAATTTGAAAGGGAGAGTGTACCTGGGGCATTCAAGTGATTGCTCAGTGATTTCAAACCCAGGGACACCTTGCCCTGGGAGAAAAGCTGATTGATTTGTTCAGGAGAAGACCAACAATAACAGCTGTGGGGTGAAGGCAAGATGATTGTAATCTGAAATGTGTGAGTTGAGCAGCCTAAGCCTAATTATTGAGAGGTTCCAGTTAAAATGTCAGAGCAAATCCAATCAGGTCAGGCTCTTCTGGTGTTTCCAAAGTGGAGGTGGCAATCTTCTGTCCTTCGCCAGCTGATACTTTCATGAATTTCGGTCTCACCATGTGTAGAAATACTGCAGAGATTTTCTTATATACCCTGGAATTGATATGGATTTTTTTAAAGCTTTGTCTAGTATTTGAAATACACTATATAGATGATAAGTAGCATTATTGTATAGTAACCACTTCGATGCTTTGATGATTGTTGGTTATGCTGCTACTGATGCTAAGTCGCTTCAGTCGTGTCCAACTCTGTGCGACCCCATGGACAGCAGCCCACCAGGCTCCTCTGTCCATGGGATTCTCTAGGCAAGAATACTTGAGTGGGTTTTCATTTCCTTCTCTGTTGGTTATGCCAGCTAACCAAAAAGTGAGTAGGAAAAATTTGTTTTTGTTGTATTTGTTTTCTGACTAGTTGATTTTTGCTAAGTATTACTTTTTAATTTGTAATAAAATGATTCAGGGAAAGTAATACCATACATGTTTGGAAAACTGACCTCTTCACAGTTCCCTAACATGAAGTGGAGTTGTAATGATGGTAATTTCAGACTTTGTGGAAGGTTAGTTGGGGAGAGATTTTGGCTTCATGGTTTTATGTCTGTCAGATCACTTTGTTCCCAGGGATCTGCCCTGATGCTTGATGTGTGAATCAGAATGAAGTATTGATATAGCAAGCAAAGTGTAATTACTAGATTTGTTGTAAGTATTCAGCTTCGTTTGTACTGAGTAACATAGGCCGTTACTGCTAGGAAGAAAAAATTTCCATGGGTTACTACTCGTGTCTGATCCTAATTTGGGAGAGTAAAATCGTTACATATACATATATATATATGTATATATATGTGTATATATATATAATATAAAACACATCACTACTAGACAGCCATTTGATCATTTGTAGAGTGATTCAGAGATGTGCCTGTTTTGATGATAAATTGTTTCAGTTTTTAATTTGTGCTTGCTGGCTTAAAGCAAAAACTATATAGTGAGAAGTTGATGTAACTATAGTACAATACACAAACTAGAAAATTGACATTGGTACAGTCTATAGATTTCTGTTGGAGCTCTTTTTGAATACTTTTGTAAATCATAGTATACTTATATAATAGAATAATAATTTCTTGTTTTCCCAGTGGCAGAAGACCTTTACTAGCTTTATTTAACTTAAGGTGGCTGATCAAGATAGTTGTGGACAAAGAGGCTACCAGGTCCTAGCAGAGAAGAGTTCTAGATTGTTCAAATGCAGTAATTTTTTTGAAAATTGAAATATATTTGACATATAACATTGTGTAAACTTAAGGTGTATAACATGTTGATTTCATGTTTATATATTGTAATATGATTGCCGCTGTAGCATTATTTCCTCTGTCACATTACATGATTATCAGTTATTTCTTTGTGATCGGAATGATTAAGATCTGGTCTCTTAACAAGTTTGACTTTAATGCAGTGTTGTCTATATTAACTATACTGTGTGTTAGATCTTCAAGGCTTATTTACCTCTGGTTAGAGTTTGTACTCTGAAACAACATCTCTCCTATTCCCGCACTCCCCAGTAACCACCAGTTTACTCTCTGTTTTTATGAGTTTGACTTTTTTAGATTCTTCATATAAGTGATATGCTGTTTTATCTGTCTCTGTCTGGCTTATCTCACTAGCATAATGCCCTCAAGATCCACTTTCATTGTTGCAAATGGTGAGATATCCTTCTTTTTTATAGTTGAATAATATTCCATTGTACACCCTTTCTTTAAAAAAAATAATTTTATTTATTGATTTATTTTTGGCTGTGCTGGATCTTCGTTGCTGTGCAGGCTTTTCTGTAGTTGCAGCAAGCGGGGGCTACTCTGTAGTTGTGGTGCACAGGCTATTCATTTCAGTGGCTTCTCATTGAGGAATGTGGGCTCTAGGTCGCGTGGACTTGCGTAGTTGTGGTCATGGGCTCAGTAGCTGCAACTTCTGGGCTCTAGAGCACAGGGTCAATAGTTGTGCTTGGGTTTAGTTGCTCCATGTCATGTGGGATCTTCCCAGACCAGGGATCGAACCTGAGTCTCCTGCATTGGCAGGTGGACCCTTTATCCGTGAGCCATCAGGGAAGCCCAAATGCCACATCCTCTTTATGTGTTTATCTGTGGCTGGGCACTTAGGTTGTCTCCATATCATGGCTGTTGTGAATAATGCTGCAGTAAACACGAGAGTGCATTTATCTCTTTGATATCCTGTTTTCATCTCCTTTGGGTATGTACCCAGAAGTGGAATTGCTGAATCATATAGGAGATCCAGTTTTAACTTTTTGAGCCACCTTCATTTTGTTTTCCATATTGTCTGTACCAGGATCCACTCTTATTGTTGAGTTTATCTGTACCAAGATTTATCTTGAGTGGATCTGTACCAATTTACATTCTTGATTTACATTAGGAAAAGAAATTTTGACTTATAATCTGGCTATTAAGTAATTTAAAGCGATGATGTATTTTAACTGTACCCTCCCTAAGTCATGTCTGACTCTTTGCACCCCATGAACTGCACACCAGCCTTCCCTGTCCTTCACTGTCTCCTGGAGTTTGCTCAAACTCATGTCCATTGAGTCAATGATGCCATCTGACCATCTCATCCCCTGTCACCCCCTTCTCCTCTGGCCCTCAATCCTTCCCAGCATCAGGGTCTTTCCTAGTGAGTCTGCTGTTCACATCAGGTGGCCAAAGTATTGGAGTTTCAGCCTTAGTATCTGTCTTTCCAATGAATATTCAGGATTGATTTCCTTTAGGGTTGACTGGTTTAATCTCCTTGCTGTCTAAGGGACTGTCAAGAGTCTTCTCAAACACCACAGTTCGATAGCATCAATTCTTTGGCCCTCAGCCGCCTTTATGGTTCAACTCTCATGTTCATACATGACTACTGGAAAAACCATAGCTCTGACTATACCGACCTTTCTTGACAAAGTGATGTCTCTAGTTTTTAATACACTGTCTAGGTTTGTCATAGTTATTCTTCCAAGAAGCAAGCGTCTTTTAATTTTGTGGCTACAGTCACTGTCCACATTGATTTTGGAGCCCAAGAAAATGAAATCTGACAATTTCCACTTGCCATGAAGTGATAGAACTGGATGTCATGATCTTCATTTTTTGAATATTGAGTTTCAAGCCAGCTTTTTCATGCTCTTCTTTTAGCTTCATTCCTTCACCTTCGTCAAGAGTCTCTTTAGTTCCTCTTCACTTTCTGCTATTGAAGTGGTATCATCTGCATATCTGAGGTTGTTGATGTTTTCCCCGACAGTCTTGATTCCAGCTTGTTTCCAGCTTGTGAGTCATCCGGCCCAGCATTTTGTATGATGTACTCTGCAGATCAGTTAAATAAGCAGGGTGACAATATACAACCTTGGCATACTCCTTTCCCATTTTGAACTAGTCTGTTGTTCCCTGTCCAATTCTAACTGTTGCTTCTTGAACTGCATATAGGTTTCTCAGGAGGCAGGTAAGGTGGTCTGGTATTCCCATCTCTTTAAGAATTTTCCAGTTTGTTGTGATCCACACAGGCAAAGGTTTTAGCATAGTCAGTGAAGCAGAAGTAGATTTTTTTTGTTTTAATTCCCTCGCTTTTTCTGTAATCTAGCATGTGTTGGCAATTTGATCTCTGGTTCCTCTGCCTTTTTTAAGTCCAGCTTGTACATCTGAAAGTTCTCAATTCACGTCCCAGTTCTACCCTCATACTTGATCTGGAAGGGAACAGCTACCCACGCCAGTATTCTGGCCTAGAGAATTCCACGGACAGAGGAGCCTGGTAAGCTACAGTCCATGGACTCGCAAAGAGTTGGCCACAACTGAGCAAGTGTTGCTTCTTCACTTGATCTTCATTAGTCCAATTTTATGCATTTATTCTTTGCAGCAAGCACAGTATTAAATTCCTGCAGGAGGAAATGGCAGTTCACTGAAGTATCCTGGCAGGGAAAATCCCATGGACAGAGATGCCTGGTGGTCTACAGTCCATGGGGTCGTAAATAGTTGGACATGACTGAGCCACTGAACACACACAATATTAAATTGTGCCGGTAGAGGGTGCTGCAGAGATACCCTGAGGAAGGGACTTGTGTTCTTGGTTCTGGTGTGTTGTGATTGCTCCCTGCTCTTTACAAGGTTCTGGTACCTCCAGTGGTGGTGCACTCCCGCTCTGCACACAGTCCGAGCATTCCCTCTGTAAACTCGTGGCCCAGGTGCTGGCTCGGTGAGGGCTTCCTGTGGCCTTCCAGAGAAAGACACAGGCTCTGCCTCGGAGCTGCCTCCAGGAGTCCTGAGTTTCTTTGTTCACCTGCCTGCTGACATTGGCTACCTGCACCCTAGAGGATGTTTCCTGTTTTCTTGTGGTCCCGCTTTGCCGGGGCAGTCCAGAAAGCTTCGTCATCCACTGGTCTACAGTCACGCCTTCTACAGTGAGATCAGACTACCAGCTTTAGGGAGAGGACCTTCTTTATTGGTTTGCTCTTCTTTGGGTTTCTCTTCCTCAGCCTTAGAATAGTTTTAAAAATTCTCTTTGTAGTCACTCTCTTGTTATAGACAATTATTTTTTTTATTAATAAGATTTCCCTGTTCAAATTATTTTTGTGCTCTCTCCTGTATTTGGACTTATACTGACAGTAACTAATTTAACTAGTATCTAATGAAATTAGCCAGTCTGGTAGATAAAGTTCCTGATACATTTCTGGGGGGAAAATGTTTATTTTAGATACTCTTTTTTTTTTTTTAATCTCCCAAACTCCTTTTATTGGAAAACTACTGAAGAATGTCTTCTACCAAAAAATGAGGTTTAAAAAAAAAAATGAGGTTTTGAATTAAATAAATACATACATGGGGTCCAGGATTTGGAATATCCAACACAAGACAGAATCAGGAGTCCTGAGGGTGACAGTAATGGGGAGCCAGGCCAAGAGAACAGTGAACCCACATTATTAGAGCAGTCTTCAGGAGTGATTTCCTCAAGAAGACAAATTTAACGCAACACCCACAGTACCAGAAGATTTGTAAAAGAGATTTACATAATTAAGGAAGTGTTTGAATTTGAATTACTGTTAAGTACATAGAAAAATTAAGCCAATATAAAAATACTGGAAAATCATTTCGCTCCAGGGGAAACGAAATGCACTGGAAAAGACAAAGTAATAATAGTATACTATATGGTTTACCTAGGAAATAGATGCCATGTTGTTTAGTCGATCAGTTGTGTCCAATTCTTTTGCGACCCCATGGACTGTAGCCTGCCAGGCTTCTCTGTCCATGGGATTTCCCAGGCACGAATACTGGAGTGAGTTGCCATACATAGTCTTTTTAGCTGATAGTCTTTTTTTGCTGTTCAAATAAAAACGTGTAATTTAACCCCAGACTTTTAGAAAATACAGTACAAACAGATCAGAGTTCATTCAAGTGAAAGTTAAATGGAATCATTTCTTATCTCAAATTGTGATTAAAAAAAACTTTTTATTTTTTAATGGGTTATAGCTGGATTAACAATGTTGTGATAGTTTTAGGTGAATAGCAAAGGGAGTCAGCCATACATATACATGTATCCATTCTCCCCCAAACTTGCCTCCCATCCAGGCTGCCACATAACACCGAGCGGAGTTCCCTGTACTATACATTAGGTTATCCATTTTAAATATAGAAGTGTGTACATGTCCATCCCCAATTCCCTAACTATCCCTTCTCCCCATCCTTCTCCCAACAACCATAAGTTTGTTTTCTAACTGTGGGATCTTCCTGGATGAGGGATCAGACCCATGTCTCCTACATTGGTAGGCAGATTCTTTACCACTGAGCCAGCAGGGAAGACAAAAAAATTATCTTTTTATTTACTCTTTTTTGGCAAAGGAAGGAACTAAAGCATGTTATTTTGCCTGTAAGAAACAGCTAATAAGAGGCAGCAGGGCTTCTTGCTAGTCTTCCTAAAGCTTTTCTATATGACCCTTTTGTATGACTTTATTGGGGAGAAGAGCCAAGAGAGCTATTGTACTTACAGGTAAAATTATCTTATATGACTTAGTAAACATTGTTTAATTACTAATACTTTGTTCTTATTTGTAATGGCAACACAGTTTTCCTTTTTTTGAAAGATTTTATTTGAAAGGAAGTAGGGGGAAGAACTACATAAAATGTTCTTTCTACTTAGTAGGAGTTTAGGCAATAATTAACAAACGTGAAAGAAGTCTTCTGTGTGGAATACTGTATTTGTGCTCTATTTATTAACTTGATTTTATCTATTTTTAATACATTTTACTTAGTCATCCTTTTTCAGTTCAGTTCAGTTGCTCAGTCGTGTCCGACTCTTTGCGACCCCATGAACTGCAGCATGCCAGGCTTCCCTGTCCATCACCAACTCCCGGAGTCTACCCAAACTCATGTCCATCGAGTCGGTGATGCCATCCAACCATCTCATCCTCTGCTGACCCCTTCTCCTCCTGCCTTCAATCTTTCCCAGCATCAGGGTCTTTTCAAATGAATCAGCTTTTCATATCAGGTGGCCAAAGTATTGGAGTTTGAGCTTCAGCATCAGTCCTTCCAATGAACACTCAGAACTGATTTCCTTTAGGATGGACTGGTTGGATCTTCTTGCAGTCCAAGGGATTCTCAAGAGTCTTCTCCAACACCACAGTTGAAAAGCATCAATTCTTCAACACTCAGCTTTCTTTATAGCCCAACTCTCACATCCATACATGACTACTGTAAAAACCATAGCTTTAACTAGACGGACCTTTGTTGGCTAAGTAATGTCTCTGCTTTTGAATATGCTGTCTAGGTTGGTCATAACTTTCCTTCCAAGGAATAAGTGTCTTAATTTCATGGCTGCAATCACCATCTGCAGTGATTTTGGAATTAGAAAAATAAAGTTAGCCAGTTTCCACTGTTTCCCCATCTATATGCCATGAAGTGATAGGACCGGATGCCATAATCTGTTTTCTGAATGTTGAGCTTTAAGCGAACTTTTTCACTCTCCTCTTTCACTTTCATCAAGAGGCTCTTTAGTTCTTCTTCACTTTCTGCCATAAGGGTGGTGTCATCTGCATATCTGAGGTTATTGATATTTCTCCCTGCAGTCTTAATTCCAGCTTGTGCTTCTTCCAGCCCAGCGTTTCTCATGATGTACTCTGCATAGAAGTTAAATAAGCACGGTGACAATATACAGCCTTGACGGACTCCTTTTCCTATTTGGAACCAGCCTGTTGTTCCATGTCCAGTTGTAACTGTTGTTTCCTGACCTGCATACAGGTTTCTCAAGAGGCAGGTCAGGTGATCTGGTGTTCCCATCTCTTGAAGAATTTTCCACAGTTTATTGTGATTCACACAGTCAAAGGCTTTGGCATAGTCAATAAAGCAGAAATAGATGTTTTTCTGGAACTCTCTTTTTTGATGATCCACCATCAGATGTTGGCAATTTGATCTCTGGTTCCTCTGCCTTTTCTAAAACCAGCTTGAACATTTGAAAGTTCACGCTTCACATATTGTTGAAGCCTGGCTTTTCCTGTTATTTTCTAAATTGTTCTTTACCTGTTTTCTTTAAGGTCCATATGTTCAGGTAAATTATTCTATTTTTCCACTGTACATAGAAAATTCTTATCCTTTTGATAACTAGTCAGAGCTTCATATAACTTGATTCAGCTGTTTTAAGTGGAATTGAGCTTCTGAGGAATCCAAATTATTTTACATGCAGATCATGTTGTTTAGTATTAATTTTTTTTTGCTTAAAATATAAACACCAAAATAGGACTGTGTAGAAAAGAGTTAACAAAGGAGGACTGAAACTACTGTTCCTGAAAGTTGTGCTCGTAAGGTTGGTTCTTGTCTGGCAATTTTAAAGCCAATTTTAAAGCTTTGGGGGTGGTTTCCACCATTCTTAGAACTGAGACTAGTGACTTATTATGCCACTTAGTACAAATAATGTGGTTTGTCCTGGGCTCCTGCCTTCCTTATGGAATCTGGGATTTTGGTATATGCTAGGCAGAGGATGCCTATGTGATTAGTCTTGAGAAAAACAGACTCTTGTCTGTGAGCGTGTCACGTATGTTATGTGTCATTTCTCACATGCCACAACTCATTGCTGGGAAAGTGTGTCCTCTGTGAGACTCTCCAGGAAGAGTAGTCTTGGAGTCTGTGCCTAGTTTCCTCTGAACTTCACCCTGTGTGCCTTTTCCCTTTGCCAATTTTGCTTTGTATTTGTTCACTCTACTATGTCCTGAGCCTAAGTACAGCTGTATGCTGAGTCCTGTGAGTCCTCGTAGCAAGTCATCGATCCTTGAGTGGTCTTGAAGAGCATTTTGTTGTGACTAGTTTATCATCCAGAAATCACATTTAAGATAACTATTTCCGTGTGTGTGTGTGTGTGTGTGGCTTTTATTGATTACAGAAAATGAGTATTTGCCTAATTGAAGGTCTCTTTATGAGGATACAAAATAGCTTTTCTGCACCTTGTCTTCAGAGGAGCAATGAGTAATGAGTTGATGATAATATATAGTAAATATACATGGGTTTATAGTTTTGGAAACTTACCACCTGAAAATGTCTTCAGACACCTAGAATAAGTTTTTCTTGATGCACTTCAAGTAGATCCTCCTCCACACTCATGTTCTGTTCCCCTTCCATCTCCCTATCAGAAATAGTAAGAGGATACTCAGAACTCCTCGTTACTCTAGTAATACTGCCCCTTGCTTGTCTTGTGTACCAGAAGGAGTAAAGCGGGGTACTCCTGAGTTCTGCGTTCTCTTTCCAGGAGCCTTTTTCCTACACTCAGCCTTCAGCATTGCTGAAATAATCCTTTGCTGTTTTAATCCATTTTGCCTTCTTTGATGTGATTCTATTCTTTCTGCTACCACACTCACTCCTGAGGTTAACTCATCCAGTCTAATTCCTTTAAATATATCTGTAAAATAGGTAACTTCCAACTTTTCATCTTTCACCTGAGGTCTCAGACCTCTATGTTCCTCATTCATGTATCCTGCAGCTCTACTTCTTTGGTGTCTCAAAATCACTATCCTGAAAGTCTAGACCCCCGACCCTGTCACACACCTGTCCCTCCTGTAGTCTCCCCCAGCATTATGATTTATAGTCTGATCTTTTCAGTTACTCAGGTTGAGAACTTAGAGTCATCCTTGACTTCTTTTTCTTTCACTGCACATCTAATTCATCAGTAAATCATATCTGCTCTACTTCCAACTATATAAGGAAAGATAAAACTCTCGAGGAAAGGGATAAAGAAAAATACATGAATAGACATAGGTGAAAATGTTGGTAAAATAAAAATAATTAGAAGAAAAAGAAAAAGGAGCAGGAACTCCAGGTGGAATCACTAGTATTTTATTTTGTTAAAAAGTAACTTGCTTATAGGGCTTCCCAGGTGGCACAGTGGAAAAGAATCCACCTGCCAATGCAGAAGACAGAAGAGACACAGATTTGATCCCTGGGTCAGAAAGATTCCCTGGAGAAGGATATGACCACCCACTCTAGTATTATTGCCTGGAAAATTCAATGGTCAGAGCAGCCTGGTGGGCTACAGTCCATGGGGTTGCAAAGAGTTGGACATGACTAAGCATGCGTGCTAACTTGCTCATGCCTTAAACTCCCTCATCAAATTGAGTTTGTAATTTTTTTGCTGTTGTTTGGCTCAACTCCAGCTTATGTTTATGAAAGAGAAAATGGGCACATGTTAACCAGCAGTATAGGGAGAAAATGTTATTTTTCTTTGTTTTTGATGTTTCGAAATTATAGTTATACTCAATTATAAAAATATTTGTAGTTTGGCTTTTGATTATTTTGATGTATAAGCCTGATACTTGCAAAAGCCCAAATGTATCACTACCCAAATTTCCTGTATTACTACCATTGAATAATAAAGCAAAATAATTGATTTACTAAATGTTTTTAGTGGTGATTAAGCCAAGTTTTAGATTTTGATTGTTGTAATCATTTTAATATATATTTTTAACTATAGCTAATTTCTCATTTTTTTAATTTGAAGAGAGTTAGTAAAAAGTATTCATATTTGAATCATGGTTCTGCATTTCAAATTTTTATCCATTACGAGTGTGAGAGTTAATGGGACATTATTGTCCAAGGATGGTGTGGAGGTTGTTGTATTTTCTTAAAGCTTATTGACAGATACTTTTTTCAGTAATGGACCTAAAGATACCATCTGTTCTTTCATAACTTTCGTATAGGTTAAATTCTCTACACTGGTAGCAGATTTAAGACAATCCTAAGCATCTATTAACATTTTTTTTTTCACAGTAATTAGTCTTCGTGTTCTAAAAATCTTTGGGGAACAAATAAAATTTCCTACCTGATGAATGAAAAGAAAAAATAACCAACTTTTAAATCTTGCTGATGAGTATAATTCCTAATGATGAAACTTATTCTTTCTATTATTGAAGGCACTGAAGCAAGCAAGATTTTTAAGGTTCACATCTATGGAAGCCCCTTATCTGGGTTTGAAACCCTGCTCTACAGTGACTTGGTCAAATTATTTAACTTCTCTGTGCTTCAGTTTCTAGTTTGTAAATTGTGAATGATACCTGTTAAGAATGTTGGAAGGATAAAATTAGGTGATACTTGCTAAGTATTCGAAATAGTCCCTGAAACAAATGAATGCTTGCTATACTGCTTATACCAGTTCTATTAGTATTGGTGGTACTAATAGTACTACCACAGTCATGCTTTTTTCTGAGACTGCTGGTGCTTTGTGAGTGATAACCGGAAATCAGAATAGCCTGCAGAATTAGAGTAAAATACCCCTCTGAGAAGGCAAAACGTTGGCTATATTTATTTGGAACCTACATGTATATGCATGCAGTCTTTGTTCTGCAGATATGATATGCATGGATTTATGTTACCATGGTTTAGTTAAAGAATACCAGTCCCCCAGACACATGGTTCAAATTTTTGTTAACCATGGTATATTAATTGTGAGTAATTGCATAAAATGTAGACTTTGCTGTTAGCTCTTCAGTTCACAGTCACTACATAAATGCTTATCCAGTGACTGTTAACATCACTTATTTCAAAGTATAAAGTAGGTTATGGTGTATCTTTTATTTAGTTCAATCACAGACAGCCAAGTGTGTTGTTTTGCCTGCTTGGTCTCTCAATGATAAACCCATGTAACATTTTACAATAATGAATAATTGAAAGAGGTAGCCAACAAAGATGAATGCAACAAATAAATGCAAAGTGATAATATTAAAAATGAAATTGCATGTTATCTTAGAAGATTTGAAAATGGGGACTGCAGTAAATCAACTATACTTCAACAAAAAATTTAAAAAAAAGAAAATGATGACAGCAAAATGAAGATTGGATGAGACCTAGCTCTGCATGAAGTTACAATATGAAGCATATTGAAAAAGTCTGATATACATGATAAAGGCATGATAGACATGATAAAGGCATTTCAACATTTTTTAGTTAAAATTTCACTAGGAATAGAAAGCTTCTTATGATTGAAATGGAGTGTTTATTTTTATGCTGGATTGAAGACCACGGTAAAAAATAAAATCCAGGTTTTGCTAGTCTTCATGCCACAGTTTTGCAGTTAGTTGCAACACTGAAATATATGTTAATTATAAGAAACTGGAGATCATACAATTTCTTTAGCTGAGTTTTGGAAGAGATATGACATGAAGGCATACAATTGAAAACATTCACACATCCTAACAGGAAGTAACAGTGAGTTGTATTTGTGTAGTGTGGCAAAACATTGACTGCACCGTACAAATTTGAATAGTGCAGGATTTGAATAGTGCATAAGTGGAGTTATAGAAGAATAGCTGACCGTGGGAATGTTGACAGTAGGTTTACACTAGGTATACAGCCAGAAGACCTTAGTGAAGGTGAACTTATCAGCATAAATAAGGCAAGTGGTTTGATGAAAAGGATGAATGTCTTGGGAAGTCAAACCAGCAAAAACTTCATGTTAAAGGATCTCTTAGAGATGTAAAAGTGCAAAGGATAAGATACTGGAAGCTCATTCAGAGTTAGAAAGGAGTATGACAGTTTGCCAAGGCATAGGAAAAAAATGCTTATTTTGTATTATTTATCACATGAGAAGAAAGCAAAACACTGTTTTGTTGTTGTTCACTCACTTAAGTTGTGTCTGACTCTTTGTGACCCCATGGACTGCAGCATGCCAGGCCTCCCTGTCCCTCACCATCTTCGGAGTTTGCCCACGTTCATGTCCTTTGAGTCAGTGATGCTATCCAACCATCTCATCCATTGCCACCTTCTCCTTTTGCCTTCTGTTTTTCCCAGCATCAGGGTCTTTTCCATGTAAACACTGTTTAAACTATTCTTAATAACTTTTCAAAAGAAAACATTTCAGTTTTCAATATTTCTAAGTACTTTAAAATATGAAATACTAAATAATAGTTTTACTTTTTAAAAAATTTCCCTATGTATTTGTAACTGACGAGAGTTTTTAAAGTTTTGACAAAATATTTACAGGTCACAGGACAATCATAATATTTCCCACTGTTTATAAGATCACAATGCAGTTTCAGCTTGTATGGTTATTTTTATGTTTCCACACTGCTGTGTATAGTGAGGAATGCCTGTATATCTTTCTCTACCTGGTAACTTTAATAGGGAAAAAATAATTTCAACAGTTATTATATAGAAGACTTTTCCAACTGTCTTTTTTGCTTTAACTTCTATAAGATGGCTAGGATTCCAATTTTATGAAATTATTTAGTTCTTTAGGGTTTTTGTGTATTCTAAAGTTATGATAGAATTACAGCCTTTCTTCTTTGTTGTAGTTCTGTTTATTCTGTCATACTGTCACTTTCTCATTTTTAATAGCACAGGTTTAGTTTAGTAAGAGACAGTGTTCTTTAACTGATACTGGTCAGTTCCCTTCCTCTTTTCCTTTTCTTTTCCTCCTTTTTATCCATGGTCTTCATGGAGATATGTATAATTATGATTTTTATGGACTAAAAAAGTAAAAAAAATAGTTTTCTATTGCAGGACATTAACATATAATCCTTTTTCCCCCCTCCTTTTCTCCATCAATTAAGCCTAAAGCCATACAAGATATGCAGAGTTTTTGTTGTTTGTATGGATGCCTTGGTTGGTTGGTTTAGTCATTTATTGGTTTGTGACCCCATGGACTGTAGTTTACCAGGCTCCTTCTGTCCATGGGATTTCCCAGGCGAAAATACTGGTGTGAGTTGCCATTTCATTCTCCAGGGGATCTTCCCAACCCAGGGATTGAACCCAGGTCTCCTGCACTGACAGGCAGATTCTTTACCACTGACCCACCCAGGAAGCCCATATAGAAGCTAACTTGGTATTCAAAGCTGTTTCAAGCTCTATTTTCAGGAAAAGACTCGCTGGGCAGTGTAGAAGGTCAAACTTCACTTAATAATATTGGCAGTTATTGTTCAGTCACTCAGTCGTGGCTGACTCTGGGACACCATGGACTGCAGCATGCAAGGCTTTCCTGTCCTTCACCATCTCCTGGAGCTTGCTCAAACTCATGTCCATTGAGTTGGTGATGCCATTCAACCATCTCACCCTCTGTCGTCCCCTTCTCCTGCCTTCAATCTTTCCCAGAATCAGGATCTTTTCCAATGAGTCAGCTCTTTGCATCAGGTGGCCAAAGTATTGGATCTTCAGCTTCAGCACTTCCAATGAATATTCAGGGTTGATTTCCTTTAGGACTGACTGGTTTGATCTCTTTGCTGTCCAACAGACTCTCAAGAGTCTTCTCCAACACCAAAGTTTGAAGGCATCAATTCTTTGATGCTTAGCCTTTAATATTGTCCAGCTCTCACATCCATACATGGAAAAACAATAGCTTTGACTATAATGACCTTTGTAGGCAAAGTGGTGTCACTGCTTTTTAATACACTGTCTAGGTTTGTCATTGCTTTTCTTCCAAGGAACAAGTGTCTTTTAATTTCATGGCTGCAGTCACCTTCCACAGTGATTTTGGAGCCCAAGAAAATAAAGTCTGTCACTGTTTCAGCTGTTTTCCCATCTATTTGCTGTGAAGAGATGGAACTGGATGCTATGATCTTTGTTTTTTGAATGTTGATTTTCAAGCCAGGTTTTTCATTCTCCTCTTTCACCTTCATCAAGAGGCTGTTTAATTCCTCCTTCCTGCCATAATGGTGGTGTCATCTGCATATCAGAGATTATTGATATTTCTCCTGGAAATCTACAGAAATGGTATGGAGCTAACAGAAGCAGAAGATATTAAGAAAAAGTGGCAAGAATACACAGAAGAACTATACAAAAAAGGCCTTCACGACCCAGATAATCATGATGGTGTGATCACTCACCTAGAGCCAGACATCTTGGAATGTGAAGTCCAGTGGGCCTTAAGAAGGTTCACTATGAACAAAGCTAGTGGAGGTGATGGAATTCCAGTTGAGCTATTTCAAATCTTAAAAGATGATGCTTTGAAAATGCTGCACTCCACATGCCCGTAAATTTGGAAAACTCAACAGTGGCCACAGGAATGGAAAAAGTCAGTTTTCATTCCAATCCCAAAGAAAGGTAATGCCAAAGAATGCTCAGACTACCACACAATTGCACTAATCTCACACGCTAGTAAAGTAATGCTCAAAATTCTCCAAGCCAGGCTTCAACAGTATGTGAACCATGAAACTCCAGATGTTCAAGCTGGATTTAGAAAAGACAGAGGAACCAGAGATCAAATTGCCAACATCCACTAGGTCATTGAAAAAGCAAGAGTTCCAGAAAAACATCTGCTTCTGCTTTATTGACTACATCAAAGCCTTTGTGTGGATCACAACAAACTGTGGAAAATTCTGAAAGAGATGGGATTACCAGACCACCTGACCTGCCTCCTGAGAAATGTGTATGCAGGTCAGGAAGCAACAGTTAGAACTGGACATGGAAAAACAGACTGGTTCCAAACTGGGAAAGGAGTATGTCAGGGCTGTATTTTGTCACCCTGCTTATCTAACTTATTGCAGGGTACATCAAGAGAAATGCTGGGCTGGATGAAGCACAAGCTGGAATCAAGATTGCCAGGAGAAATATTAATAACCTTAGATACGCAGATGATAACACTGTTTTGGTATAAAGTGAAGAGGAATTAATGAGCCTCTTGATGAAAAGTGAAAGAGGAGAGTGAAAAAGTTGGCTTAAAGCTCAACATTCAGAAAACTATGATCATGACATCCGGTCCCATCACTTCATGACAAATCAATGGGGAAACAGGGACAGAGTTTATTTTTTGGGCTCCAGAGTCACTGCAAATGGTCACTGCAGCCATGAAATTAAAAGACGCTTACTCCTTGGAAAAAAGCTATGACCAACCTAGACAGCATATTAAAAAGCAGAGACATTGCTTTGCCAACAAAGGTCCATCTAGTCAATGCTATGGTTTTTCCAGTAGTCATGTATGGGTGTGAGAGTTGGACTATAAAGAAAGCTGAGCGCTGAAAAATTTATGCTTTTGAACTGTGGTGTTGGAGAAGACTCTTGAGAGTCCCTTGGACTGCAAGGAGATCCAATCAGTCAATCCTAAAGGAAATTAGTCATGAATACCAATTGCAAGGACTGATGCTGAAGCTGAAATGTCAATACTTTGGCCACCTGATGTGAAGAACGGAGTCACTGGAAAAGACTATGATGCTGGGAAAGATTGATGGTGGGAGGAGAAGGGGTTGACAGAGGATGAGGTGGTTGGATGGCATCACCGACTCAATGGACATGAATTTGAACAAGCTCCTGGAATTGGTGATGGTCGGGGAAGCTTGGTGTACTGCAGTCCATGGGGTCGCAAAGAGTCGAACACAGCTGAGCAACTGAACTGAACTGAACTGAACCTGGCAATCTTGATTCCAGCTTGTGATTCATTGAGCCTGGTATTTGCATGTTGTAATATGCATATGAGGGTGACCATATACAGCCTTGACATACCCCTTTCCCATTTTTGAACCAATCCATTGTTCCATATAATGTGTAATTGGCAACTTCTCTAGAGTTTGCAGTGTCCTTTCCCTGTGAGATTTTTTCATTTCAACTGTATATTAACATAGTGAAACTAGAAGCAGGTATATTTTTGTTTCAAAAATGTGGAAAGTGAGGCTTTGAAGTGTGTGACTTGCCAAGGATCACTCTAGGAATTCATAATTTTTTTCTGATAGGCAAAATTAGAGGGGGCAGCAGCAGCAGCAGCAGAGGATGAAATAGTTAGATAGCATCCCCTACTCAATGGATATTTATTTGAGCAAACTCCAGGAGATTGTGAAGGACAGAAGAGCCTGGCATGCTGAAGTCCATGGGATTGCAAAGAATTGGTCATGACTTAGCAGTTGAACAACATTGACTGATAGGCCAGAAAGTGACAAATTATAACGTTAAGTGACTATGCAGTTTTGGAGTCAGAGTCATGGCCCAATAGTTATGTGGTTTGAGCAAATCACTTCTACTTTCTGGAAACAAATTTTATCATTTGTTGTATGGAGGTTGTTTTAAAATGTGAATGCAACAATATAGTAAATGTCTGAAAACATTCAATAAACAGCTGCTATAATATGGTAATTATTAATATGATAACACCATAATCTTATTCTTAGGAGGTTTGATTTCAAATTTTGGGTCAATAAATAATGTTAGATGTGTTTTCTCTGTGCTTTGTTAACCTTCTATACTAACAGTTATCATAGAACTTACCATACAGGTTGTAATTGTCTATTATTATTTTTTTTTTATAATTTTTTTTTCCAGTGGGTTTTGTCATACATTGATATGAATCAGCCATGGATTTACATGTATTCCCAATCCCGATCCCCCCTCCTAATTGTCTATTATTTTCCTCCTATACTAGATTGTGAACTCCTTGAAAAAAATAGGTGTAATAGCAGTTTGCTGAAAACATTATTTATAGAGTTAATAAGAGAAGGTTGAATGCTTTGAATTCCCTAGTGAAGCACTTAATATTCACATTAGGTGTTTGTGGTACTAATAATATCTAATTACTGAGATGTTATTCCTAATAGACCCAGCTTGTCTCCATAGGAAACCTGTTGTGCTTTAATGAAATATAATTTTGGAAATGGCTGTTATAGCTTGATAGAAAACAATTATACAGTTTTAATGCTGGAAGAATCCTTAGAGTTCATGTGTTGTACGTCTTCTATTTTGTAGAAGAGGAAGCAGAGCCCCAAGGGGATAGGTGCTTTCACTAAGGTTACACTATTGTCACTTCGTGTTGACAGTGAAGTGAAAGTTGCTCAGCTGTGTCTGACTCTTTGCAACCCCATGGACTATACAGTCTATGGAAATATTTAGGACAGAATACTGGAGTGAGTATCTTTCCTTTCTCCAGGGGATCTTCCCAACCCAGGGATAGAACTCAGGTCTCCCACATTGCAGGTGGATTCTTTACCAGCTGAGCCACAAGGGAAGCCCAAGGATACTGGAGTGGGTATCCTATCCCTTCTCCAGGGGCTCTTCCCTACCCAGGAATCAAACTGGGGTCTCCTGCATTGCAGGAGGATTCTTTACCAACTGAGCTATCAGGAAAACCTGACAAACACCATATAGAACTTTAATTTTTAAAACAAGCAAAAGAAAAGTAGGGATGATACTTGCTAAACTCTTAGTATTGGTTCCTGAGGGGGCTGAGATTAGAGAGAAGGAGAAATTCCCTACATACTTTGGTATTCTTTAGCTTTTTACAGTGACTATATGATAGTTTTGTAACTTAAATGAAAGTGAAGGTCGCTCATTCGTGTCTAACTCTTTGCGACCCCATGGACTATATAGTCCATGGAATTCTCCAGGCCAGAATACTGGAGTAGGTAGCCTTTCCCCTCTCCAGGGGATCTTCCAAACCCAGGGATCGAACCCAGTTCTTCTGCATTGGAGGAAGATTCTTTACCAGCTGAGCTACAAGGAAGGCCCTTTGTAAGTTAAAAACCCATAATTGGGACTTCCTTGCTGGTCCGGTGAGTAAGACTCTGTGCTTCCAATTCAGGGGGCCCGGATTCGATCCCTCATCAGGGAACTAGATCCCACATGCCACAAATAAGATCCATCACAACCAAATAAAAAAATAAATAAGTAAATAAATAAACCAACCCCAAATCCTATAATAGGAAAAATCATATGTAAAACACCCATGAGAGATGCAGGCTGAAACAAAATATGTAGAGAATGTGAGACATGTCTCTGTCCTCATTGACCTGACTTTTTAGTTGGAGAAACTAAGTTGTTTTAAATTAATGAATTTATTTTATATACAAGCAACTCCTGCAGCTCAATTCCAGAAAAATAAATGACCCAATCAAAAAATGGGCCAAAGAACTAAACAGACATTTCTCCAAAGAAGACATACAGATGGCTAACAAACACATGAAAAGATGCTCAACATCACTCATTATTAGAGAAATGCAAATCAAAACCACAATGAGGTACCATTACACGCCAGTCAGGATGGCTGCTATCCAAAAGTCTACAAGCAATAAATGCTGAAGAGGGTGTGGAGAAAAGGGAACCCTCTTACACTGTTGGTGGGAATGCAAACTAGTACAGCCACTATGGAAAACAGTGTGGAGATTTCTTAAAAAACTGGAAATAGAACTGCCAAATGACCCAGCAATCCCACTTCTGGGCATACACACTGAGGAAACCAGATCTGAAAGAGACACGTGCACCCCAATGTTCATCGCAGCACTGTTTATAATAGCCAGGACATGGAAGCAACCTAGATGCCCATCAGCAGACGAATGGATAAGGAAGCTGTGGTACATACACACCATGGAATATTACTCAGCCATTAAAAAGAATTCATTTGAATCAGTCCTAATGAGATGGATGAAACTGGAGCCCATTATACAGAGTGAAGTAAGCCAGAAAGATAAAGAACATTACAGCATACTAACACATATATATGGAATTTAGAAAGATGGTAACGATAACCCTATATGCAAAACAGAAAAAGAGACACAGAAATACAGAACAGACTTTTGAACTCTGTGGGAGAAGGCGAGGGTGGGATGTTTCGAAAAAACAGCATGTATACTATCTATGGTGAAACAGATCACCAGCCCAGGTGGGATGCATGAGACAAGTGCTCGGGCCTGGTGCACTGGGAAGACCCAGAGGAATCGGGTGGAGAGGGAGGTGGGAGGGGGGATCGGGATGGGGAATACGTGTAAATCTATGGCTGATTCATATCAGTGTGTGACAAAACCCACTGAAATGTTGTGAAGTAGTTAGCCTCCAACTAATAAAAAAATATATGTATAAATAATGAATTTATTTTAATTGGAGGATAATTGCTTTTTCAATATTGTGATAGTTTTTGCCATACATCAACATGAATTGATGTTGGGATACATGTGTCCCCCAGTCCTGAACTCCCCGTCCTCCTCCCTCCCCACTCCATCCCTCTGGGTTGTCCCAGAGCACCAGCTTTGGGTGCCGTGCTTCATACATCATACTTGTGCTATAATGTACATGTTTCAATGTTATTCTCTCAAATCATCCCACCCTTGCCTTCTCCCACTGAGTGTAAAAGTCTGTTCTTTACATCTGTGTCTCCTTTGCTGCCCTGCCTGTAGGATCATCTGAATTCCATCAGTTCAGTTCAGTTCAGTCGCTCAGTTGTGTCTGACTCTTTGTGACCCCATGGACTGCAGCACGCCAGGCTTCTCTGTGTATCACCAACTCCCAGAGCTTGCTCACACTTCATGTCCATCGAGTCAGTGATGCCATCCAACCGTCTCATCCTCTGTTTTTCCTTTCTTCTCCTGCCTTCAATCTTTCCCAGCATCGGGGTCTTTTCCAGTGACTCAGTTCTTCGCATCAGGTGACCAAAGTATTGGAGCTTCAGCTTCCGCATCAGTCCGTTCAATGAATACTCAGGACTGATTTCCTTTAGGATGGATTAGTTGGATCTCCTTGCAGTCCAAGGGACTCTCAAGAGTCTTCTCCAACACCACAGTTCAAAAGCATCAATTCTTTGACGCTAAGGTTTCTTTATAGTCCAACTCTTACATTCACACATGGTTACTGGAAAAAACCATTCCATATACATGCATTAATATACAGTATTTGTTTTTCTCTTTCTGACTCACTTCAATCTGTATAATAGGCACCAATTTCATCCACCTCATTAGAGCTGACTCAAATGCATTCCTTTTTACAGCTGAGGAATATTCCATTGTGCATTTGTACCACAACTTCTTTATCCACTGGTCTGCTGATGGACTTCTGTGTTACTTCCATGTCCTAGCTATTGTGAATAGTGCTGCAGTGAACATTGGGGTACATTTGTCTCCTTCAATTCTGGTTTCCCCAGGGCGTATGCCCAGCAGTGGGATTGCTGGGTTGTGTGGCAGTTCTATTCTTAGTTTTTTAAGGAATCTCCACACTGTTTTCTGTAGTTATAAAGAATTTAAGGCACAATTAGAAATAATACAATGAAGTGGCTGATTAATATTTAATTTGTATAGACAGTGTTTGTTATGTGAGTTCAAAGACAGTTCATAGCAATTTATAGGAATCATATTAAAATTATGAGTATTAGGTTATAATTATCTCTATTTTCATTGATTATATTTTGCTCACTGCTACAATAGTGTGTTTGGAAGGTTTTCCTCAAAGCCCACTGACTTTGTTGTATCTTTATTATATATTTGATCATTTTTACATGACTTCTGGAAAGTATCCTCAAATATTTACAGGAAGTAAAATTTTTTTTGTTTTACCACTTACTAAGCTCATATTTGCATAGGACCACTCTTTTTTTTTCATTTATTTTTATTAGTTGGAGGCTAATTACTTTACAATATTGTAGTGGTTTTTGTCATACATTGACATGAATCAGCCATAGATTTACATATATTCCCCATCCCGACCACTCTCTTGTCTTGTTTATGGAAGGACAAACCCTGCTATTGGAAAAGTAAACCTTTGGAAAACAAGGATCAGGTTTAGTATTGACTGCTCAGCTGCCATTACTTTGAAATTTAAAAAATCTTATATTTAGTTTGTTTATATTCTTTACTCCTTTTATAAAATGCTCCATAGCATATTTTTAATGTTTGGAGAACTGTAATAAAAACTACTCTATTCTAGTAAGTGTGGGTATACATTGTTGGCAGAGAGGTGTACTGTAGATAGATCACGTTGCCTCTTGAGTACAAGAAGTATGTAATAGCCATATGAGTTTAAGTAAATTAACTTTTCTGGAGTTTACATTTCCTAACAATAAAGAAAAAATAATGATATCATAACAAATATAAAGAAATGTTAGGTTTAACTGAATTTTATAGTTGATGAAAACCCTTTACAAATAAAGTGATAGTGTTAATTGGATTCCTAAAACTTCCTTAGCATCAGGAGGCACAGAATAAGTAGTTAATAATATATGCTGGATAGTATCTTCACTAGTATAATAACATTTTTTAGTAATGAGTTTCATATGACTTTTTTTTTTTTTTCAAACTGAAGATACAGTATTGATAGTGTACTCAGTGAACATGACTGTTGAGGGCCAGTTGATTGATTGTATTAATCTGGCTTGATGCAAAGAGAGAGTACAGTGTTTTATTCTAATTATTTTTTAAGTTTTCTTACTTTTAATTTAATTATATTAGTTGATCAATATGTTTGGAATAACTCTAAGGCAAACAATCTCTAATTTTTACCTAGAAATTAGTTCATGTCTCAGTACTGTATTTTGTTTCAGTTAACAATTTGTGGCTATTTTTATCACAGTTTCTGTTCATTGGTAATCTTTCAGAAGCAGAAATAGAGATCTGGGAATTTAAATAATTTATTTCTTTGTGATTTTATTATGTATCTTGATGGATTCTTATTTGTGATGTTTCTCTAAAAAAAGTTATTTGTAAGTATAGAGCTAGACAGATTGTATAGTTACTATTAAAAGGCTTTTGCTCACTGGGCTTCTATATATTCTTGATACCTCATTTCTTCTTTTTTTCCCCCCAATATTTTCAGATGTTTTGGAATGTTATTAAGCCCAGGTCGAAACGTGAAGAACAGTGACATGCATTTACTGGATATGGTAATGAAAATCTTTAGCACCTTAACCAAGTATAGTTGATAGTTATTTTATGTTTTTAAAGTATTTTCTATTTTGAAATCGTCATTTTGTCAAAATTACTTCTAACTTTCAGCTGTGTGATAGTAGTCATTTAATTTGGAACCCCATACTTAAAATTTCTAATGAGCGAGAAACTTAGGAGTTAAAAAACTTTTGTAGAAAGAATCATATGCACGTTGAAAGCAGATAAAAGGATAGTGTTATGAAAAAGTTCATCTACTCATCTGTTTGACTTCTTAGGAAAATATCCTTTCTTTGAGCCAAACATAACAAGTACATGATTATAACAGGCATATCCAGAGTGGATATGGTTCCTTTCATTTATTTTAATGCAGTGGTATTGATGTTAATTTGAGTACTGTGATGGATGCGTTTGTTTTCTTTAAAGCATTTCCCTTTCTGAGTTGTTCCTTCTTGATTACCTTTCATTAGCAAAGTATATTTACTGTGGGAGTGGTATTCATTTAAGGAATGCCCTTGAAGGTAAATATATATTTAAGAGTTGGTATTTGATGTAAAAATGGCAAGCCATCTTAACTTTTAAACAGAAATACCTGTTAATAGTGCAGTTAATGAAAACATCCAGTTTATGGTTTAGAAATGTTGTAAGAAATAGTTATTTTAGTATAAATATAAAGTTCTTAAATGAGATTTTTCTTTTAGGTAGCACTACATGTTCTCCTTTCAGCTGTATTTTGCAAATGTCATTTAAATATCACAAATTATATCATCTTTTTCTTTATTTCAGGATAATACCACAGTGATTTTTTAGTATTAGTAGGATGGTTTATTCAGCATTTTTGAGCACCAAATTGTATGCCAAGTATTGTGTGAAGTGCTGGCATTATAGATATGGTAATAAAGTTCCAACATCTTTGGGTTCATAATCTTGTGATGGAAACAGATCTTTAAATCTGTAATGATATCATTGGGTTAAATGCTCTCATAGAGTCAGTACAGTGAGCCACAGAAATAGCGAGGAAGCATTGCTTGGGTAGGTAAGGTAAGGACAACCAGTTACATTAAATGTGAAAACAAATTAGCTATTGGTTCATCTCTCTTCCATCCATTTTTACAGCATATCAGTAATGCAGGTGGTTTTGCTTAAGGCAAGAGATAGCATTTTGGAGCCCTGAAAATTCTGTGAGGAGGGAGTTTCAAGGACATTAAATACTTATCAGCTCCTAGATCCTAATTGGTAATGATCTTGCAGAGTTTAAAAGATTAAGATGAATCACTGGCAGAGACTTAGAGACCTGGTGTGAGCTTCTGATCCCCCTTCACTTGTAGTGCATCCCTCCACCTTGAAGAATCCATACTGAAATCAAAGGCTTGTCAGCACTGAAGCTCCTGTAGGGAGCAGTGGGCTTACCAGTGCAACAAATAGTTGATCAAGTTGGAGAGCTTGTATGTACAATTATCAGCAGTTGTGATTTGTTGTCACCCAATGCTATTAATCTTCATGGTATCTTAATACACAGTTATTGAGCTTTAACCAGACTACATCTAATAAAAAGGAACTCATTACCTTATAATGAAGACTATGGGACAGTTGTGGTTATTACAGGTTATACCTTTGTAATCACCTGAAATCATATTCCTTGTAACTTTGCCTAATGTGTCTTAGTTCTGCCCTTTAGAGCAAGATATTAATACTTCTATGACATATCCAAATATGTGAACTCTTTGAAAACAGATTTCCCCTTGCACTTTATTCTGACAAACTTTGAAAAAGGGTACAACTGAACGTCAGAATTTTTTTTTTTTGGAGCGTCAGAATTTATGAGGCTTTTCTATTTGAGTTGAATCATTTTTGAGCAGTGCCTACTTTGTTCCCTGAATGCTAAATGAGCAGGATTAGCTGAGACTTCTCTATACATTTATAAATTTTGTTTAATATAAAATATACATGAAAAAGAAAGCTCTATTTATAAACAAAATATAGTTTTAGTCAGCTGAATTACTTATATATATTATACATAGTAGATAAAACCACATATAAATAAAATTAATTAAGCTCTTTTGGCGGGGGGGGGGAGGGTGCAGATAATGGACTCTGAATTTTTTCCCAGTAGTGAGAAAAGTTTTGAAGATACTTGTAGTGTAGGAATAAGGAAATGAGAATTTTTGATTTACAACCATTGATACCTAGGAAATGCTGAACAGGAAAGTACCAAAAAGAGGTGAAAACTCAGTAGAGTCAGATTTCGTGGAACTGGAACACAACTTAGAATCCTAGAGGTGCCTCAGAAAGTTTGTGAAAGAAAGTGAAAGAAAGTGAAGTCGCTCAGTCGAGTCTGACTCTTTGTGACCCCATGGACTGTAGCCTACCACGCTCCTCCGTCCATGGGATTTTTCCAGGCAAGAGTACTGGAGTGGGTTGCCATTTCCTTCTCTAGGGCATCGTCCTGACCCAGGGATTGAACCCTGTTCTCCTGCATTGTAGGCAGATGCTTTTACCCTCTGAGCCACCAGGGAAGTCCAGAAAGTTTGTGGATCTTCATAATTAACTATTTATTGAGACACTAGGCCAGTAGTTGGACTCACAGAAATAAAATTTACATTGTAATCTAATACACTTAAAAATGGTAAAAAAAAAAAAAGCTGAAGTAAAATTTTTATGAAATAATTCTTAAATTATGAAATTTAAGAAATAGTGAAATTTATGAAATAATTCATGTTTGATGAAATCTGTTATTTTTTTTCTTCTACTTGATTAAAAAGTCTGATCATAATCCACTAAATTGATTTTATGATCCACAGATGGGTCACAAACTGCTGTTTGGAAATCATTAGCCTGTTAACTCCGTTAAGTCAGGACCATTCTCGTTTTCTTTGCTGGACACTCACAGGCATAGAGTGTGACGCATAGTAGTCTCATATTTGCTTAAGGAATGAATGGATTAGCGAGAACTTATGTTTCTTTCTTCTTTGTGTGTTATCTCCTCCTCCTGATAACATCTGTGTGCTTTACCCTGCTGTCCCTACTTGACCTCACAGCTTCAGGTACCTCATAACTTGACAGTAGTTCATTCATGGCTTTGTATGTGATTCTTCAGCTTATGTTCCATTGCAAAGTGCCATATTCTGTTTCTATTTCCTGGTTTATTTTCTTAAGAGGAGGGCATCTGGTGGTTCCAGCCTGGCCTCTTTGGGGCAGAGGTGTTTGTTGTCCAGATGTCCTTTCCCTGATGTCCCTGATCTTGTCAGCCCTCTTGGGGGAGGGAAGGTCTGCAGAGGAGCTGGGAAAGAACTCTAGAGCAAAGATTGTGAAAGTCTCTTCATAAGGGGATGGGAGCAAGCCAGGCTATGTAATAGAAATACCTAGTACAATAACAGAAATGACTCGAGGAGAAACTTTTATTGAAGGCTTTTAATGTATGAGACAGTATTTTTGTGGTTGTGAAGACTAAAAAGAAATAAAAATATGTTTGATTTGGTTAGGCTGTTTTGCTTACAGGGAACAAAGGTTCACTTAGAGCAGCTGAAGAACAAAAGAGGTTATTGACCTTGATGAAATTGTACCTGAACCTGAAGAGTGGTCTCTGTCTGATCTCTTCCTGTCTGCCTCCCCTCTCCACATGGGCTTGCTCTTTCAGTGAGCCTCTTTCCTAGGAGCTGCCCCCCGTTATCACAGCTCTGGTGCTCTGCTCCCTTTTCTCTTTCTGCACCTTCTTCTCTCTCTCCCTCCTTTGCTCCCTTCATTGCCCGCCTCTTTCCTTTTTTCCCTCTCCTGCCCTTTTCCCTCCTTGCCCTTCCTCTCCCTCCCTGTCTCTTCTCTGCCCTTCTCTCTAGGTTCCCCACTCTCTGCCCCTTCAGTTCACCTCCTTTGTATGTGCCTTTGTTTTTTGACTACGTGGTTCATTATTTTTAAGGATTTTTTTGTGTGTTTGTTTTCCCCATTTCTTGCTTAACACTTAGCAGTTTCCTAATACTCTGCTGTTCCTTATATATTTTCCCCTACCTTAAATTCAGTTATTACTTCATTTGCCTGTGGTCTGTTATTTTCATATCAAAACCTTTCAGCTCCACTGCTGACTGCCCACTTTCCTGGGTATTTGTTAATTGAAAGAGAGAATTTGATTGGTCTAGCTCATTTTTTGAACTTAAGCATAGCATACGCTTTTGTCCAGAAATAAACTAGATATTTTGGGGTCAGGTGCTCATTCTTGCTCTGAATGGGGGGTCTAATTAGAGAGTAGAGAGAGAAGATAGGCACATGGAAGGGAGGGAGGGACACAGGGAAAGAGAATGAATATGAATATATAAGTGTGTTGGAGGTACTGAGTGGATTTCCTTTACATGGTCTTGAGTGTTTTTCCACTCTGCTTTACAGTCTGGTCAGTGAACTATCGCCAGTACAGTAGAAAAATGTACATAGTAATTACCAAATGACTGAAATAGTTTCATAAGGATTCAGAGAAGCATCTGTGTGTGGGAAATACTGGAAAAAAAAAGTTTTTTGTCTTTTAGCCTGACATTTTTAGCACTCTCCATTCATAATATGAGGAAATTGGTATAGAAAATTGAAAATATTGTAGATAATAATACTCTTTTGCAAATGCTTATATTTGTATACTGTGTGCTTTTCTCCCATGGGACAACCTCTAAGCTCCCCCACACCACATACACACATACATATACATAACTGAATGTGGCCTTGCTTTAACTATAGAAGTTTCTGCTTTAATGAGAGTCAAGAGCTGGCTTGGTAAAAGTCTTAAGGAGTGGAGGAAGTGAAGAGCAAGAAGAGAAGAAAAGGAGAGAATGGAAGAAGGAGAATAAATATAAGGGTAGAGGAAGATAGTTAACAACCTTGGGTATAGATTACAAACCAGGCTTAGTCTCCTAATATTGATTTATGATTGTAAGAAAGTGTCCGTATATCTGGCATATAGACAATAAGAAAGTATTAACTTTAAAGGTGTTAATTGTGACAAAGGAAATTAGTTATTTTAAGAATATATTAAAAATTAGAACATTAGAAGAAAAATTTTAATGTTTTCCTGTGATTAGCTTAATTCTCACTTCATATATCCTTGTGTGTCTGGGTATGTGAGATTTTGACAACCAGCCTAAGATAAAGTTAAATATAACTTCATACCAATACTGTTTTTGTGAGTCAGCATCAAAGGGCATACCTTTTATCCTAGAGTTTGTGTCTCTAAATAGCAATGCTGGAGAAAGCTGCAGGAGAATTTAATATTTAAAGAAATGCTTCTGTAGAGTGAAAAAAATTTACCAAGAAAATAAATGCCCTGAGTGTAAATTCAAATTTAATTAATTGGATTGCTTAAAGTAAGATATAAGTTAAAATGATGATTTTTGGGGTGTAAATATTCTCAGTGATTTCTGTTTGAAATGTCATAGGAATCCATGGGAAAGAGCTGTGATGGAAGAGCTTATGTTATCACTGGCATATGGAACCCCAATGCACCAATATTTCTGGCACTTAATGAAGAAACCCCAAAAGGTGACTTTTCCTAAAAGATTATTCAATATTTATTATAAAATTTGCATTGTAGACAATATTGTTTTGCCATGTTTAAAAAATATTCTGGTACTTATTTTAAATGGAGTTATTCTTCTTTTCATACTTTATGTGTCAATGGGGATAACCTCCTATAACTATTCAGAATAAAGACCTCCAAGAATATGTGGATTAATTTTATTACATTCTTCAGGAAAGTATTTGGGCTTACTGTTTCATGTGTCATAATAGGGTTGTTTTATTTGTAGGGGAAAAGACAGAATATGAAAGAAATGAAAGAAAATTCTGGAATTTTTGCTTATATTTGATATCTATTTTAACTTTTTTTGTTTATATTACAGATTACTTATATATATATATATTTTTATTTACTAATTGTTTATTCCAGCCTTTTGACCTTTGGGAATTTAGTAATGTATATTTAAGATTTCATTTGTGGCAAGTATTTTTTTTAAGTTTTTAATTTTTTCATTTTGTTTACTATGTCTAGTGTTGAACAGAATTTATAGATGATAAATAGGCTCATTTTTCATTTTTCCCATTGTTTTTACTCCTACTTTATCTAGATATCTGTTCATTGCCCATGTGACTTTTTGTTGTTTTCTTGTCTACTGTCTGCCTTTAAACTAAAATTTAGTTTCACCTCATGGAGTTATAGTGAAAATTGTTCAGTTGTGTCGGACTCTTTGAGACCCCATGAACTACACTGTCCATGGAATTCTCCAGGCCAGAATACTGGAGTGGGTAGCCATTCCTTTCTCCAGGGGATCTTCCCAACCCAGGGATTGAACCTAGGTCTCCTGCATTGCAGGAAGATTCTTTACCAGCTGAGCCAGCAGAGAAGCCCAAGAATACTGGAGTGGGTAGCTTAACCTTCTCCAGAGGATCTTCCTGACCCAGGAGTCGAACCAGGGTCTCCTGCATTGCAGGTGGATTCTTTACCAACTGAGCTACCAGGGAAGCCCCTCATGAGTTATAATCTTCTACTAAATGCTTTACTGTGATTCAACACAATAATTTATCTTGAGAAAATATGGATCAGTTTGCTTGATTCTTAGTTTTATATTATTTACTTTATATCCACAATAGACTTTTGGTTAAAGACAGGAGCATTAGTGAATATGGATATGGAAAGATATTAATGAAGAACAGTAAATGATAATTATTCTCAGGAGTATTTACCACTTCCATAAATTGCATGCATTTGATCACACATCAAGCTGTTTCAAAATGAGGGCTAAAAAGAGAAAGATAATGATGATTATATAAAATTTAGGTTTTCATATATAGGAATAAATAATCTTTACACCCACAGTTTGTTATTTCTGGATACAGACTTGTCAATACCAGTCTATAAACATCTTCCTTTTAATCATTCAGAAAATCAACATGAAAATGAAAAAAAATAAGTCAGCTGATAATTTTGAAGAATAAAATACAGACATTTCAAACAATAACTTATAAAAGCAGTTTTTATCTGTTTTTAATGTAACACATAGTTCAGTTTCATTTTGTAGTTTAACACCTATTTGGTTGTCAATTAAAAATAATATATTTAAAAATTTATTTGTTCAGTTAAACTATATAATTGTATATCAAAATGATATCCTGATACAATGTTGAGAGAATCCCAGTTTTTCTTGACTTGGCAGATTGAATGCTTGCGTTTAGTACAAATGTAATACATCTTTTATTGAGTTTAATTATATTAATAGAAGTATAGTTGATGATTTTAAATGTTGTATAATGGTTAAAAAGAAACTATTGAAGGTTTCTTCTAATGGTAAGCTTGGTTATATGAACTTTCCTTTTAACTGAGAACTGAAAATTGCAGACAAAATAAATTTTTAAATTTTAAAAGTAATTTAAAAATAATACAGTTATATGGAATAATGAAACCACAGATTCAAAAAGCCCAATGAATTTCAAAAGGGTAAATCAAGTCCATATCAACCTATCATCAGTTCAGTTCAGTGGCTCAGTTGTATCCGACTCTTTGCGACCCCATGGACTGCAGCATGTCAGGCTTCCCTGTCCATCACCAACTCCCAGTTGCCCATCAACCTATCATAGTGAAACTAAAGATAACCAATAGACACTGGCCTAGAAGATTCTAGATTAAAATTTAAAGGAGGCTGTAGCAAGTAATCATTTTAAGTGGTAGCTGAAATGCTCACTTCTAACAGTATACTGTTGCTGTCTGAAAAAAAAAGCACTTGCCAGGGCTCTGATATATATTATGTATATATTTATAGTATGTGCTCAGGCACAAAGTTGTGTCCAACTGTTTGCGACCCTGTGAACTGTAGCCTGCCAGGCTCCTCTGTCCATCTGCCTGCAATGCCAGACACCTGAGTTCGATCCCTGGGTTGGGAAGATCCCCTGGAGAAGTGGAAGGCTACCCACTCCAGTATTCTGGCCTGGGGAATTCCATGGACCGTATAGTCCATGGTTTCGCCAAGAGTTGGACACGACTGAGAGACTTTCACCATATATAGAGTATATATTTGAAAATTACATATATTTGTAGTGTATATGTACTATAAATAGTATATGTATATTTGTAATATATTTATATTTATAGTATGTATAAATATACTGTGTGTATACATGGAGTATATACAGAGAGAATATTTTATACATTATATATGCCAAGAGTATGAAAATTACACAGAGCTATTTCATTAGAGCTTTGGTCAGTGATTTTCCTGAGGATTAATATTTATTATGGAAATTGTGGGTACTAAGAAATCCCCAGAGACTTCCCTTAAAGCATACAACATTGAGAGAATCATTTTAATAAAAATTTTCCAAGCAAATTGAACAAAGTGAAGGTTGAGTGTCTCTTCTGATTTGACATTCCTTCCCATGCAACTCATCAAACAAACCTAATAATTTCTAGTATCTTTTTTTTATAGAATGAAAGGACAAGTTTTTGTGATTTTCTATTTCTAGTGGTTTTTTGTTTGTTTGTTTGTTTTGTGGGGGGCAACCTGAAAGATAGTTTTAGTGTAAAAGACATTTGAAATTTTAATTTTTTTATTGAGGGCCTGATTTTGGGAAGGAAGAATTAAAATTGTCAGAAGAGATTTAGTCTTTTCATAAGATGAGACTAGGAGAATTGAGAAATGTACCTGGGAAACTTGATTACTTTGTCAACCTCTGTGTCAGTAAAACAGTTAAACATAGAGGGTAACATGAGTATAAAGAACCTAAGTTCTTTAACTTTGTTTTCTCAACCAAGTAGTAATAAAGTTAGCATAAAACACAGAACATTTCTACTGCAGATAAACGAGTATACATGACCGTGGCAGTGGATATGGTAGTCACAGAAGTGGTGGAGCCAGTCCGCTTTCTCCTGGAGACAGTAGTACGTGTGTACCCTGCAAATGAGCGATTTTGGTATTTCAGCAGAAAAACTTTCACGGAGACTTTCTTCATGAGGTTGAAACAGGTAGGATCTTTTTGTTCTTTTCATATATTGTTTCCCACTATTTTTTTCTTTAATGCCAGTGTAATTCCTTAAATAGCAATAAAAAGCAATAAAATTCTTCAGATAATCAAATGATATTTAGAGTTAACAATGGAGTATTTGTAAAATGCATATGTAAGATTCAGTTCAGTCGCTCTGTCATGTGCAACTCTTTGTGACCCCGTGGACTGCAGTACGCCAGGCCTTCCTGTCCACCACCAACTCCCAGAGCTTTTTCAGATTCATGTCCATCCAGTCGGTGCTGCCATCCAACCACCTCATCCTCTGCTGTCCCCTCCTCCTGCTGCCTTCAATCTTTCCCAGCATCAGGGTCTTTTCCAGTGAGTCAGTTCTTTGCATCAGATGGCCAAAGTATTGGAGCTTCAGCTTCAGCTTCAGTCCTTCCAGTGAATATGTAAGATTAGTGTCAGTTGAAAAAAACAGCTAGTAAAATTAAATAGAAATTTGTTTTAGAAACCTGTAATGGTACCTGTAAAGTATCAACATACTTAATAGAAATAGTAAATCTGCATCAAAAACTTTTCTGTTATGTATGATTATATGAAAGCAAAAAGAAAGAGCATAGAAATATATCTTTAGAAAGTAATAGTGAAAAAGTTTCTAAGTAATAACTGATTGTTATAGTTCTTTTTACCTATATAATATTATACGAATGTGTTGTTTGACTTATCAGTAAGGTTATACCATTATTTTAATATTAGATGAACAAAATTAGGCTTTCTCTGAAATTCTTAAGTTCTTAACAGTGTTAGTATGTAAAACACCCTTTTCGTAAATGAAGGAAGAAGGTTACTGTGGAAAATAATTTGAATTCTAACAGTACCCATTGTATGAAATCATAATGAAATATTCTGTTTGAGTGATAAGAATTCCTCATATCCTGTTTAGTGCTCCCTCTCTCCCAAATTTAAAAATGCTTGTTGCTTCATATACTGTAATATGTAAAAAGTAATGTAAAAGCGAGCATCAGTGCAGTGAACAAATACAGAAACCACTTAACCATTTTCATATTACAAAAACTTATCATTGCTCAGTTTGGCTTCATATGCTATACATATACATCTAATTATGTAAATATATAAATTCCAGTACTCTTGTTTATCTAGCAAGACTACTGGAATTTATATTTACATAAATGTAAAGAATATATGAGTGGATTTTATGATTGTTATTTTTATATTTTTTAAAATTGCTGATATTGAGTTACTGAGTGGTAAGTACCATAAGATTTCTTAGTAATAAGAAAAATACTATTTGAGGAAAAAGAAAACTATTTGACATCATTTCATGTGAATTAAAAAGATTAAATTAGACTCACTAGTCTAGTGAGTAGTCTACTACTCACTAGTAGCTGAGTAGTACTCAGCTCCATTAAATGTGAAACTGATTTAAATTAATGTAAAATAAGAAGATGGTTTCTAACTGTGTACTCAGTCGCTCAGTTGTGTCTTATTTTTTGCGACCACATGGACTGTAACCTGCCAGGCTTCTCTGTCTGTGGCATTTCCCAGACAAGAATACTGGAATGGGTTGCCATTTCCTACTCCAGGGGATCTTCCCAACCCAGGGATCGAATCCATGTCTGTTACATTGGGAGGCAGATTCTCTACCACTGCACTACTTGGGAAGCCCTTCTAACTTTGAAAAGTGAAAGAAAGTGAAAGCGTTAGTTGCTCAGCCGTTGTCTCTTTGCGACTCCATGGAGTGTAGACCCCCAGGCTTCTCTGTCCATGGAATTCTCCAGGAAAGAATACTGGAGTGGGTTGCCATGCCCTTCTCCAGGGGATCTTCCTGACCCAGGGATCAAACCCAGGTCTCCTGAGTTGCAGGCAGATTCTGACTTTAGTGGTATAATTTAATTTCTTTAGTAGATGATATGTTACTTTGTTTATTATTATTTTTATTTCCTCTTGAGTCATTTTTTGGTGATCCTCTTCTTTCAAGGAATCTTCAGTTTAATCAAGGATATTTAATTTATTGCTTAAAATAGCCCCTTTTTATTTTTAATGTTTTTAGAATCTCTATGATCTGCTTTTACTTCTGATACTGGTAATTTATATATTCTCCCTTGTGTTTTTTTAATCAGCCTAGCTTGAAGTATATTGGTTTTATTGATTTTCATTCTTTCCCATAGAACCAAGTTTGGAGCACATTCATTTCTCTATTGTTTTTTTTTGTTTTATCTTCTGTTGGTTCCTTTTGTTTTCTTTTTTATTTCCTTTTTTTGTTCTTTGGATTTAACTTGTTTGTCTAGTTACTACATGTGAAGATTTTTAAAAACATTTTTTTACTAATATCTTTTTTCCCTAGAATCTTTTAATTTTTAAGATTATAATTTCCCTCTAACTTCTGCTTTAGCTGTACCCATAAAAACTTGATCTTTTGTGTGCTCATAAATTTGAAATGTATATTCTGATTTCCCATGTTATTTCTTTTGTGACATGTGAGTTCTTCAGAAATATGTTGTTTAATTTCCAGATATATACAAAATTTTTAGATAACTTTCTTAATCTGATTTTTAATTTCATTTTGAACAGAGAACATACTCTGAAATTTGAATCTTTTTAAGTTGTTGAGAGTTACTTACCCAAGACATGGCCTATTTTGATGAATGTTCCAAGAGTACTTGTAAGGAATATATATTCTGCATTTGTTGGGTGGAATATTCTATAAATGTCAACTGTGTTAAGTTCTATGATGAGATTTTTCTGTGTTTTCTACTCAGTATTCTGTATATTCAAGGAGATCTCTCCGTTCTTGTTGGAAAGAACAATAGCAACTTTTCTGACTATTACTATGAGCAATAGTAATGATAACAACCATCATTTAAAGAGAGTCCTACATGGTGCACCTCCTCAGTACAACTCTGTTGAGGTGTAGTTTAGTGTTAGTCGCTCAGTTGTGTCCAACTCTTTGTGACCCCATGGACTGTAGCCCGCCACCTTTGAGGTGTAAGTAGCTTTATTAACCCCATTTTTTAGATAAACTCTTAGGCACAGGAGGGTTGTTATTAGGTGATAGATCAGGAATTAAGCCTAAGCAGTTTGCCCTAAAACTTGTCCTTGTGAAATGTTTATGAGAAATGGAAAATATGCTAGCTGTAACACTAAAACTAGTATTTTTTTCCTGAAAAATTTTCCATATGAGCACTGATCATTTTTGTTGTATTTCACTTAACTTGTCTTTCTTTGTATCATCTTTGTTGACATCACTGATTACATTAGGTATATAGTATATGAAGACTTTATGAGAAAATGTAAGGATTTGTAACATTGGAAACCTTGGAAGTGCAGCGACTGATTCCTTTTCTAAGAAAACGGGCTGTTCGCTGCTGAAACTTCGTTTTGTATGATGCTGATCTGAGAAGAGCACTCTGCTTACATGGAGTCACTTGAAAATGGCCTGCCAAAAAGATCCCTTGCTCTAAAAGCCTTTTTATTGTTAATGAACATCCCATATTTTACTATTGGAATCTTATTCCACTGTCTTAAAGCTTTGCTGCATATTACCAGGAAATAGACCTTAATAACTTTTACCAGTCTTATTGACCTCATTGTTAATGAGTTTAAGAAGATGCTCTCCTTCAGCTAGGTTTTAGTAGGGGTCAAGATCCAGAAACCATGAGGGCATTCATGCTTGATATGAAGTGTTACTAAACTGAGAGAGTCAAAGGCCTGTATCATAATAAGTAAAATTAGTTTGCTGAGATACCACTATTCATTTTAGAAATGATTTTCAGTGCTTTGTTTATTAAATATTTATTGAGTACCTGTAGCGTGATAGTGTTGGGGATATGTGAATGAATAATATATGTTATCTTGTCTTTAAAGAGTGAAGAATATAATGGTAAAAAGATTATCCTACTGGTGATTCATGCAACAGTAGAAGTGTATGCAGAGTGCAGAAGTGACACTCACTAATCATACTTGTCACCTTGGATTGGAGTCAGGTTCCTAGGATTGAAACCCAGCTTCCCCCCATGTCCTAGATATTTAGCCTTAGGCAAGATACTCCTCATCTCCGAAGTGGGGATTTTTATTATACCACCTCAGATTTGTTTAAAAACTCTGTTTCCTTTACTACTGTTCCCACCACTTCATTTCTGACTCTAGACAGGTGGGTGTTTTTGCTATACCAATTAATTCTCCAACTGACCCTTCAGTTCAGTGATAACACTACCTGGAGTTAGCGTGGACCTCACAGTTTAAGGGCTCAGTCCCACAGGACTCTCCCCCTCCTCCTTACTTCAGGTACCAACTGCAGGTTCAGGTTGTCACCTGTGTTTCTGACCAACCAGCTGTAATATGGAGGTTCCCACAGCCCCCTCTTCAGGTTTGGTGATTTGCTAAAACTCACAGAACTCAGGAAAACAGTTTGCTTAATAGGTTACCAGTGTATTAGAAAAGGATACAACTCTGGAACAGTCAGCTAGTAGAGATGCATAGTGCAAGGTATTGGGGATAAACAGTCTTGCCACCCTCTCAGTACCTCCACGTGTTTACCAGCCCAGAAGTTCTCTGAACAGCTAAGTTAGGGGTTTTTTGGATGCTTCATTCTGTAGGCATAATTGAGAAAATCATTGACTGTTAACGATTAACTCAAGCACCAGTCCGTTTCCCCTCCCTGCAGGCTGGTGGAGTGGGGCTGTAAGTTCTAGCCCTCAAATCAATGTGATAGATTCTCCTGGCATCCACCTGCCCCGTTCTCAGCTTAGGGGCTTTCTAAAAGTCACCTCATGAATATCAATTCAGCTGTAGTTGAAAGAAGCTCATTAGAAATAACAAAAAAAATGCTCATTTTACCTTTATTGCTCTGGAACTATTTCATGGTTCAAGATATATATATTTTTTCTTTTGGTGGCACCTTGCAGCATGTGGGATCTTAGTTTCCTGACCAGGGATCAAGCCCATGCCCCCTGCAGTGGAAGCGTGGGGTCTTAACCACTGGACCATCAGGGGATTCCCTGGAACTATTTCAGAAAATGGATAAAAACCAAATATTATAACAAAAGATGTTTCTTTCACCTTTATTGCTGTGGAGCCAGGATGAAGACCAATGTATTTCTTATTATATACAATATCATGGCTCTCATGATGATTAAATATGAATTCATGTCAGGCCCATTAGGACAGTGCTTATCACCTGGTATGTGCTCAATAAGTGTTAGCTATTATTGTTATTAATATTAATTAATACTTGTCTTCTATCTAGTCTGTATTCTTTTTGGACAGAGTCTTTTGTATCTTAAGCCTAAAATAAATGAATGAATAAATTAACCAATAAGTGAATAACTAACTCTTGTAGAAGGGTCAGGATTTTGAATTGTGATAAGACAGAGAAGGGCATTTTAGAGACAATAGTTGAGTCAGTTCATACAGCTCTGATGCAACATGATATGTTGAAGATCTTCAGGAGATTAGATACTGCTGTATTGCTGAAGTATCAGTGGGCATGGTGGGTAATTATTCTGCATAGGTAGGTCATTGTCATGCTTAGTACTTTGTCCTCAGGTTGGGAGAATTTTAAGCTGTGAATGACAATATGTTTTTAATTGGGAAAGTTCAGTCTGACAGTGGTGTAAAGGATATTGACACTGGAGGCAGTGAATATGAAGTTGGAAGGCTGTTGTGGCCAAGATGAGAAATGATGAATGCCTGAAGCAAGGCGATGGCAGTGGGGATAATTGTTCAGTCACTAAGTCATGTCTGCCTTTTTGCGACCCCATGGACTGCAGCATGCCAGGCCTCCCTGTCCCGCCCTATCTCCTGGAGCTTGCCCCGATTCATGTCCATTGAGTCAGTGATGCCATTCAACCTATCCTCTGTTGCCTCCTCCTCCTGCCCCCAGTCTTTCCCAGCATCAGGGTCTTTTCCAATAAGTTGGCTCTTTGCGTCTGGAGACTAAAGTACTGGAGCTTCAGCTTTAGCGTCAGTCCTTCCAGTGAATATTCAGGGTTGATTTCCTCTAGGATTGAATAGTTTGAGCTTCTTGTTGTCCAAGGAACTCTTTAAGAGTCTTCTCCAGCACCACAGTTCAAAAGCATTAGTTCTTCAGTGCTCAACCTTCTTTATGGTCTGTCTCTCACATCCATACATGACTACTGGAAAAACCATAGCTTTGACTATACAGACCTTTGTCAGCAAAGTGATGTCTCTGTTTTTTAATACTCTGTCTAGGTTTGTTGTCACTTTTCTTCCAAGGAGCAAGCATCTTTTTCATGGCTACAGTCACTGTCCACAGTGATTTTGGAGCCTAGGAAAATAAAATCTGCTGCTGTTTCCATTTTTCCCCCATCTCTTTGCCATGAAATGATGGGACTGGATACCATCATCTTAGTTTTTTGAATTCTGAGTTTAAGCCAGCTTTTTAACTTTTGTCTTTCACCTTCATCAAGAGGCTCTTTAGTTCTATTTTGCTTTCTGCCATTCAGGTGGTATCATCTGCACACCACCCGAGGTATTGATATTTCTTCTGTCAATCTTGATTCCAGCTTGTGATTCATCTGGCCTGGTATTTTGCAATGGGGTAGTAGAAAAGATGAATTTGAGAGACTTTAGGGAAGTAAGAATCAAAATCTGGTGTTTGATTTGATGCGAGGTTGAGGGAAAGCAAAACCTAGGATTACTTCTACGTGACTGGGTGGTTGTTGATCGTTTTGATTGAAACAGACTCTCAAGGAGAAGTGTTTCCAGGCTCATGAGGCAAGCTAGCGGAGGTTTAGACATGCTGAATTTCACATTTCAAAGGGACGTTTATGTTTAGTAGGCAGTCAGATATTTGTATCCTACGCTTGGGAAATAAAGATTTTAAAAGTGGTTATTGCTTGAGAATTGTGAATAGGAGCAGGTGAAATTACCCTGAGACCAAGTGTTGAAAGAGGAGACATTTCAAAGATTGGTACAGGAAGAGGATTGAGTGAAGTGGATGTAGAAGGATAAGCACAGATCTTGGGATAAAATCACAAGAGTGTGAGGCCAGAAAAGCAGGGGGGAAGATTGTTTCCAGCAGGAGAGAAGGCCTGCAGCATTAGGTACTGCAGGGAGGTTAGCTTGGGATATGATTGGTAGATAAGAGATAAAAATCTTAGACTGTAAAACCTGAACAACTTGAGAGGAGTATTGGGGAAGAAGTCAGACTGCAGTTAATTGAGGATTGAATGGGAGACAAGATAATTCACCCCCATAACTGGGGACAGAGAGAGGCTGGGTACAGTTCGAAGTATTATGATACATTTTACTTTACTTTAAATACAAAGTTAAAATTTTTAGAAAATTCAGTCTTTTTTTCTGTTTTTTTTTTCTGTATTTGGACGTCTATCCCTCTGCTAGTGATTTTGCTGAGTGAATACCTCATCAAAATATGGATGCAAGTGCCTAAAACCTTTTGTTGCCAACGTTTAGAGGAATGACATAGCAGATACTGTAAAAGTGAACTGATTTCTTTCTGCTGAAATGCTGTAGTTAAGAAACTATGTAGAAACTGCAAGTTAGTAGATAAAAAAACATTCTGGAGGTCTAGTACAAAACTTAGTGATTGTAGTCAACAATCTAGTGGGCCCTTTTTCCATGGGTTCCTCAAGGGTGGATTCAACCAGTGTTTAGTTGGTCTTTGGATTAGTCCATGGTTCAGTTCCTGGTTGGTTGAATCTGTGGATGCAGAACTTGCAGATACGCAGGTACAACTGCACTATACCATTTTATATGAGGTACGTGAGCATCTGTAGATTTCAGTGTCCACAGTGAGGTCCTGAATCTAGTCTTTCCATAGGTACTAAGGGTTGACTGTACTGTACTATATATTTTAAAAGTTGTTAAGGGATTAGATCATAATTATTCTCACCGCAGGAAAGAAATGATGATGATGTGTGCTGTTGGCTAATGCTACAGTGGTAATCGTATTGCGGTATATAAATGTATCAAGTCAATACATTACACAATGTTATATGTCAATTATATCTCATTAAAATAGAAATTATGCATCACTTGGTATTTTCTTTTTTTTTTTTAATTATTAATTTATGGGAGGACTTCCAAAACAGCTGGAAGCAAAATGAGAATTTTGGAAGGTTCTAATGCTTAAAGTATTATCTGCTTATTACTGTATTATTTCAGAGTGATTTTTTAATGACAGTTTTTTTTTTTTGTTTGTTTGCTTTTGTTTTCGTGTTTTTTCAGCCACACCATGCAGCTTGTGGGAATTTAGTTCCCCACTGGACCGCCAGGGAATTCCCTTAAATGACAGTTTTAAAATACCCGAAAATAGAATTCATAATGAATTGAAGATACTCATGTTTTTAAACTATGGTGACATCACCTACTGCTACATTAATAAATTGTTTAAGAAGTAATTTGATGAATATTATTTCTTTTTTTTTCTTATTACTAAAAATAAATGCTGTGCATTCCCTCATCCGTAGGTGTTTATTGGCAGGATTCTTTGATAGGAAGGTATCAGAATATAACCTTTGTAGTACTGTTTTTGTTTAGTTTTATGCTTGCTAAAATCATTGAATAATTTTATATTTTACTGGTCCTATTTTGCGTAAAGAACTATAAGACATTCAGCTGTTACCATTTACTTTCAGGTTTGGTTTGTATTGTGCTATAGAGTGTATCTTACTATGAGACTACATCAAAGGAAATAAAATTGAATAAAGCAGGTTTTCATTCTGGGTACTGAAATGAGAATAGATTGTTTATTATAGGCCTTCATCGAAAACTTGAATTATTAGTTGAGTTAAAAGGATTTATTCTGAAAATTTGTTGTTGTTGTTGTTCAGTCACTAAGTCGTGTCTGACTCTTTGTGACCCCATGTCGCAGACTTCCCTGTCCTTCACTATTTCCTGGAGCTTGCTCAAACTCCTGTCCATTCATTCGGTGATGCCATCCAACCATCTCATCCTCTTGTCTCCTTCTCCTCCTGCCTTCAATCTTTCCCATTATCAAGGTATTAAAAATTAGTGTTTTTAAGATCTGAAAAATTAGTATCTTCAGGTATGAAAACTTAGTATTTTAAGTTTTGAAATTGTAAGCCAGAGAGGAGAGACTCCTTAAATATACATATACTCTTTTGCAATGCATTTAAAAAGTAAAAAGCCAGTTGTGAAGCAAAGCAAGATGGTAAGCACCGTGACTTGGGTTCTTTTCATTAAGTACTAGCACCTCTCCCTTGTCTGTCATTTGTGTGGAGTTTAAGAAATCACACATTACCAAGGCCATGTTATCAAGTGGCCTATTAGTGAGGAATAAATGACCCTGTTATCTAAAGATTTATATTCTTTTAGTGTGTTGAAAATTTAATAAATAAAAACAAAAGGCTTCTCACTTGGAGAATAATGTGATAAGGTATTTAAATAAGGAAATTTTGCTTATTTCATAGTCAAATATACTTTCTTAAGGTATAGATAATATTCTTGCACTTAAGACTATGGTATTACTCTTAAAATACTACTTGTTTGAAATGTTGGAATGAAATTATTTTCTATGGACTGAGATAATTGATTTTGTTGCCAATAATGGTGTGCAACATTCTTAGCAGTGTTGTCCTTCATAAAAATATTTTCTAGTCTGCGCTGGTGTCAAAATTTAGTAAAAATTGATGAGTAAAGTTATATAAGGCATAAAAGTGTAGAGGCTTGGAAAAAGCAGCACTTCAGTGAATTCAGTAATCTTTTATTTCATAAGTTAGGCATATTTATAAATAAGATAGTTTCAAGAAAAATTGCTGATTAGGTGAAGTTGTTGTAAAATAGAGTTCAGTTCTCAAGGGGTCAGCTGAGTCAGCAGCACTGAAAACATGTAGGGGGTGGTTCTTAAAATCCTTGCTTCATTTGTAGATTTATGATAAACTATAAAGAGCAATCAGAGGCAATTATGGAGGAAAAATAGTGTTATGAAGAAAGAAATACTTATGTTCATTTTAAAGGTAATCTTAAGAAATGTTATTTACATTAGGTTGATTCAGGAGATGCAGAACATTTTGAGGCCAGTACAACATATTTTAATGTAGCTTGACCTTTCTTGAAATACAAAACATATGTTGTAGAATTAATAAGGTTTAAATAATTTAAATTGAGATTTCTGTAAGTACATCTGATTATTATGATGAACAAATTTTCTGGAAAAAAAGGATTGCTGATTAGTATGGAGATTTTTAAACTCTTGTAATAATAACAAATTAAGTTTTGTTTAGTTTTTGGAGCATCTGGCCTTAAATGACATAGTGAAATTTACATTTGGTTGAGAAGGGGTCACTTAATCCTGGTATAGAGATGTAGTATATATCATATATTTTGGATTTAGTACATGAAATAAATGTTTTGTATTTTTATATGAAATAAGTGTGACAGATGAAGCTTTTTCTCAGTAAATAGTTAAAAAAAAATAAACCTATTGGGAGTCCTTTTATGTCTGGCAGCCTTGGTTTTCTTATTATAAAATAATAATGTGGGTTACTAGTATTACTGAATTTTTTTCTAAAATTCTGTGACATTTGGATTAGTGAATATAAATGATTTTTAGTACAAATAATTCCATGACTGTTGTAGTCAAGTTAATTCAAAGTTAATTTATAATATCTATTCTGGTGGCACAGTGAGAATAAGATATTTCAAATAACAACCTTATCCCCAAAGGAACTTTGTGTCACCTCCTATTAATAAGGAAATGTATAAAAATTGCCATTTTACTTGGAGGGTTGTGATTAATACTAGATAAAAATATTGTACAGAATTCTGTGGGGTTTAGAAAAGGGAGGGGCCATAGCAGTAGAAAGAAAGAAAGTGGTGGTTAAAAGAAGCCCCTTGGAGGAGCTGTGTGAGTCACGTTCTGTGATCACAGCAGAGAAGTAATATCGTAAGGGTGGACAAAAATTTCTCTTCTTCCCTTTTACATTCTTTGGCTGGCCTAATACATAAATAAATACAAGACAGATTAATAGGAGGAAAATTTAATTATGTGCCTGTGGGAGCCCCAGAAAGATATGAAGACTCAAAAGGCAGCTGGTAATTGAAGCTTATATTCCATCCTGAGCCAGGGAAAGGGGAGGGATCTGGGGATGCAAAGAGGAGGAAGGTCATTCATAGGAAGTGGGAGGAGATATTTGGGGAATTAAAAAAAGGAGGTAGTCCTGTTATGCAGATACATTTCTTAGGTAAAAGGATATCTCTCTTAATAGCTCTCTCCCTTTCTTTTTTTTTTTTTTTTAATAATTTTTTTTTTTTTAATATTTATTCATTTACTTGGCTGCACCAGGTCTTAGTTGCAGCATGTGGGATCTAGTTCCCTGACCAGGGATCGAACCTGGGCCCCCTGCATTGGGAGCTCAGAGTCTTAACCACTGGGCCAGCAGGGAAGTCCCTCTCTCTCCCTTTCTTAAGTAAATTTAGGCAATTGAGGGAGAGGTAGAAGAGCTTTCAAGAATCTGCTGAGTTTTGATTGTGTTTAGCTCAAAATAGTAATCCTTATGCTTAGTATTCATTGTTGGGAAATGAAAGATTGCTTTAATAAGGAGACTGGCACCTGCGGAGAAGACGGACTCATATCCAAGAAGCATCTCCTATGATTCTGCTTTGTTGTTGTTCAGTCCCTCAGTCATGTCTGACTCTCTGAGACCCCATGGACTGAAGTACTCCAGGCTTCCCTGTCCTTTGCCATCTCCTGGAGCCTGCTCAAACTCATGTCCATTGAGTCAGTGATGCCATCCAGCCATCTTATACTCTGTTGCCCCCTTCTCCTCCTGCCTTCAGTCTTTCCCAGCATCAGGGTCTTTTCCAATGAGTCAGCTCTTTGAATCAGATGGCCAAAGTATTGGAGCTTCAGCTTCAACATCCGTCTTTTCTTTTTTCTTTTTTTTTTAACATCCATCTTTTCAATGAATATTCTGGTCTGATTTCCTTTAGGATTGACTGGTTTGATCTCCTTGCAGTCTCAGGGACTCTCAAGAGTCTTCTCCAACACCACAGTTCAAAAGCACCAATTCTTTGGTGCTCAGCTTTCTTTATAGTCCAACTCTCACATCCATAATTGACTACTGGAAAAAACATATTTTTGACTAGATGGTAATTCTTAATAAGAATTAAAGTGATGTGAGATAGATTAAAGGAAGAAAATAAAAAGTTTAATAGCATGTGTACATCAGGGCTTCCCAGGTGGTATTAGTGGTAAAGAACTTGGCTTCCAATGCAGGAGACATAAAAGATGTGGGTTCGATCCCTGCACTGTAAAGATCCTTTGGAGGAGGGCATTGCAGCCTACCTCAGTATTCTCGCTTGGAGAATCCCATGGACAGAGGAGCCTGGTGGGCCACCGTCTATAGGGTTACAGAGAGTCGGACATGACTAAGCAACTTAGCACGGCACACACGTTGGAGAGTCCCAGGAAAACTGAGTAAATCACCAAGATGGCCGAATCCCTCACCTTGAATACCATCTTCAGTTGAAGATAAAAGAGTATGTTGGGGGGAATGTTTCTAGGGGAAAATGGTAGTTCATATGGAGCTGGGAAAGCAAATGTTTGGTAAACAGATGTTTGATGGGCTACACAGTGACAGTCGGACAGAGGGAACTCTGATCTCTAGGCCCCACTGAGTCTCCCCATCACACCTAGCCCATATCCTTTGCAGGTTGTTGTAACTCTGTTCCAGGAACAGGCCTGCTATCTAAATTTAGGCAGTGAGGAGGAAGGTCAAAGCTTCTTCTTCAGTCTTTTGGGCCTTGATTGGTTCCAACTCTAAATAGTCTAAATGCCAAAGAGACATTTTGGGGTGGTAAATCTTGCTGGCCTACAGGGGGAAGTTATAGAGAAATGAGAAACAGAGTCATAATGTCCAAGAGGTAAGACTGGAGATCACTGTTAAGGAGAGCGGAAAAGCTTCTCTCTTGATAAGCTGTTCTCCAGAGGCTACTATCCTGTTGTGTTTTTAGTTGACATCATTTAGAGGGAGGAGGTTTGCCTGAAAAAAAGGGTAGATTTAGGGCGTGACAAGAGTTCATCATAGTCTTACCTGCTCTCAGAAGCTCCTGTGGCTTGACCCTTACTAGAAGGAAGGGAGCCATTTCTTCTTTATTCTCTAAGAGAGCATGATCCAGACTGGAGGTGGAAGTAGCTGCCCTTTCTTAAATCTTTTCCTAGCTCAGGCCTCCTTTAGGCTTGTTATGGGTTCTGGGCTAAATACAGGTTTAATGTTAAAATAACTATTTTTTGCCCTCCTCCCAAATCTCTTCTTTGCTTTCAGGTGCCTTAACATTCTTTTCACGTGGAGGCAAAGCCTTTTATCAGTTATTAGATCTAAAAGGCATAAGAGGAAGTTTCCCTTTTGAGGATGCATGTTGATTTAAACCTATTTAAATTAAAGTATGATCAATTAGGGGAGAGATCAGTTGGGAATTTGTGATTAGCTGATGCTACTACATATATATTAGATAAAAAGCAAAGAACTACTGTATAGCACAGGCTTCCCTTGTGGCTCAGCTGGTAAAGAATCCACCTACAATGCAAGAGACCTGGCTTTGATCCCTGGGTTGGGAAGATCCCATGGAGAAGGGAAAGGCTACCCACTCCAGTATTCTGGCCTGGAGAATTCCATGGACTGTATAGTCCATGAGGTCACAAAGAGTCGGACACAACTGAGTGACTTTCACTTCAGTTCACTGTATAGCATGGGGAACTATATTCGATATTTTGTAATAGCCTATAATGGAAAAGAATCTGACAAAGAATATATATATATATATATATATATATATATATATATATATATATATATATATATACACGTATATATGCATAAAACTGAATCACTTTGCTGTATATGTGAAACATATAAATCAACTATACTTCTACTGAAAGAATACAATCTGTTAGTAAATTACTAAGACTATGTCATGTGAAGGATGTTATTGTGGTAGCTATTTTGCAGTATATACAGTGTATCAAATTATTGTAGTGTACAGCTTAAATTTGGTGCATTTTTCTAAGTTGTACAGTTAATATGCATAGGACGGTTTGCAGTATTTATTTATTATCCATTTGATTTCATAGAGTATATAGTGATACCCATGCTTTTGTTCCTGGTATTGATAATTTGTATCTTCTTTTTTGTTTTGTGAATTTAGCTAGAGGTTTATCAATTTATTGATCTTTGTAAAGAAACTACCTTTTGGTTTCATTGATTTTAAACTTTTTGTGTCCCCAGTTTTATTGATTTGTACTGTTTTCTTTTTTATTATTATTTTACTTCTGTTTGCTTTATTTTGTACTTCTTTTCCTCATTTCTTAAGGTGCATGTTTAGATTATTGATTTTTGAATGGCTCATCTGAAATACATATATTTATATTTCTAAATCCTAGATGTATCCCACTAATTTTCACTTGGTGTATTTTCATTTTTGTTCAGTTAAAAATATTTTCTACTTTGAGTTTTCCTCTTTGATCCATGGAGTGTTTAGAAGTGTGTTATTTTATTTCCAAGTATTGGGGATTTTTCAGACACATTTCTGTTGTTGATTTTCAGTTTAATTATATTATGGTCACTAAACATAATTTAGTTAAGTCTAAAAAAATTTCTTCAAGTGTGTTTTATAACCCAGGACATGGTCTGTTTTGGTGAATGTTCCATGTGCATTTGAAAAGAATGTGTATTCTTCTGTTATTGAATGGAGTGATATATAATATCAGATATGATTGTTGATGATGTACAGTTCTTCTATAACATTGTAAATTTTCGTATACTTCTTTTCATTTCTGTGAGAGGAGTGTTGATGTCTCCAATTGTAAATGTGGATTTGTCCATCTCCTTTTATTTCTGTGAATTTTTTGCTTCATTTATTTGAGAGCCTGTTGTTAGCTACATATGTTTATAAGATTCTTATATATTCTTGGTGACTAGATCTTTTTAACATAGTGTAGTGTCCTTTATACCTAGTGATTTCTCCACAGTCAAGAGTAGCCCTCGCCCTGGGATTGCTCCACAATCCCTAAGCTCCAGCTCCCAGCTGCTGCCGCCCCTTTTAGGGGACCTGCATCCCTTTCCAGGGTACGTATGGCTGCAGCAAGGACTGTCTGATTCTCATTCTATTTAGGCTGCCACAGATCAGATGTTTCATTCTCAGCCTTAAATGTTTCTCCTCTGACTCAGACAATTGCCCTGATGTGGGAATCAGACCCCTGCTTCGCTTCTTACACCCACCAAGGGCAGGTCCAGTCCTTGTAGTACTCCTGTTTTTTCCCCCTAGTTCCTCCAGCCTACCGAGTTTTGCGTGATTCTGTATATTCTTTTCTGCTGCTCAGCTACTCCCGTCCTCGCTCAGCTGGTGTTCTGCATGGACTTCTGTGTCTGAAGGTGTATTCCTGATGTATCCATGGAGAGAGATATACTCCATGTCCACCTACTCCTCTGCCAGCTTGTTTTCTAGTATTTCATTTTTATTGTATTTCTTTATACAATTACTTTAGTTGTTGCTTTAGGGATTGAGATCTTTGTTTCCTGAATATAGTAGAACTATAAAAAAAAAAATGTTTGGTTTAAACCTAACCACATAATTTTTCATGGCTGTCTTCTTTTCTTCCCCCCTCTATGTTTAATGCAGTGGACAATTTTACCTTTTATTATTTGCTAAATGGCTTGAAAATGTGCCTGAAATTTGATTTATTGTTCAGAAGAAATTCTTGAAAAGAATGAATAATTAGTTATGTTTTTGTAATTTAAATTAATTAAAGTAAAGGTAGATATTTGAGATAATTATACCTCTATATATGCCTATACTATTGTTATTTTGTGTTCTTTAGAGTGTGGTAAAATGGTGTAAAGACTGAGATAATAATAGTAATAAAAATTTGTTTCAGTCACTCTAATTTTATGTTCTAAGTATTATTATATTTAATCTCCTTAATAATTGAGATGGTTTATTTCAGTTTTATTGATAGAGGTGCTGTGCCTCAGCACAGTATTTTGTCCAAGACCGCACTCTTACTTGTAGTGAAATTTGAATTCAGACTCAGGTCTGTTTGGCTTTAAAATTCATGTTTTACCATTAGTCTAATCATTGATTCTACAGATATTTGTTGAATACTTACTATGTGTCAGGTACCATATTGTTTCTGATTGAAAGTCAACATGATCTCTGCCCATATGATACTCCCTCTGTTGTTATGATAAGAACTGAAAACTTGGGAATTTAGTTTAGATTCTTTGTAGAAGTAACATTGAGGGCAGGAGGAGAAGGGGGTGACAGAGGATGAGATGGTTGGATGGCATCACTAACTCAGTGGACATGAATTTGAGCAAACTTTGGGAGATAGTGAAGGACAGGGAAGCCTGGCATGCAGCAGTGCATGGGGTCACAAATAGTTGGATACGACAAAGCAAGTGAACAACATCAACAGAAGTAACATTAAGAAATAAGGATCCAATATTGATGGTAGTTAGCAAAGAGTAGGAGGAAAAGCTGTTTGTCAGAGAGAAAAAGATATCCCAAGGCCTTGGGCAGGGAAAAAAAGAAAAAGTTCTCAGAACTGAAACAAGGCCAGAGTGGTCGAAGTATAGTATTGTAACAGTGTTTGAATATGAGATGAGGCTCACAAGAGAGGCAGGGTTCAACTAATCTAAGACTTTGTAGGCCATGCTAAGTTGGTTAATTAATGATTGCCTTGGAAATTTTACTCCTTAAAAAAAGACCATTTAGAATGTAAGCCATTTGTAAGGTGAAAACTACCTACTTCCATGAATTAGTTGATGGATATAGCTGGTTTCTCTTTATCTCAGAGCAAGGTAGTCAGTCCTAAGAATCCAGCATCACTTGCTTATCTTTCTACCCTGGAATCTGTGGCTTCTTAGGTTTTTCTGATAAAAGAAATTTGAGATTTTTCAGATGGTTAATATGTTTTATTGTTTTGGTTAAAATAATACTAAAAGAACCATACATTTAGGATGTTATGTGAGCATTGCACTTGAAAGATTTTTCTCAACTTCAGACGTGCTGTAGATCAAGCATGACCTGCTGCTCTTCTTCATTTTAGTTCTTTTTAATGACCCTTGAAATACACCATCTTTCAGTGTTTACTTCAAATTTCTAATGTTTAAGCACATTTTTATATCTTTCTCAGTCTGAGGGAAAAGGCCATACCAATGCTGGGGATGCAATATATGAGGTGGTGAGTCTACAGCGAGAGTCTGAGAAGGAGGAACCAGTCACTCCTACTAGTGGAGGCGGCCCGTTGTCACCCCAGGAGGATGAAGCAGAAGAGGGTAAGAAATGAAACTTACTCAGTTTCTTGTCTTTACATAGCTGCTTTACTTGTATCCTTACAGATGTGTGTGTGTGTGCGCACACGTGTGTGCATGTGTGCATGCGTGCCTCTCTAAGCAGTAGGGGGAGGAGTGGTGTTTCTTTGTAGTCTCTGCTACTTTTAGACTAGATTCTACTAGATGCAGAGGAGAATTTGGTCCATTTGGTTCCTTGGTTGCGTACTCCTAAGTGCAACTTACACAATTATTTAAATTTGACAGCTTAACTTTGCTGTCTTGCACGTTTGAAGTGTTTAATGAGAAGTTTCAAATTCTAAGCATTTTTAGAATTTCAGTGGTTAATGTTATGTCCTACTCCTCATTTGACATGATTCAGTTTTGATTTGTTTATTGTTGTTGCCTTATCACTTACCATTCACTTTTTTGAAACACTAGCGATTATCTGCTTTGTTTACTACATGAATGCTGCTGAGAGTTGCCAGCCAACCTCATGAGAGTCACACGTCATTTGGCTTTGTGCTCAGTACTTTTTATAGAAACTAGAGTTAAATGATGGATCTTTACTTTTAACCTTTATATTACCTGCTTATAGGATAGGGTTTATTAAAAGAAAGTTTCTTTATATCATCTTTGCCATCTGTTTTATCCTTCTTGTCAAGACTTCAAATCTCTTGCCCTTTCTAACATTGGGTTATTTGTCTTCTTGTTGATTTTTAAGATTTCTTTAAATACACTGTTGATTTTTAAGATTTCTTTAAATACACTGGTAAAGGTCCTTTACCTGGAAATGGAAACCTACTCCAGTATTCTTATTGGAAAATCCCTGTGGACAGAAGAGCCTGGCAGGCTGTATAGTCCAGGGTTGCCAAGAGTTGGACTTGACTGAAGCGACTTAACACACACAAAGGTCCTTTATTGGATGTGTTTTACAGATGTTTTCTCCCACTCTGCAGTTTGCCTTTTCATTTTCTGAACAATGTCTTTTGAGAAACGAAAGATTAATTTTTGTGAAGTCTGATTTGTCAATTTCTTTCTTCTTCTTTTTTTTGCTGTGTCTTGTGGGATCTTAGTTCTCTGACTGAGGATTGAACCTGGACTGCAGGCAGTGAAAGTGCAGAGTCCTAACCACTGAATTCCCTGTCAGGGAATTCCCTGTCAGGTTTTTTTTTTCATTAATGATGTGTCTGTGAATGATTTAAATTTTTACGTGTAGTTGGAAGTAGAGTTCTTACCCTCCCACCCCACTCAGAAAACATTTATTATCTCATGGTTTCTGTGGGTCATGAATTAGGCTTGTCTGGTCAGTTGTGGCTTCGTGTTTGTTATGGAGAGTCAGATATCATCTGGGGGATTTAGTTATTTGAAGATGACATTGATGGGGCTGAAAGCTTGGAGAAGCTTCCAAGGGGGCTGATTCATAATCGTTGTCAAAATGATGCTGGCCATTGGCCGCGATACTTCAGTTTCTCTCCACAAAGGCTTCCCGCTCGTGCTGCTTGGGTGTCCATGTGGTACAATGGTGAGCTCTCCCCAGACAGCAGTCCAGGGAACTAAGGTGGAAGTTGCAATGCCTATTATATCTTAGCCTTGGAGTCACAGAATATCACTTCCATGGTATTCATCTGCTTTGTGGTATACAATGTAGTTGCTATTTCATAGACTTACCATGCATTTTGTCTGACATTACTCCATGCCATCCAAGTCTTGGACAGGTATTTTTTGATCCAGTGAAAATTTAGGGCCCATGAGGTTTGAAAGTTGTGTAGATGTGCAGTATAAGGGAAGAACCATTTACTTATGGAAAATAACATAATTAGAAAACTGATACATTTAGAAGTAAATGGCAAACTAAATGATCCCAATTTTGGCTTGTTATTAATCAGCAAAATGTTTGGAGACATTCACTGCTAGGATCTGAAAGTCCTGTACGAAGTATTGGAAGGCCATCATTTTCTAGTCTTAGCAAGAGAGCTGACGTGGGCTCCAACTTCATTTTTGATGCTGCTCTTTTGACAAAGTTCGTTTGGTACAGGTCTGTCAAAGTGGCTGCCTTAGCATGTAAGGAAGGAAGGGCAGAAGACATATGAGAATATGCCTGTGGTAAAAGCAACAAGGCTTTTAGCTGAATTGGATGTCATGGGCAGCAGAAAGAAGAGAAGGGAAGAGAAATAATCATAGATTAAATCTAGGTTTCTAGGTTAGGTGACTGGATGATGTTAATGCCAGCAAACGAGATAGGAATACCTGGGAAGAGTGGGTCTGAGGTGGGGTATGATACATTCAGTTTCAGGTAGTGATGGATTTGAACTCACTGGGGAACATTGAAGTACAGCTATTTTTCAGTGATTAGAAATGGTCTTATATTGTGAGAGAAGTTTTAACAACTGGAGATAAAGGTTTGAGGGTCATCAGTGTGAAGCAATGATAATTGGCTGAAATTTCTTTGAGAGAAAATGTGGGAGGTGGGGGTTAACAGTAGGGTTTTGAGAGGTTACTAACATTTACGGGTAGATGCAGGAAGAGAAAGTCCAGCTAAAAGATCTGCAGAAGAAATGGTCAGAACAGTATGAGAACTAAGACAAGGTAGTAATGGACCAAGGAGTGGAGATTCAAAAGGAGAAAATGATGTTGCAGTATTGACAAATGGAACAAGGAGATTTAGTATGATAAGGACCAAAGATTGTTTGTTGGATTCATTTACCATTGTTCATTGGTAAATCTGAGAGGCTACTGGGTACCTCTGCGGGTCATTTTAATAAAGTTGGAAAAGAAGCCTTCTTATACTGGACTGAGGAATGACTAGAGGTGAGAAAGGGATGTTTTAAATACTTTTCAGACTATTTTTTTCAAGAAAGTCAATGGAGAAGAAGAGGAGAGAGACTGGACTTTAAAACATTGCGTTGCATGTGGCCACAAAAGGGCATTTTTAGGGTGTAAGAGATTTGAGCTCATCTGTAATAGGGAAAGGAGAGCTAAAAATAGTTACCCACCCAACACTTAAGGGTGCAGTTTCCTAGCAGGCTTCCTGTGTCTTTACAAATGCTATTTACTCTGCTTAGAGACTTTTTCTACTTAAGGCCCCCTGAGTAAGCTCTTCAACAAAGCCATGTTAACAGTCAAAGGAAAATAGTGATTTTAGCATACAGGCAGTTTCCATACTTAGCAATGTTTAAAAATATTTTCTATGATTTTTTTTTTTTAAATTTTTTTATTAGTTGGAGGCTAATTACTTCACAACATTTCAGTGGGTTTTGTCATACATTGATATGAATCAGCCATAGATTTACACTTATGATATTTTTTAGTAGGTTGCTCAGGCAAATTGCGTTTAAAATGTATTCAATGCAGGAATGGCTTGAGTAAGAAGCTTGGCAAATCTGCTTATGAAAAAGCAATCATAAATGTCAACAAAATCGTCAAAAAAACAGGCAGTGAAGGACTTGAGAAGGTGATCAAATTATATAAACATATGGAGAAAGCATTTATTCAAGAAAAACTACTGAGCCTTGAGTGAGAACTGCGAATGGTGTTTTAGTACTTGAGGCATCTCCTGTTCTGCTGATTCCCACCACTGGCTTATTATCATGGTGGTTTTGCTAGGATGGGGTGAGCTATGAAAACTGGTAGCTTTGCTTTCACCCCTGGAAGGGACTTACTTGATTTGGAACGTTATTGGAAACAATAGCGATTTTTTTTTTTTTTAAATGGCGAAAGAATGGGAAGACCAGTGTTTTATGTAGAATGATGTAATTTTGGTTGGGAAGGAAAAAAACTCCTTCCAAAAGGAGATTTAAGGAATGACTGGGCCTCATTAGTTCTGCATATCACTGGTGGTCTGGGAGGCTGTGTATACATGCAGGGCTGCACACACACTCAGGCAGATTAGAGAGGGTCCTAGCTATTCACAGATATATGCTGGACCTGAGGCCTTGCACGGGTGCAGTGGTTTTGCTTCTTTTCTGTTCTACAAAGAGAACACGTTCCAGGTGGAGTAAATGGCCGAAGGCTCATCTTCCCTGTAGGCTTCCGCTGTGAGCAAGTGGCAGCTCCTAGGCGCTGGATCTCAGGATCCAGAATCCACCCTCTCTCTGCTGCTGTCATTTCTTGGACTGGATTGTTGCAATACCTCCTAACGGGTCTCCTGCATTCCACCCTTGTTCACTCCCCCTTAGTCTGTGGTTCTGCACTAGCCACAGTCACCCTTTTGAAATTTGTCAGATTACATTTCTTCTCTTCTGAAAATTCTCCATTGGCTTTTCATTTTGTTTGCCAAAGTTCTTTACCATGGTTTATAAGGCTGTATGTGATTTTGCTTTCTGATTGTAACCTTTCTGACCTCATTCGCTGTTACTCTCTGCCCCACAAATTCCACCCTTGTCCTTTGCTCTCCTTCACAGTTCAGTTCAGTTCAGTTGCTCAGTCATGTCTGACTCTTGCGACCCAGTAGACTGCAACTTGCCAGGCCTCCCTGTCCATCACCAACTCCCGGAGCCTATCCCAAACTCATGTCCATTGAGTCGGTACTGCCACCCAAGTATCTCATTCTCTGTCATCCTTCTCCTCCTGCCCTCAATCTTTCCCAGCATCAGGGTCTTTTCAAATGAGTCAGCTCTTCGCATCAGGTGGCCAAAGGATTGGACTTTCAGCTTCAGCATCAGTCCTTCCAATGAACACCCAGAGCTGATCTCCTTTAGGATGGACTGGTTGAATTTCCTTGCAGTCCAAGGGACTCTAAAGAGTCTTCTCCACCACCACAGTTCAAAAGCATCAATTCTTTGGTGCTCAGCTTTTTTTATAGTCCAACTCTTACATACATACATGATTACTGGAAAAACCATAGCCTTGACTAGATGGACCTTTGTTGGCAAAGTAATGTCTCTGCTTTTTAATATGCTGTCTAGGTTGGTCATAACTTTCCTTCCAAGGAGTAAGCATCTTTTAATTTCAAGGCTGCAGTCACCATCTGCAGTGATTTTGGAGCCCAGAAAAATAAAGTCAGCCACTGTTTGCACTGTTTCCCCATCTATTTGCCATGAAGTGATGGGACTGGATGCCATGATCTTAGTTTTCTGAATGTTGAGCTTTAAGCCAACTTTTTCTCTCTCCTCTTTCACTTTCATCATAGGCTGTTTAGTTCTTCTTCACTTTTTGTGTCCTTCACAGACACTGCTATAATCTGCCACTGGGCTGTCGCACTTGCTGTTCCCCTGGAAGGACACCTTGTTTCCTGGATTGCCAAATGGGTCTCTCCTTCCTCTTTAATAAGTACCACCTTCTCAGTGAGATTTTTGCCTTCTGAGTAAATAGCATGAATAATAATAAGTGAAGGAATAAATAGAAATATTTTAACACAAAAATTATAGAATAAATGAATATGTTTTCTTTTACATTGCTTCAAGATGATTTCATACTGAGAAAGACTAGAAAGGCAGTAGTAACATTTCTGAAATTGCACTTGAAAATATGAAAACATAAATAAAGTTTTCAATTTCTCATTCTTATATATGGTTTGAATAAGAACAAGTCATCAGATTTCTATTTTTCCCTCAAAATTTTTACTTCTGTTCTTAACAAGTTTTCACTATTTGAGATGTCAGTTTGTCTTTTGAAAATCTATTAGCCATCACCCATATTTAAAAAGCTACAGAAATCACAGAGTAGGAAGTAATAGTTTCTTTTATAGATGAGACATTTCATACATTTTCAATACACTTTATTATTAGTTCTATAATTGACATTTCTGTCAACGCAGATATCAAAAGTTAGAGCTGGAGGTGGCATAGAAATGTTTTCCTGCTGGGGGGATTTGGAGTATTCTTTTATTTAATTATTTTCAGCAATTTGCCTGTCAAAGCAAAAGTGGAAGTTCAAGTCACTAAATTGTCTTACCTTAGCCTGTAATTTAACTAAAAAGGGATGCAGACTTTAAAGGACTAAAATTGCTCTTAATTTCCTGAGGAAGATCTAAAGTAAAATGAATTAAAGTATCTTTGCATATTTTTCAAGTGCTGTTGAAAAAATGAAGTGTGTTAAAGGGAATTAATTTGAATGCAAGGAATCTTTGCAGAAAGTTAGGTCCATCAGTACAACTGCCTTAGGGATTATTTTAAACTACCTTGCCACCTTTGTATACTCCTTCATGTTCTGAATTGCTCCTGCTTTTGAAACTTGAGGTACACTTGATACTGCTTCATTTGGTTTTCAAGCTGACTTTCTGTTTGTTGACCTCAGACTTGTATTTAGTTACTTATAACATGGATGGTAAATTATAAGAAGATAATACTTGGCAAATACAGGGTGATTTCCTTTAAGACACATGCCCAAGTAATTGTAAAAGACCAGATTCACAATAATATGAGGCAAGCTTCACACTTGCTTGTAAACTAAACTTTACTGTAATCTGCATTTTTTGTTTTTGTATTTAGATTGGTTAAATGCTATCTAGACTGAAAATATTCCCTTTGATCTCAGTGACTGGTACTCTCGACTAATACCACTTCTAATTCATTTTGGTTGCAGAGTAAAACAGTCTCAAACTCAACTAGAGGTTTATTTTCCTTTAATTTGTTAATTCATAGTCTGATTAAAGCTCTTACTGTAGAAATCAGTTTGCAAATGAGATTTCTTTGTATTTGAATGAAAATACAATGGAGAATATAGAAAAGAAATGAGTTTCATTTTAAGAAATACAGTGATCATACTAGGGCTTCCCTGATGGCTCAGTTGGTAAAGAATCCACTTGCATGTATATTTTTGAGATTAATCCTTTGTCTGTTGCCTCGTTTGCTATTATTTTCTCCCAATCTGAGGGCTGTCTTTTCACCTTGCTTATAGTTTCCTTTGTTGTGCAAAAGCTTTTAAGTTTCATTAGGTCCCATTTGTTTATTTTTGCTTTTATTTCCAATATTCTGGGAGGTGGGTCATAGAGGATCCTGCTGTGATTCATGTCGGAGAGTGTTTTGCCTATGTTCTCCTCTAGGAGTTTTATAGTTTCTGGTCTTACATTTAGATCTTTAATCCATTTTGAGTTTATTTTTGTGTATGGTGTTAGAAAGTGTTCTAGTTTCATTCTTTTACAAGTGGTTGACCAGTTTTCCCAGCACCACTTGTTAAAGAGGTTGTCTTTTTTCCATTGTATATCCTTGCCTCCTTTGTTGAAGATAAGGTGTCCATAGGTTCGTGGATTTATCTCTGGGCTTTCTATTCTGTTCCATTGATCTATATTTCTGTCTTTGTGCCAGTACCATACTGTCTTGATGACTGTGGCTTTGTAGTAGAGTCTGAAGTCAGGCAGGTTGATTCCTCCAGTTCCATTCTTCTTTCTCAAGATTACTTTGGCTATTCGAGGTTTTTTGTATTTCCATACAAATTGTGAAATTCTTTGGTCTAGTTCTGTGAAAAATACCGTTGGTAGCTTGATAGGGATTGCATTGAATCTATAGATTGCTTTGGATAGAATAGCCATTTTGACAATATTGATTCTTCCAATCCCTGAACACGGTATGTTTCTCCATCTGTTTGTGTCCTCTCTGATTTCTTTCATCAGTGTTTTATAGTCTTCTATGTATAGGTCAAGCAACTCCTGCAGCTCAATTCCAGAAAAATAAATGACCCGATCAAAAAAATGGGCCAAAGAACTAAACAGACATTTCTCCAAAGAAGACATACAGATGGCTAATAAACACATGAAAAGATGCTCAACATCACTCATTATCAGAGAAATGCAAATCAAAACCACAGTGAGGTACCATTACACGCCAGTCAGGATGGCTGCTATCCAAAAGTCTACAAGCAATAAATGCTGGAGAGGGTGTGGAGAAAAGGGAACCCTCTTACACTGTTGGTGGGAATGGAAACTAGTACAGCCACTATGGAGAACAGTGTGTAGATTTCTTAAAAAACTGGAAATAGAACTGCCATATGACCCAGCAATCCCACTCCTGGGCATACACACCGAGGAAACCAGATCTGAAAGAGACACATGCATCCCAATGTTCATCGCAGCACTGTTTATAATAGCCAGGACATGGAAGCAACCTAGATGCCCATCAGCAGACGAATGGATAAGGAAGCTGTGGTACATACACACCACGGAATATTACTCAGCCGTTAAAAAGAATTCATTTGAATCAGTTCTAATGAGATGGATGAAACTGGAGCCCATTATACAGAGTGAAGTAAGCCAGAAAGATAATCACCAATACTGTATACTAACGCATATATATGGAATTTAGAAAGATGGTAACGATAACCCTATATGCAAAACAGAAAAAGAGACACGGATGTACAGAACAGACTTTTAGGCTCTGTGGGAGAAGGTGAGGGTGGGATGTTCTGCGAGAACAGCATTGAAACAAGTATACTATCAAGGGTGAAACAGATCACCAGCCCAGGTTGGATGCATGAGACAAGTGCTCAGGCCTGGTGCACTGGGAAGACCCAGAGGGATGGGATGGAGAGGGAGGTGGGAGGGGGTATCGGGATGGGGAACACATGTAAATCCATGGCTGATTCATGTCAATGTATGGCAAAACCCACTACAATATTGTAAAGTAATTAGCCTCCAACTAATAAAAATAAATGAAAAAAAAAAAAAGAGGGGGAAAAAAGAATCCACTTGCAGTGCAGGACCCCGGTTCAATTCCTGGATCAGGAAGATCTGCTGGAGAAGGGATAGGCTACCCCTTCCAGTATTCTTGGTCTTCCCTTGTGACTCAGCTGGTAAAGAATCCGCCCGCATTGTGGGAGACCTGTGTTTGATCCCTGGGTTGGGAAGATCACCTGGAGAAGGGAGAGGCTACCCATTCCAGTATTCTGGCCTGGAGAATTCCATGGACTGTATAGTTCTGGACTGTACTGGAGAATTCCGTGGACTGGTGTCACAGAGAGTCAGACATGACTGAGTGACTTAAACTTTCGATGATCATAGTGCACTTATTTGTGGTAGGTGCTGATTAAAGAAGTGCTTCCCAGGTTTTAAGTGTGTGTGTGTATTACTTGGAGATCTTGTTCAAATGAAGTCTTACTTAAAAAAAAAAATCTGTCAGATGCCATTGCTCCTGGTCATACTACACTCTGATTAGCAAGAATTTAAATTGCCTACACACATTAATTTGTTTATTCCTCATATCAACCCCATAAGGTCAATACTATTATTATATTCGTTTTACAGATGAGAAAATATGTTTCAACAAAATAACACTGGCATGCTAGATACTATTTATTTTCCACTCAGGTACTTTTTATATTTATAAAATTGATGTGTGTGTGCACTGCTGTGTATATGTGAAAGAGGGAAGAAAGGGCTTCATCATGTTGTTGACTGATTCTTGAATCTGTTTAAACAAATGAAAGTTAGCAAAAAATGCATTTGATAAGGGTAGGTATTTGAGAGAAAGTAGAGTGTATTAGTTAGTTTTATATTGCTCTATAGTAAGTTATTTCAAAAATGTGGTATCTTAACACCCTTTTATCATCTCACATGGATCATGAGTGTGGCTCTGGATCAGCTGGGTCCTCTGTTCATGGTCTCCTGAGGCTGCAGTCAGAGTTTTGGCTGGGGCTTCGGTCTCATCTGAAATTTGGAATTCTCTTCAGAGCTCACAGAATTCATTTCATTGTTATAGTACTCAGAGGGGCTTGGTTTAAGGCCAGCAGGAGAAGGCCCAGGCCCCCTATTTTTTTTTTTAATGATAGTTCTTGGTTTTGTTTTAATTTGTTTTGGCCACATGGTACAGCTTGTAGGATCTTACTTCTCTGACCAGGGATTGAACCCACGTCCTCAGCAGTGAAAAACCACTGGACTGGCAGGGAGTAAGAGTTTACCTGATTTGGTTAGGCTCCTCTAGGATAGCCTCCCTTTGACTAACTTAAAGCCAAAGTGGTTAGGGACTTCATATCTGCACAATCCCTTCAGCTTTGCCATGTAACACAACGTTGTCACAGTCGTGACATCTGTCTTATTCACATGTCCCACTCACACCCAAGGGTAGGGATTATATAGGGTGTTTATACCAGGAGGCAGGAATCTTCGTGGTCATTTTAGAACTGCCTGTAACGAAGGGTTATGTACCAGAAATGAAGGAAACAATCCTTTTTCAAGCATCTGTTATATGTTGATAACAACCACTTTTGCATACACATTACCTCACTTATTACCATAACCATGCAAGATAATTACTGTTACTCCTCTTTATTTTACAAGTTTGTATCTTATTTCTCCTGTTAGACGAGGTCCTGTTAAGGGTATACATATATGCAGTACTAGGTAAACAAAAAATGATCCAGACAACTTGAAAACAGTACGTGATGAATTTCCAAATGAATTACAAGAGTATTGATTGCTGTAGGTCTCTAGTGTCTTTTATTGAGCAATTTCCATTACATGTGGCATCCTCACCATCTCTGCCTTTTGAAACCAGGGTTCAGCGATCAACTTAAATGTTTTTCTCATGATTGCTCTATTTGTCCCCAGTCAGAAGTGATCTCCTGTTCACTGCAGAATTCCACTATATTTACACATCTTTAGTGTCATTTATGGTACTCCATATTAAATTATAGTTCCATGTGTCTTCTCTCCCCCTTGTGACTGTAAATTCCAGTGAGAAGCTCAGATTCTTATTCGTCTTAGTGGGTTTGTCAGTCAGTTCTACACAGTGGGTCTCCAGTAAACACTAGTTTTAATTCGCTTTCAAATGACCACACCTGGGAAAGTCTGAAAGAGTTAATGGTATTTGGAAGAGTAGAAAGGAAGAAGCATAGCATTCTGACATATGTGAAAGCGGAAAGTAAAGACATGAGCAGAATCTTCAGTATGCCCGGAAGACAGCGAGTGTGAGGTCAGAGAGGGATTGAGAGCAGGCCTTCCTTGGAGAAAGTGACTAGAAACATTGAGCAGCATAGACTGTGTGTAAAGCAGTGGACAGTCTCAAAAGGATTTTGAGCTTGGTCATGGTGTGAGTGAAGGTTTGAGTTAGGTGTGAGTTAGGTAGATTAAGCTGGCAGTATGTTATGTAAAATGCAGTTAAGAATAGCAAAGAATCTTTGATATATATGTCTAAGTCGAGGACATAAAGCCTGAACTAGGATGCTGGTCTTGTACATAGAAAATGACCAATTTTAGAGAAATAATTGGCAGGGAAATGTGACTGCATCATACCTGTCTTTAATTGCCATATTCAAAGGCTCAGTGCTAGGTTAGTTCACCCTGGAAGAGGGTATATTTTTATATTAATTAATTTCACCCATTAATTAATTTAAGAAATATTTGTGTTGTTCAGTTGCCAAGTTGTGTCCAACTCTACAACACCATGGACTGCAGCATGCTAGGCTTCTCTGTGCTTTACTATCTCCTGGAGGATGCTCAGACTTATGTCCATTGAGTCAGTGATGCCATCCAACCTTCTGATCCTCTGTTGCCTACTTCTCCTCCTGCCTTCAGTCTTTCCCAACATCAGGGTCTTTTCCAGTGAATCAGCTCTTTGTATCAGGTAGCTGAAGTATTAGAGCTTCAGCTTCAGCATCAGCCCTTTCAGAGAATGTTCAGGATTGATTTAGAATTGACTGGTTTGATCTCCTTGCAGTCCGAGGGACTCTCAAGAGTCTTCTCCAGCACCACAGTTTGAAAGCATTAATTCTTTGGCACTCAGACTTATTTATGGTCCAACTCTCACATCCTTACATGACCACTGAAAAAACCATAGCTTTGACTATACTGATGTTTGGTAGCAAAGTGATGTCTCTGCTTTTTAATACTCTGTCTAGTTTGTCATGGGTTTTCTTCCAAGGAGCAAGCATCTTTTAATTTCACAGCTGCAGTCACCATTTGCTGAGTTTGGAGCCCAAGAAAATAAAATCTGTCACTGTTTCCACTCTGTCCCCATCTATTTGCCATGAAGTGATGGAACTGGATGCCATGATCTTCGTTTTTTGAGTGTTGCATTTTAAGCCAGCTTTTTCACTCTCATCAAGAGGCTCCTTAGTTTCTCTTTGCTTTCTGTCATAGAGTGGTATCATTAAATATTAAATATGCGTAAGTATCATCTGCATATCTGAGGTTGTTGATATTTCTCCCAGCAATCTTGATTCCAACTTGTGAGTCAACCAGCCTGGCATTTTGAATGATGCACTCTGAGTATATGTTAAATACACAGGGTGACAATATTCAGCCTTGACATACTCCTTTTCCAATGTGGAACTAGTCCACTGTTCCATGTCTGGTTCTAGCTGTTGCCTTTTGACCTGCATTCGGGTTTTTCAGGAGACAAGTATGGTGGTCTGACATTTTGTTCAGTTCTGTCACTCAGTCATGTCCAACTCTGTGACTGCATACACTGCAGCACACCATGCTTCCCTGTCCATCACCAACTCCTGGAGCTTGCTCAAACTCATATCCATTGAGTTGGTGATGCCGTCCAACCATCTCACCCTCTGTCATCCCCTTCTTCTCCTGCCTTCAATCTTTCCCAGCATCAGGGTCTTTTCCAATGAGTCCATTCTTTGCATCAGGTGGCCAAAGTATTGGAGTTTCAACTTCAGCATCAGTCCTTGCAATGAATAATCAGGACTTATTTCCTTGAGGATTGACTGGTTTGATCTCCTTGCAGTCCAAGGGACTCTTAAGAGTCTTCTCCAACACCACAGTTCAGAAGGATCAATTCTTCAGTGCTCAGTGTTCTTTATAGTCCAACTCTCACATCCATAGATGACTACTGGAAAAAACCATAGCTTTGATTAGATGGACTTTTGTTGACAAAGTGATGTCTCTGCTTTTGAATATACTGTCTAGGTTGGTCATAGCTTTTTTCCAAGGAGCAAGCATCTTTTAATTTCATGGCTGTAGTCACCATCTGCAGTGATTTTGAAGACCAAGAAATTAAAGTCACTGTTTCCATTGTTTCCCCATCGATTTGCCATGAAGTGATGGGACCAGATGCCATGATCTTAGTTTTTGAATGTTGAGTTTTAAGCCAGCTTTTTCACTGTCCTCTTTCACTTTCATCAAGAGGCTCCTTAGTTCCTCTTCACTTTATGACATAAGGGTGGTGTCATCTGCCTATCTGAGGTTATTGATATTTCTCCCAGCAATCTTGATTCCAGCTTGTGCTTCATCCAGCCCAGCATTTAGCATGATGTATTCTGCATATGTTAGATAAGCAGAGTGATAATATACAGCCTTGATGTACTCCTTTCCCAGTTTGGAACCAGTCTGTTGTTCCATGTTCAGTTCTAAGTGTTGCTTCTTGACCTGCATACAGATTTCTCAGGAGGCAGGTCAGGTGGCCTGGTATTCCTATCTCTTTCAGAATTTTCCACAGTTCGTTGTGATCCACACAGTCAAAGGCTTTGGCGTAATCAATAAATCAGAAATAGATGTTTTTCTGGAACTCTCTTGATTTTTCAATGATCCAGCAGATGTTGGCAATTTGATCTTTGGTTCGTCTGCCTTTTCTAAATCCAGCTTGAAACTTAAAGTTCATGGTTCACGTATTGTTGAAGCCTGGCTTGGAGAATTTTGAGCATTACTTTGCTAGCATGTGAGATGAGTGCAATTGTATGGTAGTTTGAACATTCTTTAGCATTGCCCTTCTTTGGGATTGGAATGAAAACTGACCTTTTCCAATTCTGTGGCCACTTCTGAGTTTTCTAAATTTGCTGGCCTATTGAGTGCAGCACTTTTATAGCATCATCTTTTAAGTTTTGAAATAACTCAGCTTGAATTCCATCACCTCCACTAGCTGTTTTTAGTGATGCTTTCTAAGGCGCGCTTGACTTCACATTCTGGGATGTCTGCCTCTAGGTGAGTGATCACACCATCGTGGTTATCATGAAGATCTTTTTTGTGTAGTTCTTCTGTTTATTCTGGCCACCTCTTCTTAATGTCTTTTGCTTCTGTTAGGTCCATATCATTTCTGTCCATTATTGAGCCCATCTTTGCATGAAGTGTTGCCTTGGTTTCACTAATTTTTTTGAAGAGATCTCTAGTCTTTCCCATTCTATTGTTTTTCTCTGTTTCTTTGCATTGATCACTGAGGAAGGCTTTCTTATCTCTCCTTGCTGTTCTTTGGAACGCTGAATTCAGATGCTTATGTCTTTCCTTTTCTCCCTTACCTTTTGCTCCTCTTCTTCTCTTAGCTGTTTGTAAGGCCTCCTCAGGCCATTTCTTTTTCTTGGGGATGGTCTTGATCACGAACCTCTGCCCATAGTTCTTAGTCACCTTGTCTATCATATCTAATTGCTTGAATTTATTTGTCACTTCCACTGTATAATTGTAAGGGATTTGATTTAGGTCGTACCTGAATGGTCTAGTGATTTTTCCTACTTTCTTCAATTTAAGTTGGAATTTGGCCATAAGGAGTTGATCTAAGCCACAGTCAGCCCCTAGTCATGTTTTTCCTGACTGTATAGTGCTTCTCCATGTTTGGCTGCAAAGAATATAATCAAGCTGATTTCTGTAATGACCATCTGGTAATGTCCGTGTGTAGAGTCTTCTCTTGTGTTGTTGGAAGAGGGTGTTTGCTATGACCAGTGCATTCTCTTGGCAAAACTCTGTTAGCCTTTTCCCTGCTTCACTTTGTACTCTCAGGTCAAACTTACTTGGTAGTCTAGGTGTCTCTTGGACTTCCTGCTTTTGCATTCTATTCCCTTATGATGAAAAACACGTCCTTAGTATGAGTTTGTGTGTGTGTGTACCTAGATATTTTAGCAATAAGCTTGGTTCTGAGGGTGAAAAATTCCTTTATGGTTACTTATCTTTTAGGTGGGAATAAACATTCTGAATCATTGCAGCAATTAAGTAGTACTGCGACACATCATAGTGTGTATTGCAGTTACCTGAATATAATCAAGATTACGATATTCATTTAAGATTAGTAGTGTTGTTTGGGTTTCTGACCTTTTCCTTTACAAATAACTGGTGGTGTTTCAGAGAACACTGCGATCTAACCATGGGATGACTGAGTGTGATTGGGTTCCATATCAACTGAACTCAAGCATTTAATTTCCTCCCCTGTGATTTGTATTTCATTTAGAAATCTAAAGTACAAACTTCACAGTGTTTGATTCATGAATAAGATCTGTCAAGATCTAGTTTTGTTTCCCCTCAATCATACAGTAATCTTTATATTTTAAAATACCTCCAAAGAGTGAAAATCTGTACCACTCAGTATAAGTAAACTGTATTGTCATGTGTCTAAGCTGCGAGTCTTTTTACTCCCTCCTCACAAAAAAAGGTTTTATGCAGCTTTAAACAGTAATTGACCTTTCAGTTAACAAAGAATATGTCTTAATTCACTTCCTGCAATGTTATTGTGCCTGGAAAGTTTATTATTCTGTCTTTAACTTGTGGAGTTTCACTGGAATCTAGTGTTTCAATTTGTTTTAAGTGATAAGATTCTTGGAACTGGCAGATCAAAATCTGATTCTAACATGTTCAATGGGTATGGGAATGATTTCTATTACATTTAAATTATAAAATATATAGTCTAGTCTTTTATATTACTGTAAGTATACCCCTACTTTTTAATGAAATTAATTACTTTGGAATATGTATTACTGGGCATTTAAAAGATTCTTTCATCTTTAATATTTTGAAGCAAATAAGAATGAATACTTATTCTGAAAGGGTGAACTGTAGCCTACTGGCAAATCTGCCCCACAACTTATTTTTTCTTATATGGCTTCTGGGCAAAGACTAGCTCTTATATTTTTAAAGGATTGTAATAACAACTTCCCCCAGTCCCCCCTCCCTCCCCGCACCAAAAAAGTAAAAAGAAACAACAACATGTGAGAGTTAAAAATACTCTTTGGCCCTTTATAGAAAAATTGGCCAACCCGAACAGTTAAAGCATATTTGTGAACAGTTTTAAGTATACTTAATGTAATTTTGAAACTCTGTGGAATGTTTTGGTATTACTGTAATGTCTTTTGTGTACAAAAATGGGGCCACCATATAGCTGATGTTACTTTTTGTTAGTTACATTTTATTACATAATAAATGCCCTTTTTATTAGTGTTCCAAAATAAGCTGTTGTTATAGGACTTTTGCTATGTATAGCATATTATAGTAAAGTTTTAGTGTATTTCTAGTGGAAATATATCTAAAAAATAAATTATTTTTTTCTTTTGCATTTTGAAATGACTTTAAGGAGAGCAAAACAAATTTCATGATTTAACTTCGTTCTTAATAGAAAATATATTTGAAAGGAAATGTAAATAGCAAGAAAAAAAGGAAAAGCAGTACTGCTAGAGTTAGTGTTTTCATCATATAAGTGTGATGGCAAGCACCCATCCTTCTCATTTAGTAACTTAAGTGTGGCTTCACAGTTTGTTAATATGCAAGGTACAGTTGTACCTGTGCCTACACAGTTTGTTTATATTCAAGGTACAGTTATGCTTGTGGTTGTTTTGGCATGTCTGAAATGTATATTTAATTCAAACTGTTATAAATGAATAATCTAGTAGAAAAAATACATCTTAAGATCATAAAAATATCTTTTTATATTGATCAGGGTGGATTGCTCTTCAAGGTTAATACAGTGCAGAATCTCTGATAAGAAAATCACACTCTTAGACCTTTTTTTCAAAAGTATATAAATCTATTTCATGAAACTTTTAAGTTTTAACCTTATAGGAGGTATAAGATTGTGAATATAGTAAATATGAATTGTGGATTTTTATATGGTATGTTTTTGTTAATTTTTTTCTTTTTGTGTTGTGTGCTTTTAGAAAAGGGTTAGTTAGATAAATATTTTATTTTAAAATACTCTGATTTGGTTATTAAACTTCTATAAGTTTGGTTTTTCTTGGTGTCCCTTTTTTATTCTTTTGGTGTTCTGTTTTCATGCTGGTGTCAAATTTGGTTCATTTAGTACTTTGTAGATACACTGTTTGTATTATCTGAAACATTTTTAATGTAAAAATATGCAGTCAAGCATTAAGTGATCATGGTCACTTTTCTTTCTAACTTATTTGGACTGTAGTCTGCCAGGCTTCTCCGTTCGTGGAATTCTCCAGGGAAGAATACTGAAGTGGGTAGCCATATCCTTTTCCAGGGGATCTTCCTAATCCAGGCATCGAGCCTGGGTGTCCTGCATTGCAGGCAGATTCTTTACCATCTGAGCTACCAGAGAAGCCTCTAACTTATTTAAAATGTTTATTTCACAAGTTAGAAAATTAATTTTGAATTAGCCAGTATTCCCATAGAAACTTATCCTTAGTTCTTCCTTAATTAGTGCTATTTTTGTGTCAGTCTGATGTACATACAACTGTCCTTAATCATTTTCTAACTTCAGTGTGATAAATTCATTTTTCCCAATCCCCTGTAAATTCTCCTGAATGCCAACTAATGTGTTACTTCATTGCCTGCTTTCATGTCTCAAACTTCTTGAAAGGTGAATGTTAAAATTAATTTAGAATGCTTAGAGAGATTGTCCCAATGCTACTTTTGCAAATTCCCTATCAACAATTTCTATAAATATTATAGAATAGGATGAGAATGGAGAAGAAAAAGTATTAGAAAATAAGAGGGAGATTGAGTTCTATAAAATCTGATTATGCAAATTGCTTGATATAGCACAAGGCTAGTGCTGCATCATGTTTGGATGAAAATTTGAGCACTTACTCATGTTTCTTATCATATTATTCAGAGGTCACGTTACATAGATGTTTTTAACGTTACATAGAAAGATGTTTTTCTTTGAAATTGCAGAAGTTTAACTGAAATAGGATTCCCCCCCCCTTCATTAAGACTTCCTTTTCATACTTAATTTAATTCATAGAATAATTGAGAACTGAGGGAAAATCTTTGATATCTAAAATTTTAAATTAATACAGAATTCCTTTCTTGTTTCTTTTTCAGGGTATGTAATTATCTCATGACCTGAGGATTTTTTGTTTTAATGAAATAAATCTCACATATTTACACAGCAATCATATACTAAATAGAGTTTATACTGGTACTTTTAAAAAAATTGGAAGCCCTAATTTAATCCTAGAAATGTCATTGTTGATAATAGGGCTGACCTTTATAGAGTGGATAAATGAACTTTATACTTGAAGGGTCAGTACAACTGGCTAAATTCAGCGCAGTTTTTGTAGAAATCTGACTTTATTTATCTTTCTAATAACATTTTTAGTGTATTTATATTTTCCAAAGTGGTTCAGTCAAGCATGTGTTTGAAAAAGTTGTTTTGATCCAGCATACCAGTATTTATTCCTGGTGGCTTCAGCTTAATATGATACCAATAACATTTTAAATGGTAGTGTGATAAATAGAGGAGATTGGTTAGAAACAGGCTAGAATTCTTAAAATAATTACTTTTGTTGACAAATGATAAATCAAATGTAATAGAAAAACCCCCAAGTGAATTTGAGATAAACTTATAATAGCATGTTCTGTTTTCCCTTGCAAATATTATTGATATGTTTGTCATTTCAATTTAACCAAGCACATGAATCAACTAAAATGGATTTTGACTGAGATAATCATTTACTTAATCAAATCTTTAAGACATTTAAATAAATTAACAGTGTGACTGAAAAATTTTCTGTGTAAAGCTAGTCATTGATTTATGATTGGGGAAGAGAATCATCTTTTTATTTCTTAAAAAACAAATACAAAAATACACGAAATTTTCTCTCTTTTTCATATTTAAAAATTTTAAATAAATGTAAAATGGACTCCTATTACCCACCAATAGTAATTCTCAAGAGAAATCATTTAAGAAGCTTATGTATTCATTTCCAAAAGGAACATTGTGTATATCATGTTTGGCAACTCGATTTTCTCATGAAACAATCCCTTATGAACACTTCATTAAACAGTTTTTCACTATATAAAATTGCATAGTATTTTGTGGCATGGGTATAGCATAACTTACTTTTCCATTTCTCTTTTGAAGGTTTTGAAAGCAATTAGCATTTTTATTTTTTGCTATTACAGCTGTTATAAAGAATAGTCTTCTTTGTATATATACTCTGAGGTACAATCTGGTTTTTGATAGGTAATGCTAAATTGTTTTCTAGAAAGACTGCAAATGTTTTCTCCTTCCAATAGTGTATCTGAGCACCCGTCACCGATTCCCTTCACCAACGGGAGATATTAATCAGTTTTAAAATATTTACCATTCTTACTGACATCTCATTTTGTTTACATTTCCATGATTATAAAAGAAGTTGAGCATGTCTTATATGCTTATTCTGCTAATAGATTTGAATTTGATTGTTAAATCTAATATAAACTGCTTTTCCTGTCAGAGATTTAGTATTTCATGATACCTATAGTCAAATTCTAAAAATCTTGTTTGGTTTATGTGCCTGCATATTTGTCTAAAGGGAGATGGGAAAGAAAGTAAGCATTATTATTGTGCTAGTGTCAGGGGAGAGTCATGGAAAACTATTGCTTCTCTCACACCCACTCCTTTTGCATTTTTATCTGTTAAGAGGTGTATATTGTTTTGGAATCCCATCAAACTATGGATATACAGATCAAAACCACTAGGAACCCAGAAACAATAATCCATTCTATTTGAAGGGAAAGAATTTTTGCTTTCCCTTTGGATTCTCTCCCTCCCAGATGTTTATTGAGTGTCAGTACTCTGTCAGGACTGTCGTCACTTAAGCTTACATCATCTTTATATCTTAATACTTTTGACAAACTGAAGGGTCTCCCGATTACAGTAGACATCATTCTCCAGAACGTTTAAATTTCTTCAGTCAGTTGAAGCACAATGAAGATGTCTTCATCTAACACAAATGCATTTTGAGATGTTCTGTTACCACCACACCAGGTAAAGCAAGTGCTGTCACCCCCTTCTCCTCCTGCCCTCAATATTTTTCTCCAGCATCAGGGTCTTTTCCAATGAGTTGTCCCTTCTCATCAGGTGAACAAAGTATTGAAGCTTCAGCTTCAGCATCAATCCTATAGTGAATATGCAGGGTTGATTTCCTTTAGGATTGACTGGTTTGATCTCCTTGCAGTCCAGGGGACTCTCAAGGGTCTTCTCCAGCACCACAGTTTGAAAGCATCAATTATTTCGTGCTCAGCCTTCTTTGTGATCCAACTCTCATATCCATACACAACTGCTGGAAAAACCATAACTTTGACTATACAGACCTTTGTTGGCAGAGTAGAGTGCCCTTAACACTTGGTAGGTAGACTGGTCTCTGGAAACAGGTTGAGTAACCAATTCACAAGGCAGTTAATTCTATTTTCTAGTTAGTAATAATAATGAGCGATCAGTGCAAAGAAATAGAGGAAAACAATAGAATGGGAAAAACTAGAGATCTCTTCAAGAAAATTAGAGATACCAAGGGAACACTTCATGCAAAGATGGGCTCAGTAAAGGACAGGAATGGTATGGACCTAACAGAAGCAGAAGACATTAAAAATAGGTGGTAAAAATATACAGAAGAACTGTACAAAAAAGATCTTCACAACCCAGGTAATCACGATGGTGTGATCACTCACCCAGAGCCAGACATCCTGGAATGGGAAGTCAAGTGGACCTTAGGAAGCATCACTATGAACAAAGCTAGTGGAGGTGATGGAATTCTAGCTGAGATATTTAAAATCCTAAAAGATGATGGTTTGAAAGTGCTGCATTCAATATGTTATGCACTCAAATTTGGAAAACTCAGCAGTGGCCATAAGACTGGAAAAGGTCAGTTTTCATTCCAATCCCAAAGAAAGGCAATGCCAAAGAATGTTCAAACTACCACACAGTTGCACTCATCTCACACGCTGGTAAAGTAATGCTCAAAATTCTCCAACACAGGCTTTAGCAATAAGTGAACCGTGAACTTCCAGATGTTCAAGCTGACTTTAGAAAAGGCAGATGAACCAGAGATCAAATTGCCAACATCTGCTGGATCATCGAAAAAGCAAGAGTTTTAGAAAAACATCTATTTCTGCTTTATTGACTATGCCAAAGCCTTCAACTGTGTGGATCCCAATAAACTGTGGAAAATTCTGAAAGAGATGGGAATACTAGACCAGCTGACCTGCCTCTTGAGAAACCTATATGCAGGTCAGGAAGCAACAGTTGGAACTGGACATAGAACAACAGACTGGTTCCAAATAGGAAAAGGAGTCCGTCAAGGCTGTATATTGTCACCCTGCTTATTTAACTTATATGTAGAGTACATCATGAGAATTGCTGGGCTGAAAGAAGCACAGGCTGGAATCAAAATTGCCTGGAGAAGTATCAATAAGCTCAGATATGCACATGACACCACCCTTATGGCAGAAAGTGAAGAAGAACTAAAGAGCCTCTTGATGAAAGTGAAAGAGGAGAGAGAAAAAGTTGGCTTAAAGCTCAACATTCAGAAAACTAAGATCATGGCATCCAGTCCCATCACTTCATGGGAAATAGGTGGGGAAACAGTGGAAACAGTGGCTGACTTTATTTTTGGGGGCTCCAAAATCACTGCAGATGGTGACTGCAGCCATGAAATTAGAAGACGCTTGCTCCTTGGAAGAAAATCTATGACCAACCTAGACAGCATATTAAAAAGCAGAGACATTACTTTGTCCACAAGGGTCCGTCTAGTCAAGGCTGTCGTTTTTCCAGTAGTCATGTATGGATGTGAGAGTTGGACTATAAAGAAAGCTGAGCGCCGAAGAATTGATGCTTTTGAACTGTGGTGTTGGAGAAGACTCTTGAGAGTCCCTTGGACTGCAAGGAGATCCAACCAGTCCATCTTAAAGGAGATCAGTCCTGGGTGTTCATTGGAAGGTCTGATGCTGAAGCTGAAAGTCCAATCCTTTGGCCACCTGATGCAAAGAGCTGACTCATTTGAAAAGACCCTGATGCTAGGAAAGATTGAAGGCAGGAGGAGAAGGGGATGACAGAGGATGAGATGGTTGGATGGCATCACCAACTCAATGAACATGAGTTTGGGTAAACTCCGGGAGTTGGTGATGGACAGGGAGGCCTAGCATGTTGCGGTTCATGGGTCTCAAAGAGTCAGACACGACTGAGTGAATGAACTGAACTGAACTGAATAATAGTGAAGCATATATATGGAAAGTAAATGAATTAATCTGTTTAATTCTCACACCAGTCCTATTAGGTGGTATTTTATCATCTTTTTTTTTTTCTTTAAGTATAAAAAGATTGAAGTGTAGTGAGATTAAGCAGCTTGCTCAGAGTAGTTTCCATGCTAAAACCTTTCATTTGTTTTTTAGGCTAACACCTTGCTTGAATCTCCCTTTTCCTCCTCAGGCATTACCTTCTTTTTAGGTGGGAGCTGAATATGGCAGACTGCCATTCTTTATCAGCCTCATGCTGGGCTTTGGGTTGAAGCCAGAAATTACTATAAGCATCTGTGGCTCCCAAGGGCAGGGATTGGGAAAGTAGGTGTCAGGAAAAGGTCCAAGGAGGAGGCTGCTAGTTTTTGGATTCTACTTATACAGTCTGTTTCAATCAGAACAATTTTGATAACATCAAATCATTAACAGATTTCAGTGTTGGAACCTTGCAACAGTTTAGGCATTGTATATTTGTACACAGAATGTACTCAATAAATGTTATTTGAATTTAATTATACTGAACCATCTCATTTATGGTTCTGGAAACTGAGACCCTGAGGTTAAGTGACAGTGGCCAGACCAGAATGTATTCTCCTGATTACTTTATAATTGCATTTGTAAACAGTTAACTCCTTTAACTGAAACAAGACTGAGAGTTTATTAACTATTTGCAGAATGTTTATGGAACTAATTCAAATGCCATTCTCTTTAGCAGCAGTTAGTATCTGAAAAGAAAGGACTTAATTTTTCAATTGGAGAAATTATGGTTTTTGTTACACCATGGGGTGTGGTGTTCTAATGGTTTGAATATGGCATTGGGAGTTGAGTGACTCAGATCTCTTATAATGACAGGACGAAAGCTGAGCTTTCTGAAAACTTAATGCTAAAAATTTTACCCTTGCTTTAATATTTGGACTCGAGTACAATATTTGGAAAGTGTATGTCAGCAGAAGGTCTACATAATACAGTAGTATTAGTGTTTTCATTACACTGTAAATAGAGATAGGCAAATTATTCAATAAAAATTCTAAGTGATACCCATTTGAGCACATTAAAATTTTTTGAGTGATATTTAAATAATAAAACAAGTTTGACTTTAGATAATTAGAGCTTTAATTTGTCCTTTCTCTTTGTACAAAAACCACAAACAAATTGTACATCAGAGAAATAAGGGTATTCGATTTTTTATGTCTCTTCAGAATTGCCCAGCTATAACCTGCTTAATAGTCTTCCTAATCATCTCTCTTCTCGTACCTTTATGACTCTCTAGTATTAGTTTACCCTTCCTTGCTTCTATCATTCCCAATCTTTGCTCTGTCCTACTTATCTTTCCTTTTCAGTTTCTATTCTTTCATCCTTCTTGCATGCTAAGTTGCTCCAGTTGTATCCGACTCTTTGCGACCCTATGGACCAGACTTCTCTGTCTATGGATTCTCCAGGTAGGAATACTAGAGTGGGTTGCCATTTCCTTCTCCAGGGAATGTTCCCAACTCAGGGATTGAACACATGTCTCTTATGTCTTCTGCACTGGCAGGTGAATTCTTGACCATTAGTTCCACCTGGGAAGCCCAGTGTGATATTTTTAGCAGTAAGTTTTCAGTAAGCTCCAGCTGGTGAAACATTTGCCTGCAATGCAGTAGACCTGGGTTCGATCCCTAGGTTGGGAAGATCTTCTGGAGAAGGGAAACGCTACCCACTCCAGTATTCTGGCCTGGAGAATTCCATGGACTGTAGCATCCATGGGGTCACAAAGAGTCGGACATGGGTGAGTGACTTTCACTTTCACTTTTTCAGAAAGTTCAGCTTCCCTCCAGTCATTATAAGAGATCTGAGTCTCTCAACTCCCAATGCCCTATTCATCCTTCTCATATTCAGTTATATTTAGAGCCTGCTATATTCTAGGCATATATTAAGTGCTGTATCAAATGCTTAAGATCTGTTCCTGTCTTCTTGGTGCTTACAGTCTAGAGATGGAAAGAGATGTGTAAAATAAATGCAAGATATTAAAGGTACAGGCACTCAGATAAAGACTAGTTAGTTGAATTCTAAGAGAATTTGGATACTTCTTGAAGTCTTTGTACCTATGATCATTTCCAAAGTAAGATTTCTGTTGACTATTTATATCATATTATGGTTAAAACTTCATAATTTAAGACACCATGAGCTTCATTCATAGTACTTTTTTTGAAAATAGTATGCTGTTTTGCATAAGAAGAATAATATGCCTTAATCATAGAATGATGCAACAAATTTCCATTTCTTTCAGTATGACTATCAACTGGATTTTAAGGGAAGAGATGCAGAGACTTTGTAGTTTGACTTTAATGAAGTGACTGACCTTCATGTGAGTCACATTTTGTATGTTGACCTTTATCACATTTTTTTTTTAGAAAAAGAAATATAAATATACTCATAAATATACTTATAAAAGAATTAACTTGGCAGTTCCTATGTGATGCTTTCAAATTCAATTAACATATGTAGATCAGTAATTCTCAATATATGGAAGTGTCTTGTTACTTTAGAAGTGTATGTCCTAAGTTGAGAATTCACTGTGTTGAAAAAAAGAATTCATGAGAATGAGCTACATATGTGAATGATACAGAGGTAGAAAGAATTGAGAACCATTGATCATGGAAAACCACCTGTTCTGAGATTCAGTGGCCCTCAATCCAAGTGGCAATGCACAGAAGACTCTCTGACTTCTGCAGTGCATTTTGATTTTACTGCTCGTTCACCTAAGAAGTGTACAGAGCAGCTGGGTCTTCTCTCATTCACAGTGCAAACCACAGATGCTTTTGGCACTTGCTGATGATCTCTGTTTTGAGGAGTCTGTACTATAGACTGAAAAATGTAGATAATTGATATTCAGGATGTTCCCTCTAAAGAAAACTAATGATTTTTTTTTTTTTAGGTTTTTCAAGTGTGATTTCTGGATCATTTGCAATGGTTAGAAAGCCATCTATAACTCAGATTTGTTATTGGTAATTTTTATCAAAGTTTTTAAAGTTTAGTAAACTTTTAGTGGGCACCCACTGCTCTGCTCATTGCTGTGGACACAAACATAAGATGTGACTATTACCATTGGGGAGCTTATAGTCTGGTTGAAGAACAAGACCCATAAATAGATAATTGTAGTAAAATACAGTAGATGCAGTACAGTCATCCCTGGGTGTCTGGGGGCATTGGTTAGAGGACTCGCTGTTGATACCCAAATCCTTAGGTGCCCAGGTACCCTTAGAGATGCTCCGTGATTGTTTTGAGTCTATGAGTGCAGACCCTATGGATCAGGTGGGCCAACTTTAGTAAGATGAGAACAGGGCATGATGTGAGCTGACTAAAAGGAACTTGGTTTGGCCTTAAAATTCTGGGAAGACATTTTGAAAATTATGCCTCTGAGTTCAGTCTTGATTAATGCTATTATTTAGCTGGAAATGTTTGGACACTACCATACGGGAGCCCTTCCAGGCAGAGGAAAGCTTCAGGTGATGGGAAACCACATTATGTGTGCAATAAAATATACATTGTTCATCTGTAAGGTGGCAAATGAGAGTAGAGGGACTATAGAGGTTGAATAATGGAGGGCCTTTTACATCATGCCGATTTTGTATTTTCTGATTTAATCAAAGGTTGGTGTAAGAGATATTTTACAGTTGTGTTAAAAGTGTCTTCTTGGAAATGATTTATTTTATTCAGGCTATTTTTTATATAAAAATTTAGGAAATAAATTGCTTACACAGCTTAGGAAAATATATGTCTGTTAATGATGTAACCCTTAATTTTTTTTCCATATTTGTGCTGCCCCCTAACTTGCCATTTATTTTGAGCAGGGTAAGGCTTAGTTTTTCATTTACCTATTGCTCTAGCTTAAGTCTTCTGATCTAAGGCATGTTTACTAACCTACTCCAACCATTGACTTTTCTGTTCCTGTTTCTGTTATAGCCCATATTCTGCTTTCCTCTCATGTGTCTGTGTCCAAGCACTTACTTTCTCCTAGAACATAAATTCCTCAAAGTTAGGAGGCATGTCTGTTTCACCTTCTTAAGTTTGGTCATGTAGTGAGTACTTAGTAAATATTTGAATGAATGAATAGCTAATCAATTTTTCATTTTACTTGCACTATTTTTAACTTCTGTCTACAGTTAATTTTTTTGGTAGATGAGTAGATATAAATGGTATACAAATGTACTAGAGGTATGGGCTTCATGTATCTAATCTCTAAAATCATCCATTTCTTAATGTATGAAGAGAACATGGTATTATACTAATAGCTACCATTTATTGAATGTTTACAGTATTCTAAGTATTTAAAGCTTTCCCTCTAATTGACCTTTCCTATTGTTGTGTATGTTATTCTTTGTTTGAAGGGTACTTTGATCAAAACTTGTGCTGGCTGCATTTCCTTTATCATTTAGATCTCAGTTCAGGCTCAAATATTACTCCTTCAGATAATCTTATAGCTGAAGTAGGCTTTTTCCTCTCTTTCTCAATTTTTCCTGGAAGTGATTTTCTTATATATTGAGGTAGTGTTAGTCTTTCCATCATCATGCTCTAATGGCACTTCGTACACACCACTATTAGTAATTTTTAAAATGCTTTCTTATAAATATGGTCTTTTAAATTAATTTCTGTCACCTTCTAGAGTTTGAGTTCCTAAGGGGCAGATGGTGTTTTATTATATTTTTAGTTCCCAATGCCTACCATGTAGCAAGTGTTAGGTAAATATTTGTTTAATGAGTGGGAATTTCTTAGAAATATTTGATTCAGAGACAAAAAACGTATTCTTGTTTTTAAAATCTGTTAATGAAAGTTATAATTGGTGATATAGGGGTGGGTAAATGTGCAGGAAAGAGTTAACATAACAAACTTCAGACTTCCGTCCTTAGAAGAGCCTGTTTGCAAGGTTGGCCTCTGGCTGGTATTGGTAAACTTAGAGTTTAGGAGGGTTGCCACATTCCCTAACTGAGAAGAGTGACTGACTGTGCCTGAATTGTTTGTACTACAGTATGGTTTATCCTGAACACCTGCTTTTCTCCTGGCTTCTGAAATTTTGGTACATGCTCAGCATAGAGTACTTATGACCAGCCTCAGGAAAAACTCCTGGCGCAGAGTCTCTGATGAGCTTTCCTGGTAGATGGTGTTTCACACGTAGTGTCACAGCTCATCACTGGAGGAATTGAGTGCGCTTCCCTGGTGGCTCAGATGGTAAGGAATCCTCCTGAGATGCGGGAGACATGGGTTCAGGCCCTGGGTTCGGAAGATTCCCTGGAAGAGGGCATGGCAACCCACTCCAGTATTCCTGCCTGGAGAATCCCCATGGACAAAGGAGCTTGGCAGGCTACAGTTTATGGGGTCAAAAAGAGTTGGACACGGCTGAATGACTAAGCACTGAGCACCTGGAGAGGATTCCCCTGGGAGAGGATTCTTGGAAGTTTCTGCTTTCTTTCTGCTAGCCTTCACCCAGTGTGCCTTTTTCCTTTGCTGATTTTTCTTTGTATCCTTTCACAGTCACTAGTAAATCATGTATTAAGTAACTATCTGCTGATTTCTCTGAGTCCTCCTAGGGAATCATTGAACCTGGAGTTGATCTTGAACACCTCTGATATAACAGGATAGATAAATTTTTTCTACTTCTAATTGGGAAGAAGATAGTAAATGATAAATAAATAAGAAAAATGTGAAGAACTAATGATACTTGTTGGTTTGGGTCGCTGCTTTAGATTAGGTGGTCAGGAAAAATTTCTCTGAGTAGGTGACATTTAAATTGAGATCCGAATGACAAGAGAGAGTCAGCTGTTGGAAGATGGGGAAAGGGCATTTCAGGAGGGAGGCCAGGTGGTACGGAGTCGCAGATGTGAAAGTATGCCTGATGATTTTTGAAGAAGTGAAAGGGAGGACAGATGACCAAACGGCAGGGGACAGGCAACTTGGTAGTACAACAGATGTAGACAGGTAGCCAGGGGGACATCATGTTACTTTCTGTAAGCCACAGTGAGGGCTTTCTCTTTTTTGAAGACTTTGAAGGGTTCTAAGCTGGAGAGACAAAGATTTGGTTCATGATTTCAAAATGCCACAGCCGCTGGATACATGTAGAATGGAGTTCAGTAGAGCATGAAGTTCAGAGCATGAGTTCAGGAAGATCCTTTGGGAGACCCTCATAGGTAAGATCTGTCAAAATGTTAGAGGTTAGAGTTAGAGTTGTATTTGGAAAGGGAGAAAAGTAGATAGATTTGAGATAACATTTTGGAGGTAGTATGCACAGGGTTGGGTAATTAAAGGTAGGTGATGAGGGTAAAAGGTTTCAAGAACAACTTGTAGGTTTGCAGTTTGAGCAACTGGATAGATAGTGATATCATTTATGAAAACACTGAAGAGGATATCCAACCAGCCCATCCTAAAGGAGATCAGTCCTGGGTGTTCATTGGAAGGTCTGATGTTGAAGCTGAAAGTCCAGTCCTTTGGCCACCTGATGCAAAGAGCTGACTCATTTGAAAAGACCCTGATGCTGGGAAAGATTGAAAGCAGGAGGAGAAGGGGATGACAGAGGATGAAATGATTGGATGGCATCACTGACTCAATGGACATGAGTCTGAGTAAACTCTGGGAGTTGGCGATGTACAGGGAGGCCTGGCATGCTGCAGTCCATGAGGTCACAAAGAGTCGGACACGACTGAGCGACTGGACTGAACTGAACTGAGCTAAAGAGGGATAGGAAATCAGGCAAATACAAGTATTTGTTGTCTTTGGAGAAATGTATACTTAGGTCTTCTGTCCATTTTTTGATTAGGTTGTTTGTTTTTTTGCTGTTGAGCAGCATGAGCTGTTTGTAAATTCTGGAGACTAGTCTCTTGTTTGTTGCATCATTTGCAAATATTTTCTCCCATTCTGTCAGTTGTCTTTTCTTTCTGTCTGTGCTTTCCTTTGCTGTGCAAACTCTTGAGTTTAACTAGTTCGTATTTGTTTATTTTTGTTTTTATTTCCACTACTCTAGGAGATGGCTCAGAGAAGATATTGCTGCAATTTATGATGTGAAAGAGTGTTCTGCCTGTGTTTTCCTCTAAGAGTTTTATAGTATCTGGTCTTATGTTTATGTTTCATATCCATTTTGAGTTTATTTTTGTGTATAGTGTTAAAGAATGTTCTAATTTCATTTTTTAAATATATAGCTGTCCAGTTATCCCAGCACTATTTATTGAAGATGTTTTCTTTCCTCCATTGTATAATCTTTGTCTCCTTTGTCATGGATTAATTGAACGTGGGTGTGTAGGTTTATTTCTGGGCTTTATATTGTATCCCATTGATTTGTATTTCTGTTTCTGTGCAAGCACCATAATGTTTTGATGACTGTAGGTTGGTAGTATAGTCTAAAGTCAAAGAGCCTGGTTCTTCTAGCTCTGATTTTCTTCCTGAAGATTGCTTTGATTGTTTGTGGTCTTTCGTGTCTCTATACAGATGTTGCCAGCCAAATCGCCCAGTACTTTGATAGGGAGGAATACATTGATGACTAGAACACAGTTTCTAACAAAAGTGAGTAAGTTAGTCTAGAAAGGAAGGCAGACAAGTATTCAGGACATCACAGGAAGATGTGTGATCATGGGCCACATAGAGAATGTTAGCAGGCCCAACAGATGGAACTTAAATTCCAAAAACTGGAGTTTTTCTCAAAAATCTGTTATTTTCTATTGCTTTCACAATTTTTTTTTTCACTTTTGAATTTTAAAATCCTTGTGTGTATGAGATCATCTGTTCTGGAATGGGTTGCCGTGCCCTCCTCCAGAGGATCTTCCCAACCCAGGGATCGAACCCAGGTCTCCAGCATTGCCAGCAGATTCTTTACCATCTGAGCCACCAGGGATGCCCATATTAAAAGTTAACCTAAGTCTATTTTGTCAATTTTTGCTTTCCCCTCTATTGTGTTCTTTACTTGGCAATCTCTTCATGTACTTAATATGCTTTCTCTTAAAGAGAACCATTTCCTCCAGATTTTGTCACCCCTCCGTATTTTGGTTACTTATCCATCTCTCTTTCTCCCTCCTTCCTCTTCCTCTCCTCATACATACACACAGAGAGACACATGTGTGTACATATGGGTTCACATATACATGTTAATATATATATATATGCATATATATAGATAGGTAGATGGATCATTATTCAGTCTTCATCATGTCTAGTTATCTGATTTTCTCAGTAACTCAACTGAATTTATATTCTGAAGTATAGTCTCTCAGTGGAATATATAAACCCAACTGCAGACGTGAACCTGATTTCACTGTCACTTCTTTGACTGCCTGATTTCATGTGGCTTCTTTGGCTAGTTATGTGAGCATTTCCCCTTCCTTTCTTATTTATTTGTGAGTATTTTCCCTTTCAGTTACACTCTTGGTTGAAGAGGGTCGTCTGCTCAGAGGACTCTTGAGTATGTTGCATACCACATGGTAGATGTCAGTGAGTTCCCTTTTCTACCTTAAGTTAGATTTGACCTAGCCTGATGAATTCTTTCTTGTCTTGCTACTCTTTGTTTCTAATTATCTCCAACTCTTGCTCAGTTTTTCCCTCTAATTGAATAGCTGCCTTAAAAAAATAATTCTTTGAATGTGTTTTAAAACAATTTTTTATTAAATCATATGTTCTTTTTAAAAAAATCTGCCAGATGTTATTTTCCTCTTTTACCACCTCAGTTTATTTTGCAAAGGGTCATAGATAACACATTCAGATAGACATTACTCAAATTTCTTATTCTAGGACTATGCTAACCTCTACAAATACATCAAGCTTTATACACTAAATATCTACAGTTTTTTGTATGTCACTTGTACATACATACAGTTTTAAAAATAGGAAAATGGAATAAAATTAAAATGCATTTCCAAAGAACTGAAATTTGAAGTGTAAATTCATAACTAAATAAATTTGAAGCCATTACTATCCCAGAAAAATGAAAAATGTAACAGTTTGCTTAATATTGTTAATTGTCCTTAATGTCAGGTGTGTTGGTTGCCCTAGTTCTCTTGAGTGTGGTTGACAGGTTTCAGCAATTAATGATACATTTTTATTAATCACTTATGCTTAGGAACTACAGGGATTATTAATTTTAAACTTGTAATTAGATTCAGAATGACAGTGATGATAATTTAGTTGGAAAGAAGCAAGCAATTTGTGGTCTCTACCTTGAATCTTTTCTCTATCGTAAATCAACTTGCTTTGGACAGTGGGAAATGTTAGAACATTTTAGAGACTAAGGAATATATTTTGTTTTACATTAATGATTTACATTTGTGTATAAGTTTCTATGTAAAACAAGTATATTCTGTGATGTGAAAATTGAGAGATTATATTATATTCAAAGTCATTAAGATGTGGCTATAGGGTTTGGCCTTCAAAATGATATTCTTTACAACTAATTAATCAAGGTGGCACTAGTGGTAAAAAATCCACATGCCAGTGCAGAAGACAAAAGAGACGTGGATTTGATCCCTGGGTTGGGAATATCCCTTGGAGTAGGAAATGGCGACCCACTCCAGTATTCTTGCCTGGAGAATTCCATGGACAGATGAGCCTGGCAGACTACAGTCCATAGGGTCTCACAGAGTCGGACGTGACTTAGGTGACTTAGCAGGCAGCAGGCAATCAAAATGAATCACTTTTTTTACTACTCCAGGTTGGAAGATGTCATTTTACAGACCTGTTTCTACACATTTTGCACAGTTAGTAAAATTTTCGGTTTTTTTCTCCTGAGTGTGTTTAGGTGAAAGGTTTTAGCAACCTGTGATTGCCTGTATTTCTTTCAACAAATATTTATTACTTATTAAGAAAGACTAAAACTAACGGGAGAAATATCTGAAAACCCTCAGTAGTCACATATTATCTGTGCTTACTTTTCAGCTTTTTATTTTATGAGTAATTCTTTAGTAGAAAAGAAAAGAAAATGAGATTTTTGTGCTTATTTGTCCCTAATTTTGTTATTTATTTTTAACTTTATTTGAAAAAAAGTATTTTGTATATCGGTGTCTGTACTTTTTTTCCTTTTATGATGTTTGTTGATACTAGTTCTGAAAATTTCCTTTTATGATTAGGATGAAAAACATCACTAATAGAAACACAATTCTTTTTCAAAGCAGGGAGTGGTGACAAAGTTAAGAAACTAAATTATTTTGATTGCAGCATCATACATACTTATTTTGTTTGATCTAAAAATTTACATCTATTATAACTTCTTTTGGCATTGTACAATTGGTTTCTGCTCTCTGCATACTAGAAATCAGTGGATAAGACAGAACAAACCTGGAATCCTTTTTAAGTTACTTTTAAGTGCTTTGAAGGTAGGCAACTAAGGGCTCAATAACAATAAGAATAAAAATGATAGCTAACACTTGAGTGCTACTGTGTGCCAGGCACCCTGTGTAGTACCTCAAATACATTTTCATTTAATTTTTACAATGCTACCTGATTGATATTATTTCCATTTCACTGATGTTTAGATTAAAGAAAGCGGTAGTCCTACAGTGTGAATCCAGTGACATCTGAAATGCTCTTCATGGTCCTGCTTCCTAAAGGACAGCAGTAACTGCAGGGAAATTGAAATTGATGAGGAAAATGTTCACGATAAGGAAGTGAAATTAGGCATATTAAGAAGAGTCTCTACCAAATCCTGCTATGTACGTTAAGCAGAGTCTGCCAGAGACCTCTCCTAAAGTTAAGCTTTATAGAGGAAGATGAAACTATTACCTACAAATTCCCTCAACTAACTCTCTTAACATTGTCATATTTCTCCAAAACCTCTCATGCAGTCAAAATAGGAATTGTCCTTCTCTTCAATCAGTACTCCGAAACCTGGGCAATTTCATGTCTTTACAGAAAATTTGCCTGATTTCTCATCTTTCTTGCTCCAGGGTTTTCCTTCCCAATTGCCTTATATGTATGAACATATTCTCAAAGCAGCAGCAAAGTAATCCTTGTTTTCATTCCACAGTCCAGTGTTATGTGCTGAAGTTTACTTATAAAGGCAAATAAGATACAATCCCAGCCCTCTAAGAGCTTGGACTTCAAGAGAAGGACATGAATGTTACAGATATTAAATATATGACTAAATAATGTAAACAGGCATGGTTTTAAAAAATTTATTATTATTATTTTTTTTTTGCACATAAAGGGTTTATTTTAAATGTTTTAAGGATAGGATAGAGTTACATCATAATTATAAAAATTACTTACAGAATTAACAGCTTTATATTGTTTATACTTCTAAATGCAGAGAACAGGGAACTGTCTACACATTGTATAAAATAAAATTAAAATTAAAAATGAATTCAAGCTTGAAAGTAAAAAATTTATTATTTTTGACTGCACTGGGTTTTCATTGCTGCACATAGGCTGTCACTAATCGCAGTGAGTGAGGGCTACTTTCTAGTTGCAGTGCACAGGCTCCATTGTGGTGGCTTCTCTTGTTGGGTTCCAGGGCAGGCAAGGTTCAGTAGTTGGTGGTGCGTGGGCTTAACTGTCCCACCGCATGTGGAATCTTGAGCAGGGATTGAACCCATGTTCCTTGCATTGGCAGGCAAATTCCTAAACCACTGCACAACCAGGGAGTCCAAAAGTCATGTTTTCACGGAAGTCTTAAAGACATTATTGAAGGAGTCTATTTTGTTTGTTTGTTTATTCAGTCACTCAGTCATGTCTGACTCTCTGTGACCCTTTGGACGATAGCCAACCAGGTTCCTGTGTCCATGGGATTGCCTGGACAAGAATACTGGAGCGGATTGTCATTTCCTTCTCCAGGGGATCTTCCCAACGCAGAGATCAAACCCCCGTCTCCTGGGTCTCTTGCATTGCACGTGGATTCTTTACCCACTGAGTCATTGAAGAAGCCCCCTAACTTACTTGGCTAAATCCTACTTTTCATCCAAATATTTGGCTCCAGACCTTCTGTTGTTCTGCCTTAATTGTTCATCAGGGATCTGGTTTTACCTCAGTGTGCCCGTTTTCTTTTTTTCTCCTTGGACTTCTCCATTGCTAATCTAGTTGCTTACAGTTCTGATTTCCTTTTTTGATGGACAGTAACTTGGGAGAGTGTCAAGAAGACAAGACATTGTTGTTATCATTCATGTTTTTATGACATAGCAGTAGGGGTTAAATAAAATAGGTTTTTGTTTCATATAGCACAGGGGTCATTTAAAAGATTAAAATCCTTTCCCTGTGCTTTTTATAGTTACACATAACTTATGTTAAAAGATAAAAGTATATCAATGTATGACAAAACCCACTGGAAAAAAAAAAAAGATAAAAGTATTACAGAAATATAAAACTTAGAACTGAAAGATGCATTCCCTAAATATTTATTGAGTGCCTACTATGTGATAAGATACTGTTAGTTATTGAAACGTAATTGCTGTTAATAGTTTGGTGTATATTCTTACAGCTATTTTTAAAGATCTTTGTAAGCATATAAGGAATAATATTTACTAAAATAAAATCATACTTAAAATTGCTCTTTTATTTCTTTTCATCACAATATATTTTGGATGATTTTCATTTAGCATATAAAGATTCACCGATTCATTTAAACTGCTAGATAGTATTCTTTTGACTGGATAGACCAAAATTTAGTTAATAAAAGTCCTATTGATAGATTCCTAATAGTTTTCAGTTTCTTTTTTCACAAACAACGATACAGTGAAAATCCTTTTACATATTTTTTTGGCATATCTGTTTCTGGATCATAAACTTCTAGAAGTGAAGTTACTGGACCAAATGGTATATTCATCTTAGAATCTTAATAAAGATTGCTTGTTTAAGTATCAACCTTCTTGTTTCCTGTTTTATCAACACCAGATATTATTATTCTTTATACTGTCTGCCAGTCTAATTGATGAATATGTTTCATTGTTTTAATTTGCATTGAAAAATTATTAATGAGATAGGGCTTTCTTTTTTAGCTAGTTGTATTTTATGTATTTTGCCCTGTACTATGTTCATGTCCTTGGCCCAGTTTTCTGTTGGACTGCTCTTTATTTTGATATGTTACACAAAATAGTCCTGTCATATGTTAGAATTTTTTTCTAAATATATACTGTAAATATAGTTTTTAAAAATATATTCTGTACCTTACATCATAGAAGTTTTAATTTTATAGGTAGTCATATTTCTTATTCTTTCTTAAAGCATCTTCATTTTGTTTCATGCTTAGGGATTCCTTTCCCAGCAAGAACAATGAGTCCAAAAGAGTCTCAATATCAATAGTACCTTTTGAGTTTTTTCATATTCAAGATTAGTGATGTCCATCGGTGTTCGTTTCCTTGTTTCTGTTATTGTGTTCTTAGATTTTGATCTCCCAACTTAGCGTGTACAATTTGGCACTTTGGTGTGTTATTATTTACTGTGTGGCAAATTAGAATATAATGTGGGATCATCTTGGAGTCTGCTTAATGGAATATCAACTTATAAACACTTATGTTTGGTACTAATTAATAAGAAGGGTGACCAGAAGTCTGTTTGCCTGAGATAGTGTAAGTTTAACCTGTTTTCTAGTGTAATTTTTAATAGTGTCCCTTTTCACTGCTGATGTTAAACAAATAAAACCAGCCAGTTATTTTACCAGCAGAATAAGTTTATTTTGTAATAGGAGAGAATTGCAATTTGGGACAAGCAAACAACAGGAAACGATAGGCATATCTGGAGAATGGAGGAGAGGGGCTTGCTTTTATAGAGAAAAGGAGGAAATTGGGGAGGGCTGCAGGGGTTTTTCACTGACTGCAGGTGGCTAGCAGCTTGTCCTTGCTGGATCGGGAGGAAATCTTCCTTCCTGTTAGTGCCTGTAAGCTGCCACGAATGATACATGTGTGAGAATTGCCCCTTCAGGGTTTCCTGACTTCATTTTAAATGAGATTTCCTTTATTCATTTTCATATTACTCACAGAAGTGCCTCATTTTAGTTAAAAATTATAAGGATTATAAGCCATATTTTAATATTAAGACTTCAGTTGTTTCTGTTTACTTTATTCCTCCAATACTTAGTAATACTTCATTTGCTTTAGCTTTTAAAAAAACAAAACCTCTCAGTTCTATGTGAGGTATTTCTAGAGCAGTGATGTTAGCATATAGCCTCTTAACCTTCATTCCCAATATCCAGAATAATACTTGCTTTTAGAATAAAATGTCCATCATCATTCTTGTTTATCTGATGTTGTCCTAAAGATGATGAAGCATTTGTTTGTGTGTGTGTGTATAGCTTGGTTTTATTTTGCTAAATATGTGATAAAATCTTTTCAGGTGGATATAAGCACATCTTTTAAACATCACCAAATAAATCTTTATTTATCACATTAATTTTTGGTGTTGAATATATCCACTGGTATGAATGAGTCTCTGCTTGGATCATTGGATTTGTCACATGCTAAGCAATATGGTTTTTAACACAGATCCCTGTGAGATTCACTTAATGCCAATCCTTATTATACTATAAGAGCATTGGTGAAACCTTGGTATGTGCTATCAGCCAGACAGATTTTTATCTAGCTTATTTTATCATTCAATCAGTACTTCTCCAGCCTTTTCTTAGGTAGCACTGTGTCAAAAGCTTTGTTAGAGTGTAGATGAATTGTGTCCATTACATTTCCTTTCTTTACCAAGTCTGTTACCATTCAGAAGATTTATAGAATTTAGAATTAACTTATTTTCACTACTGATTGTAAACTACAACTCAAGTTGTCTTATTCTTTCTAAAACTATTACTTTATATTTTGCAATGTTTTATGAAGTTGTCATTTTGAAAGATGAAAGTTTCATCTCTGGGAGACACTGGGACATGGATTTGATCCCTGGGTTGAGAAAGATCCCCTGGAGCAGGAAATGGCAACCCACTCTAGTATGCTTGTCTGTAGAATCCCACGGACAGTGGAGCCTGGTGGCCCTCTGTCCATAGGGTCTCAAGGAGTAGGACATGACTGAGCGACTGAATACACACACACAATATTTGAGAATACTAAACTGATGAATAAAATACTAAATAGGAATTTCTAACCATGTTACCATTAGCTTTTAAATTTTACTTCCGTTGGGTAAAGATATTTATTTATAGGTATTTTCAGTTTCATACCATGTAAACTGTGGACAAGAATTTTAATAAAAGCTTTGTGCTTTGAAAATATTTATTTTGGCACTGAAATAAAATATATTATTGAAGTTTATACTGTTATTTTTGCAGTGGTGTAATATAAGCAGAAGTATTTGTTTTATTAGAAACAGTCATGCTTCTTGTTTTATAACACATAAATATACAATGTACTATATAATGTTTGTTATTTTTGTGTTTCTTCTGCAGAGAGTGATAATGAACTCTCAAGTGGAACAGGTGATGTGTCTAAGGATTGTCCTGAGAAGATCCTATATTCTTGGGGAGAATTGCTAGGAAGATGGTAAAAATTTATTTTTCTTATTGAAAATTTTATATTTACATGATTGTTCATCTGTTGTATTAATTAAAAAACTGTGTGTTTATGTATCTTTATATTGAGATAACTTAGGGAGTAAATATAGATAGTCATCTAGGTGCCGAGCCCTCAACCAGCAGTTGAGTTTGGCAGTTGGAAAGATGAGTAGGAAATATTGTGCAAAGGAGTCCCAGAAAGCACAACCAATAGTGTAGGAGGAGAGTCAAGGTAAACACAAGTGAATAAGTCTGTCAAGAACGAAGTGCTCAGCTGCTGAAAGGTCACGTTGGAGGAAGCCTGAGAATTTCATTGAGTCCAGCAGTTTGAATGTCACTGGTGACTCACACAAGAAACTCTCCATAGAGAGGGAGGAATGAAAGCCTGGTTGGACTATATCTAGGAGGAAAGGTAATCATCAGGTATAGATAGATAACTCTCGAGAGAAGTTTTGCTATAAAGGGGTGATAAGAAATAAGGACACATTAGTAAGTGAATGTGGGTTGAGAGATAATTTGAGCATGTACATTGTGTGCTGCTGTACGTGACTTGCAGGGAGAGAAAATGTGATGATTCCAGAAGAGGACACAATTGCAAGGGAAGCTGATGAATAGGCAGGAAGAGATGGGACTTGTTGAGTGATGGAGTTACAGTTAGGAGCATGATCATGCTGCAAGTCAATGACAGAGCCAGGGTTTGAATCTAGGCAGTCTGGCTCCAAAGGCAGGACTTTTTAACCAGTTGGACAGGCTGCCATTTCTATAATGTACATAGATTTCTGGATTCGTTATTATGGGTGCATGTAGAAGGTTTAGTAAGCGAGAGAACAGACTCAGAAAATTGATACTCTTTCCAATCTTCTAGTATGAGTTTAAAAAGAAATAATGAGAATGACAGTATGATGGACAACACAGTAAAATACGTTTATGACTAATTAGACAGCCAGTTGAGATCTTCACTCTTTAAAATTGATTTGTCCACAAGATTTATAACTTGTTTCAATATGAAGCATCCTTGTAGGCTCTAGGAAATACACAGGTAAACACATAGCTCCTACCTTTAAGATTCACAAGCAAGAAGGGTGGGAATAGAAAACAGGCCATTTTAACAAAATAACTGAAAACCTGAGGTTATTTCAAATGTCTTTTTTTTTTCTTCATTTCATCAGTTTTATTGGTCATATATCCAGAATTCATTACATAAATCTTTCAAAATAACCAGTTATTACAAGAATAGTTTACAATTCAGCTCTGATTGCACAAATACCTGACACAGGAAACCATTTTTACAAATATTTATTTTTCTTATAAGAATACTTTGGTACAGAAAATAAGTCTATGTATCTTACAGAAAATTTTATGCATTTTTTTTTTAACCCATTCAACCATCATTTCAGGTTTCCTATCACAGCATATCCATCACATTCCATAAACCAACTTATAATCTGCAGCCACTTCTGATTTTGAATTACAATTGAGATTCACACTGTTAAGAGTTTTTAGGCTTCTTTTTCTACTGATCTGAAAGAATTCGTGTACTCAGGCAGAAGAGGTAATTTAAAACAATATTCCTTCTAGATCTCATGTGTGTTGGGTTAATCACTGTGCTTGGTGAAGAATCTTTTCACTTTTCACTTAGGCTAGACTGGCTGGTCGTTCACCTCTGCTGTATCAAGCAGAAGGGATAAAGTCCTTACATTCTTAAGAGTTTCTAAACTGCAAGAACAAAACCCTAGAAACAAGAGTTAAATACAAATACCTAGAAAGCTAAAATGTTTGCTAATGATGAGAAGTAGGGAACACTTTTAGAATTGAGGTCTCTCCTTGGTTGTAAAAGACATAAAAGATAGTGTAAGGATGTGGCAGTAGTATTATAAAATATTGAAAAACTGAAAAAGGTGAATCACTTAGGTCAGTGGTGTGTTGTTCCTAAAGTGGCAGGAGATACAGAATCTTAGACTCTAGCTAGCTCAACTATTTGACATTCTTCTGATCTGTGGCTTTGAATAGCCTAATAAATACTCCCTTGACCAGAACAAGTAATCATTTAGGCCAGGGGAACTTTACAGAATACTGACCAGGTTCCTCTGAAGAGACAGGATACCCCCAGGGGAAACATTTGGCATTCATTCCATTCCTTCAGTTACGGAAAAGTGTGTCCAGTTAGCAAAAGCTTGTCTTACTTTTCAGGTAGCATGAATTAAAACCAAGAGCCTGGCAGCATTCTCCGTCCAAGTTCCTGAGTGCTCAGCTCCAATCATCCAATTTTTTTATCAAGCCCTTGTCCAATAAGATATTTAACAGTACTTGGGGACTACAGTAGGTCCCATTCCTCTGCTTTTTTATTTCTCTTGATTTCTCTTTCTCACCCCAGTGTAACAAGTTGCTACAGGTTTTTACCAAAATACCAAAGCAGTATTTTGGAAATGAGTTATTTTGCATTATGGAAAGTGTCCGATCACATTATAATGGGTCAGATTTGCATTTAACTGGGAGATGGCCACATCGGGTCTACTGCAGGGATTTTGCAAATTCGGCATAGTCGATGTATCCATCATTGTTCTTGTCATCGTCTCTCAGAACACCATCTATTAAGTTGATCAACTCATCTTCGTTCATTGGTGTCTGCTCATTTCCCTCCTCCTTATGGACATGAGTGATGGCCGTGGAGAGTTCTAGGCCATCAAGCAGATTATTGCCATCATAATCATGCATTTTGAAATAATGGAGTTGCAGCTCTTGTGGGGACATCTCGGCCTCTGGTTTGTTGATGACACCTTCGAGATGCTCCATGATATGCTCTTGGTCATGCACTGTGTTCTTATCCAGGCCCATGCTGCCGTGATGGGAGGAGCTGGCCCCAGGCTCCTCGGCCCTGGCACCTGGGACACCAAAGGCCCAGAGCAGACCACACAGGAAGGGAATTCTGAGTAGTCGCAGAGATCTCATGGTCACCGGTACCCTCGCTGCCACCAGCTGCCACCAGCTTTTCCCCAGACGCGAAGCCCTCCCTATTTCAAATTTCTTAACCATTTTTTTATATTTCTTTTCTGTGAAATGACAATCATTTGATTTTTGAGCCAACTTAAAAATATCATCTACTTTCTCTAAGGAACTGTACTAGACACTGCTGAGTTAAAGATGAATAGTAGAAAATCCCTACCCCCAAGGAGTTTACCATCTTACAGAGACAGTGAAAGTGTTGGTCATTCAGTCGTGTCTGACTCTTTATGACCCCGTGAACTGTAGCCCACCAGGCCCCTCTGTCATGGAATTCTCCAGGCAGGAATACTGGAGCGGTTGTAATTTCCTTCTTCAGGGGATCTTCCTGACCCAGCGGTTGAATCTGGGTCTCCCGCATTGCAGGTAGATTTACTGTCCAAGCCACCAGGGAAGCCGCTAGAGGCATATAGACGTTAAAACAGAGAATTGTGACATAATGGATAAATGTTTCTGTTAGCACCCAGTGAAAATTTTGGAATGAACACAGAAGTAGGAAAAAAAGATACAATAAACACGATAAAGACAGTTCCCAACAAATATTTTAAAGGTGAAGTTGCTATTATGGGGACTTCCCTGGTGGTCCAGTTGGTAATCCGGGGACTCAGATTCAATCCCTGGTAAGGGAACTACATCCCGCATGCTGCAACTAAGACTTTGCATGCCTCAACCAGAGATTCTCGGTATCACAACAAAGACCAGGCACAGCTAAACAAATAAATAAAAGTAAATACTAATAAAAAAGATCTTGGAAAATAACCTTTAAAAATTTCTTTTATTATGCTTTTTATTATTTAGAAGGTAATTTTGGAGTCAGAAGAAATTGTTAATAGAGTAGCTAGTTAGGACATAACTGAATGGGTTGATGAGGTCAGTACCAAACTCATGGGCCTTCTGTATAAACTGTAGTTCCAAATGGAGAAAGAATTCTAAAGTAGAGTTGATGGGATTCCTCAGCTACCATTCAGTGTACATTTTTTCAGAAATATAATCTTTCTACATTATATTTTTTGTAGTGGACTTTAGCTAACTCATTTATAGAATCTTAGGGAACTGTTTTAAAGAACTCAGATAACTGGTTTTTAGACCTGTAGAAAACTTTCTGAATCTTTTACAGTTGAAGTATTTTTATGTTTACTTGTCTCATTGTAGTTGTGTCATGACAGTTTATGTGAAAATGATGAGATTTGACTAATTGAGAGAAGTTTATTTCTATTACACAAGAATTGACAAAGTTTTAAGATTGCTCTTGGCGTATCTTTTTTAACATTAATGTTTATGTGGGTTTAGAGCATTTCAATGAGTCTTAGGAATATTAGCTAGGGACTTACAAGAAGATATTTTTGTGATTCAGTTAGGTAGGGCACCTATTGTGCTTCATTTTGTGCTTTGGGGGAAAATTTTGTTTATGAGGAGACAGCCTGTGTTATCAAGGGGTTTTTAAATAAAACGTAGTTGAAAGTATTTTGAACTTACTGTGAAACAATGAGATCATTATATCAAAATAAAGTGAAACTTTTATGGATAAAATCAGAACTCAGATAATGAAATATACTATTAGAAATATATAAAGGAAGACTCGGAGAAGGCAATGGCACCCCACTCCAGTACTCTTGCCTGGAAAATCCCATGGATGGAGGAGCCTGGTGGGCTACAGTCCATGGGGTCGCTAAGAGTTGGACACGACTGAGCAACTTCACTTTCACTTTTCACTTTCATGCATTGGAGAAGGAAATGGCAGCCCACTCCAGTGTTCTTGCCTAGAGAATCCCAGGGACGGGGGAGCCTGGTGGGCTGCTGTCTATGGGGTCGCATAGAGTTGGACACGACTGAAGTGATTTAGCAGCAGTAGTAGCAAAAGAAGACTAATACTAATTTTAAGTTATCAGAAAAAAATAAAGATACTATGGGAAAGAAAATGGAAAACACAGTAAAAATTCAGTGATGGAGGTCTTCATATGAAATTGGAGTTAAAGTGTTTTGAAATACTACATAAAAAAGTGAGCAAACAAAGATTTAGAGAAAAGGAGAGGAAGAAGGTCAGGGAGAGAGGAATTGAGGAAATGTTTGTGATAGAAATTTGGGAAGATCCCCTGGAGAAGGGAATGGCTACCCATTCCAGTATTCTTTCTTGGAGTATTCCATGGACAGAGGAGCCCGACAGGTTACAGTCCATGGGGTCACAGAGTCGGACATGACTGGGCAACTAACACACTTGTGATAGAAGGACTTGAAAACACCAAACTGAAAGTGGTAGCAAGATTTTTTTTTATGTGTTGAATATATTCAGAATGGTAATGCTGATGTCTTGCATATTAAATAATTATTTAAGGAATTGGGGCAGAATTATTTCTGGAAAACTGTTTCTGGTTTTGAATTGTATCAAAGCTGTTGAGATTCTTAAAGACTTGGAGAACACTGTGCTGACCCTGAACACTTAGATGTAAGTCAACTTTTGTGGCAGGAAGATTTTCTAACCAAAACACTAAGGGAACTTTGAGATAAAATTTGAGTATTGGTTTACTATATATAAATAAAACTACCTTCAGACTATTCATTTACCTTTGTTAGACTTTCAGAAAATTGATACAGATTTAATAGGCACTTTGATTGTATTCTTCATGACTATCCTTATTATCAAAGTGGGAAAATATGTTCTTAATCCATGATCTCTCAACCTAGCTGAACATCAGCAAAATGATGCCCCCAAATATCTAAATTCGGAAAACATGAATTCAAATCACTAAGCATGAACATAAATAGCTTCCTTCCTTTTCACATCAATATAATGTTCAACTTTTTCCACTAATGAAAAAACCCCGTGAAAGCATATACATATCAGAACAAAGTATGTGCTCTTGCTTTTCCTAGTGATCTTTAATCTATCTCTTTTGAAACTTCTTCATGTATCTTGATTGACTTAAAGTGAGACCTCGGTTGACATATATAGGTCTTACCATTAATGAGGGACGGACAAATCCCCAACTTTACTTGATGTTCCCCATCTTTTAGTTTCAGTTCTAACTATTCCTTTTTCTGAGAAGACCTTTTAAAGTGGGTCAAGCTGCTGCCCTCACATTCTCATATCTTCTAGCCACCTACTTCCACTTCTCTATCAAAATTGCCCCAATTCTATAAGTGACCACTGAGTATCATTCAATGGCTTTTCTTCTCACTTCTTGATTTCTCTGCTGTTTTTGTTAGAAATTATAGCTCCTCTTTGAAATTGTTTCCCAGACAGCCTTAAAAATAGAGAAAGTTCTTATATGCCCAAACAGTTTCAACAAAAGTTGCATCTTTGAAGGTAACTAGATGAATATACAACTGCTTTATGATGCTGTTAAATCAGTGAGACTGTTTGCCTTTAAAAAAAGCACTCTTAAAATAAATAAATAAATAAATAAATAAAGCACTCTTTAGCTTAGCTGTATTAGTTGTTCATGTTAATTTAGTCTCATAAATCTATTCTTTTATCTAAAATTATTGAATACCTTGTATATAACAGGTACTGCTCTAGGTGCTTCGGATATATAAGTAAAGAAGACAGAGATTCCTTCCCTTGTGGAACTTACATTCATGCATTACAAACTTCCCAATTATTACTGTTTAGCACATCTGGTTTATGTGTGACTTTTTGAATCATTTGATACCTATATTGCTTCTAGTGCAGAGTTCAACACTTGTCCTAACTAGATGCCTGCTTGTAAGTCTCCTGATAGCTGTAGTTAATGTATTAAATCAATAATTATATTTTTATTAGAAATACTGAAACAATGACTATTTTTATAAATTGTCGTTTGGTTTGGATCCTCTCTGGTCATAGATGCATACTATAGCTTTTGGCTTGGTAGCCATTGATACCAGTATCTCTTAAGTACAGGGTGTTGTATACAATATAATTAATTACTGTATCATTACCAGAATAACCGGTAATTTAAAGCTGTTAATCATGTTGTATTATGAACTACCCAGTTCTTTTTAAATGTCAGTCTATAAGTTAGCTCAACAGGTTAAGAACCAACCTGCAATGCAGGATACCCTGGTTCAATTCCTGGGTGGTGACGATTCCCTGGAGAAGGGATAGTCTACCCACTCCAGTGTTCTAGGGCTTCCCTGTTGGCTGAGATGGTAAAGAATCTGCATGCAATGTGGGAGACCTGGATTTGATCCACGGGTTAGGAAGATCCCCTGGAGAAAGGAATGGCTATCCACTCCAGTATTCTTGCCTGGAGAATTCCATGGACAGAGGAGCCTGGAAGGCTACAGTCCATGGGGTTGCAAAGAGTTGGACACAAGTGAGCCACTTTCACTTCACTATGAAGATAAATAGTGCCTGGATTTTTAAGAGAGGAGAAAAAGGTTTTCTATTATGCCTGGCCAAATAGACAAGGGCCCGCTAGAAGCAGAATATTGGTTGAGTTTAATCATATTACAGTAAAAGCTGTATTACGGACTATTGACTGTTAACATTAAGGTATGTGTTTGCATGTGTATGTGTGTGTGTATGCCTGTGTAAGAAGAGATAGTTCAGATTCAGAATCTTATATAGTTGATTATGCAAAGTAATTTGAGCCAATATGATATATAATCAAGATATTTTCCTCTTCATTTTGCCTACCGTATTGGAAATACATGGTAATAGGATGAGTGGCTGTTAGGTGGCACAATGAGTAGAATTGGTAGCAGTGGAGATAGGTAGGAGTGCAAGGATTTTGGAGCGGTTGGGAAAATAAAATGCATTAGATTTCTTGATAGATTAGTAATAAATTATGGGATAGAGAATAATGTGAACAGTAACATCTAGGTTTCTAATTTGGTTGAATTGTGGTGACAATCACTGAGGTAGGACACCGTGGAAAACGATCAGGTTTAGGGAGAAAGAATATGAGTTTGAATTTGAGTACGTTGATTTCTGGAGCTCAGAATTTGTGGAGATGGGTAGTAATGCCCAGAGATCAGAGAGTGGAGAGAATTAGATCATTGAGGGAGAGTGGAGAGATTTACAGTTTGAAACACTTTAAGAAGCAATCATCAGTGGGGTTTGTGAAGAGGGAAAAGAGAGTGCTTTGTCACTGATGCCAAGGAAGCAAAATGGTCCATAGTGGAAGGACTGAAAAATGTCTCTGGGACACATGTACCCCAATGTTCATCGCAGCAGTGTTTATAATAGCCAGGACATGGAAGCAACCTAGATGCCCATCAGCAGACGAATGGATAAGGAAGCTGTGGTACATATACACCATGGAATATTACTCAGCCATTAAAAAGAATTCATTTGAATCAGTTCTAATGAGATGGATGAAACTGGAGCCCATTATACAGAGTGAAGTAAGCCAGAAAGATAATCACCAATACAGTATACTAATGCATATATATGGAATTTAGAAAGATGGTAACGATAACCCTATATGCAAAACAGAAAAAGAGACACAGATGTACAGAACAGACTTTTAGACTCTGTGGGAGAAGGCGAGGGTGGGATGTTCTGAGAGAATAGCATTGGAACAAGTATACTATCAAGGGTGAAACAGATCACCAGCCCAGGTTGGATGCATGAGACAAGTGCTCAGGGCTGGTGCACTGGGAAGACCCAGAGGGATGGGATGGGGAGGGAGGCGGGAGGGGAGATCGGGAAGGGGAACACATGTAAACCCATGGCTGATTCATGTCAATGTATGGCAAAAACCATTACAATATTGTAAAGTAATTAGCCTCCAACTAATTTAAAAAAAAAATGGGAAGGAAAAAAAAGAAAAATGTCTCTGGAATTTAGTGGCCTGGAGAGAGGTCATGTATCACTTATATAAAGAGAGAAGCCGTGCTGACCTGAGCTGAGGAATGAGTGTGAGGGAAGATAGATATGATGTGCAGTCATCCTTTAGGGAGATGTGATGTGCAAAGGGGGAAGACAGTATGACATCTGGAGTATTATGTGGGGTTGAATAAAGGTTTCTTTTATATGGGAGATATTTATTGGAGTTTTCATAGCTGTAGATACACAGTGCTGAAATTGAGCTCAGTATAACATGTTCAGTTCAGTTCAGTTGCTCAGTCCTGTCTGACTCTTTGCAACGCCATGGACTGCAGCACGCCAGGCCTCCCTGTCTATCACCAACTCCTGTAGTTTACTCAAACTCATGTCCATTGAGTCGGTGATGCCATCCAACCACCTCATCCTGTGTCGTCCCCTTCTCCTCCTGCCCTCAATCTTTCCTAACATCAGGGTCTTTTCAAATGAATCAGCTCTTCGCATCAGGTAGCCAAAGGATTGGAGTTTCAGCTTCAACATCAGTCCTTCCAGTGAACACTCAGGACTGATCTCCTTTAGGATGGACTGTTTGGATCTCCTTGCAGTCCAAGGGACTCTCAAGAGTCTTCTCCAACACCACAGTTCAAAAAAATCAATTCTTCGGCGCTCAGCTTTTTTTATAGTCCCAACTCTCACATCGATACCTGACTACTGGAAAAACCATAGCCTTGACTAGACAGACCTTTGTTGACAAAGTAATGTCTCTGCCTTTGAATATGCTGTCTAGGTTGGTCATAACTTTCCTTCCAAGGAGTAAGCGCCTTTTAATTTCATGGCTGCAGTCACCATCTGCAGTGATTTTGGAGCCCCCAAAAATAAAGTCAGCCACTATTTCCACTGTTTCCCCATCTATTTGCCATGAAGTGATGGGACCGGATGCCATGATCTTAATTTTCTCAATGTTGAGCTTTAAGCCAACTTTTTCACTCTCCTCTTTCACTTTCATCAAGAGGCTCTTTAGTTCTTCTTCACTTTCTGCTATAAGGGTGGTGTCATCTGCATATCTGAGCTTATTGATATTTCTCCCGGCAATCTCAATTCCAGCTTGTGCTTCATCCAGCCCAGCGTTTCTCATGATGTACTCTGCATGTAAGTTAAATAAGCAGGGTGACAATATACAGCCTTGACGTACTCCTTTCCCTATTTGGAACCAGCGTGTTGGTCCATGTTCAGTTCTAACTGTTGCTTGCTGACCTGCATACAGGTTTCTCAGGAGGCAGGTCAGGTGGTCTGTTAGTCCCATCTCTTGAAGAGTTTTCCACAGTTTATTGTGATCCACACAGTCAAAGGCTTTGGCGTAGTCAATAAAGCAGATATAGATGTTTTTCTGGAACTCCTTTGCTTTTTTGGTGATCCAGCGAATGTTGGCAATTTGATCTCTGGTTTCTCTGCCTTTTCTAAAACCAGCTTGAACATCTGGAAGTTCACAGTTCACGTATAACCATGTAGTACATGTAATATATTTAACATGTAGTATATTTAATTACTTTGAATTACTCTTATATTATTCATTATGGGACTCATAATTCAGAATACTTTGCATTTAATTTCATGAGAAATGCGCTTAGCCCTTGGCACACTGTTGTTTTTAGTTATTTTTATTTTATACTAAGAGCTCAGAAACTCAGCTAGCCCTCAAAGCCTGTATGTTTTTCCTGTTCAAAAGTATGTTGTTGCTGTTGTTCAGTCGCCCACTCATGTCCAACTCTTTGCAACCCTATGGACTGCAGCATGCCAGGCCTTCCTGTCCCTCTGCATCTCCCGAAGTTTGCCCAAGTTCATGTCCATTGCATCAGTGATCAGAATCAAATAATAAAATTACAGAAAAGATCCTTTTATGAAGCTGCTCCTGGCTTTCTTTGGCGCAGCATTCCTTTGCTAATTTTAAAGGCAGTTGGAGAGTGAAGACTAGGCAGCTGGAAGGAAACCCATGTGTCATATAGTTTACTCAAATGTAAGTCTCCTCAGGAATAGTTAATAATCTTTCTACTTGACATATTTTTTAAAATCAACTTTTTTGTTTTAATTCTTTTTTGTGTGTGGGGGCTGTGCTAGGTTCGTTGCTGCAAGGGCTCTTCTCTAGTTGCAGTGAAGCGGGAGCTGCTCTCTAGTGAGGGTGTGCAGGCTTCTCTTTGGTAGCCTCTTTTGTTATGGAGCACGGTCTCTAGAGCACAGGCTCAATAATTGTGGCACGTGGGCTTAGCTGCTCAGTGGCTTGTGAGATGTTCCCAGACCATGGATCTAACCCGTGTATCCTGCATTGATAGGCAGATTTTTTACCACTGCGTCCCCATGGAAGCCTCTACTTGACGTATTTTATGGAGCATATTTGGCTATGGTGTTTTTCCAAATTAATTTATTTTTTAATTGAAGTCCACTGGAGAAATTTAAAGACTTGAAATGAATTTTTTTTAATGTATGATTATAAAAGGATTCAAGATCATTGTAAATATTTCAAACAGTATAGAAAAATAAAAGGAATACTTTCTCTTAATTCCATTACATAGATATTTTGGTGTTCATTCTTCCATATTCTTTCCCTATGCATGTCAAAAGCAGGTTTCAAAATAGTATGTGTTAAGGAGAGAGTGTGAGAGAGAGAATGTGTAGTTAAAATAATACCATATATGTGCTATTTTGAAACCTGCTTTTTTCACTTAGCAGCATAATTAGGTTCTTTAATGGTGCCATGGCATGTTAAATCGTGTACGCTCTACCTCTCTTTACTCTGTTTTGCTTCAAGCCTGTCAGTATCGTCAGCTTAGGTTCTCTAACTCAACAGTATAAAAGTTTTCCCTTAAGAGGCTGAAATAAAGCAGAATGGTCATAAATTTAATGGTTTATTAAAGATATTAATGGGATGAGTTTACTTGAACTTTCGAGTTTCAGAAGTTGTTAAAATTTTTCCGAGATAGTTGGATTATGAGAGTACGGGTAAAGCTTGGAACATATTTTCAAATGAAGGATATGCCAAAACTGAGGTCTGGGTTGCATTTGGTAGGTAAAGTAGGCAGGAGGCCAATTTTAGAAAATAGACGTATGGTTTCTATGACTTACAGGTTCAAAACCTGAAGCCAAAACCTGGGATGTTAGACCAAACCACAGTACATCTTTAAAGTTTGGATGGTTATGTTAGGATCAACTCTTAAGAGATTAAAGGTGAGCAGCAAATAAAAGTAGAGGTAAAGTCTGAACAAAAAGTTGTGGAACATACCTCCAGGTTCAAGCTAGGCATAGGCTGGGAACTGCAGTTCAGTTTCAGTTCAGTTGGGCAGATTATCAGAGTTGCATACCTGCTTTGTGATCACTGGCTTCATGACAGTGTTATTTGTCTTTGTTCAGGTTCTAAGCACCCTTGGAAATGGGTAAAGCTGCTAAGTGTATGTGTCTGGGGAGTTGGATAGGTTATATGAGGTTTGTAGGAAAGGGCTAGGTTCTTCCTTTCAGGGGTACTTTGGATCAGGATTTAGAGGTATAGTCAAGGTATAATAGGCCTCTTTTCTGATTCACTCTCAGCATCCCTAGCCCCCAGCCCTTGCTGTACACATCATACATTCATGTCAGGGAATTCAAATGGCTCTTTTTATGCCTTGAAATGCTTCCTGGGAATATACAGTTAACACATTCATTATTATAAGTTCATAGAATGGTTAAAAAATAAATGAGAGGAAGGAAAAATTTTGGTTTTGGGTGGGATAACGTGGTTCACTAATAAGGAAGATGCAATAAAAAAAAAAAAGTTGAAGATGTTACTAAACTTAAACACTACTATTATTATTTCATGCCACTTCCTGCCATTTTCCTCCTGATTCAGTCTTACACTTTTTTTTTTTTTTTTTACTATAAACTCATTAATATATTTTCCATAACAGCACCAGGTCAGTAGTGGTGAAGGGAATATGAATGATTTATCTTCTTGTTTTCTCAGGCACAATAACCTTGGTGTACGACCAAAGGGATTATCCACTCTGGTGAAGAGTGGTGTTCCTGAAGCATTGAGGGCAGAGGTATGGCAATTATTAGCAGGCTGCCATGACAACCAGGCGATGCTGGATAGGTACCGACTTCTTATCACAAAGGTAGGAGCTCTTTTCATGTTACTCTCATGTGACAATATATTAAGTAAATCCTGTTTTCATAGCTCCAATAAGTCATAAATGCTTTGAACTTTTTGAAAAGCTGTACTGCATCATTTGGTGAATATGTCTGCCTTTTGTTCTGAACACTTGTTGAATAGTGATAAACAGTGGACTGTAGTCATCTATGAACACTTAAGTCTTGGCTTTCACTTTTTTCATTTCAGTGATTGTTATAACTGTTTACTAAGTTGGAATATACTTATATTTCATGTACTTTCAATTAACCTTTCTTATTGTGTGAGATTTATATACAGTTGTACACAGTATAATTGTACTCTAGTATAATTTTAAAGTCAAATTAACTTGAAATTATGACTGTCTATGCTTATGTAACCTTACACATAGATGATGTGGATAGTTGCCCAGATCCTTATCCTGTCAGGAGCCTCTGGTTCCAATGTAAATTCCTCTGTTATGTCCAAAAAACTGATTTTAGAACATGGGTAATCCTGGCTCCTAGGCTTTCTTCTTAGGTCTTACCTCCCAATTTCTTAATCTACTGTAAATCATGGGTTTTAAAATAATGATAACTTTTTTTTAAAGAAAATATCTATTCATAAAGGAATTTTTTTGTTCAGTAAGACTTTACTCCTCAGGCTACATAAGCTTTTAAAATTCTTTAGCCCCTCTAATTCCTTCTCCCCTCACTTACCTCTTTACCTCCAATCATTCCACAGATGTTTTCTGAGTTCCTAGTATAGCCAGTCACTGCTCAATTCATATATTAAACACCCGTTTATACCATTTCTAATTAGTATTTTCTGTAGTGGGATGTGTAGGATAATCGATTGATGTTGGGGGCAGATATCTAAAGTTCCATTTGCAATTTTAAATTGCAAATACAAAATGATGTTAAGCTATACTCACATTGGCTATGCTGTTGTACCTTACTAAGTTCTTGGGGCTAATGGCCACTGATCCCTTGTGGTTCAGGAGTGAGGTGGGGGGAGAAGGGACTTGCATACTTTGGAATGAAATAACAGTGGTGCTCACACTCATGTATTCACTTTTAGAATATTCAGTTTTCTTGCAGTTTGCATGCGTTAGGTTACTTGGATTTACAGGCTAGTTCTAATCTTCGTAGCATAGATGAATGGTTTACAAAGATTTATGTCACAGGATGCTACATATCAAGGTATTAAAAAAGAGAAGCACACTACTCTTTTCCTTCAGTCAAAAACTAATATTATGATAATGGATGACAAAGCAACTACATTGGGAAATAAATTCATGTTATAGGAAAGGATGTTTGAAACATTTGGCAATTTGAACATCACTGTGATTTTTGTGATTGAAAACTGCATGTCTGTGTTATTTAAAAACTCTTACCATTTTCTTTCTTTTAAATCTGGAATCATAAATTTCAGGAACATTTAAATCTTGTGCAAGTAGTTGCAGGAAATTTGAGACTGATTGTTAGAAATATAAAAATTCACTGCCTTCTGATTTATTAAGAATACTTTGAGAAAATGAGTAATCCCCTAGCTTTATTTCAACAAAATGGTTGGTGGTGGGACTGAAACCAGCGAGGTGCCTCTGCTCTCTGTTAGTGTTCTCCAGATATGATCACGATTAAACCATGAATCAGAAAACTGATTTGTGAAGGTTTTCAAACTGTCATTTCATAAATTGCTTGACAAACATATTAAAAGATAAGGAGTCGTAGTGTATGATTCTGTCCATATGAAATGTTCAGAATAGATATGTCTATAGAGACAGAAAATAGACTACTGTTTGTCAGGGGATGGAGGAGGGAGGAATTGGGAGTGACTGCTAACAGGTTTGGGGTTGCGTTTTGGCGTGATGGAAATATTCTGGCATTAGAGGTGACGGTTTCTCAACATTGTGAATATACTAAAAACCAGTGAATTGTACACTTTGGTGACTATTATGTCATATAAAGTTTATCTTCACAGAAAAATTATAGAAAATAAAAAATTAAATGACCCATATTTTATATTGAATAGCATTTTTGTAGTATTTTTGTTAAGCAAACATTTTTCATTTTAAAAAATCTTTTTTATAGTCTGTTTCTATGCTTTATAGTATTTTTATTAGTACAGTAGCACTTGTGAATAATAAACATAAATAATAAATATACATATATTGGAAGTTTATGCTCAGACATTTTTATTAATGATACCCATCTGAGCAAAAATGTCCAGAGACCATAATTCTTGGCATCAAATCACTTTTTCCTATGAGTAAGTAATTGTATACTTTCAATGATTGTTTATGGGGTAGCAGCTACTGTCATATTCTTTTCTCCGCTAAGAGGCTTTGTTAATTCATACTGTTTAAGATTTCAAAGTTTGGGAGAAAAATGAAATTAGTCTGCCACAATATTGTTTATAAACTCCTGACCATATACTATATCACTATATATCACTATATATGTGATAAAAGTTTTACTAAGCATATACTTATATACTAAGCAACATGGTGGTTTTGAATATACAATTTTCAGGAGAAAGAGCCAAGAGACAGAATGACATAAATGTTTTCATTGAATAAAATATTCCCAGACTCCTTTCACTCTGAATTCTGACAGTGGTTTACTTTCTGCCTGTGAAGACTGGAGGGAGGAAAAAGCCATATTGTTTTTATTTGGCAGTAGTAGGCAGATGCCTGGCCTTTGCCATTTGTGAGTTTTTCATCTGCTCTGGACATTCCCTTATGAATCTCCCGCCTTCATTCTGTGTTCCTTTTTCCTGCAGTTTCCTATCTTGATTAGCAGTGCCAACCAACCTCCTGATTCTTTGGACTATAGTTGTGGCAGACCTAAAAGCTCGCAGTGATGTTTCCAGTCTTTTGGTCTTCCAGTGTTTAAGAACCTAAGTCCTCACATTAATTGATTTTGAAATGTTTAGAACAGGTTCTGTGTCCCTGGCTGAACTCTGTCTGATATATTTGGTCTGTGCTTGTCACCTTGTTGTCTCAAATGACTTCTCTACATCGTGTTGTGTCCAGTAAAGAGGAAAGGAAAGACAGAAGCATCCAAACTTGAGGTTAAAGGAATAGTCCTCCAGACTGCTAAGTTCTGCCCAAGATTTCTGAAATCAACTACAAGGTTGGGGATCCCCACTGCCATTCTCACTTCATACTAGTTGGCTACAAATTTGGGGGTCCCCATAGACTCACCCAGGCATGTAGCAAAGTGTTATGATTACCAGGGTTTTTTAAATAGCAAAAAGATATACATCAGATATACATTAGAGTCAGCCAAAGGAAGAGATACATTGGGCAGAATCTGGAACTGCGAGGGTTCCAAGGAAGCTTACATTGTCCTCAGGGACACCTTACCTTCCCAGCATCAATCTGTAGTAGTATGTATCACCAACCCAGGCATTTCAGCAAGCTTTGGAGTCCAGAATTTTTACTGGGGTTTCTTTATATATAGAGTTAATCTAATCATATATGGGTGATTGATTGAATCATTGCCAGCCACTTGGTTGAACTAAGTCTTTAGTCTTCTTCTCTCCACTGAGATTGGATTGAAATCACCTGGCTCAACACCCCTATCCTCTAATTTCATGGTTGGTCTTTCTGGCTTGGCCAGCTCCCATGCTTAGTCCTCTTCTTAGAATAAACTGTCTGTGGTCCTTCCATGAGTCACCCAAAATGTAAGCATAAATTGTAAGAGGTGATTGGTGGGTCCCACCATGAATGACAAAGATGCCTCTGTCATTTGGGAAATTCCAAGTATTTAAAGGTTACGTTCCATGAGCCTGAACTTTCCTTGAATCTAGAACTCTTTGGCAGATCTGGACCAGGTGTGTCACCCTTATAAAGAGCTTTTCCTTAAACCCCACAACAACAACTTCCACTTAATTTCCTTGACCAGGATTCTGTTATATGACTATCTCCATGGAATTCTGGGAAATATTTTTTTTATTTTTTTTTATTTTTTTTTTTGAAAAAATATGGAACGCTTCACGAATTTGCGTGTCATCCTTGCGCAGGGGCCATGCTAATCTTCTCTGTATCGTTCCAATTTTAGTATATGTGCTGCCGAAGCGAGCACGAAATATTTTTTTTAAATGGTATGTTGCAGTTCCTCTTCATGCACTGAAATACGAGTTTATTAATAAGAAACAGACACTTAATACTAGGTAGACACCTGCCTTTCTCTGCAACACCTGCCTATTGATAGTGACAGTGATTGAGCTTTTTGTTGTGGAATAATTTATTATAAAAAGCATCTAAACCTAGTAGCTTATTTTAGGACAGCAAATGTTTACTAATCGCCATTTGAGATTGACTAATAATGTATAATTTAAAGATAGTATAGTAAATATTTTCACCTTTGGTTTATAAATCAATGACCACATAAAATTTTTAATGTTATTAATATTTCTATCATTAACAGTGCCATTTATCAAAAGCATTTTCATATAAACAATGTAGAAATGTGTGGCTCTGATCATGTGCCTTTACTCAGGCTCTCAAGTCATAACATTTCTGTGAGAGGAAGTACAGTGGTATATTTAATTTCATTGTCTTCCTTGCTTGATAGCCAAGCATAATAAAAATAAGATGAATAATGACAGTATTGAAAAAATAATTTTGTTCTTTCTCTATGCTTTTGGGTAGAAATCAGACAGCAAGTGCTTGTAGCCAAGAACATTAAGAACGCACTTTGGTGGTGAATGCACATGAGCTTAGGAGATGCTCAGGAGAAAGAATATGAATACCTAGAGGATTTTCAGTAAGAAGTGCCTGCATGTTTAGTCCAAAGCTGGTAGTATTTTCTTTTGGTCTCATTAATCTCTCCTCTCTTATTAAGGGAATGGCAAGATTTCAAGGTCAGTTAATGAACTGGTTCAGCTTGAACAAATAAACTTGCTAAAATCCCTCCCAAATATATCAGATAATATAGGGAAGAAGGAAAAGGTGATTGGGCTCTTAGGAGAAAAACTAGTCTGTTAATCATTTCATCCTTTAGTAGTAGTGTGCTAGTTCACTCTTTGAAAAAACAAATCACATTCTGAAGCATTCTTTTCAGGTGAGATAGCATATAGCCAGAAGACTGGATCCAGCCTATCATCTGCTTTGTGTAATCATCAGTACAATACATTAAAGAATAGTATCCATTGCTCGCTCAAGCTTGTACTTCCTATTTCATAGACATACTATTCCTGCTCTTTATTACTTACTCTCTTTTTTTTTTTTTCTTTTTTTTTTTTATATGAATCAGCCATGGATTTACATGTATTCCCAATCCCGATCCCCCCTCCCACCTCCCTCTCCACCCGATTCCTCTGGGTCTTCCCAGTGCACCAGGCCGGAGCACTTGTCTCATGCATCCCACCTGGGCTGGTGATCTGTTTCACCATAGATAGTATACATGCTGTTCTTTTGAAATATCCCACCCTCACATTCTCCCACAAAGTTCAAAAGTCTGTTCTGTATTTCTGTGTCTCTTTTTCTGTTTTGCATATAGGGTTATCGTTATCACCTTTCTAAATTCCATATATATGTGTTAGTATGCTGTAATGTTCTTTATCTTTCTGGCTTACTTCACTCTGTATAATGGGCTCCAGCTTCATCCATCTCATTAGGACTGGTTCAAATGAATTCTTTTTAATGGCTGAGTAATATTCCATGGTGTATATGTACCACAGCTTCCTTATCCATTCGTCTGCTGATGGGCATCTAGGTTGCTTCCATGTCCTGGCTATTATAAACAGTGCTGCTATGAACATTGGGGTGCACGTGTCTCTTTCAGATCTGGTTTCCTCAGTGTGTATGCGCAGAAGTGGGATTGCTGGGTCATATGGCAGTTCTATTTCCAGTTTTTTTAAGGAATCTCCACACTGTTTTCCATATCGGCTGTACTAGTTTGCATTCCCACCAACAGTGTAAGAGGGTTCCCTTTTCTCCACACCCTCTCCAGCATTTATTGCTTGTAGACTTTTGGATAGCAGCCATCCTGACTGGCGTGTAATGGTACCTCATTGTGGTTTTGATTTGCATAGTGTTGGAAGTTCTGGCCACAGCAATCAGAGCAGACAAAGAAGTAAAAGGAATCCAGATAGGAAAAGAAGAAGTAAAACTCTCACTGTTTGCAGATGACATGATCCTCTATATAGAAGACCCTAAAGACTCTACCAGAAAATTACTAGAGCTAATCAATGAATATAGTAAAGTTGCAGGATATAAAATTAACACACAGAAATCCCTTGCATTCCTATATACTAACAATGAAAAAACAGAAAGAGAAATTAAGGAAACAATACCATTCACCATTGCAACAAAAAGAATAAAATACTTAGGAGTATATCTACCTAAAGAAACAAAGGACCTATACATAGAAAACTATAAAACACTGATGAAAGAAATCAAAGAGGACACAAACAGATGGAGAAACATACCGTGTTCCTGGATTGGAAGAATCAATATTGTCAAAATGGCTATTCTACCCAAAGCAGTCTATAGATTCAATGCAATCCCTATCAAGCTACCAACGGTATTTTTCACAGAACTAGACCAAAGAATTTCACAATTTGTATGGAAATACAAAAAACCTCGAATAGCCAAAATAATCTTGAAAAAGAAGAATGGAACTGGAGGAATCAACCTGCCTGACTTCAGACTCTACTACAAAGCCACAGTCATCAAGACAGTATGGTACTGGCACAAAGACAGAAATATAGATCAATGGAACAGAATAGAAATAGTTACTCTCTTTTCTTCACACATTGTAACACCTGACCGGGCCCTGAAATATGCTTGATTCTGTGACTCCATCATATTAGCATATCAACCTTTGCCTCAGGGGAGGGAGCTGTCACTGATAAGGAAAAAGACTTTAGGGACCAAAGTTTTTAAAAAGGATGAAAAAGTCTAGACAGATTTAAGATGAGCCAGGACAGGAGCTGCAGACTAACTGCTAACCTTAATCTGGAGCTGAGGACCAAACAGAACAAGCCAGGTGAGCTGAGCCGTTTACATCACGGAGAAATTATGCTAACTCCAGTGCCAGGATCAGGGAACTTTTAGGCACAGCCTGCCTCGGTGAAAGCTATAACTCCACTTTGGGAGGAAATGGTGCGCACTCTGGAGGGAGGATGCGATGGTTGGATGACATCACCAACTCAGTGGACATAGTTTGAGCTCACTCCGGGAGATAGTGTAGGAAGGGAAGCCTGGTGTGCTATAGTCCATGGGGTCGCAAAGAGTCAGACATGACTGAGCGACTGAACAGCAACTGGAGGGAGACCATGGGTTCAGATTTCAAGCTCTAGCTCGTGACCTTGGTTACTAGCTTGTGACCTTGGGCAAATTCCTTAATTATCCTTCATCTCATTTATAAAGTGGTCTTAATGATACATATTGTATAGATTTGGGAGGATTGAATAAGATTGTAAGGTAGTTTACGTAAAGGACTCAGCATGCCTAATACATGGTAAGCACTCACTAGTGATAGGGGATGAGAAAAATTATAAAGCAGTGTATGTTTCAATGTTAAATGAGTAGCGTGCAAAAGAAGGAAATGTGGAGATTACTATGGGTTTGTGATATCTGTGCAGATTAAGGACATCCTCTTGAGAAATAAAGAGAAAGAAGGAAAATGAAATATGTGTAACACTTTTATGGACTTGTGCCACTGATTCATCCTTTAATTTATTAAACATGCAGGTGTTTTCTGTGTGAAGAGTAACACTGGTATCTTATCTAATGGAAATGCACGGTCCAGTGGGGGAGTCAGTCTGGAAGGCAGAGGAATGGTGATGACATGGTTAAGTGCTGTGACAGAGATATGAGCGAGGTGATAGGGGAGCACAGACACTGGAGCACCCAACCCTTCTGCCCAGGAGCAAAGAGCTGGAGGGTGTGTTTAGGCTGAGGCAATGCCACACCCAAAGACACAGAGTTGTGAAAAGTTCCGCCATGGTCAGAGGCTGTAGGAAATTCAGTATGAGCCACAGGGCACTCTTCACCATCAACTTTAGGTCAACAAGGACTGCATATAGATTTGCTCACTGCTGTAATCTTAATATTCAACACTAGGACTGCCCTCTCAGTCAGTCAGTCAGTCAATTCAGTTGCTCAGTCATGTCCAACTCTTTGCGACCCCATGAATTGCAGCACGCCGGGCCTCCCTGTCCATCACCAACTCCCAGAGTTTACTCAAACTCATGTCCATGGAGTTGGTGATGCCATCCAGCCATCTCATCCTCTGTTGTCCCCTTCTCCTCCTGCCCCCAACCCCTCCCAGCATCAGGGTCTTTTCCAATGAGTCAACTCTTCGCATAAGGTAGACAAAGTATTGGAGTTTCAGCTTCAGCATCAGTCCTTCCAATGAACACTCAGGACTGATCTCCTTTAGGATGGACTGATTGGATCTCCTTGCAGTCCAAGGGACTCTCAAGAGTCTTCTCCAACACCACAGTTCAAAAGCATCAATTCTTCAGTGCTCAGCCTTCTTCACAGTCCAACTCTCACATCCATACATGACTACTGGAAAAACCATAGCCTTGACTAGATGGACCTTTGTTGGCAAATTAATGTCTCTGCTTTTTAATATGCTGTTTAGGTTGGTCATAAGTTTCCTAACAAGGAGTAAGCATCTTTTAATTTCATGGTAATGCTAAAACATACTTGCTGAGAGAACCAGTGGAAAGTGTGATGGGTATTATGTCTAGTGCTTTCATATGCCATTTCCAGGTACACCTGACATCTTCAGTGATGGAACTCCCATTTTTACCATCGATGAGATGGGAGGTTCAGAGAGTTTGAGAGACCCATAGTTACTAAATAGCAGAGTTAGTATGTGAATCCATAAAGTAGAAAACTCTAAAATAGACGTGAAAGGGATAGGGCATTCTAATGTTTTGTCTTTTAAAGATCCTTTAGAAGGGAAAACTCTTTCTCTGTATTTTCCCCATCATTAATCATTAAGGGTAATAAATGGTTAAAGAAATAAAAACAGTATTATCTCCTTTTCTCTATGCTGATCATTGTATGGAAATGAAATTTTTGTTTACTTGAGGAATTCTGTTTATAGAAAAAAACATGTCTAAACTTTCCAAATGATAGAAAATTTCTAACAGTACTTTATAGAATCAGTAATAGAAAAGCTGAAATCAGCTGTCCCTTTTCAAGTGGGTGTTCACACATCTTTCTTTTTTTTTTTTTTTAATTTTTTTATTAGTTGGAGGCTAATTACTTCACAACATTTCAGTGGGTTTTGTCATACATTGATATGAATCAGCCATAGATTTACACTTATTCCCCATCCCGATCCCCCCTCCCATCTCCCTCTCCACCCGATCACCCATCTTTCTTAAAGTTGACTTGAGGCTTCAACCGTGTCTGCTGCTACGTGATATCTGCCAGAGGCTGAGGACACCGACACTGTTGATGGATCAGTGGCAGGCTTGTACCACATACTTCTGAAAGTATAAGTTCTTTATTGCTTATCATTGAGATTTCTTATTATTTCTATTAAATTAGCATTCTTCATAATACTGAGGTGATCTGAAAGGACAATGGAAGGATTGTAACCTTGCTGCTCCTTATAGAAACAAACAGAATTTAGAGCTTCAAAGATTAGGATTAAATCTTTTTAAAAAGAATATTTAATTTTGGTTACGGTGGATCTTTGGTGCTGCATGCAGCTTTCTCTAGTTGTGGTGAGCTGGGGCTGCTCCTCACTAGTTATGGTGAGCTGGGGCTACTCCGCACTAGTTGTGGTGAGCTGGGGCTGCTCCTCACTAGTTGTGGTGAGCTGGGGCTGCTCCTCACTAGTTGTGGTGAGCTGGGGCTGCTCCTCACTAGTTGTGGTGAGCTGGGGCTGCTCCTCACTAGTTGTGGTGAGCTGGGGCTGCTCCTCACTAGTTGTGGTGAGCTGGGGCTGCTCCTCACTAGTTGTGGTGAGCTGGGGCTGCTCCTCACTAGTTGTGGTGAGCTGGGGCTGCTCCTCACTAGTTGTGGTGAGCTGGGGCTGCTCCGCACTAGTTGTGGTGAGCTGGGGCTGCTCCTCACTAGTTGTGGTGAGCTGGGGCTGCTCCTCACTAGTTGTGGTGAGCTGGGGCTGCTCCTCACTGTGGTGCACGGGCTTCTCTCTGGTGGCTTCTCTTGTTGCGGAGCTCAGGCTCTAGGCGTGTAGGCTTCAGTGCTTGCAGCTCACAGGTTCAGGAGTTGTGGTGCATGGGCTTAGTTGCTGCACAACGTGGAATCTTCCTGGACCAGGGATTGAACCTGTGTCCCCTGAATTGACAGGCAGATTCTTGTCCATTGTACCACCAGGGAAGTCCAGAATTAAATCTTAATTGCTGGCTTTAGGAGCCACTGAGTAATGACAACATTTTCACACTTTATGAGCCATTTGACGTAGGGAAGATTGTGTGTGTTTTAGGGCAATCTGCATTTTATGTAGCTTTACAGAAATGTATGTATAATTTTTGTAATTATGTGGCATGTGTGGTATAGTTTATCAAGTCTGCTGATTACAGCTTATATAACATAGCAATTATTAGACTATAATTCTCTCCTTTTTTGTAGAAGTGATCTAATCGATAACATTCCTACTTTATATTTTGCTAAAATCAAAATAAGCTTTTAATTGATAAGCTTTCAGAAGTAATGGTATCATAAGCCAATTCCTTCTCTCACTTAAATTTGCTTTTTTCCAAGTGAATCTTTTCTTTAAGAAGTGTTTGTATATATGTGCACACACAATTTCTTTTTAAAGGATTTAAATTCTAGTGCTAGATTGACCTGAATTTGAGTCTCACCCCTGCCATGTATTAACTGGTGATCTTGAGAAGTTATCTCAACTTTCTAAGCCTCAGCTTCATCGTTTGTAAAGCACAGATAATAGTAGTACCTACTAGAATTGTTGTGGGAATTAAGTAAAATGATAAAGTGCTTGGTACATAGTGTGTATTTAAGGTATGAATATATGATATTAGTAATAATGGATATTTGTATCAGTGTATACTGCTACTTTAGTGTTGGTCAACTTCCAGTCACATAGTTTTCATGAGAGCATCTGATGTGAATAATAGCTGATAGAATTAAACATTATTCTTTTTAGAAGTATGAAAAATCAGATTTGTCTTTTTTTTTTCCTTCTGGCTAGTGAATATCATGGAATGTCTGAATCCTGAAACTTGGCTTTATAATGATTATATGAATTATTATTTAGTCATTATGCAGTTTCAAATATATCATAAAGTTAAATGATATTCTCTAAAAATCACTCCTAATGACTATATGATATAATCAAGACTGCAAGGGAGATACCAGTGTCATTCACTTATTAATTAATTCATTCAGTAACTTATTATTGAGCATCTTTTATGGGCCAGGCCCTGTGTGGTTTCTAAGCCTGTGTAGACAAAAGGGGCTCACAGCTTTGAGGAGCATGGCCTAGGGAAAGCCAGACCTATATGCAGATAAATCAAATATATGATGATTCAGGTTATAACAGGTATTTTAATCAAGTGTGTGGAATATGAAAGAGGTAGTGGCAGCTCTGCTTGGGTGAGTCAGGGAAGACTTCATGGGGAAGTTGATGCCTGAGATGGGAATTAAGTATGTCTGAGTGGGATAGGGGAGGGAATAGAGTGTAGGAGTAGCTTACATAATGATTCAGGTGCCCTTTGGTGACTTAGCTTAGATTATCCTGGAAGCCTTAGAAGTGCAGTCAGTGCGCTCCTTCCTTCCCTCACTTCCACCAGTTGGAGAACTATATCCACTACTTATGGGTCAGTGTTTGTCCCCTGGTAAAATGAAAAGAATGTAATACAAGTTTATTCTTCTTAGAATAGATATGTGAAGTGAAAAACCTCAGAAAATATGTCATATCAAAATGGATATTTATATTTAATTGCTGTACCTAGAGTTGATGTAATCATCATAATTGGTTGATGTACCTAAAGTTGAAGTAATAGAATTTGAAAAAGTAATTTTACAGTATCTATTTGGTAAATGTTTGCGTACTTATTGTGTGTCAGGTACTGTGCTAGGATGGTAATGCATTTTCATTTTTAAAATCAGTGAACTGAAAAATACCATCTACTGACTAAGTACAAAACAGTATAAACTTGCAAAGAGGAAGTCTAATTTGATATAGTTCAGAGAGCATATGCTTAAACCTCTATCAGAGAGTAAAAAGGGCAAAGTTGCAAGTATTACTTTGGTAGTTGCTGCCAAAAAATCTTTTTTTGGAATATAAATAAAAAACAACAGTAAGAGTGGCCTGTTTTAAGATTCTGCAAGTTCTCTGCTTTCTTGAGCATTGTATGGACAGATAAAGCTTCACTGTGTTTATTCTTGTCAGGTTATTGGTACTGCTCGGAGTAAAGCCTGTCTTCTCTCTGTTCTCCAGTGTATTATTGTAGCAGATGGCTTTTAATAAAACATGTAGCTAAAGAAAAAATTTTACCCTATTTTAGTGGAATGTACTGTAATTATAATTACTGGACAGTCTCAAGAGGAAATGTTTAAATTGGTGTTTTTTTTTATGATTGAATGAAATTTAGTGAATATTTGAAAAGTGAAATTACGGAATCAGTCACATTTTCTTTTAAGTTTCCACAACTAAAGTAAACTTTGTATGTCATTTAGCCAGGTAGATATTTGCTTTTTCTTTACATGGCTTATTTTTTAAAAATTCAATGCTGTATGTTAGATAACATTCAACACTAGTTTCATTGAGAGGCAGGGCATTGCTTAATTACATAGCTGCTCTGTTCTCTGTCATCACCTTGTCTATTTGTAGGAAATGAGCTTTTTGATCAAATAGGGTTACTCCTGCTGAGTCTCTACCATTGGTATTATAAAAGTCACAGACTCTTGTATGGGTATATTACTGATATTGCCATAAAATTTATATAAACTTCTCCAGAAAATTTATAATTCTTTAAAATTTATTAGCCAAAAAAATAAGGGGAGCAAGGACACTAGGAATATCCACTGTGTTGTAATGAAATGACTTGAACATGTACATGCTAGAAGGCCTGTATTAAAGGAAACTTAAGAATTGAGATTCTTTAAGAAAATGTACCTTTTATTTTCTCTTGCACAATAAGGGCGATGGTTTCTTAATACATAATTATACCTTTGCTTGTTATTCACAGGATAAATTTTATTAAATTTTCTTTGTTCTCATTACCTGAAATCTTTCATTTTCTTTCATATCAATATGGACAACCACATGTATAAAAACTATGATGATATGTGTGAATCTGAGACTTCAGAATTTCCCCCCCAGCATCGATCGATATGTTTCTATGAAAAGTTAAAAATATATTCTTAATTGTTTCCATGTACTTAAGTGATAATGTTCTAGTTCTAGTACTAAGTATTGTTTTTGTTATTCTTTAAACATAGTAAATAGTTTTGAGGTAAATTAAAGGAAAAGATGATTTTCTAATGAATTAGAGTAGGAGTATGCTGTTTTGAGAGAAGACTTTTGGGCTGTTGCTGAGCATGGATCCGGTGGCATAAAAACTATATTTATAGCTATAGAATTACAGATAAGAGGAAAGCACTAATATTTTTCAGATTTAAAGCTTTAATGTACAAGCTGGCTTTTGTCTTAATATATTCATTCCATAGAGTGTTTCAAACTAAGTATTGTAATTAATTCAATATGTTGCAATTTTGAAAGAAGAGTTATACCATAACAATTTAATATGATTCTCATTTGTTTCCTTTTTTCTGTATATTAAATCTTTACTTTTTCTCGTATCACAATTTTCTCAATTATACCTCTATTAAGCACACAAAAGACTTGAATTTTTTACATACAAACTTTTTTATCCCTATGAATGATGAAGAAAACTGAAAAGTGAAAGTTAAATTTGCTCAGTTGTGTCTACTCTTTGCCACCCCATGTACTATACTGGAGTAGGTAGCCTTTCCCTTCTCCAGGGGATCTAGGTAAAAGTTGCTCAGAACTTTAAAATTTTTGGATTGGAATATTATAGGTATGCACATTTTCTTCTACAAGAGAGAGCTTTACTTGTTACTACTGTCAGAATAATTCAATCACTTTTACCCTTTAAGAGGATGATCTCTGACATGTTTAAAAAAGCTATTTAATCTTTTAATAGATGACTAATTTTTTGAAGACAGTGTCATGAAGCTTTTACTTTGATACCTGTAAAAATGATGTGAAAAAGAGCAATTCCATTGAACTCTTGAACCTTCAGTTCGTGTTTGAAAAAGTAAAATTGGTAATTTTTAATTGAATGCTTATGTTAATTTTTCTACCCATCTTTCTAGTTGGTACTTAAGTACACTAAGTAAGATTCTGTCTCTTCATACAGATTATTTAATTAAAGTCTCTGAGGCTCTCTTACTTTACTTTCTAGGGACCTCAAATTTTTACTTTTGTTGTTCAATTGCTAAGAAATTGCGACCCCATGGACTGCAGGACACCAGGCTTCCTGGTCCTTCACTATCTCCTGGAGTCTGCTCAAACTCATCCTTTGAATCAGTGATGCTATCCAACCATCCCATCCTCTGTTGCCCCCTTCTCCTTTTGCCCTCAATATTTCCCAGCCTCAGGATCTTTTCCAGTGAATCGGTTCTTTGCATCAGGTGGCCAAAGTATTAGAGTTTCTACTTTAGCATCAGTCCTTCCAGTGAATATTCAGGACTGATTTCCTTTAGGATGGACTGGTTGGATCTCCTTGCAGTCCAAGGGACTCTCAAGAGTCTTCTCGAAACCCACAGCAAAAGCATCAATTCTTCAGCACTCAGCTTTCTTTTTGGTCCAACTCTCACATCCATACACGACTACTGGAAAAACCACAACTTCGACTAGAAGGACCTTTGTTGACAAAGTGATGTCTCTGTTTTTTAATACACTGTCTAAGTTTGTCATAGCTTTTCTTCCAAGGAGCAAGCGATTTTTAATTTTGTGGCTGCAGTCACTGTCCACAGTGATTTTGGAGCCCAAAGAAATGAAATCTATCACTATTTCCACTTTTTCCCCATCTATTTCTCTTGAAGTGATGAGACAGATGCCTTGATTTTCATTTTTTGAGTGTTAAGAATAGCTGTCTCACTGTCCTCTTTCACATTCATCAAGAGGCTCTTCAGTTCCTCTTAGCTTTCTGCCATTAAAGTATCATCTGCATATCCCAGCAATCTTGATTGTAGATTGTGAACCATCCAGCGCAGCATTTTGCATGATGTACTCTCCATATAAATTAAATAAGCAGGGTGACAGTATACCACCTTGATGTACACCTTTCGCAAGGTTGAACAAGTCGGTTGTTCTATGTCCAGTTCTAACTGTTGCTGCTTGTGTTGCCTACAGGTTTCTTAGGAGACAATTAAGGTGGTCTGGTATTTCCATCTCATTCTAGGCCCCACATCAGACTTCCCAACCTGGAGGTCTGACAGAGCAACTGGGAGGGAATACCCAGGGAATCTAACTTTGAAGGACAGCGGGATTTGATTAAAGAACTTCCACAGGACTGAGGGAAACAGATTCTTAGAGGGCACAAATAAAATTTTGTGCATACCAGGACCAGAGGAAAGGAGCAGTGACCCCACAAGAGATTGAGCCAGACCTGCCTGTGAGTGTTTGAGGATCTCCTGCGGAGGTCTGGGTCAGCCGTGGCCTGCTGAAGGGACATGGGCAGTGGCAGCAGCAGTCCTGTGAGGTGGATGTTGGCGTAAGTTATTTTTGGAGGTTGCCAGTAGCCCTATAATTGAGCCTGCAGACTCCAGGACTAAGCAACTAACAGGCCACACAACTAACAGGGAGGGAGCATGGCCCCACCCATCAGCAGACAGTTGGATTAAAGATTTACTGAGCATAGTTCTGTCCCCCAGAGCAAGACCCAGTTTTCCCCAGTGTGTCCCTCCCATCAGGAAGGTAGAACTATAATCCCACAGCCTCCAGAATGAAAACCACAGTCACAGAAAGCTAACCATACTGATTGCATGGATCACAACCTCATGCAACTCAAGGAAGCTGTGAGCCATGCTGCTCAGGGCCCCCCACGATGGATGGGTCATGGTGGAGAGTTCTGACAAACTGTCACTGAAAATGGGGTTGGCAAACCACTTAAGTATGCTTGCCTGGAGAACCCCACGATCTGCTTTGATGGGTTTCAAAGCTCAAGTATGTGCAAAGATGATTTGGATATGTTTACAAAATTTCTGTCTCATTCAGATCAACTATAGAGTTGATCATGCAGTCAAAATGGAAACTGATCTTTATTACATACTACTGAAGATCAAGATTTTCTAAGTAAATGAAGTTATTTGAGAACCTTCAATTAAGGAAGTGAAGGAATTCCCCTAGATAATCTACATTTTTTTTTTTTTTTCCTTTTGGGTCTGATGATATACCTCTCCATGTAGCTATAGTTTTTTCCAACTCACTTTTTGTGAGAGAAGATCCTTTCCCGTTTGATCAGAAAACAGGTTGAGCTTGATCCTAGAAAAAAGATGATACTTAGTACCATGAGGAGAATTGTTCATCCCAGTGGCACAGTGTAGTCTTATATTAAGTGTTCTGGGACTAATTAATCAGGAAACTACTCTAATTAAAAGGGAAACTGCTCATCAGCTGCCTGCTCAGCCTTTTTATAGAAAGAAACTGTAGACTTAGCTACTTGCTCTCCGGGTTCTAGCAACATTCTTTAACTGCTTATGTCTCCCATGGGAAAGGGGTAATTTAAGGATTTCTAGCAGATTGTTTTGTGGTAATAAACTTTGATGGACTTGTTTTCAGATATAAGTTTATATAATAGCAATAATTCTGGAGTTAGAATATTTTGGCTGACCTGCAAGGCTTTCTAACTTATAATCTTGTCATCTTACCATGTTTTCTAAATCCTGAAATAAACCATGCTATATAGAAAGTATCATAGTAGATAACTTTTGGGTTTGTATATGCATACGTGCTCAGTCTTGTCTGACACTTTGCGACCCTATGGATTGTAGCCTGCAAGGCTCCTCTGTCCCTGGGGTTCTCCAGGCAAGGATACTTGGAGTGGGTTGTCATTTCCTTCTCCGGGGGTTCTTCCGTACCCAAGGATGGAACCCGGGTCTCCTGTAAGTCCTGCCTTCTCAGGCAGATTCTTTTACCACTGAACCGTATGGGAAGCCCCGTGTTTGTATATAGATACATGTAAGCAACTATACACACACACACACAGACACATATATAAAATGTACAAGATCAAAATAAACATAAATATCTAACAACAATAGTGAATTTATTTATTTAAATCATACTGGATTTTCTGTTACTTAGTCTGTCTTACCTGAAATCATCTTGGAGAATTACGGTTTACAAGAAAGTACTTAACAAGGGTATGTGTTTTATATATTGCTGTATGTCTTATTTCCCAGGCCTTTTTATGTTTGTGATGATTATTATATCCAGCTAATCAATTATTTCTTAATTTACCAAATCATAATTGATTATGGACTACTAATGAGAACTTTATCATTTTTCCTGATGTTGCTTTTGTTAATTTTACTCCCTGGCTTTTGATTTTTGTCCTAATACACACATAGAGGTTTATTAGTTTCTAAAATTGGTGGATATTTGGAAGAAATTAGGAAGATAAGCGCAGGAAAGCTACCCTTAGTGGGAGCTAGAATTGTAACTTACTCTTCCTTGTATCCTTACCAGCCTCCCATTCCCACCCATTGGCACATGGTAGAGTCAGAGCATACTTTTGTAATATTTATTTGAATTGCAGCCTTATGGCAATGAATTCTGTGCAATTATTTCAAATCAGTTGTAGTTCAAGATGGTAAATCTTATACAAATGTTTGTTGATACGACACAGTCTAATATATACAAACTTCATGGCATGCTTAACCAGGGCAAACATAGTCTTAAGAATGAAGGCATAATTGTTTTTTAAAGGTAGATGCATTTCTTTTAGACCTATAGTTTGTTTAAACAAAGAGAAAAGTTATTAACTTCAGAATGTCACTCACCTATATTGTATGTGTTGTGTCTGATGGGAGCAAGTCAATGTCTTGAGCAAGAACAGTATTAAAGTCAGAAGCCATAGCTTTATTCATATCTGGCCTTATTTTTGTTTTGGCTTTTCTTTGAACTTTAGGTAGATGGATTTGTGTTAATTTGAATAACTCATTTACTCAAATGTTCACATTATTTGAAGTAGTCTCATGTGTTTAATACATTAATTAAATTGATTTAGAAACATTTATTAATTTATCTGTGTGCCTTATCTATGAAATAGATTGATTTCAAGTAATAGTATTACAACTTAATACAGAAGTCTAAATGTTTAAATATTCAGCCCAAAGTCAAAGGCGTGTCCAAATTGGAAATAAAAACTGGACTTACCTTAATTTATCTGTGATTTCTAACTCTCTTCTTAATGTTATACATTGAACATTGCTTGGAGCATATAAACACAGAGAATATTTCTTCTTTATATGGTGATAAAACTATAAGCCTATCAAAGTTCTCATCAATAGATAAATGCTTCCTGAGACTAAATGCTAAGAGGCAACTTGCTGGCTTTCCAGAGTTGAGGTTTTGAGTGCTGAGGCATGACAGCACTTATGTGGAACTCATTTTGTTTGTTATCTGGGTTGCTCACCAGTATTGCTACCTATCCTTCTAGGTGTACACATGGCAGTGGATGAAAACTGTGCCTCACTCCAAAATGATTCTGTTCCAGATTAGGCACTCAAGTCACTTACTGTTCTTAGGTAAAAGGTCATATTTAGATTTAGCAAGGTAGTAGGTATTATTTCCACTTGTATTGTTTGTGGATCTCTCCTGAGAATGATTTTATTATCATTTAAAGAGAAATTCTCTTGGTGTTAAATTCTATCCAGTTTGTACCAAATTTGTTGGTGTGTTAAGTCACTGACAATTCTTAAATATAGGGTCCTCTGGTTGCATATTAATGCTTTGAGAGAATAGTTACAATTAAATCATGATTATGTCTTTTTATTCTGGAGATAGAGATGTTCTTTAACAATGCCTGCAGCAGTGAAGCCAGAAGCCTGTTTCTTATCTTGCTAATTTTAAAGGTTAAGAATCATATGGTGCTCCAGGGGCACTGCAGAGAGTCTTTAAAGAGTGTTTAGTGTTAGTTGCTCAGTCATGTCCAACTCTTTGTGACCCCATGAACTATATAGCCTGCCAGGCTCCTCTGTCCATGGGATTTTCCCGGCAAGAATACTGGAGTGGATTGCCATTCCCTTCTCTAGAGGAGCTTCCTGACCCAGGAATTGCACCCTGGTCTCCCTCATTGCAGGCAGATTCTTTACCTTCTGAGCTAAGAGTGTTTAGTCCCATGAAAATATGTCAGTGAAACTAATTGCCAGCATTATGTCACTTAGATCCTATGTAGAGTATAAACTTTGTATATAATCTAAGATGCCAATTCCATATCCCTCTGCAAGTTTTGATTTAATCATTAAACACTGAGTCAGACCTTGAAAATCTGTTTTTGGTTTGATTGCTTTCAGTTTTAACTTCAACCATCGGCTTTTTTTTTCTTTTGTCAGAAACATTACCTGGGACAGAAGTCTATATTTAATGGGCATTCAGAACACCTGTCACTCTTGTTAAAACACAGATTCTGATTCAGTAGGTCTGGGGTGGGGATTGCGGTTATCATTTCTAAACGACCCATCAGATGATGCCAACACCACTACTAGTCCATGAACCACAGTTTGAGTAGCAAAGATCTGGGTCCTAGACCTTAAACACTAAAATGTTTCTGAAGTATTTTTAAAATGATTATTGGCTCAGTGAATGGGTGTAATTATTCCTGGCTTATTGTAGTTAAGAAAGATAAATATATTAAAAGGTCACAATGTAGTTTACTGTTTACTATAAAATAGTTATTTTTTTATAATCATAGATAGCCCTCATTAATAAAGAGTTTACAGATGGACCTATGAGTCAGTATAATTTAAAAAGTAAAATAGTTATACAGTAGTTCCTTATCAAAAGAATACTATGTAAATAAACATAAAATGGGTTAAACATAGTTGCCTTATAAGGTTTACATTTTTTCCTTAATTTATGCTTTATGTAACAAACAAGCCATGTGATCCTTGGCTTTTACTTGATGGGAAAGAAGAAAGGAAATTCAGAGAATCAGAGAAGTAGAAGATGATTCTTTTGAATGGTTTTTCTCTCCTGGATTTTGGCTGTCCACTTTGATTTTTTATTCAGGCTTCGTCTTTAATGCTCAAATTGTGTGGAGCCTTTTAGGTTTTCCACTTGAGCCTATTGAACAAGAATTAAATTTTACTTCCATTAATCTTCATTCTGTGCTACTCAACCCATCACATTTAAAACCATAGTACATTTTACTTCCCGGGAAGATAAGTCCTATTTCCCATTCCTTCTGTCGGTTTATGTCAGAGAAGAGTCCTTTAGTGCAAGAGCCAACCACATTAATTTGAAATATTCTATTATAGAGATAGTAGCTTAACACAGATTTAAAGTTATTGGATGGCTTTTTTTTTTCTCCTTTTTGAAATTGGGTGAATATGTAGCCAGAGAGATACTGTGACAAAACAGTCCTCTGGGAAAACCTGGCCAGTGCCTTTGCTGTGAAAGTGAAGTGATGCATATTAAATGCATTAGCCCTCAAAGCCTCTTTATTTGTATTACCTTCAGAAATCACTCCTCGGAAGAAAATCTTGATTACTGACAGGTATAATTATATGAATCTTGAACATACTACATTATTGATTTAGAGACCGTTAGGTTGAATGTTACTAATTTAATTTGTGGGAGTGCTTTTTAACTGACTCTCATCATTCAAGACTTTTTAGCTAAATACCCAAGAAGATTTTAAAAATAGCTTTTGATTTTCATTTCTAATATACCTTTCATCTCTCCCTTGTATGCTACTTAGCTTTGTCTGAGTATCTAATGTGGATTCAGAATTTGGGCCTAAAGCATATATGATTTTTTTTTGGAGGGGGGAGCGGAAGCTTTTTAAGGAAAATAGTCTTTTTTTGCAAATTTTACCAAAGCTTATAATGATGTGAACATATTTCTGGGGCCCTTCCAGAACAGAATGAAGCTTAAGCTAAGCTTTATCTTCTGCCAGTATCTCCAGCTGAGAAAATACTTTGTACTTTTTTCCTGTTGAAGTGTAGTCCAGTGTAGTTGGGAAGAGCCTACTTAGGATTCAAACATGGGCTTTCTCCATCTTTGTTATTGCTAGAGTCCTAGGTACATCGTTTTCCAAGATGACAGCAATAACTTTCTTGGTGGTCTTCCCACTTCCATTTTTTCATACCCCACCCATTTAACTACAGCTTATTTTCCATATTATGGCCAGAAAAGGCTTTTTAAAAACTTTCATTGATGCATTTAGGATAAAGAACAAAATCCAGATATTTATTACTGTTTTCAGTCTTCTTCATTCATCCTTGAAGATTCATGTTTTCTCTCAGCTCTCATTTCCCTTGAACCTGAAATAATTTCTTTAGTATTTGTTATGGCATATATCTGCTGGTAACAGCATAGTTTTCCACTGTCTGAAAGTACCTTTATTTTGGCTTTCTTCTTGAAGGACTGTGTCTCTGGATATGGACAGAGTAGCCTGGTGGGCTGCAGTCCATAGGGTTGTAAAAGAATCAGATATGACTTAGCGACTAAGCAGCAACAACCACAGACTGTTGGGTTGACGGTTTTTTCTTTCAGCATTCGAGGAATGTTGTTTACCATCTTTGGCATCCATAATTCCTGATGAAAGTAAATGATCATTTCAGAGTCAATTTCATGGGCATGTGACCTGTGCAGCTGCAGAGGGCCCCATATTTATTTATTTATTTATTTTTTCCATTTATTTTTATTAGTTGGAGGCTAATTACTTTACAGTATTGTAGTGGTTTTTGCCATACATTGGCATGAATCAGCCATGGATTTACATGTGTTCCCCATCCCAAACCCCCGTCCCACCTCCCTCCCATATTTAGAAAGGATCTGTGATTGGTTACGTTTTCTGCTATTGCTGCCTTGAAATCCTTAATAGTTTGGAACAATGAGCCTTGAATATTCATTTTACACTGACGCCCACAAATTATATAGCTGGTCCCGCATCATTCATATAATCATCATTAATATCCCCAGTGTGTAATACATTGTCTTTCTTTGGCTGCTTTCAAGATAATTCTCTTTAACTTTAGTTTTCAACAATTTGACTATAATAGGCATGGTTTTCTTAATGTTAATCCTGCATAGGATCATAAATCCATAAATTTATGTCTTTCATCAGATTTGGAGAAATTGGGAACATTATTTTTAAAATATCTCGTGTTTCCCAATTCTTTCCTCTACTACTGGTACTCTAAATATTGGTATCATGCCCCCACGTTCTTGTACTTCTTTTTTTGCAGTTGTTTTTCTTTCTTCTTCAGATAGGATAATTTTTGTTGACTTTTCTTAAAGTTTACTTATCTTTTATTTTTTATCTCACTTCTTAGTCCATCCAGTGAATTTTTATTGCTATTTTATATTTTATATTATATATTTATATATATAATAGCATATATATATGCTATTATATATTTTATTTTATTGCTATTTTTATTGCAGTGTTTATATTCTAGAATTTTCATTTGGATCTTTTTTAATATTTCAGTTTCTGTATTGAAATTTCTTCTCTTTCTATTCATTACAAGTATAATTTTCTTTCTATCACTGAGCATAGTTATAATAGCCTTTTTTCCCCTTTCAAAGATATGTTAATAAAACAGACTAAAAATGAGGTGATGATGACTCTGGAGTGAAGAGAAAAAAGCAGAATAACATATATAATCAGGGTATGATTGTTATATAGAAATGTGTTTGACTTTTAAAAAATAATTTAATTTTCTGAGGATTTTTTTAGCTAATGCTGGGGCTCCTTTGCTGATAGCTCCATGTCCAGACTGGGCTTATTCATGGAACACATTTTAAAAATGTTAATTTTTTAATAAGAGAATTTATTCACAAAATTTCATGCAGGAATGAGCCTCAGTGTCACCTTGTGATATAAACAAAATAACTATTTCATATAGACAACAGTTTCTGTGCATAGAAACATTTAGGGAGTGAGGAATTTTACATTTTTATTCATATATAACAGCCTCTGAAAAGTCCTTGTCTGATAATTTCAACATTTGGATCATCTTAAAATTTTCTTCTTTTAATTGCGTTTTCCTTTGAATGTGGGTCACGGTTTCCTGGTATTTGTTTGTCAGATAATTTTGGAGTTGTCCTCTGGAAAGAGTGAATGTTAGGAGAGGAATTTTTTTTTTTTCACGTGTTTAACTTTTAACTGTAAACTCTGTCTTGCCTGTGGTGGTCAGCAGCCCATTTCTCAGTTTAGTCCGTTTATCTTGAACCTACCAAGTTGCAGTCTATCTGTCGTGTGTGTATTTGATTTGGGGGTTACCCAGAGACTTGGGCAGATTTTATGCACAGAATTTAGGGTTCTCATTTTCTAACTCTTTTTCCCTATTATTTCCCTCCTCACTCTGTCGCGGTTGTAATTACGCTGGGTACTGTCCCTGGCTCCTCAGTCAGAAAAGATAAAGTGGTGGGCTTTCTTTTAGAACTTCAGCCACCCAACATCACGCTGTGAATGTGGCCTGCCCTCATGCCAAAGGTGCAAAAATGTGAACTTACCTGTTACTCCCTTTCTCCAGATTTTGACTACCTCTTCAAAGTATGCCTGCACTCGCTCTCTCTCTTCAGTGCTCAGTGAGTTATTTTTTGGGTGTGTTTAGTCTAGAACTTATGCTTGGTCTGTTAAGGCCCACCCCATCATACAAGAAGTACTGCTCCTGTGTGTATCAAACTTTAGTACTTTTGAAGGGAAGCACGAGTGATTCTTCTGAGGTTTGTTAGGTAGAAATTTTATAATTTTTATAATTATAATATTAAATTATATTTAAATATAAAAATAATATGTTAATAGTTATAATTAATAATTTTGAGCATAATTTAATCTTTTAACTCATTTAATCTTACCTTACGTTGCTGCCACTGAAGCATAAAGATTTTATATTTTATAAAAATTTTGTCCAAACTAGTCATAGCAAACCAGACAGTAGAGCTGTCTGGTTTAAGAGCACATATTTTAGAAAAAAAGGCTTTGTGTGATTTCTTTGAGTTTGGAGACTTCTAGGTGTAACAAACTCGAGTCTTTTCTGTGCCTATTGGGTGAGCACTGCCTTGTAACTAGGCTTCCTGTGCCCGGTTAATAAGGAGCCTTGAGATTTAAGTCAATTTTTCTTAACATTTGAGCAACTTCCAAAAAAAGTTTTAAGAATAGAAACTTAAATTCATAATAATAGGAATAATCATTTGTGTTTATTTCATAGCTATCTTAGTCCATTTGGGCTATTATAACAAAATATATACTGTAGGGTACGTATACACAACAGAAATTTTTTCTCGTGGTTTTGGAGGCTGGGAATTCCAAAATCATGGCATCGGCAGGTTCAGTGTCTGATGAAGGCCCACTTCCTGGGGGAGCTTTCATAGATGGTACCTTCTTGCACACATGGTGGAAGGGGCAAGCTTTCTTGGACTTCATTTATAATCACTTCCCAAAGTGCCTATTTCCTAATATTTCAAAATTCAAGTTTCAAGGTATTTGTGACATCAACAATAAGTTCATTGAAATAGGTCTTTCATAGTTTATAAGATTTTTTTTAAATATAGCTTTTAATTTTATCCTTATGAAAGCCTCATATAATACTAAGTTAGGCCAGTAATGATTCTCTCCACTTTATGGATGTGGAAATAGAGGCCGAATGGAAGTTATATGAAGTAGTTGGTCAGGTATCCATTCTTCTGAGTAAAATCTTCTTTAATATATTTTCTTTTAAGTATTATCAGTGAAAAATAATGATATTTTAACATACTTTAGAATTGTTTTCTCAGAATGTTTTATGAATATTTTCTCAATATTTCAGCTGACCATCTGGGATAAGCAAAACAATTGGTGTATTATTCTATTTTCAAATGAGAAATCAAAGGAACAGGAACTTATTTGTAGGGATATGCAGTACATAGTGATAATTATAAGATCTGAAGCTGTAGCCTAGATCTCTTACACTAAGTTTGGGGTCCATCCTTCTGTACCACACTGTCGTCTTTTGCTTACAGGTGACTGTGCCCCTATAGAATATATACTTATCTCACCAACGTTTCTCCATAGTAGTTTTAGACTGCATCTGACATTGTGGGAAGCACTTTACACTTTATTAAATTGACAGTAATGAAAACAAATATTTTGGCATTATCTCCTCCTGTCTTTTGGACTTTTCTTTATTCTCTTCTGGAAAAGTTACTATGAATAAAATTGCATTTAAAAAAATCTCAGAATGAGCTGCATGGTATTTCCAAAATGCTACATACCTGTACTTTGAATTTTGAGTCAACTAGTAAAAAAACTTTTAAAGACTTCTGGGCCAAAGGGGCTATTTAAATGCTAAGTAATATGCTTTGGGATTAAATGCATACTAAATATTTATATATAAACATTTTTCTTAAGTTCCTTTTTTGGAAGTCTTGAACATACCTTTCTTTCTTTGCTCCTTTCTTTCCTCCTCTCCCTCTTTCCTTTCTTTCCTCCCTCTTTCCTTCCTAGGATAGACTATTATTCTGTAAAAGCTATATTCTATCTTCTGCCAAGCCCTCATGTCTAATTTTGAAACAACTTCTGTAGGTAATTTAAGTACAGAAGGCAGACTAAGTGTTCATTTTACTTTTGATTTATATATGACATCTGTTTAGAACTAAACTTTCTCTCTTTTCAGAAACAGAAAAAAAATTATTTTGGGATATGTAGGCCAAAGGCAAATCTGAGAAATAAGCATCCTTATTCCTAAAGGAAAAGTCACTTCAGTATAAGAAAAGATGCATTTGACCAAAACCAGAGGATTTCAAACAGAAAGCATTGGTATAGTAGGCTTTCAAGAAGTATGATGAATGAATAAAAATGTGTGTCTACATTTTTGTGGCCTTCCTAGAATATAGGATTTATCTTTTTCTTTCTGACCCACTGCCAAAGAGAGATTGTTAAGATTTCTGTGTTCTGTAGTATTGGCCTAGAGCAGGATGTGCTTATGGTGTGAAAGTAATAACCTCTGTGTGTCTTCCTCTCAGACTTCATGCAAGTAGAGATACTGGCTCATAGTTTAACTTTTGCTGCTTTTGCATTCTCAACCTGTTCAATTCAGTCACTCAGTTGTGTCTTACTCTTTGTGACCCCATGGACTGCAATGCGCCAGGCTTCCCTGTCCATCACCAACTCATGTAGCTTACTTGGACTCATGTCCATCAAGTCGGTGAAGCCATCCAACCATCTCATCCTCTGTCATCCCCTTCTCCTCTGACCTTCAATCTTTTCCAGCATCGAGGTCTTTTCCAATGAGTCAGTTTTCATAATAGGTGGCCAAAGTATTGGAGCTTCAACTTCATCATCAGTCCTTCCAGTGAATATTCAGGATGATTTCTCCAACTAATAAACTGCAGATTTAACCTTCATTTATTTCCTCAAGTCCATGTCATTTCTGTGTTTCTTTCGTTATTAAACTCTTTTTGATAGTGGTAAAATATACATTTTACTGAAATGTTTTATCATATACTTTTCAGACTTTAATGTAAGTCATCTCAGTCAAGTGTACTTAACCATATTTTAAATAAACAATAACTATTTTAAACCAAAATTTCTGGAAAAAGGTGCTGACTAATGTAAACCATATTCAAGACACTAATCTTGTAGAAGGGAATGGCAACCCACTCCAGTATTCTTGCCTAGAAAATTCCATGGACAGAGGAGCCTGGAAAGCTGCAGTCCATGTGGTTGCAAAGAGTCGGACACGACTGAGCAACCAACACAAAATCTCCTTGAACTCACACTCTTTCTGAAGTGTTTTACTGTAACTCTGAAATAAAAACAGGAATAAATTCCAGACTTTATTGCATTTCATTGGCATATATATTATCATTTGTGGCACACTTTTATGTTCTATTTGTGCCCATGATTAGTGCTTTATTGGCATTATTATTGTTATAAAATTGTGGTATACAAGGGATTGCAAGGTTTTTTGGAATTAAAATAAGCCAACAATAGGATTATGATTTACCATTTAGAACAGAATGATTAAATCATCCTTGTCAGTCAGTATAAGCAAATAATAGGGGAATTTCTACCTTTTCCCCCCTTTTTCTTTTTTTCTGTTTCAGTTGATAAGGGGCATTGTTACATACTGAGTATTATTTGAGATGTTTAGGTTATCAGCCACAGCATTGGGAATCTTTTTGTCATGCTGAGGTTTTTCGTTTGAATTTGTTATGGCATTTGCTGTAAATAGGATTTGACCTATATAATCAAGCTATACTGTAGTATGTTATTTCTTGTTAGTAGTTTTCTTTGGCTTTCATGTCTACAGTCTTTGTGTTCCAGCCCATGCTTATTACATTTTTAATAGGCAGTGTTTGGATGTAAAAATTTCAAGGCTCTCAAGAACTCTAAAAAAGGATCTAGTGTATTTAGTGCATGCTTCACATGTTAAGTATCTCACTTTATAAATGAGATTTGTTAGGCATTTGGGACTGGGAGAAGTCAAGGGGTTTCCTTTATGTTATGCAGTGTATAAGTGAACTAAAGCTTTCTTCTCTCATTTCCAGTAGCGTTTGACTAAGACGTGAAAAGCATTCTGTGTTCAGAATTCTCCACAAAGTTGAATTCTTGTGAAAAGCCCCCCAAATATAAGGAGTAAATTAGACATAACCTAATATTTTTTATTTTTAATAGATTAAAAAAGTAAATAAAGCACAATAGAAGCAAGCACCTTAGTCTGATTGTCCTTTTCACAGTTTTATGTTAATGGTGGGGTGTAGACCAATGTTTTCCGTAAATATAGTTAACCCTCATGTTCACTAGTAATTGACATTTTCCTCTTGATACTGCTCATGTTAGTTAAACTCATTTTATGCGCAGTTGAAATTGATAAATGTAAAGACATTCCATAAATATTGGGTAAATTGTTTGTCTTTTCCAAAACTTTTCTAATACCCACTTTGTGTGCAACAAAAACCTTAATTGTAGTAGTACCATTCCATACATCTAGTTTGTTAGGAAACTCAAAGGGTTAGAATTATATTTATAGTTAACTTTCATCTCCTTAGAGGGAGGAAACTTTATTGGTAGAATAGCATTTATGATTGTAATTGTTTTTGCTTGAAAGGTTTAATTTTACTGTACATTGTAATCAATTATCCACCATCATTCTCATGAAGTTCTATAAAAAATACTTTGCATTTAATACCTTTGCTCTTGAATAACACCAATAATTTCATTTTCCTTTGGGGCATACAGCTGTTTCCAGCCTACTCAGTGTCATGTCAGGGCATAAAATCATCTTGACAGAAAGTTCTAAATTATAAATAGTCTCATAATGACATTCAGCTTGGGCGGTACATTTATAAAAGGAGTTATTAAGGAAAATGTCATTCTAACCCATTACTATAACTAGAATCCTTCATACTTTTGCAGCCATCTTTTGGTACAAAAATTTGGTAAGATTTGCATATGTAAGCATTTAAACAGGATTATTAAGTTTACAAATTTAAAGATATACAAGTGATGTTGGGTAAATAGTTTCCTAAGATTTTCTAAAACTTTTCTATCACAAATACATCTTAATCATGTTTTCTCCCTGTCACAATCGCTGAAAGACTGGAGTATTAAGACTCCAAGGTTTTGATATTATTCAAATAGCATAAGCCCAGGAAGTATATTGATAAAAGAAAAAAATATATATGGTCAAAATGTATATGAGAAAAGAAAAAAGAATCAGGTTGATTTATCTCATTGTTATAAGCAACTTCAGAATATTGGGTATTGAATAAAATTCTGTAAACACTTTTTTTTCTAGTGTAAATGTTCACTATTAATTACTTAGGATTAGTGTTCTGACTTCTAAATACCCAGTTAATTCTACCCTACTGACACATTTAAATCTTATGAGAATCTACTTTTAATCCAAAGCATAGTTTTCTTTAAGCAAAACTACACTTTTTAAAAAAAATCTGTAACTTTTAAATAACTGTATTTCTATAAATCATCTTTATATTTTATACTGCTTGTGTATCAGGCTATTTTAGCACCTGAAGGTAAGGATAGTTAAGAGACAGTGAATGGGAAAACCAGAGGGTTGTAACATTTGTAACATGAGTTCATGTTGTACAGCTACACTTCTCAAGGTTAACCTTGTTACACTTGTCACTGTAAACATCCAAAGCACTACTGAGTTGAAGCTGGCTTTGTGAAGGTGTCAGTGTTAGATTAATAGGACATTTAATCACATACACACACACACACTCTCTCTCTCTCTCTCTTTCTCTCTCTGTCTCTCTGTGTATGTGTGTGCTCAGTGGTAAAGAATCTGCCTGCCAATGCAGGAGATGCAGGTTTGATCCCCAGGTCGGTGAGATCCCCTAAAGAAGGAGATGGCAACCCACTCTAGTATTCTTGTCTGAGAAATCTCATGAACAGAAGAGCCTGGCAGGCTATAGTAAATGAGGTCTCAAAGAGTTGGACACGACTTTGTGACTAAAAAGCAACAAAATACACGACTCTGTGAGTAACAAACAACAAAATATATAAATAAGTACATACATGCATATGTGTGTGGGTGTGTGTGTGTATAATGAATGTCTATAAATACATAGACGTTCATTTTACTTAAAGTCTTATCCCTCAACACAGGAGTTTGTAAACATTGTTGCTTGTCGCTGCTTAGGGGGCCCCAAATTATCCAACCACCCTGCTGATCCCTATTTCAATCTTCTAATTCAGTTTTTAATCACATTTTCTTCTTTGATCTCAAATCCTTCTCAATAGAGACATTTTCTTATAAGCTTCTGCCAGTTTAGCAACATTTATTCATCTTTTAGTCATTTCTTGAAAACAGCGTAATAGGTTTATTCTTCCCTTTCTCAGTTTTTGTCTCTTAAAAGTGATTTCTGTCAGAGGTTCAATATTCTGAGATGTTCTCTATGCTACCTAATCACTTTAGCCACTTAGCTTTGAAACTGCCTGGTGAAAAATAAAGTTGTGCTGGAAAATGTAGGTCAGTTCGTTTGATTTCTCGTTTTGCTTGTTCCCCCATAACATGACCCAAGGATGATGAGACAGTATAATGTTTTTAGCTTTCTTTTGAAAAGCTTTATATGGATGAGTTTAAGCTACCATAATTTATGATATTTTAAGAGAATTCTGCTGTTTGTTCTAGATTAAAATTAGTTGCTCAGTTGTGTCCGGCTCTTTGCAACTCCATGGACTCTTTGCAACCTGCTAGATTAGAATCCACACTTATAAATAATTTTTATGTTGATATTTAGCAAGAGGGGAATGCAAATCACTTAATTTGATTTATTTAGAACATACTATTACCTAAGGAAAAGGCAACCCACTCGAATATTCCTGCCTGGGAAATCCCATGGACAGAGGAGCCTGGCAGGGTACAGACCATGGGGTCGCAGAGTCGGACACGACTGAGCCATTAACACTTTCTGTAATATGCCAGGCACTGTGCTTGCCGCTCAGAGTAACAGTGGTGAAAGATATTTTCAGAGGAGCTTATAACCTAGTGAAGAAGATGGTTATTTTTTGGTTGGTGAATTAAATTGACACGTAAATAATTTTTTGTTCCTACAACAGAATCTTAATGACCTTAATACATCCCTGGTCTGAGGGTTTTCGTTTCACTCCTATCTGTGAATTTTTTCTCTTTCATCATATTTTTAATGTGATCTTGAGTAAGCCATAAAATATATTTATAAAGTCAGCAGTGATGTCTGTTGATAAAGCATTTTGAAATCTTTGGGGGTGGGGAGTTCTGGATCAACAGAAATATTATCCTTTCAACAAATTTGTTCTGAGTATATATGATTGAGGCACTGTGTGCCAGGCTTAAAGAAAAATGAGATGATAGTGTAGGTCTAGGAGCTGACACTACAGTGTATGGGATGGGAATATATAACATTGTATTTCCAGCATATTCATTTTGAAGACTACGCCATTCCATTTCATGGGTAGAGAAGTCCTCAACAGTCCCCTTCTACCAGTGTTGACTATAAATATCATTTCATTATTACCTCAGTATGAATCATATGTGATATAAAATTAAACTCTTTATACTTTTATTTCTGGTGACCATAATAAGTCTAACAGAAACAATCTGTAAAATCAATAAAAATGCAAACTTACAATATTAATTTAATGTTACAGATGAGGTTATTTTCCTGAAACTAAACTGCTGGTCACAGTGTGCATGTGATCTTGACAGTTACAGTACAGATTTTCTTTGAGTTTGGCATGCTTATGGGGCCATGTGCCCTCAGATGACTCAGTTTTCCCAACACACGTTTCTGACCCACTGGAAAACTTCCTTGTACAGTGTGGTGTTAGGTCAATGTAACCTTTATTTGGTATATCATTTACATATTAAACCTCTTTATGTTCTGATTTCTTAGCCTGCACAAATTAAGAACTACTGGGCTCCAAAACAGTGGTAAACACTTTGACAGTTGTTGGCACCAGTATTGTATAACAATACTTCATTATGAGATAGTCATCAGATTATCAGAATCTACTTCTAGTAAAGCCTTTAAGATTGTTGTGGAAGTAAAAACTGAAAATTAAAAGATATTATTGAATACTCATGGGACCCAAAAGATAACTCTCAAAGATTCATTAGACTCCAGTTTGAGAAATTTTATAAAATGTATAATGTATACATACACATAGACACTATATATTTGGCATAAATGAATAGAAGTCTAAACAGCTGTTATACAAGTCATGATACAGGCACTGCGTGGATATAAATTACTACATTTTTAAATCAAATTAACTGTTGAATAATTTATTTTGTACATACAATCTAAGCACTTAATACAACTCTGTGACTTTAGGTTTTTTTCCTGGTGTTTTTGTTTGTGTTTTTTTCATAAAAATTATAAAAATAAGATTTTGTTGGATGATACTAATAAACATGGATTCAGAATAAAGCAAGTTATTACAAATCATTCATATAAAGGATCATATCATTTATTTTTAATAGAAAGCAATAGAATTGTATTGGCCTCAGGATCAAAATAGTACCAGTCATCACTAGTTATTCTCTTTACTGGGTAAGGTAGATAAGGAAATGTTTGTGTATGTATGTTTGTGTGTGTGTGTGTGTGTGTGTGTATTATATGTAACAGGAGGCTTTGCTAATCAGCAGTCACACCAACAATCCCTTTCTAGGTCTAAGATATTCCTATCTCCCACTGAACCAAGTCTGAACTTCTCAAATCTTTATCAGTAGCTCACAAGATAAATCACTGCTTGTTTAAAAATAAGCTGATGGTTTTAAGGTGAAAATACTAAAATGCAGATGGATACAAATAAAACACGGGAATCAAGAAGTGTGTTCCCAGCCAGTTCTCTTCCATCCATAAATGCTGGAGAGATGTTCTGTGTTAGCACCAAATGTTACTATATTTGTTACCTGTATCTTGGTCATTAGTTATCAGAAAGGAACATACAAAGCTATGAAAGTAAAGATGTGTCTTTATTTAAGCATATAAATCTATAGTTTTAATTTCTTAATCTGAGCTTCGCTGAGAACAAACAAGAAATTTATGTTACCTCGTGGTTTAAATTCTTTGAGGATCTTACCACTGATTAGAGGACCTTTATGAATTTTCTCTTGATAATTTCATTATGTTCCTTCATTGCACTTTACATTTCAATGGTGGCAACCTGTTTTAGTTCTTCTGTACTATACAGTGAACTCTATGAAAGAAAGTCCTAGAACTTTTCATAATACCAAATATGCAATAGGACTTCAATAAATTTTTAAATTAATTGAACTAATTAGATGAATCTAGGCAAAGCACTTTGGCAATGGGTAGAAATTTCCTGCACCTTTAGTGTTTTCTAGAACAGAACAGTGAAGCCCTGAGGTTAGAAACGAGTTAGAAAATCAGAAACTCCAGGTTTTGTGCCAACTCTTGTATAGTTGAATTCAATTCAACACACATTTATTGAGTAGTCATTTTCTGCTGTTCATGAAGTTTGGTAACTTGTATGGTTAGTAAAGCCACATTGTTTAATATGTATAGAATAATGAGAGAAATGTAAGGAATATAGGAAATACTTCAACTATTATGCGAGTTTGTGTGTGTTGTGTGTTTAATTTGGACTCCAGAGATAACTTGTAAAGACAAGACCATGAGTACTTCAAATTTTCTTTTGAAGACTGAGTCATAGATGTTGCATTTCAAGCCAAGTAAAGGTTTGATTATTTTATACTTCATGGCTTTTTAAAATTCCAGTTGCTATAACAACTTTGATATTTCTTTATTATTTTTAGCACTTCAGTTGCCATAACAATAAGATATCTTAAAAAATAGCAATTTTCTTTTATAAGGGAGAAATCTCTTTCAATTAAAAATGAATTAGAATCAACATTTTTTCCTATAATGTGAACCCATAATTTAAAATGATATTGTGCTGTTCTATTTTCATATAATTTTAACAGACTTTCCCCGGAAATGTTTTAAGGTTTAACTTTTCCTTCTGTGTCTTTATTGTACAAAAATTAAAGGGAAGTGACTGTATTGAGCCCATTCTGAGAGATAATATTAATACTTAATGGCATTTCATTGATATAAAAATTAAATTTCCAGATCTGTTGTTATATAAAGTAAGAAAAGAACATGAATGATTGATAGCTCTTATGTGAAAGTTGTAAGAAAGCTTGGAAATTTCCTTTTTCCCTGTGTTGTTTCAGTGTATTTATTATGTCTATTGCCATACTAAAATAGGTACCACTTCACTTACCTGGAAATAACTGACAGTGCAGACCTGAGCTATGACACTTTATTCATAGAGCAGTACTTCTGTTTATTGTTGGAGGAAAAAATTCTTATAAGTTTAGTTTCTGATATTTAATCCTCTAGAAAATTGAAGATAGCAAGTTAAAAGAAGGAGGAAGAATACTGCTGTATTTATATATAAAAATATAGGAAACTATATATTCTTTTCTGTGCAAATAGAATCAGAAGATATAAGGATGCATATATACAATTTATGTATTCTCTTATAGGTACCTAATTGCTTGTAAAAATTAAACAAGTTTCTCTTGATTCAGTATACATGTATATTGAATCCAAATTTTGATTTGTGTTATGAGATAGTATTCTAATTGACATTAACAGTGATGATCCCAGCCTACTAGGCAAACATTAAATTATGTTCAGAATTCTCAATTTATTAGTAAGAAGGCAGAGAAGTGGGTGATCCATCTTATAAAGATTTAAGTGTAAAATTGGATAAAGTAAAACAAAATTTTAAAAATTAAAAAAAATATATTTATCTGGGAATTGCAGGATCCTTGTAACTGAGATTTTTATGGACCAGGGTTTGGTAATTTTTATATTACCGTGTTGCTAATCACATGAATTTTCTAAGATGTGTGGTCAGGTTCAGATAATGGATAATTAAGAATATATTTTTAATGTATATTATATTTTAATGTATATTTAATGTATATTTTAAGAATATATTTTTTAAAAGGACTGTGAGAGAGATGGCAACTCAAGAGAAAAGTGAGTATTGTTTTTAATTCTGTAATCTCAACAGGTTACTGTGGGCATGGTTTCTTAGGGAAAAATGACTAAACAAAAAGCCTGTTGATAGTGAAGAATATGTTTAACTTCATCATCAGTGAGAATGGAGTGAACTACCCTTATGTGCTTTTTCAGGTTTACTTTTAATTCCTAATTTTCATAACCAACTTTAAAAAATTTAAATATTATCTCAGTTTTACATATGGAAACTGAGATACATGAAGAAAAGGACATAGCTAAGGCCTTATGGTTATTAAGTGCTGTAGCCAGTGCCAACCCTTCTGTCTCATTCTAAAGCCTATATTTTCTTCACTAACTCACAGTCTTCAAACTAAATAGATGTTTATTAAAAATAATAACATAACTTGGAGAAATGGGAGGGAAGATCATACTGTACATGGTTTTATTTTATTGCTTGCATACTGCTTTTGACCAATTAATTTGATTTTAATTATATATTTGAGTGTTTCCCCCACTGAGTTAAACATGTCCATTTTTGTCCATTTTCCTTTGTGACTGATACAAATAATGGATTGTCTCAAAGGTTTTGCTTTCTCAGCCAGCTGTCTGAGATGCTAGCTAGCTAGAGCAGTCTCAGAGTGTCGTATAACTGGCATTTAATGAGAAGCCTTTTGTCACTCAGTGTCTCACTTGCATCTGGACTGTTGTGTCTGTGAGTACAAACAGTGAGCAATGAGTCAGGTATAATGATTGAGAGAGTGTGAAGGTAGACACGGGCTAAATGTACTTATTCTGTCCAGCAGTTTCTGTTCTTTCAGACATTTCAGTAGCCTATTTATTCTTAATGGGACATGGCTTTGGAGAATTCTGGTGTTTTTCTTTTTCAACATCAATGTATACAATTTCCTGGCAATGCCTTAAAATGCACTCAAGTAATTTAGGTCTCTAATTTGATGGCTTTGCACCAAAATGGGAGCACTTGAAAAAAAGCAAGTGTAATCATCTTATCATTCTCTTCAGCTATAACTTACATACACAGTAAACACGCACACATACACCCCCCTCAGCAGCCGTGTTCTGATTTCTTTCATCAAAGTTTTTCCTGTTGCAGAACTTCATTGTATGGGCAGTTTTGGGCTCTGTTCTTTTAAGTCATCTGTTTGCTTATCCTTATGCCAATCTTAATTATTGTGGCTTTATAATAAGTTTTGAAATCAGGTTGTGCCAGTCTTCCAAATTTTTTCTAATCCTTCCCTTAGATTGTTTTTGCTGTCCTAGGTCCTTTGTGTTTATATATAAATTTTAGAATCAACTTCTTAGTTTGTCAAAAACCTCCTTGGATTTGAATTGGAATAGCAATACATCTGTAGATCAGTTTGAGAAAAATTAATATTTGTAACAATATTGAGTCTTCTAATTTGTAAAGATTATATATCTCTCCATTTACTTAGGACCTTTTAATTTTTTTCAGTGACATTTCGTATTTTTTAGGGTAGAGGACACACATGTCTTTTGTTAAGTTTATTCATATTTTCAGTGTTTTGATGCTGTTGTAAATAGCTTATTGTTTTAAAATTTCATTTATTGTTTCAAGTGTATAGAAATGCAGTGATTTTTGTATATTAACATTGTTTCTGAAAAAATTTACTCATTAGTTCTGATGGGCTTTTGGGGGTGGATCTTTGGGGGTCTTTCTTACATGTACAGTCATGTCTTTCTTTTTTTTTTTTTTTTTTTTTAATTTTTTTATTAGTTGGAGGAGTCATGTCTTTCTTTTCCTTTATCACTAAACTATCTGTCATGCCTGTTGTACTGGCCGAGACTTCCAGAATATTGTGCATGGACGTGGTGAGAGCAGACATCTTTGCCTTGTTTCCAGTTTTAAAAGGAAAGCATTTACTCTCTCACTATTAAGCATTATGTTAGCCGTGGTCTTTCCCATACAGTATCTTTGTCAGTTTGAGGAAATTTTTTTCTGTAGTACCACTAACATTTGTTAATATTTTTAATAGCTAATAACTTGCCTCATAATAAAATGAAGTTAATTTATAAGCTTGTTTTCTGCTCTTGAAGGGTCACAAAATCAGTGGATTCTAAGATGTCCCACTTTATATTCTTTTTTTTTTTTCTATTGGTGCTTAGACCAAGTTGCTTTGATACTACATTTGATAGTACATTTAAAATACATTTATACTATATTTTGCAGCATTTTTTTATTCTTAAAATGATAATAATCATTATCTCTTGTTAGATAGGATTTTTCTTTTTCTTTTTTTTTTTTTTTTAGATAGGATTTTTCAAAGTGGCAGTCAAGTATGCATATTGAATTGGATTTAGGTAGAGGTATAGATGAATAATGGGCTTCCCTGGTAGCTCAGTTGGTAAAGAATCAGTCTGCAATGCAGGAGATCCTGGTTTGATTCCTGGGTCAGGAAGATCCGCTGGAGAAGGGATAGGCTACCCCGTCCAGTATTCTGGCCTGGAGAATTCCATGGACTGTATATGGTTGCTTTCAAACTGTAGTGATTTGAAAAGAGGCCCCTATAGTCCATGGGGTTGCAAAGAGTTGGACTCGATTAAACAACTTTAATAAATAAATAAATGAATAATACTGCCCTTAATTTGAATATATTAGGAGGGATGGATTATATATATATATATCTGAATTAACTAAAATAATGTTATAATCAGCAGCAGGTATAAATATCCTGTGGCAAGTAGGGAATATAGCAAATATGTGTGGGATGAGGAAAGGGTGGAGTGGGAGCAGGTAGAGCCAGTTTGGTGGTGGTGGTGGTGGTTTAATCAGTAAGTCGAGTCTGACTCTTGCGACCCCGTGGGCTGAGGCTCTCCAGGCTCCTCTGTCTATAGGATTTTCCAGGGAAGAATACTGGAGTGGGTGCCATTTCCTTCTCTAGGAGCCTAATTAGCTAATCCTAAATAATAGAAAAGAGAAGTTAGATTGAATAGATACACAGAGATCAGATTTTGTAGGACCTGTTAGAATTGTATACTAAGGGCAGTATGAAATGACTGAGCATGATACCATCTAGTTTGCATTTTGAAAAGAGTATTCTGTCTGTTTTGCCCATAGTGGTTTGAAAAGAGGCCACAGACCACATGGGAAGACCAGATTGAAAGCCTCTGTAGTAGTCTACACACACGATGATGGCTAGCTGGCTTAGGGTAGTGCCAGTGGAGGTGGAGAAAAGTTAATAGGTGGGGAGGAATAGTTGAAGAAATGAGTAAATTCTGAGTCCATACACCTTTTTGTATCTTTTAAAAATAAGCTTAAAAAACTTTTTATATTATCTTCTGTTCCCCACCCCCCACAGTATTGGTTTTGCATTTCTCCCTGATAATCATTGCCTACTGTTTATGCTGTTTACCACCAGTGGCTAATGGTTCTCTCTTCTTTTGCTGTTTAACCCCTATTGAGTAGTTGCTTGAGTTGCTTAGATGTCTAATGAAATATTGATTCATATTTGAATTTTATATGTGCAAAGGTTGAACATATAAAACATATATAAGGTATGAATGAAAAATTAAACATCTGTGATGTATCATCTCAAGAAGTTCTAACTTTTAGCTGTTAGAAGTAATTCTGAAGTAATCCCAAATGATGATTCCTCTTAGATATTTCCCAGCCAGTGTTCATAAGTTGAAAGGAGAGGGGGGTGGTTGATAATGACTAATAAGAATGGCAGTAATAAAACATCTAATGACCCTTAAAATGAAGAGAATTATGCATAATATAAAAACAGAGTGCTTTATGCAATGAGCTGTGTAAATATATGCTATTAGTGCTGTTATTATTAGAGCTTCACTTTATAAATTAGTTTCTCTTATAATCAGTTCACAAAAAAAGAATAGAAGGAAAGGAAAGTGAGGGACTAGTAGTAAGCGTCAGTCTCAGGAAAGAAGAAAATTACCTTGTCAGAACTCCTGAAGCTGTTTTTTTAAGTTGGTAGAAGAAAAGAAGGAAGCTTGGTGGGTCAAAGCTATTGCTCCTTGAACTCTCCCTCCCATATTATCATATACCTTTGACAGCATATACAACTAGGAACTATTTATATTTTTCTTAGACTTAAGTCTCTACCAGTGATTATTTGTTGGAAATAAATGGGTCAAAGTGATCTAGTGTTTGAATATCTGTAAGTGACATTTTGGTTGTTTCTCTGATTTTTTAAAAATATTATGATTCAAAACTTGAAAAATAATGTATAATGTATACTTTTGAAATGATTATTTTAAAGATTTTTTTTCTATTTTCATGACTTTATTTGTCACATACAGGTTGCTTAAGCTTAAGTAAGTCACATATCTTCTTCCCTTCTGTTTTCTCATCTACAAAGTGAGAAAAAACAATCCTATAATCCTGCCTGCTATAAAATTGCATGAGGTTAATGTAAGTAGTTTGAAAATTACAAAGCAATAAAATCAATAGTATCTGTGGTAATCTTTGGGAGAATTTTTTGCAACTAATCTTTGTTTTATTTATTTTTTTAATTTCTTTTTTTTTTAATTTATTTATTTTAATTGGAGGCTAATTACAATATTGTATAAAGATTTTTTTTAGATGAGGCCACTTTAATAATTAGTTGCATTTTATTCTTAGTGTTTTCTTCAGAAACCTTCATATTTAACTCTTTATGTGGAATGTAGGACCTGTCTACAGTCATTAATATTTATCATCTATAATTTTTAGTTTGAATATTTATTATTATTGTGAAAGAAAGTTTTAGTTAAGTCGAATCTTGTTTGTTTTCATGTTTTTATGTGTCCCTAAAAGTCAAAATGCTTCCCTGTAAAATAGAACTTTTCTAGCCTTTTGTATTAATTTCTCATTTAAATGCCTTCTCTGCAATCACCCTCTGTGTTTTGTCAGTCTTTTAACCTTCTTTAAGCTTTCAGTGACTAGGTCAACGATCTCTCTTGGTAAATGTCACATTGTACTTGAAAGTATGTGGGTTATTTTCAAATAGCTTTTGATATTGGTTTCTAACATAATTCCACAGTGATAAGAGAACAGACTTTGTATAATTGCAGTACCTTTAGACCATGAAATTTTTGCACCTTGTTTTATGTCCCTACGTATGTTTCAGTGTCTTCTGGTTTATAGTCTATGGGAACTTTTTTACCTTGCTATTGTGTGAAAATTGTATATATCTTAATTATGTTGAATAGGTTCATACTGCTTTTCAGATCTACTATATACTTCTGCTTTTTAATTTTTTCTGTTACTTTTTGATAGTTTGATATTGAAATGCCAATTAAAAATTAATTTACTTAAAAATTAGTTGTAATATAGAGTAGAACTGTATGTGACTTTTTTCTGTCTTTTCTAAGTTTCTGGTAAATGTGTCATCATACTTTCATAATTTAAAAATATATGCAAATTTTACTTTCAAACATCAGTATGGTACTCATTCTAAGATTGTTATTCTAACTTATAAATTTTTCTGATAATGAGAAATGTGGTTTCTTAATTTCACCTAACTTCATGAAGATTTTAGCAATGATATGGTCTTCCTGATAGTTAAAAATGAAGGAAAAAATAGGGTCCTGTGGTTTAGAAATCATTTTTTGAAATCCGAAAATAATTGTTCTTAGACATTTTCTTAATAGCTGCTCTAAGTGGAAAACAGAGGGAATGAGGGAGGGGTTCATCAAAATGGTTTTAAGAATGACAGTTTTGACCTGTTTCCTTCCTAGTTTCATGACTGTTAGTAAGCAAATTATACTTACCTTCTCTAGGTACCCACTCTCTTCCTTTGGAAGATGATAATGATGGGTATCTACTTCATATGGGTTTAGTATTTTTACTGAGAAAAAATGTAAAGCATATAGCATAATGTTTGGCACATAGAATATGCTCTAAATGTTGGTTATCTGTTTTCATCTTAAATTTCCTGATTGAATTCTGAAATAATGTATAAATTAATTCTAAATCACTTTTAAGAAAGTTGCTGACCCTGTAAGAAATATTTTTAAAATTGGGAATGTTTGTCTATAGTAAGTCAAAATAAGTGGAAATGGTTTTAAACATCCATTATATAAATGAGCTTATAAATTAGCTTTTCTCTGACTTGGGTATGAATAGCTCAAGAAATATGTGAATAAGTTCTTTGACTCTTTAATTCTTTTTTCTATTAGGATAAAAAGTGAACTAAGCAGTCATTCTGTTTATTTCTAATGTCCACTCTTCTGAGGTCATATTTGACCTTAAATAGTCCAGCAAGTAGATTTTAGTATAGAGGTATTAGTTCCAGTGCTTTGTACAGTTAAATACATCGGATTCAGCAGTTTAGTGTGGGTGTGGCAGAGGTTGGGGAGATTATAAAGTAACTTCTATTAATCAAAATATAATATATTTTAGAGAGTAAAAATAGTTGCTCTGTCACTTGAGTTCATGAAGACTTAGATGATTTTTAATAATTAATAAGTTTTTTCTGCCAATGAGCATTAGATTACTGCTGACTTTTTAGTGTCATAGTACCTTGTGGTAGTTTCTCTACAGGGTTTAAAGGTGCATCCTGGGGTCTTTTTCCTGTCCTGCTCATAGAAAACGATCTTTACACATGCTATAAGGACAATACCTCTAGAAATTCATACATGTCATTAATATGTTATAAGGATCGGTCAGTTCCATTGTCTTCTTTTGTCAATCTTGATCGGAGCTTGCCGAGTTTAAGTCTATAAGCCTGCATGTGCCTGGCAACTGTTACCTAGTGACAGTTTCAGCTGCAGTGGCCATTGGCTGTGCTGTTGATTGGGGCAGGAGGACCGAGTCACCTTTCTGATGGTGAGTTCTTCTGCATCAGCTCAGGGTGAGGAGGAGGAGGAGCAGGGCTTCGGCTCAGGTGCAGGAAGTGATACTGAGAGATTGTGAAGAATATACTGACAGCATCTCGGTAACTGCATCACAGTAAATTGGACTTCTGAATCAAGCAGCCCAGCCAAGCAGCTGATAAGAGTGAATGTAGGTGAGAAGCATTGTTTTATTCCTGTAACAAGAGAACTATTTTCTGCTAAGTGAGACTAGGAGTGTACAAGGAGGAATATCCTGTGGATATTATTATGAAAGAAGAAAGACTTCCCTGAATGACCTGGTGGTGCACAAGAAAATAACTTTGAGAAGAATGCTTTCTATTAAGCTCCTGCATTGTTCCTGAAGGAAATGTTTTTATTTCTAATGCATGTTATTTCTTCAAAAGGTATGATAACAAAGACTGACAGGAGACTCTCTGAAATGCCTGTACTTTAAAAAAGACTTTTGACAAATGCTAACCTGATATCAGAATGACCTTGGAAGCCTTTTGGATGGATTCTATCCTGCCACTCTTTCAGTATTTCAAACTCTAGGATTTAAACTCATCTCGATGCTTTAGAAGTATTTTAAAACAAGAACATCTTATAACCTACCTAATGGCCCCTGTACTAATTGAGCACTTGCTCAAAATAGAGTACAGAAATAGAAGAGACATTTTCTTAACATATGGCTGCTATAGAACTGCAAATATAACAGACAAGGTAATATTTTACTTTGAAAAGATTTAGTCGAAGTAATGATTAAATGTATTAATCATTTAATGAAAACAGAAAAGATGCAGCAGTATAGACTATAAAGCCTACTAGAAATACTTAAATAATGACAGCATTTCTAGTCAGAAGTTCAGAGCATATAGGAAAGTTTCTATTGTCTAGATTTTATATATATTTATATATATTTGTGAGAGATAGGTGTGGTTGCAAAGGTGATAAATAACTTTGAGCTGTATATTTTATGATCGTCCATTATAAGAGAAGGTGGCGTATCAGATAATGAAGGTTATTTTCAGTTATTGATGCTGAACTTAATAGCAAAAATGATTTTGTTTTCCTTTTGAAAAGGAAAAGATGTAAATTACAGTGCTGATGGTAGCATCATTAACTGTAATGGAGTAAAACTGTTTTCATCTGAATGCTTAAAAAATGCATGCAGAATTAAAACTTTAGAAGTTTGTTTTTCTATTTTGTCAGTGTTGACCCATTGTGTATTATCTTCCTTATCGGAAATATGCTTTTTTTTTCCTCTCATGAGAGTTATAGGGCAGTCTGGAGTCTGTTACCTCTCTTCTGCTCCTTTGTGCCCCAATAGAGATGAATCTTTTAGAATTAATCTTGTTGGAGAAGGGGATTCTTAGCTTTTGAGATAAAAGAAAGAGAAATGGATCATAAAGTTGACCCACCAGCATCAAACCCTGAACTGAGCCCAAAGACACAATTTAGCCCAATGAACTTTTTCTTAGCTTTCCAACCAAATTTGTGATTTTAATTATTTAAGTTCTAAAATTTGAATCCATTTCTCCTGACAGATGAAACAGGAATCCTTAGACTATTTAAGACTTTTTTTTTCCCTCCTCGTTCTTCCTAGTTGATCCCTAAGAAACTACCTTTCTGAAGAGAACTAATGGCCCACAAGAGCTTTTCTTTCCTTGGCAATTGCTTTTTTCCTTTTACAGATTTAATTTTTCATAGTGCAAGGTATTATTAAGAAGTCCATTTTCTCTAGAAGTGCCTTGTGTCTGCAAAAAGTTATTTGAAAGCACCGGAGGAAGCTAATTGGTGACCTGTTTTTCACCTCCTTTCTAGCTTATTCCTCTTCCTTCCCCCCCAAAGCTGAGGTGTGTTACTGCTGCACCGAGGCTGATGAAGAGACTTGAGTACAACTCCCCGGGATGCTCAGCTGTGACAGAAGCACTGCCACTGTCTGCCGAAGCTGATGCTGAGACACTCATGGGCAGAGTTTAGCAGATGCTAGGCAGGGCACCTGCTCGCTGTAGCTAGGGCTGCAGGTCCTTTTAATTCCAAGCCATGAATGATTCCAGGTGGACTGAATGGAGGATCCTGAACATGAGCAGTGGCATTTTGAATGTGTCTGAACGTCACTCCTGCCCACTTGGATTTGGCCACTACAGTGCGGTGGACGTATGCATCTTCGAGACAGTTGTCATTGTCTTGCTGACATTTCTCATCATTGCTGGGAATTTAACGGTCATCTTTGTTTTTCACTGTGCTCCACTGTTACACCACTATACGACCAGCTATTTCATTCAAACAATGGCATATGCTGATCTTTTTGTTGGAGTTAGCTGCTTGGTTCCTACTCTCTCACTTCTCCACTACTCCACAGGTATCCACGAGTCACTGACTTGCCAGGTTTTTGGATATATCATCTCAGTCCTGAAAAGTGTTTCTATGGCATGTCTTGCCTGCATCAGTGTGGATCGCTATCTTGCCATCACCAAGCCTCTGTCCTACAATCAACTGGTCACCCCATGTCGCCTGAGAATTTGCATCATTTTGATCTGGATCTACTCTTGCCTAATTTTCTTGCCTTCCTTTTTTGGCTGGGGGAAACCTGGTTACCACGGTGACATTTTTGAATGGTGTGCCACCTCTTGGCTCACCAGTGCCTATTTTACCGGCTTTATTGTTTGTTTACTTTATGCCCCTGCTGCCTTGGTTGTCTGCTTCACTTACTTCCACATTTTCAAAATTTGCCGGCAGCACACCAAAGAGATAAATGACCGGAGAGCCCGATTCCCGAGCCATGAGGCGGCTGCCTCCGGAGAGGCCGGGCATAGCCCTGATCGTCGCTACGCCATGGTTTTGTTTCGGATAACCAGTGTGTTTTACATGCTGTGGCTCCCTTACATCATCTACTTTCTTCTAGAAAGCTCCCGGGTCTTGGACAATCCAACACTGTCCTTCCTAACCACCTGGCTGGCTATAAGTAATAGTTTTTGTAACTGTGTTATATACAGCCTCTCCAACAGTGTTTTCCGGCTAGGCCTCCGAAGACTGTCTGAGACAATGTGTATGTCTTGTATGTGTGTCAAGGATCAGGAAGCACGAGACCCCAAACCTAGGAAACGGGCTAACTCCTGCTCCATCTGAAGAAAACGCCACAGTAAATCACATGTAATCTGACAGTAGTTTTGGATTGTATTCTTGCTTCATCTGGAAATTTGCCACTAGAGAAATATTTACTTGAATAGTTGACTATGAGAGGAAGGACTAAAAGTTTCTTTTTTTTTTTTTTTCTTTTTCATGTGAAAAAAAAAAAAAAAAACACCTAAAGATATATAGAGGGTAATCTCATGAGATAATTGTAGTGTGTGAGTATAAATATGCAGTACTAGGAAAAGTGAAGCTCTGAGGATGGAAAAGTACCTCAGATCTTCCACAGGGCATGAGCGAAGCCCCTGGCATCTTGTCTGTCTTTCTGACTGGGCTCTCTCCTCTGTCTCTGCCTCTCATTCTCTCTCTCTCTCTGTCTCTCTCACTCTCTCCTGTGTCTTTGGAAATTACTTATATAAATTGCCCTTTATAGAAAAATGCTACATATTATATATGTGGTAAAGTATAACCTTTTGCATCAAAGTGTACTTCTAAACTCACTAATCTGCAATCCCTAAAAGGTCCCTCCATGGAGGATACATAGCAAGCATTGTATTTTATTACCTGCCACACAACCCTTTTGCTTGTGTTTTTATACCTGTAGCACAAATTTCTGCAGTGAAGAAAAAGAAACAGTTTTTTTTTGTTTGTTTCTTCTGGGTAAATGTATGCTCCCTCCTCCTTTCTAACAGCCTGCTATTATTTTTCTTCCATTTTTCTTTATCTGCATCCTTTGGTACCTTAAGCCAGAAGTGTCTTAGCTAATGAAAGAATCTATTATATAAAAGTCATAATGTTGAATGGCTTATTCCTTCTAAAAAAGTATTCTATATATTGTTTAAAATATTGTGTTAAGTATTTTTTAATGGCTTTGGGAAACATTTTTATTTGGTTTCTTTTGAAATAATACATGTGCCCAAAGTGGTGTCCTTTTTGGGGGGGCCTATAGTTAAGCTTTGTTTTTCTTTAAGATAATTCACAATGCAAATGCAGAGGACTCACTCAGAAGTGGGGTACTGCTCTTAAAGCTACTTGGTGTGTTCCACCTTTTTTTTTTTAAAGAGTAAAGTATTAACCTTTTTATGTTAAGTCTGCAGAGCTTACTGTTGTGATCCACTAATTATTTGTATGATAATGCATTTGCACATACTATATTTTTTACAACAAAGAACATGTAAATTACATTATGTGATCTGTGCCTAATGTCTTCTTAGCACACTATATAGATCAGTGTTGCTTAAATCGTCAACATTGGACAAAAATATATAAAAACTTCTTTTAAGAGAAAAATACTTTTGTTAGTTGTTAATTAGATATTTCTATTAGACCAAGCTGCATTCCTAGTGATGATGAGAATAAAGTATACTTAATTATCAAATACAGGTAAGAACTGTCAATATTTTCTTTTGTAATGATCTGTTTTCCCATTCAGAGATTAAATTAACTTATTTTTTTGTGTGCTATATGGAGTTGTGTAATACATTGTCAGGGGTTTAGATGTAGCAAAATGGCATTTGGGAAATTAATGGTGAAGCAGGTGTAAGTGCTAAAACATCTAAATCTTACCTTTTTTTTTTTTTTTTTTTTTTTTACCATAAGTTTCCTGCCAGACAGACATTTTAAAATTTATATCAAACTACTGAGTATTCTCAGCATTTTTGATTATTTTATGAAATGCATATAGTGAAATGTGCCTATGACTCTTCAAATTAGAAGCCAACCATGTTTGCACATTGGTGGTTTGACTTAAGAGGTCCTTTAGTAAAAGAAATGTCATTGTTTTATTGAGGTTGTTCTGAACCCATGTATATTTTTAAACATGTAAGAAAGGTTTAAAATAAAGAATAAAACAGTATTCTACATATTCAAAATCAGACTTTGCTTCAGTTGCTTCAGTTTAATAAAACATTTAGAATATAAGGTTACTGTTGGGAAATCAAAAATTTATTCACATTTTTGTGGTTTGGGTTGTTTACATTGATTCTCATTCCATTTGCCAGTGACATCTTGGATAAGTTGAAATGTGCCTTTTGAGTTCAGACCAGTTTAAGGAAAATAAAGCTTGAGGAAACGTAATACTAACTTTCAAGTTGACTGATATAAATAGAACCTTCAACATTGTGTGTGTTATTTGGGAATCAGATGTTGATTCCTTTAGTTTGGTATGTAAGTATAGTTAGAAAAGACTTCATACATCCTCTGTACAAAATACCTGAGGCTGTGTTTATGGCATTTTTTCTTTTTTTGCTTTTCCTCATGCTAGTTAATAATTATATGCCAGGCACTGTGAAGTTTTACATATGTGATAACTTTGAATTCTCACTGCAACCCTTGGAGATAGGTACTGTTTTTATTCCCATCCTAAAGATGGGGAAGCCAAAGAAAAGTGATTTATCCAAGGTCGGCCTCTCGGTCAGTGGTAGAGGTTCATCCACACTCACGTAACCATTTTGCTACCCTGCCTTTCCCCCATAAGGCCTTCAAACCTTGTACCTCTGTCTTTACCTTTTCCCTGCAAAGCTTGTTTGAGGTTTTTTTTTTTTCCTCACCTAAATTTTTGCTTCAGTTCTTTCCTTGTGATATCTTTTTCCTTGATCTTAAAACTCTCTTTTATTAAAGTAGCAATCTGATAAGGCCACACTTACCAGTTTAGTCTTTAATCTAACTGAAACCCTGGGGCACGACACCCCCTTGACAGTCCTTTTGTTCATTTCTGTTAAGTTTTCTTTTTTTTTTTTTTCTGTTAAGTTTTCATTGCATACCTTTTCCAAGTCTCTATAAATTTCTTAATGATTTTTTTTAAGACAAAGGGTAGAGAAGGAAAACTTTGTTATAGGCTGAAAGGAAAGCCTCTAGAAGGCAAGTCCTTGGTTTAGATTCTTCACTTATTCTAATGTTTTGTGGGCAATGTCAGGATAAGCCACTTAACTTCCTTTTAATATGTGTTTTGTAATAAGAAAACATTTATTTTGAAACTATTCTGCCTTTTTAATATGAATATGTTTTAAGAATAGAAAGCATAACCATCATTCTTACCACTATACTGTATTCAGTGGTAATTATCCAATTTGGTTATAGATCACAGCCAAACAATAATACTGTAGTCTATTTCTAAAGGTTCTATTATCTGTGGAGTTGTTTCTAAAGTTATATAGTGTCGTAAGGCTTTGTCACCTATGAGTTTGTGAAGTCTGGACTGAAACTCTGGCCCTCATAAGCTGTTTAGCCCTAGGTAAGATACTAAATGTTCCAAGTTTTCAGTTTTCTCATCTGGATCAGAAAGATCCAGAGACTTGTACCTTCCTAGTAGGCTGGATTTAAAGATTAAATGAGATAAAGCGGTCTCTGTATTCAGCATGGCTCCTGACACATACAAATCGTTCAAATTGTGGTAGCTGCTGTTTTATTGTCTTTGTAGCTGCCATATTTATTGCTATCACAAGTTAAAGATTACTGATTCTGATAAGGAAGTTTTATAACCATTTAGAGTTATATAAGATGGCATTTTTTTTTTTTTTTTTTTACCAAATCTGTTAAACTTGGATTTGGCCTAAACCCAGGCTTCCCTCATAGCTCAGGTGGTAAAGAATCTGCCTGCAGTGCAGGAGACCCAGGTTCGATTCCTGGGTCAGGAAGATCCCCTGGAGAAGGAAATGGCAACCCACTCCAGTTTTTTTGCCTGGAGAATCCCATGGACAGAGGAACCTGGCAGGCTGCAGTCTTTGGGGTTGCAAGAGTTGGACATGACTTAGCGACTAAACCACCAGATTTTTTTAAATGTAGAAAGCTTCCATAATTTCTGAAAGCTCTTTTCCCAGGAATAGTTGTTCATGAAGACACCATTGGAGATGAAAGATATCCAGCAAGCAGACGATGGGATGAGACAGGATGACTCTGAGATTAACCTCCATCCCTGGTGGCTCAGTTGGTAAAGAATCTGCCTACAATGTGGGAGATCTGGGTTTGATCCCTGGGTTGGAAGATCTCCTGGAGAAGGAAATGGCAACCTGCTGCAGTATTGTTGCCTGGAGAATTCTGTTGACAGGGAGCCTGGCGGGATACAGTCCATAGGGTCGCGAAGAGTTGGACACGACTAAGCAACTAGCACTTTATTTAACATAGTAAATACAAAAATTGTATTAGTTATATATTTAATACAACATAGTTAAACATTTTTCTTTCATCAGGTTGGCAATAGTAGGAAAGCATTGTTGACGAGTACCTTGCCATTTGTCTTTGCATTTTAGTTTTCCTCGTACACTAACATGGAATTTAAGGTATTTTGTCATAAACATGTTACCTGGAAGAAACAAAGATTATAAGTAGATTTGCTCTCTTTATATCATTCATTATATAAAATTAGAAATGAAGTCGTTGCCTTAAATGACTTTCCTCTGTCTCTCCATACCCTGGAAGGTAATCATTAGATATGAAAAAGATATAAATGTGTGATAAACAGAGGAAATTAAGATGTGGGGAATTTGCTTGTATAATGTGCTGAGCATAGCATCCTTTCTGTCCAGGAAGGACCATCACAGTGCACAGGAGCCTTTGTTACTGAGTTGATGCTTTGTTCTGATGTATAGGGTCCAATAGTTGCTCCTTTCCCTGAGTAAAACTTTAAGATTAGGAAGGATGTGTAGAAAGTTGTATAATCAACAACCAAATATGTGGACATTGAGGAAAAATGATTTGAAGAGAAAAAGTAATCCTTCTTTCAGTGTTTCTTATAAATGTAAGTTTTATCCAGTGCTAGTTTTGCTCTATAATTTAAAATATTTTAACTTTGTTTAATAGTGTAAATAATTCTTTTAAAATATTAAAAGTGATGTGATTAGGTTTTCCTTCTTTATTAATATCCTGTTTAAAAATTTTTATAGTGAACCTTTACTTCTTTTATAATTGGAAAATAGTCTTGTTAAGTGTGCTGTTTAAAAACTATTTTGATGTTTCACAGTTTTGTTGATTTTTACAAGTAACATTAGCTAATTTTGTCTCAATACAATTTTCTTTTAAAGACAGTTTATGTAGTTTCTGACATGTGTAATATTTGTTAGTACATGTAAAATTTTCAGAGACATTTGATGCCTTTCTGTTTGTGATATTAGATGTTCTTGATATAATTTTGCTTCAGCACAATCATTTTTAAGTGTTATTTGCTGAATCTAAAATGGATCTCTGTTATCTACCATGTTTTTTTAAATGCATTATATTTTAAAAATGTACCACTAATGCATTTTAAAATGTATTTTTCACATCTTTAAATAACAGAAGGATGACCTTGCATTAGGGAAGTAGAGTCCAGCTTATGTGTTAGCTGCCTATTTCACAGATAGGCAAGATTCTGTTTTTAGCGTCCCCACCCCCAAAAGTCATATCTGTAACTTTTTAGTGATAACTTTTATTTTATTCTCACGTATGATTTGCTATTAAGGTGAAGAAAATCATAGTAATAAATTCAGCTGGAGATTGTTATGTCTGATGAGTGTTTAACATGAAAGGCATATGTGATATCAATATTTTCACTATCATAAATGGGATCAGATTAATTTTGGAGGTTGTAAAATTTCAAAATATACAAGTGATAAGTATCAGGAAGAAACAGTGCATAGTGATAGAATTTATTGAATGGAATTATTTCCTTAAATTCTAAAATTTCCCCAAATGCTCCTTTATACAAAATAAATCATGTTTCTCTTTTGAGTTTAGAAATCTGACTCCAATTTTATTTTATGTTTTCTGCTTAAGTAAGTGGAAATGATGTTGATGCTGGTTAAAACTACTCAAATATACTCTATGAATTCAAAGTGATGACATTATTTTCAGTGGAAGTCCCACGCATTAAAAAAATCAAGTACAAAGTATTATATGGTCTGTTCTTTAAAATTCAACATGTATCTTTGAATGCAGTGCAGACCTGTGCATTTGTCTGAGGTTATGCCTGACACAAGCAAGTGTTCATGTATATACTCTGTGTAACATACAATTTTAAAACATTTACTTATATTCCTAATAAAGTCTGAAGTTTAAAGTAGGTATTTTTAGAGTATACATTTTATATAATAAATAGCCTCATAACAATTATTTCATTTACTCCTCCACAGGTTTTGTAATTAAAAATGATATTTGTAAAATTGATACTATAAATGCTAGATTTTGCCAAGATTAAAAGATAATTTGTGAGCAATAGGTTAAAAAAATTCTAAAGTCCTTGTTTTAATTTTTTAACAAGTTAAACTGTATTAGGATTTTTCTTGTGATTATTTTGGCAAGGAAAAGTTTCAAAATTCTGTTTTTAGAATTCCTTGCCAATTGCAAATTACAATTTCTTATTTGTAAGAAAACAACTTCTGTATAATGTATATCTAGGTTTTTGTGAAATGTTCTTGCCATAAATTAGATTTTAAAATTTAAGAAAAATTACAAATAAATACGCATTTAACTTCTTGCTCTCCAAGATCTCAAAAGATTACTGGATTTTTAGGTATATTTACTTGGAGATAACCCTGGAAAAGTACATTTTGAAGATTTATATTTAGAATGTATTATTATTAAGTGGGTCTTGTAATGGCTTCTGTTATTTCAGTCATCAGCATCATTTTTCAGCCCTACTTTCTCAGTTTCTATATGTGATTTAATACTTAAAATTGAACAAAAAATTTAAATTTATTAGAGGGCTATACCTTGATATACTTTTATAGATTTTGAAGTCTAGAATATCTTGCAGTAGCATTTATTTATGGGACAAGATAAAAAGGTGTGTGCATGTGGCTATATATGTATTTGTTATACTGCTTAAAAATCACCTTCGACTCTTTTGCAACCCTATGGACTGTAGCCTGCCAGACTCTTCTGTCCATGGGAATCCCAGGTGAGAATACTGGAGTGGGTTACCATTACCTTCTCCAGGGGATCTTCCTGACCCAGGGATCAAAACCCATGTCTCCTACATTGGCAGGCAGATTCTTTACCACTGAGCCACCAGGGAAGCACCTCTTACAGACTGAGAAAAAAATCCCTGTGTTTTCATTTTGCCGTCATTTTAGAGTGTTTACTTTTGCTATAGTTAAAGGTGCACATGTTTTTTAATAGAAAACTTAGGATTTGAAGTAACATTCTTTGTTGAGATTACCAGTGATGTCTTAGTTTGGGAATGTTAATATGGGATATATTCAAATGATTGTGTGTGCATTGAGGAGATTGGAGACAAGTCTTGCCTCTCTGTTATATGTGTTAAGAAATTATTATAAAATACTGCACATTAAGTTTTGAAAAAGCTTAAAATGCTTTTGAATATGTATAATGCCCTTGGCATTATGAATTAAATGTATTCTAAAAGCTTCTGTGAGCAAACCCTATCTCATTTTACATGTAGAAATCTGAGATAAGATTTTTAAGTGACCCTCCTCACAAGATCACATAACCAAACAAAGATACTACTGACCATATATCTTGTGCAGCAGTGACTTTGCCTGTGATAAAGTTCTTGAATAATATATTTATGTATGGCTGGTGGTTGAGGGATCTGACCCTTTTTCATTGAGTAGAAAATGAGGAGTGACTTAGTTAATACAGGAAAAATTCCATATGAAGTTTTAATTGTATATTGAAGGTGGGATTTTGAGGTCATGGAAAATTTTAATGAGATGTATTCTCAGCAGTGCTAATTTCTTAAAGAAATTTCTTATCCATAGAGGGTTATAAAATTTACCTATCTTTTAAAAAACACAACAGTTTAAAAACATCTGGTGAATTTATTGAGAGATATATAGACTGAATTGAGCAGTGTTAGTTATGTATTTAAAAACTATAACCTTAAGGATGATGATGTTGTTAAGTCACTAAATCATGTCCAACTTTTTGACTCCATGGACTGCAGTACGTCAGACTTCCTGTACTTCAGTATCTCCTGGAGTTTCTTCAAACTCATGTCCATTGAGTTGGTCATGCCATCCATCCATCTTGTCCTCTGTTGCCCCTTCCCCTTAATGATGAAGAATTGTCAAAAAAAACACTAGTACACACACACACACACATACATGCTTTTGAAAAGTAAACATGTTATAGCTGTGCACTTTATGTTCTGAATATTCTTTATAATGGATTTGCAGTGTTGTTGAAGTCATAATAGGATGGTTTTTTCTAAACCTAGTGATAGAAAAGGTCTTGACATTTCTGGCTACTGTGCTTTATGAAGTGCTATGTTGTGTATAGTCTAAAAAATTGTACTCAGGGAATCAGAGAGAGCAGTCTGAATTAGTGATATTTTTACATAAAATCCTGTTAATGTATAATTCAGTTTTCTTTGAGTGAAATAATATGGTTATAGAAAAATTAAAGGAACTCTAATTAGGCTAACACAGGATTGCCTTGTAAGTGTCCTTAGATGAACTGTTTCCTTAGTTTCTAGTGTATGCATCAACTGAATATAACTGAATTTTACTGAATTGTTTGAAAAAGTTTGTTGTTTTAAACATTTAAGGTTTTTGTGAGAATTTTGATCTTTTAACTTATGGTACCCATTAAAAAGATTTGTAAGATGAGTCATTGCAAAATTCAAATTATTGAAATCTGAATTAGCCAGATATGTTTGCATTTTGTATCAGTAAAGTAGGACAATAAATATTTGTTTATGTTTTATGTGACATAAATTGTGGTTCTGCAGATACTCCTGGATGCTTTTTAAGTCCAGAGAGTAATTTATTGAATTGTGGGATGCAAGCTAAGGGACAGACTATCTAATTTCTAGAATTTGAGGGAGAGATTGCAAAACAATTTTAGGAGCAATGCAATAGATTGAAGAATTAGAGAACTTGATGCATTTTAAAGATGGCAGTTTAGTTGCTAAGTTATGTCCAACTCTTGAAACCCCATAAACTGTAGCCCGCCAGGCTGTCAGTCCGTTGAATTCCCCGGGCAAGGATACTAGAGTGGGTTGCCAGTTTTAAAGATGAATTGACCTAAATATTTAGCTATGTGGAAGATCTCCTGGAGAAGGAAATGGCAATCCACTCCAGTATTCTTGCCTGGAGAATCCCATGGACGGACGAGCCTGGCAGGCTACAGTCCACAGGGTCGCAGAGAGTCGGACATGACTCAGCAACTTCACTCACTCAGTCACTCACTTGGATACTTTAGTCTCAGAGGATACCTTGGGATATTTGAAGTTATTAAAGTGAAAGGGAAGGAAATGTTCAGTGTTCAACAAAGTACAAAAGTGTTGTGTTTAATTAGGTCCCATTTGTTTATTTTTGTTTTTATTTCCATTATTCTGGAAGACAAATTGAATAGTATCTTGCTGCGATTTATGTCAGAGAGTGTTCTGCCTATGTTTTCCTCTAAAAGGTTTTTAGTGTCCAGTCTCACATTTAGGTCTTTAATCCATTTTGAGCTTATTTTTGTGTCAGGTGTTAAAGAATGATCTAATTTCACTTATTTACATGTAGCTATCCAGTTTTGCCATCACCATTTGTTGAAGAGGCTGTCTTTCCAGCATTTGTCATGGATTAATTGACCATAGGTACCTGGGTTTATTTCTAGATTTTCTATCCTGTTCCATTGATCTATATTTCTGTTTTTCTGCCAGTATCATACTGTTTTCATGATTGTAGCTTTGTAGTACAATCTGAAGTTGGGGAGTCTGATTCCTCCAGCTCTGTTTTTATTTCTCAAGATTGCTTTGGCTATTTGGGGTGTTCTGTGTTTCCATAAAAATTGTAAAACTTTTCTTCTAGTTCTGTGAAAAATGCCATTGGTAATTTGATAGGAATTACATTGACTCTGTAGATTGCTTTGAGGAGTATAGTCATTTTCACAATATTGATTCTTCAAATCCAAGAACATAATATATGTATCCATCTGTTTGTGTCATAATTGATTTCTTTCATCAGTGTCTTATAGTTTTCTACATACAGATCTTTTGTCTCCTAAGATAAGTTTATTCCTAGGTAGTTTACTCTTTTTGTTGCAGTGGTGAATTGGATTGTTTCCTTAATTTTTCTTTCTGATTTTTCATTGCTAGTGTATAGGAATACAAGGGATTTCTGTATATTAATTTCATATCCTGCCACTTTACAGATTTCATTGATTAACTCTGCTGGTTTTCTGGTGGTATCTTTAGGGTTTTCTGTGGGCTTCCCTGGTGGCTCAGACGGTAAAGCATCTGTCTCCAATGCTGGAGACCCAGGTTCGATCCCTGGGTCGGGAAGATCCCCTGGAGAAGGAAATGGCAACCCACTCCAGTACTCTTGCCTGGAGAATCCCATGGACAGAGGAGCCTGGTAGGCTACAGTCCATGGGGTTGCAAAGAGTCGGACACAACTGAGCGACTTTACTTACTTACTTATGTATAGTATCATGTTGTCTGCAAACAGTGTTTTATTTCTTCTTTTCAAATCTGGATTTCTTTTTCTTCTCTGATTTCCCTGCTGGGACTTCCAAAACTATGTTGAATAATAGTCTGCCTCTTCTGATTGTCATTGCTTCCACATAACTAATTGCCCCTTTTTCATCCTCAGTCAGAATTCATTTTAGTGTTTATTTTTAATCTTTAAACAAGTATTATTCCTTAAGGAAATATGTGTGTGTTAGTTTCTCAGTTGTGTCCGACTCTTTGCGACCCCAGAAAGCTCTTCCTTCTGTTCATGGGATTTCCCAGGCAAGAATACTGGAATGGGTTGCCATTTCTTTCTCCAGGGGATCTTCCTTACCAGGGATCGAACCCGGGTCTCCTGCATTGCAAGCAAACTCTACTGTCTGAGCCAGCAGGAAATATAAGGAGTATTTAAAAGGATAAAAAAGAGAGTGAATCACCCATAATTCTATATAATATTAACACATAGATATAAAAACTCATTTGTTTCTTCCCCCCTATCATTTTCTACCATTGACCAGGATTTTTTCTATGTAAAGGGTTTTTAATGTAGTTATTTATATCTTTAGCATTTTTCTGTGTTATTGCATACTCTTTATGAACATTTTATAAATAAGCTTTAGTATTTAGTATTATTTTGTTCCAATTTTTAAGAAAGAGAAATACTGAATATTATTAAAATGATTATTTATACATGGTGCCAAATTTTTTAAAAGAAGTGAGCCAGTTTATTTCACACTAACAACTATCAGCCTACCTTTAGGGCTTCCCTGGTAGTTCAAATAGTAACGAATTTACCTCCTTCACCACAAACCTTCCAGCAGCAATTGTACATTAACAAGTAAATTAAGAGAATTGACTTTCACTTTATCTCCTCTGAGCCCCTGAAAGAGATTGCTTTGTTTAGTGTGTTTTTTGTGGTGTCTATCTTCCATGCACCGAAAAAAAACCACTAAAACTCTTAAAACTGGGATGGGTCTGCTGAGCCTCATTTAAACCATGGTACTCAAATTCTTCCTTTATTTTTTAATTTTTATTTTTGGTGGGAAGCATGTTGTGTGTGTCATACAGCCACCTCTATTAATAGAGTTTGAGAAAGACTTAGAACATTTTCCCTCTTGTCTTCTTATGCCTCTGTTATAGCTGTGGGGGAGGATCTTTTCTCAAGCAGACACTTCAGAGGCCTGTGTCTTTGGGCCTGGACCTTAAGACATAAGCTGTTAATGGTTGAGAACCCCAGGCCTGGTTTTGATACTTGGGCTTTTTCTAACCTTCAGAACCATCGTTCCCACCATGGTGACTAGAGCTGTGGTAAGCCAGTGAGAGGCTTTGCCACTCTGGAGCTGTGACACCTGGTATCAATGTCTGAGGAGCCAGGGGATGCTTGTAAGCCCAGCTTTTCTCCCCGTTCTTTTGCATTACCCTGGTCCCTCAGAGTGCTTTGTACATGGGGGCTACTCAGTTCTTTGTTGAGCTGAATGTAAAGGGCTCTCTATTATAGTATGTCATTTATTTGTTGAGTTGATTTAAATTGAATAATTTGGCTTAACTGTATTTTGAGGTCTTATCCCTTTTCTCCCCAACTCAGTTAAGGGTGCAGTTGGACTGAAGATTACTTCAAAATTCTTTCCCCCCTGCCTTTCTAGTAGAGTATACATGAAGGAGCTATGGAAAAGAGTATTTAGAAGAAATGAAAGATTATTTAAGTTTTATTTAATATAGCTATGTACCTAATTGAGTTCTTCCTTCCAAACCCACATTAAGTGGACATTTAGGCTTCAAATATGTGTTTTAAAGGAGGGTGAATGATCTTTGGGGTAGCTTTGAATTTTAGATAATTTTTAAATTTATACACAACTTGAATGAATGTCTTCCTGATTTCTTTTCCTTATGATTATATGGAAAAAATTAAAATTTCTATTTTACCCAAGAACTTGCTATATATGTTAGTAGAACCATTGTGCCTATCTCCAGTCTTCTTTTCGTCTTGAGCTGTTCCTTATAAAATATGGTTTTGGAGCTCATCACAAGCTTTGCCATGAATGTGCTGTAATATATCCTTCTTTAAATGGATAAATATAATTTTCTATATGTGATATGACCAGTAACAGAGGAGAATTGGGCTATTATTTACTCTTGGTTTGAATATAGTATGCGTTTTATTTAGCACGGAAGTACATTAGGAATCTTTGATAGTTATATCTTACCATTTAATATATGGGTTTATATTAATTATATAATTTAATTATATATTACTTTAATATATGGGTTTATTTTCAATAAACCCTGAAGTCTTTTTCATACTTACTTAATTACAAGTTTGTTCTTCCTACATGTATAGTAGCTTGTATAGTAGCTTATTTTTTTCCCCTCCCTCTTTTTTAAAAATTTTATTTATTTTTTAGTTGAAGGTATCTCATGGACAGAGTAGCCTGGTGGACTACATCCCAACCATGGGGTTGCAAAGAGTTGGACACAACTGAGCAAGTAACACACACACAATTGCTTTACAGAATTTTGTTGGTTTCTGCCAAACATGAATATGAATTAGCCATAGGTATACAAATTTTGTATTGTTTTTTAAAAACATGATCAGAGGCTGTCTTTATCTCACTTAATTTCATTTTGTTAGAATCGGCTCAGTTGTTCAAGCCTTTTTGGATACTTCACTGTATCTTCCAATATATTCATTAAGCTTTTGCCATCTGCATATATGATAAGCACCTTTAATGTGTAAATCAGTGTTTAGTAATCAAAGAGTCTCAAACTATCTTTATCATTAATCCCTGAGATCATCCTCAGGCTTGGTGTTCTGTTGGAAGAACTCATAAGATTTAGTAAATTGTACTCATGGTTAAGGTTTATTACAGCAAAAGGATATAAAGGAAATCAGACAGAAGGTTGTAAGAGTCCTCTCCCAGTGGAGTCACATAGTATGCACTTAATTCCTCCAGTGAGTTGTGACAACATGTGCAAAATGTTGTCTATTAGTGAAACTAATTAAAGACTCAACTCTCAGGGGTTTTACCCAGGGCTGGTCATGTAGGCATTCTCTCCTTGCACCTGCCAAAGTCCCAGATTCCCAGAGGAAAACATATTTAACTTAACCATATTGTTTGCACACACAGTCCAGGCATAATGAGTTCCTTATCATTTAGGGGAAGTTTTATATGATTGTAGGGAACTGTATATCAGCCATGTTCCCAGAAGCTAGCCAAAGGCCAACCTTACAAGGAGGCTGTTCAAAGGGTAAGTAGTCTTAGGCTTGCTAAATTAACTTTTTTAATACATTATGTTATGTTGATATTTACTTATATAAATGTCATACACATACATATATATGTGTATATATATATAGTATAAATGTTTTAGGATATTGATAGAGTATAGTTTCCTACAGTATACACCAAGGGAGGCATTCAGTTCTTCTTATGCTCATAGAAATAACTGAATATAGGCCTCTTCAATTAGATTAGACCTTTTATTGTTTACAGCAGTAGACCTTTTATTTGAAATACACCTTTCCTTACTACTTATATTCATTTCTTTTAAACAACAGTTTTAGTGATATAGTATTTTGATAAGAATTTGCCTCTCCTTTCTCTTCCTGATTACCAGTTGCAATATACTTACTAATTTTGTAGTTTCCAGTCTTCCAATTGGGGCTGAATTACAAAGATGCTCTACAGTTTTTAAAACTTAGTTTTCCTGTAATTTTTATCATTATATTAACCTTGTTTATGATTAAGTAAGATTGAGAAAAGAATTAACATTAACAACAACAACAAAAATCACAGTTTGGAAAAAAACAACTAGATCTTTATAATTAAATTTCATTAATTATAATGTCTCAATTTGATGCAGAAAGATACTGTTTATTTTATTTTAGAACATTGGGGCATGTATGGAAATGCAGAAACCTTTTCTCATCATTTGAGAAGTACTTAATTTGATACAATACAGATAGATATTTTGGACTTGTCAGAAGATAATATGTTATTTTCTAAACTTATGTGTTGAATTACAAATTCAGGAAAAAAGTGTTTAAGTCCTGCTTATCTGTTTAGCAAATCAAAGTATAATTTAATATGTAATTATTTGATAGCATTTGCTAAAAGAAAATTTACCATTTGTATTCCATAACTACATTTAAAATGTAGAAAGATTTTAATACAAATATCTTTACTGTTTGGAATATATTTTGCAGGGGGGTTTTTAAGAATGCCTTTTGGTGCAGGTTTTTATGAAGATGGAATGACCTTTGGGATTTTTAAGTGAACTTCTACCCAAGGACAAATAAATGATTAGTTGGCCTTTAAAAATGGTCCTTCCAGAGCTATAATTTTGATGTTCTCCGTTTCTTTAATTTATTGCTCCCTTTGAATATTTCTACAGAAAGCTCATCCATTCTCAGGGCTTGAAGTACAATTCTTTGGCAAATATTTTCAAATGATGCTCTCCAAATATGGCCTTATAACTTTATCTTGTTACACATGTTTTGCCTTTTTATTCTGGATTTCTCATAAAAATTTAAATGCAAACAATTGCAAAAGGAATTCATTATTTCCAGCTGATTCCTTATACTGACCATCTCCTTTTGTTGTGTTTTGTTTTCTTATTAATTTCATTGGTACCTTCCTGTTGTCTTCCTAGACCTCCAGCTTACAACTCTGTATTTAGTAAATGCTCATTGGACAAAAGTCTGTCAGAACTTTTTCTTCTCCTTCACCATTTCATTCAAAATCCAATTTGTACTGATTTTTTTCTTTACTGTCTTTCAAGATACCATCTCTGAGTAATCACTTAGATCACTTTCTTTCAGTCTTCATGTATCATCTTATATTCTTAATGTACTCTAAATCATAGATTTAGGTTAACTGATAACTTATGGACACAACCCCCTACCCCTAGGAATCGTTTTGTGACTAGTAAGACTGCCCTTTCCATTTTTAGGCAGCTGTATGACTTAGAAGACGTTTCTTAATTATGAGCCCAATCTTTTTTTCTTGAAATGTCTATCATTTGATTCTATGCCATCTTTCTGCGGAAAACAGAAATAGGTCTTCTCCTTTTTTGATATAGGTCTTTTGATATGTGAAAACTGCCTTATATCTTCCTCTGCTTCCCAAATTAAATGTCTTTATTTCCCTGCACTTTGCTCATTTGTTCATTTGATAGATATTTGTTGAGTACCTCTTAGGTGCAAGTCGGTTTGAAATACTTAGAATATGGTGGTAATTAAGAGTGACTAACTCTCTTCTCTCATAGGGCTTCTGTGCAAATAGAGGTTAAACAAAAGTATTCCAAGTTAAGACTTTGATAAATAAAACATAAGCTAATTTTGGATTATAATAAATGTCATGAAGAAAATAAAACAAGGTAGCTCTGTTGGTAAAGAATCCACCAGCAATGCAGGAGACCCCAGTTTGATCCTGGGTTGAAAAGTTCCCGTGGAGAAGGGATAGGCTACCCACAGCAGTATTTTTGGGCTTCCCTGGTGGCTCAGATGGTAAAGAATCTGCCTGCAATGCAGGAGACCTGGGTTTGATCCCTGGGTTGGGAAGATCCTGGAGAAGGGAATGGCTACCCACTCCAGCATACTTGTCTGGAGAATCCCCATGGACAGAGGAGCCTGGCGGGCTACATTGGCAGGGTCGCAAAGAATCAGACATGACTGAGCAACTAAGCACAGTATAGCACAGGGATTGGTTTATTTGTAGCAGTAATGCCTTGTTTCACCAACTATAGTTTCAAATGAATTGGTAATTCCAGTTTACAATATATATATATATGTATCAGATATATCCCAGATATACTTAGCTGTTTCAACAACAGAGTCATCCTAAGTTTATAGTGAACTTTTTAAGGTCTGTCATTTTAAACTATTCTTCAACCAGAATTTTCATATTCGGAACTTGGAAAGTTAATTTATTGAGCCTGATTGCAGGGCTTTAAAGTCATCCCTGTAAAATTTAATGTTACTAGTTTTTCCTTATAGTTTTATGTGATATTTTTGAATCTTGTTATACATTGAAAATCTTACGCTTTCTGTTGTCCTTCAAGTCAGCAGTCATGATATAAACAGAATACCTAGAACAGAACTTAACTATAAAGGTTCCTTCTAAATGAATTATGCTTTATTCAATTAGCACTTTCTGAGCATAGATGTATATCTGTCTCTTAACTCTGCCTAATATCTAGTTCCCATTTTATCTAGTGTTAAGATATAATTCACATTTTTTCCTTCTTATTGTCAATTATTTCATGAGATGTTTGCTGATGAGAGCGAAGCATAGTCATTCAGTCATTCCAGAGTCAAACCAATCTGGGTTTTAGTTTTTCATTTTGTCTTGTTATCTGTAGTACTGGACATGTTACCTAACTTCTCTGAACCTTGATTAGTACCTGCTTCATGGGAGTACATGCAATAATGAATATAAATCACCTGCTATAATGCCTGGCATATGAAAGAGTCCAGTAACTGTTAGCAACAGCAGCTGTCGTCATTGTTGTCAGCCCTACAGAAATTAAATATGTTCTGTCTCAAGATTTTCCTAATAGAAACCGGTTAAAGGCACGTGCATGTACAGAAAGATAAACACAGTTAAATTGTTGCTATTTTTTTTTCCAGGAGTGAACACAGTGAAACATCTTTGTCTCTTAAATTTTATAAGCCATTTGTCTAGAATTTTACTAGATAAAGCATAGAACTTAGTATATCTGAAATCTGTATTTTTGTATTGACAGCTTTAACTTTGTCTTTTTCTAGTCATCATCTTTCTGCTGGTCCACGATTTCTCAAAGATTAATCTGATCTTTTAATAGCTACCTTATTTTTGTTCAAGCCTAGTTGAAAGTGAGACATGGGCATGGGATGCTGAAACTAAAATTGCAAGTTGCTTGGATAGTTCACTTAGCCATGGTTCTTATCTTTTTAAACACAGAAAGTAAAATTATAGCAGGGACAATAACATTGTAAATCAACACTTCAATAAAAAAAATACTGAGGATGAGAATAACACAGCTACTCTGTAACAAGCATTATGAAAAAGTCTTCATATATATTATTTTATTCAACTATTTACTAAGTCTGTTTCACAGGCAGGTATATCAAACCTTGAAATTTAAATGCCTACATCGTCTCATTTCTACTAAGTAGCAGAATCTACAGAATTTGAATCCAGTTTTGTCTGACTCCAAAACCGTTTCCTTTCAACTCCAATAGATGGCTGTCTCTCTGTTTCCCCCTTTACTTAGCAGTTAACCTGAAGCTGCTATTCTTTCCTTTTGTTTGTCATCTCTCCTTGGGAAACTAATAGAGGGTTGCTGTAGAGAAGATTTTCAGTCAGAGAATTGAGGAGAATCATGACTAAAGTTGGCAAATTTTCCTCAATAAGATAATGTTTAGCATTTTATATATGCTGTAAAATCGTGGAATCTTAAGAGTTAGAAGAGACTTTTTTAGTCATGTGTTTTGTTTTCTGGCCATTTCACAGTTATAAATGTGGGATATATATATTATTAAGAGGTTATTTTAGTGTTTTTGTGTCTGAAATGTTTTGATTGTCATTTAAGGTCAATTTTTGTCTTCCTTCCTGATATTTTTCTACAATGCATGTATTTTAAAAGTTTCTTCTGTGTTTCTGGGCTTTCCTGGTGTCTCAGCTGGTAAAGAATCTGCCCACATTGTGGGAGACCCGGTTTCGATCCCTAGGTTGGGAATATCCCCTGGAGAAGGGAACAGCTACCCACTCGAGTATTTTGGCCTGGAGAATTCCATGGACTGTATAGTCCAGGGGTCTCAAAGGGTTGGGCACGATGGAGCGACTTTTCACTTTCACTCACTCACTCTGTGTTTCTAAATTTAAAGGTTATATAAAGATACATATGAATAAGGATAAATGAATAGAAATTTTAATATTCTTATTTTATGTGTGAGAGAAACCATGGTATTCCAGCTTATCTAATGACTTAACGATGACATTCTGTAAGAGAGTTTATACACCAAAAAAAAGTAGCCTGATTTTATATTAAATAATTCTGCTTTTTGTGTGTGTGTGTGTGGTACATCAGAGCTTTTAGTAGTAGTTTTTAGTAGTAGTTTATTTCATCTGTCAGCCAAATTTATAAAAATTACATTTTTGTAATTTTTTAATTAAAAAATCAAATTTGTAATTTGATTTTAATTAAAAATAAAAAATTACTTTAAAATATTAAAATGCAAGTAGTCATTATCCTTATGCTCTGATATCCCAATTTTACTTTCTTTTCACCTCTAGCTTTTGTAAAAAGCCAATTCAATGCACAAAAAATTATATTTGCAATAACACAGAGTTAGAACAAGTTGTGCTGTCCCCCTTAACAATCATTTGCCTGTTACCTCCAGTTTTATTGATACATAATTTTATTGAGATATAATTGACAAAATAGTATACATTTAAAATGTGCTTTAGTTTTTTATGAGAATTCATCCTGATTGTTCTTCAGTGATGGATTCACATTCTACATTGGTTTTATAATCTTCTAGTGTTATAGCAGAGTATATATTTACTAACTAATTTGAGTTTAAACAGGTATTATTGATGAGGTAAAATTAAACAGGATCCATATGATGGAATTGACATGTATTTGGTATAAATATTGCACAGTGAATTTCAAATAGTGGTTAGTTTTTTAGGCTAGCATTGGACATTGGATATTAAAGCATCTAAAAAAAAATTTAAAAACCCAGAGGAGAAGGATTTGACATTGACATATGTATAAAATCATTACAGTTTCCTCTTTGTAGAACCTTCCATCCCAGGGGGACAGGGACTTTGCCACATTCATCACTATATTCCTGTCACCCAAAGTAGCACCCTACATGTGATAGGTGTTCAACAAGTATTTTTAGGCAATCTGTCTTGGATTTTAGGTGAGCACTATACAGAAATGAGAGTATTTTTGCTTTTGAGTAGATTATACTGATAATTATTTTGGAGCTTTGCTTGAACATTTCTAAGAATGTATGATTGTTTCCCCAGAATTTCTAGATGCTACTAGCAAAGTGCTTTATACAAAAGCTAAGAACAGAGCATAGATATTTTAGGTAACTGTACCAAACACATGCTTGTGTGTGTTTTCACTCATGTCTTTTTAACTGATATTAGAAAATGACAGTTGTAACTGTGTAAGGGCCTTTCATAAATTGCTGATTGTCAGATAAGTGCTGCTTTGATTTATTGTCCTCTATAGTAGGCTCAATATGTGTGTGTGTATATAATTTTACATGAATACATTGGTGATAAGGGGTATTACTTTGGTTGCCACATATCAGAAAGTTGTGTTGCCTACATCTTTCTAGCAAAGATGCCTTTGCTACTTTCTAATGAATAAGGTCTCTTCTGATGTGAATTAATCACTAATCTAGCATGTCTTAGAAGTGTAGGCTGTAAACAGTTTCCATCAGATTTTCTGATAGTGCTTACTAGAACTGAGCATAACCTGAAACCACCTTAGATCCACTACATCAGAATATTTGGTATGTGGGTCTCTGGAATCGGATTTTTTTTTATTGAATTTAGTTGATTTAAAATGTTGTGTTAGTTTGAGGTGTACAGCATAGTGATTCATTTATACATAGACATATATTCCTTCTTTTTCAGATTCTTTTCCTATATAGGTTATTAGAGAATATTGAGTAGAGTTCCTTGTGCTGTACAGTAGATCCTTTTAATCTGTTTTTCATATAGCAGTGTGTGTCTGTCAATCCTGTTCTCCCAGTTTACCCTTCCTTCCTCCTCCCCCAACCCCTCACTCCTGGTAACCATGTTTGTTTTCTGTATATATGTGTATGTGTGTGTGTGACTCTATTTCTGTTTTGTAAATAAGTTCATTTGTGCCATTTGTTTTAGATTCCATGTATAGGCAGTATCGTATGATATTTGCCTTTCTCTGTCTGACTTCATGCAGTATGACAATCTCCAGGTCCACTCATACTGCTGCAGTGGCAGTATTTCATTCTTTTTATGTCTGAGTAATATTCCATTGTGTGTAACTACCGTGTTGTCCTCATCCATTCCTTTGTTAATGGACATTTAGGTTGCTTCCATGTCTTAGCTATTGTAAATAGTGCTGCAGTGAATGTTGGGGTGAGTGTATCTTTTCAAATTTGGTTTTCTTCAGTATATGCCCAGGAGTACAATTGCTAGGTCATATGGTAGCTCTCTTTTTAGTTTTTTAAGATATTTATCTTTATCTGCCTGACTCACTTCACTTAATGTGATAATCTCTAGGTTCATTTATGTTGTTGCAGATGGCAATATTTCATTCTTTCTTATGGCTGTGTAACATTCCATCGTATATATATATATTTCTAGTATACACCCAGGAGTAGGATTCCTGGATCATACAGTAGCTCTATTTTTTGTTTTTTAAGGAACCTCCATAGTATTCTCCATAGTGATTGTGCCAGTTTACCTTCCCACCATAGGTGTAGAAAGGTTCCCTTTTCTCTGCACCTCTCTAGCATTGTTTATATTTGATGATGATTTCCGTGAGCTGATAACCTCATTGTCGTTTTGATTTGCATTTCTGTAATAAATAACAATGTTGAGCATCTTTTCATGTGCTGTTTTGGAACCTGAATTTTTAACTAAGTATTTCTCTCTGCATGCAAAAGATTGAGAGTCACTGTATTAAATTTTGCTTAAATTGTCTGCCCTGGGGAGAGGCTAGATCTTAGAGGCCCTGCAGAAAGAACTCCTCGTCGTAAGTGCTCTGTCCCAGTGAAGTCCCAAACTAATCAGTTTTAAGACAGTGATTATTTCAGTGTGAGTTGGATCCAAACATACACTGTTTTCTAAACCCTTTGGACTGGAACAGAACAGGTACATTAAAATTGTTCACTAGACCAATACTGAAAGGAAACAAAATTTCACTCAGTTCCAATTTCTGACAGCATTCTGGGAAGTGGCTCAGCTGTCTTCACTGGGGATTGTCACTGCCAAACAGACCTTACTTACCCTCCTGAAGCCCAGGAGCGCCAGGTACTATAGAACTAAGCTGCCTTGAGAAGAAAAAACAAGCTCTGGTTATTTCACAGCTACAAGAGCAGAGTTCTTAGTGGTATTGAGAACTTTTGCCCAAACATGCCTTGTATCTTTGATCATTTCTTGACTATAGTTACATGATCAAGGTCTCTCTATAGCCATGGCCCACCTTCATGCTCTTACTGGTTGCACAAAATGACTACTGCATTTGGAGGTACCTACTGAAATGTCCTGGCTCTGCATTACCCTCTCTCACAGAGTAGAGTGATATACCTTTTTTTCACCTCTCTGTCATCAACTAGGAATTGATTCTGAATTTCACAGATTAAGTTTGGTACTCTTTTTTTTTTTTTAATCCCCTCAAGACTCAGTTAAAAAGTGTAAATTGACCTATGCACAGTCTGTGTAAACTTAGCTATATCACGAAAGTAAATGGTAATGCTACTACCTTTTCTATGCAAAGATGTTGATTAATTTTCCAGAAATAATGACAGATTTTTAGTTTTATGTCCATGTTATAATGCCTGACCCTCCTTGCGTTTAAGGGAATTCTAGAATGTAGTGTTTAGGGAACAAAGCATAGCAGTTGTCATAGATTAAACCAATGACTTCATTGACATTGTGTGCTAGCCAGGTTAACTTAAAGTTGGGTTTTGCCTTTTTATTTTATATTCCTAGTCAGGAATTAAGAGGGCTGACACTATGTTTCAAGCTTTTATAATTCCACTGAAGTAACTGATTAGCATGGTGGTTTATGCATAGCAGAAATTTAGAAAAAAATCTTGATGTATTGATACTGATTGTTTCAATAGAAGCACATTTTAGCCACTTTGCATGAATTTCTTTGAGAAGGATTCACTAGAATTTTAAAAACTTATCCCTTTTTTATGTAGTTTTTTGTCTTTAAATTCAGTTATACTTAGCACTTAGCTGTTTTTCTGCTGAAGCTCCTTTCTGATTGAATGTGATTATTGCACTGATGGTATAGTAGTTATTTTGAAGAATTAGCATTCCTTTCCAGTTCAGTTTAAAAAGTTAATAGTAAGACAACAGTGTGAAGATACAAAATTGAATGACTTGGAGATATAAAATTGATATTAAGACGATGTTTACCTACTTTAATGGGGAAGGAAAGTAAAATATTCAGCTTGCTTTCAAACACTCAAGTATACTTATTAGGGAGTAATTTGTTTATGAAGATGATAATTTCTTCATATATTAGAAATTTTGCAATTTTGGACAATACCTTAGAAAAGTAGATACTTACTAGAATTTAACACTAGGCAATTAATATTTTTAAAAGAGCTTGAACATATCCAAGTCAGAACTAAATACTCTTTCAAACCACTCTAATTTATTAACTTCCAAAGTAAATCCCATTCAGATGTCAGATGCTGACTCTGTGGTCACCAGGTTAAAGTACTTGTTTTGTATACTAGAGGTGTTGGAGATCCCTCCTTGGTGACTACAGTCCTCCTAGGAAGCTTAGTCTGGCTGCAGAATGCAGAATTTATTACAGAAGTCAGAGAGACCAAATAGGAGACTGTTAAGTTCTAAAAGTTTAACACACACACACCCCAAATCCATGTGTTGAAACTGTTAACACCTAGTGTGACTGTATTTAGAAATAAGCCTGTGAGACAGTGGTAAAGGTTAAGTGAGGGTATAAGGGTGGGACCCTAATATGATACAGCTGGTCCTCTTGTAAGAAGAGGAAGAGATCACAGAGTGCTCTCCTGTCTGCTGTGTGAGGGCCCTCCAAGAAGGTAACTGTCTGCAGGCCAGGAAGAGCGCTCTCATCGGGAAATGAACTGGTCAGCACCTTGATCTTGAACTTCCTGGCCTCCAGAACTGAGAGAAATAAATTTCTGTTGTTTCAGCCGCTTCATCTGTAGTATTTTGTTGGGCAGTCAGAGCAGAATGAGAGAGACTATTGTCATAATCAGAGCTTGAGGTGATCAGGAGAGTGGTAACTGGAAAGAAATCAAGGATATTGGTCTGGTGGAAATGGAAAGAAAGTAATATTATAAAAAAAGAGAGTCTGCAGGACCTGGTGGCTGACCACATACAAGGGACAAAGGATTAGGTTAGAGATTGCTGATGAGTCTTGAAATGGATCATTTGTCCACTTTTCCTACAGTGGGCAGAAGTGTTATCATGGTGAGAGTTCCTAAGACCACTGCCAGTCTGAAGATTTGCTATAAGGAGTCACAGGATTCTGCATATAGTCACATTCATGGCTATGATTTATTACAGTAAAAGGGATACAAGCATATTAGCAAGAGGAAAAGGCACAAAGTCTGAAGGAAGCCAGGCACAAGCTTCCAAGAGTCCTCTCAGTTGAGTTCTCCAAGACAGGCTCAACTGAGCCTAGAAGTTCAGGGTTTTTTATCGAGTCACATAGACACACTTTATCTGGTGTGTAGAAATTCCACACTCCTAGAAGGAAGGTAGATGTTCAGTATAAAATGTGTCTCTGTAGAAATAGTTTAGGTATACTTATCAGTTAGAGAGTGGTGGGACCCCTCCCCCTATTCAAGTTCCCAGATGCCAGCAAATGGCCAGCCTTGCAAGCTGGCCCTTCTAAGGACAGCAGTCTCAGGTTTGCTGTGTTAACTGATTTTTGTACTGTAATATTTTAAACTAGAAAGAGAAAATTACATTTATGTCTTTCTGTTTTCATTAACAAAGTTCATACATAATAGGAACCAGAAAAAAATTGCATTTATGTCATTCTGTTTTCATTAACAAAGTTTGTACATAATAGGAACCGATTTTAACCCATCATTGTCCTCAGTTGGTCTATTATAAAGATACTTTTGAAAAGTATTAGGAGGAAAAAACAATTTTGAATACAGTGAAATACTGCCATACATTTAAAGTCAAAGCATGGAGCAATATTTTAGGTTGTATCTGCTTATATAGTAAGAGTATCTTTACAGTACCTTTAGTAATAAATACCTAGACAGGTACAAAGAGGTATGGCCACTTTATAATAAATTAAATGTCTGTGTTCTTTATCTACATTTCTGTTAGAGTGTTTTCTTCATTATCAGTTGGCAGAAGAATTCCTTATGAGGTAGGAATACTAACCCACGTTCATATATAGTATGTTACCTTCTCTCCCCACCCCTGCCAGAATATTATTAAGTCAAAGAACTGAAATCTCTGCAAAAGCAATGACAAACTAATTTACTCCCTCCAAAAAATCAGTACGGTAAACAAAGTTGGTCAGTCATGTCTCTTTCTTGTTGTTTTCTTCAGCATGCTATTTCATCTATAACCTTCCAGTCATAAACTTGTTTCCTAACCATAACAGGGGCAAAACTATGGTATAGGCATATTCGCATGGTTTTTCTGATTGTACCGTATCAGCGTTCTTCCCATTGCTTGTGTATTCCAGAGCCCAGTTGGTACTAGCCGCCTTATTTGATGGTGTCCACTTCTGCCTCTGGTAGGCCACCGCTGTTTGCTGTTTGTGCTGTGAGTTCTGTCCCTTGACAACATAGGACCTCTGTGAAGCATACTGGTGTGCAGGATTCCTCATATGCTAAGTGGTGTTGCTTTCTCTGGGGTTCTGCAGAAGCAGGCTGCGTTCTCTGTTACTTTCGTAAAGCCAGCTCTCTCCCCGCTGCCCCGCCCTCACCACCAAAGCCTTCCCACCTTGTACTCTCATTGTCTCGAACATACATTTTGAGCAATATCTTGTTTTCTTTTTCTTGGTATGGCATCTGCCATCTGGAACTGGGGGACAAAATCCCAGTTAGAACTCGGAGGTGAACTTCGCACAGGCTCAAGAGTCTCCACGCCCTGATGATGTATTCCCTTCTTACAGTACCTGTGCCCCTTTTTTCCCCTTAGGTTGATATCTTACTTTGGCTCCTTAGCAAGTAATTGAGATAGTCTCCTGGCAGACTAGACTTGCTTTCAGGTAAGCATAATTTGGCATATATAATTCCACAGTGCTAAAGTGTTTTAAATTTTTAAACTTTCTCTTGGCATTGTAGAATTATATATGCCATATTATGCTTACCTCAAAGCATATCTAGTCTGCCAGGAGACTGGATGTAGAATTCAGACTAAAGGTTGTCAGGGAATAAGGTAGGGGAGGGATGAGTTGGGAGATTGGGACTGACAGATACACACTACTATATATAAAATAGATAACTAATAAGAACCTGCTGTATAGCACAGGGAATTCTGCTCAGTACGCTCTAATGGCCTATATGGGAAAATAATCTAAAAAAACCCGAGTGGGTGTATTTACAACTGATTCACTTTGCCGTACACCTGAAACTAACACAATGTTGTAGAGCAACTATACTCCAATGAAAATTAAAAAAAACAAAACAACACTTTCTTTAAAGCCAGTAAAACCTCCTTTAGATGCGTATACAGAACTTATGATGGCTGAGCTGCTCTAAGTGAAGCAGGTTGAGGAGGCCTACCGTCAGCCATTCCCCTGAGGCTCCTGCATAGAATGTTGCAGGTTCTTGGGGATTTCTCATCTCTGACTCCCTTGTTTTACAGACAAGAAAATGAATGCACGTGAAACTAATCCATATCAATCAGTTCTTTTAGGGCCTTACCAAACTTTCCTTAGACAGTCTTTGACTAACCCCATTTTCCTGTTTGTAAGGCATGGTGGAGTGGAATTAGCTGTTCCTCTGGCATTTTGTATACATGTATCTTGTAATGGTTGTCATTTTTTCTTTTATACTTAAATGTTCATACTGTCAGCCTCGCAGTCCCTAAGCTCAGAGAATCTATTTTTTTTAAATTAATTTTAGATCCTCATTACATCCTAATGTAATCCTGTCATATATTAAGTAATTAATAAATGTTACATTAAAATGAATAAATTTATTCAGTACTTTATTGGAAATTATGTACTCAGTTTGTAAAGTGTCATTTTGCATGTGTTGATATTTTAATTTCTTATGGGTGTTCTGTTAGTTTATGTGAGCTACCCCTATTCTTCAACTGGATTATCACTCTTTTCAAACCTGACCCCTCACCATAACACAGTAAAAGAGAAGCGTTTTGATAAACCCAGGAGACTCTGATAAAAAGATGTCAATGTCACAGTACTTTGCTGTATTCCCATGTTCTTATTGTCTAGTTGTTCTTATTGTTTACTTTAGTTGCTTATTGTTCAGTTGTTTGTAGCTCTTCTGTGACCCCGTGGACGGTAGCCCACCATACCTCTCTGTCCGTGGCAGGAATACTGGATTGGGTTCCCATTCCCTTCTCCAGGGGATCTTCCCAGCCCGGGGATGGAACCTGCGTCTCCTGTATCCATGGGGGGTGCCTTACCCTTGAGCCACCCTGGGAATCCCTTTCCCTTCTTAGTTCCTCTTAAAATATTTCAGATGTTGACAAGTAACAGTTAGGAGTGATTCTTCTTTCATGAGGCCAGTGGTTAGAGAGGCAGTGTATCACTGCAGTGGCCTGGATGCTATCCGAGGTCTAGCACCATTCACTTTTGACCATGGCCATCAGGTGGCGCTAGTGGTAAAGAACCTACCAATGCAGGTAGACAGAGGATGGGTTCCACTCCTGGGTCAGGAAGGTCTGCTGGAGGAGGGCATGGCGGTCCACTTCAGCATCCTTGCCTGGAGAATCCCACAGACAACGGAGCCTGACAGGCTACAGTCCATGGGGTCACACAGAGTTGGACATGACTGAAGCAATGAGCACGTGTTACTTAACCTCTGTGACCCCTAATTCTGTCGTCTATAAAACAGGGAAAATAATATCTGTCATATTCTAATAGTAAATGAAGTAACACATGAAGTGTCCAGGAGTACCATGTTTGCCATAGTTAATGAATATTTAAATGATAGCTGTTGTCATATTCAAGCAGGTACAATGAACCTACTAGTTCAGTAGTGTTCAAACTTTAATGTGGGTACAAATCACCTGGGGATCTTGTAAAATTGCAGGTTCATATTAACAAGTCTGAGGTGGTACCTGAGATCTTCATTTCTGATAAACTCTTAGGTAATGCTGGTGCTCTGATATGGAGACCACACTTGAAATAGCAATGGGCTAGATTATTTGACATTCCCATTGTGCATTTTTTTCTATTTATATATGTTGAATGGTTGGTTGGATTATCTTTTTCAGTCATTGTGTGTCTTGTTGGACATTGTTACTGTATTTTTTGTTCAATTTTTTTCAACTTTGTATTGAAGTATAGCCAATTAGCAATGTTGTGATAGTTAGTTTCAGATGGACAGCAAAGGTACTCAGACATATATATACATGTATCTATTCTCCCCCAAACTCCCCTTACATTCAGGCTGCCACATAACATTGAGAAGAGTTCCTTGTGCTATGCAGTAGGTCCTTGTGGGTTATCCATTTAAAATACAGCAGTGTGTACCTGTCCATCCCAGACTCCCTAACTATTCTTTCCGTCCATGCTTTCCCCCTTTAATCATAAGTTCATGCTCTAAGTCTGTTTCTGTTACGTAAATAAGTTGGTTTGTATCATTTCTTTTTAGATTTAGCCTATTAGGGATGCCATATGCTATTTCTTCTTCTTTGTCTGACTTCATTCAGTATGACAAAAAAATGCAATGGAGAAAAGACAGATTCCTCAATAAATGGTGCTGGGAAAACTGGACAGCTACTTGTGAAAGAAGGAAGCTAGAAAATTTCCTAACACCATGTAAAGAATAAACTCAAAATGGATTTAAGACTTAAATGCCCAGAAACTATAAAGCTTTTAGAGGAAAACAGGCAGTACATTCTTTGACATAAATCACAGCAAGGTCCTCTTTGACCTATCTTCTAGAATAATGGAAATAAAAGCAAAGTTTGCAGTGCTGAGTATCAAAAAGTTAAGGGCAGACAATTAAGGTAAACATGATGATCCTGTCTATTTTTGGAGATTTTAAATTTGAAAGGATATTAATCAAGGACTTCTAGCACATTAAGGCAGATGTAGTCTCTTGCTCTAAATGTATTACTTTCAGGTCAAGAAATTACAAGTGTAAACCTAAATATCCCATGTAAGATGAACTTTATAAATCTTCCTAAATTGAAACTGAAAGAGCACTAGGTTGGGAGTCGTGCATGCGTGCTAAGTCCCCTCAGTTGTTTTAGACTCTTTGCAACCCTATGGACCGTAACCACCAGGCCCCTCTGTCCGTGGGATTCTCCAGGCAAGAATACTGGAGTGGGTTGTCATGCCCTCCTTCAGGGGCTCTTCCCGACTTAGGGATGAAACCCAGGTCCCTTATGTGTCTTGCATTGTTAGGCAGGTTCTTTACCACTGGCACCATGTCAGGAGATAAGAATTCTGGCTTGGGGTCCAACAAAGAAGAACCTTGGAAAGGTCAGAATTAATTCTAATTTTTTATGCATCCTTGATAAGAAAACTTTTCAACAGAGCTCTCAGTCTTCTGTGTAAGAAAAGATCTCACTTAAAACAATTTTCTAATCTTCAGTATTCTGAATTTAAATTTAAAACTGTTGAGTATTCTAAAGATTAGTAATAATGCCTATACTATTTTTATTTTAGTTATATTCATTTTATTAATAAAATTAAAATTTGGAGCAATTTACTGACTGAATATTTCAGCTATTTCACCAAAATTTGAATACATGTTAATAAAAATATAAACTAAAGGAAATATAAACAGTTTAAAAACTATTTTCAGGTTATTTTTCTTCTATGGATGTAAAAGGCAAACACAAGAGATTTATGAATTTCTTAATATTGTAAAATACTCTTCAGCTTCTGTGTGCAACTTTTGCAAACACCATGTTCATTTGCAAGTACCTCCAGAACCATAAATTAAAACATGAAGCAAGAAAATGGCCCTTGGCACTCTTGGGAAATGATACGTGGTTAAGCAGGGATTTATTGCATTCATGATGTCTGAGGGGAAGGGTTTGACAAGTTAATTAATTTGTCTTTTCTCTTACCTAAGTGCTTTCATCGCTCAAATCTTCCCAGAGCTCCAGAGCAAAATCTGTCTCTGTCTTTGGCAGCAGAATAGCTCGCACACCTTCAGGGCGTTCTGACATTGTCTCCTTTTATTTTGAGGAGGAAGGATAAGAGATGGAGAGATGCGTTTCTTTGGGGCTTAAGGAGTGTTACTTCTGAGAGTAGATGTTCAGGGTCAGGGTTGCACTGTGTCAGCTGTGAGCCCCAGATCCTAGGGGCAGAAGGCATCCCAGTGTTCGGCAGTAGATTTGGTTTGGGCTGTTGGCGATACTAGGATCCTCTGCAACACAGGGTCTGTGGTAGTGTCTCTTTCCTGGACCTGAAGGCGGTACTGTTTGAGTACCAGAGATGTAGGAGCAGAACTGGGTGTGCTGAGATATCAAAGCTGTGCATGTGGTCTCTGCTAGATTATTGTAATTAAGGTATTATTATTAAATATCAAATGCAGAAGTTATTGCTAGGTAGGCTTCTTTCACAAATCTTTGCAGCTAATCTGTATGTATGAATGGCAGCCAGACTTTTGAAATATATGAACAAATAGCATCACAAGCTAAAATTATGCTGTTCATAAACAAATAACCTCCACTGAGCTACTAAGCATCTTGTGGAGTGATTTCATTGGCTGTAGGCATTGCTGTGCTGTTTACATACAGTAATTATCATTGTTTAACATTTAGGACTTGTGAGCAATGAACTAAGCATTGTTAGTATAGCAAGTAGAGAAGGGTGTAATGTGACTTTGGAATTTAGTGTTGATTCTGGATCAACCAATATGTGACAGCAGTTTTACTTGATTTTCTGGTATTTGCTTCCTGTAACATGTAACATTGTTTTCAATTTCAGTTCTAAGTTATTAAAGATGGAGCAAAGGTACTAGACATTTGGATACATTTCTTTCTCTAAGGCTTCCCTGATGGCTCAGTGGTAAAAGAATCTGCCTGTAATGCAGGAGATGCAGGTCTGTGGGTTCAATCTCTGGGTCAGGAAGATCCCTTGGAGAAGGAAATGGCAACCCACTCCGGTATTGTTGCCTGAGAAATCCCATGGGCAGAAGGAGCCTCTGGGCTATAGTCCCTGGGGTTGCAAGAGAGTTAGATAAGACTTAGCGATAAGACAGCAACAACATGCAATAGGGACCCTGACTTAATGCATGAAAACAGCAAAATTATGTTTTATTATCATTTGACATTTACTTTGTACTTGACTGTACGTAAAACTTAACTCTTATTGTCCCCACATTACTAAGATTTTTAGCAAGTGCTATGAAATCATTTAGTGATTAAGCACAGTAAGAATAAGTTTGGAGACTTCCCTGGTGGTCCAGTGGCTAAGACACCTTGTTCTCAACACGGGGGGCCCATGTTCAGTCCCTGGCCAGGGAACTAGATTCCACATGCTGCCGCAAAGAGCCTGCATGCTACAACTAAGACCCTGACCAGCCAAATAAATAAATAATTTTTCTTTAAAGAGTAAGTTTTATGTAGAGTCAAGTACAAAGTAAATGTCAAATTATAATAAATATAATTTTGCCATTATTTAGTACTTAAATGAGTGCTTGGAGATCATTTCTCCAAAGATATTTTTTCAAGTATTTATATCAAACATGCATAGTACATTTTATAATAAGCTGAATATGTAGATAGTATTACCGTAGTTGAGTGGTAATATTGTCCTTACCTAGCAATAAATTTTATAACTAACTTAATATGCTTCTCTGATTAAGAAAGTAAGTTGTCATTTCTGTGTAGTGTTATGGAAGCATGATATTTTGTCAAGTAGCACAAAATATATCTGGAATATGCACATTAGTTCTTATTTTTCCTATCTAGTTTTCATGTGTATCTTTCTGGACTTTAGTCCTCTCTCTAATTTGTGCCCTACCATGTTTTAAAAAAGGTTCTAAGAGAGCTGTCTCTTAACATTTTGTTTTTGATTCTTTTCATCAAATCTTTTGATTCAGTAAGAAACTATACCCCAACCAGAAATGCATCCATACATGGGAAAACAACTTTTAGAATGTGCTGAATTAAATGAATAAGGTCTTGCTTATTCTTTATATGTTACATGGGTCTGAAGTTGGGGACCAGGACAACTCACAAACCCACAAACCGTTGCTGCTTATGCACTCTCTCTCTTCCAGCTTTTGTCTGTTCTCAGTTGTATTTTGAATGACTTCCGTCTTCCATGATTAATAAAATGCTTCGTAGAAAGGAATGGAGAGGATATTATCACAAACGTTTAAAAATTCAATGAAAGATACTCAGAATCATCCCTCAGTGGTTTCAGCAAGGCCTTGGCTTTGATTGCCTTTTTCACTATAAAGTGTATTTTGGGTGTTTACCATAGTATCCCTAATATACTTTGCCGTTTACTGATGGAAAGTGCCCCAGGACACCTACCTTCAAGAATAATACTGCTCTAGACAGCTGTACTGTCTATTATTAAAGTGCACTTTGGGCTTTGATGTAAATATGAATCACCTGGGGAGCTCACCTGGAGCAAATTTTGATTCAGCAGGGCTGGAACAGGGCTGAGGTCCTGCATTTCTAGCAAGTTCCCTAGTGTTGCTACTCCTGATCTACAGATCACACCTTGAAAGTGTAGGTTATATCTGTATGTCCAGTGCTTCTTAATGCATGTACGAAGTGTCCCAGGAATAGATTGTTCTTAGGCAGAGGTTCTCAAACTTGAGCATGCACCAGAATCTTGTGGGAGGATGTTTGTGAAAAGTTGGGCTCTGCTTCTCTGAGTTCATTTTGGTGGGGCTTTGGAGCCCAGAAATCTGCAGTTTTCAAATCTTCTCAGATTTTTGTGCAGGTGGTTTAAGACTACACTTTGAGAAGTAGTACTTTAAAATTTGAAGTTGCTATGGAAATTCTCAAACCTTTCCAGAATGACAGCTTTTAAAGACAGAGATGGAATGAAAAGCCCACCTGAAAGATGGGCTTAAAATGCCAATGTAGAATTTGGTTAATGAAGAAGCAGTGGTATACTTTTGTATGTTTCTCTGTCTAGCTGATTACCTCAGGCAGAAGGTTCTTAATTTATTATAGCACATCAGTGGTGAAGACCGTAGCTTTCTTTACTCCCTACTTAGCCCTGAAGGGGTCTTAAATTGGGTAGCTGGTTAGAGGTAATAGGTGGGTACATATATTAAATAATGGTGAATGGTTGCCAGTATTGGTTCTGCTCCTGGATATTCTGACCAGGATATTTACTTTCTCTGGAGTACATTTATATCTCTAATACTGCTATCATATATACCTAGTGTCACAAGTCTAGCCAGTTCTGTATATAAAATATAGTTTTCATGTTAAAAAATAGGAATTCAGATAACTAACGAGTTATTTGTAATTTTAGTTTAAGGCAGCAGTTAAAATTTAAAAGTATGTCACTCAAAGTGAATTTTTAAAAATGACATCGTTTCATAACTTTAAAATCAGTTCTTCATCTGCTCATGTCTCTGTTTTAAGGAAGTGGGTGGTATTTATATAATACTTAATTGATTCTATATAGATTATTTAAAACAAAAGGGAGTTACACAGAGGTTGCAGAAACAGTGAGTGCCATTTAGAATACTCTGATCAGCAAACTGTGTAATGTTAACCAAAGTGACTTAGAAGGCTTATTTAGGATTAATCCATTATATGGTTAAATTTGTTAACTCATTTATTCCTTAATTTGCATGTGATTTTGCAATTCAGAAATCTTAAGCAAACAGAGGTGTACCCAACAATGAACTACAGGATGAACTGAAATAAAGCAGATTGTAACCAAGACAAGCCCTGGGCAGAAACGTGGGATAAGTGAGCCATGATTACGTTTCTCCTCTTCTGCTCCTCTGCCCTAGAGAGTAAACTCCTTTGTGCCACTTCTGGATGGTTTTGTTCCACTGCCACAGTCCCCTCCGAGGTCTCTTCTGCCCTTGAGAATTTCAAGGTGTAGAGCAGAGGCAGTTTTGAAAACCATCCTGACCTAGTACAGTAAGTGCTGTGTGAGGAGATCTGTCACACAGAGTACTTTATGATCACAGAGATTAATTCTGCCTGAAGGGAAAGGAGAGAAGAAGGTAGACAAATGTGAGCATATAAACTGCATGACCTTTCTGAGATACCTTTCTGTTGTTAATTTTCTGGTTTATTAATAACCTAAGAACTGTGCTTTACTATCCATAATATTCGTACCTCTTGACACGAAGGTCGTTAAAATTGGGGAGGAAAAATATCTACTGGTTATTAAAGCAGAGCAAAAAAAATTTAATTGCATGCTAAGAAGTAATTTTATTGAAATTTAAGTACAAATTTTGCTTTAATATTCTCCAACATAATATTAGGTCAGTTGTTAATGCATAGAAAGGCATTATACTTTTCTAGATAGTCCTTTGTATATTCCAGCCGCTCTGAGTTAAGAGGCATATGAATGGAGAAGTTTGAAAACTATTTAAATCCTATCACATTTTTAAGAGTAGTTGGTTTCAAATTAAGATGAAATTCAGGGTATTTTTTTGTACGAAAGTAGAAGGTGTATGTTTTAGACCCATTGTCAAATTGTCTTCATCCTCACAACTAACATATTCCAAGTTTCTATAGGCGTAGCTCAAGTTAATCATAATAACATTTCTCTGTTGTTGTTTAGTTGTTAAGTCGTGTCCAACTCTCTGTGACCTCATGGACTACAACATGCCAGTCTTCCCTGTCCTTCACTAACTCCTGGAGTTTGCTCAAACTCATGTCCCTTGAGTCGGTGATGCTATATTATCCTCTACCACCCTCTTCTCTTTTTGCCCTCAATCTTTCTCAGGATCAGGGTCTTTTCCAGTGAGTTGGCTCTTCGCATCAGTTGACCAAAGTACTGGAGCTTCAGCTTTAGCATCATTCCTTCCAATGAACATCCAGGACTGATCTCCTTTAGGATTGACTGGTTTGATCTCCTTGCTGTCCACAGGACTCTAAAGGGTCTTCTCTAGCACCAAAGTTCAAAAGCATCAGTTCTTTGGTGCTCAGCCTTCTTGATGGTCCAACTCTCACATCCATATATGATCACTGTAAAAACCGTAACTATATGGATCCTTGTTGGCAAAATGATGTCTTTGCTTTTTAATACCCTGTCTAGGTTTGTCATAGCTTTCCTTCCAAGAAACAAGTGTCTTATAATTTCAGGGCTGCAGTCACCATCCGCAGTGATTTTGGAGCCCAAGAAAATTAAGTCTGTCACTGTTTCCATTGTGTGATGGAACCAGATGCCATGATCTTGGTTTTCTAATGTTGAGTTTTAAGCCAGCTTTTTCACTCTCCTCTTTCACCCTCATCAAAAGTTCTTCTTCACTTTCTGCTGTTAGGATGGTATCATCTGCATATCTGAGGTTATTGATATTTCTCCTGGCAATCTTGATTCCCGCTTGTGACTCGTCCAGCCTGGCATTTTGCATGATGTACACTGCATATAAGTTAAATAAGCAGAGTGACAATATACATTATTCTAGCGAAGTATAGTTATAGACATGTTTCTTATTAAAATGATGTTTGCAGTTTTACTATATTGTTATATATAAATTAGGGAGAAAAAAATAAATTAGGGAGAAGTTTTATATCATTTAAAATTAACTCAGTTACTGTTTTGATGTTTTTTTAATACCTAGAGCTGTGCTGTCCAATACTATAGCCATTAGCCACATGTGGCTATTTAAATTTAAATTAATTGAAATTAAGTAAAATGTAAAATTCAGTTTTAAACGTTGAAAAACATTTCAGTTGCTCAGTAATCACACATGGCTAGCAACTACTTGATTGAACAGCAAAGATACAGAACATTTCTGTCACTCTCTTAGATAGCATTGGTCTACACTTTTGAGTATATGCTAAGTGTGGAATTGTTAGGATATGCCCATTGTATCAGTTAGGATTAGTTTTACTTTTGTCGTTTAGTCATTAAGTCGTGTCTGACTGTTTGGGGACCCCTGTGGTCTGTAGCCCACTAGGCTCCTCTGTCCCTGGGATTTCGTGGGCAAGAATACTAGATTGAGTTGCCATTGTCTTCTCCAGGGAGTCTTCCTGACCCACGGATCAAATTCACGTCTCCTGCATTGGCAGGTAGATTCTTTACCACTGAGCCACCTGGGAAGCCAAGAGAGGATGGGAATTTGTCTTTTAGCTGGGCAGCTATGTGTTTCTTTGAGAGGACTTGCTGTTGTCAAGTTCCTCAGAAGAACCAATGACAAATTAGGTTTAATATTTAGAAATTAATTTAAATGAATAATTTTTCTAGGAATAAAACTCATTTGTAGTGTCTTCTAAAACCTAGCAGGGCAATAAGAAGCAAATAATATTACTTCATTTAACAGAGGCAGAGAGATCATTCAGACATCATAAATTTAATTAAATAATCCATATTATGCCCATTTTTTATGTTCCTGGAGTTCAATACTGAGCTTTTTTTATAAAGTAATAGTTTATCAGATTATCTGTGAAATATTATTATTGAGTTAAGGCTTCAGTTGTGTGAGATTTTGCTCAGATATATAACCAGAACTGTCCAAATTAAACTTTTTTGAGGTTATTGAAATGAGCAAATTAATTAGTCAGAGATGATCATTTTCAGAAGAAGAATATTCTTCATTTTATAATTTAATATTTTCTAAGATTTTGTCTGTGTTTGTTAATAGGTAGTATAATATACAGTTGATTTCACTGAAAAATGAAAATTTACCAGTAATATTTTCAATATTTATTGTTTTTCTTTATGTATTTTGTTCCGTTGGAATCAAGTTTTTCTTAATTTTTCTTTGTTTCACTATTACTGGTGCTTTCAGTAATTCACTTTTTAAATGTCTATTTGCAGCATCAGTAAATTTAGAAAAGAGTATGAGAAAATATCATAAGTGAGGAGGGTACATTCAACTACCGTTCTGCTTTTTGATCACTGGTTCTTGCATGACAGATCTTGATCATCACTGTTCTTATCATTCCTTCAGGGCTAGTGTTGTTCCATGTCTCGTGGGGGATGTAGAAAACAGAACAGAGTGGTCTCAGAACATGCTGTAGCCCTTGTGTTTTAAGTCAAATGTAGTTCCTTAGTGCTACACAATTGAATATTTAATTGTATTCTTATGGGGTTTTTTTTGTTTTTGTTCTTTTTAAATAGAGACATTAAAGGACTACGTTATCAGAAGGAGATAGACATAAAATAGCTATGACTTATACGGTAAAAATGGGTTCCCTGGTGGCTCAGATGGTAGAAAATATGCCTGCAATACAGGAGACCTGGTTTTAGTCACTGGTTTGGGAAGATCTGCCGGAGGAGGGCATGGCAACCCACTCCAGTATTCTTTCTTGGAGAATCCCCATGGACAGAGGGGCCTGGCAGGCTACAGTCCATGGGGTCGCAGAGTCGGACTCGACTGAGTGACTAAGCACTGCACAGAATATGGCTTGGTTTATGTCCAGTTTCATTGATTTCTTCCTCTTGCCATACTGTGTACTACTGAACCTTTTACCTTGTCATCTCAACCTTTTTAAAAAGATTTTGCTGTTTGAAACTCGGTTTATCAAAAGAATCATTTGCACTTGCACCAGCCAGCTTCTGTAAGAGCTGCAGCCTGGCTCCTGCCACCAGCACTTGGCTGAGTGCTCATTTGAAGGTCACCAGTTATCTGCTAATTAAAACTCCAGTGACTTCTCTGTCTTTGCATTCCTTTATCTCTGCAACATTTTAATAATTTTTGACCATTCTCTCCCTGGAATTTTCAGTTCCCATTGCATCCCATTGAGTGTTCTTCACTCCATCTTATTGGGACTTGTTACATATGTCTTCCTTTTTCTTTTTTCTAAATCTTCCTTCTATTTAGTCACCCAAAGCCACCACCTGAAATATCCCCCATTCTCATTTCTACCTGTTACGTGGATCTTACCTGTGCTTTAAGACCAACTTTATATTTTCTCCCCTAAGCTTTTAAAAATGTTCTTTCTCATTTCTGTAGTCACCTAGTTATTACTTAGAGTACCCTTAGGATGCATTTTTTCCCCTTGACAGTGTGATATTGTACACATTTTAAAACCTACCCTAGCAGATAAAAATCACAGAAGTATAAAGGCCACCGCTGCAACTTCCTCAATGTTGTGTTAAATATTCATTGAGTGTGCTGTGGTAGACAGAGTAATGACTCCCCAGTCATTCAGAATTCCCAGAACCTCTGAATATGTTGGGTTACATGGCAAAGGGGAATTAAGGTAACAGATGAAATTAAAGTTGTAATCAGTTAACTTTAAAATACAGAGAGATTATGCTGGATTATACTAGTGGGCTCAATATAATCATAAGAGTCCTTGAAAATGCAAAAAGGGAGGCAGAAAAGAGATTTAGAGTGATGCAGACTTGATTAACCCTTAATTTAAAGATGGAGGAAGAGAGCCAAAAGCAAGGGATGTGAATGGCCCTTAAAAAATCAGGAAAACAGATTTCTCCTCTTGGAGAGTCCAGCAGGAATTCAGTCCTGCCAGCCCTTGATTTCATCCCAGTGAGACCTGTGTCAGATTTCTGACCTACTGAACTGTAAGATGTACATATTATGAAAATTCAGAGGCAGTGGGATAAGAAAAATGGGAAAATAAGTAAAACAGTTATTTGAAGACTTAATTCCTTCTCAGAGAGTTTATCAATTTGACAATAATTACTTTTTTGGTTGTTTTTCAAAGGAATTGTGTGTAAGGTCATCCTAAGATAAAGAGCCCTTATATGGAGTGTTGATTTTCTTTTATTTGGGCTTTATAATTTGAAAAAGATAATGGAACCTTGCCCTTTGAATGGGGCAGCTGATAATAGAAGCTGTAAAATGACAAAACTAAAACAACTTAGTAATAAATTTGATGTCCTTTCTTGAAGGGAAAACGATCCATGCATTCAGGGAGTACAATGTCTTACAAACAGTAGAGCTTTGTTCTGGAAAGATTTGGGGCAAAAGCAAGTTTATAGAGCATTAGAAGAGGCAAGTCAGAAGTAGGGCATGATTGACCAAGAGGTCAGGGACTTCCTTATTAGGCAAGCAGGTCCTAGTTTCTAGGGTAAGGTAAGTTAGCTAAAGCCGAGCTGGCGGATTGCAATTAGTATATGTTAGATTTCCTTGACAATGAGGTGTTTCCTGTAAGTGCAGGCTGACTTGGGTTTAGATATGTGATGAGGGCTGGGCCAATGGGGTGGCCTCCATTTTGAGGGTCCTGATATATGCATTAACTTTATCAGAGCTCAGTAAATTTTAATTGAATGGATGACTAAGTAGAATTGAGGAGTGAAGGGAGAATGTTTCCATTCATTTACCTGAGAAATGAATTAAGAACTTTCAGTTTCTCAGATGCCCTGCCTTCTACCTCCCTACCCTACCCTGTGCCTCTCCACTCTTATACAGGTAATTCTTCTTTTATTGGAGCCTCTTCCCCTTTCCTTTTGAATAAGTCCTAGTGACCCTTAAAGTCCTAGTTTACATGTGAACACTTTTTAGGAAGGGTCCTAAATTCCTTCACCACTTTTTGCCCCTCCTGCTTTTCCATACTGGTCAGATGTTGGGCAGATGAACCTGCTCTGTGGCCTCACTGCATCCTGTACTTCCAACTTAGCCTTATTTCATTGCAATATTATTACCCATTTAATTCTTTCTCATTGTCATTGTCAGGGACTGTCTTTGTTTCTTTTTTTTCTTTTTGCTCACTGTTGAATTCCCAGAGTCTGGCATAATGTGTATTTGAGAAATATTTTTTGAATGACATTCGTGAAATATAGTAACAATTTCAAATGTTCCCAAAATAGCACACATGATTAAATAAGTGTATAAAGTATCATTTTCAAGTTTATTTACTTATCTGTTGAAGTTCATAACACACTGAACATTAAACTTAATAATAATTTTATAGGCAGAATGCAGTCTATAGCAATGAAATCTACTTTTATTTTTAAATATGACATTGAAATCTATTCAGACTTCATACTTAACATTTAATCTCAAAGTCTGATCTATTTCATCTTTATATTTGAATTTAAGTATTTCTTGGAAGTTACCATTTTGCACTTAGTCATTATTTTTTAAGAAATAATTTTATTTTTCTGTTGACTTTTTTTCGCTGGAGTCTAGCATTTTTAAGAGCATAGTTTAGAATATTGCTTGTGTGTAATAATTTTTAGAGAAAAAATGGCATTGATCTGTTTCTTGCCTTTTGAAAGTAATACTCTGTTGGAGGCTTGGAAGGGTTTAGGTCAAATTAAGTGGGCTTATGTCTGCTGATGCTGTCCTGCAGATAAAGCCACAGCCACCTTCAGCTGGGTTGTTTTTGTGTTGATGTACTGTTTTTCCCTTGGGCCAGTGGATGCTGTTTCGTATAAGATAGGAATGTGATAGGAAAGGAAATTCGCTCTGTGTTGTGCCTATTTAAAGCACTGTGGAACTGGCTGGTAGACTGTGACACAGTTCATTTAATCTTCTGTTGAAGTATTATTGTTGTTGTTTTCCTGGAGGAAAAAGTACCTCTGAGATAATTTCTAGCAAGTAGTTATAATTTACAAGAGATTGTATGGTTTTTCTGTGTGATATGAAATGATTCTTTAGAGGTTTGGGCTTGTTTGTATAAGGTTTTAGAATCTTAACCTCTCAATTGTTTCAATTCCAGTTTAGATGATTAAAGTTAATAAAGCTAATTTTTCCCTCTGTTTTCATTGTTACTGTGAAATTTTAAGTTGGCCATTAGAAAGAATTCCTAGCAGCCAGAATCTTTGGTCTTTTATGATGCCATTTTAAATTACTGTTAGAAGATATGCGTTGCCCGAGGAAGCTGCTCACTTCTCCGAAGCCCATGGGACTCTCCAGCATGAGTTGTAAGGTTGTGGTGAGTGTTTGCCCGAGTCTTTGAAACTCACTCTTTCCACCCTGTGAGTGTTTGGTGGAAACTGGTTTCCCTCTGAAATGTATGCCGTGAAATGTCACCATTCCAGTTTACCTTCTTCCAGTGTCGCAAACTCATGGGAAGGAAATGTGAAAGTTGGCCTAGTTCCCAGGGCGATGTGAAGAATCTTTTGGGGCTATTAAAGGAATATCTTTGTTCCAAGTATTCCCTTGTTCCTGTCCTTCCAGGCCTTCCCCCATCAGTCCATGGAACCATTTACACGCATTGTTTATTTCAGGATGAGGGTAGATGCAGCCTCAAATAAAGGAATCATTTGCTCAGCTCTAAGTTTTATTTTCAATAAATTATTTTCTTAATGTGAAATACATGTATAATAACAAAATTCAAAAGGTACAAAAGGATACAAGTTTATATAAATCTCTTTCCTCTACTTTCTCCCCAACTGGCCTCCACCCTTTCTCTCCCATTCAGTTTTGTGTACACAAAAGATACATAGTTTACACTCTTGTACACCTAGGTTTTTTCACATAATATCTCTTGCTGCAGTTCCATATCAGTATGTATGAAACTACTTCATTCTTACCAGCTATAGTAGCCATATCCAGTTGGTAGACAGGTCAATTATTAATCTTATGCTTTTACAAATAATGCTACAGTGAATAATTCTGACCATACATAATTTTACATACCTATCAGTTTATCAGTATGATAAATTCTTAGGAGGATAATTACTGGATCAAAGTCCAATGTTTTGAGTTTTAAATTAATTTTTTAATCTATACCAAGTTTTAAATTCTAGAAATTCTAGTGTATAAAGAGTAAAATTTGAAAATTTATACATAATTTCACTATAAGCATATAAGTATACACATATAATATGGTATATAAAAGACTTAGGATGATGTATTTGTAGAAGGAAATGGCATCCCACTCCAGTATTCTTACCTGAAGAATCCCATGGGCAGAGGAGCCTGCTGGGGTCCATGGGGTCGCCAGAGAGTTGGACACGACTGAGTGATTAAACAACCAAATAGGCAATTTCTGCCAGACCAGAAGAAATCTTTTCCAGGGCTGAGAAGAGCCATAGTGTATTCATTCCCCTACCTACCTTTTCAGAGGCTGAAAGTCACAGTAGAAGATAGGGAGATATGATGATGATGATGATAATAAGAATAATCTGTTGTCTTCAGGAGAGAATCTAAGAACAGCAAGATTGCCTGAAAAAACTGACTCTCTAGTGATAGAGAAATTCTCAGAGTGCTGTCAGCTGCCAAAGCCTTTAAACAGAAAGCCTGGATACTGCAGAGTATCTGGACCTCAAAACCAGAGGGTCTCAAGCCCATAGGCTATAGTAGTATTCAAGGGTGTAAGCCAAAAAATCAGCCAGATCTCACTAGACACAAGCATAGGACACTCAGTGATTAGATAGAATGGCAGGTGTCTAAGGGGAAGCCAGTCAGTTGCCTGAGCTACATACAGCATGTGAATTAGCATACTATAGGACAACTCAGTCTCCTCCTTTTAACTAGCTGCCATCCCAAGAAAGAAAAGAGGGTTGGGGAAATTCCTTAAAGAGGTTGAACTTGTAATTGAATGACATAAGAAAGTTAAGGAACGTCTGAGTGGAATTTGAAGTTAGATTTCACCCTCAACCCAGGAAGTTGCATTGGGTCACTGCCTTGCATTTTTGTCTTCAGCCCTTCCTTCCCAACACCACTGTGCATTGTGTAAATTGTTTGTCTTCCTGTGCTCCCTTCCTCCTACCCCTTTGATCCATTGGTTTTCTGGGTTCTCTGTGTTGTATGAATTCTCTTTCCCTCCTTTTATAACCTGGAGTCTTACTGGTGCACTGCTTTCTGGTTCTCTGAGCCTGTTTTTTATGCACCCTCCCCCTCTTGCCCTTTTGTCATTGGCAGCTTCTTGCAGATTCCCTTGCTCTTTTTTTCTCTCTCTTTCAGTCCAACAAAGACTGCTTATAAAGATCAGCAGCCTTGTCATTTGAACAAAAGATTCCAAGAACCCTCTGTAGGTTGGCTATTGATTTACTTGACTGAAAAAACTGATTAGCCACTTCATCTCTGGTTGAGTATCTCTATTAATGTCAGAGAGTTGCACATTACATTATTTGTAGCTCTGGCCTATACATTAATTTCATTTCTGATTTCTGTCTCAGAGGCTGTAACTACACAGTGGTCATTGCAGTATCTCCCAGAAGGGAAAATAAAATCCCTGAAAGCACCTTACCTTACAGGCTTGATTTATTTCAAGAGCCTGTAAGTTTCATGGATAAGTTACTCATCACATTTGGAAAGCTAGTTCTATATTTTTATTCCTTACCTTTAAAGTTCTAAACCATGCTTAGAAAAGATGGCATAATTTAGCCCATTTTGTTTATTTAGCTTTGAACTCATTAATTTGTATTCTTTGTTTTGTATTGAAATATGGTAATTGAACAAGTGAGAGTATAACGATTCAGCTAAGAAAAAGTGAGGTTATATATGAATTTACATAGAAACCTATTTATAGGAATATGTGTACTTTGAGGGCTTTACCTGGTAGCTCAGATGGTAAAGAATCTGCTTGCAGTTTAGGAGACCTGGGTTTGATTGCTAGGTTGGGAAGATCCCCTGGAGAAGGGAATGGCAACCCACTCCAGTATTCTTGCCTGGATTATTCCATGGACAGAAGAGCCTGGTAGACTACACTCTATGGGGCCACAAAGAGTCAGACACAACTGAGTGATTTTAACTTCACATGTAGTATTCACATGATGTTACTTGCGTATATTTGTTTATAAAGAGAGCTTATTTAAATCAAATATATTTTATAATCTTTTAATAATTTCCTCATATCATGGTATAGACTCTAGTAAATCTGATCAGTAGGTCAAGATTAATTGAATCCTATGAATATGAGGAATAAGCATTTTAACGGAAACAAAATTATAACTGTGACTATTTAGCATTGCTTTCTCTTCATAGAGGCTAGGAATTGGCTCTTTGATCTCTATTATCTAATCCCAGACCAGGAAATATATCTGATATAATGTTTTTAATTGATAAAAACATTTGATATAATGTTTTTAATTGATATATATGATTCAATATATTTTATCTCTTCAAGAAGTCTCTCTTTCCAGAGGAACAATCTCTAAGTCAGTTATGAGTTGATCATGTGCTATAGATGTTTATTGCAACAAGAGTGTTTCTTTATACTCTGAATTCCTTTTGGGCGATATTAGGAATTCATATGGAATGTGCTTTCTACATATTAATAAGCTGTAATTATTCACTCAGAGTTGTTTTTCTTTCAGTCTTATGAAAGGCCAAAATATCACAATACAACATGCACAGTAGAACTGGGAAAAAATTAAAAATGAGTTCCTTTAGGCAAGATCAGTTATCACTTATACTACATTATGATCCAGGAAATGGCTTAGATTAGAATGTAGTTCACATGTTCTTGATGAAATCTTACAGCACATAGAAACTAAAGTTTAAAACACCTGATTATATTTTTATGGGAATCAATATTAAAAAGGAATAGCATAGTATAATAATTATATTCATCAAAGGTTTTAAAATTAGTGCACACAGTTGGTATGACGTAGAGCACTCAGGGCTGCTGGAGGTACACATTAGTATAAGAAAGAGTGCCATGTGAGTGATTGCTTTGTTAGTATTTGTTTGAGGTCAGTTGTTGTTCAGTCGCTAAAGTCAGGTCCAACTCTTTGCAACCCCATGAACTGTAGCATGCCAGGCTTCCTTGTCCATAACTATCTCCTGGAGTTTGCTCAAACTCATGTCGATTGAGTCAGTGATGCCACGCACCCCCTTCTCCTCTTGCCCTCAGTCTTTCCCATCATCAGGGCCTTTTGCAGTGAGTCGGCTCTTCACATCAGGTGGCCAAAGTATTGGAGCTTCAGCTTCAGCATCAGATCTTCCAGTGAATATTCAGGGTTGATTTCCTTTAGAATTGACTGGTTTGATTTCCTTGCTGTCCAAGGGACTTTCAAGAGTCTTCTCCAACACCATGTTTGAAAACATCGATTGTTTGGTGCTCAGCCTTCCTTATGGTCAGTACTTACATAATTATAAGTGGTGAGATTATTTTCTCTTACATAGAGTTATAAAGCTTATAGGTACCGAGATACATGTATTCTTGGTAGTGGGTTTTGGCATCAAACATACTTTGGCTTGAGAGTTCCAGCTCCAATCAATGTGACTTTGGGCTACCACTCTGAGTCTTAGTGTCCTCGGCTCTAACGGCAGTAATTACTTCATCTAATTCCCGTGAAGATGAAATGATAAAATTTACATGAAGAGTTTAACACAGTGCCTGGCACATATTGAGACTCAGTAAACGGTAGCTGCTCCTAGCAGTAGGGGCAGCAGTGACAGTTTTGTTTAGTATAAGAAAGTAAAACCTGAAACATGTATTACATATCAGTTTCTTGGCTTTCTCTGTCTTTTAAATCTCTATTCTTAGAACTTTTTTATAGTTTATATTTTAATACAAAATTTTAGACCCTTATAACTTCTATACTGTTTAGAGTTACAGTCATAAAATTACAAAATTTTGTAGTTAGAAGGAAGTTTTGGGATCTTTTAGTCCAAACCTCTTATTTTACAAGTGAGAAAATGATGTCCAGAGAGGTTAAGTGATTTACCCAGTGTAAATAGCTTGTGGTAAGTTTCCTTATAAGCGGAACAGTGTTCATTTTACTATGACTTCCTGATGCTTATGTACCATTCAGTTCAGGTGTTAGTGGATTCTGTTACTATCAATTCAGTTCAGTCACTCAGTCGTGTCCGACTCTTTGCGACCCCATGAATCTCAGCACGCCAGGCCTCCCTGTCCATCACCAACTCCAGGAGTTTACTCAAACTCATATCCATTGAGTCGGTGATGCCATCCAGCCATCTCATCCTCTGTCGTCCCCTTCTCCTCCTGCCCCCTATCCCTCACAGCATCAGGGTCTTTTCCAGTGAGCCAACTCTTCGCATGAGGTGGCCAAAGTATTGGAATTTCAGCTTCAGCATCAGTCCTTCCAGTGAACACCCAGGACTGGTCTCCTTTAGGATGGACTGATTGGATCTCCTTGCAGTCCAAGGGACTCTCACGAGTCTTCTCCAACACCACAGTTCAAACGCATCAATTCTTCGGCACTCAGCTTTCTTCACAGTCCAACTCTCACATCCATACATGACCACTGGAAAAACCATAGCCTTGACTGGACAGACTTTTGTGGACAAAGTAATGTCTCTGCTTTTGAATATGCTATCTAGGTTGGTCATAACTTTCCTTCCAAGGAGTAAGTGTCTTTTAATTTCATGGCTGCAGTCACCATCTGCAGTGATTTTGGAGCCCCCAAAAATAAAGTCAGCCGCTGTTTCCACTGTTTCCCCATCTGTTTGCCATGAAGTGATGGGACCAGATACCATGATCTTAGTTTTCTGAATGTTGAGCTTTAAGCCAACTTTTTCACTCTCCTCTTTCACTTTCATCAAGAGGCTTTTTAGTTCCTCTTCACTTTCTGCCATAAGGGTGGTGTCAACTGTGTATCTGAGGTTATTGATATTTCTCCAGGCAATCTTGATTCCAGGTTGTGCTTCTTCCAGCCCAGCGTTTCTCATGATGTACTCTGCATAGAAGTTAAATAAGCAGAGTGACAATATACAGCCTTGACATACTCCTTTCCCTATTTGGAACCAGCGTGTTGGTCCATGTTCAGTTCTAACTGTTGCTTCCTGACCTGCATACAGATTTCTCAAGAGGCAGGTCAGGTGGTCTGGTATTCCCATCTCTTTAAGAATTTTCCACAGTTTATTATGATCTACACAGTCAAAGGCTTTGGCATAGTCAATAAAGCAGAAATAGATGTTTTTTCTGGAACTTTCTTGCTTTATTGATGATCCAGCGGATGTTGGCAATTTGATCTCTGGTTCCTCTGCCTTTTCTAAAACCAGCTTGAACATCTGGAAGTTCATGATTCATGTATTGCTGAAGCCTGGCTTGGAGAATTTTGAGCATTACTTTACTAGTGTGTGAGATGAATGCAATTGTGTGGTAGTTTGAACATTCTTTGGGATTGGTATGAAAACTGACCTTTTCCGGTCCTGTGGCCACTGCTGAGTTTTCCAAATTTGCTGGCATATTGAGTGCAGCACTTTGACAGCATCATCTTTCAGGATTTGAAATAGCTCAACTGGAATTCCATCATCTCCACTAGCTTTGTTCATAGTGATGCTTTCTAAGGCCCACCTGACTTCACATTCCAGGATGTCTGGCTCTAGGTGAGTGATCACACCATCGTGGTTATCTGGGTCATGAAGATCTTTTTTTGTACACTTCTTCTGTGTATGCTTGTCACCTCTTCTTAATATCTTCTGCTTCTGTTAGGTCCATACCATTTCTGTCCTTTATTGAGCCCATCTTTGCATGAAATGTTCCCTTGATATCTCTGATTTTCTTGAAGAGATCTCTAGTCTTTCCCATTCTGTTGTTTTCCTCTATTTCTTTGCATTGATCACTGAGGAAGGCTTTCTTATCTCTCCTTGCTATTCTTTGGAACTCTGCATTCTATTGGGAATATCTTTCCTTTTCTCCTTTGCCTTTTGCTTCTCTTCTTTTCACAGCTATTTGTAAGGCTATGGCTGACTCATTTGAGCCCTTACTGTGTACTGTATACTATACTAAATGCCCAGATCAAAGATGAGGAATATAGAGTTCCTAATGTGCAAGCATTCATAGAGAAAGGAACCGATGGACAATCAGGACAGTGTGGTAAGTATTATGAAAGTGAGGTGCGGTAAGTCCTCTTAAAAAGGAAGGAGAGAAACTAAGGTGCATTAACTGCCTATGGGACAGGTAGCTCACATGCATTGTCATCTGCATTGTTACTTAATGATCACCATAAGCTTCTGATACAGGTATCACTACCCATAGTTTTGTTTCTTGGCAAAGAACAGTCTCTGATTGAGAAGGAGCTAGGAGGTACAATAGCTCTGAATCCCAGTGAAAAAACTCAGTGTTAATCAAGACTTGGGACTTCTATAAAGATTTGCTCAGTATGGTGGTGTGGTTAAATGGGAGTGATGAATCTTTGTGATGTCACATTTTTTATTTGCAGGTAAAATTAAATACCAATTTGCTTTTTCCTTATTTGTTTTCTATAAGCCCGTTGCCATAATTGAATGGAAGACATGCCTGACTTCTTAAAAGAGCAACTTCAGTGATCTAAAATGAGGAACAAGCATTTCCTATTGTGAACGTTCTTCTCTTATTTTTCTTAATGTTTCCTGAGTCAGAATCCGTGGTAGAGGCCAAAGCTTGGGAAAGACACAGACGCTTCTATGTCCTTTTGAGATTCTTCATTTTCTAAACTGCTTGGTCTTTTCATTTTATTACTTGTTTATTCTTTTCCCTATGCCTCCATTAAAATCTTTTTAGTTGCTTTTTGGATGAGTACATAAGGCACTATGAGAAGATTTAGTTATTCAGTGATGACTGTAAGTAGTCATTATTGTTGATTATTTAAAATAAAAACTTTGGGGAGAGCAACTGTGTACTAACAGTTAGGATTCTTCCTCAAAATATTTCTATTACATAATAATTTCTTTTTTGTAGGTGTTTCTAAAACACACGGTTGCTCTGATTTCCAAGAGGATTTTCAGCAGCAAAAAAAAACACATCGATTTAGAAAATATTTATTATATATGCCCCCTTTTTGAGGAGCACACCATTTGGAATTCTTAGAATATCTATTAATTTTTTCTTAATTTTGAGCAATAATGGAGCAGTTTAGAAAATATTCTAAGTTTTTCTTAATCTAAAATTCTGCTGTTTCACTGGAACACTGATTACCTTTGAATACTGTTAATTGATATAAAGGTGTGTGTCATGTACAGAAGCTGAAAATTATAAGTAGAAAATTATGTTGGTAAAAATGTTCCTCAAAACTTGCTACTCTTCATAATTATTGAAATGTAATTTCAAATAAATTTCCTCATACAATGAACTTTTTATAAATGAGTACATAGAAAAGTTCATGTAATTAATTTAAGCAGCTAAAATGCCAGATAGAATATTAGCAAGTAGACTTAACACAGTGAGGAAATTGAAAGATTCATCTCTGAGGAAACTGACCTTTCCAATGAAAAGTCTCCTAAAGAACTGACCAGCTACCTGGTCCATCTCAGTACCGTGTGAATATTGCATAGCTCACTAGCACCTGTTATATGCCGTGGGGTTTGTTGAGGGGTGTACATGTTATTTAGATATATGTATGTAAATATAGGAAGAACTAGCTCAAAGAATTGAAAATAATTTCCTCAGGAGAATAACATGGGACAAAACACTGCAGATTTTCACTTTATCCTAAGGGTACTATTTTAAAATCATGTACATTCATTGCTTTGATAAAAAGTTAAAAAATATAGTGATCAGAATTATGTTTGTTGATAGTGGTGTTGCCATGTTATAGTGGCGCTTCCATTGTATTACTAAAGATATGCTGAATTCACATACTTAAGCAAAAGGCATTGTCGTTTACTTGCTAAGTCATGTCTGACTTTTGTGACCCTATGAACTATAGCTTGCCAGGCTCCTCTTTCCCAGGCAAGAATACTGGCGTGGGTAGCCATTTCCTTCTCCAGGGCATCTTCCTGACTGAGGGATCAGACTCTCGTCTCCTGCATTGGCATGCAGATTCTTTATTACTGAGCCACCAGGGAAGTCCCAAACAAAGGGCATACCATGGGAAATATTAATCTATAAACACAAAAGTTATGAGTACGTTCTAGCATTCTTTTCTACCAATTTTTATTATCTGTTTTTAGGGGTCAACTGTAGTAGGTAATTGATACAGATGAGTTATTTTCATCTCTTTCTTTAATGTTATCTGTAGTTTCAAAGCTTCCATGCAGCAACTTCTTTTTACTATAGCTAGAATCAAGAAGCTGAAACAAAGAAGAAAAGAAAACCAAGAACCAAACCAAAATCGATTTACCCTCATAGCACATTCTTGTGGGGGTGGTGATAGTAAAAACAAGACAAAACAAACAAAAAAGCACATGGGGAAAAAATATGTGAGAGTTGCAGTGGCCTTGATGAGCCATTGTCTGGTGAATTGGTTCAAAGTGGATCAGATGAGTAAACACTGTAACCTAATGGTAGATAATAAGATGTCTCTGAATTTTGTTTTACTATTAAGTATCTTTAATATACCATATTTTGTATTCACCAAATAGAGCCATTGCTCATGTAGTTAGACATTCTTTGAAGGCAGAAACCACACTTGATTCAGTATCTGTATTCTTTACAACATAGTGATGCCAATAAAGCCATGCTCTATCTTGAATGAATTTTCACTGCTTATGAAATAGTATGTTGTATCTGCATTTCAAAAGAATTTTAAAGTTGTTAGTACATTAAAAATTTTATAAATATTATGACATCTTGAACAAGTAACATTTCTTTTTCCTGATTTCTTATATACATTTGTGTTAGTGACAGTAAGGACTCTGCCATTTTCCACTCTGCTGGAAGAGGAGCCCGTATCTTCCCCACACCATACCAACAATATGTTCCTGTAAAATAAGGCCCAGGATCCACTATCTACTATTTTTCCCCTAAATTTCACCACCCTGGCAGAAACTATTTTTAATGTGGGTTTTTACAGTTTTCTGCAGGACTTTCCATGTGCCTTGAAATATATTTCAGTTCAGTTGTTCAGTCGTGTCTGACTCTTTGCGACCCCATGGACTGCAGCACACCAGGCCTCCCTGTCCATCACCAACTCCCGGAATTTACTCAGATTCATGTTTGTTGAGTCATTGATGCCATCCAACCATCTCTGTCATCCCCTTCTCCTCTGGCCTTCAATCTTTTCCAGCATCAGGGTCTTTTTCAATGAGTCAGTTCTTCGCATCAGGTCGCCAAAGTATGGGAGTTTCAGCTTCAGCATCAGTCCTTCCTATGAATATTCAGTGTTGATTTCCTTTAGGATGGACTGGTTGGATCTCCTTGCAGTCCAAGGGACTCTCAAGAGTCTTCTCCAACTCCACAGTTCAAAAGGATCAATTCTTCAGCACTCCGCTTTCTTTATAGTCTAACTCTCACATCCACATGTGACTACTGGAAAAAGCATAGCCTTGACTAGATGGACCTTTGTTGACAAAGTAATGTCTCTGCTTTTGAATATGCTGTCTAGGTTGGTCATAACTTTCCTTCCAAGGAGCAAGCATCTTTTAATTTCACGGCTGCAGTCACCATCTGCAGTGATTTTGAAGTCCCTAAAAATAAAGTCTGTCACTGTTTCCACTGTTTCCCCATCTATATATTTAGTAAATCTTTTATGTACTTTTGTTTCACAGTCCTTTGCTTTTTCTCTGAATCAATACAATTATGCCCTTTGCTATTCAATCTCAAGGTTATTTTCTTCTTAATATAGTTTTTCATCTTTTCTGCAGTGTTCTCGGAAGAATCTTGATTGCTTTTTAGCTAAATGGTACCATAACCAGAGAAAAAGTGGTTAAGATCTGATGACATATGATGAATTGGCATGTCATTTGCAATTGTGTATTTGACCCAACTCTCTATTTGAGGGAGATGTTCTCTCCTGGGAGGGCTAGAGAAATTGTTAACAGCTTCATTCCTCAGGAAAGTTATTCATAGGAATGTGTCTGTGAGAAAAATCTAGTCTGAGGATTTCTCAAGGAAATGATTGTCCTTTCTGAACAAATGTCACATATTTTTATTGGAAGATATACTTTCTTCTCACCCTAGAAATAATGTTATTAAGCACATTATATGAGTCTAAAGAACTGTGACTGATACACACAGTGTCTGTTTTATTACTTCTATATAACATGCAAGCCCTGTTTAGTTGTGTTCATTTTGTTAGGAATGAAAAAAGAGCACATTTGTGTTTAATTAAATCGGAGTGCTATAGTATTATACCATCTTTTAAGAACTACTGGCAAATTTTAAGTGTTCAAAGCACTATAGAAATAAGGGTGAGTAGAGTCTATTCAGGGCAAGGTAATTAGAGCATCTTTGGCTAGAAAATATCTGAGTAAAAATAGCTAGTCTCAGATAGTGTTGAAAAAAGATAATTAAAGCTTGAAGAATAATGATGAAAACCTTTTGCTCAGATACTCTCTTTATTTTAGGTTTAACACCTTGCATTCAAAATGGTGAACCCTACCTAGAAATCTCTATGTAGTCAAAACTGGCCCAGTGGGTACGACAGAGTAAGATATGTTATAATACCTTTTATCCTATCCCTGCTGAAGGAGGGAAATGCATGTGGCTTAGTAACGTTAATAGCTTATATAAATTAAAAACATTCATCTTGTCCCTCTTTTGTCATATTTCAACTCTGTATATGTTTGTATATATAATCCCCTAACCCCTACTTCCTCCTGCTTCATCCTTTTTCCTCAGGTAATGTACAAGAATGCATTAATTTTTTAATGCTCTTAACTCTCTGACTAAGAATTTATTACTCCTTTTTCTCAAACCTTAAACACAGGGATCCTTCGGTCAATCCTTCCACTACCCCCTGCCCCTGCAATCCATTCCTTTGAAGTACTTTATATTTCTACTTCTAAACCCATTGCAATGACTCCCATATATATATTTCTGGTCCTCAAGTCTCCAGGACTCCAGAAGCTACATTGCCAGAATACCTATACTCGAAGCATAGTGACATCTCAAACTAAATGTCTTAAAAGTCAAGAGTCATTCTCTATTCTCTCTAACCCTCTGCCCTCTGCTACACACAGTATTCATTGTCTCACTTCATGGCATGGTCAGTCACGCTTGACAGCTTTTAACGTTTTTTGTATTCAGTGAGAGGCATGTCCATTCTACTTATGTAACTACCATCACCTAATTTATTTCCTCCATTCTATTTTTTCTACTCATTGCTGAGGTTAAGGTCCACACATCTTCTTTTCGGGAAAGTAGCAATTGTTGCTCTTGGTCTTCCCATCCTTTCCTCCTCCCCCAACCCCACCTTGAGTCCATTCTATCCACCATTCATAGCTCTGGTCTTCCTTAAGCTCTTGCTTGATGATGCCATTACCCTGTTTAAAAATTTCCACTGGGTTTTTACTGCATCTTAAATATAACCTAAGATGATAATTTTCAACCTCAGTTGCAAAACCTATCTCAATCTAGTTTTTTAACCTCTTTTTCCACATGTGCCATACTTAGGTCAAACGCAGTGAGGTTTTTCCCTCAAATATTTTAGATTGTTTTCCGCTCCTGTGTCTTTTCATATCATTACATATGCTTCACGAGTGCAGTGATTTTCTTTTCATCTGTTTTTATTCACAGTTCTGTCCTCAGCTTCTAAGACAATGCCTGGCACATAGGAGGTACTCAGTAAATATTGATTAAATGAATAGGCAAGTGAATGAAAGGAGGAATTGGAAGATACCTTTCATGGGATTTAGCTATTCTTTTCTGAATTTGCAAAGATTCTGAGTAAGAGTCCTATATCATTTCAGTGAATTCCCTTTGCCTATGCTAACTTAAGGGGATCCTGTTCCTTCTAATCAAATGATCCTTGATGAAGACAGCATAATAAAGTTAGGAAACACTATTTCAGAATTTGGATAAAGGAACCTGGTTTGGAGACCTCGGAACTCCTATGGCTCTTCTCACCTTTGCCTTCACGAAGTATAAACAGACAAAATGTTACCCCCAAGGTCAGGTATCCCACAATCCAAGTTTGTGTTAAAAGAGAAACATTTGCATTTCAATGAAACTACTCATTGAATGGATGCAGGGTTTCCCCATGACTCTATATGCCGTATTTTGTTTACATGAGAACAAAGAAACTTGTCATGTATTTATTATAAAGCTAACCATAGCTCAACAGACAGTTCTGTTAGGATGCTAATTCAGGACATTAATTAGTTGATTTGCAAAGTGCAAGAGAAACAATCCCATGTATCCGTATCCACAGATTTTCTTTCTTATTTACTGACCAGAACTGCAGGCAGGAGGAGGAGCAGGATCTTAATGAAAATGTTCTGTCAAAGCTTTGACGTTTTAACTCATGAACATGACTTCAGGGACTCCACATTCCTAACCTGTTGTAGAATTTCTTATTTGGATAAAAACTTAGAGCATCACTTAAAGGCACACAGCACTCGAAAGTCAACCACGTAGTTTTGGTTGTATGCAGGGATAGGAGGGAAAAGGGACCACACAGACTTCAAGCACAAAGTCAACAGATCTGTAATGTGAAGAAAGCTACAGAGTAAAGGAGAAGGAAACCTGTTTCTTTACCAGCAAAACACTGTGGCAGCGGTGCATGTTTTCAGTGAAAATAGCTTATGACTAATTTTCCTTAGTCATAAAAGAAACCAGGAGGCTCACATGTAATGCTACATGTTTACAATTGAAGTAAGCCTGCTCTTCAAAGTACAGATTTAGAACACTGGAACTAAAATAAATTAAGCCATAATTTCCACCTAAGAAAAATTAGAATTTCATGCCTTTTTTTTTCCCCCTCATGGTTCCTGGAGTAATTTTAGATATACTGAGCGTTTGTCCTTCCATTTGGTTATATTTTCTGACTCTCTATCAAGTTCCCTGGTTAATTTATCTCTTGCTGGACTTTTCAATAGCATGTGGCTTATTTACACAACTAATCATGTTGTGAAGTATTTTACAGTGTTTTTTTTAATGAACAGTAAAACCAATCTTAATTTTAATTAATAAAAACAAAGGATTTCTCAGTGTGTTTATTCATAGCACAAGTATGCTCTTGAGAAGATGAGCCTTAACCATTTGGGACAAATATTTCTTGCCTAGTACTTTGGTCGTGGTAATAGCTAATAGCTGGCATTATTCTTGGAGAGAGCAGTAATGGTAGTATTGTCACTTTCACTCCTTCCATTCTAGTTACTGATTTCTAGCAAACCTGTTGTGTATTTTCTAACTACCACTGCATGTAACTTTTGAAATGTATGGTAGTACATATTTTAGCCGATTTTACTGTAATGTGGAAGATAGAGAATAGAGATATAGAAGTCCATGCTTAAGATTGTACTAGAATTTACATGTTATACTCTAAAACATTTGCTACATGGAAGCACAAGGGACAACTGAAACTTATTATCATATATATACAAGGGCTTTCCTGGTGTCTTAGATGGTAAAAAGCTTCTGCCTGCAGTGTGGTAGACCTGGGTTTGATACCTGGGTCAGAAAAATCCCCTGAAGAAGGGAAAGGCTACCCACTCCAATATTCTTGCCTGGAGAATTCCATGGACAGGGGAGCCCGTTGGGCTATAGTTCATGGGGTCACAACGAGTCAGACACAACTGAGCTACTGACACACACCATGTATAAAAATCACATTTTCAGAGCATAATGAGCACACTGTAAGCCTCCAGTTTTTCTCTAACCCTTTCTCAAATTACCTGTTGTAGCAGATCAGGGATTCAAAATGAGGTAGCCAGGTAAATTAGAATCTTTGTATGACTCCCCTGGTGAATTGGAGAGGCCTCTGTGATAGTGGCGCTAATGTAATCTTTTCTGGAGCCCACATTGCTGAAGACATTGCTTTAGGCTAGATGGTGCTGCTCAGAGAATAGTGAATATTTAAACATGTACGTGTATAAAATACATTATTCAGGATGGTTATGTTTTAAGTCAGAGATGTATGTAATACTAGTTTTCTTGATCCTGCTAACATTCTGCACCTATAAGCAACTTTGTTGTTGAATTGCTCAATCATGCCGACTCTTTTGGAACCGCATGGACTGCGGCCCACCTAATTTCCCAGGCAAGAATACTGGAATGAGTCACCATTTCCCTCTCCAGGGGATCTTCCCGACCCAGGGATCGAACCCACTTCTCCTGCACTGCAGGCAGATTCTTTACTGCTAAGCCAGAGGGGAAGTATAGGGACATTAAGGCAGTGGAATTAAGACCCTGATAGTCACAGTCCTCCTTGAGAATGAGTTCTGTCATAGCACTGCTAGAGAGCCATGCAAATACCTTAAAGGAAGGCTTCATGACAGATGTTAATATTATAATCAAACCATCCTTTCATTTCCGTTTTAATAATTCATATAAGGCCCAGATAGTTAGCATTCATTAAGTACTTAAAAAGCAGTGATTCTACATGATCGATCCCTCAGTAATATTTCTCAATATATTTTAAGTATTATTTCCTTTTATCCAGTTTAGAATATATTCAACATTCAGTAGATCATTTACTAACTAAAAAATAAGCATTGAACCTAGTAGCTATTGTCAGTTGCCACTCTTCTAGGAAAGCCTGTGATATAGGCTAAGATGTATTACTGGATTCATGTTTTTAACTAGTGTAAAAAAATTTAAATTTTTCAATAGCTTGTCTGTTTTGATAGGGGATTTCTCCTAATAGTATACTGGAGTTATCTAAAATTATTGATTTTAGTTACTTAAAATTATCTATAATGAGTATTGAGGACAAATAACTCAAGTATGTAATAGTCTATATTTTAAGCACTCTTCATATGAAAAATCGTAAAACTAAACTAACACATTTTTATGAATTTGTATATTTGTTTTTTGGGATGATGCATAGTGTGATGAAAATCAAAAGAAGAGAGACTCTTAAAGTGATAACAGTGAATGCTTATATCCATTTAAAGATGAAGTCTCAGCTACCTGTGCAGGAAACTGTAGGTAAATTCTGAAATAAATGAATCAAGAAATAGCTATATAAGCTTATGAATATTTAAGTACAGTGCTAATTATTACTAAAGGAAAAACAGTTGATTCTCAGAAGAGGAATCTTATGAAAAGAGGAAACATAGGCTGTTTTGTGCTACTTGACTTTTAAATCATGAAATTGGTGCTACATTTTAAGCTGAAACAGGGGAGAGTCTCTTTTTTGTTGGTGGAGTTCATTTGCCACCTTTCAAATCTAAGGATTTAAAGCTGGGGTAGAAGCCAGACTGTAAGAAAATGTGAAATGGAAAGGAAGAAGAGTAGCAGCCATAGCTCGCTCCTTCCAGAAGCCTGATCTCAAGGGAGTTAAAGACCGTGAGATAGAGGGGGCTAAGTTATAAATTAGCAGATGTAGTACTCCAGTGAACCAGTTTATAGATATTCCTTTTCTGAAAATCAGCTCACCAGTATATATTAAATTTTGTAGTATTACTTGAAAGGACTAGTTGTATGCAGACTTAAAACCAGTAGCCGAATCTGATTCATCTCTTCACACCAATTCATCCTCTACCCATAGTATCTGAATTTCTCATTACACCTATATCTATATGACTATAGGTACACCATATTCCTTGAAGATTTTACCCATTAACCCTCTTTTCCCGATCAAGATGACTGACTGCTTTTTCTGTTTACGTCTGAGTTCTCACTTACTCTAATAAAGAGTGTTGCTTATGAAGTAAATTTTCCTTTAACATTCATGCATACTATCTCTTTGAATAAATTTCTTTATTTCCTAATATTTCTATATGTTTTCTAATGCTTCTTCCCTTATTTCACTGTCTGCTCTAAAACTCATTTTGTTCAGGAAGTGTTTTCTGCCTCCCCATCTCTAGGTACTTTAATCAAGATTGATAACCAGCACACGGAGCCTGGCTAGGAGGCAGGTTGCTACTCAACTTTCTCAGGTGTGCACCTTGACTTGGCCTTGTGCCACCCACCAGTCCAAGGGCAGGGGTACTTTTTCCTAATGTGTACAAGGGTGCTTGATGGACTAACAGGACCATGATCAGTCATTCCATAAAAACTATATTTACTGAATAATAATGAGAAAAAGAATCACTAACCAGCAATGAGCACGTGGTTAAATGTTGGGTGTTGTGCTAAACCCAATAAAGATTTTTTCATTTTTATCTCAAAATAATCCTATGAAGTAGTTCCAGTAATTACAGATAATCTGAAAGAATGGACAAATACCAAGTCAGATTCATCTGAAATACCCACTACTTTTGCAAAGTAAAATTATCTGCTCCTTTAATAAGATAAAATCTTGAAATCAGTTAGAAGATACTTGAGTTATTCTAGCTTTGAAAAGTGTGTGTGTGTGAGACAGAGTGTGTGTGTGAAATGCTTTATGCCTTCTTTAATCCTCAGAACAACTGTATGAATTAAGTGTTATAATTACCCTCATAGATGAAACTGAGGCTTAATAAGTCTAAATAAATAGCCCTAGTAAGGGACAGAGCTGAGATTTGAACCCAGTATTTGAACAGTAAATTTTAAAAAAAATAGATGCTGTAACATGATTATTAATATAGTTCTTTATTCAAGTGTTAGCTCATAATTCCTTTAAAATGTGGAACTAATGAATTATTTTAAGAGGAGACCTATTGGAAGACCCTGGCAATTTCACCAAGACGAAGATTTCAGATGCACATTTGAATATTTCAGTGAAGTATATAACATTATTATCATTAGTTCTATATTATAAGAATGCAACCTAAATTTAACATGATATTAAAATAGGTTTTCTTATGTTGGATTAAGCATGGGAAATATTTACTTCATTTCAAATATGTTTTATAGGGGGAGATGTAGAAGCAGGACTTGGCTGAATAGGACCCATTAAAAGTACTTTGAAAGAAATACTGATGTCTTCCTTGCAATCTTTTAACGTCTTTGAAAATACCTGTAAGAGCTTCCATTTTTATTTCTAAGAGAGCCATAAATTCTCTTCTGGCAAGTGACTATAAAACATTACCGATCTATAGTGAACAAGTAATACCCCTCCGGTTCTAGGGAACTACTGATACAAGTTTTAGGAAGGCAAGTTTTTTTTAGAGTCTTAATCCATAGAAATACATACTGTAGAAATACATGGTAACAGTCAGTCAGGGCTGTATTTGTTAAACTTCTCCTTAGCTTATTAGGAAGTAAAAAAATTCAGCTAAGACACTATAAATGCTGTGTGATTATAGTAGACTTCCAGGTGGGACTTCAGTCATCTCAATAAATTTATTTCTCATGAAGCAAAGTTTTCCACCCGTAAAGAATATTTCACGGTCTTACATGAATTACGTTGTAACTCTCTAATTGCCTTTTTTTTTTTTATCTTTACAAAAGTGACATTATTTTTGCATCGACATAACGCTTTATATTTGATATTTGCTAGCATCAATCAGTTAAGAATATTAGTGATGTTTTGAATGTGAAAGCTAGGAAGTGATTGTAGGTAAAAATTTTTAGAGGGTGAAATCATTTTATCTTGAAAAACTTTGGTACAGATTTTAATATTATTAGGCCAGTGATAGTCCTCATTGTATATTAAATCCACGTGGGGAGTTAAAAACAAATAAATAAAACATACCAAAACAAAACCAAAGCAGTCTCTTCTGTTCTCATCTCATCTTTGGCATTAAATACACATTTGGTTCTGTCATGTTGCACAGCTCTAGGGACACTGTTCATACTGTGTTCTGTGCTTCTTGGAGTTGGCTGTTGATGACGTAAGTAAGCTAGTGGCTTCAGTAATTAATGATTCAGGAATATCAGGGTTCCTAATATAGGAATATACAATATGACTGTTGCCCTGTATACATTCCTCTACAATATCCAAATGACTTCTTTGACAATCATTCTCTATTTTAAAATAGGTCAAATGTATGTAATGGCGAGGTTGAGGAAAGGTCTATATCTTAGAGTAGCTAAGGATTCAAAGTATCCCAAGAGAAATATGGGGAACTGTGTTGAAATGAAAATTTTCATAGCGTTTCAGCCTGGTGGCTCAGACGGTAAAGAATCCGCCTGCCGCGTGGGAAACCTGGGTTCGATCCCTGGATTGGGAAGATCCCCTGGAGATAGGAACAATTATCCACTCCAGTATTCTGACCTGGGTGAGGCTCACATAGAGAGAAACCTGAGTGAGAATCACACAGAGAGGAGCCTGGTGGGCTACAGTCCCTGGGGTTGCAAGTATTGCAAAGAGTCAGACACAACTGACTCACTCACTCAGAACTGAGAGTAAGGAAGGATCAGGCACAGCAAAAGGGCTTTTTCATCATTAAAGAGCTTATCTCTTTAAAACAGAACAGGAAGCTAGCCATGATTGCAGAAAGAAATGCTTCATTAAATATCATTAGTCTAAAAACTACATGGGTCAACTGTGGAGCCTCTTTCTAACTTGACAAACAAATATTGCTAACTGTACTTAGGTTCTTTACATCTTAATTAGTCTTCAGTGATGTAAAATCAGGGGGCTGCAACAATAGTTTGGTTTCAAACCCATTTACAAGGCTGAGGCGAAATGTGGCTTTAGGCTGTCTCCACACCATTGTGTATGCTTTATTGTGGTGAATATCAAAATAGCAGTTAATTATAGTAGTACCATTTCTGTTCTTCACTTCATTATCTCTGTCTTGCACTATTATTTTCTGTTGCTGCTGGCGATACAGCATCAGGCCTGGCTCCAGTGAAGTGTGAACACAATGCCAGCACTGCATTCAGCACAAGAATAGAAAGGCAGATGGCAGATTTTACTATTTATAGTTGCAGCCAATGTGCCTGAGGTGAGCCCTGCTGAAATGGTTCTTATCAAGAATGTTTTCATGTATTAAGGGGATAAGGAAATGAAAGCCAAATAAAAGACTTAGTCCTCAGGACTCTGAGAGCAGAACTCTTGCTATAGATTGGAAAGCAATTCTAAATATTGATTAGACATTTATGAACTGGAAAATTATATAGTTTTCTCCCTATAATCAAAATAAAGACTTCAGGTCGGCTGTATGCTTCATGGCAGAACTTGAAGAATTTATTTTTCAGTGAAGTTGTGTTGCCATAGCAACTTGATGTAGAGTGAATTTTAATTACTAAGCATAAAATAGGTTTATAATAACTATTTAATGCCATCAAATATACTATTTGAACTATGACTGTCATATTTTCTTAGTCATTATTTCTTGACTACCATAGGAAAAAAGACAAAACAACTGCTTTGCATTTTATTCTATATATTTTTTTAAAGATTGATTACTTAAGACACTGGTAAATACATTATCAGTTAGTAATAACTGATAATTGAGAAAAATTTTATATTCCGAATTAAAATCATATGTGAATTATCTAGGTTTTCTTATGTAGGCATCTGATTTAAAGTGTTTTGTTAATCAAGAACATAATGTGTTTATAACTAGAAAAACCTATTAATGAATTTAAATTTAGGTGTCCTAGATAATCTGAAATATAAGCAGTGGCAGATAAAATCTATATTCCACAGAAAATAAAGAGCCTTTATTATAGGCTGAAAAAATTCATTTGATTCAATCATAAAACTATATTTTAGCTGGATGTATTATAATTTAGCAGATTATTTAGTCACATTCAAAACTTATGCTAGAACATCTATCCATTTTAAATCATGGTAAAATATTTGTCACATGAGTTCATTGGTTTTATTAAAATAAAATAAGCAATGGTCATACTCAGAAAGAAGGAGCTTATAGAAAGCTAGATTTTGAAAGAGATAGCTGCAGTCTAAATTTAATTTCTTGCTTTGTGAATTTTCTATTCATTATTGAAATGTAGTATAAAAAAAATAGAAAGGACTTCTGGTTAGACCTGACAGATTAAACATACACTGACAGCTCATGTCCTTCCCAAAGCCCCTCTAAAAGGAAACTAAAGGGCTTAAAAAAATAAACTCAAAAAGACAAAGAAAATGGGAGATAAGTTACAAAATTTGAAAGATGAAAAGCAGATGCATGAGTGCAAACTAACTTAGCAGACCTGAGAAAATGCAATTATAAGTTGGCAGAGGGGAAAACTGAGAAAACTGATTTATATACCAGGAATTCATACTACTCAGAGTTGGAAACACTCAGTACCTCTGGAAATGGGAGTTAAAATGGGGTTAAAAACAAGAGAACTGATTTAAAAATGTGTTTAAGCAGTTGGTTTCCAAGAGCCTGTCCTTCTCACCATATAGCTGGGTTATAGTGCCTGTCTTACATGGCAGCAGTCTAAAGGCAGATTTTCTGTAAAGTGTAAAATAAAGGCACCAGGCCCGAACACCACAGAATAGTAAAGGGCAGAAGACAGGTGGGTACTCTGTTGAAATCAGGGATAATAAATGAAACTTTTACATTTTGAATATTGAGACTTCCAATCTTCTCTGTCAGCCCACAGGATGTAGGTAATCAGACGTATATTGTCAGAGCAAGAGATGGAAAGAATTTTTTCTAGTGAATATAAGAAGTCCAAGAAGGAAAGACTTACAGATAGATTCTTTGGGGGTTCCCCAAGACACAGCTTAGTCAGGTCATTCTTCAGTGAGCACCACTGTTCAGCAAGCCCCATCCATCCTATTGACCTTTCACTCAGTTCTTTAGTGCCCTACTCTTCCCCACCCCCAAGCTTTGTTGAGCTGTAGTTGACCTCTGGCATTATGTAAGTTTAAGGTGTAAAGTGTGATGATTTGATGGACATATATATATATATATAGTGATATGATTATCACAGTAAGGTTAGTTACCACTTCCACTACATCACACTATTAACTTTTTTTTAATGGTGAAGAATTTAAGATTTCTCTCTTAGCAAGTTTCGAGTATATGATAGAAAACTGGTAACTATAGTCACCATGCTGTACATTAATTCTCTATAACTTATCTATTTTCTATAATAAATGGAAATTTATACCTTTTGACCAACATCTCCTCCATTTTCCCCATTTCCCAGCCTCTGGCAAACACCATTCCACTCTGCTTTTATGAGTTTGACTTCCTTAGTTTCCACATATAAGTGAAGTCATACAGTATTTGTCTTTCTTGTTCTGGCATATTTTACTTAGCATAATGGCAAGATCCATTTGTGTTGTCTCAAATGACAGAATTGCTATAGTAATCCATTGTGGATTGTGTCTGTATCAACTTTCTTTATCCATTCATCCATCAGCGGACACTTAGGTTGATTCCATCACTTGGTTATTGTGAGTATTGCTTCAGTAACACTGCAGTAAACACAGGAGTACAGATACCTCTTCAGGGTAACAATTTCATTTTCTTCAGGCATATATAGAAGTGGACTTGCTGGCTCTTCTGGTAGTTCTGTCTCTGTTTTTTTTTTTTTTTTTTTAGGAACCTCCATACTGTTTTCCATAGTAGCTGTACCAATTTACAATCCCACCAACAGTATACAATGGTTCTGTTTTCTCCATATTCTTGCCAACACTTATCTCTTTTCTTTTTGATAATAACCATGCTAATAAGTGATATCTCATTTTAAAATTTTGATGGTGGTTTTGATTTGCATTTCCCTGAGGATTAATGTTATTGGGCACTATTTCATATTCCTATTAGCCATTTTTATATCTTCTTTGGAAAAATGTCTACTCAAGCCTTCTGCCCATTTTTTAAATGGATCTTTTTTTTTTTTTTTTAAGCCATCTTATGTCTTCTTTGGAAAATGTCTATTAAGTTCCCGTTCCCTGGTTGGTTGTTTCTCTGATGTTGAGTTTTATAAGCTCCTTATTTTGGATGTTAACCCCTTATCAGATATGTATTTTGCAAATATTTTTCTCCCATTCTACAGGTTGCCTTTTCATGTTGTTGATTTTTTCTTTTTTTTGGCTGTACAAAATCTTCAGTTTGATGTAATCCTGCTTCTATATTTTTTCATTTGTTACTTGTGTTTTTGGTATTATATTCAAAAGAAATTGGCAACACCAATGTCAATGGACTTTTTGCCACTGTTTTCTTCTAGGGTTTTTGTGACTTCAGGTCTTACATTTAAGTCTTTAGTCCATTTTGACTTAGCTTTTGTGAGTGGTGTACGATATGGGTCCAATTTCATCTGTGTGTGTGTGGGCATGCACTTTTGCTAGTGTTATTTATTGAAGGGACTGTCTTTTCCCCGTTGGGTATTCTTGGGTCTTTTATGAAATACTAGTTGGCTGTATATTCATGGGTTTATTTCTGGCCCTGAATTCTGTTCCATTGGTATGGGTGTCTATTTTTATGCCAGTACCACTGTTTTAATTACTGTAGCTTCATAATATAGTTTGAAATTAGGAAGTGTGATGCCTCCTTTTTTTTTTTTTTTTTTTTTGCTGTTATGATTGATTTATCTATTTGAAGTCTTCTGTGGTTGAATATAAATTTTGGATTTTTTTTCTATTTTTATGAAAAATGTTTTGGAATTTGATAGGGATTGCAATGAATCTGTGGGGCTTCCCCTGTGACTCAGCTGGTAAAGAATCTATATCCACCTGCAATGAATCTATAGATGACTTTGAGTAGTATGGACATTTTAACAACAATATTAATTTTTTTGATCCATGGACATAGCATATTTTTTCAGTTATATGTCTTTTTCAGTTTCTTTCATCAATATTTTATAGTTTTCAGTGTACAGATCTTTCACCTCCTATCTTATAGGTTTGAAATGACAAATGGGATTGCTTTAAAATTTTTTTTTCAGATAGTTCATTGTTGGCATATGTTCAACTGATTTTTATGTAGCAATTTTATATCCTGAAACTTTACTGAGTTTGTTTAATAATTCTATTTTTTGTGTGAATTCTTCATGATTTTCTATATGTAGGATCATGTCACCTACAAACGGAGACACTTCTTTCTGATTTGAATTTTTTTTCTTGCTGAATTGGTCCATTAGGACTTCAGTACTATGTTGAATTTGAAGGCAATGGCAACCCACTCCAGTACTCTTGCCTGGAAAATCCCATGGACAGAGGAGCCTGGTAGGCTGCAGCCCATGGGGTCGCTGAGAGTCGGACACAACTGAGCGACTTCACTTTCACTTTTCACTTTCATGCATTGGAGAAGGTAATGGCAACCCACTCCAGTGTTCTTGCCTGGAGAATCCCAGGGACGGGGGAGCCTGGGGGGCTGCCGTCTATGGGGTCGCACAGAGTTGGACACGACTGAAGCGACTTAGCAGCAGCAGCAGCACTGTGTTGAATTAGGAATGTCGAGGTTGGATATCTTTGTCTTGTTCCTGATCTTAAAGGAAAAGATTTGAACTTTTTACTACTCATATGATTTTAGCTATGGACTTGTCACATATGGCCTCTATATATGTTGAGTTATGTATACAGTTTGTTGAGAGGAAGTAAACAAACTTCATCATGACAAATTCATCCTTATTGTGAAAAGATGTTTAAATTCTCGAGTGCTTTCTCTGCACCTGTTAAGACATCATGCAGTTTTTAAATTTTATTCTTTTAACATGGCGTATCACATTCATTTTGTATTACATTCATTTATTTATGTATATATATTTGTGTATATTTCTCAGACCTTTTCTATGGATATGCCTATTTAACACTTCTTGTTCCCTCTTCTGGTAGAATTCTTACACTTGTGTGACTTCTCTTGACCCTACAAAGTTGTACTGGATGCTTACAGTCTCTTGTTTGCTTACTTTCCCTAGAGCAGTGCTGACCATGTGGGTCTGTGTGGTTTTTCCCAGTCCTGTAGAGGTGGGCCAGTTCTCTTCACATGTGCGCTAGCAGCCTGTTAGAGCATTGGGGTTGTTCACATGGGGCTGGAGACCAGGTGGGAGTGTGTGTGGTTGAGGTGCAGAGAAAATTGGGGTTGTCAGCTGGGGAACAATTGATGGGATCCTCCACTGAGGCATCCACAGCAGTTCGTGGACCACCTTCCTAATAGAATCTGTGGTGCATTTGTAGGATTTACATCCCATTAATGCCCTCTGAGAGCCTCAGCTGCTCTTCTGCCAGCTGTTTACCACTCCCCGTCATGCAGTACCTCCCATGGATCTTGTGGATGAGGCAAGAAAGAAGTGAGTCTTTTGGCACTGTTCTGCAGAGCTGGGGAAGTACCCTACTATTAAATATCATTAGGTATTAGAAGGAAACATTTAACTTAAAAAAAATAAGGCCAAACCAATCAGATAAAAAACCACTTGGAGAACATGGATCATGTGCAGAGAAAAGAGCAAACATGAAAATAGAATAAACTAAAATTAACATCTTGAGATATGAGATAGACAAAATAGTATACTTATACACACACATATATGTTCCTGTAAGTAGGAACATTCAGGGAATTAAAATGAGCAAAGAGACTTTTTTAAAAAAGCAAAATTAAAAAATTATTGTATAAAGAGTTATAAAATGAAGTTGAGGAAGTCCCCCAGCAAGTATTCATAAATACAAAGAGGTAGAAAATAGAGTAGATAATTTAATAGAATTAGGTCATAGCATTAAGAATAACAAACTTGCCATACACAATAACATGAGTGAATCTGAAAGTGCAATTATTGAGTGAAAGAAATAAGTCACAACTATAAAATGCATGTGTCTATTTATATGAATTTCAAGAATAATCAAAACTATGGTCTTGGGTAGAATAGTGGCTAGCAGTCAGAGGTGGATATAGTATAGGATGGTGTATTAATATGAATGTGGCTTCCTAGGTTTTATACCTTGAATGTAAATGTAAAAATCTTTTGACCTGCATGCTTTTCTGTACTTTGTATAAGTTAATTCTGTAAACAATAGAGGAAAAATATTAGATAGTCTAAAAGGTCCAATACTTGAATAGTAAGTGGTCTAGGAGAATGACTTTCCTGGCAGTCCAGTGGTAAAGACTTCAAGCTTCCACTGTAAGGAGTACAGGTTCAGTCTCTGGTCAGGGAACTAAGATCCCACATGCCATGATGTGGGGCATGGCCAAAACAAAAATCAACCAATCAATCGATCAATCTTACTTTTTGAAAGAGTTTTAGAAGATAAAAATAGAGAATAGGAAATAAAGAATTCACAAACATGTTCATGAGTTCCCAGAATGATAGAAAACACCAGATGTCCAACATATTGGATAAAAAGGTGGAAGAAGACAATGGAACAACACTTTCAAATATGTGAGGGATAATTCCAACCTAGAATTCTATACCCAGTAAAAATTAACAAATATGAACACAGATTAATAACATTTTAAGATGTGCTAGGTCTCCATTCATCCTTTCTCAAGCTACTGTGAAATGTTCACCATGAAAGTATGCAAAACCAAAGAGAAAGACATAAGATACTGCAGAGAGAAGACCTACCATGAAAGAGAGGTACAGAGAACCCTCCGGTTGAGGAAAAGGAAAATTTTAACCTGATAGCTGAATGGGAGGTCTGTTGAGCAGCCAATTCAAATCAGAATTCAGAAGGATCTGGGGAGATATTTTTTTTCAAGTTGATAAAATATTGAGAGTATTGGTATCTACTGAGAAGAGATTTATAAAATTAGGGAAGAGTTTTGGGTATGTAGAAAACTAAGTAAAGAAACAGGACAACTATGAACTCAGGGGCTGGGAGAAACAATATGGAAACGGAAATAGAAAAGTGATAGTTTATTGTATGATTCAGCTATGAATAGAGTATGTAAGTACATAACTAATAATAGAAATGTCTCATGTAGATGGTACACTGTGAAGCATCAAAAAGTAGTGAAAGACAAACTCCTCCTCAACACGGACACCAAAAGCATAGCATGGCATGAGAAAAGTAAATTTAGGAATACAGGCCACTTGGTACCATTTATATCAAGTGTTGGTATGTTATGAGTTGTTTCTAAAACCTCATAGAAATCTATAGAGAATAATGTAAACATCTGTATATCTACAACTGAGCTTAAGAAGTTAAGTATTACAAATGTAATGGAAGCCCCCTGTGTACTCCTCTCTGGTGTCATCTTTCCTCCTTTTTGCCTAAAGGTAATCACTGTTTAGAAAAAGTTTACATCTGTCATTCCTATGTGTCTTTATATCTGTCCTTGAATAGTATTTAGCAATTTGAATGCTTTTAAACTTTGTGTGAATGCTGGTATACTATATGTTTTCTTCTGCAGTTTACTGTAAGTTTAAAAAAAGAATTTGTCTTATTCCATAAAAGGAATACAAATAAGGATCTTAAAGGCTAACACAAAACTTTTGGAAAGATGATGGGGCAAGGGAGACGAGATAAACCTTAGATTATTTTTTCAGAAATTTGTGACCCATGAATTTGATCATTCCTCTTGTAAGTGCTCTTAGGAAATGCCCCAAGAAATAACTAGGAATCATTTATGTATCTGGAAGGAAGGAGGGTGTCTCCCTGAAAGAGTATTCTCAAAGCTTGATGAGTTATGAAAGCTCAAAATGCTGGGCTGCACCCCCAGAATTTCTTTTTGAATTGGAATAGGGCCCAAGGTTTTGCTTTATTTATTTATTTATTTTTTTATTAAGTTCCCAGGTGATGCTTCTCAGCTGCTTAACTGAGCTGGTAAGAGAGTGCCCTGAGCTGCCAAGTGTTGGAGTAGCAATTAAAGCAACTAGCCAAAATGAAAGAGTCAAGCCAGGGAAACAGTATGATTGGCCAGGGGGCCTGAGTCCTTGAGTGCAACTCCATTTACTCATTGCAATGCATTGGCTGTGCATCAAATCTGGTGTTGAGAATGTGACTTTCTTCATTTTTCCTGGTAAAGCATTTTCTAGATCTGCCCACAGGCAATCACAAAGCATACATGGATTTTTCACCAGGAGTTGGATTCTTCAGTCCTGATGTTGTTGACTTGGAAGCCACACTTGGAGAACTAATGATCTAAATTGTAAAGTATAGCAGTGCTCTTTTCGTCTGCCACTCATCAGTTCATGCCTACTTAATATATTCATCATGTTGAATTGTCACATTTTCAAAGTAATACTCATGCATCATTTTAAGACAGCTTTCAACCATTTGTTGACTAGTAAATATTAGCCTTGTTACTAAGTAATAATGTGAAATGTTTGTAATATGATTAAACACTAAACCTTACTGTGCTTGAAATTATATGTAACCTCCCACAGTTGAAAATTAAAGTGTTTTGAATCCCAATTTGTAAAGCCATAGTCCTTTGTCTCAAATACAGTTTTGTTTTGTTTTACACTGTAACAGTGTAGTGCTTAAGAGTTCAGGGTCTGAAGCCAGATTGCCTGAGTTTCTTGCAGCTTTGCATCTTTCTAGTTTGGACAGGTTATTCGCTGTCACTGAGTTTCAGATCTATAAAATGGGAATAATAATAGCACCTACCTCATAGGGTTGTTGTGAGAGTTACGACATGTAAAGTACAAATAACAGCGCCTGGTTCCTGGTAAACACATAATTGACATTAACAGCCGTTATTAAAATTGCTCTCAGCATCAATCTCTTTCCCTCTGAGAGGACTTTTGTGTCACATTGAGTATTTTGTTTCGTAAAAAATGAATCATTTGTCATAAATAGGTACCTCCTTGCTTTTTTTTTCTAACAGCTACTAGCTGTACTTTGGTGAACTGTGGATAATATTTAGCCTTTTGCAGTGTTGTGTCCTATTGCAGGAAACAAAATCAGATCTTTAATTACAAGGTAAAGAATAAAATCTAAGTATTAGATTTGAAAGTGAATGGTGATTTTTATTGCAGTTTGTTTCCAGGTGTGTCTGCCATATTGTATCTTTTATTCTCTTAATCCACTTGGACAAAGTAATTTTTGAAATGATTTCAAAATGATTTTCTTCTAATTTTGGTATATTGCATTATAAGGCACATATGTGAAGGATTTGTGTCCCTTTTTATTTCTAATAAACATATGATTATATTTGATTAATTTACTTGCTGAAGTTTTGGGGTTTGCTGCCCTTGCCCAAGTTAACTGTACTGTATTTTTTTGAATATGGAAAATTTTTTGGATTTGATGTTATGGGATCCATATGGATGAAACTTTTCTACCGTGGCCAAAGATCGTAATAATTCCAGGAGATGAAAATAGATGAATTTGGGGTAAAGATGTTTTTGTTTCAGTAATAAAACTTTCAGGATTCTTGGTAAAATTCTAAAGTATTCAGATTCAAAAGGTGGAGGCAATGACTAGAGTATCTTAAAATAAAAAATACAATGAAATGGACTGCAATTATTGTTGTTTAAAAACTCCAAGAGACTTCAAGATAAAGTCTGTGTAGAAAACAAAAACTAAATAATGATAAAGTGAAAGAGGAGAGTGAAAAAGTTGGCTTAAAGCTCAACATTCAGAAAACTAAGATCGTGGGATCCAGTCCCATCACTTCATGGCAAATAGATGGGGAAACACTGGAAACAGTGGCTAACTTAATTTGGGAGGGGGGCTCCAAAATCACTGCAGATGGTGACTGCAGCCATGAAATTAAAAGGCGCTTACTCCTTGGAAGGAAAGTTATGACCAACCTAGACAGCATATTCAAAAGCAGAGACATTACTTTGTCCGCAAAGGTCCATCTAGTCAAGGCTATGGTTTTTCCAGTAGTCATGTATGGGTGTGAGAGTTGGACGATAAAGAAAGCTGAGTGCTGAAGAATTGATGCTTTTGAAGTGTGGTGTTGGAGAAGACTCTTCAGAGTCCCTTAGACTGCAAGGAGATCTAACCCGTCCATCCTAAAGGAGACCAGTCCTGGGTGTTCATTGGAAGGACTGATGTTGAAGCTGAAGCTGAAGTACTTGGGCCACCTGATGTGAAAAGTTGACTCATTTGAAAAGACCCTGATGCTGGGAAAGATTGAGGGCAGGAGGAGAAGGGGACGACAGAGGATGAGATGGTTGAATGGCATCACCAATTCGATGGACATGGGTTTGGGTGGACTCTGGGAGTTGGTGACGGACAGGGAGGCCTGGTGTGCTGCAGTTCATGGGGTCACAAAGAGTCAGACATGACTGAGCGACTGAACTGACTGACTGACTGATAATTAGTTAAACTATACAAAGAGAAGCAGGAAGGGCAATAAAACACTTAAGGAGACTTAGTAGAAAATTAAGAAAAGCAATTTAATGCCTAAACATTGAGTGCAATTAAACATCAAGAGAACATAGGCCTATTGACATATATAAATAAGATTAAGGATGGTTTAAAAAAAATGAAGTCTTGAAGTTCTTTTTCTGACCTGCTGTTCCTTAAAATAAAATCAGTTGTAAGTAAAAAAAAAAAAAAGGTAATAAACTTTGAAAGTATTTAGATATAGTTAAATTTTTAGAAAATTGAAACTTTGTCATCGGGTACCAATTTATTGGGAATTTCAAATGGGAGTTGACAATTTACAACCTGCCATCCAAGTCTAGTTCACTGCCTGCTTCTATGTGGCCTGAAGGCTAATGGTTTTTTATGCTTTAATGGTGAGAAAAAGTCAAAAGAAGAATATCTTAATGACATGAGAAGTTTCATGAAATTCAAATTTCAATGTCTGTAAATAAAATTTTAATGGAGTACAGCCACACTCATTCATTGACTATTGTTAAGGATGCTTTTGTACCAGAAGGGCAGAATAAGTGGTTGTAACAGACACAGTATGGCCCACAAAGATTAAAGTATTTATTACCTGGTCCATTTCAGAAAGGCTTGGCAGATTCCTGTTCGTACCAACCTCCATTCTTTCCACTTCCAAATATCCCATGTTTTCTTGTATTCATGCTCTTACTTAAGCCTCTGTCTGTTTTGAAGTTCTCTTGACTATTTCCATCTGTTAAAATACTAGCTGTGTTTTAAGACCTAGTTCAGATGCCTTACCTCCACATGAATATAATTTCCTCCACCTTTTGAATCCGACAGAACTTGGTTTGTAGTTTTCTTTGAATATTTTCAATATTCAATATTGAAATTTCAATATTCAGCTCTCCACTGTTTATGAACCTATATAATATTCACATTTGAGTTGCTCATAATACATGAATAGGGTTAGAGGAGAGGTGGGTAACAGAGCTAACAGTTTTCAGTTGCTTTTTTTCAGGTCGTTTCCTAGGATCTTTAAGAGTATTTTCCTTGGTCTTATGAAACTGAATAGGCACTTAAATGTTTTTAACAAGTGATGTAATAAAATATATCTTGATTATTAGACTGTCATTTGCTAAAATCTTTAAAAATAGTTCTTAATCCATTCCTTTGAATTTTTTCACTTTTCTAATTGGATGAAAGATTCTTTAAATTCTTAAGTGCTTTACAATTTTTTAGAAGTTTCACACACATGATTTCTCCTAATTCCATAATAACCCTCTTTTCCCCTTACACCATTTTGCCCTTCCCTTCTTCCTCTGCCCACTTGTAACTGCTAGTTTGTCCTTTGTATCTGTGAGTCTGCTTCTTTTTATTAATTTTTATTGCAGTATAGTTGCTTTACAATGTTGTGTTAACTTCTGCTGCCTAGCAGAATGAATCAGCCATACATATACATTTATCCCCTTCTTTTTGAATTTCTCTCCCACTTGGGACATCACAGTACATCAAATAGAGTTCCCTGTGCTACACAGTATGTTCCCAACAGTTGTCTACTTTATACATAGTATTAATAGCATATCTGTATCAACCCCAATCTCCCAATTCCTCCTACCTCATGCTTTTCCCCCTTGGTATCCATACCTTTGTTCTCAATGTTTGTGTCTCTGTTTCTCCTTTGCAAACAAGGTCATCTATACCATTTCTCTAGATTCCATATATATGAGTTAATGCACTACTTGTTTTTCTCTTTCTGACTGACTTCACTCTGTATGACCCTTTCTAGGTTCATTCACATCTCTACAAGTGATGCAATTTCATTTCTTTTTATGGCTGTGTAATATTCTATTATATATATTTATGTACCATATTTTCTTTATCTAGTTCTCTGTTGATAGACATTTAGGTTGCTTCTATGCCCTGCCTATTGTAAATAGAGCTGCTGAGTCTGCTGCTTTTTTTTGTTTGTTTGCTTTATTCACTAGGTTGTTGTAGTTTTTAGTCCATATATAGGTGATATCAATATCTTTCTCTGTCTGACTTATTTCATGTTTTTTTAATGGCTTATAATATTTTATTGTCTCTATATACCACATCTTCTTTATCTATTCATCTGTTGATGACAGTTTGTTTCTATACCTTGGAAATTGTAAATAATGATATTATGAACATTGGGGTGCATGCATCATTTTGAGTTAGTAGTTTTTTCTTTTCTTGAATATTTATCCAGGAGTGGAATTGCTAGGTCATATGTTAGTTCTATTTTTAGCTTTTCAAGAAAGCTCCATACTGTTTTCCAGAGTGGCTGTGCCAGTTTACATCCCCACCAATAGTGTACCAGGGTTCTTTTTCTCCACATCCTTGCCAGCATTTGTAATTTGTGTTCTTTTTGATCATACCATAGCCACTCTGACAGATGATAGGTGCTAGTTCATTGTGGTTTTGATTTACATTTCTCTGATAATTAGTGATGTTGAGATCTCTTCATGAGACTGTTAACTATCTGCACGTCCTCTTGGAAAAATGTCTATTCAGCTCTTCTGCCCATTTTTTAATCAGGGTGTTTGTTTTTTGAGGTTAAGTTATATGAGCTGTTTATATATGTTGGATATTAGTCTCTTATTGGTCATACAATTTGCAAATATCTTTTCCCATTCAGGAGGTTGTCTTTTCATTTTGTCAATGGTTTCCTTTGCTGTGCAAAAGCTCTTAAGTTTAATTAGGTTCCATTTGTTTATTGTTGCTTTTGTTTGCATTAGTAGCCAGATCTAAACAAATACTGGCTGCAATTTATGTCAAAGAGTGTTCTGCCTATGTTGTCTTCTACGAGTGTTACACCATTTCATCTTACATCTAATATCTCATCTCATCAAATAATAAAGATCTTATTAGATCTTTAATTCATTTTGAATTTATTTTTGTATATGGTCTTAGAGAATGTTCTAATTTCTTTAATTTACTTGTAACTGTCCAGTTTTCCCAGCACTGCTTACTAAAGAGACTGTCTTTTCTCCATTTTATATCCTTGCCCCCTTTGTCATAGATTAATTGACCATGGCATTTGGATTTGTTTCTGGGCTCTCTACCTTGTTCTGTTGATCTATGTGTCTGTTTTTGTGTCAGTACCATACTGTTTTGACATAGCTTTGTAGTATAGTCTGAAGTTAGGGAATGACTAACAACTTCTTTTTAAAATCTGGCTAGAATGTTATTAATTTATTAGCTGATCTTGCCATAAATGCCTCATAAATACTGTATTTTTGGCTCTGTAATTTATCAGTATGAATCTTCTTTTTTTTTTGTAGAAAACTTATTTCCCAAAAAACAGAACTATCCAATTTTCAGTTTTTAACCTTACCTTTTTCCTGCAACTTTCTTTTTCTCTCTGAGAAAAGAGAGCTCCTTGCTGCTTTTAGACTAATGCAACAAGTTAAGCAGAGTGTTTCTGATTTAAATTATTACACAGAGCAGATCTGACAGCAAAGTAGATTTTGGTTGTTAAACAGATTTTTAAGTAAGTGCAATGGAGAGGATTGTGAGAGGATTAATTATGCTTTGTTACAACCACTAGTTGAGGAACTGACTTGTCTACAGAGTACTTACATAGTGCCTTGAGTGTAGTCTTCTTGAAAGCAACATTTGCCTTACCTATTTGGAATCGTTGTAGTAGATTGTTTTAATAAACACATCAGCACATTTCAATTAAATTGATAGCGTGCAAAAAAATTAGGTACAGGTCTTAGTGCAATAATTATAATACTTAAGCTTTGATTTATAGAGGGAAAGAGAATTAATTTTTAGGAATGGAATTATTAAATCAGTAAGCCAAAGGAAATTTTGCTTGGCAGAAGAGGATGATTTTAGTTATTACCTTTAGTATGATCCTAAATTTGTAGTCATGGTAATTTAATCAATGTCATGGTAATTTAATCATATTTTATGAATATGAAATTAATTCATAAAAGCATTTTTATGAATGCCTTTGTTATTATATATATATGCGTGTATATGTATCAATGTGTGTATAAATATATGAACATGTTAGTTGCTCAGTCATGTCCAACTGTTTGTGACCCCATGGACTGTAGCCCACCAGGCTCATTTGTCCATGGAATTTTCCCAGCAAGAATATTAGAGTGGGTAGCCATTCCCTTCTCCAGGGGATCTCATTGGCTCAGAGATCAAATCTGGGTCTCCTGCACTGCAGGCAGATTCTTTACCATCTGAGCTACCAGGGAAGCTTTTATATATATAAAAGATCTCAGGAGATTAGTGGAAGCCTGTAAGGCAAACAAATTTCACATGACAATATTACGTGAATGTTTGCTGTAAAGCTGCAAGAATGTATTCAGATAACATCAGTATTTATGGTCATAAGATGCTTCACATATATTGTTTTCAGTTTTTCATCCAGTTTTTTTTTTAACCTTTAAGTAATATATTCCAAAGAATAGCAAGGATAGATAAGAAAACCTTCCTCAGCAATCAATGCAAAGAAATAAAGGAAAACAATAAAATGGGACAGATTAGAGATCTCTTCAAGAAAATTAGAGATACCAAGGGAACATTTCATGCAAAGATGGGCTCAATAAAGGACAGAAATGGTATGGACCTAACAGAAGCAGAAGATATTAAGAAAAAGTGGCAAGAATACACAGAAGAACTGTACAATAAAGATCTTCACGACCCAGGTAATCATGAAGGTGTGATCACTCACACTCACCTAGCGCCGGACATCCTGGAATGTGAAGTCAGGTGGGCCTTAGAAAGCGTCACTAGGAACAAAGATATTGGAGGTGATGGAATTCCAGTTGAGCTATTTCAAAGCCTAAAAGATAATGCTGTGAAAGTGCTGCATTCAACATGTCAGCAAATTTGGAAAACTCAGCAATGGCCACAGGACTGGAAAAGGTCAGTTTTCATTCCAATCCCAAAGAAGGGCAATGCCAAAGAATGCTCAAATTACCGCACAATTGCACTCATCTCACACGCTAGTAAAGTAATGCTCAAAATTCTCCAAGCCAGGCTTCAGCATATGTGAACCAAGAACTTCCAGATGTTCAAGCTGGTTTTAGAAAAGGCAGAGGAACCAGAGATCAAATTGCCAACATCCGCTGGATCACCGAAAAAGCAAGGGAGTTCCAGAAAAACATCTATTTCTGCTTTATTGACTATGCCAAAGCCTTTGACTGTGTAGATCATAATAAACTGTGGAAAATTCTTTAAGAGATGGGCATGCCAGTTTACCTGACCTGCCTCTTCAGAAACCTGTATTCAGGTCAGGAAGCAACAGTTAGAACTGGACATGAAACAACACACTGGTTCCAAATAGGAAAAGGAGTCCGTCAAGGCTGTATACTGTCACCCTGCTTATTTAACTTCTATGCAGAGTACATCATGAGAAACGCTGGGCTGGAAGAAGCACAAGCTGGAATCAAGATTGCCGGGAGAAATATCAATAACCTCAGATATGCAGATGACACCACCCTTATGGCAGAAAGTGAAGAGGAAGTAAAAAGCCTCTTGATGAAAGTGAAAGAGGAGAGTGAAAAAGTTGGCTTAAAGCTCAGCATTCAGAAAACTAAGATCATGGCATCCGGTCCCATCACTTCATGGCAGATAGATGGGGAAACAGTAGCTGACTTTATTTTTTTGGGCTCGAAAATCACTGTAGATGTTGATTGCAGCCATGAAATTAAAAGATGCTTACTCCTTGGAGGGAAAGTTATGACCAACCTAGATAGCATATTCAAAAGCAGAGACATTACTTAGTCAACAAAGGTCCATTTAGTCAAGGCTATGATTTTTCCAGTGGTCATGTATGGATGTGAGAGTTGGACTATAAAGAAAGCTGAGCGCAGAAGAATTGATACTTTTGAACTGTGGTGTTGAAGAAGACTCTTGAGAGTCCCTTGGACTGCAGGGAGATCCAACCAGTCCATCCTAAAGGAGATCAGACCTGGGTGTTCATTGGAAGGACTGATGTTGAAGCTGAAACTCCAATACTTTGGCCACCTGATGTGAAGAGCTGACTTATTTGAAAGGATCCTGATGCTGGGAAAGATTGAGGGCAGGAGGAGAAGGGGACGACAGAAGATGAGATCATTGGATGGCCTCACTGGCACAATGGACATGGGTTTGGGTGGACTCCGGGAGCTGGTGATGGACAGGGAGGCCTGGCATGCTGCAGTTCATGGGGTCACAAAGAGCCGGACATGACTGAGTGACCTAACTGAACTGAAGTACTATACGAAACTAGCTGTGGAGAGAAATTAAGTGATTTGCCCAAGGTCACAGAGGTGGTGTGACAGGTCTCCATTCTTTATACTAGCAAACAGGAAACAAGATATTTGGCTTCTGTGGTCTTTAAACTGTAATCCTCTACTAGTCTCTTTGGAGTTAGGATCCTGGATTTTCAAGTTTTGATACTGTTTTCATTTGTTCAGAAGGAACTAGATTCAGTAAATGGCAAATACTAAGCATCCAAACTAGAATCTCTAGATAAAGTAGAGAATTTTTGGTTAAAATTGAATTTCAAATAACAACTCATAATTTTTTAGCATGTGTATGTCCCCAATATTGCATTGCAAAAATATGCGAAAAAATTGTTTACCATTTATTTGAAATTCAGCTTTAATTGGGTATCTTTTAATTTGGTAAAAATGCCAACTCTGCTCATAAAGGTGGACTAAAGAATCTTTGGGAAAGTTCTGTGGGGGCTGTTCACTGTCATAGAGTACTGTTATTCCTTGAGCATTGTGCAATATGGCCCTGCCTGCCTTTTTTTCGTCCATGGTACAGTTTTTCCCTCTCTCCTATTTGCTAGCTGCATGCTCAGTCGTGTCCAGCTCGTTTGTGACGACATGGACTGGGGCCCACCAGACTGTCTGTCCGTGGGATTTCCTAGGCAGGAATACTGGAGTGGATTGCCATTTCCTTTTCCAGGGAGTCTTCCCAACCCAGGGATTGAACCTGCATCTCCTACTTGTCCTGCATTGGCAGGCGGATCCTTTACCTCTGCACCATCTAGGAAGCCCATTTATAAGCTCAGATTCTTTATATTTATGTATATATAATTGTTCTTTATAATTAATATATAAATGCTTATATATATGTGAATAAAAAACTGGGGACTCTAATTTTTGCTTTTTTGTAAGCTAAGTTCCCTAAATTATACTTCTTTTTCTGGCTTCATATTTATTATAAGCATATACTTTTGTAAACTGTTGTTCCATCCTCATTCCCCATTAAGAGTTTTTATTTTCACTTGGATTTAAACATTGCTTGATTCTGGATCCAGAATCAGATTTTACTAAGTTTAATAAATTTTACTAAATTTACTTTTAAAAATTTATTATTCTTCAGAAGTTAAAAAGAAGTAGGCATAAATACACACAAAAAAATGCTTATTCATTCTCCCTTATAATTTAATTATTCAGTTTTGTTAGTCTCTTTGGATAAGTGTGTCCATGTGTATATCTTTCAAAGATTTTAAGATGTCTTATTTATGTCCCTTGCTTTTAGTAGATCATTAACTTTGTGTATTCCAATAGATCTAGTGTTTGTGTAAAAATGGGGTCATAATCCTTGGACTTTAAGCTTTCATGGTTATTATACGAAATTATGCTTAAATTTTGCTTTCTCACCTTTGGGACTTTAGAACTTTAAAATGCCACTTTCCTGACATGAATGAATGATATTCACTCTAAAGACCACTACTGTTGTAGTTAGCACTATTCTAGTTTACCTTTAATTTTCTAAATTATTTAGAAAGTGAATTTTCTAAATTAATATTTATGTTTCATCTGCATAGGATGTGATGTTTACCATTATCTTTCCTCTGTTGCACATATGTCAAAACTAAACAAAATGAAGCAAAATTTCTATGAGAGCCCCATTTATATACAGATTCCTAGGTTTTTCAGGATTGTACCCAGTCATTTTTTTAAAGAACATCTCCTCTACATGTCTTAGGATTTTGGAATGGTCCATGAGGCCCAGAACTTTGCAAGTCCAGACTGTTAGGATCTGAGAGAACTAGTTGCTCTGTGCATTATAGGCTTAGGCTTCCCTGGTGGCTCAGAATCTGCCTGCAGTGCAGGTAGACCCAGGTTCGATCCCTGGGTCGGGAAGATCTCCTGGAGAGGAAAATGGCTCCTCACTCTGATGCTCTTACCTGGAGATGCCCACGGACAGAGGAGCCTGGGGGGCTCCAGTCCATAGGGACGCCAAGAGTTGGACACGACTGAGTGACTAACATGGCAGTTAATGAATGATTTGCCAAAGAAAATTTGTCTTTAGTCTGAGTAATGACTATTATGAAAGGACTGTAGAAGATGTACTTGGTGCCTGTTAGTTGTTCAGAATCCTTTTGGAAGAACAGAGGTGTTTAGTTCAGTGGGAACATCTTACGTGTTCTTAGTTACAATTTTGTAGCCCTCCATTTCCCAATTTCTTCAACTTTTGTCTTTCTTGAAAGCTGTGTTTTCCTAGTTATGGGGATCTACTTAGTTTTAAGAAACATGCATTTCCGAAATGATTAAGGATTAATTCCAGAGGAAAAAATATTCATTGTGATTATGAATAGTGCTCTGACAACAGGCTTTTGTTTTTCAGAATTGCTTCTCTGGTTTTCATTGAATTAAAATATTTCAACTTTGCCATGGACTTGGTAGGAAAATTGAGAATATTTTAAAATTAAATTGGATGTGTATAATTTTCTAAGCATCAAGAAGATTCTTGAAAAATTCATCTTTTTATACTTCATTTGTTGTAGTGTCTGTGTGTGGTAGTCAGTTAGTGAATATTGTTAAATGAACATGATAGCCTCATATTAATGGAATTTATAAAGGCTGAAATAATGTGCATGTGTGTTTTCTGTAGAAAATCTTGTCCTTATTTCACCTCAGGTTTTTATCATGACATTTTTTTCTTCTTGGCTAATATCCTTTCATCAGTATTTTAATTATTGATGAGGTCTTTACTTGGAGAATTTATTCACATGGATAATTTCAGTGTCAGAGCAAATTTAATATATGGCCTGGAAATTTAATGTATGGCCTTTTCTCAGTGTTTGTATCACTTTCTTTAAAGGTGCAGTTTGAGAATGAAAAGTTCCAAAGCAAAAATAATCTTAACTTTCTGCAACTCTATGGGAGTGTGTGTGTGTGTGTTTGTGTATATGTATACAAAGGTTGAGAAAGAGGGAGAGAAGAGGAAAGGGTGTGGGGATACAGAGACAGGAAGAATTTACATGTGACTTCTATGAAATTGTGATATATCTCTAGGATGACTGACAATGATAGGTTGAGTATGGGAATAATTAAACCTTTTTACTTTTTTTAAAAGAATAGTTTTCATCAAAACAAGCATTCATAAGGTTAACAAATGGTAACTTTTAGATCATACTGATAATTGCTTTTAGATAATAGAGTAAGTCAATGACTAGAAGAGGGGAAAACTATAAATATCTTTTGGGAAAAGGTGTGTATTATGTTAGAAATATTTTATAGTCATGTTAAGGAAATTTGCTAACATTTAGCAAAGAATGTTATTTGTTTTGAGCAGAAGGTAGAGTATCTGAATTATTACCTGGTATGGTTGCACACTAAGATCTTTTAAATAATTCATATTTTTCTCTTAATAGGGAAAAAAGGCTTAGATGTTACATGTTTATTTTCCACTTTAAAATAATTTTCTTGATATAAGAAGGAATAGATATAAAGGCAGGGAGATTTTTAAATTGTAGAACATAAATAGATATTGAGATATTATCTTTCTGCTTCTGAAGTTGATTTTTTAACCTAAAAGGTAAAAAATCTCATTTATTAATTTCTTTGAAACAGAGTTGCCTTTCCTCTCTCCCTCAACAAACCATAAAGATAATTTCAGAAATGCGTTTCCAGCTGAGCTTTTGTATTTTGTCAGTTCTTCTGTGACTTAGATGAAGTTTCAATTAAAAATAGACTATAAACTTCTATGTGGGAAGCAGTTGAATGAGTTGCTATGACAGTTCATATTATGAGGTTGAACCAAGTGCAAAGTAGCTTAATAAGATTTGAGAAACATGGAGCTATATCAGTACTAACAATCACCCTTCTTTAACCTGGGGTGGGTGTAAAGGCATATGTCTTCCTCTCAGAGGACAAAAGGCTAATTAGGGAGTCAGTGGAGCCTGTAGCCCTGAACATACTGCTTCTAAGAACCTATCTTCCTAAGGAACACCACTCTTTCCCATTTGAGATTATGTGTAAAAGATTTTGGGGAACCAGTCATTTTTATATGGCTGTCTCCCCATTCCTTAGCAGAGGTGCTTAGTAAGTGTTACATAGCATTAGCAACTCTTGAACTTCCTGATTCTAAATCAAAGATATTTAGACTTTTCCTTTCTTTATGGAATTTTCTAAGCCAGATTCTGCTATTTTATACACTATTTATTTATCAGTAGATTTTTGGAGTATTGCAAAGTATGTCTGTGTGCCTACAAAGAAATTTTAATATTTCATTATTAATGTGCCATTGGACATTAAGCTTAGATATTGGGCAGGAAAGCAAACAGTATTTAACTGGCCTCTGTTTTAATAAAAGATTTTCATTTACAGAAACACTGGCAATTATAAATGAGGAAAAGAAAAGAGAAAAAAGTTGGCAGCTGTATTTCTATGAGGAGATGGCTAATGAAATTCATTGGATAATGAAAATTCAGCTATCAAAAAGCATATATGTATCACATTTATGTCCACATTTTTAGACAGAGATGTGGGTAGATGAAATGGAAAGATTTCATTCTCCTGCTGATAAAGTGTTGGTTGTTCAGAGCAAAAACAGTCAAAACTAGAGATGGAGAGCCACGGGTTTCACACAAGAAATAGGAAATCTCTTTAATTTTCCTAAATTTCAGGAAAAAGCTAAATTCTTCATAGGGGAAGTAGAGCTACCATTCTAACTAATCATGTATGTTTTGTGTATGCTCTGCTCTGCTTATAATCTGCTCTTTTAATTTCACTTAATAAATCATTATATATATTTTCTCCATGCCATTAAACATTAAATATTTTACAGAATATAATGTTTAAGGAGTTTACATAATATTTTTTGGTAAGGCTTTTATTGTATGAAACTTTTCCTATTGTTGACTGATCACATCATCATGGTGTGATCCAGATAACCACTACTCAGATAACCACAATGGTGTGATCACTCACCTAGAGCCAGACATCCTGGAGTGTGAAGTCAAGTGGGCCTTAGGAAGCATCACTATGAACAAAGCTGGTCTAGGTTATGGAATTCCAGCTGAGCTATTTAAAATCCTAAAAGATGATGCTGTTAGAGTGCCGCAGTCAACATGCCAGCAATTTGGAAAGCTCAGCAGTGGCCACAGCACTGGAAAAGTTTAGTTTTCATTCCAGTCCTAAATAAGAGCAATACCAGAGAATGTTCAAACTACCACACAATTGCACTCATCTCACACACTAGCAAAGTAATGCTCAAAATCCTCCAAGCCAGGTTCAAAAAGTATGTGAACCAAGAACTCCAAAATGTTTAAGCTGGATTTAGAAAAGGCAGAGGAACCAGAGATCAAATTGCCAAGATTCGATGTACCATAGAAAAAGCGAGAGAGTTTGAGAAAAACATCTGCTCATTACGCTAAAGCCTTTGACTCTGTGGGTAACAACAAACTGTGGAAAATTCTTAAAGAGATTTGAATGTCAGACCACCTTACCTGCCTCCTGAGATGCCTGTATGCAGGTCAAGAAGCAACAGTTAGAACTGGACATGGAACAACAGGCTGGTTCCAAATAGGGAAAGGAGTGTGTCAAGGCTGTATATTGTCACCCTGCTTATTTAACTTGTATGCAGAGTACATCATGTGAAATGCCAAGCTGGATGAAGCACAAGCTGGAATCAAGATTGCCCAGAGAAATATCAATAACCTCAAATATGCAGATGATGCCACTCTTATGGCAGGAAGTGAAGAGGAACTACAGAGCCTGTTGATGAAGGTGAAAGAGGAGAGTGAAACAGTTGGCTTAAAACTCAGAATTAAAAAATGAAGATCATGGCATCCAGTCCCATCACTTCATGGCAAATAGTTGGGAAAACAATGGAAACAGTGACAGACGTAATTTTTTTGGGCTCCAAAATTACTGCAGGTGGTGACTGCCACTGTGAAGTTAAAAGATGCTTGCTCCTTCAAAGAAAAGCTATGACCAACCTAGACAGCATATTAAAAAGCAGAGATATTACTTTGGCAACAAAGTTTGTGTAATCAAGGCTATGGTTTTTCCAGTGGTCATGTATAGATGTTAGAGTTGGACCGTAAAGAAGGCTGAGCGCCAAAGAATTGATGGTTTTGAACTGTGATATTGGAGAAAAACTCTTGAGATCCCCTTTGACTTCAAGATCAAACCAGTCCATCCTAAAGGAAATCAATCCTGAATATTCATTGGAAGGACAGATAGTGAAGCTGAAGCTCCAGTACTTTGACTGCTTGATGTGAAGAGCTCACTCAAAAAAGACCCTAATGGTGGGCAAGACTGATGGCAGGAGGAGAAGGGGATGACAGAGGATGAGATGGTTGGATGGCATCACCAACTCATTAGACATGAGTTTAAGCAAGCTCCCAGAGATGGTGAAGGACAGGAAAGCCTGGTGTGCTGCTGTCCACGGGGTCGCAAAGAGTCAGACATGACTGAGGGACTGAACAACAACATCACTGAGTATTTCTTATAGAATTTTAATATTATGCCATGACGTACAAAGAATCCTCTTTTACTTTTTAAAGTACTATATGGTGGCTTTGTACAATGACACGCAAAGAAAATATTTCTGTTTTCCCCTCAATTTAAATACCTGATGTAGAAGAAAAAGTAGTTTCAGAAGTCCACATTGAGTAGTCCAGTTAGTAAAGTTCTCTTCTTGACAGCTTTCTTAGGCAGCTTTCTTGGCAAGGCTAGAAGGACTGAATGGGACACTCACACTTAGTTTTTATTTATTTGTAGAAGGTTGCTTGCAACTTTGCCTATTTGTTCTACCACCAGCATTGCTCACATCACTAGGGCAGGTTTCTGTCTTTGCTTCCTCCCTTTTTCCATACTCTGAGCTCTATGAAAGTTGTCTTGCCTCTCTTCTATGCTTCATTGGCAGCAAGTTTTTTTTTTTTTTTTCTTTTCCTGATGATTCAGGAAGGGAAATAAGTGGGGAAGGAAGAAATGAAAGGAGGGTTATTTCTTGCAGTCTTCTCAATCTCAAAGCCTGTGATAATAAAATTTAACTTGAAGAGAAACATTTTCCCCAGATCTCATTTATAAATTCAAGCTCATTAAAGCATTCCTATGTTTTAAGTATTTATGACCCTAATTGTTGAGTCATTTTTCTGAAGTAGTTTTTAAAATATTTTTATTGAAAGATTCTATTGAAAATAAAACTGTTGTGACCCTTAGATTTTGAATATTATTATTTGGAGATACAGATATTAATAGATTTACAGGTGGTGTACCATTACTCCATTAAGAAATGTTACTTTAAAATGAGTACCTCTAGACTAATATCTTAAAAGTACGTAAATGTAGAATTTATATTCACTTTCAATAAAGCTCCGTGGTTCTCTAAGTCCAGAGCAAGCCCTATAATATAGCAGCAGTTGTCTTGGCTGTCCCTACATTACATGCACAGGATGACTCTCCCAACCTCCTTGAACCAGCTCCTACTCTGTACACAACATCAGTGCATGTGGCTGCCCTAACTAAGCAGTGGTTAGGGAGGTGGTTAGCAACATCAGAAGGAGAGTCAAGTGGTTACTGCCAAGCACTCTTCACATTTGTTTTGAAAGAGTAGGAAGGGTAGTCGAAGGTGTCTCCCAGATTACCACAGCACACCTTACCTCGGCTAAGGATACATTCTCATTTCTGGCGTGGTTAAATCTTTGTGAAGGGACAGGGTATCTCAATGGATATGCGAGTTCCTTTTCTCTGTGAAAGGAATATATGAATAATTACGATGTGATTTCATCTGTTGCTTCTATAATTGTTTAGTCAACAGACATTTACTGAATACTTACTAGATGCCAGAAGTTGTACAAAGTGTTATGAATACAACTGTACCCCAGGGCAGTCCCTGATTTGGCATGAATTGAGGTGGGGGATACACAGACAGGAAAACTGTCAATTTGGTGTAATAAGTGCTGAGCCAACAGTGTGCAGTGTTCTGTGGAAGTTTGTAGGATGGACAGCTAAACCAAATCTGGGCAGAAGGATAAAGAATGGATGACAGCCATTACCTTACCCCTAATAACTACCCCACCCATTTCCTCCTTGCAGTTTTGTCCATAACTGCCATATTTCAGACCTTCCTACTTAAATTATTAAAACTTTGTACAGTGTTTGCCAAATATTTGTGACTTAGAACTTTGAACAGTCAGTGAAGGAGAAGGGAGCCTAGTTCTTGAGTAGAGAGGAGGAGGGTGGTGCTGCCTTAGAGCACAACCCTAATGATCTGCCACCATGTGAGTTTTACATGTTTTTCTACAATATTTATGATCACTGTGCAAAATATGATTCTAATGCATGTATAAAGAGCTTTTAAGGGGCACAAAAAGTTGTTCTTGTTTCCACCACTCCAGATCTTCCAATAAAATTACATTTTAAGAAATACCTTCAGTGAATATCCAGTGGCTTCACATACCCCAGGTATAATATCATTCAACAAGTATGCAGCCAGTTAGTTTTTCTCTTCCCTAGTTAATCTTCTAAAACTTTTGCCAGAGCAGTCTCCTTGAAGCTTGGAATCTGTTTTGTCATTTCCTTGTTCTTCTTAGTTTAGAAGAAAGCTCAATTCCTTAGCCTGCTTGAAAATGCCCTCTCTAGTCTGCATTAGGGCCTTCCTGGTGGCTCAGTGATAAAGAATACACCTGCCAATGCAGGAAGCAAAGGTTTGATCCCTGGGTCAGGAAGATCCCCTGGAGAAGGAAACGGCAACCCACTCCAGTATTCTTGTCTGGGAAATCCCATCAACAAAGGAGCCTCATGGGCTACAGTCCATAGGGGTCACAAGTCCGTCAGGACTTAGTGACCAAACAACAGCAGAATCTGCATCAAGCTTTCTTTCCCTCTCTCAGATCTTACTGTTTTCTTCTCTGTGGGTCCCATGGTGCAGCTTCCTCTGACCTGTTCTTTGGGAAATTGTTTCTTTGTTTATGATGACATAATACTTCTGTCTGGAATGCACATTTCTCTACCTTTGTGTGTGAATATTTTAACCGTTCTTAAAGTTCAGTTCAAATGCTAACTCACTTTCCGTCTTTCAACCTGAGAGTGATTTTTCCGGTTTTGGTTTCTTTGTGCATATCATAAGTGTTTTTTTGTTTTTTTTTTCCTAGTACTTGCCTTATTCTTCCCTTATGACTCTTCATATATCTGTCTTTTTCTGTAAGATTATTAGCTAAGAATGATTTTTCTTATATTTTCCCAAACCTTATGTTGTTTGCCATGTATCCTCTATAGTATATGACCCACAAATGTCTACTGAAGGATGACCTCACAGACTCATCACTGAATTTTCTATGAGTTAGTTATTTTTTACCCACAAAGTGGGTGTAATGATATTTCACAGTGCATTATAAAATTATTTATTGAAGTATAACCTTATAGACATACCACTAATCTAGGACTTTTGTATTCTATCCCCAGTGCTGCCGTTTACTCTTTGAATTGCAGCCTGACATTTAATTTTTTGTGTGACTTAGTTTTTTTTAACCCACAAAGTGGGTGTAATGATATTTCACTCTGCGTTATAAAATTATGTTATTTATCAAAGAACTTCTTTGAACTCCCTGGGAGGAAAATGGTCAGATTTACAGAAAAATAGTAAGAGGCTTTTGCCTTTGAAATATGAAAATTTTGCACACAATTTGCAGGTAATTTTTTGAAATATCAAATAATCTAGAAATACAGGGTCATTAATATTGTATGTGTATGTATGCGTACACATTTGCACATGTTATAAGCTCATTTAAAATGTGATACCAATAACAGACCAAAGTAAATTTGTCTGCTAAATTTTTAGCAGGGTGAAATTGCCACAGAAAAACATATTGCTTTAGTGTGGTGGTTGAGAGTCTGGGCTCTGACAGTAGAAAGCCTTGGTTTAAATCAATTTTTAGCCTTCTGTGACCTTGGGTAAGTTATATGACTTTCTATCCTATGGTTTCCTCATTTATAAATCAGATTAATAACTGCTTCTAGTTACAGTATCATTTTCAAGAAAAAGTTAATGCTGACACATAATAAGTACATGTTAGTTATTATTATTATGATCTTTTCATGGAAAAATCAAACGTAGTGTGGCTTAGTTGGCAGTCAGGCTGAGGGATTAAGAGCTCAGCATTAGATAAGCCTGGGTTTTAATTCTTGTTCTTCTTGTGCTTCATGTATAATTTTGTGGAAGTTACCTATTTTTTTCCAATAGATTTTTTGAGAATTGTGTGAAATAATACCTGTAAAATGTTTCACATATTGCTTGGTGCATAGCAGTTTTTAACAAACATTGTCAATTGGTTTTATGTTCAATCCCTGGGTCAGGAAGATCCCTTGGAGAAGGAAATGGCAACCCACTCCAGTATTCTTGCCTAGGAAATGCTATGGACAGAGGAGCCTAGTGGACTACCGTCCATGGGGTCGCAAAGAATCGGACATGAATGAATGACTAAACAACAAGATGTTCTGTCTTTGTCTCGATCACACAGGCTGCTTCATTCTGTGCAGTATTTATGTTAGCTTAAAAAAAAACAAAACTTCTAAGTAGAAAAGAGTTGGTGTTGTAAAAATAAAAAAACTTAAAGTTAAAAAAGAGTAGATCTAAGTGAACATACAAAGAAAACAAGGCTTTTCTAGACCTATCCTGAACACGTATTTGTTTACTATGAGATTGGTTCTTCCACTGACCCTCCTGAGTGTTAGGGAAAAAGCCCTTGAACTGCTCTAAGGTTGGATCTGGTGTCAATTCTAGTGAAATAAGAAGCCAGAAAAAATTCTGCTCCTTTCATTCCATGATGTCCAAAATGAGGAAGAAGTGTACTGTTTAACCCAGTGGGTAGGGGGAACATGTAAGACAATCTATTTACACTTGTTTTATCTAAGAATATTTACTATATAGGTTGACAGTAATGCATATAGCAAATGTACTAACTATAAATATATTAAGGTGGGGCTCAGATGTTCATGCACCCACTCACAAACACGCACACACACACACACTCTCTACACTAAGCTCTCAAGACTCGCTAAATAAAGTAGGAGTTCTAGTATAAAAATTTAGATATTTGCTGGTGGTATAATTTGGATGTTACTCAGTTATCTGAATTCATCAGATTTCTCATTTCCTCTAATGTGCCATCCATAATACAGGGAATAAGAACTTTGCTCTGAGTCCTTTTCTATAGTTGATTCTTTTAAAGATGCCTCTTTTGGTAACGGTAAGGTGGCGTATTTAGAGTTACTAGAATTGTTTCACAGATATTGAGGAAAAGGACCATTGAGCTGATTTGTCTGATTGTTTTTTTCTTAAATTGCGTCTATTGAGTTAAGATAAAGCAGTTAAGTGAGAAAGCCAGTAGGTGTTCATTAAACTCACTTTTGAAAATTGAGTTTTAACATTGTGATTTAAAGTTAAACAGACTTAGATTCAAATCCTTGCTCTCGATTGTGCTAGCATTGGTGCTTCTTTGTGGGAAAAGGTAAGAGTAAAATTAGCAGCTTCCTTCTAGATTGATAGTAAGTCCATGCAGTGTCTGCCGCGTAGCAAGCAAGCCCTCAGGAAATGGCAGTATTCATTATTGTTCTGGTGGTAGAGCTGGTGAAAAAAGTAAGCGTTTCTTTTTCTTCACCCTTCCGATTTATTTATTTATTTTGACTTATAGTTATTTATAATGTTGTGTAAGTTTCAATAGTACAACAAAGTGAGTCAGTTATACATATATATACACACACACACATATATATATATATATATTCTTTTTTAGATTCTTTCCCATTATAAGTCATTACAAGGTATTGAGTATAGTTTCCTGTGCTATACATTGGGTCCCTGTTGTTTGCCTATCTTATATATAGTCATGTTTTTATATTAATTCCAAACTCCTAGTTTTTCTCTCCCTCCAACTCCTGCAAACCCCTTTCATAACCATAAGTTTGTTTTATATGTTTGTGTGTCATCTTCTGTTTTGTTAATAAGTTCATTTATATAATTTTTTGAGATTCCACATGTAAGTCATATCATATGATGTTTGCCTTTCTCTGTCTGCTCTGAGTTACTTAATATGATAATCACTAGGTTCATCCATGTTGCTGCAAATGGGATTATTTCATTTGTTTTTATGACTTAGTAATATTCCATTGTGTGTGTGTGTGTGTGTGTGTGTGTGTGTGTGTGAAGTAAGGATTTGTTATACTGTAGAGCTTGATTAGCTTTAAAAGAACAAAAATTTCAGGTTAACTAAGCAGTTTTAGAGGCAGAGAATTTCTCTGCAAAGTTTAGATATGCGGTCATAGTATTTAAGCTGACCTTGGATCCATCAATTTATTGTATGCTGTATTTGTTTCTTTTTATTAAAGAGGTTATATGTAGGGGATAATGAAAGTCATGGATATTTTTGTTTATTTTTGGCTATGTTGGCAGTTCATCACTGCACGTAGGCTTTCACTAGTTGCAGGAAGCAGGGGCTACTCTCTAGTTGCAGTGCTCAGACTTCTCGTTGTAGTGGCTTCACTTGTCGTACATCACAGGCTCTAGGATGCATGGGTTTCAGTAGTTTTAGCATGTGGGCTCACTAGTTGCAGCTACCAGAGTCTAGAGCACAGGCTCAATATTTGTGGTACGCAGCCTTAGTTGCCCCTGCGGCATGTGGGATCTTCTGCAGCAGGGACCAAACTCGTGTCCCCTGCATTGGCAGACGGATTCTGAACCACTGGACCACCAGGGAAGTCTAATACTATATTACATTTGAAAAGGATCATATTTATGTTGTCTTTCAGCAAGATTAAATTTACTTTCACGTTGGGAAAAACAATTTACCTAATCAAAGATGATCTTACAGTCTTGGTTAGGTTCTGTGAAGGTCTCTGTGACATTGTCACCAATTATCGTTTAACATTAGATGAGATGTTCTAACATCTCACATTTTTTTGTTCCAGCTCTTTCCGTGAACCTTAATTGTACAAATATGTCCTGAGACACAAAATTCTTAGGAGACTTGATGCCTATTCATCAATTCATCAGCCCTTCTTGACAGCTTGACATGAGTGCTGCTCTCTTTCTGAGGGAGCTTAGAGTTTAGAAGTAACTTTATGGATCATTTCCCTGGTTGATGTCACTAATGTTCACTTTAGAACCTGTATGACTAATCTTTCAGAGTGAAGGTAATTCATGGAAAGCATTATCTATAGAATCAAGCAAAACAACCTAGAATTTAAAAATTTTGCCATATAACGTTAATTAAATTGTTTACCTTCTAATGTACTTGTTTGTAAAATTACAGTTTCTGTTGTTCAAGTACTTCATACTGCTTAGTTTAAAAGTTATGTTCACCAGTATTCTTAGGACTATGAGTAGAAATATTGAAGAAACTCCGAGCTTGTTTATTTATAAATGTATCATGTTATATGCTTAGTATTAGAGATAATTATAGGAATAACTTGATTTTCTCATTCTCTTTTACAAATTAAGCTATTCTCTTAAGTTTTTCAGAAGAGTAAAACCTCTACTCTTCATCTGTTTCTGAGATACACTTTCATCACTTCCAAATAGATTTGCAGGAGTATTGGTATGCGACTCATCTTCCAATATTTCAGGCCATGGCTGGAGTTCCCTCATTTTGCTTTACTAATTTATCTTGGTTGGAAAACTCAGTTACTACTACAACTTCATGTTATGCCTTCTTATCACCTTTCTCATTTTTAAGTTTAACATTCACTAACTACTTGCTGTTATTTTTGCTGCATATGTTTAAATAACACTAAAAGAATACCTGAGTCTCCAGGTTGATATTTTACAAGTTTAGTTAGAAAGTGTCCAAAAGGTTTAAAAAATAATTTAAACTGGCAACTCTGACCTAGATTAAAAAAAGAGAACCATACAACTATAAAAATGTATTTCAGTTCAGTTCAAGTCACTCTGTTCTGTCTGACTCTTTGTGACCCTGTGGACTGCAGCACGCTAGGCTTCCCTGTCCATTACCAACCCTTGAAGCTTGCTCACACTCATGTCCCTGAAGTCGGTGATGCCATCCAAGCATCTCATCTTCTGTCATCCCCTTCTCCTCCTGCCTTCAATCTTTCCCAGCATCAGGGTCTTTTCTAGGGAGTCAGTTCTTCACATCAGGTGACCAAAGTATTGGAGTTTCAGCTTCAGCATCAGTCCTTCCAATGAATATTCAGGATTGATTTCCTTCAGAATTGATTGGTTTGATCTCCTTGCAGTTCAAGGGACTCTCAAAAGTCTTCTCCAGCACCACAGTTCAAAAGCATCAATTCTTTGATGCTCAGTTTTCTTTATAGTCCAACTCTCACATCCATACATGACTACTGGAAAAACCATAGTTTTGACTAGACAGACCTTTGTTGGCAAAGTAATATCTATGCTTTTTAATACACTGTCTAGGTTTGTCATAGCTTTTCTTTGAAGGAGTAAGTGTCTTTTAATTTCACGGCTGCCATCACCATCTGCAGTGATTTTGGAGCCCAAGAAAAGAAAGTCTGTCACTGTTTCCATTGTTTCCCTGTCTGTTTGCCATGGAATGATGGGGCTGGTTACCTTGATCTTAATTTTCTGAATGTTAAGCTTTAAGCCAACTTTTCCTTTCCTCTTTCACTTTCATCAAGAGGCTGTTTGGTTCTTCACTTTCTGCCATAAGGGTGATGTCGTCTGCATATCTAAGGTTACTGATATTTCTCCCGGCAATCTTGATTCCAGCTTGTGCTTCATCCAGCCCAGCATTTAGCATGACGTAATCCTGCATATAAGTTAAATAAGTAGGGTGACAATATACAGCCTTGATGTACTCCTGAAAGGTTGTTACTGAACCACGAAAAGATGACAGGATTCTTGGCCTCTGGAAGAGAAGAATTCAATCTGGGGCCAGAGACGAGGCTTGATCACTCAGAGCTTTTGTGTGATAAAGTTTTTTTTAAAGTATGAAAGAGACAGAGAAAGCTTCTGACATAGACATCAGAAGGGGGCAGAGAGAGTACCCCCTTGATAGTGTTAGCAATGGAGTTATATACCTTTTAATTAGTTATTACAGTGTATCAAAAGAATGTCTCAAGTTTATGAAAATTTTACCAGACATACTCACACAATTTACATTTTAGTATAACGAGATTAGAATTTAACAATAGAAAGATCCTCCAGACCCACTCCCATAATATACATTCTAAGATATCAGGATTAGTCAGAAGGTTTTCAAGAAGGAGAAACTGTCCTCCAGCCAGATACATTCAATTCAGTTCAGTTCAGTTCAGTTCACTCAGTCGTGTCCGACTCTTTGCAACCCCATGAACCGCAGCATGCCAGGCCGCCCTGTCTATCACCGACTCCCGGAATCTACCCAAACCCATGTCCATCGAGTTGATGATGCAATCCACCATCTCATCCTCTGTCATCCCCTTCTCCTCCTGCCCTCAATCTTTCCCAGCATCAGGGTCTTTTCCAGTGAGTCAGCTCTTTGCATCAGGTGGCCAAAGTATTGGAACTTCAGCATCAGCAGCAGCCCAAGTAGTTCTCAAAAGCAGATAGAAGAGGCAGCCTTATTTCCGTAGGATGGTGCATTGTTTTGGCTCTGTTTTCTTCATAATGATAATTATAGGAAGTAAAGCTGTATGTTTTCTTGGTGTTTGGAAGTTGTTGGCGTGGTTGCTAGAGATACTTTGTAGAGCAAGAATGCTTTCAAAGGGGAGAATGGAATTAAATATTGTGATGCAGTCCTCTGTAGGTATTCAAACCTTGAATTCTTGTGAAGAGAAAAGCAAGTTTGTACATACTTGGTCACCATTCTCAGCTAAAGGTTAGAATTATGCAGAGATGAAGTGAAAGCTTTCGATGTTTTGGTAATAGCTCTTGAGATCTCAAGAAATGGAAAAACCTGCAGAAGCAAAACTATTGAAAAGCCAAGCCACCTTGTTCCTGAGTCCCTAAAACTAAGAATAATTCCAGAAGCTTAGGTTTTCTCCTATAAATAGTATCGAGGAATTAGCCTTGCCATTAAGTAGGAATTGAGTACTATACCAGTCTGAAACACTTGAGACCAAAACTAGCCAGAGACTAAGCTCTGTTTTACTTTACAATCCCTTTCTCTATCCTCCCTTGACCTTTGTTTTAAGAGGTACTCATAATAATTGAGGGATCTCATTTTTAATATTTCTCCTGGATCTGTTGTATTTAAACTAATCGCCCTCCTGTAGTCATTACTTTCCAGACCACACTCTCTTCCCTCCTGACCTGTCTTCACATTAATCTAGTCATGTCTTTTGTCCTGTTTCAAAAATGTCCATGGTACTTACTGCCTGAAATCCAAAGTCTCTATCAGGAAACACACAGTCTCTCACAATTAGTATAGCCATGCATCCCATATTTAATGATTCTGTCTTGTGTCATATATTGACTTTTTTAGGATGCACTAAATATCATGTATTTAACATTTCTAATATAATATCAAAATTCAGCAGTTAAAGCGTCTTTATTTATCCAACACAGTAACTGACATTTAAATTGTTTATATGGCAGCACTAGCTGAAAATCATACTGCAGAAGTATAAATCTGTGTACTTTTTTTATGGTCTCTCCTGTAGGTTATTCTGAAGGGAACTGAGAATTAAAAGTGTTTAGTTTTTATGTTCAATAAATGAATAGACTGTTCTTTGCCTGAAGTCCCAAGTCATGAATAAGTAACCATCATTAATTAGAAATAACTCTGGATCAGTGCACATGCTGTGAAAATCAGCCAATCAATGACAGCCTCACTCCAGTGGCCATGCCTCTGCAAATCAGCCAGTCAATAACAGCCTCAGTCCAATACCTTCACATCTGAAAGGTAACAAATCAGTCATCACCCCCGGCTTCTGAAAGTCAGCCAATCAGTGACTGCTACTGAAAAGTTCAGTATACCTGTTCAAAATTTATTAATAAATATTCAATGTACAAAACATCAAAGTATGCTGAATGTGGCTGCTCTAAAAATTATATTAAAATGTAAATGGACCCAGGCCTCCCTTCTCAGCAATAGATAGAACTAGTATCCAGAAAATCAACAGGTATTTAAAGATCTGAACGATACTGTCAACCAGTAGAATCTATCTGGCACACATAGAACATGCTTCCCAACAACAGCAGAATACAAATGGAACATTAGCCAAGTTAGACTATTTTCTTGGCCGTAAGACGAACCTCAGTAAATTTAAAACAATTGAAGTCATGGACAGTGTGTGCTAAGTTCTTCAGTCGTGTCCAACTCTGTGCAACCCTGTGGACTGTAGCCCCCCAGGCTCCTCTGTCCATGGGGATTCTCTAGGCGAGAATACTGGAGTGGGTTGCCATTTCCTTCTCCACATAGAGAGTATGGTCTCTGAAAATAGATTGAACGTGGAAATCCATAACAAATATTATAGGAAGAAAAGTTATTTATAGATCACAGTGGAAGTCTCAAAGGAAATTTTTAAAAATACTTCAAATTGAGTATGAGTGAAAATAAAACACATCAAAATATGTCAAAGGTAGCTAAACCAGTTCTGACAGGGAAATCTGTAGCCCTAAATGGTTACATTAGAAATGAGGAAAGTTTTCAAATCAATAATCAAAATCCCTAATACAAGAAATTACAAAAAAAATAGAGAAAATAAGCCCAAAGCAATAATAAATATAAAAACAGAAACCAGGAAATTCAAAATAAGAAAACAGTAGAGTGACATCAGTAAATGGCAGACTGGGAGGTTCTAATGCTCAGCCCCTCCACAGAAACATCAAAAACAGTGCATAAGCAACTGCATATTGATGAAAATATGATGGCTTACAGCAGGGGAGCTGCAGAAAGCAGAAACTGAGAATCCTGCATAGACAGCATTTTGACTGTGTCACCTCAACCCCTTGATGTGACCTTCTCCCACAAGGAAAGGAACAGGAGGGCCCTAGCGATCCTTATCACGCCTGTTGACAATGGTGGCTCTCAGCATGGAGGACCTATGCAGTCTTCATTAACCCTGAACTCAGTTCCCAGAGCTTCCAGAGTCCCATGTTGCTGTGCTCCCCTGCCACACAAACAAATGAGCCATTGCTGTCTCCGCCCTCTCCCAGGAGGAGGACCAGTTAGCCCCACCAGACCCCGACTCCACAGTCGCTCAGCAAGTGCCCACACCTTTGACACCAGCACCACCACTGCAGCAGGCGTTTCTGTTCCCCAGTCCCAGGCACTGGTCATTCTGTGCCCTCAAGCCCTGGACTTCAACTCCGTACGTGCCCACACCTTGGACACTGATGCCGCTAGCAGTGAGTGTGCCTGTGTCTTCAATCTCAGGAGCTATAGTTGTCCTGCAGGATCTGAGCTCCTGGATGCTCCCTGTGCCTTCCATGCCCCATCATGTATGCCGTTACTGGCACAAGTGCCCCAGATCCTACTGATGAAATAAAGAGGCCTACGTGCCACACTCAGTGCCAAGAAAGATTGCTTTGGCCAATACTTCCCCCGTATGGGAAGAAAATGAATAAGAGGACGTCAGAAGGATCCAACAGCTCTTACCCTGAATAGCCAAAAGCAGTCTTAAGAAATAATAACAAAGCCGGAGGATCACATTTCTTTATTTCAAATATTGCAAATCTACCTTAATCAAGACTGTATCCTACTGGCACAGGAAAAGGTAGATAGGCCAGTGGAACAGAATGGAGAGTCAAGATAAAAACTTACCTCTTTTGTCAACCAGCCTTTGACAGTGGTGCCGACACAGAATTGGAAAAGGATCATCTCATCAATAAATGGTGTTGAAAAATGGATATACACATGCAGAAAATTGGAGTTGGATTCTTGTATGTGAAAGTGTTAGACACTCAGTTGTGTCTGACTCTTGAGACCCCATGAACTGTAGTTTGCCAGCATCCTGTGTCCATGGATTTCCCAGGCAAGAGTACTGGAGTGGGTTGCCATTTCCTTCTCCAGGGGATCTTCCTGACCCAGGGATCAAACCAGTGTCTCCTGCATTGGCAGACAGACTTCTTATGTCACACTATATATAAAAATCAGCTTACAATTGGTTAAAACTCCTAGGGGAAAGCTTGGTGGGGTGGTGAGCACCTTGAAATTGGTCTGGGCAGTGATTTTTTGGATATGACACCAAAAGCACAGGCAACAGAAGCAAAGTAGCCAAATTAGATTGCATCAAAGTGTAAAACTTCTACACAGCGAAGGAAGCAGTTGACAAAATGAAAAGGCAACCTGTGGAATTGGAGAAAATATTTGCAATCCATGTAAGGGGCTAATGTCCAAAATATATAAGGAACTTACAAAGCTCAACAGCATAAAAAACCCCAAATAATCTGTTTAGAAATGAGCAAAGGATTTCAGTAGATATTTTTCTCAAAGACTTAACAAATGACTAGCAGGTACATGAAAAGATGCCCAGCTTCACAAAATGCAAATCAAAGCCCCAGTGAGGTATCTTCTCACTCCATTAGAATGGCTATTATCAGAAAGAGAAAACAAGTGATGAGGAAGATGTGGGAAAAAAGAAACCCTGTTCACTGTTTGCTGTAATGTAAATTACCAATGTAAATTGGTACACCTGTTAGAGAAAAAGTACAGAGATTCCTCAGTAAAAATATAACTACCATATGATCAGAAATCTTTCTTTTAAGTATATACCCAGAGGAAATCAAGTCATAAACTGGAGAGAGAGCTGTACTCCCAAGGTCATTTCTATTATTCATAATAGCCAAGATATAGAAACAACCTAAACCTTCAACATCAGATGAGTGAAGACAGTTTTAAAATACATACATCACTCTATATATATATGAAGAAATTCCTATCATTTGTCATATCATAGATGAACCTGAAGGATGTTATGATAATTGAAATAAGCCAGATGCAAAAACACAAACATGGCATGATCTCATTTCAATTAAAATCTAAAGTAGTCAGAGTCATAGAAGCAGAGAGTAGAATGGTGGTTACCAGGGCCCGGGAAAAGTGGGAAATTTGATAATGTTAGTTAACAGTTATAAAGTTTCAGTTATACGAGATGAGTAAGTTCTGGAGCTAATGTAGTGCAATGTGACTATAGTTAACAATACTTTATTACATAATTGAAAATTGCTAAGAGGGTGGCTCTTAAAGTGTTCTAACCATAGAAAAAGAAAATTGTGCTAACTATTGAAAAGATGAATATGTTAATTTTCTTGAACTTGGTGATTATGTAACAATGGTAGTTTCCAAGGCCAGCATACAGGGAATTGTATATGCACATTAAATCATCAAGTTGTACACCTTACATATATACAAACCTTATTTATCAAATAAACAGTAAAAAAAAAAAAGGAAAGAAAATTAATGAAACAAAAAACTGATTTCTTGAAAGGATCATTATTGGTAAATCTCTGGCAAGACTGGAAAGACAAATTTAAAAAGATAAAACACAAATTGCCTGTATCAGGAGTGAAAAATAAATATCAGCACAGATCCTGCACACATTAAAAACACAGCAAGAGAATGCTTTAAACAACTTTATCCCCATAAATGGATAATTTAGAAGAAAAAACTCAATCCCTTGAAAACCACACACCACCAGAACTCAGCCAAGGTGGAATAATCTGAATATCTCTTTATCCATTAAAGAAATTAGACTTGTAGTTTAAAAGATTCTGAAAAGGAAATCTCTAGTTCTGGATGTTTCACTGGAGAATTCTACCAAACATTTGAAGAATTAATGCCAATTTTACACAGTTTCTTCTATGAAAGTGGAGGGAACCCCTCCTGAGTCATGTTTGAAGCTCATACTACTTTGATATTGAAAATAGACAAGGCAGTATAGGGAAAAAAAAGCATAGACCATTATTTCTCACTTGCTTAGATGCAAAAATCCTCAACAGGAATCATAGAATCACAGGTAATTACAACTAGTGTCCCTCCTTATAGAAGGTAACAGAATTCGTCACTTAAGTGAAAATATTAATTCAGTGCTCCTTTAACAATAGCCTCAAAATTCAGTTGATTTATAATCAAATTCAACAGGTTTTTATTGTTTCATTTTGTTCTCTTCATTTATATCCCTAATGTTTTCAAGTATAATTGCTTTTACAAATTGAACCAAATCCTCTTTTTCATAAATTGAGGCTCTCCTTCGTCTTTTCTGAAGTAGTTTTGCACCTTTATTTTTCTATATTTTTTATAGTACTTAGTCTGCTTCATCTGAAGTTCTCCTCCTTTTTTAAAGAAGGTATCTAAAATGTTGGAAAGTGTTCATGATTAGGTTAAACCTTCCTCTTTTTGACCTGGTAAAACTGAAATCAATTTGAGTTATAGTAATTTATTAAATGGCATCCCTGGGTGGTTCAGCAGTAAATAATCCACCTGCCAAGGTGGAGATCTGGGTTCGGCCCCTAGGTTGAGAAGATCCTCTGGAGAAAGAAATGGCAACCGACTCCATTTTTCTTGCCTGGGAAATCCCATGGACAGAGGAGGCTAGGGGGCTACAGTCCATGGGGTCGCAAAGAGTCGGACACAACTTAGCAACTGAACCACCACCACCAATGTACTAAATTCCCATGACATTTGCACATGAACTCCTTGACATTTTCTGATGGTAGGTTTTCAAAAAGCAGTACATTTACTTGGCAGTCAAATATGGAATGGCATGTACCATAGGAGAAAATGTTTAATTTGATTTATACACTGTAATTCCTTTCTTTATTTTTTTTTTTTTTCTTTTTTTTTTTTTTTTTGGTGCACCGTTCCTGGAAGTACTGCAATACCAGGTCGATGCGTGGAGTGGACGGAGCAAGCTTCTATTCCAACTCCCAGCTCCAAAAATCCATTTAATATATTGTCCTCGGATAGAGGACGTATCAGATATTAAACTGATAAGAACAGATACTACACTTGATCTTAGCCAAAAGGCCGAGAAGCGATAATTCCTTTCTTTAAAAAGACACCTTGTACTTTGAAAATAATTTTTTCAGTTTTGAGCATAGTACATTCCTAGAAATTTAACTTTTTCCCTCTGAAGTGATGATTCTCTGAAAATAAAGTGTTTTAAGGGGGTCGGGGTGTCATATATCTTACCATGGATATTATCTGTTTTAAAAGGAAGAAAATAAGTCTAAGTTTATTTGGTGACATGACTCTTTTTGCGTTTTACTGCTTAATAGCTCTTGAGGTCATAATAAACAGTAATAGTTGCATAACCCTTTTCACAGTGTTGTATTTTGCTTACACTTGTAGTTTCCAAGGCCAGCGTGTAGGAAGTTGTTTATTGCTCCTTAATTAGGTTTCCAGCAGTTAGAAGAAGCAAGAGGGTGCCTGGCTTATGGCATTGCAGTGTGTCCTGTTAGGCTTCCCTTGGCTATAGTTAAAGACAAAAGAGAAAACAGCAAGCATTCTTTTACTTTATACCTTTTCTTTCTCTATATATGAGAACTCTTTGTTTAGAGTTAAGCATTGGGAAGTAATAATATGAACATTAAATCAATGGAGTATATGTTTAGATCCTTTTTCAAAAGGTTATAATTATGCCAAGGTACAAATTATCTTTCATATTCAATTGTAACTATTTTCCATCGCTGCTTAACTCACCAGTGAGTAATATCTACATTCTTCAAGCTTTAAAATGCTCCATAATATGTTAGTAATGTAGGTAGGATACCCTTCAATAGCTTTATGGCAAAAGCCCTTGTACTCCAGAATCATGTAAATACTGAATGTTTATCAAGTACCTGGTTTAATTATATGTTAAAGTTTTTAAGTATGTTTAGAGATTCATGCAACAAACATTCATTGACCATCTATTATGTGCCAAGAAGAAAAATGCAAGTTGTGTTCCTTTTCTTTAATGTTTAATGAGATTAGTGAAGGTATAAGTAGTATTTACATAGGAAAACAACTCATAATCTATGCCAGTAAATTATCAGTTGGCTCTCAGTTTGCAGAGACATTTTAAGGAAGAGGAAAATTTCACTTTTGGTCTATAGTAGATGTAAGTAACATCAAAGGTGATGTAATCTGTGAAGGTGAAGATGATTTTGATAAGGGAAGGGCTAGGGAATGCATTGTGGTAGAGAAGCAAGAACAAATTGCAGGAATGGTGAGACAAAGACTTGTACTCAAGAAATGTAGATCAATCAATAAGAGTGTAGGAGTCACTGTAGAAGGTCAAATGAATTGCCAGAGTGGGGCGGCATGGGGGCCTGGATGGTGGAGGGCTGTGCATTTAGACTCTACTCTGAGAATGAAATACTGAAAGCAGAGTTTTCTTTTGACTGAAAAAAAAAAAAATAAAGTCATTATATGTGTCCATTGCAGAAGAACTAGAAGGGGCTTCCCAGGTGATGCCGTTGGGTAAAGACTCTGCCTGCCAGTACATGAGACACAAGAGATGTGAGTTCAATCCCTGGGTTGGGACTATCCCCTGGAGAAGGTCAGGACAATCCACTCCAGTATTCTTGCCTGGAGAATCCCATGGACAGAGGAGCCTGGCGGGCTATAGTCTATGGGGTCACAAAGAGTTGGACCCAACTGAGCATGCACACACATACATAGAATTATAGTGATAGCAAAAAGTAGAAAATAAAAACATGAAATGGAGGTTTGTAGAAATACTAATTTGGTGATATCCAGGATGGGTGAAATAAGGGCAGTAATGACTGAAGACAGGAGACCAAGGATACTATTCCCATGGTGCTCTTTCTTTCACTCCTCACTGTATACCCTTCTTTTTAGTATACCCTTCAACTGGCTATTTAGTGGCAAAAGCTTGAAATATGAATCAGAGCCTGATAAGAATGCAATCTGAATAGAACTTTGGTACTAGGTTTAAAAGTTTGAAATAAAAGGAAACAGTGCACATTAAGTTTCTTTGTTGGGTCCTGAGGAAGCTCTTTGCTGAGCATTCGAGAAATTTGGAATTATTTGTAGATGGATGAAGTAAGGTCAGATTTGAGAGCACTTTTCTGCTAGTCAGCAGTTGTATTTTTATAAACCTACAAGTAGCATTGCTTCTGGTATGAAAGAGGAGTCTGGAGGTTTGTACTAATGAGTTAGGGGCATTTTTGTAAAGGGAGTTTTGTGTCTCTGAATTCTTCAGCCATTCAAAGATTGAGCAAATCAAGGAATCTTTATCACTGAAAGTCAGCTATAGGATCGTAAAGGCAGGATCATATCTCATGTATATATTCTCTTAAATGACATGAATTATTTTGCAAGTACGTAACTACTGCACAGGGACAAAATTACATCCACATTGTATCTAGAAAGGTCAACGTGAATGACTTGTGCAGGACCCTTTGCAGTTGCCCATAGAAAATGATGCTGGGTTGCCCATGATTTCCCTAAGTACTTGATGAAAAGTTAGCCCAGGCTGAAGCTCGGGGTTCTCTACTGAACTTTTCAGGGCCATGGGCAGACTAGTATCTTTAGTTTGGAAATTGCCAACAGTTTGGAAATTGCTGAAATTATTGTAAATGCCTTGATTGAAGCCTCGTGACATGGTATTCATATGCTGGATCCAACTATCACTTTCGTTTATTTGATAGACATGTGTATCTCTTGCTTAGATGCCAGTTCTTGCCTGAACCAGTGATACACTGTATACCAGCAGACTGTCCTCCAGGAATTCTTCTCTTCACTTCTGTGACCTTATTCCCAACCCCTTCATTCCAGTCTACCACTTTGGGGACCTGTGCCTCCATCATGGCCTTGGTGTAAAACCAGGTGCTTGTGTCTTGCTAAACAGTTCCTGTCTAGATTAGGTCAGAGGCTGTACTCGAATTACATCATCTTACTGCTCTCTCTGTCATATACGACCCAAGCTAGGATCCCCATGGTTCCTTTTTCTTTATGCCAAGCTCAGATGAACTGGGGATGTTGCCTCAGAATTCTAAGCTTCTCCCTCTAGAAGTATGGTGCAAGTTTTAAGAGCTAGGTTATCCTGTTCCCTGGTGGCTCAGACAGTAAAGTGTCTGCCCGCAATGCGGGAGACCTGGGTTCGATCCCTGGGTCGGGAAGATCCCCTGGAGAAGGAAATGGCAACCCATTCCAGTACTCTTGCCTAGAAAATTCCATGGATGGAGGAGCCTGGTGGGCTACAGTCCACGCGGTCGAAAAAAGTCAGACACAACTGAGCGACTTCACTCACTCACTCACTCTCCTTTGCTTCAGGATATACACATTGGAAAAAGAGGATTGGTCTTCCAGGAGGGCTGGCTACTTTCTGACTGAGAAAGATCATGGGCCCCTGGGAAGCAAATAGACCACAGCAGTTTGGGGTCAGGGAACAGACCCAGTGCAATGAACCTCAGCTGGCTTCCTCAGAAGAAAGAGCAGTCTAGCTTAATTCCTGCAGTTTTACTGTTCCCAGTTCAAAGAGTTACACTGCAACCTTTTGCGACCACTTCCACCTAAAGAGAAAGATATAAGGATAACATTCTCCTCTCTCCTTAGAGTTTTCTCCAGAAAATTGAACAGAGGAAAATTTAAGTCATGTAAAGACAGGCAAGGACAGTTTACTCCTGCCACTCTTTGAGGCTGTGATAATGTCTAAAAAACCTATGTTAATCTTCCTACTGTTCAGTTGCATTGTGACCTCCTTTTTCACACCAAAGGTCCACCCTAGAGCTGCAAGCCGGCCACCCTGGTGCTTTCTGTAAAGGCTGTGATGTTTTGCCTCAGCCTAAGGGAACTCCTTATGCTGTTCTATAGTTTTACTGCCAGATGAATTTAAAATTTCCATCGAATCAAGTCTATATATAGCTTAATCAGTTTGCTTCTTTACCTCATATAACCTTGTCTCACTTTCAAGGTTTGCTAAAAGTTCCCCTAGAGAGAGACAGATTCTGTCTGTGACATCTATCATTCTGTTGACCTCCATAGTTGATTAGGCTGATCTTTCTGAACAAAGGAGAAACAATTGTTGGTAGAAGTAGCTAGACTCTATTCCAAATAAATTCTCAGGTTATATTTAGAGATGTTATTCTTAAATTTTGTTTTAAACCATAATGTGCCTCTTAAACCACTGTGCTGCTGCTTATCCATAATTTCCTAATATTTATCATCCCTGATAGCAGAACATTACTGGTACCATGGTGCTGGGAAATAAACTCCTGGAGAAGGAAATGGCAACCCACTGTGCTAGTCTGGGAAATCCCATGGACAGAGAAGTCTGGTGGTCTACAGTTCATGGGGTTGCACAGTTCAGACACGACTTAGCGACTATAAACAACCACCACCATCCATCAAAGGGAATCGTTTGTTCCCTTTTGGTGTATTGTTTGAGGCAATAATGAAGTTGGGTGAGAAAGCAGAATAAAGGGAAAGCGAATCTATGAACTTATAACCTAGGCAGGTGTTTTCTTTTGGTTTTCTCAGTCATTGTGAGTCTCGAATTCTCAACAAATGAAGGTGTTTTTCCCTCAGAGAGTATGAGGGAAGGAATCTGAAGATGGCAGCCTAGCTCTCTGTTGACGGTGAAAGAAAGACTAACCCATTCAGAAATGTGTCACTTAGTTATCTTTTTCAAACTATGCTTTTGTTACCTAATTAAGAATTCACTGAAAAAAAAAGTATTTACTAAAATTTTAAAAATCATATGTTTCATCATTTGTTTTATACTCCAAAAGTTTCATTTTATAATTTATTATTATTTTAAAATTTTAATTTATTCTCAAATTGTTCTAATATATTTTTGAAGGAAGTACTATATTTTCTCTTGTTCAGTATTAACACAGAAGTCTTAGAGCTTTTATCTATATATGGCAAAGTATTGGTATAAAAATTTCAAGTTCAGTATGTCTCAACAAAAAGAGCTTAGAAAATCAAATACTGGCATAAACAAACAAACACACACACATGAAACTTTTACTTTGTTAAAAAAAAATTGCCAGAAAATGCAAATTAAAATTATTTAATACTGAGTGCAAGAGACCTAGACCTGATATAATTGTATTGTCATGGGACTTTTCCACATCTTTGATAATTCAGGATAGATTGTCTTCCTCTCTGCTGGAGACCAAACTGTCCTGGCCTGATATAACACATCAAGAATATACTTAAAGCAGGCTCTGAATTGAAATACTGTTTTGTAGTTGATAAGTCTCTAGTTTAAAGAGGTAGGAGTCCATTTTCTTGTACTATTGAGTGGGACTGAAGGTAAAAGAGAGAATTGTATGGAAAGAATAATTTCATTTGAAATCTAGCAGTATTTCATGTCTTTCTAAACTGGTCAGTTTTTCTGCTTCTGGTTCTGGTGAAATCATTTTGAGGAGAGCTAGAGCTGATAGAGCCAGAAGTACGACCTGGGAGCTCCCATGGCTGCTTAATTCTGCCAAAGTCCACAAACACCAGCGGCTCTGGTACTGTGAGAATGGAGTTGTCATACGTGTTCAAAACGATTCCCTTTGATGGAAGCTATATTTTAGGACAGTTGTTGTCCCATGTAAGTTTCAGTGGAGGGAATACTCTGGACTTTCTTTCTTCCATATTCCCTGATTCTGCAGACTGAAACTAAAGTACATTTCCGTTTCCATCAAAAATGTGCCTCAGTATAGTATTCATAGTAGTTCTATGTATTCAGTTCTAAGAAAGAAATTTAAGAACTGTGCTTTGAAAGGAATATTGGGACTGATAGGCGACTCTCTAAATGAGTCAGCAGAGAATAGGAGGGGAGAATCTGCTGAGTTATGTGTTAATTGTGATGATTCTCTCCTAGGATATTTTTGAAAATTGATTTAACATTTCTAAATTTCCTTTGTACTGTACCTCCCAGAATTGAATCTTATTTTTAATTTCCTGAGGTATTTAAAAAATTAATTTATTTTAATTGGAGGCTAATTACTTTACAGTATTGTCATCTTTTTTGCCGTACATTGACATGAATCAGCCACAGGTGTAAATGTGTTACCCTGTTCCGAACCCCCCCTTGCACCTCCCTCCCTATCCCATCCCTCTGGGTTGTCCCAGTGCACTGACTTTGAGTGCCCTGTTTAATGCATCAAACTTGGACTGGTCATCTGTTTCACATATGATAATATGCATGTTTCAATGCTGTTCTGTAAAATCATCCCACCCTCAATGTCTCCTGAGAGTCCAAAAGTCTGTTCTTTCCATCTGTGTCTCTTTTGCTGTCTCACATATAGGGTCATTGTTACCATCATTCTAAATTCCATATATATGCGTTAATATACTTTATTAGTGTTTTTCTTTCTGACTTCCTTCACTCTGTATAATAGGCTCCAGTTTCGTCCACCTTATTAGAACTGACTCGGCATTCTTTTTAATGGCTGGGTAATATTCCATTGTGTGTATGTACCACAGCTTTCTTATCCATTCATCTGCTGATGGGCATCTAGGTTGCTTCCATGTCCTAGTTATTGTAAACAGTGCTGCAGTGAACACTGGGGTACACATGTCTCTTTGAGTTCTGGTTTCTTCGGTGTATATGCCCAGCAGTGGGATTGCTGGGTCACATGGCAGTTCTATTTCCAGTTTTCTAAGAAATCTCCACACTGTTCTCCCTAGTGGCTGCACTAGTTTGCATTCCCACCAACAGTGTAAGAGGGCTCCCTTTTCTCCACACCCTCTGCAGCATTTATGTTTGTAGACGTTTTGAGGGCAGCCAGTTCAACAAGACCTAAAATATGGAATTCAGTGTTTTTATTAATAGCCTTATATTTTGACAATACAATTATAAAAGCATTTTTTCAAGTTTATCTGTTATAAGCATGTCTTAAAATCCTATAAAGTAAGGGGGGATGAACCCAGGTTTTAGGATGTGACTGTGAGTTTTTGCTTTGATACATAATTGGCTTTGTGAACTGATTTGTATCATTTAGCTTCTCTGAATGTTTTCTTCTGTAGAAAATCAGATAAATGTGCCTACTTTATCTTCTTTATGGGGTTATTTCAGGACCAAATAGAAAAGCTGTTTTAAGGCAAATAGACAGAAAAGATTATTTATATAAATCATTGTTCTTGAAATCAAAGTTCTTCAACCCCAGCACTATTAGCATTTTGGATGGGATAATTCTTTGTTTTAGGGACTGTACTGTGTAATATAGGATATTTAGCAGCATCCCTGACCTCTACCTATTAGATGACGAATAACAATCCCCTACTTGTGACAACCCCAATTGTCTCTAGATGTTGCTTTTGGGGAAAAATCACCCCTTGCTGAGAATCACTGTCTGAACCAGAGAAATTATTTTAAGCAGTGTGCTTCTGGTACGTCAGTTGTTCTAATTTTGCCATAGTAGAGCTTTGTTTATGTATATATTGTTTTCATTTAGAGTAGGAGTGAGCAAACTAAGACCCTTAAGCAGAATCTGGCCTTCTACTCGTTTTGCAGTAAACTTTGAAATTTATTATTTACATAATATCTGTGGCTGCTTTTGTGCCACAGAGAAGAGATGAGTAGTTCTTACAGAGATGTTTAAGCCAGAAGCCTAAAATGTTTTCTCTCTGGACTTTTACCGAAAAAAAGTTTGTACGCCCCTTATTTCACAGTGTTTTAGAGTATTTTAACAGAATGCTTTTTTCCCTGCACTGAACCATGAAGTCTAAGACTTAAAATTGTTTGGTTTATGTAAAGGTTTTGGTGAAAAAATATTTTTCAATTTGTTCAAGCATGTAAATTAGGTATAAAATTAAATTTAACAAACAGTTATTGCATATATCTGTGCTGGCTGCTATATGGACATATGATACAGCATATTCAGAGAGCAAAAACTTTAGAGCTAGGCTCTTTTGGCTCAAATCCTGGCTCTGCTCTTCTGTGGGATTTAGAACAAGTGACTCAACCTCTCTGTGCCTTAGTTTCTCATCCATGAAATGAAAATATTATGAGGAATAAGTAAATTAACATATGCAAAGCATGCAGAACACTGTTTGGCCTCTAATAAGCACAATACTTGTTACTGTGATAACAAAGGGCTCCAAAAATCAACTCAGTTTATATTTAGCCTCTGAGATTCTTTACCTTGCATTGTGGTTTAAAGATATGCATGTGTAGTACTAGTTGTTTTAAAAATAAGGGCAAATAATTGTACTTAATTTATTTCTTCTTCCTAATACCAGCATCCTCAGTGACACAGAATGTACATGGTCTGGTCTGCTCAATTTACAGAAATGGATGAATAGGGGAAAGTTGTTGAATTGGCATCTAGCCAGGCTACTTGTTTAATTCCAGCCAGAGAATTGTTTTAAGACAAACCCACACAAATGTTGTCACCCCAGGTCTTGCCACTGGTAGAAAATGAATTAAGTCTAAACACCACAATGGTTTTTTCCAAATGTTTATCACTTTCAGTGCCCTCCCTGGGATGCTTATTCCAGCTCATATAAAGCTCTGCCTTGTCTTGGTCAGAGTTTAGGAACCCCAGGCACAAGCATCCCTGGCTTTCTAGAAATGCATATTTTAATACAATTTTCTATTTATGGAGTATCATTTTGCCCTGAAGCACAACAGTGATTACAGGTGATCTTATTAGTCCTCTTGCAAAATGTTTAACAGTTATAGTTTTCCTTGTTTTCTAGATAGAAAACTAAGCAGAAGGTCAATAATACCAAGAAGAAAATTTTTTTCCCATTTTTTCCCCCTTGAACATAATGATTATGTCAAGTTGCCATATATACTATGACTGACCAGCTAGCAACTCTTTATTGAACTCCTCTGTATGTGAGACGTTATGCTAAATAATACAAAATTTGAAAGAAAATATAAGGCCTGGATCTTGCTTTCAAGGGGTTTACTGCATATGAAAAGACTATAGTACATCTATAGTTGTTTTAATAGCAACGAATCTGCACAGTATTCTAAAAGTATTCCAAGAAATGCCACATGATTTTTTCATAGTAATTGTCAAGTGAGCTGTAGAGACAATGAGTATTTTACATTCAGAGAAGAGGCTGTTTGTAAATGATGATAGTGTATTTGTCCTGAATTCCACAAACATGGCCTTCTAAGTATGAGGCACTGTACTACAAATTGGGGGCATAAACAAGATAGTGTTTTTCCTCTGGGCATTATAATTTGATGAGAGTTTTTTTTTTTTTTTTTTTTTTAACTGTAGGCAGGAGTATAGTAAATGCTTTAATAAAGATTGTGAAAATATAAAGGGTAGAGGGAATGCTTGGGAATCCATGTTTTCTTTTTACGTATATTTTAATATAATCCTTTTTCTCTTCTACCTAAATAACTTGCCATGTAGAGCATTTATCAAATGTTTTGCTTCTTTGGAAAGAGATTTTCATTTTTAAAATAATGTGCACATATGTATTAATCATCACCTCAGTGAAGAAAGCAGAGATGAGAACTGCTTGCTTCTCATTAGACAGACATATATTATACAGAACAAAAACTTCAGAGCTCCATGTTATGTAAACTTTACCTATTTGTAGTATTTTTATAGTGGCTTCACATATCTGACTTTATTTGATTCACACAGCTGGCAAGGTTAAGCAGGTTGTTTTCCTCAACTTTATTTTTCAGATGTGGAAACTGAGGCTCCCAGAGATTGTGCTTTATTAACTCCAGGTGACATGGCCAGCAAATGAATCCTAGGAGATGTAGCATCCAAGTCTCCTAAGTGCATGTCTGCCCTCTTTCTGCTTGGCAATAACAGTTAAGATTTATTGATCATTAGGGTGCGTTGGCCACTCTGCCAGGTACTTTGCACATGTCTCATTGTTTAACCCTCACAACAGCCTGTGAGATGACTACCATTATTCCCATCATTTTGCAGGTAAGGATAGTGAAGCATAGGTAAGTAACCTGCTCAGAGTCACATATTTGGCAAAGTAGCATGTAGGCATTAAACTCAACTCTCTTAGAGGCTGACACTCTCCTCTTCTGCCGTGTTTTACTCTCTTCCATCCAGCTTAGTTGAAATGTCTCAGATCCCTTGGGCAATAGAGACATATGTAATTCAAAGTATCTTCAGAGAGGAAAGATGATCTTTCATTGAATCAAAAAAATATTTTTTTGAGTACTTACTGATTACATGCATCAGAAATCTCTTCCTTGAGGCATTCACAGTCTGTCTAGGGAGGTAGATAAAGTATTGTTGACTTTTTCGTGTATTAAATGCTTAGCTGGAACTTTACAGAGGATGTTATGAGAATACAGTGGAAGTTATGATTCCCATCTTAGGGCGTTGAGGAACGCTTCCTGGAAGAGATGGTACCTGAATGAAGGATAAGTGAATTTTGCAGGAGACTCTGTGGCACTCTGCTGTGGGAAAGACTTCTGAAAGAATGACTCCTATTTTCAATCCTGAGGAAGAACTTTAGAATAATGATAAATTTTCGGTGGTCACAATACTGGTCTCTGTTCCTGGAATCCTTTAGGTATTATTAACTATAAGACTACTTTTCTGGGATTCATCCACTGTGGAGTAGGGTAGACAATTCAAGAGCTCACCATAGTCTCTTTGAATCCTTTCTCTGGTGGGAAAGGTTCTGAAAGCTGTTTACAAATGCTGGTCCGGAAGTCCTTCCCCTATCTCTTCCTCACGCTCTTTCTTTCCACGGTCCAGTTTTCCTGTGGTTATGCTTCTGGGCTTCTCTTCTTCCCAGGAAGTCCCATCTGCCAAAGACTCTGGTTGGATTTCAGGCACCTGAAATGTCTTGGAACTTTTTGTTGGGTTAGAAGTATCAATTTCCAAGAAGTTAAATACATATGAAATTATTGAGGAATCTCTTATTTAATGTATTTAGAACTCTCTAGATCTTCTGGGAGCTAAAATTGTTTTAAAAGTGGTAGATTGGGTTAAAAGGTAGAGCCACCTTGAACTCCTGCAGGGATTAACTGTCTTCCACTTCCCAGAAAACCATACAAGTTTCTAACCAACCCCCACTCCCCCGCCCTGCCAAAAGTTATTTCTGAGATCATGTTCATCCTTTTGAGCCCTTTAGTCTCTTCCCCACAGAGTGTCAGATATTTGCCATAACTTCAGTTGAATGATTGTATTTGAAATGACAAGAAGCATGTGTCGTAGGGTATGTAGGCAGTATGTCATGAAGTGAAGGGGTATTCGTGATTTAATAGGTTAGTGGGAAGATATTAGAAGGAATGGGTTTGGTGGGTATATGAGGTGTCTGAGGTAAACTCAGGCAACAGGATCATAAAAGAGCTAGAATCAGTTATTTTCTAACCTAGCACATATCTTCCACTCTTGAGACACATGTCATGAAACATGGTCTTTCTCTATTATCTCCCTGCTTCCACTCTGTTTAATGAACGTGTCCAGCTATGTTGTGGACACACTACATTACTCCTCCCAATGGAGGAGTTTTGCTTCCTTAAATTTTAATGATCACCAAGCTCACTGTTAGGATTCTCTCACTACTTGGCATCTAGCTAATTGCCTTTATTTGTTTTTTTGACTGATTACTTTCCTCTTATGACCTGTCTAATATCTCTTGGCTTCCACTTTCCTTCTGTTCCCCCTTGAATTCCTTTGGGTATGTTAATATTCAGTTGATTGTCATAATATCTGTAAAAGATTCATTGTCTGGATTTGACACAGTTTGGAATGTTTCTGTGTATAACTTCTAAAGATAAATCTCTAATATCAGGCAAAGCTGGGCTACATTATAACTTAAGCATCAGCTGCAACTCAAAATAAATTCTACCTAAGCTTTGTTTCCCTAAGTTCCGCATGTCCCAGTTGCTTTGTTTTGAGATTCGTGCATGGGTCGGGAAGATCTGCTGGAGAAGGGATAGGCTACCTGCTCCAGTATTCTTGGGCTTCCCTTATGTCTCAGCTGCTAAAGAATCTGCCTGCAATGTGGGAGTCCTGGGTTTGATCCCTGGGTTGGGAACATCCCCTGCAGAAGGGAATGGCAACCCACTCCAGTGTTCTGGCCTGGAGAATTCCATGGACTGTATAGCCCATGGGGTTTCAAGGAGTTGGACACGATTGAGTGACGTTCACTTCTTTTGGTCAATGGTTGTTAGTAACAGAATGTGCTATTGTGGCGGGGGTTGAGGGGGGGTAAGGATGAGCTGCTTCAGGAAGCTGATAGATCCATTCATTTCTTGAAAACTTCAGTGAAGATTTGGATGATTTTCAGTGGTATTCTTTTCCTGTATATATAAGATGTAACCTTTTGATTGTTTCATAAATTTAAAAGAATCCTAAATTGTTCTTCAGATATGTAAGTATGAATAATCTTATAGTATACCATTATATTAACAATTCTTCATTTCTAATTAGGATTCTTAACTCCTTTTAGAATTTATTCCAAGAAATACAAAGATATCTCAGTGATATTTCCAGTTATTAAATGTCCAGTTGATGTATACTTTAGCCTTTATTGCATCCTTTTTCCTCTGGTATGAAGCTTTTAGTATTTCCATGGTTGTTAATCACTTGTACCTCCAATAGAAACCAAACAAAGAGCAAGAATAGAAATTCCATGTTTCTGCCCTTGTCAGTAAAGGGGATGAGGCTGAGTGATGAGAGGTGGGGGAGCGTTTGGCTAGAGAGCCAGTAGTCTCACTTGAGACAGGGTTTTGGAGCTTCTTTAGAAGGGGTTCAGGTCACTTTCTTAAAGGACAGATGCTAGCTTTGTTTGTTTTCCCATCATGGTCATTGCTGGGTGGGTAATAATCAGTTATCTCACCTGAGTTATGGTCTTCAAATACTCCCCTTTTAATTTGGAGGGTGTTTTGAATCATGTGGGGGGAAAGCTAGACGAGGAAGGCTGCGGGTGACAATCAGTGTTCACCCTGCTCTGATTTACTTACTCCTTGGGCCCTGAGGTTCTCTGTCGCTCTAGCAGTTCAGAGTCCGCGCTCCTGCCTCAGGAGCTCAGGCCTGATCTCAGCGCAGCGGCCAGTCTCAGACTCCTGGGGACCCATGATTTACTCTCTTGGATGAATGTAGTATCATGGGTGATGTTTTGAGGCATTTTTCAAGGTTGTGTGATTCAGTAACTTACAAATGTGAGGCAGCTCTCAGTGTCAGATATCCAGTTATTGAAATAGTATCGCTTCTCTTCGTCATGCCATATATTTCCCATTTGTAAAATGAAGATTGTAGAATTTCCCTTGAATCCTGGTGAAATAATTGCAAAGGTTACTTGTGTTTTGTGTCTTTGAGAGGCTTTGAATATTCTATTTAATTAAGCAAAATTTTATTGAGCACCTTGTTTGTATGTGTGTTTGTGTGTGTGTGTACAAAAATTTTCCTACAAATACTGTTGATCACATTGGGAAAGCAAGACTTGGTTTTGGATTTACTGTTTAGGTGTTTCATAGAAGTGGACATTTTCATTTTCTGTCTGCCACAAATTTTAAAGAACTATGAACCAACCATGTAAAAATATCCTACTGTCTCCTGGTCCTAGAAGGTTTTCATCAGCCTTCAAGAGTCTGTGAAGTGTGACTGTCAAATAATGTGCATGATATTTTTTATTGTGGTAAAATATAATATCATTTTAACCCTTCAGAAGTAGACAATTCTCTTACTTAAATCCATTCACAGTGTTGTATGAAGTTTACCAATATCTATACTCAGAACCTTTTCATCATTCCCAACAAAAACTCCATGCTTTTGAAATAGTAGGTCTCCTTTTCCCCTGCCCCCATCCCTTGGTAGCCTCTCTTGTACTTCTTGTCTCTGTGAATTTGCCTATTCTGAGTACCTCATGTAAAGGAATCTTAAAATATTTGTCCTTCTGTGTTTGCCTATTCTGAGTACCTCATGTAAAGGAATCTTAAAATATTTGTCCTTCTGTGTCTAACTTATTTCACAAAGCATAATGTTTTCAGTGTCTGTCCATGTTGTAGCATGTATCAAAATCCATTCCTTTTTATGGCTGAATAATATTCCACTATGAAAGTATGCCACATTTAGTTTACTCATATATCTTGTGTGTGATATTTTAATATGTTAAATGGTTATATTGTTTTATAGTATAATGCTCTATATGATTAAGTATCTAAGAAAGGGTTGTGAAATTGAAAGCGTCAGTTGCTTAGTCATGTCCTATTCTTTGTAACCCCATGGACTGTAGCCCACCAGGCTCCTCTGTCCGTGGAATTCTCTAGGCAAGAATATTAGAGTTGCTTGCCATTTCCTTCTCCAGGGGATCTTCCAATCCAGGGATTGAACCCAGGTCTCCCATATTGCAGGCAGATTCTTTACTATCTGATCCACCAGGGAAGCCCAAGAAAGGGTTATGGGAAGAATATATTTTGTCAGGGAAGAGATAAAGTACAGAAGATAAATGAGTGGCAGTATGGTTTAGTGGTGAAATGCACAAGATTGCATCCAGGGACCCTGAGTTGGAATCCTGGCTTTGACATCTCCTGGCTGTGAGAACTTGGGCAAGTTGTCTAGCCTGTCTCAGTCTCATTTTCTCCTTATAAAATGGGGACTGTTACCGTCTGACTCACAGTGTTGTTGTGAGGGTTAAATGAGTTAGTATATGATGCCGAGAATTGCATGCTGTCATATATAAGTGTGATTTTGCTGTTTATTATCTTTATTATTATAATTACTGTGATTATTCTTACATTACACCTGATAAGGGGTCATGGAAGAGATCAGAAATGAGCTAGACCTTCCTTAATGACACTCTGCAGGATGTGATTAGAAGAAGAATTTTAGATGACTCAGGTGTGTACAGAGAATGAAGTTGGTAGGTTTGTGCAAGACACCTGTCACACAGTGGTTAAATGAACATCTCTGAAGTCCAACAAGAATTCTGTTCACATCACAGCCCTGCCATATACTTACTGTGTGACTTTGGGTATAAACTTTCTAAGCTTTAGTTGTAATTTATAATGTGGGGATAATAATGCTGATAACCTCACAGGATTATTATGAGGGTTAAAAGAGAGAGTTAGCACAGGCATAGAGAATAGACTTACGTTTGCCAAGGGGAAGAGAGTTTTGGAAAGGATGAAGTGGGAAGTTGAGGTTAGCAGGTGCAAATTATTATATATAAGATGGATAAAGAGGAAGGTCCTACTGGGAACCCTATTCAGTATAGGAATCTATATTCAGTATTCTGTGATAGACCATAATGGAAAAGAATATTAAAAAAGAGTGTGTGTGTGTGTGTGTGTGTGTGTGTAACTGGATTACTTTGCTGTATGGTAGAAATTAACATAACATTGTAAATCAACTATATTTTTAAAATAGGAGAGAGTTCATGAGAAACCATAGCACATTATCTGGCAATGACAAAAACTCAAAAAGTGATAGCCTCTATTAATTTAGTACTTTTTATTATTATCAGGTTTGTAGTTGTTATCATTGGTATTGTCTGCATTGGATCATAGTGGGGATATTGTTGAAAAGTGTTGAAGAGGTAAGGAAAGAGGATTTTTAGAGGTTATTGCATAGATTTAGGAGTTTTTTTGCACATGAATTTAGAGAGTAACATGCAGTAAAGTTTTCTTTGAAAAAGAGAGAATATCTGTGTGTGTGTGTGTGTGTGTGTGTGGTTGTGTGTTTGTGTTAGGAACTTTAGAAAGAGGAGGGGCCTTGCTGAAAGCAGTGACTTGAGAGGATCAGTCTGTTTACTCTATGTTGATAAAATGTGGTTCGGGAAAAATCAGTAAACTAAAGGGAACAAAACAGTTTATAAAATTTTTAGCAATTGAAGGGAAATCAGTAAGCGAAAGAAAATATCTGAAGAAAAATAATTATTTACTTTCTTGAGTATTATGTGCCAGACAGTATGCTAACCCTTCTATGTTGATTATTACTATTTCACATTCACAGTAACTTTATGATGGGAGGTTCTATTATCTTTTTCATTTTAAAGATGAGACATCAGTGGCATAAAGCATTTAAGATCAACAAGATGGTGTGATAGAGACAGCTAAGTACCCCAATATCTATTTTCGCCTACTCACAGTAATAACAGCTCCAGCAAGTCATGGGGCCTACATTTCCTAACCTCCCTTGCAGTTAAGTGTGACTTGTTCAGTCAGTAAGTCATGTCCAACTCTTGGCAACCCCATGGACTGTAGCATGCCAGGCTTCCCTGTCCTTCGCCATCTCCCGGAGTTTGCTCAAACTCATGTCCGTTGAGTCAGCGATGCCATCCAACCATCTCATCCTCTGTTGCTCCCTTCTCCTCCTTCCCTCAATCTTTCCCAGCATCAGTGCTTTCCGATGAGTTGCTCTTCACATCAGGTGGCCACAGTATTGGAGCTTCAGCTTCAGTATCAGTCCTTCCAATGAATGTTCAGTGTTGATATCCTTTAGGATGGACTGGTTGGATCTCCTTGCTGCCCAAGGGTCTCTCAAGAGCCTTCTCCAGCACCACAGTTTGAAAGCATCAATTCTTCAGCACTCAGCCTTCTTTATGGTCCAACTCTCACTTCTGTACATGACTACTGGAAAAACCATAGCTTTGATTATATGGACCTTTGTCAGTGAAGTGATGTCTTTGCTTTTTAATGCACTGTCTAGGATTGTCATGGGTTTCCCTGGTGGCTCAGATGGTAAAGAGCCTTCCTGCAATGCATATGACCTGGTTTGATCCCTGGGTCAGGAAGATCCCCTGGAGAAGGAAATGGCAACCCACTCCAATATTCTTACCTAGAAAATCTCATGGACTGAGGAGCCTGGCAGTCTACACCCCATGGGATTGCAGAGTTCGACACGACTGAGCGACTCTCTCACACACACACACACACACACACACACACACACACACACACACACACACACACACACGACTGAGTGACTCTCACACACACACACACACACACACACACGACTGAGTCACACACACACACACGACTGAGTCACACACACACACACACACACACACACACACACACACACACACACAGAGGTTTGTCATAGCTTTTCTTCCAGACAGCAAGTATCTTTAAATTTCATGGCTGCAGTCACCGTCCAGAGTGATTTTGGAGCCCAAGAAAATAAAATCTGCCACTGTTTCCATTTTTCCGCATCTGTTTACCATTGTGGCAAAAGAAAAAATTGTTGTGGGTAATTTTGATGAACTTTCTTAAGAGAGAGTTGGCTTGCATCATCTACACCTTTTCCTTCCCTTCCCTACTCCTCCTTTCTTTTGTCGTAAGCATGTGACAGTTGATGCAAGTCTAAACCAGCTAGGGCTGCGCCTTAGAAGGATAAAGCAGAAAGCTGGAAGGAACTGGGACCCTGTGGGCTTTGGGAAGCAGAACCTCTGCATCAGCCCTGAACGGCCAGTCTTTGAGCATTTACACAAAAGAGACAAATAAACTTTGTCAAGGGTTTCCTATTATTTTTTTCAGCTGACAGAATTCTCACTAACAAAGATCGTGAGGAAAGAGCTAGGAGCTGGACCTGACCACTGACTTGGGAGCCTGTTGTAACCACTCTGTACACTGCCTCATTGTATTCTTTACCTTGGCAACCCCCAAATGTCTGCTGGTTTTTGTAAGGAATTGTTAAAAAACTAACTGCTGTTGCAGAGCAGAAAGCCAATTTTATCCACTTTAGGCATTTGTCCAAAAATGGATTTAGGAATCTAGCAATATTTTCTCAGCCAACTAGAGAAACGTAAAAGCTTTGCTACTTCTACCTCTTCATAGATAAGATTTCTTACATTTCTCTTTCCTTTGCATTAATGTGTGTAATCTGGAGAAAGTCACCCTCCCACAAAAGGAAAGAAGTTGAAGTGTATTTTGTTTAATTATCAAGAGCAAAAATTTGTAAAAGCTTTTTGGAAAACTGACACCTATCTTTGAGCTAAGAATCAATTGTAGTTGTTATTGTGAAAAAATAAATAAATTCTATAAAATCATTGCTGGAAAGTGAATGTGCTTTTAGGTGCTACAGAATTATTATTTTATGATTCTTATTTTGAATGATAACTAAATGATGTTGGAATTATATCAGTTGATCATTTGCTAATAGGTAATCCTGAAGTATAAACTAGAACTAATGAAAGGTTACCCATGTTACATGTTCATAGAAATTCTCAACTTGAAATACTTTCTAAAGCAAATAATTCAGTTTTCATCATTGCTTATAGAAGTATTACAGTGGTCAGATAGGTTTGGGCTGTTTTTTGGATAAACTGAGTTTTATTTTCACTCTGAACAGATTGAATGAACACAGAGCTTTGTATCTCAGTGACCACTGGATAAGAATTGTATTTAATAATCAGTGGCAATAAAATGCTTTCTTTGAGGATCTCAAGATCTTATAGTCTTTCTAAGTCATATATATATGAGAGCTCTTTGGATAAGAGCTTCTTATATAGTCTAAATTTGAGTTCTGTAGAGTCTCAAAAGGACATTACAGTTTTGAAATATCCCAAATTTATTTCCTAACAGAAATACTTGTTTTTATATCTAAGATTAGTCTCAGTTACTTAATTTTTGAGTTATCCTAAATTGTTCTTGAGGAGCAGCTTGCAAATAAAAAATGAAGAAATTTTGATGTTGTATTTTGGATAAGATTTTGCTCTTTTGGGACTATGACAGTTTACAGTTAAGCATTTTAAAACACATTCCCTGCTAAATCAAAGTGAGGTCTATCTAGGAGGTTTATATGTGCATTTGAGGTAATATGGTGTACTGGATAGAGCATGGACTATGAACTCTCCCAATCCTCATGCCATCTTAGAGCTTGTCCTTTGCACAATGGATAACACAATAGCTCTCCAACATGTAGAAAAGACTGAATGAGATAACATGTGAAATTTCCTTTTAAACCTTAACGTTAGATGTTGTTAAACCTAGCCTGTATTTATGTAGCATCTTAAAATTTTCTATAAAGCCTCTAACCATTGTGTTTTAAATATACTAAAATCAGAACACACAGTTTTTGAAGGCCTTATGTGGTGGTTTAATCGCTAAATCATACCTTCTCTTTGCAACCCCATGGACTGTAGCCCACCAGGCTATCTCTGTCCATGGGATTCTCCAGGCAAGAATATTGGCGTGGGTAGCCATTTCCTTCTCCAGGGGATCTTCCCCATGCAGGGATTGAACCTGGTCTTCAGCATCACAGGCAGATTCTTTACCATCTGAGCCACCAGGGAAACAAGACTCAGAATGGCTAGACTTGGTTGAAACTTGTGGTACTGATTGGGTAGCAAAGTTTAAGGCAGAACAGTCAGTTGAGGATCTCACACTGTTGAGCTGTAAAACAAATGGTAGTTTTCTGCTTTTAGTAATCATTGTACAGAATGGGAGCAAGTTGGAACTGGGAGGAATATTGGTAATTATTTTGGCCAGTTCCTTCATTTTGTGGCTAAGTGAACTGAGATCCTGAGATAAACTGATTTTTTTAAAAGCCATATAACTAGCAATGTCAGAAAAGGAAGAAACTCTTGAATCCCAAGCCACTGTCCATTTCACTTTGCCATTATTTCAAAAATCATTGATTTAGTATACCCAAAACTTCTTCTTTTTTTTTTTTTTGGCCACACTCCATGACATGCGGGATTTTAGTTCCCCAACGAGGGATCGAATCCGCTTGGTCTGCAATGGAAATGTGGAGTCTTAACTACTGGATCACCAAGAAAGTCCTAGTATACACAAAACTTTTAAGATCATTTTCTAGTGTCAAGGACCATTTGAAATTCAAATTCAGAAGATATTACCATTCAAAGTAGCTGATAGTTTTCTGGTTTTGATCATATAATGTGGTTATGTAAGAACAGATCCTTGCTCTTAGGATTAAAAGTATAATTACTGAATACCAATTTTTATGCTAAGTACTGGCATCTATTCTTTTAAAAAACTTATTCTTAAGGGAGTTGATATGTCATCTCCCTGTGATACGGTAGACTTTTGTCTCATGATGATTTTTTTTCTTCCTTCTTGAAATGTAGGTAGAAATGATAAGTGGCCACTATTGGTCTCAGACTTGTTCTGCTTCTTTTACCATAATAAACTATTGAATGCAAACAAACAAACGACAACAAGAAAACATATGAGGGTAATAAGTGCTCAACAGAGAAAAGTTTAGCAAACGATGAAACCAAACTTAGTAAGACCTCATTAATTTAAACTCGTAAGGATTGTGAAACAGCTCCTGAAAGAAATTTGCTTTTGCTTCCAGAATTCTTTCTTCATTGCCTATGACTAATAATGTGAGCCAGATTAAAAAGGGAATGTTTTAAATGGTTAAAAGAACAGAGTGTTTCTGAGCCACCATCAGTAGTAGGGCATCCTGATTAACACAGAGAAGAGGCATGCTAATTACAGCCAGCCTTATCTGGTCATTACAGCAGGTCCCCTAGGACCTTGCTGTTACTGAGTGGAATTTGAAAGTAATAAATTTGCCTTCTCTGTAATTATTCTGTAATTAAGAATTGTACAAATTTAAATCTTTTCCTCATGATATTACCCTCATTAACTGACTTTAAGCAAATAACCATAAATGTCCTGATACGTAGTACAAAACAGATACTAATGTTTGATAAAGCAAGATGGTGCTTGTTGGAACTCATCATCCTTTCTAGTTTTCCACAGTACTGTTTTGATGAGAAAGTTTAAAATCTCTTTTACATTTTTTAATTGATTCATGTGGTAGGGTTCTTACTGATCTTGTTCTTAACTTAATGAAAATAACGGCCTTCTTAGATCTCAGGACTTAGCTTTTCATTCTTTGATGGAGCAAAGAATAAAGAAATTCTTTCTCCTATTGATGTGAAGATTGAAGCCTTAAACAGAAAGGAAGTATCATCAGTTTCATTTTTCAGAGAATATAGCTGATATTTAAATTGTGTCAGTTTTGCTTTCCCACATGTACAACATACCACATATTGAAATAGTATGGTAATTTTATTACTTAGAAAAAGACATTTTGTTGTTGTTGTTGTTGTTACTGTTGTTATTACAGGTATTTATGTGGCATAAGTGCCACATAAGTGTTGGAATCTTCTAAATAGCTGATTGGCTATGGTACTGTTTAATGTGTGGTCATTTTTTTTCCCATAATATTTAAATAGCACAAACAAGTGAAAATAGCCTAAGGGTTATACTTCATTATTCGTATCTAAGAAAGCAGTCAAACTTTTTTCATTAGGTGAAAGGAAGGGTGGAATGAATTCTCCTAGCTCGTTTCTACCTCTCTTTAGAGTTTTTACTGATATGATAATGTTTTACCTTGAGAAAATATTTGGTACGTGGCTTGTTCCCTACCTCCCTTCTCTGAACCTTGATGGAATATCACCTTGATGTCTGTTATGCCCAGAAACATAGTTAAAAGACCATGTTAACACTCTTAATAACACACAAGTGAAGAAATAAAAGATTTAAATTGCGGAACACTTGACTGTATTTCCTCCATCATGCCACTGGGAACTACTGTCCTTCACCCATATTCTTTAGAGTCAGCCTCAATTTCCTTGTTTTATCCAAGGGAGATATATTAGTTCTTACTTAGACAGATTTGTGGCAGTTGACATTAAGTATTCTTTTTTGAAACTTTCTCCTTTTATGTCCTTACCACTATTCTCTTCTAGTTTCTGTTATTTGTGCAGTCAGTGTTTATGTGCTCTCTGGTAGGTCTTGAGATTTCAGTGGCGAACAAAGACACATTCCCTGCCCTCAAAGAGGTTACAGTCTAAAGAAGGAAATGGGTCAGTGAGCAGTTCCATGCACATGGTCCTAACCTGCATAGAGTCCTAACCTGAGATTTTCCCGCTCTCCCCCGCTTCCTTCCCCTCTCCTCTCATCCCCTCCCTGTTCTCCCCACCCTCGTTTAGACAGACACTCACACTCACACCCATATGCTCCACTGGTTTTGAATCTTTAAGACACAGCTCAAATATTAGACAATTACATGCACAAATTCTTTTTAACAGAAAGTCTAAATTCTAATCTTGCCCTGCCACTTTCTAGCCATGTAACTGAGCTCTGATTTAACCTTTCTGGAGATTTTGTTTTCTCATCTTTTAATGTATTAATAGTAATTATCTATGCTTCTCACCAGACTGCTATGCACATTAAATAAGTAGGAATGTATAAGAAATTCTTAGTAAATTACAAACATTATAATAAAGTAAAGTGGTTTTATCTCCTTCAAGTTGGCTTTCTCCCTTACTATCTTCCTGGCTCTCTTTTTTTTTTCAAAGGACCCTACAGTAAGTTGTTTTTTCCCTAAAAGTAGTGTGTTTATTGGAGAAAATACATCTGTTAATCTAATCAGAAAATATATAGATTCTTTGTGGCTATAAACTATTTTCAAGTCATTTAAAAACCAACTATTACAAAATTTAATCTGTTTAACACATAAATAAAGCTGTTTCATAAGACCCTGAAACAGATTTATGCTAAGTAGTCTTATAAAATGAAAATGCTGTAGCATCAAATATTAATATTTTGCTAGCAGCAGGCAGCCCAAATGTTAATGGCTGGTATGCATTTGAAGGCCTACTTAACTGTGAGTTTTATTAGGACCATTTCTCAGAGCTAGAGTTATAAATGGGCTTTATAAATGAGAAATTAGCCTCCCCTCTAGGGAGCAGCAGGTTCTTTGAAATCTTAATTAACCAATCATATTGAGCTTCTCTGTTTTCAGTTTCAAACATTTGGTTAAATGCTGAAGAAAACATTATCTGGTGGGAAACAGCTTAAATAATGGGAACACCATTCTTTTGTATGTTGAAATATATATAATCATAAAAAGAAAAATGGAAGAAATAAAAACATGGCTCGTATATGCCTTTTGGATGTTTTTTTTTGTCCACTTCATCTAAAAATTGAACTGTAATATTAGGAAACTTCTTTTAAAATGTCAGAAATAAATATAAAAAACATAAACTATTTAGTCTTTATAATAATAATAGTTACTTACCATACGACTTTTGAAGTACCATATCATTTTCTTCCACACAGAAGGTCACAAATTGAGGCAATTTGTGTAAGGAAAGTTAATTTTTTTGTAATGAATAATCAATGAGTTTACTGTACTTGTCATTTCCAAAAAAGAGTGCTTTAATAATAAGAAGTTTATGAAATAGAGTTTGCATTTTATTTAGCAAAGTCTCTTTATTTGTGATTTTGCTGGAACCTTGATGAAGAGTTGGACTTTAGTTATGCCCTAATGTGTAATTACCAACATTTTATTTTTTTCTGTCCTTCTGCTTGATTAATACATATTACATACATATTAATACATAATACATCCAGATTCCTTGACTCCAAGAATCAAACTGGGGCCTCCTGCATTGCAGGTGGATTCTTGACCAGCTGAGCTACCCGGGAAGCCCCAAAATAGTAAACTCAGTGAAATGTAACATCACAATCTATTCATTTATTTGTTAGATTTGTTTAGAAAGAGTTAAAAATGTTAACACAAGTGTTTTATAACATTTTTCATTAGAGATTTTAGTAAACCTAAAGACTATAAATATAGAAATTTACAAATTTTAGGGGCTTCTCTGGTGCCTCAGACGGTAAAGAATCTGCCTGCAGTGCTAATAGACCCAGATTTGATCCCTGTGTCAAGAAGATCCCTCGGAGAAGGGAATGGCTACTCATTCTAGCATTCTTGCATGGAGAATTCCATGACAGAGGAGTCTGGTGGGCTGTAGTCCATGGGGTCACAAAGGGATGGACACTACCGAACAACTAACACTTTCACTTTATACATTTTAAGAAAAGCCCTCCTCAGCTCCCTACAGTTATTTCTTTATCCTTACGCCTTCCCTTAGTTTTAGTTCCACAGATTTCATGTGCTATTTCCTCATGATAATGGCACTACTTGCATACTTTACTTTGATAACCATTTCTCCTTGAATTCTCCCTGTTACTCTTTAATTATTTTACATCTGTCTTCCTGAAGTTTTCCTCTCAAAGATGTTCAGCTTTTAGAACTAGTTGTCCTATTGTCCTGATTCTTAAGGGTTGATTCTCAGCTGACATAACACTTCTTCCCTGCCAAGATATAGCTTTCCTTTGGTGATCGGTTCTCCCACTCCAGCTTTATTGAACTGCAGTTGGTGTATAACATTCACTTAAGGTGGACAGCATAATGATTTGAAGTGTGCGTATATTGTGAAATGATTGCCATAAGTTAACATCCATTACCTCATGTAATTATAATTCTTTTTCTTATGATAAGTTTTCAAGAGTTATGTATTCTCTTACCAGCTTTCAGGTACACTGTACAATATTTTTGACCATGGCAATCATGTAGTGTATTACATTCCCAGAACTTAATCTTCATATTGGAACTATGTACTTTTCCTCACCTTTACCCATCCCATCAACTTTAGGAACCATGGATGATGTATTATCTGTTTCTATGAGGGTTTTATTTTTAAGTTTCTACATATATGTGAAATCATACAATGTTTGTCTTTATCTGACTTATTTCACTTAGCATGATACTTTAAAGGTCCATCTATGGTTTTTTTTGCAAATGGCAGAAAAACCATTGTATGTATAGACACACACACACGTGTCACATTTTCTTTATCTGTTCATTCAGTGATGACCACTTAGTTTTTTCCATGTCTTGGCTATTGTAAATCATGCTGCAGTAAACATGGGGTTGCAAGTATCTCTTCAAGATAATGACTTTGTTTCCCTCAGATATGTACACAGAAGTAGCAACTTTAATTTTAACAAAATTTAAGTAAGTTGATGCATTTTAAAGTGATGTCTGGAAAGCATCACTGATAGTGAAGTAAACATATGTAGGTGAAAATTTAGTAGCCTTTTAACTGAATTTCTTTTTCCAGAGACAGAACATCATATTTTCTGACATTCGCTGTTCTGTGTTATGCTGCAACTTTTTTCACATGAATACATCAACCAGTATAATCTTCCTTAAAAATTTATAAGAGCAACTTATACAATGAGTTGGTTTTGTGATCAGTTTACCATCCCTTAGACTTATTATTGTTACCTGGAAATTGTCTAGTTCTATATGATTTCCATACATATACATATTTGGATTTCCAGTGTTAACTATTGAAAGAAGAAATACAGATATAACACCCTTGTTTAAGTCACTCAGATTTCTGGAAATAAAATATGGAGTCATTTCCCAACATGCTAAGTCTTTTGTTGTCAAATGTAGCAAACATTATGCCTTCTAACTTGCAGTACATTTGCATAGTTATCATACTTAATGTTTAAAACAGTATTGTGAGATGAGAAATACATCTTGGGTGGAAAGAATACCATGCATGTGCAAAGAAATGTGATTATAATGTAGTATGACATATTGGATTGACTCAGAGAACTTTTAATGCTAACCTGTGAGAGCTAGTTTGCAGACTGGAAGACAAGGAGGCTAGAATGGTAGGTCAGGATAGATGATGGGGCATGGAGTGCCAAAGAAGTGCAAAGGGGTTTAGGCTTTATTCTTTGGGCCAGCGGTCTTTGATAGATTTTAGTTTTTGCTAATACTCTGAAATTACCCACAAGAGTGCGTGTGTGTGTGTGTGTGTGTTTATGTTTTAGTGTACACATGCACATATCCTGGGATAGTTATAATCAGTTACTCTATTCTGACAAAGTTAAATATCACTGCAAAAATATGAAAAGGCCATGTAGAAATTTTAATTATACATTGATGCCAACAGGAAAAATTGTTTGTCTTCTTTTAAGAAAAATCATTTGGGCAACAAGACCAAAGTTTGGTAGAGAGGTTAAAAGATCACAATAAAACCCTACGTCACATCATATTTAAAAATTGCCTCAAAATAGATGAAACATCTTAAAGTAAAAGCTAAAAGTATAAAACACTTAGGAGAAAACACAGGGATAGGTCTTCATGACATTTGATTTGACAAGGGCTTTTTAGATACAAAGCTAAAAGCACAAGCAACAGAAGAAAAAATTATACATTTGACTTTATCAAATTTTATAACTTTTATGACATACCCACCAGCACCATGATAGCTCCAACCATGACAATCAAAGATCAGAAAGTGGGTGGCAACCCAGTCCCTGGAATCCTCACCCCTTCCCTGGAAATACTTGAAATAATACTCCCATTCACTAGCCTATGAAATTACCCAGCCCATAAAAACTAACCACACCATATTTCGATGATGTTCTCTCCTTCTGAGATGGTCCACATTCTGTCTGTGGAGTGTGTTTCTCTCTAAGTAAATCTACTCCTTACCTACCAAATGACTCGATGGACATGGGTTTGGGTAGACTCCAAGAGTTGGTGATGGACAGGGAGGCTTGGCATGCTGTGGTTCGTGGGGTCACAAAGAGTCGGACATGACTGAGCGACTGAACTGACTGACCTATCCAAAAAAAAAAAAAAAACCACCACACCCAGGACATTTATATATCAAAGGACATTATCAAGAAAGTGAAAAGGCAACCCATAATGGAGGAAAACATTTGCAAATCATATATCTGGTAAGGACCTAGTATCCAGAATCTATAAAGAACACTTTCAACTCAATCATAAAATGACATCCCAAGTGAGAAATGGGTAAAAGATTTGAATCAGTTATTTCTCCAAAGAAGATACACAAATGGCCAACTAGCATGTGAAGAGACCCCAGATCATTTACTATGAGAGAAATGCAAGTCAAAGACACAGTGAGATACCGCTTCATACCCATTAGGATGGCTATAATCAAAAGTTAAGTTTGGAAAAATTGAAGCCTTCATACACTGCTGGTGGGAATTTCATTTTATTTATTTATTTATTTTTTGGTGGGAATTTTAAAATGGTGCAGCTGCTTTGTGGAACTGACTGGCAATTCTCAAAAGGTTAGGTAGAGAATTGCCATATGACCTAGCAATTTCACTTCTAGGTATATATTCAAGAGAACTGAGAATATGTTCACGTGAAAACTTGTACTCAAATGTTCATAGCAGTTTTACTTGTGATAGCCAAAAAGTAGAAACATCCCACATGTCTATAAAGTAAGGGGTGGATGAATAAAATGTAGTATATCCATACAGTAGAATATTATTCAGGAATAAAAATGAATGAAGTATTGGTACATGGTTCAGGGTTGATCTTTGAAGATACTATGCTAAGTGAAAGAAACCAGTCGCAAAAAGACCACATATTGTATTATTCTGTTAATATGAAATGTTCAGAACAGGCAGATATATAGAAACGTAGAGCAGAGGTTGCCTTGTGTTAAGAGGGATGAGGCTAATACAATGTGATTACTAAATGGCATGAGGTTTATTTAGAGCATATGAAGATGTTCTCAACTTAGACTGTGGTGATCACACAATTCTGTGCATATACTAAACACCATTGAATTGTATGTTTTAAATGGTGATTTTTTTTGTTGTTAAGTCAATTCTGTTCAAAAAAATCTATTTTCAAGGGGAAAGAAGATTATAATATCCTAGAAAGAGAAAGCTCAGTTACTGAAGTAATACTGAAAGATACTGAAATAAGGAGCAATAGTGTAATGAAATACATGATGATGATGGATTTGAGGGTCAGTTATGAGAAAGAACAGATAGGGCTTTGTGATTGGTTTTGACAGAAAGTCATATGGGAGAACACATCTGTGAGGACTCCTAGATTTTTACTTTGCGACACTAAATAGAGAGCAGTACCATTCACCACATGGGAGAGGGAATATGAGAGAGGCAAAGATGCTGAGTAATGGTCCCATCACTTCATGGCAAATAGATGGGGAAACAATGGAAACAGTGACAGACTTCACTTTGTTGGGCTCCAAAATCACTGCAGATGGTGACTGAAGCCATGAAATTAAAAGACACTTGCTCCTTGGAAGAAAAGCTATGACCAACCTCAATAGCATATTAAAAAGCAGAGACATTACTTTGCCAACAAAGATCCAACTAGTCAAAGCTATGGTTATTCCAGTAGTCATGTTTGAGAGTTGGACCATAAAGAAGGCTGAGCATCGAAAAATTGATGGTTTTGAAATGTGGCATTGGAGAAGACTCTTGAGAGTTCCTTGGACAGCAAAGAGATCAAACCAGTCAATTCTAAAGAAAATCAGTCCTGATTATTCATTGGAAGGACTGATGCTGAAGCTGAAGCTTCAATACTTTGGTCACCTGATGTGAAGAGCCAACTCATTAGAAAAAGACCCTGATGTTGGGAAAGATTGAAGGCAGGAAGAGAAGGGGATGACAGAGGATGAGATGGTTGAATGGCATCACCGACTCAGTGGACATGAGTTTGAGCAAGCTCCGTGAGTTGCTGATGGACAGGGAAGCCTGGTGTGCTGCAGTCCATTAGGTCACAGAGAGTCGGACACTGCTGAGCAACTGAACAACCACAGCAAAGATACTGAGATACTTTCGGGAAACGGTGCTGACTCTGTTTTTTCACACCCTGGGTTTGAGGTACCTGCAGGGCAGCCAGGTGGAGATGCTCAGTAGGCAGTTTAAAATGTAGGCTGAAGCCTGGAGACATAATTTAGGAATCATTCATGAACGGCTTAAAGGTGAGGACTTGTATGTAAATACAAAATCATAAGGATAGTGTTTGTTAAAAAGGGTAAAAGGCTGAAAATATGAAGTTTATACAAGAGTTGCTGGCAAAGGAGGCTGAGAAACTGTAGAGATGAGAGGACTATCAGATAAGTGGTATTCAGGAGCCTGTCGGGGAGGAGGTTCAAGAAAAAAGAAATGGATTATAAAATAAGTCCTGGAGATGTAACATACAGCATGGTGACTATAGTTAATAATAGTAAATTGTACATTTAAGGATCACTAAGAGAGCAGATCTTAATGGTTTTCATCATACACACACAAAAGGAAGGAACATTTAGCTTTCTCAAATGCTGTCTACTTCAAACAGTGGGAACACTGAAAAATAGCCTTTGTGCTTGACAATTTAGAGGTAATCGCAACCCCTAAGCAGTTTCAGTGGAGTGTTGAGGGCAGAATCCATAAGGTGTTTGAAGGAACATGTCTTTGAAGATAAGATAGAGTTCAGTTTATAACAGACAGACTTACTTTCCTTGTCTTTCCTGTCTTAATGCTAGAACTTTTTCCTTTAAGCATTTCCAACCCATGGTGCTTCATTTTTTAAAAATCACATGAGCCTTTTTAATCCATTGTTGGTCTTTTCTTTCATGCAAACTACAGCATCTGTATTATACACGTTGAAAGTGAAGAAAATGAAGGCAGATCAGTTGTGTCCAACTCTTTGCGACCCCATGGACTATGTCCATGAAATTCTCCAGGCCAGGATACTGGAGTGGGTAGCCTTTCCCTTCTCCTGGGATCTTCCCACCCCAGGTCTCCTGCATTGCAGGCAGATTCTTAACCAGCTGAGCCACAAGGAAAACCCAAGAATACTGGAGTGGGTAGCCTATCCCTTCTCCAGCAGATCTTCCCGCCCCAGGAATCAAACCGGAATCTCCTGCATTGGAGGTAGATTCTTTACCAACTGAGCTCTCAGGGAAGCTGATATTTTGACGTCTCCGATTATGTAAATCTCTAATTCCTTACACAAAAAGGATTTATACCAGATTCTATTTATAAAGTCCTTTCCGTAGTGCATTAAGTTATATATTTCCCAAATGCTTTTATTTTTTAAAAATTAATTTATTATGACAGTTATAATAAATAAAATTTCCATGGCTGTATACAAAAAAAAAAATTAATTTATTTAATTAGAGGCTAATTACTTTACAATATTGTAGTGGTTTTTGCCATACATTGACATGAATCAGCCATGGGTGTACATGTGTCCCCCATCCTGAACCCCCCTCCCAACCTCCTCCCCATCCCATCCCTCAGGGTCATCCCAGTGCTCCAGCCCTGAGCATCCTGTCTCTCGCACTGAACCTGGACTGGTGATCTGTTTCACATATGATAATATACATGTTTCAGTGCTATTCTCTCAAATCATCCCACCCTCGCCTTCTCCCACAGAGTCCAAAAGACTGTTCTTTACATCTGTGTCTCTTCTGCTGTCTCACATGTAGGTTCCCAAATGCTTTTAAAAGGAAATAGCCATTAAGAAAAAATGAGGGGACTTCCGTGACAGTCCAGTGGTTAAGACTCTGCCCTTCTCCTGCAGGGGGCACAGGTTCTGTCCCTAGTCAGGGAAACCCATGTGCTGTTCAGTGTGGTAAGAAAATAAAAAGAAAACACACAAGTTTTTTTCTTTTTTTTTTTTTTTTTAATTTTGTCACTAATTTTTTAAACTTTATTTTTTTTTTATTTTTATTTTTTTTTTTATTTTTTTTAATTTTTTTATTAGTTGGAGGCTAATTACTTCACAACATTTCAGTGGGTTTTGTCATACATTGATATGAATCAGCCATAGATTTACACTTATTCCCCATCCCGATCCCCCCTCCCACCTCCCTCTTCACCCGACTCCTCTGGGTCTTCCCAGTGCACCAGGCCCGAGCACTTGTCTCATGCATCCCACCTGGGCTGGTGATCTGTTTCACATATGATAATATACATGTTTCAGTGCTATTCTCTCAAATCATCCCACCCTCGCCTTCTCCCACAGAGTCCAAAAGACTGTTCTTTACATCTGTGTCTCTTCTGCTGTCTCACATGTAGGTTCCCAAATGCTTTTAAAAGGAAATAGCCATTAAGAAAAAATGAGGGGACTTCCGTGACAGTCCAGTGGTTAAGACTCTGCCCTTCTCCTGCAGGGGGCACAGGTTCTGTCCCTAGTCAGGGAAACCCATGTGCTGTTCAGTGTGGTAAGAAAATAAAAAGAAAACACACAAGTTTTTTTCTTTTTTTTAAAGAAAAAATGAACTTGTCTTGCTCGGTGAAGAATGTATATCATCTAGCTTACCAGCTGTGTTTTGTTCTGTAGTCGTTTGAAGGTAGTTGACTTAATACAGCCATATGGATTGAAGCTAGGATTTTTATATCTTTATCCCAGTATCCATGTTTTAGAGCCCATATTTGGCAACTCTGTCTCATGATTGCCCTAAAAATTCCTTTTCAAAGAAGTTAAATGCTCTCTTCTTTCCTGCTTATTTGTGTCTCATAAATTTTAAACAGTATCAGGGCTCCTTGAAATCCTAGTGTGTTCTAAGGCAGTGGTAGTCAAACATTTTTGACCATCCCCATATATACATCTATGTTTGTCTGTCAGAAGGAAAAGTTTTCAGAACAGGAAGAGCAGTGGTAAAGAATCTGCCTGTCCGTGCAGGAGACACAAGAGAGGTGGGTTCAATCCCTGCATAGGGAAGATTCCCTGGAGTAGGAAATGGCAACCCTTTCCAGTATTCTTGCCTGGAAAATGCCATGAACAGAGGAGCCTGGTGAGGTACAGTCCCTGGGGTCCCAAAGAATCGTACATGAGTGAGCACGCACGCTCCTCCACACTGAACAATAAAACATTATCATGATTCAGAAATGGAGATGTGAAGTTCCCATGGCTTACAGAGAAATGCCAAGAATTGCCATATTTTCACTAACTTCCAGTCTTTTCACCATGACTCTATCTTAGAAGTTTTGCGTATGATCTGGTTGCCTGGTAGCATCCGAAGGCTTCAGCATTTACCCAGCTTCCAGGTACTAAAATTACTGCCCTCATGCTATAGGAAAAAAGCAAAAGAATTTCAGACTTAATGATATCCACCATGAGTTGAATGCCTGTTATGTGCCAAGTACTATGATTGACATGCGTAATATCTAATCTTAAATTCTGAAATTTAGAATTAGCATAATTGTTTTGTTGGAGAAGTAGTAAGGATGAAGAAAACAAAGGTTAGAGACATTAAGTAACTGGTCCAAGATTATATACTTTTCAGTTGGCTTTAAAACCTAAATTTTAAAAAACTTATTTATTTTTTAATTGGTGGAAAATTGCTTTCAGTTTTGTGTTGGTTTCTGTTGTACAGTATGAATCAGTCATAATTTTATTAATATGTATCCCTTCCCTCCTGAGTCTCACTCCGCTCCCTACATCCCACCTCTTGAGGTCATCACAGAGGGCCAGACTGGGCTCCCTGTGTTACTTAGCAAATTCCTAATAACTATTTTACACATAATAGTGTGTTTAAGTCAGTGCTACTTTCTCAGTTTGTCCTACTCTCACCTTCCGGTTAGAAGGCTGATGCTAAAGCTCCAATACTTTGGCCATCTCATGCAAAGAGCTGACTCATTGGGAAAGACTCTGATGCTGGGAAAGTTTAAACATAGGAAGAGAAGGGACTGACAGGATGGGATGATTGTATGGCATCATTGACACAATGTAATGAGTTTGAGCAAACTCGGGGAGATAGTGAAGGACAGGGAAGCCTGGCGTGCTTCAGTCTGTGGGGTCACAAAGAGTTGGATATGACTTAGCAGCTGAACAATAGCTTCCCCTGCTGTGTCCACAAGTCTGTTCTCATATATATTCCATATATATTATACTTATTTTTCTCTTTCTGACTTACTTCACTATGTATTACAGGCTCTAGGTTCATCCACCTCTGACTCAAATTTGTGTCTTTTTGTGGCTTAGTAATGTTCCATTGTATGAAGAAGTTCCACAACTTCTTTATCCATTCATCTGTCAGTGGACATCTAGATTGCTTCTATGTTCTGACTGTTGTAAATAGTGCTGCAATTTGAGGTACATGTGTCTTTTAGAGTTGTGGTTTTTCTCAGGGTATGTGCTCAGTAATGGGATTGCTGGGTCATATGATAAGGAATCTGAATGCAATCCTGGAAACCTAGGTTTGATCCCTGGGTTGAGAAGATTCCCTGGAGAAGGGAATGGCAACCTACTCCAGTATTCCTGCCTGGAGAATTCTATGGACAGAGGAGCTTGGCAGGCTATAGTTCATGGGTCACAGAGTCAGACACAACTGAGCGACTAACATGGTCGATTTATTCCTAGTTTTTAAAGGAATCTCCATACTCTTCTCCACAGTTGCTGTATCAGTTTACATTCCCACCAACATTGCAGGTGAGTTCCTTTTTCTCTACATCCTCTCCAGCATTTATTGTTCATAGATTTTTTTTTTTTTTATGATGGCCATGCTGACTGGAGTGGGGTGATACTTCTTTATAGTTTTGATTTATATTTCTCTAATAATGAGCATTATTGAGCATCTTGTCATGTGTTTATTGACTATCTGTGTGTCATCTTTGGAGAAATGTCTGTTTCAGTCTTCTGCCTGTTTTTTTGATTGGATCATCTGTTTTTCTGATACTGAGCTATATGAGCTGCTTATATATTTTGGAAATTAACTCTTGGGCAGTTACTTGGTTTGCAGTTATTTTCACCCATTTTGATGGGTTGTGTTTTCATCTTGTTTATAGTTTCCTTTGCTGTGCAAAAACTTTTAAGTTGTATTGGGCCACATTTATTTTTTTTTTTATTTCCGTTACTCTGGGAGGTAGGTCAGAGAATCTTGCTGTGAATTATGTCAAAGAGTGTATTGCTTATGTTTTCCTTTAAGAGCTTTATAGTTTCTGATGTTAGAGTCCTTAATCCTTTTGAGTTTCTTTGTGTATGGTGTTAGGAAGTGTTCTAATTTCAGTCTTTTACATGTAAGCATCCAGTTTTTCCAGCATCATTTATTGAAGAAGCTATGTTTTCTCCATTCTTGCCTCCTTTGTCAAAGATAAGGTGCCCATAGGTGCATTGTAGTGAAGTGAATGAACCCGGAGCCTCTTATACAGAATGAAGTAAGTCAGAAAGAGAAAAACCAGTATCATGTTTTAACACATATGTATGGAATCTAGAAAGATGGTATTGAAGAGACTAGTAGAAAAGAGACTTGTGGACACAGAAGCAGAAGGTGAAGATAGAACAAATTGAGAAAGTAGCATTGTCTGACATATATATATATATATACTCAAGTAGTGGGAAGTTGTTGAATAACACAGGGATCCCAGCCTGGTGCTCTGTGATGATCTTGAGGGGTGAAATATGGGGAGGGGAGGGAGGGATGGCAGATAAAATTATGATTGATTCACATTGTTATATGGCAGAAGCAACACAAAACTGTAAAGTAATTTTGTACCAATTAAATAAAATTTTAAAAAATTAAGTCTATCTTATCTGAAAAAAGAATATTTAAGAAATGGATACTAACATTTATTTACTTACAATTTTTAATTAAAAGATCATTTAGAATATGCAACCCATGAATTTTCGTTTTTCCTGAATTGGAGTTCTATGTAAAGGTTGCTTGTCCCCAGGCCACCATACCCACCAAGCCTTTCAAGTTTTCCTGATAATTTGCTATGTAAATATCAGGACAGTACATTATCCTTTGATAAGGCAAAGTAGAGTACTAAAAACTCAGGTGCAGGCTTGTGTCATTCTGCTAATTTTGAAGCCATTTTCTTCTTAGACCAGAAAAGTTTCTCAGATGTTAATTGATTGAATTTTATTTGGCGTTTAAACAGAGGAGAGACAATGTTGACTAAGTAAACATTCTGAGCATCTTTGTCTTCTGTTTACTGGGAAGAATCTTTATCTGTTCCCTGCCTTCATGTCTGCAGGGACCTCAAATCAGTCTGCTATATCTTAATTTGATCTTATTTTCCAGTTCATCAATTCAGTTTTTCTGTGCCTCACAGGCTTGGTATTCTCACTAATAATGGTGTCTGTCCATTGTTACCTAGATGTCCTCATTTTCCTCTCAGTCTTTTATAGATTTGAACAGATCTTTCTGATTCTATTCATAGCAGTATCTGTGGCTTTTAACTAATATTTTCTCAATTTTTAAGTAAATTTAATACAGCTTTTTTGAGAAGTCAAATGTGACTAGTTTCTATCAAATATGGTACCTTCCTGGGTCGGGAAGATCCATTGGAGAAGGGATAGGCTACCCACTCCAGTATTCTTGGGTTTCCCTTGTGGCTCAGCTGGTGAAGAATCTGCCTGTAATGCTGGAGATCTGGGTTGGGAAGATCCCCTGGAGAAGGGAAAGGCTACCCACTCCAGTATTCTTCCTGGAGAATTCATGGACTACAGTCCTTGGGGTCACAAAGAGTTGGACATGACTGAGCAACTTTCACTTTCACTCGACCAAGTATTTAAAAGCAACTTGAACAGAGTAATATGTGAGCAGTACTCAGAAATTGATGTTCCCCATACCGTGATAATAGTAATCTGGATAAGACTGCCAGATTTAGCAAAGATATAAATATAGGATGCCCACTAAAATTTTAATTTCAGATATAAAAATAATGTTTTCAAGTAACAAGTAAGTAAGTCCTTTGCAATATGAAATCACAAGCAGTTGAACTGGGCATCCTGTATTTTATGTGGGAACCCTAAAGCTGGGGCAGAACACAGTAGTTTCTAACCCTTGTGAAATTATAAAATTTTATTTATTTATTTATTTAATTTCTTTTTATTAGTTGGAGGCTAATTACTTTACAATATTGTAGTAGTTTTTGCCATACATTGACATGAATCAGCCATGGATTTACATGTGTTCCCCATTCTGATCCCCCCTCCAACCTCATATGCAGGACAGAAAAAGAGACGCAGAGGAATTATGAAATTTTAAAATGACTAAAGCTCACTTTATAGTTGAGCACATTGGATTAAATACATTTTCTTTAATATGACACTGATTTTTGTACTAGTCGACCTACTTAATCATTCAGTAAAATACAGTAAAAAAGCTCAGAAGTCAAGAGTTCTGCTCATGAAGTATTATTGAGCTTTCCTCCCCTTCAGTGTCATTCTCTGCTGCTCCTCCCCTTTGCTCACAAGGCCTTGATCTCTCTGGGGGTAATCGCATAGTGGTATTGTGATATCTGCTTTCAAGGTTAAAGGCAGACCACTTTTTTTTTTTTTTTTTGCCTTATTTACCTCATCCCATCTCCATCTCTTTCCTTGCATTCAGTGCCAAAAGCAGAGGTGTCCTCTTGACTGATATCTGGGGTCAGAGTGCTGTATCTTTGTTGTTTAAAGAATCAAAATCTTTTCTCCTCTCTGTGGCTTTTGGATTTTCTACGTTTGTGACAGTGTCTTGGTCCTACTATCCCCATCATGTTTCAAGGCTGTGTTATTTACCATTGTGATTTTGAACACGTTGTCACAGCCATAGCATGAAATGCTGGCTTAGAAGACTGTTGCTTTCAGCAGCTCCTTAGGCAATTGCAGCAAACACCATCTTCGTAAAGCATTTCAGCCTCTGCTAGGTTGAAGATAGATTTAAGTAAAATGTGTGCTTTCTGATGATCATGATAAATCTGTGTTCAGACTTCTTTGATTCTCCTCTGTATATCAGGAAGTTAGCATTATGAACTAAAATGTGATGACTTATTCGAGAGCTACCTCCGAGTAGCCCCTGACAAAGCAGTGTTTTGAACGAGACTGTCTATTTCTTGTTTGTAAAAATGTTAACCGTGGATTTGGTGATGGTAGATAACATCCTGCCTTATGATGGTTTTTTTTATCATTCTTGTCCCCAAGGAGCTCAAAGCATTTCACAGGGCAGATGTGAGTGACCAAGCACGGAAAATTTACCCCAACCTAGTTTTCATTTGTGGCTCAGGGTGGGACATGACCCACCCTTTACTTAAGTAGAAATACAAGCTTGCTCTTTATTCTCTGCCCTTCTGCTTTGGTTGACCGTTTTCTTGTTTTATAGAATCATTTATTACATGAGTATTTTTGTTTGGCCCTTACCGCATAGGGTACTGTATGGGTTACTGTGAGGCACCATCTTTCGTGGCCAGGAGCTTAGTGGAGGTAAAATATGTCTTACCCCAAGGCAATATATGGAAGTTTTAGTTAAGTCTATAGAAGTTTGTATTATAAGAGCATAAAGGAAGAAGGTATTATTTTAATTTTGGATCATCAGAAACGTACCATGGAAGAAGTCTGATATGAACCTTTATAAATGGACAGGATTTCAGAAGGGGAAAATGTGGGAAGTCGTGTCATCCAAGAGAGAGGAAAGTGCACAAAAGCATTAAAACTTGAAAGAACAGTGAAACTTTGGGGCATGAGATGTGATTCAGATGGAATGGAATAAGAATTTGTTTCTATTAGAGGATAGCAGGTGGGACCATTACTGTAGATGTGTTTGAATGCTGCTGCTGCTAAGTCACGTCAGTCGTGTCCAACTCTGTGTGACCCCGTAGACGGCAGCTCACCAGGCTCCCGTCCCTGGGATTCTCCAGGCAAGAACACTGGAGTGGGCTGCCATTTCCTTCTCCAGTGCATGAAAGTGAAAAGTGAAAGTGAAGTTGCTCAGTCATGTCCGACTCTTCGTGACCCCATGGACTGTAGTTTGAATGCTACCCAGGAGCAAAACAGTGCTTTATCACTATAGTATATAAAATGGATAAGCAATAAAGACCTACTATATAGCACTGGGAACTACATCCAATATGAATCATTTTATTATATGTCTGAAACTAATACAACATTGCAAATCAACTATACTTCAATTTAAAAAAAAAGCTATGTATTACCAAAAAATAAATAGTAAAACACTTGTGATACTGTGGAAAAACAATGACAACAAAACAACAAAGCAGTGCTTTAGGCAACTTAACCTAAGTATTGCACAGTCTGATGGGAAGAGAGCAAATCTGTGGGTGATTCAGAGGCCATGGAAAGAGCCTGAGCTTAAAGCGATAATATCCTGAATTATGGTGATGGTGCCAGAAAAAAATATGTTCTGCCTGACCTAAATGATGCTTAGTTTCTCTGAGGAATAATATTATTTTCATATTGTGAACTACTTACAAATTGTACCTAAGTACCCTGCAAGATAGGAACCATTCTGTGTGTATAACTTACCAATCACTTAAAGCTCTGGAAAATGAAAGATCTTTTATTTGTAGTTTTGTTGTTCTGCTCAGTCGCTCAGTCATGTCCGACTGTTTGCAACCCCATGGACTGTAGCCCACCAGGCTCCTCTGTCCAAGGGATTTTCCAGGCAAGAATACTGGAGTGAGTTGCTATTTCTTCCTCCAGGGGATTTTCTGGACCCAGGGATCAAACCTGAGTCTCTGAGTCTCCTGCATTGACAGGCAGATTGTTTCCCACTGAGCCAGAACTAAGCCTAAATAAAAAAGCAGCGCTGGGTAGACACCTGGGAAGAAACCTTTCGACTCCCACAGCACTGAGTCAAGTCGAAGTAAGTTCCACAACGTCAGTTTAATAAATGAGAAATAAATGGAGTTACTTTTACAATTTCTTAATGTTTATAGAAGTTGCACTTTATTTCCCTTCATTAGACATTCAGGCTTTATTTTTTTCATTTATTTTTCAGTTGAAGGATAATCGCTTTACAGAATGTTATTGGTTTCTGCCAAACAGCAACATGAATCAGCCATATGTATATGTATGTCCCCTCCCTCTTAAATGTACCTCCCATCTCCCTTCCCATTAGCCCTCTAGATTATCACAGAGCCCTACCTTGACTTCCGTGAGTTATGCAGCAAATTCACATTGACTGTCTATTTTACATATGGTAATGTAAGTTTCCATGTTACTCTCTCCATCCATCTCACCCTCTCTTCCTCCCCCACCCCCTGAGTCCATAAGTCTGTTCTCTGTATATGTGTCTCCATTGCTGCCCTGCAGAAAATTTCCTCAGTACTATTTTTGTAGTTTCCGTATATATGCATTGGTATACGATATTTATCTTTCTCAGAAATTCAGACTTTAAAAATCCTCTCTTAGCAACTTGGATCTATTAGGAACAAATTACATAAAAATATGTGGGCAGTATAGCATTTAAATCAGAAACAAACATATGTTGATGAAAGCAGAGGAGATGGTGGTGTTTCAGAAGATGACAACCAATGAAAATGACAACCAATGCACTGTTTCTCTCTCTACTTTTTCATGATAGTGTTATAGAACTTAAATAAACTAGCAACTCAAATGATAAAAAAAATTCTCATTTTGTGAGTATCATATTCTTATGAGATAAAATAGAAGGTGTTAGTCTTTCTAAAGGATCCTAAAATCGAAGAAGAGAGGATCTGTGTCTTCCTTTGATTGAATTAAGACTAATAAAGAAACTGACTCTATTAAATACTATAATCCAGAGTTACAATGAATAGAAAACAATTTCCTGATTGTTGTCTAATATTGATCTCAGTCTAATACTTCAAGCTATTTTATTGAAAAAAAGTTAACATGTAAACTGTAAAGGATACTTCAGATTTCTAAAACATCATATTTAATGTAATTTGCTTCTAACAGAGTTTTGAACACATTAATTATGTAATTCATTTCCTCTCATTTTTAAAGTAAAAAGACTAATTTTTTAAAAAATGCAGCACTTGAATGTGTCTTTAATCTTTTATGAATTTTCATATAAAATGAGGTAAAACTCAGTGAGAAAACTCCAGATAGCTTTTCATAATGATGATTTTTGGCAATTGCAATAGTGATAGAATTTCTAACTTATATTTTAAGATAGATTGATTTTGATTTTTTGTAGTTTATATAATACCTGTAATTATTTTCATGTATCTCCTTTGATAGTAGGAGCAAGAACAATTTTGGTATGCATTTTGCTGTGAAATTTTGGTTTGGAAGTCTGTCACTCCTTATCTTTGGTTTTGGTGCAAATTTTTTCCTTTTGTTCACTGCTCTTGACTAAATGAGGTTAGAAGAGAATTGAAAACTCAGAATTAAAATTATAAAACTTGAGTCTCTTCATCATAGATATATATATATCATCATATATATATATATATGCTTCCCATGCCTGCTTCCCTTATTCTGATTCATTCAGCACCTGTTTATGAAGGACCTCCTAAAGTCTAATTCCACCGGGGAAACAAAGACAAGTAAGAACTGATTGTCTGTCTGGAGGTGGCACTCCAGTGGGGATATTCAGACATGGGTACCAATTAATTAGAAAAGCAGAGTGGAAGACCAGAGGACAGACTGATTTAGGGAGAAAAAGAGAGAAGACTTCTAGAATAACTCTTTCCATGTCAGCGGAGGCATGGAAATTCACTCCACTGAGAATCAGAATATAGGAAATTCTAAATTGAATTTTGAGCTTGTTTTAGATGTGGATTAGTAAGTCTGTTAGACCAGTAGTTTCCAAATAACAATTAGTGGACTTTAGCTCAAGGACAGATAGATCTTTGTTAAAAATACAGATTGCCTGGAAGTGCTTAGAGATATTGGTAGATTATATCTAGGTGAAATCTGGGGATTTAGCTTCAGAAGTAAACTATCAGATGATTCTGATAACCAGTAAGATTTGGCCTCTACTTTAGTAAAGATCCAGGAGAGAGAAGACAGATGGTAGTTAGTTACAGAGATGGATGTGATTTCCCAAGGAGAGCCCGGAAAGTGAGCACAGAACAATGCTAAGGATGTAACACCATCAGATAAGGAGTAGGCAGAGGAGGAATCAGCAAAGAAGCTAAAAAAGGAATATACTGTGTCAAGGAGCTGGAATATATTTACCTAGACCTTCCAAGTCTTAGAATAGTAATGCTCATCTGTGAGTCCATATAGAGAAAAGCAGTGCAGAATAAAAATCTTTAGTTTCTACTCATTATTTGGCATTATTCCACAAAGGATTAATCAGATTTCAAATGTGCCATATTGCAGAAAGGATTGTACTACTTCCAGAGAAATCTGTTGGAGAAACAAAAATTGACCCTCTTGAATAGAGAATTATGAGTAGAGTATCAAAAAAGAAAGTTGATATATTAACCAGAATATGTAAAACAAACAAAAAAAATACCTTATTGTACACTTTCCAGATTGAATTAGAGTATTTAATTATTGAAGTGACATTATTGAAATTATTGTTATCAAGAACTAGAAGTTTTATAGTCTCTCAGGAAAAAATTTTTCTGTTCTTGGCCCTTCCTATTTTGTTATTGCTGTGATCAGTGCATCTTCTAGTCCTACTTGAGTAAAATCTTATGTTAATGGAAACATGTACTGTTACAAAAAGAATAAAATGGCAATTATATAACCTGGCTTGATACAAAAATTTACTTTTTCAAAACCAACACTCCAGTATAGAGTAACTTTATTGATCCTAAAGGATTTCAAAAATATACATATTATTGACATTTACTTAGGGTGGTTGTTATAGTTTGGGCTTACCAGGTAGTGCTAGTGGTAAAGAACCTACCTTCCAATGCAGGAAACATAAAAAACTCAGGTTTGATCCCTGGGTTGGAAATATCCCCTGGTGAAGGAAATAGCTACTCACTCCATTATTCTTGCCTGGAGAATCCCATGGACAAAGGAGCCTGTCAGGCTACAGTCCATGCGGTTGCAAAGAATCAGACATGACTGAAGAGGCTTAGCATGTAGTTACTGTTTACTTACACTCACTCTCCTGTGAAGTTCCAGGTGATCCTTTATGCAAGTTATAAATCATATCTGTAGTTGTGTGACCTATTTTTAATTTAATGGGCTTTACTGGTTACATAGAGGTTTTTGAGAAACTCAATGAACAGATGGCCAAATGGTCAACAGTAGACCAACATTTTTAACATTTGAGGTTCTATATTAAAGGTGATTTTTTAAAAAGTCATCTGAATTGACATGGTATTGGAAGACTTTTATTGTGAGTAATATTTTGTCAAAGACTAAAAGAAAGGCAATGATACATATCTTTGAATAGAGAAAATTTACTGGTGAGAATATGACAGTGAGAACTTTTTATTTGTTGATGGCCTACTTGTCAGAATTTAACCAGTTTCAAAGTTAAGAGAGGGAGCATAGTCCACACAAGACTGCCCTTGCTTCTAACACTAGTTGTGTGAAGGTGTTATCCAAAATCACCCTCAGGTTCAGTAATTCGCTAGGAATAGTCGCAGAACTCCGTGAAAGCTGTAATACTCATGTATGTGTGTGCCCTTAGTCTCGCAGTCGTGTCTGAATCCTTGCAACCCCATGGACTGCAGCCTGCCCGGCTCCTCTGCAGTGACATCGTATTACCACTACAGGATACAGATTAAAGCTTGCCGAGGGGAGAAGGATGTTGGGCAGACTCCACGAGAAGTACCAACCATGGTGCTTTCTTTGTCCTTTCACCATGGAGTCACGGACCATGTAGTTTCCTGACATCACTGTGTGAACATGTGCTTGGAGTATTGCCAGTTAGTAAAGCTCACTTGAATCTTGTTGTCCAGAGTTTTTATAGGGGCTTGTTCATGTGCTGTTTATATGACTGGCCTTTAGCCCCCATCCTCTCCGTAGATGGAACTAATACTCTGTGCTTCAAAAACCCCATGATGAGTCACATTGCTAGGCTATTGGGTGGTCATGCCCACATGCAAACAAAGACTTCCTATTAGACTTGATATCACAGGGGCCTAGAGATCACCTCCTAGAGGCCAAGGGCAAAGGCCAGTCCTTTTTTTGGGTAAGGTTAATCTTCACTACACAGCAGTTCTGCAGATGAGGCTCAGCTGAAACAAGAGTTCACAAAACTGTGACTACAGAGACCATGGCAGATGAAAAAACTCCTTGTTGTTTGCAGGGTTAAGTTAAAACATCTTCATTCAAGATTAACTTTCCATAGTTTAGATCCCACTCACCTTGACCCTTTATAAGTTTCCCTCTCTGGTCAGTTAGAATCATATTTCCTGGGCCTGCCAGGTGCTTTGCTGCTTTGCAGCCTCTGCTCACACCACACTTGTCAGTGCGTTCTCTTGAGATCTTTCAGCTTTGTTGAGACTGTCTTGTTTACAATGCTCAGCCCAGTCTCCATCTCCTGTGCAAAGCGACTTTTCACCATTTGATCCCTTCTATAATCATTTTCTTTACTGAATTCCTGTAGCCCACATTACTTATATCACTTACCTGGCTGTTAGTGTGTTTCCTTCCATTTTGTCTTTACAAGTAAATCTTAAGCTCTAGCAATTTAGGAACATTATGGACTATGTCTTATACCTTTTTGATCCTGTAGATCCTCATACAGTGTCTCACCCATGATGTTAAATAAATATTTGAATGGTAAGCTTTCATATAAACACATCACATTATTCAAATATATGAACTGAAACATCTTGTAACATAATCTCATTCATCTTAACAAATTTCTGAGGTAGCCAGGTTAATGCAGGAGAGTATCAGAGTTATGTTTAAGAATTCGTTGAAGACATCTGCAAACATAAAGTCAGCAAAATGCTGGAGGATGTTCAGAAAAGTATTGGCATCCTGTTCCACCTCAGGGCTCTTGCATATCCTCTTTCCTTTCCTACAAAACTTTTTCTTTAAATATTTGAATTCTCACTCAGAGAAGCAAAACCACTCTACTTGAAATACCATCCCATTCCTCACTATATCTTGTTTTATTTTTTATAGTACTTTTCACTAAACAATATTATATACTTGTTTTTTATGTCTTTCTCCTCTATTGCTAGAATACAAACTCCATAGGGGAGGGACATTCACCTGCTAACAGTTATATCCTCTGCTCCTAAAGTAGTGTCTGATTCTTAGTAGGTACTCAGAAAAGTAGATGTTGAATACATAAACAGATTTGAACTATGCAGCAAATAAAAAGCTTAATTTTTTATGTACATTCAATTTTTATGTCATCAATTCAAGACAGTTAATTGAGCTCAAAGAGAAGCATCTAACATGATTGAAGGAATGATAGAATGTTTTATAAATTATTAAAATATTCAGCCTATAAAAACAGTAACTAGTATGTATGAGGTCAAAGTAAATACAATGATAAAATGTAATGATTAGATGAAAATAGTCAAATTTATCAAATGCTGATTATCGGAGGCATTCTTTAAAGTTTTATAGAAAAATGAAAGTTATTCTTACACAATGGTTAGTAAATATGTAGCCCTTTAAATTTTTATCTTAAAAGACTATAAAGGACTGTTCTGATAAATTTTATAATTAATGATTTAAAAAATAATGCAAAGTTAGAAATACTATCTAACTTTGGAAAATATTAGCATATTTTCCAAACTGAACTAACAGAGTTCAGTTATTGTACTTCATTCTAACAAGAGTTGCAGAATTTATCATTGCCCATTGATACGAGTTTCCAAGACTGTCAAATACACCAGTTGAACCTTTATTTTGAGACGGTGAGTGGTCTGCATTCCTGGGAATGAGGGCATATCCAAATATGGCCATAGATGCATTTGGAGTCTAAAAGTAACCCCAGATATTCATCATGGAGAGGTACCTGACCTGGATTCTCTAGGATCTCAGGGAAATCCAGGCTGTTCTCATAGGCTGCAGTGCTTCTGAGTCTTCTAGTCCCAAAGAAATGCTTTATTCTAATCACATAATTCCTGCTGCACTCCCCTCAGTCCCTTCAAGATTAAGGTATTCGTTATGGATATTGACTGGTCTTATGATGACAGTACTTCCTCTCCCCTCACTTTCCCCTGCTCTTTGTTCTTACCATTGCTACTGCCCCTAAGAGATCTCCTTCTAGTTGAAGCCAGAATATGGCTTATATTTTTGACCTTTGTGTCAGGCTTTGATTCTGAGACATCTGGCAGCATGTGTGTGCGGTGCCCAGGAAGCAGCTTGCTAACAATATGGCTTAGTTGTTGTTTATTTCTTTGCTTCCCTATTACCCTGCTAATGCTGAGACTCCCCCCGTCCATATTCAAGAAATGAAGGCTGACAGTGATCCAGCCTTTTTATGTTACTGTTTCTAGCTCATGATTTTAGTAGCATGTTTGAAACTAGAATGAGCTTCTTATGTTTTCTCCTTTCATCTCTGCCTCTTTGGAATTTTGGCAAACATCAAGGCAAATAAATCAGAGCCACCACTGCAAACCCATCTGCTTTCAGGGACATGTAAGCTGACTAGTTTGTGATGTTTCTCCACAGATCTAGCTCCAGCATAGAACTAGAGGAGGATCCCTGTGGAGTAAGAATAGAAGGCACATTTTAAGGTCATTTTTTTTTTCTTAGGCTCTGAATCATTTATCTGCTGACTGCTTGTGGCTACGCATGGTCTACATTGGCATTTCTAATGATACAAGTTGACATGGTACTTAAAAGCTGAAATGATTTTGTAATAGATGAAAAGTGAAAATGTACTTCTAGTTTGGATTTGACGATAGAAATTCATAAGAAAAGGTGCAGCGAAAGTTGTAAAAATGTTGCAAATCAGACCACAGCCAAAGGTGTTTGTTTATCAGGACATTACTTTTTCACCTCATCTGGTGCTAAAGTCACATGTGACAACACTCATCCTCACTAGAATACCTTTCTGGTTGTTGACAGCCTAGAAATTGTTCCATAAAAAATAATAACACACTTATCTCAGAAATGATTTTACTCTTTCACACTCCATATTTTTAATGGTCAAATAAAAATTAACCAAGTGACAAATTTAATTTAAAAGAGAGACTAAAATTTTTTAAATTTATCTAAGAAAAAAATGTTAATTTTCAACATACAGCATTTGTATCTTAAAAAAAAAAAATAAAAAATAAGGTATGGTCATCCAAACCTGTCTTCCTGATACTTGTTGACACTTCAATGCTATATTCGTTTCTTTCTCACAACAAGCATGTAAGTGATGATTGTCTTCAAAGAGCATTAAGAGGATTAGAAGGATGTCAGAATATATACAATATACTGGAAGAAAACTTATGTAATCCTCTTGATAACAGGCTGTATGTTGTCTCCACTTAAAATGATCAAGAGTTAATCGAGATACTTATCATACCTCTTAGCAATGGTTTTAAACTGATCTTCAGCAAGCTGAATTATATATCCTTTGTCAGGCCATGGATTTTATTACACTAGAGATTGATGTATTTTTGAAGATAAGTTTTGTTTTATGACTTAGCAGTTTGGAAATGAAAGAAAATCCTTTCTTTCTATACACATGTATAGAATAGTCTTTTGGACTCTGTGGGAGAGGGCGAGGGTGGGATGATTTGGGAGAACAGCATTGAAACATGTATATTATCATATGTGAAACGAATTGCCAGTTCAATGCGTGATGCAGGGTTCTCGGGGCTGGTGCACTGGGATGACCGAGAGGGATGGGATGGGGAGGGACGTGGGAGGGGGGTTCAGGATGGGGAACACATGTACACCCATGGCGGATTCATGTCAATGTATGGCAAAACCAATACAATATTGTAAAGTAAAAAAAAGAAAATCCTTAGAAATTTTGTTTCTGTGTGGTGGTAGTATCAGAGGAGTGTGGTCCGAGGAAGAAAGAAAAGAATTCTTCCAAACTTCTCACTACTACTGCCTGTTTCTGCTCTGAGTCAGTTTGTGTGTGTGGCCCAAGCTGATGCCTCCTTAGGCAGGATAGAAGATGATCTCAAGGACTTTGCCTGCCAGTGATTTTCTTGATGGTGATGATCCAGAAGGGAGACTTGTAATAGTGATAGTGGCATTTGTTCTCTCCCTAACCGTGACTTCAACCCCTCACTGATCCTCAGATTTTGAATTCTGAAGTAAAGAATGAAAACGGTAACTGTTCTGGCAAATTTAGCTTCTGCTGTACTCTGTGCTTGCCAGTCTTCTTTCAGGGTATATTTGTGTACATATTTTTTTCTTGCATGAATATATGCAAAGTTGGAGCCAGAGTGTTCACACTGGTGTTAGTGGCCCCAGCATTGCATATTGGGTTAAACATCACTTTATCTAAATAATTGTTCACTTTTGCTTTTCATCATGGACTAATAGAAACTAATATACGTAAGATGCCTGATAGAAAATTCAGAAGAGGGTGCATATGCATTAGTGCATCATCACACTGAAAGCTCAAAGGGAATTGCTTTCATAATCACAATGTTTATGATCCGAAGAGAAACAGTGGCTTATTTCATTATTTAAAGTGTACATATACAGAAGGATGTCTAAAACTAAATTCACCAAATTTTTAAACAACTGAACATGGTCCTTAATGAGAAGGAGGAATAATGATTATTATTTTTATTTATTGCTTTAATGAGTTTTCTCAGATTTAGGGACTTCACTGGTAGCTTACTGATAAAAAATTTGCCTGCCAATGTAGGAGATGGTGGGTTTGATCCCTGGGTCAGGATGATCCCTTGGAGGAGGAAATGGCAACCCACTCCAGTATTCTTGCCTGGAGAATCCCATGAACTGGGGAGCCTGGCGGGCTATAGTCCATGGGGTCACAAAGAGTCAGACACAGCTTAACAACTACACAGATTAATAAGTGTTCACTTGATAATAGACAGTGTGCTAAGCACTTTACACACAGTATATTATTCTAAACAACATGAATTTGGTATTACCATCCCGTTTTAAAGATGAGGAAACTGAGTTTAGTGAGATTAAATAACTTGTCTGAGCTTCTATAGTTGTTACTTGAAGTAGCCAGAAATAGAACCAATGAGTTTGACTGCAGCCAGAGCCACTAAGCCACCATATTGGACTGAAGATCGGAATGGGACATACATCCACTGGAAAGGAAATTGTGGGGGTAAAGTTGTGAGTCTCTAGATCCTGGTGAATTCACCACCTGTCAGGAAGTGAATTCTTCCATCTTCTCATTCTAAGAATAGTTGTAAGGACTTAAGGAAACTCTGTTTATGGGGGCCTTCCAAGAAAATGACCTCATGTCAATTTTGGTTGTGCTTATAAAATGTTTTTGGCCGTATTTTAAGAGAGGTTTTCACATGAAACTTTTTAACTCTAGATATTTGGATGGTCAGTTACTTGGCTTCTTTTTTGTCTTCTGTTCATTTTGTTTATTTTTTATAATTGGAATAAGTCTAAAAAAGGGATGAATATTGAAGAGAGAAATCATTTTGTCTTCCTTTTGCAGTGTTAGGTTTAGTGATTCCCTGACTCAAATACTTTAATAATTGAGTGGATAAATTCAGGGGATTAGATGTGGGTTCCTGAATATATACCATTCCTATTTTTAACAGTATGGGTAATTGGGAGATGGTTAACTTCAGCTTTTGCTTTGAAAACACTATTATTTTCTCTAGCAATTTCATTCATAATAGTCTGTTTGTAAGAGTCTAGTGTACTTCTTACGGCTTCCCTGATAGTGCAGTTGGTAAAGAATCCGTCTGCAATGCAGGAGATCCCAGTTGATTCCTGGGTTGGGAAGATTCTCTCGAGAAGGGATAGGCTACCCACTCCAGTGTTCTTGGGCTTCCCCTGTGGCTCAGCTGGTAAAGAATCTGCCTGCAATCCGGGAGACCTGGGTTGGGAAGATCCCCTGAAGAAGGGAAAGGCTACCCACTCCAGCATTCTGGCCTTGAGAATTCCATGGGCTCTATAGTCCGTGGGGTTGCAAAGAGTTGGACATGACTGAGTGACTCTCACTTCACTTCAGTGTACTTCTTAACCTTCACTTAAATGAAAGGCATCAGTGAATAATGTAGCAAAATAGCTTATTTAGTTTATAAAGTGAAGTTCCAGAAATTGTCCTCTTAACCAACTGAGAGCAATATATAGAAAGAAAACTCTAGAAACACATATGCAGAAAGCATTTAAAAGTAATCATAGCAAGGTAAAGTTTATTAAGTGCAGAAAAGTCTATGATTTTTAATGGGTTATCCATAACATCTTATGGAAAACTGCACTCAATCTTTCTGCCCAACTCACTATTCATTTGATTTTGCTTCTTTACTTTTTAAAACAAACAAGGAAGATTTAACTATTCATATAAAAAATTGATCAATATTATGCAGAGTTATATCCTAGATATTTTTGATCAATTTCTCTTTCTCTGAATCAGACTCTTGGCACCATTTAAACACAGCATGATAGCAACAGAGTAGGCAGTTTCTAGGGAATATAGTCCAATGATTTCTTTCTCTCAGCATCTCAGAAAGTGAAAAATGAGTTATCCTGTGAAGCAGTCAGCACATGTTTGCCCCTAAAATAGTTCAACTTGGGAGGAGTAACATTTTCATTGGCTATTTTTTTCAAAGAGTTTGTCGGTGGAGACTTACTGAAAAGAAACCCACTGATGGAGGAAATCTGGACAGTGAAAACTCATCTGCCCGTTACCAGATTCCCCTGCTTAGACTCAATATCATACCAGATAAATCATGCATTTTATAATATATTTCCATATACGTTGCCTTTATATTTACCTTGTTCTATATCCCCATCCTACCCCAATAGTCTGTACCATTAGAAACTACATTGGCCATGATAAACGTAAACTTTCTATGTCTCCTTTTATTTAAGGTATGGAAAATTTTTGAAAGTTTCATTTTTATTTGTCTTCAGCATTCCATTCCTATAAAGCCATCAGAATTTCCTCTGGACTGATTTGTAATATGTTTGGTGTTTGCTGGCAGATTTGGAATGTTTCAGTTTTAGTTGTTTCTCCACATGATATAAGATCTAATTACCACCCAGCATGATATAGCAGCTGAAATGAAAAAGGCAGCAAGAGAAGGCACTGGCTTAACTTTAGAGCTCATCAACTACTCCTCCTTATATACTTTTCAGCTAGAAAAAGAAACAAATAGCATTTATTAAAGTAACTCATATATTAAGCATTTTTTTCTTAATTTTATCTGAAAGAGGGGATTTGTTCAAATATGGAAACAAGACATTAAAAAACACTTTTAATTTGCATTAGTAATCATTGATTCTTCTTTAATTGTGCAGGATATTTTCATTATTGGGGTTGCTAGAAGTAGTCTTGTTCTATTTTCTTGACATTTAAACAGATAAACATTGAGAAGAATAAAATCAAGTGAATGATTATTTTGTATAAAGCTTAGAACTTACTCAGTTTTGAACTTTTAGATCCTAAATCTGTCTGGAAAAGAAAAGCCTCTAGATTTATATTTAAAGTGTATGTCATCTTAGTATGCTAGTTTGGGGGCTTTTTATTTTCTGAAGCAAATGAGTTGGGTAATTTACCTATTGGCAGGAAAGATTGATAATATTTTGTACTTTTTAAATGACTGTGGTCTGAGTTTTCTCATATCAGATTCTCAGAAAGTCAGATTTGGTTTGGGACAGGTGTGGAGAAACACAGACACTATCATTGTTTTGATTATGTGTGGTACAACAACTCTGAAGGGAAAGTACCTTAAATGGAAACGCATATATCCAGTATCCTAGCAATTCCACCTCTAGGAATCTGTCTTGAATATGTATGTATGGAAATATTCCTAGTGGTAGTATTTGTGATATAAATAGAAAAAATAACAAAACATCAGTGATAAGAAAATGTAAATTATGGTATGTCTATATCCAGATGTACCTCATTCTTTTTAATAGTTGCTCTTAAAGAGAATTAAATACATTTACATGTACCAATAAAGACTATTCTATCAGTTATCCTGTTAAGTGAAAAAAGCAGAGAGCTTATGCCTATTTGTGCTTCAAAAAGCAAAGGATAGAGATGGGTGTGTGCAACTTCCCTCTCTCCTCTCCCCCTCACATAAACATGGATTCACATATCTAGGGATAAATGGGTGGAAAGACACAAAAGAAACTATTGGTAGTATTTATAATATCTTTGGTGCATGGGACTAGGCATCTGGGAAGACAGGTTTTTTTTGTTTTTTTTTTTTTAATGGAGGAAGCAGCAAATATTTTTTATGCTGTTTGAAATGTTTTAACATGTACGTATTATTTTTCATAATTAAGAAAATTTAAATTAATGACCAACTCTACTTTTTTTTTTTAGGACTCAGCCCAGGAGAGTGTTATTACTCGAGATATTCATCGTACATTTCCTGCACATGATTACTTCAAAGATACTGGAGGAGACGGCCAGGAATCTCTCTACAAGATCTGCAAGGTAGGGCCCTCTGCTTATTTTTTTCTAACTTCCTTTTCAGGGCTGCATTCTAGGAATGCATCTTAAATTTTTTCAGATTTTCGTTCTGTCTGCATTTCTTATTTGCCCTGTGCCATTGTTTGTCCTTTACGCTAACACCACCAGATCCTCCATACTGAGTCCTGAAGGTGACTTTTGGGCTGCGTGCTCTGTACCTTCTTGTGAGGGAGGGGGCATAGTCTGACTTCAGTTTGACTCTGATGCTAACAGGAAAGGAACTGAAAGGTCCTCTTAGACTACTGCAGTGAAGGCTCAGAGGATTCTCGATGACTCTGTCTATCTGACAAGACAATATGGCAGTTGTTGCAATTTTTGACAGTAGGCAAAAGTAGTAAACAGTGTGGCACCTGTTTTGGAATACTGGCAGGTTCTCTGACATTGTTGATATCCTCTGAGTTATATCACAATTTTGTGCAGTTTTTAACATCCCATTTTGAAATCTTTCTTCTCCCTCATTATTAGTAGACCTGGAAGAAAACTGTTTCCTGATTTTCAGTAAATAGGCCTTGCTTAAATTTAAAAAAAAAAAGACTTTGTTTATTAGTGGAGAATAGTTATCAGATTATTAATTTCTGAAAGTTCTGTTAGAAATGCAGAATAACTTTTCAAATTATTATATATCATTAACTTGTATTGTCCATGCTAATTGAGGCCAGAGACTCAAAATTGCAAAATTTCCATTAAAAAAAGTTTTGCCCTTTATCCTCCAAGTTAAAATGTCCTACAAAGTGTGGTGGGTATATTCAGTATTTGTCCTTAGCTGCCATTCCAGTAAAGATTGTTAATGAATAGTGATCTACACAAAAATCTTGTAATAATATGGAAAAACAACAAACACCATGGCTGATTTTTAAGCCAGATTACATGTTTCTGAATTATCAAATTTAGCCTTTAGTTAAGTATTAAGTAGCAAAGATTAGTCAGTAGATAGTCAGAAATATACTCACATATCAATATCATTTTATATTTACTTTTTAAAAAAATGGCACTGGTAAAAGCAGTGCTTACACGTGCTTACCAAGTAGGTTGGTGTTCTGCAAATGTTATACTTTGATTAAAATTCTTGCATGTTTGTGTTTTAGCCTTCTGCCTACTCCTATCTTGTCTTGTCTTTTCTTTTTTCCCATTTCTTTTCTTTTGATGTAGCCATATTGGAGGATTATAAATGTACACACTGATCAGAAGTCTATTTTTATATGAATATATCACTAAGAGCTAGAAATGTATTACTAACTTAAAATCTGACAGTGTACTGATTTCTGGAAGGTGATATGTCATCTATTCTTTAAAATGCCCAAAACCATCAAACACCACAAAAAATGTATCTTATATTCATTATATGCTTGTAAAAAGGAAATGTAATTATTAAAATTTTTTTCTGCCAGTTTTGAAATTTTACAAGCTAGTGTCTGGCTTGTATCAGGAAGATGTCAAAATTTATATAGTCTCTTAAGTTATTTAGAAAGTCTGGCTTATGGTTTATGGAGCAGCGTTTTTCTCCTAGAGTTTAGTATATTTTCAGCCATTCAGTAACTTTTCTTGCAATTTGTCTCTGATTGAATTTAGATACTTTTTTCACATATCTGAAACAGATGGCTCAATGTGCTTGCAGCCTGTACCTCACAGTTTTGCTCCATTGTAGTAAACCAGTATTTGCCTCCTTATGTAAGATTTAGAGAGGAAGCATCCAAAACACTACTAAATGCAAAGATAAAAGTTAAATAGTTGGTACATTTAAGTAGTTGATACCCCTTGCTTTTGTATTACGGATAATAATCCAGCCTTGAATTCACTAGAAAGTATGTTATGCATTCCCACAGCTTGTGTAGCCATTTTAGATTATCAGTGTGTGTTTTGTAATATGATTACACAGTTTTAAACTCTTTCTGAGTAAAAAATGTTATGAAAACGTAGCTCTAAGATACATTATAATTGCTGAGTAGCTTAAATTGCACTGAATTTCATGAAAGTGTGGAAACCCCCCAAAAAACTTCATATTAAAAGCATCTCAGAATTCAAGATAGTAAATAAAAGTCCCTAAGGCTTTTAGTATTGTACTCAAATATATATCACCCAAACATAACTTTTCAACTGTCTTTGATAGTGGAGGAGAGGAGAGATGAATATATGAGAAAATGTTGGAGAAACCAAAATTTGTTGGGGTCCTGCCTTGTGGACCACTTGGTTTGTAACTGACACAATTCCTTTTCCTCTTGAGCGGCTGTTGTTTAATAGTCCAGTCTTCTTGCAGGAAAACCTGTGATGGTGGTGATAATCACAAATAGTTTAGATTAAATATTCTTCTCAAGTTTGTTCATCCACTTTCCTTTGCTTTTTGTATTCAATTTGAGCCATATGAGCTTCATCCTGCCATGTATGACTTTTAAGGTCACTGAGTATGATGTCCCTATTCTATCATTTTTATTTCTAGAATAGTATCTAACATCATATCTCACAGTCTTAGCAATAAAACTGAGTTTCCATTCTGGATACTTTGCACAAAACTGAATAAGCATTAATAAAACCTTGGCAGTAAATCAGCTATTTAGTTATACAATTTGTAAATTAGGACAGTTTTGCTTCTTCTTAAGCCATTCTTATTCTTTTTTTCCTCTTAGTAAGTTTTGTCTTATTGCACTGACCCAAACCTCTATTATAGTGTTAAAATGAAGTAATGATAGTAGACATCCTTGTCTCACTCTTGATTGTAAAGGAAATGCATTTAATGATTTACCGCTAAGAATGGTGGTATTCACATAAGCAACACATTTATAGACTTTTTTTTCACACAATACCTTCCAGGTGTCATAATAAATTCAAATTTACCGGGTACTTTCACATATATCACCTCATTTATTTCTGACAGCTCCTCATCAATTAAATCTGTTCTACATACATAATATGCTGTGCTCTGAAATTGAGAGAAATTATTAAGAGAACTTAAGTTAGAATAAGTGTAGAAATCAACTCTAGTTTCAAGGATACAGTCTGACTTTGTAGTTAAAAAGTTGTCAGTGACTCTGATGAAATGAGGAATGATTTGAACTGTCAGATTAGAGGGAATGCTGTTAAAAACTCACTGTCATGTTTTAATGGCCCTGTCAATTTTAGTTTTTGACTCTTAATATCTTTTTCAGAGTAGGAGGAAATCGAAAAGGTTCAAAGATTCTCTTGTTGTCATAAATTTATGTGTGGAAGTAGAACTGAAAGTATAATAGGATTCACAAGATTCTAGAAGCAGGAAGGTTTTAGCACCCTTCCCCTCCTTTCTCCTCTCCCTCACTTTTTTCTCCCTTCTCTCCCTCCTTTCTTTCCTATTAATTATGTCAATAACATATTTTAAAATAGTGTCCTTTAAAGGAGGAAGAAGATATGGTCTCCCCAAGTATCTTTAGCACTTTTCTAATTTACATATGATGTGAAATCTGGTTTTAGTTGAGAGATAGTTTGGCATAGTTTAAAGGACTAAGCATTAAGAGATCTGATTCTGGTCTTATTCCTCCTGTAGGCAGATTTAAGACTTTGGGAAAATCACTTCTTAAATTTCCTCAGTTAAGAGCGTGGGGTGTGGTAAGATGATTCTTCTTACAGTTTGCTTGAAATTGTTTTTTCTGAAATATGACGTATTGAATGAGGACTCGGACAGTTACTAATAATTCCTGTATTAGGTCCCAGCTCTGTTTGTCCATATCAGGACTATAAATGGGTGTGATTTTACTTTGAAATCTTAGCCTTGCTTTCTGTTACTGTGTTTGGGAGTGTGTTTCATGCACGCATGAAATGTAGTGCATTTAGTGATTTACTTCTAGATATACATCTCTTTATAAGACCTAAGACAAGTCAGTCATAGTAATTAGCTAAAACATTGTTCACAACAGATTAGACTTAAGTGACTCTTGTGCAGTTTAATTTGAGGCATGTTGCTTTTTTTCAAATTTTCTGATTCCAGCAAACTGATTTATATAAAAGAGGCTACTGCTGTGAATTAAAGGAAGGGATTGAGCATATTACAGAGAAATCACACCTCTGTTCATCTGGGTTAATAATTTGCTAGTATAATGGTTTGTAGAAGGACAAAAATAAATATAACCCCTGTTGCAGCACATATTTTTCTCAAAAATGAGGTTGGATTTAATATAAGAACTGATACGTTTCAGGAGTTATTTTCATACCAAAATGATGAGTGGTCCGATACATGATTTTTACAGAACGCAAATGATCATTGACTCTTGTGAAAGTAGATACAGTTGTATATTATTTATATTGTTTTCTTGATTTATGGGGGGTTGATTGAAGATTTAGGGCAAGAGAAGGGGACGACAGAGGATGAGATGGTTGGATGGCAACACCGACTTGATGGACATGGGTTTGCGTGGACTCCGGGAGTTGGTGATGGACAGGGAGGCCTGGCGTGCTGCAGTTCACGGGGTTGCAAAGACTCAGATACGACTGAGCACTAAACTGAACTGAACTGTGACTGTAGGGATGAGTTGTTACAGAATTGATAGTACTTTCAATACAGTTTTGTACCTATTTGACTACTTGTAATGCATCTCTCTTCCTTGGGGTTCCTGAATGATCCCTAGTTTGAATGACATTTTCTGAACACATTATAGCCTGCTATCATCCTTCCTCCAATCTATTAAATTCGTGATTAATGTTGTTTTATTTTTCAGTTCTAGAATTTCCATTTGATTTTTTAAAAAGTAGATTCTAGTTCCTTGGTGAAATTACTTTTTTTTCCTTTCATTTTCTTGAACAGATTAATCACAGTTATTTTAAAGTGCAAGTCTGATAAAATCTAGTATCTGATCACCTATGAATGTATTGTAGCTCAGCTGGTAAAGAATTGGCCTGCAGTGTGGGAGGTCTGGGTTCAATCCCGGGTTTGAAAAGATGCCCTGGAGAAGGGAAAGGCAACCCACTCCAGTATTCTGGCCTGGAGAATTCCATGGACTGTATAGTTCATAGGGTCACTAAGAGTGGGACACAACTGAGCGACTTTCACTTTTACTTTACATGAATGTATTCCTATTTTCTCTTGATTTTTATTTATTCGCTTATGTTTTCTGCCTTCTCAATCATATTTAATAGAATTCTGGGTCTTGTGTATGAAAAATTATAAAGGCTTTGGATGATGTTATTTTATTCCAGAGCAGATTCAGTATTCCTCTGGTAAGAAGATGGAGTATGCCATATCCCTTTGAGCCAGCTTTGACTTTATTTTTTTGCTTGGAGGGTTAGGATCTTCCAGGATCTCAACTAAAAGTCTGAGATATTTCCTGGAGACCTTTCTCTTTGATCGGCCCTACCTTTAATTTTCGTGTACCTGACAGGTCAACCACTGAAAATCTCTGCTGAGCTATTCTTAGTATTTATAGGCACTTTCCCACAGATTTCCCCTTCTATAAGGTGTTACACATAGCTCCTGTGAGGAAATGTGAGGGATCAAACCTTTATAATGTATTCCTCAAACTTTTCAGTAGACATATTGTTAGTTATTAGTTTCAGAGTTTCTGGAGGATGGGGAAGCTCACTGATGATCTTGTTTACAGGAGGATAGTAGATTATCATATTGCTAAGACTTAATCTCTCAGAGTAAGTGCTTGTTTAATTCCCCCCCCTCCTTTAAATCAGTCATTTCAAATTTAGAAGAATTGGCTATTTCTGCTGCTTTCATGGAAGGACAATTATATTTGTAGCTATTCAGAACATCAGGCGCATGCTTACACATATACATACACATAAAAAGAAATCTTTGCAACCTGAAGTTGAAAAGCTTCACTTGTGTGTATGTGTGTGTGGTTGGGGGTTAACTTCATGCTTAGCTTTTGAGTAAATATTTTAAAAATATTTTTTATATTTGTTAGTATCATTAAACTCATACATTAAGGATGTTTGGGGTTTTTTTCTCTTTTATACACATATTAATAGGATAGACTTTCTATGACTCAGAGCTCAACTGGGAAGACATACTGTTATTTTAAATATGGAGTTTTCTTCTGAAACTGTAACAATGAAAAGGTCAGGTTTGTGAAGCTGGGGTCCTGGAAAGAGAAGAAGAGATTTGTAATGCTCTTGAGAGTGTCTGAAGAGGTTTTTAAAATTTCTTTATGTGCATAAGCACATAAGAGCTTTTCTTGAAATAGCTTTGTAGTTTCTGTGGAGCCTGTAGTCTTTCAACTGAAAGGCTAATTGAAGCCGTCACACCATTATTAGAATAAAGAAGAGAAATGGTGGGATTATGAGGATAATAAAAATGTATAAAATTAGAATACAGGGATTAGAGTATATCCTAAGGGTTTGATTATAGTCACTCTTTTAAGAAAACATTACTCTTTGAGGATAAGGAGAAAAGTAAGGTTACTTTTTAAAATAGAAAAGGAAAAAACAAAACTAGCCTGCAAAGACATACACAAAGAACCTTCAAGTAAAATGCTAATTGTGGTACCTCCTGAATTTATGATTTTTCTCACAATAGAGGTGTGTTTCTATACCAGATGCAAATGCCTTAAATAGCCTAAGCAATAAACTCTTCAGTTATTTCTGAGTTAGTTAGCTCTAGAATTATGGGCGCTTCCTTCCTGTTTACTAATCGTTATGCAGTTGGCAGTGTCTTTATAACTGAAGCCTCCTCCTTAACCAGACCTCTTCTCACATGTATTAAAGACCTTGGAAGGGTGTGAATCTGAATTGCTCTCCTCCTCCTTCCCATCTGTCCAATTCTTAGTTGCCCACTTCCCTTGTGAAGCTTATCCTACCCACTTCTACCCACAGAGATTTAGAGATTAAAAATACTCTTGCACAATTTAGGTTATTATGGATTATATTTTGAACATTATCTGATTAGTTCCATTTACGTCTTTTCTGCAGTGTGTTCAGTCTTGGAGGGAGGAGGCTGTCTCTGACATTTTCTTTTTCTTTGTCCCTGCTTGCTGAGTACAGTCAGTACTGGCTATTTAGTGTTAATATAGTTGACTCAGCAGTCTTGACTTGATGCAACTGACTGTGTTATTCCATGTCCTGTAGGAAGCCTATCATCCAGACAGGATTAAATGTGTAAAAAATGTATTAGGGGAAGTGCCTGTAAGAGAAAATGGGAAGGAGGCTGGGTGTGCCATGCTGGTCTGACCCTGAAAGAAGAGAGGAAGGGAAGAGGGTCACATGGAAGTGTCTTGGATGTAGCGCACTTTTAAGGAAAGTTTGGCAAAGCCACTGGGCTGGCCTGAGCACACCCTTTCCCAGAAGCTGGCTTGCCTTTGGGTTCGTGCTGTGCTCAGTCATTAATTGGGAGCAGCCCATGGCAAGTGTGATCTTGGTGCAACCGCCTGGGACCCTTGGTCAATATGTTCCCTGATGTTGGAGATCTGAGAGGTGCATTTTCATGGTCACTGCACTGTTATTTCAGATGAAAATTTAATGTACATAAACTCTGAAAAAGCTCTCTATTTCTACCATTTCCTTCTGCAGTTTTGTTAAACTTCTTCAGAACATGGCTGCTGCTTTTCTTTGTTTTGTAGAGTTCCATCCTACTTTTGATGTCCTTTATGTACCATTTTTAAAAAATCAAGAGTATAAACCCTCCGAGTAATTTACCATAATCACACAGTAATTTCTTATAAGAAGGACATAAAATTTTTTTTAAGGATATGGCAGTTACATTAAATTTCCTTAAAAACAAAAGGGTATATCAGTTCACTTTTAAGTTGTTGCCAGGGGCTTTTTTTAAAGTGTTATATAAAAGGAAACTTAAATCTAGGAATCTTGCCAGCTATGTTAGATAAGAAAATTGCTTTGTGAGTGAATATTTGTGAGACATCTAGCCTTCTACATTTATCGTCACCAGTGTTTAGATGATTTCATATCACTGAATCTATTTTTAGAGCTTATGTTGATATTCCCTTTTTATCAGCATATAGGAAAAACTTAATAATTTTTTTAAACTCCAAGTTTTTATTATTAGAATCTAGGCAAAAATGATCCTGTCAAATTTATTTATATATATGTATATATATTTCCATATTTCTCTATATTTTTTAAACAATCTCAAACTTAGAAGAAAGTTGCAGGTACAGAATTTTATTTTCCTGTGCTATTTGAGAGTGATTCTCCAACATGATGCGACATCACTCCCAAATATGTTAGGATGTTTTCTAACAAGCAAGAATATTCTCCCACATGACTTGAATACAGCGTCCAAATCAGAAGAGCAAACACTGCTATATTGCTACCACTTAAGCCTTTAGTCTTTATTAAGGTTTCACTAATTATTTAAATATTATCCTGTATAGAGAAGGAATCTAGTTTACAATCACGTATTTCCTTTGATTATCTTGTCTTCTTGATTTCTTTCTGTCTAGAACAATTTCTCACTCTTTCCTTCACTTTATTGACCTGAAGATTACAGACCAGTCATTTTTTAGAATGTCCCTCAATTTCCTTTGCCTGTTTTTTTCCTCATGGTTAGATTTAGGTTATACATTTTTGGCAGAAATAACACAGAAGGAATTCTCTGCTCTTACTTCTTTCTCCCAGGTAGCACACAGGTGTAGCTGCTTCCCCATTTTTACCTGATTGTATAAATAAGATACTGTTTACTAGGCTTCTCTGATATGAAGTTACTCTTTTTGCCTTTGTAATTGATAACTATTTTGTGTGACACAATTTGTAGCTATGTAAATATCTCATTCCTTATCAGACTTTCCATCTGTTTATTACTTACTGTAGTCACTTGGACTCGTGAATCTTCATTTTATTCAGGGGATTATATTCTCTCACTAGCATTATTTGTTTTGGTGCTCAGGTTGTCCCCAGTTAGACAGGGGACCTTTAAGACCTTCAAGTGATAGATGTACTCTGTCATTCTTAGAGCATTGCCTTTCTTTCTGCCTCAAAAAGATATGTCCCAAGATTTTTTTCTCTGCCCTAGTTCTACAATTAGCCATTTCTCCAAGGAGCCCTGTTTTCTTTAGTCAAAAATGGTAAGAAACCAAAATCTGCTAGGTGTATTCATTGCTTTGGGGTGTCATTTCTCACAAGTCACCACAGTGAACATGGCTGGGGAATATACATACAGACATACATAAGCATGTGTATGCACACAAACATACATTTTTCTTGAGATATAATTCACATCCCATAAAATTCACCCCTTTGAATAAGTGAAAGTTAGTGGTTTTTAGTATATTTAAGAGGTTATGAAAACATCACCACTATTTGATTCTAGAACGTTTCCATCACTCCCCCCAACATCCTGTGTCCATTACAAGTCTCTCCTCATCATCTCTGCTCTCAGCCCTTGACAGTCATTGACCTTTCTGTCTCTATGGGTTTGCCAACTTTTATTGTTGTTTGTTAACATAGTTTGGTTGGTAACTTTTTTGCATTAATTCTGGGAAGTCTATATTTTTTGTCATTTGTGGCCACTGAAGTCTCCACTTGGTGATTAGCTAGTGTTTAGACAGAGATTTCCTTAAATGCCTGCAACCATAAGTTTCTCAGTCTTTGCCATGGGGCTGTGTGTGTGTATTTAGGTATGTCTTCAGTATTCAATCAAGCAGTCAGTTGACTTTCTACTTGTGCAGAATCTCACAGATAGCCAGAGGCAAGATTTTAAAACCATTTCAGGCCTTTCCTAAAGCATACACAAAGCTTTGGGCATCTCTAAAACCTTATGCATAGGTGTGGTCCTATAAATTCTCAGAAATATATCTGAGTCTTTCATAGCCCTTATGGACATTAAGCCTTTTGATTAGTCTCTTGTCTGCTCCAACTTTCATCTATCACCTTAGGCAGTCGCCATGTTTAACGTGTCTGTAATTGTTTTTGACAAATGCCCCTGGGGAAAAAGCTTTCATCCTGAGTGAACCTTGCAGGTAGACTCTTTAGGGAATCAATAGACAGGTCAAATGATAATTTTCTGGAAGTGGATCTTTATAGGAAGCTCTAGTCTCATTTTGCTCCCTCTGGTGGCTGCCAGCCTGCTTGTTTTCACTGCAGAATGCAAGCAGTTAGTTTTCCAGGTCATCATCTACAGAGCAGAGGCTGGAACTGTGGCAAGTTAAAAATGTCACCGAGTTCCTCGCTCTTACCAAAATTCAGTTGTATTTCCAGAATAAATGTCCCTCAGGCTGCTGCAAACCTTTGTTCAATATCCAGAGCTCTGAAAAAGTTGATTATAACAGTTTTTGCCATTTTTCTTGTTGTTAAGGAGAAGCGCATTTTTGGAGATCCTTACTTTGCCTTTTCTTTCTTTCTTTTTTTTTGCTGACATATACTGACCACATTTGTTTTTGTATTGGTTTATATGTGTTGAAAACCATGGATTCATAGAAATACTTCCAACTTCAGTCCAACACCAGAGGATTAATTCTAGTGTCCTGCATTTGTAATTCCCTTCTCTGACAATGAGAAACCCAGCTCCCATTATCCTTAAAATATTAATCCGTTAGATCAACATTCCTATGTGTGACCAGTCTCCCCTTGCTGCAGTCTCTTCTCTCTTGCACAGAGAGCCTCTTTACCATGGTCAGGCTCTAACGCCTGTGCCAGAATGTCACACCCTGCATGGACTCACCTTGTCAGCCACCACTTCCCCACATGGATGGTCTTGTCATCCTGGTTAGGGTCTGATTTTCCATGTCAGCTTACCCTTCTCTGTGTCTTTCTCTCCCTAATGGCATCAGGAAGGAAATAGGTAGAATAATGATGTTTTACAGATGAATTTTATTATTCTTTCTGTCTTTCCTGAGTTTTACTTATTAAGAAGTCGGTGAACCTAAGAATCCATAAAAATTTTAATAGTGAGTAAGACCCCTTTCAGATAGCTTCACATTCATTCTGAAGATGGCTCAAATGAGGTATTTGGGAAAAGGGCATAGTAATCTTTCTTGATGTCAGCTTGTCATTACTGCCATTTATTCAGCACTTCACTGTTTATTGACTATGCCAAAGCCGTTGACTGTGTGGAAACAATCAACTGGAAAATTCTGAAGGAGATGGGCATACCAGACCACCTGACCTGCCTCTTGAGAAACCTGTATGCAGGTAAGGAAGCAACAGTTAGAACTGGACATGGAACAGCAGACTGGTTCCTAATAGGAAAAGGAGTCCGTCAAGGCTGTATACTGTCGCCCTGCTTATTTAACTCACATTCAGAGTACATCATGAGAAACGCTGGGCTGGAGGAAGCACAAGCTGGAATCAAGATTGCCGGGAGAAATATCAATAACCTCAGATATGCAGATGACACCACCCTTATGGCCGAAAGAGAAGAAGAACTGAAGAACTGAAGGTGAAAGAGGAGAGTGAAAAAGTTGGCTTAAAGCTCAGCATTCAGAAAACTAAGATCATGGCATCCGGTCCCATCACTTCATGGCAAATAGATGGGGAAACTGTGGCTTGCTTCATTTTTCTGGGCTCCAAAATCCCTGCAGATGTTGATTGCAGCCATGAAATTAAAAGACGCTTACTCCTTGGAAGGAAAGTTATGACCAACCTAGACAGCAGATTAAAAAGCAGAGACATTGCTTTGCCAACAAAGGCTCATCTAGTCAAGGCCATGAGTTTTCCAGTGGTCATGTATGGATGTGAGAATTGGACTATAAAGAAAGCTGAGCGCTGAAGAATTGATGATTTTGAACTGTGGTGTTGGAGAGGACTCCTGAGAGTCTCTTGGACAGCAAGGAAATTCAGTCAGTCCATCCTAAAGATCAGTCCTGGGTGTTCATTGGAAGGACTGATGTTGAAGCTGAAACTCCAGTACTTTGGTCACCTGATGCAAAGAGTTGACTCATTGGAAAAGACCCTGATGCTGGGAAAGAATGAGGGTAGGGAGAGAAGGGGACGACAGAAGATGAGATGGTTGGATAGCATCATCGACTTGATGGACATGGATTTGGGTGGACTTCGGGAGTTGGTGATGGACAGGGAGGCCTGGCGTGCTGTGGTTCATGGGGTTGCAAAGAGTCAGACACGACTAAGCGACTGAACTGACTGTGTCCTGGGCACTCTGTTTAATTCTCAAATAAACTTATATGGTTTCTATTTTTACATTTGTGTTACAGATTAAAGCATCTGTTCCACTTTATCACAAAAGTCCTCAGAAGATTTGTCTATACTTGCTGTAACCAATTCTTCCTCTCCATCTCTGTCGTAAACTTGTATCAGTCAGGATTTCACCTGTGTCACTGCTCTGAAAATGGTCTGGTCAGAAAACAAATGTATTACAAATCAGAAAGAAGCATCATAGTCTTTTCTGTCTCAGTTAATAGTAACTCCAGGTACTCAGCTAGAAACCTTGAATCATCCTTGACTCTCCTTTCTTTCTCTTACACTACTTGTTAAAATAATAGCAACCATTCCCTACCCATTATGGGCAGCGGCCCCAGGATGTCAACCCACTGTGTGGTTTGCAGATGTTGGGGTTACTAAGAAAGATACGACTCACACAGGCACTGAAAGGAGCAATGCATTACTCTCACAGAAAAGAGAGAGCCAAGTGAGCTTCAGCAGTGTCAGCCCCCTGTGGTGAGCGAGTCCCATCTGTACTGTTTCAGGGAGACGGTCTGTGTTTCAGGGATGGGCCACGTTCCATCCTCACTGAGACAGTGGATAATAATGGTAGGGTTGGCCAGGTGCATATGACAAACACACTTCAGCAGACCAATGAAGTACACATCAAGCTAGAAAAGGAAAAGATACCCCCCGAACAAGACAGTAAGCTCAGCACAAGCTGTGAGGGCTCCTTATTTCCACGTGTGGAAACGTTCCAGGCCTATGGTGCTTTTACAGCCATGCAAAGGTCGACAGGCCGTGCATGACTTCTTTCCCAGTACCACACACCTGTCCCTTAGAAAGCCTTTTTGGCTGTTTTCAGAATATATGCAGGACCTGACTGTTTAATCACTATCTCCACTGCAGCTACCCTGGTCTAAGCTATAATTATCTACCTGATCTTTCTGCTTCCAGTGGCTTTCTATACTATTCATTATAAAAACCAAAGTCTTTATAGTGATTTACAGGGCTGTGAATTTCATGTATTAGTATTCTTTCCATCATGTATTTTGCCCCAGTCATACATGCCAGCTTTGCTCACACACTGGAGTTCTTGCATTGGTTATCCCCTCTGCTTGGAACAATCATCTCCCAGAAATCTTTGTGGCTTGCTGTTTCACCTCTCTTGACTTCTTGATCAAGTGTTACTTTCTCAGTATGGCCTGCCCTAACCACCTGGCTTAAAATTGCAATGTCCTCTTAACCCAGCACTTCTAGCCCTTTTCCCTGCTCTACTTTTTCCCACTGCACTTAATAATTTCAAACATATGTGTATGTATCCTTGTACCTATGTTGGTATTTATTTGTTTAGGCTGTTATATTTTTCCACTAAGAAGGCTTATTTTATGAGAGCAAAGATTTTTGGCCTTTTTGTTCACTGCTTAGATCACCCTTTCACATAGTAGACACTCAATAAATATTTGTTGCCTCGAAAGAATTGAAACTTAGGGCATTCTGGTAAAATAATTCTGGTAAATGGCAGAGCTGAAATTTGAAGTATTTGGCATTCAGATCCACTAGTAGAAAACCTTTGATTAAGCTTTTTCTAACCCAGCAATCAATGATTTTAGAGTTATTGTCCTGGTCACTGTAGTTAGGGACTAATTTTATGATTCCAGCTAATCTGATAACCTAATAACTGTATTGTGTTCATGGTGAAACATATGCTGAGTTTCACAGAAAATAGTGGTTAATGAATGGTTCATTACTGTGGACTACTGGTATAAATAGTAAAGAAATAAATAAAACACGTCAGTGATAATATTCTAAAGGTTTGCATGAAAAGGAATATGATCAGGAAATTGAGTACTGAAAATTTTTAATAAAATAATGATTTATAATCAAATTTTAAAACTTCAAATTGTATGTGGGGCTACACTCATATTAAGTTTTAATTTACTTGATTGTTCTAATGTTTGTGGTCCTTCATAAAACTAATAATTTATTATTCCAATAAATAAAAATATTGGTTTTATTAATTAAAAATACTTTGTATTGATGAACTTTTTGTAGATTTTTTCAGAAATAAACAAATTCAACTTAATTTTGGATATGCCTGTGTGTTTATATGTGTGTGTGTCCAAAAAGATATGTAAATTCAAGAAGATATGTAGACATGGATAAATATAGTTATCAATACTCACATGCACAGAGTCGATCCTCTTTATTCATAGATTCCATATTTTCAAATTCACCTACTTGCTACGATTTGTGTGTAACCTCAAAATTGATGCTTTTGGTGCTTTTGTAGTCATTCACTGATGTGCCTGTGCACAGTGTCTGAGTCGCATGATGAGTGAGTATCTGCCAAGTTCACATGCAACTAGGTAATGCTCTGCCTTCTTGTTTCAGCTTGCATACTACACACCAGTGTCTTTTTTGCGGTGTAGTTAGTACCTTGTTTTTTTGCTTTTGGTGATTTTGCTGTTTAAAGTGTTCCCCACGTGTCGTGCTGAAGTGCTGCCTGTTTTGCTAAGCACCAGAAGGCTGTGATGTGTCTTGTGGAGGAAATACATGTGTTAGATCAACTTCATTCAGGCGTGAGCGAAACACTATTGGCTGTGATTTCAGCATTAATGAATCAACAATAAATATTTTAAAAGGTGTATTTAAGTAGAAACACGTGTAACAGAAGGTTGTATATTGATCAGTTGCTGAAAGTGTTGTGACCAGAGGCTTGCAGAAGCCTCAGACACTGTATCCCCTAGGGATAGGAATTGAATATCTGCTCGATTCAGTGTTTGAAGAAACTTCATGGAGCATAACTAGAGTAAGTAATGAGAATCAGCCATACATGTAAAGTTTTTTCCAAGAAAGTAGTTTTCATTAGTTGTCTGTTTTGCTATTTGAATCATTACATTAAATAAACTCCAGCTCAGTGTGTGTCTTATACATTTATATTCTAGAGATGTCACCCAAGTTGAAATCTTAACATAAACCAGTGCTGTGTTCCATTCAGTGAAATGGAATGTTAGTAATAAGTCATTCTTTAAAACTTTAATTAAATTTTTAAAATTATGAAACATGTCATATTTTTAAATTCATCAAATTTTTAAAATTATGAAATATTTTAAAATATATTCAAATCTTTAAAATAATGCAACGTATCATACATTCAAATGAGTAAACATAATTTGTATTTATGATTTTGAAAAATCAATAATAGAAGCAACATCCCTGTACATACAATTTAGGAAATAAATCATTATCAGTATCTTTGAATATTCCCAGGTGCTCATCTCAGATTCAATGTTCCCTCACCAAAGTCAACCACTGTCCTAAACTTTGTGTTAGCATTCCTCTTCTTTAACTAAAGCTCTCTGTGCGATTTGTTTCTGAACATTCATTGATTACATAGCAAAAAGAAAAATTTATGTTTTATCATTAGGTCTTTCTTTTGCTCACGTAAACTGTACCACATATGTCAACAATCATTGAGATCTAGAGACTGTATACTGACAGTAGCTAAGGCCTTGGGCTCTGAAGCTAGGTCTTAGTTTGAAGACTGGAGCTGCCTGAGTTTGAATTCTGGCCTACTGCTTACTAACTGGGTGACCTGCACAAGCTGTTTACTTTTATTTTCCCTCAGTTTTTTCTTCTATAAAATGGGGATATTAAGAGTGCTTAACTCAGAGGGTTGTTGTAAGGGTTAAATAAATTACTTACATATCCCAAGTAGCTTAGCTGGTAAAGAATCCTCTTGCAATTCAGGGGACCCCAGTTTGATTCCTGAGTCGGGAAGATCCCCTGGAGAAGAGATAGGCTACCCACTCCCGTGTTCTTGGGCTTCCTTGGTAGCTCAGATGGTAAAGAATCTGCCTGCAATGTGGGAGACCTGGGTTCAATCCCTGGGTTGGGAAGACCCCCTGGAGGAGGGCATGGCAACCCACTCCAGTATTCTTGCTTGGAGAATCCTCATGGACAGAGGAGCCTGGCAGGCTGCAATCCATGGGGTTGCAGAGTTGGATACGGCTGAGCATCTAAGCACCACAACACAAATATCTGGGAAAATAGCAGTTATTAATAAATGTTACTTGTTATTTGTTAGAAAAATTAATGCTGAAGAATTATTTGAAAAGCCACTTATATTCTTGTGCTATATTAAGTAATCTTTTTTTAAAATGTTATTCTACTTTTAAACAACCATGTGTTTTAATGATTCTTGTCACTTTGTGACCTCTTTTCATTTAGCTTATTGTAGCATTACTTAAAATAGTATTTCTTCGGTATCTCTTTTTTTGTCTCTCAGATTGTGTGAGATCAGATCTCTTTTTAGTTTGTAAGTGAATTTATTCTACATATTTTATATTTGGGTTTTTCTCCCTAGCATACTCATTTAAGGGCTACTGAGCAATAATTCAAAGGCTGATTTGTTTATCTGTTTGTTTTGGTTTCATGTTGGCAGAAGTTCATTGTAGTGATAGATTTAACAGTTTATCTAATATTAAAAAATGAAAAATTGCTTTACATAAATGTCAAGCTCCTATTAAAGTGGGGAAATCTGAGTTAGTATTTCCTGTTCTCAGAGCTCTATTAAATTGTGAGAGAATTCAATATTTAGGTTAGAGTTTAGAGAAACACTTAACATGTCATGGTTAAAACTAATAAACTTAACTACTGTCTATTGATAGCCATTAAGTCAGCAGCTGCATCAGTACTTTAGTAGTATCAAGAGGCTGAATGGGACTCTGTTTTAGAAGTTTAATTCCTTCTTGCATGCCCACATAGCAGCCTTTCTGTCTTGTTAAAGAGCATCTTCTGATTTTGTTCTTCCTGTGAGTCTGAACTTCCTTCATCTTTATTTGTAAGTGTGATTGTTTGATAAAATAGTGCAGTATGTTGCACATTTCTGAGACAAAAGAGAAGCACCATTCTATATTTTCTGTATCAGTCTGATTAAGACATGTGAATAAGAGTGTTTGGGGAGAAACAGGTTGTCGATAAGGCTTTAGACAATCTAGCTTTAAGAGTAAAAACTTTCCTTAGGGATTTTAAAATAATTCAAGAGCAGTAGTGGTTATTGCGTATTTTGGATTGGCAAAGAAAGTCTCACTACCCTGTGGAAAATTATTTTCAAAGTTAGCATCTCTATCAATGCATAAGAGTTACTCACAAGGCAAAAAAAAATCAAGTGTTTTCCATATTAATTTTTTTCCATTAATTTTTAAGAATTTATTTTTACTTGGAGAATAATTAACTTTACAATGTTATGTTGGTGCCTGCCATACCGTAGCGTGAAACAGCCATAAGTATTTATACATCTCCTTCCTCCTGAGCCTCTCTCCCACTCCAGTCCCCCATCCCGTTCCTCTGGGTCATCACCGAGTGTCAGGCTGAACTCCTTGTGTTACACAGCAACCTCCCACTAGTGAGCTGTTTCACACGCGGTCGTACATATATTCCAGTGCTGTTCTCAATTTTTCCCAACCTCTCCTTCACCCACCGTACTGACTTTAGTAAGGGGAACCTAAATTATATGTACGTGGTAGCACCAACACGATTAAGCTTTAACAACTACCTATGTTTTCTCATGTCTAAGTTTTAGCTTGTAGTCTGTATGTTAATAAACATGCATATTACATAAAGAAATTAAAACTTCTGCTTCCCTAAACCCAGAAGTTATGGACTGAAAAATATTAAGCTGTCCTTGATCAGACTGTCTTTTTTCTTTTTTCTTGAGAGTATGCAGTCTGATTGTCCATGTTTATTGAACCCCAAGGCAAATCAGAAGATGGACTTTCTTATCTTACGTGGATCCAAACACCTAAATGTCTAAGATGAATAATTCTGCACACAGTCTAAGTGAATGTCTTAGCCTGTTACTATTACAGGAACACCACTCACTGGGGGGCTTAAACGACAAACATTTACTACTCAGAGTCCTTGAGGCTGGGAAGCCTTGGTCACAGTGCTGGCAGTTTTCAGTGTCTGGTGAGGACTCACTTCCTGGTTCACAGATGGCCATCTCCTCACTGTGTCCACAAGTAGCAGAAGAGGTGAGGGAGTGCTCTTGAATCTTCTTCATAAGAACAGTTAATACCATTCATGAGAGCTCTACCTCAGGACCTAAACAACTCTAAATGGCCCCACATCGAAATAACCATTACTTTGGAGATTCAACATATGAATTCTGAGAGAACACAGTCTCTAGCAGTGATATAATGTAATAGGCTCTGTATTTGAGAAGATTTGAGTTCAGATCCTGGCTTTAGCTGTTTGACCTTGCCCAGGTTAATTACCCTCTCTCAATATCACTTTTGTCATCTCACAGGCTTTGTGAGGATTGATTGAGAATGTGGGGAAGCATTTAGCACAGTGTCTGACATCGTCTGCCTTTGACCATGCAGCATGCCTGAAGAATCTCAGTATTCTTCCTTCAAGAACGTGAGGCCAAGCTTGCAGCAATTCTGGTCACATCCTCTTCTTTGAGACTAAGACAGTAGCACCTTGTCTGAGATGCTTCCCTTGCCTTTATCTACATTCCTTGCACTATGGCTTGGTTACGCACCCTTTCCCTCTGGTTGGAACTCATCTCACTGTGTACTTTCTCACTGTACGTGCTGAGTTCTTCTATAAGATTCTGAACTGAGGAACATAGACCATATATTTTCATCCTTGTGTGTACCTCAGCACAATGTTTGATTATATAATAGATACTCAGTAAGCAGTGACTTGCTGACTGAATATAAAAAATTCCCTTGGGACCCCAGCCAGAAGCATAGTCTGTAGTCCAGAACAGAGTGAAGAGAGTATAGGAACAACATTCCCCCCCTGAAAGTTACAAAGTATTTTCAAATACACAGAAAAGCTCAAAGAATTGTACAGTGTACATAAATCTATCACCTAGATTCTATAATTAATATTTTGTTACCTCTTTTATCAGATGTCTCTATCCATCTTACTCTTGCATTCAATTAATTAATCCATCTTAATACTTTAAAGTATCTTGGAGTATTAAAGTTACTGGTTCAGACATTTGGGGTAGGTCAGGCCTTGGGCTGTGGCAGTCTGGTTGTGGTCTGAGACCCAGAAGGCTTCTGAAGCACTGGAGTGGTCTTCAGGAAGCTGGCCAGCCTCTCATGCAGTTTACACACCACACTCTGTGTCCTGCTTCAGGAGCAAGCAAATGCGTGCATGCTTCTCACAAGTTGAGTCCAGTCTTCACACAGCCCTCCTGTTAGTCCCGTTGTCCCTCCAACCAGCCGCTGGGCTTATCTTCCCTGTGTTGGTCCCCAAGGTCGGGGCACCAGTATGTGGCTCAAACTATTCACTCCCTGGGAGGATCTCTTTCCTGTATAATTTCTATTTTCCTCTGAGTCTTCTCCCAGGGGCACAGGTCTGATCACTTCTCTTCCCTTTCTACTTGATTCTGTGTGGATCTTTCTTACAGTCTTAGTTGTACAGTAGTCTTTCTACCAATCTCCAGTTAGTTTTCAGTGAGAACTGTTCCACATATAGGTGTATTTTTTGATATGTTACTGGGGGAGGTGAGAATCCTCCATTTTCATCTTCTCTTTACTTGGGCATGTTCCCAATGACCATTCATAGATATTTCTCTGTGATGTATCTTTTCAGACCATTTTTAAATTGGGTTTTTTGATATCAAGTTGGAGGAATTCTTTATATATTCTGTTCAAGCTTTGTTTAGATACATTTGCAAATATTTTCCCAGTCCTTAGTTTAACTGTTTTCTTAATGGTATCTTTTTATCAGTGTTGTTGTTGTTCAGTCGCCCAGTCATGTCCAACTCTTTGCGACCCTGTGGACTGCAGCACATCAGGCCTCTCTGCCCCTCACCATCTCCTGAAGTTTGCCCAAGTTCATGTTGATTGCATCGGTGATGCCATCCATCCATCTTATCCTCTGGCACCCTTTTCTCCTTCTGTCTTTCATCTTTCCCAGCATCAGGGACTTTTCCAGTGAGTCAGCTGTTCTCATCAGACGACCAAAATACTGGAACTTTAGCTTCAGTCCATCCAGTTGATCTCCCTTAAGATTGACTGGTTTGATCTCCTTGCTGTCCAAGAGATTTTCAGGAGTTTTCTCTAGCACCACAGTTCAAAGTCATCAATTCTTTAGCATTCTGCTTCTTTTTGGTCCAGCTGTCACAACCATATGTGACCACTGGGAAGACCATAACCTTGACTGTACGGACCTTTGTCAGCAGACTCATGTCTCTGCTTTTCAGTTTCTAAATTTTGCTAATGTCTATTGTATTCATTTATTTTTTTAATAGTTAATACTTCTGTGCCCTGGCTAAGAAACCTTTGCCTTTACCAAGTTACAATGATGTTCTGTCTTTTCCCTGAGTAGCTTTATAATTTTACTTTTATATTTAGGAGTATGGTATATCTAGAATTAATTTTTTCATATGAAATAAAATCAGGGATAAAGGTTCATTAATTTCCCCCATATGGATTCCAATTGTTTGAGCATATTTGTTGAAACAATTTCTATAGATTTACATTTTTACATTTGTAAAAATTTCTCCTTCCCTCACTGTTATCTTGATAACCTTGTTGCAATTAAATGACTATATGAGGGTGTCTCTACTTCTAGACTTCTTATTCTGTTTTATTTATTTGTCTATACTTGTATCAGTTTTACATTGTCTTGGATATTGTACTTTTACACTAGGTGTAGTAAAGGCTCCTCTTCTGTTACTTTTCCCCTAGCATTTCTACTCTTGCTTTCTAGCTGTTACAGTCATCCCAGTCTGTTCTCTGATTCTTCAAGCCAGTAAGTCTATAGTTTAATATCCAAGTTTTATCCTTCCATTGTGGCACCATTGTCACATGGCCTCCAGAAAAAGCCATAAAAAATGAGAATTTTATGCAGTGTCATTACTGTCTTACAAGTTTATTCTCCCCTACAGTTTCTTCCTCCTGCTTTTTGCTCAGTGCTTTCAGATAGTTGTTTATATATTTTGTCTGTATATAGATTAAATTTATTACCAGAGGGAAGGTTGGTCCAATTCCTCCTCCGTTATAGTAGTGCTATTCAGTTGGTTTCTGAAAGTCAGTTTGAGCAGGCATCTGGCCAGGGAAGCAGTTACAGTGAGGAGTGGGACAAGAATGTATGGTGCAAAAGAGAGGCAAGTTTCAAATGGAGGGAAAGGGTTTGGTTCAGTTCAGTTAGAGGAGGCTTAGACTAAACCCAAAGAATGCTTGGAAGAACTCCAAGGGAAAGAACGTACTAGAACATTGTGTTTTTCAAACTGTGAATCATAAAATTGATTTATTAGGTGCCCTCTGAAAAGTCGTTTTTGTTGCTAACCTAATCCAAAGCCATAACATAATTAGAAAGTAAGATCGATACACTGCTGATATGTACTTTTATCCTCAGCTCTCCAGTTAGAGAATAGTTTGTGGGGTCACTGAATTCTGGTGGACTCCTCTGGTGGACTGTGGACCTTTATTTTATGTTAGACTTCTCTTGTAACACAAATGTGCATGTACATAGCAAATTGCACATGTACATAGCACACTTCTCAGTAACTATTAAATATATAAAGATGGATCAAACATTTGTCAAAATTATGTCAGGACTGATGAAGCATGATTGCCTTTAGAGATCCCCAGTTTTGAGGAATCCTCAGTTTAGACTATCTTTTATGAGAAAGGGAAGCCTTGATGATAATATGTGACATGATGTCTTATCAAGAAATCTCAGAGTTCCTTGTTCGTGGAAAAAGAAGTAATGGAGAACCATCAGGGATGCACTAAATAAGGATAGTATTAGAACCTCTCCCCTCTTTCTTTGCTAATTGTTCCTTTCCTTTTCTCCCTATAATCCTTGTACACACACACACACACACACACACACATACACACACACACACACACATACACACACACACACACACACACACACACACACACACACACCCAACCTACCCCAATCCATGATCTCTGGATAAAAGTACAAATAAGCACTCATAAATAAAACTATATAAATAAAAAAAATTAAATAAATGAAAGGATGGTAGTCCATCTTTCAGTTTTTATAATTAGGCTGATCTTGGGAAACTGGTTATAATGAAGAAAAGCTTCCATAAATTCATTAGGAAATAATTCCGTGATCTAATTTTTCTCTCATTAAATGAGGGTGTGATAATGTCATCATTGGCAGAAGGTTAAAAGATAATAGTTCTTCAAAAGGCACTGGGAGAAAATATCGGTAATACATATGTCAGATAATGATTCTGTCAACAGAATTTCATGAATTGACAGTGATAAGATGAGCAACTGAATTAAACAAATGAACAAAACTCGAAGATAACCTCAAAAGAAGTTATATCAGTTGCCTAAAAACACAGTATAAGACATTCTATGTCATTAGCCATCAGAGAAATTTAAGTCAAAAGCACAGGAATTAATAAAAGGAAAAAGACTGGCAATATCAAGTATTGACAAGAATGTGAGCAATGAGTACTCATATTTTGCTGATTTGGAGGCAATAACTGAACAATCACTTTGCAGAATAATCTGGTAATATCTTAAAAAGTTAAACATACACTTAGCATTTGAACCTTGAACTTCCACTCCTAGGTATTTACCCAAGGGACATGGAACAACAGACTGGTTCCAAATAGGAAAAGGAGTACGTCATGGCTGTATGTTGTCACCCTGCTTATTTAACTTATATGCAGAGTACATCATGAGAAACACTGGGCTGGAAGAAGCATAACCTGGAATCAGGATTGCCAGGAGAAATATCAATAACCTCAGATATGCAGATGACACTACCCTTATGGCAGAAAGTGAAGAGGAAATAAAGGGACTCTTGATGAAAGTGAAAAAGGAGAGTGAAAAAGTTGGCTTAAAGCTTAACATTCAGAAAACTAAGATCATGGCATCTGGTCCCATCACTTTATGGCAAATAGATGGGGAAACAGTGGAAATAGTGGCTGACTTTATTTTTGGGGGCTCCAAAATCACTGCAGATGGTGATTCCAGCCATGAAATTAAAAGACGCTTATTCCTTGGAAGGAAAGTTATGACCAATCTAGACAGAATATTCAAAAGCAGACATTACTTTGTCAACAAAAGTCCGTCTCGTCAAGGCTATGGTTTTTCCAGTGGTCATGTATGGATGTGAGAGTTGGACTATAAAGAAAGCTGAGCGCAGAAGAATTGATGCTTTTGAACTGTGGTGTTGGAGAGGACTCTTGAGAGTCCCTTGGACTGCAAGGAGATCCAACCAGTCCATTCTAAAGGAGATCAGTCCTGGGTGTTCATTGGAAGGACTGATGTTGAAGCTGAAACTCCAGTACTTTGGCCACCTGATGCGAACGGCTGACTCATTTGAAAAGACCCTGATGCTGGGAAAGATTGAGGGCAGGAGGAAAAGGGGGTGACAGAGGATGAGATGGTTGGATGGCATCACTGACTCAATGGACATTGGCTTGGGTGTACTCCGGGAGTTGGTGATGGACAGGGATGCCTGGCGTGCTGTGGTTCATGGGGTCGCAAAGAGTCGGACGTGACTGAGTGACTGAACTGAACTGAACTGAATGAAAATCTATGTACACAAGAAGCAGCCTTGTGTATACAAACCAGCTTTATTTGTACCAGCCCCCATCTGGGGGGAAAAACCCATATGTTCACCAGTGGGGGAGTGGATAGACCAATTGTGGTATACTTATACAGTGGAATACTCCTCAGTAGTAAAAGTGGATGATTTACTGATGCATTCAACAATATTGAAGAAAATCAGAAACATTATGCTGAGTGACGGAAGTCAGACACAAAAGAGTATATATTAATCCATTTTTATGAAATTCTTCTAAAAATGCAAAGCTAATAATTGCGAAAAAAATCAGGTTACTGGTAGCCTGGGTGGAGGTGGTTTGACTTCAGAGAGTCATGAAGGACGTTCTGAAATTATATAAATATTCTATAATGTCAGAGTTACATGAATGACTCAACTTAAGGAACTGTGAAATTAAAAGGTATGCATTTCATTGAATAGAAGCTATATTTCCATAAAGATTTTTTAATTAAAAAAAGAATTCTAGTCCTTATACCCTGACTACCTTGGCTTATGGAAGATATGATAACTGTTCCTCGTTATCTTTGATAACCATTGCCCTGGACAGAGAGAATTTTTATACTTAAAAAATCACAGTGCATTGTATTATATTAAGTACTTTAAATGGAGATGTCTTCACTAAAATGAAGCATGGAATGGGGTACATGTCCAGGATTTAAACAGCACAATTGGGGTTGTTTGTATTTTAAAAATAAATGGGAGAGCACCTGAATTATTTTTTGTTGTTGTTTTAAACCAGGGGTCAGTAAACTATAGCTATAGCCCACATTGTCTACCTTTATACTACCCTGGAGCCATAAATGGTTTTTATATTATAAAGGGTTATATAAGAAAAGAAAAACAGTATACAACAGATATGTAAGTGTCCCTCAAAGTCTGAGAACATGTAGAGGCTAGAGAGGGTGACTTGAGGGGGAGTCTGTTGGGTTATGGTATCTGTACTACAGTGTTCCCCCATATGGTGCATTAGAATTTCCACATCAGCTGGAGAACCTTCTGCCCTCCTCCACCGTTTGCTCCTGCCTCCCATAGTCTTGTGTGCCTGACCACAAACCATAATGGATCTTTAAAAATTAATTTAGGTGCTCTGAGCCTCTTTTTATTCCAGATGCTAAAGATGAACCTGGGGATAATGGGCCATCTAGAATTGCTTTAGGAAATGTGCAGCCTCTTTGAAGGATTCCACTGTGCTAATGGCTTGAACATTCAAGATGAGGGATCAGTGAAATTGTGCTGGACAGGCCAGGGATAAGAACAAGTAGCAGCTTGATGTGAACTAGCACTTAGGTTAAAATCTGTGAATGTTTATAATATTTCTTTCCTTTCATCTTTTTTCTAGGCCTACTCTGTCTATGACGAAGACATTGGGTACTGTCAAGGACAGTCTTTTCTTGCTGCTGTATTGCTGCTGCATGTAAGTAATTTTCCATGTAATAAATGGCATGGTGCTGCCATATTCATTGTATTTTCTGCTCTTTTTTTTTTTTTCCTCCCTTCTTATTCTCCATTTACCTGATGGAGATTACACATGGCATTTCTTTTTAAACCTGTACTTTTGGTGAGAAAATAAGAGATCTGATGTCAAGAACATGACAGTTAGTTTCTCAATAGAATTAATTTTGTGGGATGGTAGGGAATAAATTGCTTATTTGGAGTTATTTTTAACTAGAACCCACTAGGATTGAGGAAGTCAATGTATCTGCCTAAATGTGAGCAGGACCAGGAGCATCATGAAGGAATGTGACAAGGAAGTCTTTTACCTCTTCTGTGATTTATTTTTGTACATTCTCTTTCTTCTTAGTCATTTGACAGAACATTTATTGAGGATCAGTTGTCAGTACTGGGCTAAGATGTAGGATTACAAATATGAATAATTTATTGTTTGTGTTTTCAAAGGCCTTAGGGCTGGAATGGGGCACAGGTAATGTAGGCACATACCTATTATTTTAATTCTTTTTATGTATCTCCATTGTTTTTGTGATGATCACTATAGAGGACTTATGGTGTGCTAAGTGAAAGCGATGCACAGAATAAGAGAAGAGAGGAGAACTTTCAGAAAAGACTTTCTAGAAGAGGTGGTAGCCTTGCCAAGACATAAATGAGGTTGGGGAAGACAAGATGGATAAGAGGAGTAGAGATTGCTTCGTGAGCAGATGTATGGCAAAACAAAGGGCACAATATATAAAGGGAACAGTGAAATGACAGTTTCTATATCATTGCCATAGAAAGTGTATGCAGAGAAAGATATGTGAGATAAAAATGGACACATGGGCAGGGAAAAATTATAAAGACTTAATATCAAGAAATGTAGGCTTTATTCTATAGAGGCTTTATTCTGTACCTAATGAGGAGCCACAATCAGTTTGAAGCAAGGGAATGACAATCAGATTTTCATTTCAGATAAATTCTTATATCCACGTAGAGGATGGAACTGAAAAGAAGCATGCAATAGCAGAGATACCAGTTAGGAAATAGCAATCTAAATGAGCACTGTTGAGACTTAGAGAAAAAGAAAGAATCATTTTTCTGGAGGCAAAATTGGTAGGTTTCATGGATGGAATGACAGAGGAAGGGTCAAAGGTAGCCTGTCTTGTTTCGTTGCTTAAGCGACCGACCGGGTAAATTTCGGTATATTGAACTGAGGTAGAAAACAGGTCCATTGAGATTGAATGGAAGCAAAAAGGTTAGAGTTGATGATGAATTTAGTTTTAAAATTTTGGAAAGGGAGGGTATTTGGGGGCCATCTGAGTAGCTGTCCAGCAGCCAGCTGTATACTGGAGACTGACTCTGGGGAGAAATCAAAGCTGAAATGATGAGAGTGGATCAGATCATTTCAGAAAAATAAGTAGAAGAAAAACAGAATAGAACCCAGGAATGCCAATTATTTAAAGAGCTAATGAGGAAGAGGGATCTCTGAAGAGTTTCTTGATTTTCAACAGAGAAGCAGCATTGTATAATGTCAGATGCAGCAAAGAGGACCAAGTTTAAAACAGAAGCTTTTTTTTTTACGATTTGCATTCTGAAAATGAAGAACAGTTATAGTAGATTCATGGTCCTAATTCTGATCATTTGACTTTAATGAAAAAAAATAATATACCGTTGTTCTATTGTGATTATTCACTCTAGCTTTGATTTCAATTTCTTTCTCTGTGGTATTATCATCTATTTATGGTGTTTTGATGTTCTCTTACTGTCTTTTTTTTGTCATCTCCACAGACCACCTTCTTGAGATTTCCTGTGATAATCAAGTACTTTATAGTCATAAATTCTTAGGCCCTTAGTTCTATTACTAACGCCTCCTAGTAGATCTGGAATAGTCATGTCCCTACACAAGGGGCTGGAGGCTGGAAGCAGTGATGGGTGTTTTCACCAAGGTTCAAAACCATCATTTTTCTAGAAGGAGCTTCATGGTCGCTCTGATGAAAAGCTGATGTTCAGGCCACAGATAGTGAAGCTTTGTTTTCTACAAAGTAATCTTTGAATATGTCACAGTTTAGCATTTTAGGCCTGTGAAACACATATCTATTAGACCTGTGAAACACATATCTATTAAACCTCAATGAGAAGAATATCACTTTAGGAAATCTGTTCTGAAACTTAACAGAAGTTTAGTTAACTGTAAGTTCATGTTTAGTTGGACACATTTTCTCCCTGAAAAAAAGAGAGTGATTCAAATAGCTAAGAAACTCAAATAACCCAGATTTTTTTTTACATTATCTAGTCTTCTATTATAAGGGTCGTGGAAAGTCAGCTATTGTAAACATACTCAACAAAATTGCTTCCAAAGTGTGTCACAAGATGAATAGAAATGTAGTCTAGTATCTACACTTTCTACATTAATATAACTATGCAGTTGTTGTCATGGCTTATAAAAATAACTGGATGTATAGAAATGCCTTCAGAATCCTGGAGGAAAGATAAACTGATAATCAATGTTAGTGAAAAACAAATTAGATTAGATTGTAATTTTATTGAAAATACATGTGATAATTCTATTAATCAGCATATTTCATTGAAAGACCAATATATCCATTAACCAATTTGAATAAGAGAAGCTAACTATAATTTTTTCTTTTCTGTATTTCCTGTTGCCCCCATGGTTTAAATAGGTAAAAGAATAAAGTCTAGCTTAAACAATTCATCAAATACACTATCTTGGATTCCAGGGAGATACGTTATTAGGGCCTTACTGACTAATTTTTTATCAGTTACATAAGCAATGGCTTCTTTTTGCTGCCACATATCCTTTGGCAGCTCCACATTAATCATTGTCAGAAGCAGCTTCTTTCTGGGAGGCTGTCTTCCTCACCCATGGTCATTTATATTTCACGTTCACTGCCTAAGAGGAAAGAAAGACCAAAAATGAAAGTAGGTTTAAGAACCAAAATTTAGAATTTTAAAGTTTTTCCATGTCTGAATAGTTTTAAGAAATAAATATCTTTTCCTGGTGCTTGGAAATTTTCAGATGCTTTGATAATGTTCTTTGTAACTTGCAGTAAAGCACTGGAAGAATTAAATGTTTATCACATAGATGCTGTTATATCCATTGATGGAATTATAATAAATTTATCATTTATAGCTCAAAAAAGCTGTTACACCACAGATTGCTTGTAATCATTATAGTGTTTGCCTTTAAAGTCAAATATGCAATAATTATCACTAATATCATTATATTATTAGTATAATAAATAATATCTTTTGAACATTCATTTATTCTAAATACTATGTAAAGTATTTTGGATAATTTTTAACCCCAGTATATTTCTCTCACATATTTATTGTCAAGCAGCTTTAAAGTTTTTTTTAATCAAACATATACTTTTTTAGACTTTCAGAAGATTATGCTCCTTTTTAAGGTTAAATCACTGTGTGTGTGTATATATACACACACACACTAATATCAGCATGTATGGAAGCTTTCCAGCTGCAAAAACGATTATTTTTGGATAAGCCAGAATGTTTAAAAGTATTGCATTTTTTCAAAAACTGTAACTAGGCACAACTCCTTTGGAAACCAGTTTTGCTTTATCTGATAAAGATATGCATACCAGTTAATTCCACTCTCAGTATATACTTTAGTCAAATTTAAGAACCTATATACTGGTGACTCAGATGGTAAAGAATCTGCCTGCATTGTGGGAGACCTGGGTTTGATCCCTGGGTCGGGTAGGTCCCCTGGAGAAGAAAATGGCTACCCACTCAAGTATTCTTGCCTGGAGAATTCCATGGACAGAGGAGCCTGGCGGGCCACACTCCATGAGGTTGCAAAGAATAGAACACGACTGAGTAATTAACACTTTCACTACTTTTACACTAGAATCATGCATTAAAATAGGATCATAATTACAGTTTATACTATAGGATCAGTGTTTATAATGATCACACAACTCAAATGCCCATTATTATAATGGGCATTTTACATTTTACATTTGTAATTAGACATCAAAATGGATAAATTGTGGCATATTCATATTATGGGACACTATACAGCAATGAAAGAAATGTTTTGCACTACATGCTTGCATGCATGCTTAGTTACTTCAGTCACGACTTACTCTTTGTGACCCCGTGGACCGTAGCCCACCAGGCTTCTCTTCCCGTGGGACTCTCCAGGCAAGAATACGGGAGTGGGTTGCTGTGCCCTCCTCCAGGAGATCTTCTGACCCAGGGATCAAACCCGCATCTCTTACATCTCCTGCACTGGCAGACAGATTCTTTACCATTAGCACCACCTGGGAAGTTCCTATATACTACATGGGCTATTGTGAATGAATCATACAAGCATAAAGTTTAGTAAGGAAGCAAATTATTGGTATCATTTGGTATGATTCCATTTAGTATAATTCAGTAACGACCAAAGTAAACTCTGTTTTTTTTAGGATGCTATGTAGATGGAAAATACAGATAATACCAATGAAGTCAATACAGTTAAAGTCAGGATCTTGACCTTCCTGGAGAAACTGGGAGTCATGACTGGGAAGGGACACGTAGGGATCTTCAGGAATAAACAGTATTCTAGCTCCCAGCCTGTTTATACTTCTTAATCATTTATTCTATGAAGTAAAATCTTAACTTTTATGTCTTTTTCTGTGTGCTACATTTAAAAATAATATAAGATTTAAAAATTACAAATCTTTGTAATGTCTCCCCCCCCCCCAAAGAAAAACGAGCTTCGGGTAAGATTTAACCAATGAACTTAAGAAATGAGAAGTAGAGCTACTTCTTAGTTTTCCTGAACATAAAGATTCTACAAAGTCCGAGGTAACAAAACAGAGGCTTCCTAGTGTCTTTATATGCTTAAGTAAAAATATTTGCGCCATGATATTATTTAGGAATCTTTCTGCTACATGTGACATAACATGAACTCAAAGTAGTTTAAATTTAAAAGGAAATATATTGGCCCACATAACTGGGAAGTCCAGAGCAGAGATGATTTTGATATGCTTGATATTCCAGAGTTCATATTTTGTCATCGGAAATCTGCATCTCTTTATCTCTGTTGTGCTTAGAGTTTCTTGCTTTAACTTATAAAGGCAGGGCACAAAGCTGGCAGTTTGTCTGCAACTTGGCCTGTCTTAGTATCTTTTCAGTTTTACAGCTTCATTCAAAAGGCATCATGTTTATCTTTTGCTATAGCTTCTGCACTTAAACAAAACAAGCAAGCAAAAACCCTGGAGGATCCTGCCCTTGGGGGTCTGCCATTCTTGAGTTGGTTACTGAGGTCAGGAAGTTCCAGTGTTCTGATGGGCCTGGCCCAGGTCTTAAGTTCACCTCTGTACTGGTAATGATCTGGGTCAACTCTTCCTGAAAAATGAAATGGTGTTCCTATAAGAAAGGAGATCTTGACATAAGATGATAGGAAGGTAGAATGCTAGACAGATACATCCCATTATCTTGTAGTGATTCTTTGCTATAAGAGTTTGAGTTTATTTTTAATAAGCCCTTCTTTACTTCCAAATCACTTCTTCCTTATAAACTCAAGAGATTTTTCCTGTTCTCTGTTAATTTTTGCATCAGTGCTTCAGAGTCATTCCTCAGCATTTTCTCCCTGTGTCCTGTAAATACAATCAAGGCATTTTGCCTTAAGAAAAAAATCCTCTTTTGATCCTCCCATTTAGCTCTCTCAGACATCTTTGTCCTTTCAAAGCCGAATTCCTTCAAAGGATTATAAAAAGCACAGCTGTGAATTTAAATTGTGGGTTAATACCTTTCAAGTTACATGACCTTGGGAAAGTTCCCTGAGATTGAAGAATCAGTTTCTTCATTTATAATATAAAGTGAAAATAATATTATCATCCTCCTTGGGTTTCTATGAATGTTGAATACCGTGCATTATAAGTGTAGTTATATTTTGTATCTGGCGCAAAAAGAGTATAACCATGGGATTAAGTCCAGACTTTACATAATAGATATATAGTTATTGGTAAATCACTTAACTTCCTTGAACGTCACTAGTCTAATATTTAAAATGTGGAACTTATTCCTACTTTGGTGAGGATTAATGGGGTCATGAATGAATGTCTGTAACAATGCTGTTCTTTCTAAAACTAATAATTATTTACCCAGCCAATTTTCTTTTGGGCCCTACCTTATATCGAGCTCGCAAAGCAAAGTAATAGGGGGTACAGCATGTTTTAAGACTTACAGATAGCCATTAAATTTAAATGTATTTTACCATGTATTTAGCACGTATTTGATTTAAAAGGAAAATAAACACTCATAAGTTTTCATCTATTTGCTTTTCAACTTGTAAACATAAAATGAAGACTCATTAATTTATGATTGTCAGAATGGTCTCTAACATTGACCTTTGTTGAAGAAAACAAAAAAATCAGTGGAGTATTCATTAACTTCATGGAAAAAAGGTAGATTGACTACCAAAAGATGTGAAAACACATCAGTTCAGTTCAGTTCAGTCGCTCAGTCATGTCCGACTCTTGGCGACCCCATGATGTGAAATAAAAACTTAGTTTTATCCTAAACAGTTATTTAAGATTTTCAACATATAATTTTACTTCACAAAAATCTTGATGTAACTACTTCAGGTGAGTCTTAAAGACTTTTGCAGTACTTAGGGTGCTTTGTTTTGTGGTTGATTGCAGAGAGAAGCAGGGGTTCCTAGGGGGCACAGTGGTAAAGAATCCGCCTGCAAATGCAGGGGACACAAGTGACATGGGTTCGACCTCTGGGTTGGGAAGGTCCTCTGAGTAGGAAATGGCAACCCACTCCAGTATTCTTGTCTGGAGAATTCCACGGACAGAGGAGCCTGGTGGACTATACAGTCGATGGGGTCACAGAGAGTCGGATATGACTGAGCACACAGAACGAAGCAGTGAAGCTTAAAGACTGGCTCCGTTCAGTGATAACCTCTGTTAGTACAGATGGCAGATCATTATCAGCATTTGTTAATAAACAGTGATTACATCATGCTTGATTCTCAGATTGTGCATGTGAGGCAGGTATTTAGTTTTGTATTTCATAGAGCCATGGATGACGTTTTGACATCTTAAATTATAAGCTTTTAATATTTATCTCATCATTTCCTCAGTAAAGCAATAGTGTTTCCATGACAAAGCTCCTGTACACAGCAAAGATGGATATTCACTACTAGAGACACACTGTGGTCCAACTTCTAATAGCCGATTTAAAATATATTGTCCAGTGATTTATTTTTATTGTAAGTTAGACAAATCAATTGCATATCAATGATAAATTAGATTGTCAAGTTCAATGAAATCATTGTAATAAGTTAAATGCTTCACTGGTGGCTTAGCGGTAAAGGATCCACATGCAAAGCAGGAGATGCAGGTTCGATCCCTGGTTCAGGAAGAGTCCCTGGAGAAGGAAATGGCAACCCACTCCAGTATTCTTGCCTGGAAAATCCTATGGACAGAGGAGCTTCGCAGGCTACATTCCATGGGGTCGCAAAAGAGTCGGATACAACTTAGCAGCTAAGCGACAACAACAGCAAATTAAAGTCATTTTAATGCTTTTTAAAATAGATGGATGCCCCAGTGCTACTTAGTGGGGAACCCACTAGCACAATAAAATGAAGTTTGCTAGTGCAGCTCCAGATTGATTTTCAGATCTTGACTGATTTTTTAAATGAATTGAGATATAAGATAAATAGCCAATACAAAATACAGATAATATAAGAATTTCTTAAAATACAGATAATACAAGAATTTCTTTTATTTATCATTTACTATCATATCATTTATATATACTATAATATATAATATTATTATATATATTATATATAAATATAAAATATAAATACATATAATTATATATAATATAATATATATTATATATACTGTATATATAACATTTACTATAATAACATTTATCATTTACTATAATATTAAAAGAAATCCAGTACAAATATAGTTACATTTGGCTGCCCCTTGCTTCAACTTTGACACTCATCCTTTTCTTCTACATTTTTCTTGGCTTTTATCTTCACAGTTGCCAACTGATTGCCCTGTGTGAGTGACATGCCTTTATTGATAAAGGCAGATTTATTCAGAGTTTTATTAAAATTATCTTAAATAAATATCAATACTTGCTATTTATGTAGCTCTCTGTGCTAAGGGCTTTGGGGGATACAAAGTTACAGCAGTGCCCAGCAGTTAGTGAGTGAAAGTGAAAGTCACTCAGTCGTGTCCGACTGTTTGCGACCCCATGGACTATACAGTCCATGGAATTCTCCAGGCCGAATACTGGAGTGGGTAGCCGTTTCCTTCTCCAGGGGATCTCCCCAACCCAGGGATGGAGTCCAGGTCTCCCGAATTGCGGGTGGTTTCTTTACCAGCTGAGCCCACGAGGGGAGCCCTCTTGCTCATTGTGGGATATAAATATGCATACCTGAAGGTACGTGCAGGTTTTTACATTTGCACGGGCCTGAGTGTACAATAATAGTTGTTAGTTTTCATGTGTCACTTATATATATGGTAAGGTCTGAGAGCTTTACATCTATCTCATTCAGTCCTCAGAAGGAAGTAGATTGTCATGATCCCTGCTTTACAGAAGAGGAATCTGACACCTGGGGAGGTACTGTAGCATGCCCAAGGTCACAGCTAGGACTGGTATGTGAATCTAGGTTATCTGAGTCCAGCAGTTAGTAGGGGCATAGAAATTACTACATGCCGCAAAGAGCTTTGGGATTAAGATGAAGCTATAAATGATCTCATCAGCTAAAGTGAATAACAGAGACTTTATGTTCCAAGTGCCATATATGATCAGCCTTAAAAGAAAGTAAAATTTCAAAGACACAGCTGTACTATATAATAAACCCCAACCCAGCCATTCACCCTGAGCTTCTGTGCCTTATTTCCAAGAGGAGCCTGGACACTGTAGGCTGTCACTATTTCGGTAATAAAAATGGTGAGGAACAGAAAGGGGGCATTCTTCTCATGGATCATTCTTCCCAGTGATACATAAGAAGTGCTCTCATTTGTATGAAAAGAAACACATTTCTGCTACTTCCTTTGTGAGAGCATATATTTCTGGAAACCATTTTAATAGCAGAAAGTACTTTTGTAGTAATTTCCTTTCTATCAATTTAATCTCTTAGCTTCATATACCTTTATACATTACCTCTACAATGGGAGTAGTAAATATCTCCTGCATAGTAAGGCTGATGAGTGAGTTAAATGAGATTATACATATTAAAAAAAAAAGTAAAGAAATTTACTTTTGTAATTTTACCTGGATAAAAAGTTTTACCCATTTCAATTCTTTTGAGTGCCTACTTGTAAAAGCACTATGACAGTTGTTGATGTAAGACATAGTTTCCGTGTTCAAGAAGGGAACGACCCCCCTTGGTCACCTGCCACACACCTGTGTTGTCCCTCGCGTAAGTCTCGCCTATCCTTGCATGCATGCTAAGTCACTTCAGTCGTGTCTGACTCTATGCGATCTTATGGACCGTAGTCTGCTAGGCTCCTCTGTCCATGAGATTCTCCATGCAAGAATCCTGGAGTGGGTTGCCATACCCTCCTCCAGGGGCACACCCAGGGATCAAACCTGTGTTTCTTGTATCTCCTGAATTGGCAGGCAGGTTCTTTACCCTAGCTTTATCCTTACAGCATCCCAACGTGAGAAACCAAGGTGGACATGCAGCTCCCCCAGTGTTGCAAGATGTTTTCTAGGAGGCCTACTTTGCTCTACCTAATAAAGATCACTAGGGTAATCTGCAGGGCTTGACCGCAAGAAATCAGATAGTGACAGAGAGGAGGATCTTTGCAGACCACATTACTGCTTTCAGTGGTATTCAACGAGATTTCCCAGCCCATAGCTCTGTCCATGTGTAGAGCCAAGCTAGTGACCTCATCTGGTCAAAGATACTGGTTGGCAGTTTGTTTGATGTAGATCATCAGTCAGTGAGCTATAGTGGTCATAGAGCTTGTTCTACTGCTCTGGCCAGGCAGGGAAGCAAATTCACAGGCCCCATACAATTTCTGGTTTAGGCTCCAGTCCTGATCTTCTAGGAAGTTTGGCCAGAGAAACAGAGCAAGCTGCCAATTGCATCTTACAGCCCTGCTCAGACAGAGAGCCAAGTCAGCAACCTTGCCCAACTGTTGGGCACAGTCTGTCCCTCTGCATAACCAAGTAGCCTGAAGGGTCACTCTGGGCAGCCTCAAAGCCCAGCGTATAGTACCATCAAGCTATGGAGCCCAGCCAGTCTAACCACTGGTGCCACCCTGCCAGGGAACATAGTCTGTGACCTTGCCCATCCAGAGGTGATCACGAAGCTCAGCTAGTGGCCATTCTGACCATGGTGCACAGCCAGCAGCCCCACCCAAAGAAGATGTTTATCCAGACTTATTATAAGTCTATTTAGTCTCTCAGCAGAAACACTGGAGGCTAAGAAATTGTGAGATGATATATTCAACATAGTGAAAGAAAAAAATATCAACCAAGAATACCAGGCTTGGCAAAGCTGAACTTTGTAAATAAAATAGAGATAAATGTGTTCCCCAGCAAACAAAAGCGGAGGGAGTTCAGCATCACTAGTCCTGCCTTTCAGGGAAAATTAAAGGGCATCAGCAAGCTGAAATAAAAGGATGCTGATTTAACATCATAAAAACATGAATTGTAAAATTCACTTGTAATGATAAATACCCGAAATATCCATTGAAAAGACTGATGCTGAAGCTCCAATACTTTGGCCACCTGATGCAAAGAGCCGACTCATTGGAAAAGACCCTGATTTTGGGAAAGATTGAAGGCAAAAGGAGGAGAGGGTGGCAGAGAATGAGATGGTTAGATAGCATCACTGACTCAGTGGACATGAATTTGAGCAAACTCCGGGAGATAGCGGAGGACAGGGAAGTATGGCGTGCTGCAGTCTGTGGGGTCGCAGAGAGTCTGACATAACTTAGGGACTGAGCAACAACAATGATGAATACATAGTCAGAGTCACATTCTCTAATGTATACTGGTAGAACATAATTCACTTACAGCTCTTTTTAAAAAGTATAAAAAATGCATCCAACCTGGGCTGGTGATCTGTTTCACCATAGATAATATACATGCTGTTCTTTCGAAACATCCCACCCTCACCTTCTCCCACAGAGTTCAAAAGTCTGTTCTGTACTTCTGTGTCTCTTTTTCTGTTTTGCATATAGGGTTATCATTACCATCTTTCTAAATTCCATATATATGTGTTAGTATGCTGTAATGTTCTTTATCTTTCTGGCTTACTTCACTCTGTATAATGGGCTCCAGTTTCATCCAAAGTGCTCGGGCCTGGTGCACTGGGAAGACCCAGAGGAATTGGGTAGAGAGGCAGATGGGAGGGGGGGATCGGGATGGGGAATACGTGTAACTCTGTGGCTGATTCATATCAATGTATGACAAAACCCACTGAAATGTTGTGAAGTAATTAGCCTCCAACTAATAATAAAAAATAAAAATAAAAAAATAAACTGAAAGGTAAACAAAAAAAATTAAAAAATAAAAAGTATAAAACAAATACCATAACTATAGTAATTTTTATCACAATATTTTTAAAAAAGGATGTAGATTGTGACATCAATAACTAAAGTGTGAAGTGGGAAGAAACATCAAGTATGAAGTTTCTATACACTATCAAAGTTAAGTTGTTGTCAACTTAAAATAGGATGTTATAAGATATTTTATATAAGGCTCATGTTAACTGTAAAGCAAAACCAACAGTAGATTCACAAAAGAGAATCAAAGCATGCCATTACAAAGAGTCAGCAAATCACAAAGAAAGACTGCAAGAGCAGAAGCAAGGGTCAAAGAATTCACAAAGAGAAACACAATTAACAAAATGTTAATAATGAGTCCTTATCTACCAGTATTACTTTAAATGAAAATGAATAAATTATCCCAAGAGAGATAGAGTGGCTGATTGGAAAAAGGAAAAAAAAAAAGGCAGGATCCAATAACATGCTGCCCAGAGAGACTCACTTTAGCCTTAAGGATACACACAGACTGAGAATGAAGGGATAGAATTAAAGTATTTTAAACAAATGGTAACCAAAAGAAAGTAGAGGTAGCTACGTTTATATCACACAAAATAGACTTTAAGCTAAAAATGTTCAAAAGAGATAAAGATGAACAAAATTACATAGCTTTAGCTAAATTAATCAAAGAGAACACAGATAAATGAGGTTATCAGAAAAGGGGACATTACAATTGATACTACAGAAATATAAAGGATAACAAGAGACTACTTTGAAAAGCAATACACCAACAAATTGGATAGCCTAGAAAAAAAATGAATAAATTTCTAGAAATACACAAGACTCAAGAAATAGAAAGTCTGAATAGATCAGCAGCAAGTAAGGAGACTGAATCAGGAATCAAAACTTCCTCAACAAAGAAAAGCCCAGGACCAGATGATTTTACTGCATACTACCAAACATTAAAACCAAACATTTAAAGAATTAGTAAGAATCCTTCTCAAACTCTTCCCAAAAAATTGGAGAGGAGAAAAAACTCTCAAATTCATTTTAGAAGGCAAGCTTTACTTTAATATCAAAACCAGAGAAGGTTACTACAAGGAAACTATAAGCCAATATCCCTAATAAATATAGTTCAAAAGTTCTCAACAACATACCAGCAAACTGAATTGAACAAAACATTAAAAGGATCATATACCATGTTTAAATGGGGATCATCGAAAAAGCAAGAGGGTTCCAGAAAAACATCTACTTCTGCTTTATTGACCATGCCAAAGCCTTAAACTATGTGGATCACAACAAACTCTGGAAAATTCTTAAAGAGATGGAAATACCAGACCACCTGACCTGTGTCTTGAGAAATCTATATGCAGGTCAGGAAGCAACAGTTAGAACTGGACATGGACCAACACGCTGGTTCCAAATAGGGAAAGGAGTATGTCAAGGCTGTATATTGTCACCCTGTTTATTTAACTTATATGCAGAGTACATCATGAGAAACGCTGGGCTGGATGAAGCACAAGCTGGAATCAAGTTTGCTGGGAGAAATATCAATAACCTCAGATATGCAGGTGACGCCACCCTTATGGCAGAAAGTGAAGAACAACTAAAGAGCCTCTTGATGAAAGTGAAAGAGGAGAGTGAAAAAGTTGGCTTAAAATGAGTAAAACAGTTGGATTAAAACTCAACATTCAGGAAACTAAAATCATGGAATCTGGTCCTATCACTTCATGGCAAATCGATGGGGAAACAATGGAAACAGTGACAGACTTTATTTTTTTGAGCTCCAGAATCACTGCAGATGGTGATTGCAGCCATGAAATTAAAAGATGCTTACTCCTTGAAAGAAAAGCTGTGACCATCCTAGACAGAATATTAAAAAGCAGAGACAGTACTTTGCCAGCAGAGGTCCATCTAGTGAAAGCCTTGGTTTTTCCAGTAGTCATGTATGGATGTGAGAGTTGGGACTATAAAGAAAGATGAGTGCTGAAGAATTGATGCTTTTGAACTGTGGTGTTGGAGAAGACTCTTTTGAGGGTCCCTTCGACTGCAAGAAAATCCAACCAGTCCATCCTAAAGGAAATCAGTCCTGAATATTCGTTGGAAGGACTGATGCTGAAGCTGGAACTCCAATACTTTGACCACCTGATGTGAAGAACTGACTCATTTGAAAAGACCCTGATGCTGGGAAAGATTGAAGGCCGGAGGAGAAGGGGACGGCAGAGGATGAGATGGTTGGATGGCATCACCAACTGAATGGACATGAGTTTGAGTAAACTCTGGGAGTTGTTGATGGACAGGGAGGCCTGGTGTGCTGCACTCCATGGGGTTGCAAAGAGTCGGACACAACTGAGTGACTGAATTGAACTGAACTGATGCAAGGATGGGTCAACAAATGGAAATCATAAAAGTTATGTGTCACATTAGTAGAGTGAAAGATAAAAATCATATGATTATTTCAATAGGTGCAGAAAAGCATTTGACAGAATTCAGCATCCATTCATGAGAAGATCTTTAAACATAATGGATATAGAAGACATGTACCTAAACATAATAAAGGGTATATATGATAAGCCAACAGCTGACATCATACTCATTGGTGGTAGGTTGAAAACTTTTCCTCTGGACATACAGATGGCCATCCTGTACATGAAAAGGTGCTCAACATCATTAATCATTATGTATGTGTATGTGAAAATTGCTAAGTTTTGTCAGACTCTTTGCAACCCCATGGACTGTAACCTACCAGGCTCCTCTGTCCATGGGATTTTCCAGGCAAGAATGCTAGAATGGGTTGCCATTTCCTTCTCCAGGGGATCTTCCCAACCCAGGGATCAAACCCAGGTCTCCCGCATTGCAGGCGGACTCTACGTTAATCTTTAATGAAGTGCAAATCAAACCACAGTGAAATATCACCTCACATCTATTAGCATAGCTATCATCAGAAACACAAGAATTGTTGTTGAGAACATGTAGAAAAGGTTTCCCTTGTGCCCTATGGGTGAGAAAGGGAACTGGTTCAGGCCCTGTGGAAAACAGAAGGGAGGTTCCTCACAAAGTAAAAAAATAGAACTAACGTGATCCAGTGATTATACTTCTGAGTATTTATCCAAAGGAAACAAAGAAACAAACTCATAAAGATACCTTCACTCCACATTCATTGCAGCATTAGTTACAATAATGAAGACATAGAAACTACCTAAGTGTCCACTGAGTGATGGATAGATAAGAGAGAATATGGTATACACATAGATTGGAATATTATTCAGCCATAAAAAAGGAAATCCTTTTGTTGTGACAATATGAATGAATCTTGAGGGCTTTATGCTAAGTAAAATAAGTCTTGATGTCACTTACATGCAGAAACTTTTTTTTCAAAAAGAGAAGTTACAAAAATAGAGTAGGTAGGTAGTTGACAGGTGTGGGGGATGGAAGAAATGGGTGAATATGGTGAAAGGGTATAAACTTCCAGTTACTAGATTAATAAGTTCACGGGATGTAACATACAGCATTGTAAATATAGTTAACAATATTATATATTTGAAAGTTGCTCACCACAAAAGAACTCAAAAATTCTCACAATAAAAAACAAAAATAATATCTATGTGAGGTGATATGGATATAATTATACATACATTTATATGTATGTAGAAATATATAAATCAGAAAAAACATATTTTGTGCATCTTAAACTTACACACTCTTGTACATCAATTACATCTCAATAAAACTGGGAAAAATTAAATGATATAAACTTACATTAAATAACATTACAACAGAAAAGTTGTAAATAGTGAAAATTAATAATTATTTTGCCATATTCTACTAGTACTTTGACTCGAGTCTGTTTGTCTGTTATTGTTGTTTTTCCTGCCATCATGAAGCCACTAGTGGCCACAAGTGATTATTGTTTATTATTTCCAAAATATATTTTTATCATGTATCTTAATGTTCTACAATATCATCAAATCTAGACTCAGCCTTCACTCCCTGTTGTTGACATTTTACTGACATATATTTCATAAACATGCATTGTCTAATCCTTCAAAAGCAAAATACCATTATAAATCTATGTGTGAACTTCCTTTTTTCTCTGTGGTGTAAATGTCCATGAGTATTTGTTGTTTAGTTATATTTTATAAAATATAAAATATTTTAGTTATTCTCATATTTTACATCTCTGAGATTTTTACTAAATTTTGAGTGCTTACCCTGCTTTCTGTTTTAATAATGAGTACATTAATTGAAGAGAGAGAAACACCAAGGGAAGCTTTAATTGAACATGCTAAACAGATCCCATTTCATCTTTAAACTATGAAGAGAAGGTTGAATTTCCACTTTCCAAAGGATTATACATATTTCCCATTACTTTTTTTCTCTTTTTTTCCCATTACTTTCTTACTCGTTTTGTTAGTGAGCCTTTTCTGTTTTCACAGGGATTCATTTTTGGTCAGTTTCTTGATAAGCACTATCTGAGATCCCATAAGAGCTTATTATATCTGACCTTAGTCTTCACAGATAGTCAGTATTGATTCTACCCCAGCTGGACTGGTATTTTATAGGTTTAGTCTATGACTTTCATGTGACCCATGAACTACCTGAAAATCAAAAGCTTGACTGTATTGCTGAAGCTAGACCTGAAGGATACTAACTCCAAGGCTACCCATCTGCCAACAAATACAGATGTATTTTGTTTTTAAATAAAGGTTATTAGGGATTTCTTTTTAGGGATCAAGTTCAAACTAAAGAACATTTATTCAATATGTTGTTAGTATGTATATGTGAGAGGGACAGTTACATGGGGAAGGTGGAGGAGAGAGAGGGGAAAGGGGGCCAAGAGATAAAAGACAGTGATGCTTCGGGGATAGAGGGAGAGAGAATGAGTATGGAATGAATGAATATGAATGACCTTAAGCTTCATACCTAAAAGCACAGTAGAAGTTTACGTCTCATGTCATTTTTGTGAATAGTTTATTCTGATCTAGCTCATACTCAGCCATCCCTCTGTTTGCACTGTAACTGTAGTGGCATCTAACTCCTCTCCCACACATCCAGCCTCCCCTACTCCAGAACTTAATGTGTTTGTATCAAACTCAAGTTGACTTGCCTATTTCCTTATCCTTTGGGACAACACTCTACTTTCGCCTCTGTATCCAGGGCCTAGAACAGTGCGTGATTTCAAATGTTCAGAGATTGCATATATGAATGCTGAAGGGTGTTTAAACATTTGCTTTAGTGGTTTTACCACATTCCAGGAAATAAGATGAGATAGCAGGTGGTAAAATATTCAACTAACCATCACTGAGAACGAGGGAGAGATTAAGTGAATTAATTTCTCTAGGGCTGGTTACAATTATCTTACTTGCAGCTTTAAAAATATAGCCATGTTAGCAGAGATCTGAGAGAAGATGAAGAGATTTAAAATGTGGTAATATAAGGGAAGTACCGTGGACTGTATATGTGCATATTAGTCTCAACTGAAGCTTCAGTGACAGAATTGGTAAAGGGGTAGAAAATATAGTGTGCTTGCCTTCCAGATAACTGCAAATAAACTGAAAGATGTCTGCTGATTTGAACAGCTGGGGTCAAAGCCAACCCCCCCAACTCATAGATAAAAAAAGAAATAAGCAAATATTTAGAGAAGCAAAATGACAAGAGCTAACTGTCATTATTTAACTTCAGGAGATTTTAACTAACTCACATATTTCATGGTTTATAGTAGAAAACAGAAGTGGCCAATTTGTGTAGAAACTCAGATAAACAGTTTCATTTCTAAGTGGGTGAATAGAACCCTACTTGATTCAGTTATACAGGCAGGAAGTTAGTCTAACAGATGTGTCAGATACCATAAACAGCCAAGGTCAGACTTTGAAAGAAATGACATTTAAACTAAATGTTTACATAATAGGTACATCCTAGGACCTTGAGTAAGGACAACTTTTTCTGTTTGCTTGGTACAGATTCTAGAATATTGAATATGTCCCTCTCTAAATTCTTTCAGCTTTATACTATAATTTAGAGATCTCTTCTTCTGATTTTGGACTTTATTCTCTGTTAAGATAAAAATATCTCTGGAAAGGTATATCAAATTTTGTCATTTAAATCTTAATGAAAGAAGCTCATAAGCTTCTGAAACAGCTGAAAAATGTTTTTTATAGAGAGAAAAATAAGCAGCATGAAGAAAATTCTGGGAGGACAATATCATACTGTCTATCAAAATTAAAAACACATTCTATCCTTTGGCCCAGCATTCCCTCTTTTGGGAACATTATTGAGAGCGGAAAGCAAATATATACAGCAATGTTTTTAGAATGCTGTCTTTCATGTAGGAAAGGGAAAATAAGTATAATTCTTTTATTTGCATAAAGAAACTGACGGGACACACACAAAATTATTAAGAGTAATTTTGGGATTATGCAAAAGAGGTGGGGGGCAGATACAGGGGTTAGTGTTTATAAGGATAGAGAGGAGTGGGACTTTTTTTAACCTTCATATACTTTTACACTGTTTTGATTTTTTGGGCATCATCTGACTGTATTACCTGTTTTTAAGATGGTTTAATGAATAAATGAAAGGATGATTAAAATTAACAAAAGAGGGAAATTCATCTCAAGTGAGGAAGCTCAAAACTTGGAGCATATATTTTACCTATGTCTCTGCAGAAAGCTGGCTCTGAAGAATTTCATTCCCAAGTGACCTTAAACCACTGATCCAGTAGCTTAATAACATGCAGGGATGTTTCTGACATTCTGGTCACATGCCATTCAGTCATGTTCTATATGTGCATGTTTTCCTGTAGATGCCAGAAGAACAAGCATTCTGTGTTTTGGTGAAAATCATGTATGACTATGGTTTACGAGACCTCTACAAAAACAACTTTGAAGATCTTCACTGCAAATTCTATCAGTTGGAGAGACTCATGCAGGTAAATAAATACTAGGAACTTTTATCACTAAGGAATTTGTTAAGTTACAGAAAAATTCTAAAATTAAACAATAATGGTTTATGAAAATCTAGTGGAAAGTTACAGGAAATGTAAATAGATTTGATTTTTACCAATGTCTACAGTATCTTAATATCATAAAATATATAACTATTTGATGGTTTATAAAAATAGTCTTCCATTTAAATATTCAACATTAAGAAACGTCTAAGCATGAATATGGTGAGTTAAGTTAATGAAGAGGGTTCCCAGTATTATTTGTAAAGAAGTTATATTTTCATAATAAAAACTGAAATACTTAATATTTTTCTCAGTGTTACCTGGCACCAGTACTATATTTAGGTTCACAAGTAAGGAACACTTTAAAGAGACAGATATTGATGAAATTAAAAACCACATAAAATATTGTAATATAAGCACATATTTGAAATGTTTTCCTCTGTAATTTCCAGATCTTAAACAATGTTGTTACTATTTCATAATTTATATGTTTATATGTATGAGAAATAGGTATTCTTTTATATATATATAATATATATATAAATATAATATATAATAAAATAGATTGTGAGCAAGAGCAAAATTGTTGTTTGGTGCTGTTAAAGGAATTACTGAGTAGCTTTCAATTTTACCTGAGGTTGTATGAAAAGAAAGAGAAGTCGCTCAGTTGTGTCTGACTCTTTGCGACTCTATGGACTGTAGCTTACCAGACTCCTCCATCCATGGGATTTTCAAGGCCAGAGTACTGAAGTGGATTGCCATTTCCTTTTCCTGGGGATCTTCCTGACCCAGGGATCGAACCTGGGTCTCCTGTATTGTAGGCAGATGCTTTACCGTCTGAGCCACCAGGGAAGCTGAGGTTGTATAATAAATCTTAAGTTTGTAGTGGCTCTGTGAAGCATGTTTATATGGCTTTCTCTGTATGAAGTATTGGGAACCCAAGAGAAATGTGAAGAAAATACATAAATGAATTGATTCCATAGTGGTGGGAAGTCAAGTGTCTGGGGAGGAAGGTTGTTGGGATGTGGCGGTAGAGGCTACTGGTAGGAGTTAATGGACATGAGCTGTCAGATCCATAGTTGTCTAAAGGGGAAGAGTAGCCAATGTCAGACTGAACAGGGGGGTAGAAGGCAGAGAGTTTGCGCTGAGGTTAAGGACAGCTTTATTGAGAGAAGGGAATGCAGAAAGGTATAAGACCTTAACTGTGAAGAAGAAATAAAGGGGGAGGTGGATGTCAAAAAGAACTGTAAGCACCAATGACAAATGGGCACTGAGGGGGGAAAAAGACTGTGTGGAAGAATCTGGTTATCTATTTCATACAGGATGTACTTGTACATTTTCTATACTAAATCACTCTTAGTATGTTGAAGCTAGATTGTTAAAAGTAGGATTATCTTTTGCGCTTCAGTACCACAATGTACTGAAGTAATACCATACAACCTAAATGACATTGATATTAAATGGTCTTCAAAGAAAACGTACATTGTTTTCCTGGCTATTTAGGTGTGAACCCTGAATGGGAATGCTGTGACTTGACCGTGGAGTCACAGTAGTCACTAGACTGCAGGTGTTCTCTCATTGCAGGTGTTTCCCAAGAAACAGGAGGAGTCAAGTGAGCAAGAGCTTATCTTTGTTATTTGTCCAACAAGTCTGTCTTGTCCTTTGTCACATCCCCAGTTCTCATCTCCTGTCATCACTTCTTTGTAGTTACATAGAATTCAATGAATACTGTAGTGAATTGAGAGTCATCATAGCCAGCTCGTCACAGATTGCAGCTGTAGCAGAAAACAGAGCATCCTCAAGTGCGCCTCGCCCTCAGTTTTCCGCTTTGACTTTCAGGAGCAGTTACCGGACCTGCACAACCACTTTTCTGATCTGAACCTGGAAGCTCATATGTACGCATCCCAGTGGTTTCTCACTCTTTTTACTGCCAAGTTCCCACTCTGCATGGTCTTCCACATCATTGACTTACTGCTTTGTGAGGTAGAGTGAATCCCGTCCTTCATATTTTAGCCAAAATAGAAAATAGTCTCTACTTAAAATGGTTACAGTTTTCTTCATTTCCTTTTTTCCTTAAAAAAGAATATTAAGCCAGAAATGCTGAACAAAAGGTTCTATTTGAATTCTCAGTCAAGACTACTTTATTATTTGTGAGAAATGAAAATATCAGGCATATATAATTTCTATAAAGTAAAATAAGGTAATTAAATTTGTATCATTACATTCACAATAAGCCTGTATCTGTGTAATTATGCATTACTAATATAAAGGATCTTTTAAGTTAAATAAATGAAATCAGGATCGAGTATTTTTAATGGTAATGTAATTATACTCCAAGAGTGAATATAAATGAAAATTTTATGGTAATTAAATTCTCAAGTCATAAGGTATCTCTTCCTGTATGTTATTTGAGGCTCTTGCCAGCTAATTGAGAAGTGATAAACTAAAGCTTCTATATCATAGTTTTTAGACAGAATATTTCAGAAATTTGTTTGCAGAATTCCTTAGGTATCTACATTTTTTCTTTTTTTGTTTGTTTTTAGTTTCATAGGTGGCTGTATTTATTTACTTTACTCTTTACTTTACACACACATGTATCATGTACTGCCCATCAAAATGTTTAATAGTCTTTGCAGTGATGAAAAATTGCTGGATAAGAACTTTTTTATTGAGAGTATAAATATATTTAAAAATATAACTGTCTTAATGTAAAAAGCTGGAGTAATCAAAAGCTTATGCCTAATATAATCTAGACAGTTTTGTATTACAGTATTACATTTTTTTAGATAAAGTTTTATAACTTCCTTAAAAAAATTCTAACCATTTTAATCACTACAGAAACTAGAAATTTAATTATAAAAATAAGATTAAAAAGATAAAACATATAATCTATATAAAGCATAATTGTCATTTTCAAACCTACTATAGCAGTAACCATGTTATATGCAAACATGGGTTTTGCTCTTCAAAGGTTCTAGGTGGCAGTTGCACAATATATAAAGGTTGCAGAGCATTTTATAAACACATAAGATTTTAAAACATTTGTAATATATTTGATATAGAAGAGTTGAGTGACTCAATAAGAGTCACAGAATAAATTCTCAAATTCAGAATGTTATAACAGCCAAAGAACCTGGTTGATAAAACATTTAATTCTCCTGTTTATTTTACTTACAAATTAGTTTCTAAAATGCCTATTTAAATTAAGCCTAAAGGAAGAATGCAAAATTAGGAGTTAAAACCTTATTCAGAGTCAAAATGGTGTGATAACAATATACACAAAACAAATTGAACATTTGTACCAAAAATTCTGCTTTGCTTGATTGTCCAAATTGGTGTGGTAAATAAACAATTCTGGCTCTTTTAATTGAGTTTAATGCTCTTTGAAAGTAAAAGCAAATTCATTGAGTTCTTTAATCTTAAAGCAGATTGATACTAAAAGTTAATTTTGTTAAGTAAATATGCCTGTATCTTACTCATTGCACACTGAGCTGAGTTTAGTATTTCATGGTATGTATAAAAATGGAAAAGTGGAGATATGACATTTTAACAGTTTTATCTTTATATATATAGTAAGAGCTTGCAAATACTATCATTGCTTCATTTTTGTTGCTGATACTGTCTAAATATATAGCAGATTGGTTTGAAGGTGTTCATTATAGAAAAAAGAATGAAATTAATATGCTTAATCATATCAGTTAAATTGGATTTCTTGAGTCACTTTTGGTAGAGTAGTAACACTGGAATAGTGACTTTGTGAAATTGTTTCTTCCCGAATGGTGTGATTCCTAACATTGGAGCTTTGTCCATAGGACTTCTGGAACCCAGATTACATAATTCCTCAGGAAGTGTCATCTTGAAGAGACTTGAGTTTCTAATATCAGTTACTAAGAAAATTAGCAACATTTATGGTGGGGAAAAGAAAAGAAAATTTATAAGCCTGCTCATCAGTTGTCCACTGTGATTCAGGATCATAATCACAGCGTTGATGATTAATTAACCTTGATGCTCATTAAAATGAATAAGAGCATCAGAGGCGTTACTTTCTCTTCCCTTAAATGTGCACTCTGCAGCTGTCCAAGGAGGTTGCCCAGCTTTCTAAAACACGGAACTGCTTGTAAACACAGCATTGTGGAAACCAGGGGAATAAATGATAACATCCCTTAACACAGTAAAATAGCCTTTCCAAATAGAGTTTATTGGGAACGATATTGTAGTATGCTTCAGGACATTTGTTCTTTCCACTAACTCATCTTTGTCAGAGGATTAATTTACAAAGGAAATTTTTTAGATAAACTTTTATTTCCTGCTTGTCTGTGTTTTCTCCTTGCCCCTTTCCTTCTTGTGGTTAAAATATTTATAGCAAAGCCATTCTTTCATATGGGATCAAATATTCTAAAAGAAGAAACAGCAACATAGTCTTAATTAGAAACATCCATAGGTATTTCTGTCATATTCTCTCTTTAAAAAAAATTTAAATATTGATGGTTATAAATTAATATTGAGTTACAAGTGGAAGGCTTGGAGATTCTCAGATGGAAAAGCTTTTGGAGTTCTTTATTCTGACTAAAAAGATGTACAGCTCTGCAGAGTATTTTGCTCAAAGATCCTATTGTGAAATGAGAAAGACATTGAGCTTAAAATTTTACCCTTAGAAAGCATATTGTCATTTCATGTTTTCCTAAGTTAAATGCTTTTAAAGATGTCTTCGTTCGTCTTAAGGTTAAGAACATGAAGTTAAGTGGCAGAAAAGGGAAGAATTTTAGTGGACTTTGTCAATGCATCTGGAATTAGGAAAAACTTAATGATGGTTTTATTTAAAATATTTACTTAAAGCTGAATATGTGGTAAATTGGGTCAATTTCTTTTTTTGTTGAAGATGGATGGCTACACGATTTGAAACTGGAGCTGAAAATACATTTTCTTATATTGAGATAAATGGAAGAACTCTGTAGATTGACATTTAGCCAATAGTTGAAATGAAAAAAAAAATTAAAATCTTCTGTGTTTATTATATACCTCTGTTTATATGGAGGGATAAGAAGAAGGATAAAAGTATTAATTATAGTGTAAATACTGTTCTGTTAACCCACCAAGACTAAAACAGGGTGTGATTTTAACAAAGCAAACATACTAGTGTAACACATCCCAGATTAAAGGAGAACACTGTATTTCATAGCCCTCCTTCCCTCCACTCAGTCATTGCTCCTCTGACAAGTAATGTGGTCTTGACTTTCAACACCATAGATTAGTTTTAATTGTTTGAACTTTGTTTAAATGGACTCATACAATATGAACTCTTTTTCATCTCGCTTTTTCATTCATCATATTGTTTGTGAGATTCATCTATATAGTGCTCCTAGGCATGGTTTATTTGTTCCATTGTGTGCCTATACTACAGTTTATTTATTGTTCCATTCTATTGTTGATGGGCACTTGGATCATTTCCAGATTAGGGATATTATGAGTAGTGTTGCTGTGAACATTCTTGAACTTGTCTTTTGGTAAACATGTGTATACACTTTAGTGGGTACACAGCTAGGAGTGAAATTTCTGGGTCAAGACATATGTAAGTTAGGGTTTTTGTAGATGGTACCAAAGAGGTTTTCAGAGTATCTTAAGTATCACTTTTTGAGTTGTTTTTATTCAGCAAAAATCTTCCTTGTGAACAGGGGCAGATTTTTGTTTTCTTTTTTTTTTTTTTTTTTATTTTCGTGGGCAGGTCCTGGATCAGATTAGTGTTCCTGAACATGAATCGAAATAAAACTCATTTGATGGTTGAAATCATTCACTTAATCTCTAAAGCTGCATGCAAATGAAAACTAAGAGCTGTGTCTAAGACCTGAATCACTTTTGTGCTTATATGAGGGAAGTTACCCTGGTGGGGAAAATTCAGCAATGTATTCAATTACAGAAGAAGCAACCAGAGAGACATCTTAACATTGGAGTTGAGATAGTTGGTTTTTAAGTTAATCCGTCCTATATCACTTTACCAATATATGTATTAGTTTCTTTATCTGTGAAATGAAGCTAACAATATCTAGCTCCTGGGTTTATTTTAAGGATTAAAGGCAATTATGAATATGAAGTGCCTGGTACTCTGTCTGCTATGTAGTAAATATTCACTTAGTAATATTGCCCTCCATTCTGCTCCATCGACCTGTATAATCCTTTTAGTTGCTTTTCCGTTTATTCTATAACTAGCTGACTTCAGGGATTCTTAAGAGGGCCTTAACTAGGTGTTGTTTCTTTCTTATCTTTCTAAACATCTTTGTTTTCCCCTCAGTGGAGGCGCTTCTTTGCTAAAACCAAAAATTTTAGCCATTGTCCCTAATAGAAGGTTTATTCTGTTTCTTTTTTGCTATGGTGATTCAGTTAGTCTTCCAAAAGTGTTTTTTCTTCCGTGGTCTTTCAAAAGACATAAGGAAAACAGTGTTTCTTTTAGTCTTGACAAGTTAACTGACAGCTGGTGTTTGAAGTTGACTCTTCCCAGATAGTTCAGTTTTTAGAGTATCAAATATATTCAGACTTATATAGTAACTTGATATTTCACGAAATTTAAGGAAATCATTGACCCTTCAAATTGGAATATTTCTCCTGCCTCCTTTCTTCTTAGGGTGATGAGGAGAAGAAAAACGACACTATGGGATATATGATTAAATACCACGAAGTGTAATCCCCTTTTCAAAGCACTTTTCTAATGCTGTTATCTGAAGAATAGATTCATTATATATCCTTACTCTTTGCCCCTACTTTCCTTCCTGAAATAGTGATACACTGAATTTTTAATTGATACATATATATAGTGTGTGTATATATATATATATATATATAAAAAACATCATGTAAGCTTGACCTAAATCAGATCCCTTACAGTTATACAGTGGAAGTGACAAATAGATTCAAGGGATTAGATCTGATAGACAAAGTGCCTGAAGAACTATGAACAGAGGTTTGTGACATTGTACAGGAGGCAGTGATCAAGACCATCCCCAAGAAAAAGAAATGCAAAAAGGCAAAACGGCTGTCTGATGAGGCCTTACAAATAGCTGAGAAAAGAAGAGAAGCTAAAGGCAAGGGAGAAAAGGAAAAATATATTCTCCATTTGAATGCAGAGTTCCAAAGAATAGCAGGGAGAGATAAGAAAGCCTTCCTCAGTGATCAATGCAAAGAAATAGAGGAAAACAATGGAATGGGAAAGACCAGAGATCTCGTCAAGAAAATTAGAGATACCAAGGGAACATTTCATGCAAAGATGAGCACAGTAAAGGACAGAAATGGTATGGACCTAACAGAAGCAGAAGATATTAAGAAGAGGTGGCAACAATACATAGAAGAACTATACAAAAAAAGATCTTCATAACTCAAATAACCACGATGGTGTGATCACTCATCTAGAGCCGGACATCCTGGAATGCCAAGTCAAATGGGCCTTAGGAAGCATCACTACAAACAAAGCTAGTGGAGGTGATGGAATTCCAGTTGAGCTATTTCAAATCCTAAAAGATGATGCTGTGAAAGTGCTTCACTGAATATGCCAGCAAATCTGGAAAACTCAGCAGTGGCCACAGGACTGGAAAAGGTGAGTTTTCATTCCAGTACCCAAGAAAGGTAATGCCAAAGAATGTTCAAACTACCACATAAGTGCACTCATCTCACACACTAGTAAAGTAATGCTCAAAATTCCTCAAGCCAGGCTTCAGCAGTACATGAAGCGTAAACTTCCAGATGTTCAAGCTGGATTTAGAAAAGGCAGAGGAACCAGAGATCAAATTGCCAACATCTGCTTGATCATTAAAAAAGAGAGTTCCAGAAAAACATCTACTTCTGCTTTATTGATTACAACAAAGGCTTTGACAGTGTGGATCACAATAAACTGTGGAAAAGTCTTCAAGAGATGGGAATATCAGACCACCTGACCTGCCTCCTGAGAAATCTGTATGCAGGTCAATAAGCAACAGTTAGAACTGGACACGGAAAAACAGACTGGTTCCAAATAGCAAAAGGAGTACATCAAGGCTGTATATTGTCACCCTGCTTATTTAATTATATGCAGAGTACATCATGTGAAATGCCAGGCTGGATGAAGCGCAAGCTGGAATCAAGATTGCCGGGAGAAATATCAATAACCTCAGATATGCAGATGATACCACCTTTATGGCAGAAAGTGAAGAAGAACTAAAGAGCCTCTTGATGAAAGTGAAAGAGGAGAGTGAAACAGTTGGTTTAAAACTCAACATTCAGAAAACTAAGATCATGGCATCTGGTCCCATCACTTCATGGCAAATAGATGGGGAAACAATGGAAACAGTGAGAGACTTTATTTTTGGGGGTTCCCAAATCACTCCAAATGGTGACTGCAGCCATGAAATTAAAAGATGCTTGCTCCTTGGAAGGAAAGTTATGACCAACCTAGACAGCATATTCAAAAGCAGAGACGTTACTTTACTAACAAAGGTCCCTATAGTCAAAGCTATGGTTTTTCCAGTGGTCATGTATGGATGTGAGAGTTGGACCATATGAAAGCTGAGCACTGAAGAATTGATGCTTTTGAACTATGGTGTTCGAGAAGACTCTTGAGGGTCCCTTGGACTGCAAGGAAGTCAAACCAGTCCATCAAGGAAATCAGTCTTAAATATTCATTGGAAGGACTGATGCTGAAGCTGAAACTCCAATACTTTGGCCACCTGATTCAAAGAGCTGACTCATTGAAAAGACCCCTGATGCTGGGAAAGATTGAAGGCGGGAGGAGAAGGGGACAACTGAGGATGAGATGGTTGGATGGCATCATTGATGCGATGGACATGAGTTTGAGTAAGCTCCGGGAGTTGGTGATGGACAGGGAAGCCTGGCATGCTGCAGTCCATGGGCTCGCAAAGAGTTTGACATGACTGAGCGACTGAATTGAACTGAATTGAAGCTTGTATCGCTATGTATCACAACATGTTAGTTTGATACATTTATTATTGTGCTATATGATTACTATGGAAGCACTAATATCTTCAACAAGTAATATGTTGAATTTAAAGCACATTAGAAAGAGCTGATATAGGAAAATTAAGAACAAAAACATAAAATTTTCTGAAAATTTTAGTAGTAATTATTCATGAAAGGAAGGAAACAAATACTTTGACTAACCAATAAATACTCTATATGCTACTTTAATGTTTTACTTATCAATAGAAAATCTCAGGACTAGAAAAAGAACTCTCTTTAATATCTTGTTTCTGGGTGCTAATATCTTTCCCACTTTCTAGGGTCTTTATGGTTCTCACATCAGTTGTCGTATAGCTTTTTCTTGTGTTTTTGTTAATTGTGACATTACAGAAAGAGGCAGAAACCTCCAGTTAAAAAATGACAGAACAACTACCTCTACTTCCTGTGACTTTGAGGGGAATATTCATTCATTCATTTAGCAAACATTTTTTCAACACCTACTCAATACTTGGCATCATTCAAGTTCAGGGATACAACAGTAAATAAAAAACAGATAAAACTCTTGCCCTTATTAATTTTGTTATCTTTGTGGAAGAGGGAAGCAATAAAGAGATGATTAAGTGGAATTATAGTATATGAGAGGTGTTAAATGCTATGGAGAGAGAAGGAAGAGAATTGTGGCAGACGTTAAACAGGGTCTTAGACTCTTGTAGAGAATTTAGGTTTTATTGGACCGAGAGGAGAAACCACTGGAGAGGTTATGTTTTATCCTGATCATCAGTTGCACTGTTGAAAAAAGATGTGGGGAGAGTTCAAAGAGGGGAGTGGAAGACCAGTTGGAGGCAACTGTGGTAGTCTCGGTTGTTTGGCCCAGCGGCAGTGAGGGTGGTTAAAAGTGGTTGAATTCTGGACAGATTTCAAAAGTAGAAAAAACAGGATATGCTGATGGAGCATCTGGGGTACGTTTATTGATTACATGTTTTCATTTAGTGTAGTGGGGAGAGGAAAAGGATGGCTGATTGTGCAGTCTCTATGCTCCAGGGAGCATCTTGGAGACAGATGATGCTGTGGAGTGAAAGGGAAAGTTACTGTCACGTGCTTTGTTCTTGAAGTGCTTGGATTACAGTTCCTCTGCAGTGTTTGTTCTAGAAGCAGGTTTTTGTGCCTCTGGAAACATATGTAAGGTCAACCTTTAAATAAGAACTACAGAGGGTGGGATAATTATGAAAGATGATCAATGGGGGAATAAATATGCTAAACCTAGTACTTTAAAATACAAGAACATATTTACTCCTAAAAACAGAAGTGGTATTTTGCTTCAGTGAAATCAGACTCACAAAGACTTTGCACATTTTGAACCTGTGCAGTAACTCACAGGGTTTATTTGCGTGGTTAGTTCTCATAATCAGAACCAAGATCACTGACTTTACGTTGTAGGGTGACATTTTTTTTCCAATAAAAATCTTTCAGTTCATCATGAATCAGGATAACTAAAGTTACTTTATACTAGTTTTGGTTGCAGAAACACTTGTAGAAGTTAAATGTACATACATGGATTGATTGAATAAAATAAACATAGTCTATTATTTTTATGATTAAATATTCAAAACAGTGAAAGTGAAACTAAAGTCGCTCAGTCGTGTCTGACTCTTTGCAACCCCATGGACTATAGCCTAATAGGCTCCTCCATCCATGGGATTTTCCAGGCAAGAATACTGGAGTGGGTTGCTATTTCCTTCTCCAGGAGATCTTCCCAACCCAGGGATTGAACCCGGGTATCCCACGTTGTAGGCAGACGCTTTACTGTCAGAGCCACCAGGGAAGTCCATTCAAAACATACTTACAGACATAAAAAACGAACTTATGGTTACCAAAGGGGAAAGGTGGTTGGGAGAGGGATAAATTAGGACTTTGGGATTAACATGTACCCACTACTATGTATAAAATAGGTCATCAACCAGGACCTACATTATAGCACAGGGAAGTCTACTCACTTTTCTATATTAACGTATATGGGAAAAGAATCTGAAAAAGAATAAATAGGTTCATGTGTAACTGAATCACTTTGCTGTGCACCTAAAATGAATACAACATTGTAAATCAGCTATATTCCAGTATAAAATAAAAATTAAAAAAAAATAATAGGGTCTTCCTGGTAGTCCAGAGGCTAAGACTCCATGCTGCCAATGCACGGGGTCTGGGTTCAATGCTTGGTCAGGGAACTAGATCCCACATGCTACAACCAAAGATCCCACATGTCATAACTAAAGATCCTGAGTGCTGCAACTCAGTCCCAGCACAGCCAAATAAACAAAAAAAATATTAAAAAGTACTAATAAAACTTATCAAAAATCATTAAGACATACAGTGAACTCCTCTGTATCTACCTCTCTGGTTAAGAAATAAAACAATACCAACAATATTAGCTTTGTATATTATTACCACTTCCTGATCACACACACTCCCTTTTCCCTATTTCAGAGGAACCATTCAGTGTTTATCATTTTCATGTATGTCTTTATGTATGCTCTGTGTGTGTATGTGTGTGTATATATATATGTATATATATATCTGAGAAGTTTACAATTATTTGGAAAACATTGTACTCACTGGTTTCTCAAGTCCATTTTCAAAATATGTTCTCAAAGGAAAATGTGTCTTTCTACTCAGTTGTTGTTCAGTCGCTTAATCGTGTCCAACTCTTGGGATCCCATGAACTGCAGCAAACCAGGCTTCCCTGTCCAGCACCAACTCCCAGAGCTTGCTCAAACTCATGTCCATTGAGTTGGTGATGCCATCCAACCATCTCATTCTCTGTCGTCCTCTTCTCATTCCGCCTTCAATCTTTCCAGCATCAGAGTCTTTTCTAATAATGGTTCTTTCCATCAGGTGACCAGAGTATTGGAGTTTCAGCATCAGTCCTTCCAGTGAATATTCAGGACTGATTTCCTTTAGGATTGACTGGTTTGTTCTCCTTGCAGTCCACGGGACTCTCAAGAATCTTCTCCAACACCACATTTCTTCAACGCTCAGCCTTCTTTATGGTCCATCTCTCACATCCGTAATGACTACTGGAAAAACCACAGCTTTGACTATATGGACCTTTGTTGGCAAAGTAATGCCTCTGGTTTTGAATATGCTGTCTAGATTGGTCATAACTTTTCTTCGAAGGAGCAAACATCTTTTAATTTCATGGCTGCAGTCACCATCTGCAATGATTTTGGAGCCCAAGAAAATAAAATCTCTCACTGTTTCCATTGTTTCCCTATCTATTTGCCATGAAATGATGGGACCAGATAGCGTGATCTTCATTTTTTGAATGTTCGATTTTAAGTCAGCTTTTTCACTCTCCTCTCTCGTCTTCATCGAGAGGCTGTTTAGTTCCTCTTCGCTTTCTGCCATAAAGGTGGTGTTATCTGCATATTTGAGGTTACTGATGTTTCTCCCAGCAATCTTGATTCTGGCTTGTTCTTCATCCAGCCCGGCATTTCACATGATGTATTCTGCATATAAGTTAAAAAAGCAGAGTGACAATATACAACCTTGACCTACTCCTTTCCCAATTTGGAACCAGTCCATTGTTCCATGTCCGGTTCTAACTGTTGCTTCTTGACTTTTACTCAGTTTCATATCCTATTCAGGAACCTTCTAATTCATCTTACCACTTGACTTTCTTTTATCCTGTGATTCTCCACAGCATCGAGAAATTTTCATAAAACCAGTATCAGGTCATGCCACTGAAGGAAAATCCTTCAGTGATTTCCCACTAAATAAAATTTACATTCTTTCACTTGGTCTGAAATCTTCCCTTCCTTTCTCCCCAGTGGCATCCCTGGGTCAGTCTTGCCCTTATTCACTATACTTCAACACTGGCCACCTTATAGTTTCTGAAACACTTACGATCTTTTCAGGTTGAAAACATTCCTGTAGTCTTTACCTTCTGCCTAGAATGTATTCTTCATTCTATGTGCTCACTCCTTCAGATCTAAGTTTAAATGTTTCTTCCTCTAAGAAGCTTTCTGTGATCACTCATTCTTAAGTAATGCATCCTTTTACCTTCTCTGGTAGCACCCTGTAAGTTGGTGGTTGTTTATTTATTTATTGTGTATTACTTTTCTAATACCTATTTCTCTCACTGGATTACACATTTCTGGAAAGAGGAGCCATGTCTCTCTCCTGTTTTACTGTATACCTAGTCAGCTTGTAGACACACGTGAAATATCTGTTGAAAAAGAGTAGGAATAAAGAATTAATGGGGAAAATTATTTTTAGTGTCTTCATGTAGATATTTTTATGAAATCCTATGGGCTGAAATATAAGACTTCTTTTGAGTCTTTAAGAGAAAAAAATAAGTTAATATATTTAGGAATCCCTTCTCTTTTAGTTAAGAGATTTTAAGAAACAGAAACTTAGACATAGTAGCTTAAACACAGTGGAATGTTGTTATTTAGTCACTCAGTTGAGTCTGACTCTTTTGTGACCCCATGTACTATAGCCCACCAGGATCCTCTGTCCATGGGATTTTCCAGGCAAGAGCACTGGAGTGGGTTGCCATTTCCTTCTCCAGGGGATCTTCCTGACCTCAGGATCGAAAACACATCTCCTGCATTAGCTTTACCACTGTGCCATCCGGGAATTATTATAAATATAGAGGGGACCCAGAGCAATATGAGCAAGTGGACCTCAGGAAGGACAGGTGACACACAGACTCCAGCCCCTCATCTGTATTGATCTCTTGCTCTTTATGAATTACATGTTCTCCCTTTTTTCCTGACCTATATATTTGTATCTTTGCTTGTACAGGGACTAAAATATCTCAGAAAATTCTTCCATCACCCTTCAGCTCTAAGATTAAGCTCTTGGCACTATCTTTATATTTTTAAGATAACACTCTTCAGGGATAACGTAATTGGTCCTGCTCATGTTTTAGATAAGCCTGCATATTAATGAGTCAGATACATGTGTCCCTGTAGGCTAGGTGTCCATCTCTTGTGCAGTGTTCTGTGATAAGGGGCAGCCACTGGGGGAAGTCACATGACCTATAGCGCACTCAACAGGTACCCTGCATGGAATCAGATTTTCTGATAAGGGTCATTGGTGGATCTGGAAAATCAAAATATTTCTGAGTGTATGTACTTCACGGACTGAAATTATTTAGTGTTAAACTGCTTTAAAATTTGGCATTTGATATTTATTAAATAAATATTTACTCTCAAAACTATATTATCAATCTCAAAATAATATCTCAAAAATGTATTATCCAGCCATAGATATTTATTTAATTAGAATGAGGAGTAGCACAGTTTTAATATAGAGTTTAATCTTAAAAATTATGGTCCTCAGAGTTGTAGTGGTAGCAGTATTCCAAATCATTTTCGTGGTTTAGTTTTTCAAACAGGGGTTGAGTAAAGGCAGCATGTAATGTCAGTCTGTGTAAATTATTTTCATAATTATGTGCAAAGCAATATGAAATATTTGAATGCTTCCCGTTGTCTGAAAATTAGATTGTGAAAGCGTCTTCTAACTAATACAGATTTAAAGACCTCCATTGTTATTATTCATAACAGTCTGATTTATAAATTATTTAGATTGTACATTAGAGAGGAAACTCTGTCGTATAGTGTCAACTAGCAGTAGATAGGAAATGAGACCTTCTTTTGGAGAGTGGTTCCTTGTCTTTATCATTCAGTTATATTCATACTCAGTTTTTACTGATAAACTTTAAGCTTTCCTTTTTAAGTCTCAAAAGGTTTGGGGATGGCATACTGGCAGACTTTTCTGGGGAGTGATTCTGGGCCACACATTGCTTAAAGTTTTATATCCCTGGTCCTACTGATTCTTACCTTCTCCAAACAGACTGCTGCCCTTCATCTTCATCATATGACTGGCCAACTTAGAAACAGTTTTTATGGTAGGCTGATTATTATTGTCCAAATAAACCATGATCTTTGTCTCTCTAAAGAAATCCACATTATCTACTTTCATTTAAAGACTGAGTTCTGTCATTTCTCAACATCAGTTGAGGTCTCTCAGTCCAAGAATTTGTTGATCTTGTATCTCAGTTGCTCCTTCTATGGTCTAGCAGGATTTCATTATGAAATGGCTTCTTCTGATACTCCTGGTATTCTTCTCTGTCTTCCCTTTTTAGGTACTTTAGCATCAGCATCCATTATTTGGCATTTTTAACCAAATAATGATTCGACTTTTACATTATTTACCCAGAGCAATTATATCTAGACATACAGTAATCAGCTACCACTACTGTAATAGCTGATTGCATTGGTTATAAAAGAAGCATAAAAGAACATTATCTAGGGTGAAACAGATCACCAGCCCAGGCTGGATGCATGAGACAAGTGCTCGGGCCTGGTGCACTGGGAAGACCCAGAGGAATCAGGTAGAGAGGGAGGTGGGAGGGGGGATCGGGATGGGGAATACATGTAAATCCATGGCTGATTCATGTCAATGTATGACAAAAACCACTACAATATTGTAAAGTAATTAGCCTCCAACTAATAAAATTAAATGTAAAAAAAAAAAACAAAACATTCTGGTCTCTTGCTTTTTAGGTTGTCTCATCAGGGTTTTCAGAAGCTCTTAATTTTTTTAGAAGTCCCCTTGACATTTTGCTTCTTATCCATGTCCTGGTAATATAGCCCATTTTGCCCTTCTTTGTGAGAAATACTGCCAGAAAAATTTCCTCAATTGAATAGAACAGTTTCCTGCATGTTCCACTGACTCATTGACCTACTGAGTTGCAGCTTGGGCTGTGTCATTATCTGGTAGTTGTTTCTTTCTTACAGCACTTAGTGGTCATGGTCTAGTTGTTCTCCTCTTACCAGTGAAGTAGGTGCATAGTACTTCTGACTAGTCCTCTTGTTTATACTAATTGACAGATAGGCAAGAGTCCATTTTGTCCATAAGAATCTTTAATACAGAGAAAAGTTAGTGCATTCTCAGTATTCAGAATCTGTTTTCCTGTAAGTCGATTGAAAGGAATATTTATTATTATTATATGACTCTTTGTAAAAGCATGAATGATAGATATCCAGTAGTCCTGATAAAATCTCTAAGTGTTCTTTTTTCTGTTCAGCAGAGGAAAGCACATTATTGTCTAATTGTCTAATAATAAACTTTTATCTTGAAATATAAACAGCTTAAAAATAAGTGACTGGGCTGAAGCAAATAGTGCTGAACACATTCAGATACAGTGAGTCTGTCCTGAAATACACAAAATCATCAGGCTTCTGAAAAACAGGTCACCTTTGATTTTTGTTTATGTCCAGTAGTGTATCGCCTGGAAATTTTATAAATATTCCTTGTTCTGTGGGAATTTTTTTTTAATATCAGAAGAGCATGATAGTGCAATACTGAAAGTCTCACTGTTAGCCGATTAGTTATAGTATAGATGTATAGATTAATGGATTATAATTGAAAGTTCACAAATATACATTTTTGGGTAGTTGATTTTGACGAGGGTGCCAGGACAATTCAATAAGGAAATAATGTCTTTCCAACAAAGTTGCTGGAATGAATGGATATTGATATAAAAAAAAAGAAGTTGTATCCCCTGCCCCATACATCTGTAAGAATTAACTAAAAAAATCCATCAAAGGCCTGAATGTAAGAGTTAAAACTATGAAACTCTTAGAAGAAAATCTAACTGTAAATCTTCATGACCTTGGATTAGGCAATGGTTTCTTACATATGATGTTGAAAGCACAAGCAACAAAAGAATAAAGACAAGAGATTTCATCAGAATTTTAAAATTTTGTGTTTCAAAGGAAACTATCAAGAAAGTGGAAAAAGAAAAAAAAACCCCAGAGAATGGGAGGGAATATTTGTATCCCATGTCTGATAAGGGCTTTGTATCTAGAATACATAAGGAACTCTTGCAACTTAATGAATAAAGGGGTTCAGTTCAGTTCAGTCGTTCAGTCGTGTCTGACTCTTTGCAACCCGATGGACTGCAGCACACCAACCAGGCTTCTCTGTCCATCACCAACTCCCAGAGGTTGTTCAAATTCATGTCCATCGAGCTGGTAATACCATCCAAGCATCTCATCCATTTTTCTAAGATCAAGTATAGTAAAAGAGCGATAGCCACTTTAAAAGTGGACAGTAGTCATGTATGGATATGAAAGGTGGACTATGACGAAAGCTGAGTGCTGCAGAATTGATGCTTTTGAATTGTGGTGTTGGAGAAGACTTTTTGCGAGTCCTTTGGACTGCAAGAAGATCCAACCAATCCATCCTAAAGGAGATCAGTCCTGAGTGTTCATTGGAAGGACTGATGTTGAAGCTGAAACTCCAATACTTTGGCCACCTCATGCGAAGAGTTGACTCATTGGAAAAGACCCTGACACTGGGAAAGATTGAAGGCGGGAGGAAAAGGGTATGACCGAGGATAAGATGGTTGGATGGCATCACCAACTCAATGGACATGAATTTGGGTAAACTATGGGAGTGGGCGTTGGACAGGGAGGCCTGGTGTGCTGCAGTCCATGGGGTCGCAAAGAGCCAGACTCGACTGAGTGACTAAACTGAAAGAATCTGGGTAGACATTTCCCCAAAGAAGATATGCAGATGGTTGATAAGCACATTAAGAGATCTTTGACATCATGAGTCAAGATGAAAAAGCAAACTAAAAGCACACACTTCACGCTCTCTAGAATACCTATAATAAAAAAGGTGGACAAAAACCAGCATTAGTGAGGATGTGGAGACACTGGAACCCTCATAAATTGCTGATGAGAATGTAAAGTATTATAGTTACTTTGAAAAGCAGTTTGGAAATTACTCAGAAAGTTAAAAATAGAGTTACCATACTACCCAGCAATTCAACTTCTGTATATGCACCCAAAAGAACTAAAAACATAAATTTACCAAAAGAATACCCCCACAAGAAAACCTTGTGTACTAATGGTCATGTCAGCATTATTCATAATAACTAAAAAGTGGAAACAGCACAACGTCCAACCCCTGATGAATGAAGAAACGAAACATGGTATACCCATATATTCGGCCATAGAAGGCATGATGTGCTGATACATCCTCGATAAATCTTGAAAATATGGTACTAAGTTAAAGGATCCAGACAGAGCACATATTGTATGATTTCATTTATATGCAAATCCATGGAGACAAAATGGAAATTAGTAGTTGCCAGGAGCTGGGGGAAGAGAGATTGGGTATAAAAGGCTTCTTTTTAGGGTGATGAAATGTTCTGAAATTAGATAATTGAGATAGTTGTACAATCATGTGAATATACTCAAAACTACTGATTTGAACACCTTTAAAGGCTGAATGTTATGGTAATTGAATTATATCCAAAAGAAATAACTTGGAAGAGGGGTGGGGAGAGCTTGTTAATCACACAAATTCTGTAGCCCCATAGGAGACTCAAGATTCTTGAAAAATATGACCCCAGAAATTTACATATTTAACAAATGTTTCTAGATTTTAAAATTCTCTGAAGTTTAAGGAATGCTCACTTAATACTTTCATGTGCTTATATATTGAAATGTGTTTGGGCTAAAGGTTATATACTTTTTGATCATTTTAATCATCAGTAGCAACAATAGTGGAGAGTTATGGGGGAGCTGCCTTCTGTCCCATATGGGAGCTATTGAATGGTTTAGGCACAGTTCTTTTTATGGAGGTTGAGAAGAGTGAGATGGAGAGGCATGAGAGTAGTGCACTTTTTCATTTCTTAGAATTCATTACTTGGCAAATTCTAGGAAGTAAAATAATAGTCCAAGGTAATGAATTCGGAGAAACACAAATCTTCAGGGAAATATCCAGCAATGTTTATGTGGTTGCTGTATGTTCAGATTGATTCTAGGGGTAAGAACCTCGTTCTGTTGATTCTTTTCAAGGCTATTTTGGTCATCTGTTACTATGGACCTATCAACAAAGCCAAGTTGACAGAAAACAGATGTGTATTTTAACAGCTAAACTTCCTCAGAACTGGGATCTGGATCAGTCTTGTTTCATGACAGTGCTGCAGCAAATTATGATTAAAAATAGTCAGGTATTTTATTTCATAAAGGTTTAGCTGAAGAGTAAGATGGAACCTTTTAAAGTTAGCAGTTGGCAAATAGGGAATGAAATATGTCTGCATTTTGTTTTCAATGTGGATGATTTGTGAGGCTTTTTCAGACTTTCACTTTCACAAACTCAGAAAATGATATCAGTCAGTCAGTCAGTTCAGTCGCTTCAGTTTGCAACCCCATGAATCACAGCACACCAGGCCTCCCTGTCCATCACAAACTCCCGGAGTCTACCCAAACCCATGCCCATCGAGTCGGTGATGCCATCCAGCCATCTCATCCTCTGTCGTCCCTTTCTCCTCCTGCCCCCGATCCCTCCCAGCATCAGGGTCTTTTCCAGTGAGTCAGCTCTTCGCATCAGGTGGCCAAAGTATTGGAGTTTCAGCTTCAGCATCAGTCCTTCCAATGAACACCCAGGACTGATCTCCTTTAGGATGGACTGGTTGGATCTCCTTGCAGTCCAAGGGACTCTCAAGAGTCTTCTCCAACACCACAGTTCAAAAGCATCGATTTCTCAGCACTCAGCTTTCTTCACAGGCCAACTCTCACATCCATACATGACCACTGGAAAAACCATAGCCTTGACCAAACGGACCTATGATCATTAATAACACGTTTATGTATACTAAACTTAAAAATCTCTTTGAAAATCTAAAATTTTTCCTTCTTAAAAAATTTCAAAGCTTTTTAAAAGTCAGAATCACAAATAACTTTTTCTTTTTTACAAAGAAAATTGTGACTTGATATTCAGTGCTTTGTGGTTGATATCAGGCACTCTTACTCTGACGAAGCCTATTTCTTTGTTTAACAGTAGAAATAGTTGATCAAGCTTAAAAGATTCTACACTTATATAAGTGGCTTATTAGAATGGTTTTGTTATATGTTAACCCAGTAGCATACTGAGATAAATGCTCTGATCAGTTAGGTTGTGGGAGCATGACTGTAAGTGACTTTCCCATTTCTTTTTAGCTCATGTTCCTTCAGTACTATTAAATGGCAAACAGGAGTTGTTTATGCCATAACTGAAGGAGAGGGAATGTTTTTTCCTCAAAATATAGAGCATCGAGTACTTGCTTATACTTGTGTATCAATTGATTCAGATTGAATCCTAAGCCAACCTTTACTGAAGTCTGGTTTAGGCCAGTAACAGTAATTGATGATGGAGAAGAACAACAAACAGATATTTTTGAAAGGAGGCAGGTTGAGGTGCTCACGTACAAATTAGACAGAAAGACTCTTCTATTGTGTTGAACCATACGGGTATGTCATTTTTGTAAATCAAAAGTCATTGAATATTGACAGTTTCCTGTGGTTCAACCTAATATTATATTGACACTAGTGATATATTAGGGTTGAGCTCATAAGAAAAGGAACACCTGATCCAAACTGGAGGGAGGTCCACTGCTCAAGCCCAGTATTGCTGGGCCATAATTGTCACTATTTATATAGTGAATGAAGTCCTCTGTGATGTCTCTTTAACATATTTACTGTTTATCGTGTGTCTGACAGTTTCTCAAACTCAAAGCTTCTGTATAGTTGTATATCATATATTTAAAATTCAGTTTTAAATTTTGCATTTTGCTCCACAGTAGAGCCAGAGTTGTTTTAATGTAAATGTTTTTTCCTAAAAATGTTTAAGTAAAAACTGTTTGTCCAAAGAGATGTAGCATATTTGCTTTGGCTTTTCTTTCCCTCACACATAACTCACTGTTACCTCGGATTTGGCGTCTGCAGTTTGGGAAACACAGTTATATAAATGGGAAGCCACTGAAACTTTTAAATCAGGGTAATGGCATGATGAAATAGATGTTTTCAAAAGGTAATCCTAGGAGAGTCAGAATAGTTGTGTGGTGTCAGCTGACACATATTCATTGAGAATTCAGCATTAAGAGTGAATGCTACTGTTGAAGATTATGGCTTTTACAGATTTATCCTCTATACCTTTTATCTTTTGCAGTAAACCTACATTTATGAGTATGTGGTGTAATGCCAAATTGTCTAATGGTGCTACATTGTTGTGGACTTACAGGGGAGGGAACACATTATATGATGTATGCAAAAAATTTAATTAGATTTGTATAGCCTTTTTTGATATATTTTCTTATATTTGGGGGGACAGGAGTTCATAGAATACATTGGTGTGTTGCATCATTTCAGCAGGGTAACTAGATGTTTTTAAGGTTGGGTTATTAAAGGTTTATAAGAGAGTCTAAATGGATTCATGAGTTATTTGGCTTTCAAAGGCATTGAAAAAGAGTGAAAACTAGGCAACTCTCATCCCAAACATGAATGTGAGACAGACTGGTACTTAGAACAGTTAGGAGGATGCCAGGAAAGCAAAAACAGGGGAAGCATATGCTTCCAAGTTGTTTTCAAGTGAAGGTTTGTCTTTTGTCTCTAGAAAAGCAATAACCAGTAAATTCAACATTTAGGGGACCGGAGATACTCACTAAAGGGAAATGTTGTATTCATTCATCCAGTCATTCATTTATTTAAAAATATTGAATTCCTAGTATATTCTGACACTGGGTTAGACCTAGCAGATATCATGGTTGATAGAACAGATTTATTTTTCTATCCATGGAGCTAACAGGCTATCGAGCAGACAAATACTAAATTAATACAAAACATATGTGGTTATACATTTTGCTTAATGCTATAAAGGGAAAGTACAAGCTGCCTCAAGATTTTTGTAATAAGTAAACCTATTTTAGATTAGGGTCTCAAGAGTGGCCTCTCTGAGTAGGTGACATTTAGAGCTGAGATCTGAGAGATCAGTATGCGAATTCTCAGCGATGGGTGGGGAAGGTCCATGTGGGAGGCTTTTGAGTGGGAGAAAATTGAAGAAAGGCAGAACTAGTAGATCACAGACAGCAGCTGGCCAAGAGGTGGGTGGACCCAAGTGATAACAGAGCTTGGCAGCCATGTCAAGGAGGACCTGGGATTTCATCCCAAGTGCAGGGAGGAGCCAGTGAAGATCTATAAGATGGAATTGTGTGGTCTGATTTAATTGTTTTAGAGATCCGTATGGAAAACTGTGGAAAATTCTGAAGGAGATGGGCATACCAGACCACCTGACCTGCCTCTTGAGAAACCTGTATGCAGGTCACGAAGCAACAGTTAGAACTGGACATGGAACAACAGACTGGTTCCAAATAGCAAAAGGAGTACATCAAGGCTGTATATTGTCACTTATGCTGCTTATTTAACTTATATGGAGTACATCATAAGAAACGCGGGCTAGATGAAGCACAAGCTGGAATCAAGATTGCCAGGAGAAATATCAATAATCTCAGATATGCAGATGACATCACCCTTATGGCAGAAAATGAAGAGGAACTAAAAAGCCTCTTGATGAAAGTGAAAGAGGAGAGTGAAAAAATTGGCTTAAAGCTCAACATTCAGAAAACTAAGATCATGGCATCTGGTCCCATCACTTCATGGCAAATAGATGGGGTAACAGTGGAAACAATGTCAGACTTTATTTTCTGGGGCTTCAAAATCACCGCAGATGGTGACTGTAGCCATGAAATTAAAAGATGCTTAACTCCTTGGAAGGAAAGTTATGACCAACCTAGATAGCATATAAAATGCAGAGACATTACTTTGCCAACAAAGGTCTGTCTAGTCAAGGCTATGGTTTTTCCAGTGGTCATGTATGGATGTGAGAGTTGGACTGTGAAGAAAGCTGAGCACCGAAGAATTGATGCTTTTGAACTGTGGTGTTGGAGAAGACTCTTGAGAGTCCCTTGGACTGCAAGGAGATTCAACCAGTCCATCCTAAAGGAGATCAGTCCTGGGTGTCCATTGGAAGGACTGATGCTGAAGCTGAAACTCTAGTACTTTGCCACCTGATGGCGAAGAGTTGACTCATTGGAAAAGACCCTGATGCTGGGAGGGATCGGGGGCAGGAGGAGAAAGGGACGACAGAGGATGAGATGGCTGGATGGCGTCACCGACTCGATGGACATGTGTTTGAGTAAACTCCGGGAGTTTGTGATGGACAGGGAGGCCTGGCGTGCTGCGATTCATGAGGTCGCAAAGAGTCGGACATGACTGAGCGACTGAACTGAATTGAACTGAACTGATGGCTGTGACTTACCAACTCAACCACAATAGTGGCTGCTGTGAATGCATTGAAGGGGAATGAGAAGACCAAGGAGACCGGTTAGGGACCGGTGCCCATAAAAGCTGGTAGTTAGTTGAAAGCGGCAGCAGAGGAGATGAAGGGCAGTGGGTGAATTCGTATTTCAGAAAAGAGGGCATGGTTGTTGTTATGGGCACGGTTAAGGATTGCAGGACTTGATGAATTCTGACCACTCAATGAGAAAGCATAGATAGGGTAGAATAGGGTTGAATTGAATCAGAAACGAATGACTACCTAGAGCCAAGAGCATGGTTTTAAGTGGATTTTCATTTTTTAAAATTTATTGTTTGGACCCAAAATGAACTTTTATGATTGGAGGGCAAAACTATTTATAAGGTAAACCCTTGAGAAGTATTATTGCTGTGTTTCACTCAGGAAAAATACCTATCCGAGACGATGAAAAACATCACCCTCTTCCCAAAGCATTACATACACAGTTTAAAGATTGAGAAAGGAAAATATTGCAGGAAAATTTCTGATGAGTTCTTGGGTATTATTTTTTTAACTTCTGAAAACATGACCTCCTGTTTTGACCAACCCCTGCAAGTTTTTGGTTTGGAAAAAGAGATTTAGTGGAATTTAGTCTTACAAATTGGAAGGATCAATAATATATAACCTCCTATATCACTTTTATTTTTTGCCTTTTAACCTTTCATTTTCATTCTATACTGTTACAGAAATTGTGCCTATAGAATCTGTTTTCTGTCTTTGTAAAAATATAATCAGTGTGCTTGATGAATCCAGGAATGAAACAGTATCTGAAGTAATGTCTATTTGCTTGCTGAGTTGCTGGTCAAAGAAGGAAAGGACTCACTTGCACTCTGTGTTTGGCTTTTAGCATACCTCCCAGGTTCTTATTGTGTTTTTGGACAATACTTGGGATCATTTGGAGTCAAAGAAAAGAATTATGATGTGATTTGGTGGCAAAAAATGTAGTTCTTTGTGATGTGTGGTTGACAGTACCACAGATTATTGATTAAAATCAGTTTCGAAGATACAGTAATGATTTTATGATCCTTAAATTGTATATTAGATTTGTTCTTTTAATAATTTAGCAGTTTGAAATTTCCCTTTGAATTTTTATTCTCCTAGAAACCTCTCTTGAGTTGGGAGTTTTTATGTTAAGAGCTCTATTTTTAAGTTAATTTGCAGTAGACTTTTTACAATGTAGGATACCTCTTTCCTCTTTTGTATCCTCACACAAGTTTTCTTCAGCAAAATTGGATCAAAAGTAACTTCCTCATCTAAAGTGGATCTTCAAAATGAAGTCTTAAATTATCTGTCACTATTATAAAGCTAATTAGAAAATTTGAGTTATTTTAAAAATATATCAGTTTTGACAGCTTGACCTTTATGACTTTTTTTTTGTCATTTTTTTCACTGATGCATGGTGCCATCTGCTGTTTGTGGGAAGTACATTATATTTTGAATCACAAGGCAGAATAAGTATATAATGTCTAAAAGAAAAATGTAAAACTAAATGGAAAAGTCCAAGAGCGTGACCTGTGAAACTTTGAAGCCTGTGATTTATCGGCTTATTTTTATGTAAAATCATTTTTAATCTATTTTATTATTTCTTCATTAAAATATCATATTAAACTGGTAGAAGCATAGCTTCATTTAAAAACAGTGTCTCCTTTTGAGAATTTGATTAATTCAGATAAGAAAGTTTAAAGCAGCAATTCTACTAACCATGAGATAACTATTATTAACATTTTAAAATCACTTTTAAAGTCTAGTTATCTCTAATAATTACTTGAATCACAGATTTTATACTCATTATATTGTCTTAATTTTGTTTTGTTGCTCACATCTTAGGTTTCCTTTAAGAGTCGAACATTTCTTGGTCCAGAGTACGTAATCGGTAAATTTTGTTTGTTGGTTGACTGAGTTTCACTTGGTTTGTTTTTTTGTGACTACCCTTGGCACCTTTTCCTAGATTCTTCTCCTGGCCATTGGTGTAGAAGCAGTGTAGGACTTGGAGGGAGAAAGACCTAGTTCCCCAGACATACACTGCTGCTCCCAGGCTCTGCAGCCTCAGACAAAGCTTTTCATTTCTCAGCAACTGTTTCCTTCTCTGTAAAAAGAAGATAATACTATTCATCTTTTAGGGGTTTTGGTGAGGATTAAATGAGGCAGTATTTCTTGCATGCCTGGCACAATCCTTTCTTTTCATTAAAATGTTATTATGTTGAAATTCAGTGAGTTTCCTTTTTACCTTATTTTAAAGACACCTTTGTCAAGAGTCAGATTTTGTTATTATAAGATCATAAGCTCCTCCAACTGGAAGGAACTTTAGCAGTTGAGTCTCAAATTTTATTATGCATTTGAATCACCTGGTGATCCTATTTAACTGCTAATTCAAATTCCAGTTGGCGGTTGTGGGATATAGAACCTGAGAGTCTGCACATCCAGCTCACTCTTAGCTGATGCTGTTACTGCCCCCACCAAGCACATGTTGTATAGCAAGGCTTTCAGTTCAATTCAGTCGCTCAGTTGTGTCCGACTCTTTGCGACCCCCTGAATCGCAGCATGCCAGGCCTCCCTGTCCATCACAAACTCCTGGAGTTTACTCAAACTCATGACCATCGAGTCGGTGATGTCATCCAGCCATCTCATCCTCTGTCGTCCCCTTCTCCTCTTGCCCCCAATCCCTCCCAGCATCAGGGTCTTTTCCAGTGAGTCAACTTTTCACATGAGGTGGCCAAAGTATTGGAATTTCAGCTTCAGCAAGGCTTTAGAGAGCAACAAACAAATGAAACCCTTGGCAAAGTTCTCATGTTTTCTTTTACACAGTTAATCTCCTGTACCAACCATCAGAAGTGCATTTTTTTGTAGGGAAGGAAAGGAATCCAGTCTCTCTCTCCAGAAGACATTGCAGACTAATGTCTTAACTCTTCACTCTCAGAAGTAACACTGTTTAGAGAATGACATGCAAGACCTAGCCATTTAATGCCTAAGCACTCTAACCTCCAGATACTTAGTTGGAACTAATTCAAAATGCAAGGACAAGTTTTATTTGTTTGTAACTTGTTACTCGTTTAGATTGTCTTTAAAATTTTATAGCATGAAATAATGAAAAGCTAAGCAGATTAGTTACAAAAACTCAGAATATAAATTCTATAACAATTACTTGACTGAAATAAGACTTTTGGGGGGGATGCATTGAATACACAGTGCTTCTCTCTGGATGTTTGAACTTTGCCTCACGCTAGTTATTGTATTTATTTATTTTTTAATTAATTATAGTTATTGTATTTCAACCTGAGTCCTCAGTGCACCATGTGTGTTCACTGGGACATAGTGTCTGTCCACATAGTCTCTGAGCAGGAAGGGCTTTACTTGTACCCAGGCTTAGAGCTGTTCACACCTGTGTGGTCATCCAGCCCAGTCACACAGTTTCAGCGTCCTAAAGGAAATGAAAGCGGCATAAAATAATTTCAGCTTTGGAACATATCAATTTGGTTTAAAATGTAAAAATCATTGCCTAGAGAATAATTTAATGGGCAGAGTGATTTTTTTTCCAAGTTAATTCTGAAGTGCAAAACAGCATTGTCTTTTTTGCCTTCCTCCCTTGAGGGTGCCTCTAACAACAACCTCTTTCTGTTTTGAGGACATTCTACTTTTACCTAGTGCAGTTCACTGCCCTCAGAAACAACTAGAAGGTCATGAGGGCCGCTAGGAATTGTATAGACAGTTTTCATTGTCATTCTGTTTGCACACATGTAGATATTCCCTCTGAAATGAGTGCTCATCCTATTGTTTGGGCTTCCCAGGTGGCACTAGTGGTAAAGAACCCGCCTTCCAGTGCAGGAGACATAAGAGATGGGGGTTTGATTCCTGGGTCAGGAAGATTCCCTGGAGGAGGGCATGGAAACCCACTCCAGTATTCTTGCCTGGAGAATCCCACGGACAGAGGACTCCGGTGGGCCACTGTCCAAGGGGTCGCAAAGAGTTGGTCCTTCTGTTTAGGGTTTAGTCAGTCCTATTGTTTAGTCTCAAAAAGGAACTTTATACTTTGGTAATTTCTTCAGGTTTTTTAGTTTTCTTTCTTTTCTCAGCATTTGTGAAAAATAGATTACAATACTATTTTGATAGATATTATTTTTCCATTGACTAATCCAGGAAACAAAACAAAGCAAAACCGAAACCTTTATACACTAGACCTGCAACCTAAAACTTTTCTTTTTCATGCTGTCCTGACTGTCTTGCTTTACTTTTATTCATGAACTCACCCGCCATTTACATTTGTAAGATGCCTGGTAACTCCTCCAGTCTCAGAAAGGCTAGATTCTACAGGCATATTCTGTAAATGAGGCTTGCTTCTCAGACTTTGGCATTGGTAATATTGGTGCCTTTTTGTTACATATTCTAGTGACTGAGAGCTTAAAAGACAGCCATGTCTCTATAAATCAGTCTATTCTTTATTTGAAATTGGAAAATCAGGTGTTCCTATTGTATATAAATTTTAAAGAATCATGGATGTTCACCTTGGAAAATACTCCGTGGGTAGTTCAAGTCAAGAGCCCTTATTTAAAAAGAAGGGGACTCGTGTAAGTATGACAGGACAAGCTGTAAGATCCATGGCTGATCCTCAAATTCAAAGCAGGAGAAGCAGTTTGGTTAGGAATTAAGTTGAATGCTTTGAGTATACTAGGTAATTCTTCAAAAGCTGTCTGTACTCTTTGGACCAGTGCTACAGTATACTACCTAATTTTGTTTTGTTTTGTTTTGTTTTTAGTAGGAAATGTTATAAAAGCCTTGAAGAGAGTTCATAGCTAAACAGTGAAACAATTTACAATAGTACATATGAAGACAGATTGAAGGAATTAAGAATATTTAAACTTGAAAAGGGTGCCTTCAGAAGTATCTCAGTGACATGGAAAATTGCAACCAGGTGTTTTCCATTTCCTTTGCAGACAGAACAAAAGGAAGTAAATTTATACTATAGTAAAAGGAACAGCAGTTAGACGTGAAGCAGATCCACAGAAGGAAGCCAGTAAACACTGCAATAGAAGGGATGTTCAGCTTCCTGGTTGTCTTCCTCAAATTCTCTGGTTATTATCAGTATCTGTTTCCTGTGGTTGAAATCTGACATCTCAAGGCTTGAGCGCAGGCATGTCCAGAGTTCTGCCTCAGCCCAGTGACCTTGCACTATCTAATAGTGACTATTATAGGCAAGGTAGCAGCCTAATCACGGGAAACTCCCTACATTATCAGTGCAACCAAGCTCTTTTATCAATATGGCTTTTAAAAACTGCAACTAGCCATTAAGGAATAAATACTCAGAAACTAAATTAGTCAGCTTCATTATTTTCTAAGAAGCAAAAGCTATAAACATCTCTCTTTTCTATTCATTTTTCAAGTGTATTAATCCTTTGATCTCTTTCTCCTGAAGTACTAGCTATTTTTATTTCCTAGTGATCTAAGCTTTTCCTGTTAAGACTAAGTCTTTGATATGATCAAATTGATTGGGAGAAAGAAAAAATTTTTTCGAAAAGTTATACAAGAAATGTATAGGTCAGCTTTTATCAAAATATGGAGCAAATTCCTTAAGATCTTGAATAAATGAAATTCCATATACAAATTCTGGGAAGTCCAGTTTTGTAGACTACCATAATATGGTGTTCAGATAAGCAGTGCTGAATTGTGTGTTCTAAGTGCTTCACATTTAATTCTCATAATAGCCCTCTGAGGTAGGTCACTGTTTATGAGGAAACTGAGGCAGAGACAGTTTGTAAGTCATTTCTCTGAGCCATCCAGTTAGGAGGAACTGAAGGGTTGATTCAGACTTGGGAAGGCTAACTCCAGAGTCCATCTCATAACCCCCGACACCCTACTGCCTTTTCTGTCTTTCATGGAGCCCAAGGATCTCTTGAACTGATAGTAAGGAAGACCAAGTTCTGGACAGTTGCAGGAGTCAGGGAGGGCCAGCAAGAGTGGAGCACCTGGCCCCACCCGGACCCCCGCCAGCTCAGTCTTTGCTCACTCACACTTGCCCTCTCCACCCTCTGGAATCCCAGGCAGTTCCAGAGTGCACTATGCCTCTGTTTCTCTCAGCCCTTACAGGGGCCATGCTGTTGGCTTTCAGTGTCTTCCTCTCAGAACTCCTGACCAGTGTGAGTTTATTCCTCGAAATCTGTTCAAGCATCCACTGCTTTGTGAAGCTATTCCCAGTTTACGCACCTGGAACTCATGTTTCTGCCTTTGGACTCCCCCTGTGTTGTCATGTACATACCTCTCTCGCTGTAGTTCTCTTCATTCCTCTGACAACTATTTATTGAGCACTACTCTGTGCCAAGTACTGTTCTAAATGGAAAAATCAGTCAGTCCAAACTTCTGAATTAATGAAGCTATCAAAGTTAAGGGAAAAAAAGTAGGGTTTTGAGCAGTCATTTGATCTAATGTCTCTTTTCAAAGGGTCACTTTCAACAGAGTGGCTGCTGGTTTGACAATAGACTGGAGGACCAATGGGTAGAAATAGGGAGACCAGAAGGCTATAGCATTAATCCACATCAAGAGGGGATGGTAGCTAGGCATAGAGTGGGAGCAGTAGAGATAGTAAGAAATAGTTGAATTATGGATATATATTGAATGTAGATTCTATGAGATTTGCTGATGGATTGATTGGGGGTCGTGAAAGAAATAGAAGATAATTCTCAAGTTTTTTGTCTGAACAACTAGAAGAATGCAGTTGAATGACAACTGGGGTGGCAAATATTGGAGGGAAAACAGGTTTGTGGGGAAAAATAAAGAGTTCAGATTCAGACATGACAGAGATTCCCAGATGGACATGCAAATAGAGATCTTGAGGTAGCTGGATAAATGAGTCGAGTGTAAAGGAGAAAGTGAGACTAAAGATGCTGGTTTTTGGAGTCATCAGTACATAGTATGTATTTAAACAGGGTTTGATGGCGTCACCTCGGGAGTGTCAATAAAGGAGGATCAAATACTGAAGCTGTGGCACCCCGGATTTGACAAGAAAGTATGAAGAATCCTGCAAAGGAGACTGTAGTGGTCAGCTTGGTAGGGGATCTTTTCATGCCTTTCTTAGAGCCTGCAGTGTTCAAGGGCAGAGCTGTAGTTTATTTCCTTATAGTTCCTAATATAGTTGTTGGTAAGTGTTAGTATATTGAAGGTAGGATTAGCTCTTAGTAGGAACACAAAGTGTGACTACAGAGATCTCTGGAGCATGCTCAGTTGCTTCAGTCCTGTCCAGTTCTTTGTGATTCTATGGACTGTAGCCCATCAGGCTCCTCTGTCCATGGGATTCTCCAGGCAAGAATACTGGAGTGGGTTGCCGTGCGATCTCAGGAGAGGGTAGGATTCAGAATGGAAAGCAGGTCCAGTAAGGCTTTCTAAGCCCCGCCCAAATGGGTAGGATTTGGAAGCAGGACCTCATTTCCAAAGAGGGGACTAGCAACAATAAGGTCCCTGCCCTAAAAAAGCCCAGAGAATTGAATCAGTTCGCAGGTAAAAATTATAGAACCAGAGGTAAAATAGACAAATAGACAAAGGTAAAAATTCAGAATAAAGGTAAAATAGACAAAGGTAAAAAGTCAGAACCAGAACTCAGTAGGAGATAAAAACTTGGTCTTCACCTTCCAGAGTAATGGAAATAAAAGTAAAAATAAACAAATGGGACCTAATTAAACTTACAAGCTTTTGCACAATGAAGGAAACTATAAGCAAGGTGAAAAGACAGTCTTCAGATTGGGAGAAAATAATAGCAAATGAAGCAACTGACAAAGAATTAATCTCAAAAATATACAAGCAGCTCCTGCAGCTCAATTCCAGAAAGATAAATGACCCAATCAAAAAGTGGGCCAAAGAACTAAACAGACATTTCTCCAAAGAAGACATACAGATAGCTAACAAACACATGAAAAGATGCTCAACATCATTCATTATCAGAGAAATGCAAATCAAAACTACAATGAGGTACCATCTCACACCAGTCAGAATGACTGCTATCCAAAAGTCTACAAACAATAAATGCTGGAGAGGGTGTGGAGAAAAGGGAACCCTCTTACACTGTTGGTGGGAATGCAAACTAGTACAGCCACTAGGGAGAACAGTGTGGAGATTCCTTAAAAAACTAGAATTAGAACTGCCATATGACCCAGCAATCCCACTCCTGGGCATACACACCAATGAAACCAAAATTGAAAGAGACACGTGTACCCCAGTGTTCATCGCAGCACTGTTTATAATAGCCAGGACATGGAAGCAACCTAGATGTCCATCGGCAGACGAATGGATAAGAAAGCTGTGGTACATATACACAATGGAATATTACTCAGCCATTAAAAAGAATGCATTTGAATCAGTTCTTATGAGGTGGTTGAAACTGGAGCCTATTATACAGAGTGTCAGAAAGAAAAACACCAATAAAGTATACTAAGACATATATATGAGATTTAGAAAGATGGTAACAATGACCCTATATGCAAGACAGCAAAAGAGACACAGATGTAAACAACAGTCTTTTGGACTCTGTGCAAGAAGGTGAGGGTGGGATGATTTGAGAGAATAGCATTGAAACATGTATATTATCATATGTGAAACAGACCGCCAGTCCAGGTTTGATACATGAGACAGGGTGCTCAGGGCTGGTGCACTGGGATGACCCTGAGGGATGGGATGGGGAGGGAGGTGGGAGGGGGGGTTCAGTATGGGGAACACATGTACACCCATGGCTGATTCATGTCAATGTATGGCAAAAACCACTACAATATTGTAAAGTAATTAGCCTCCAATTAAAATAAATTAATTAATTAAAAAAAAACCTTGGTCTTAAGAGAAAGTCAAAGGACGTCTATTATAAATGAGACACGGGATGAGCTAGGGTCAAAGCTATGTTCATGCTCAACCTATGGAATACTGGATTGTAGAAGTGCTTACCTTTCTGTGTGACTGAGACCTTGCACTAAAATCAGTAAGAATCAGTACACTAAGAATCAGTCTTCCAGGGTGGAACTCAGGAAGTAAACTTATCAACTCCCCCACTTTGTTATTTTTAACCTGTGTTCCCCAGTCTGTTATTTAAGAATCTTACTTACAGAGAGGTTGAGACACTTGCCTAAGTTCTGAAACTTTGGGTTTACAGCATTAATGAATTCTACAGTGAATTTCCAGATTGTTTAATAGGAGTAATTTACTGTGTTTAAATGGGAATGAATTTCACAGAATTAATTTCTGGAATTTCTCCCTATAATTATAGAACTTTTGCAACAACTCCTGTATTCTTGTGCTTCCCTGATGCCTCAGCAGGTAAAAAATCCACCTGCAAAGCAGGAGATGCAGCAGAGATGGGTTCAATCCCTGAATCAGGAAGATCTCCTAGAGGAGGAAAATGGCAAGCCACTTCGCCACTTCATATTCTTACCTAGAAAACCCCATGGACAGAGGAGCCTGGTGGGCTATAGTCCATGGGGTTGCAAAGAGTTAGACACGCTTGAGCGACTGACACACTCACTGTATTCCTGTTGCGGCAGTGTCCTTTGTTAATTGGGTCCTTTTGTTTTATTATAGCTCTTACTTTTAACTTGCTTTTTTGTTGTTTTTTGTCATTCAGTAGATCTTCAGACCAAACTAACTGAACTAATTCTACTATTTTTTCCTAAATGGAGACACCTCTTCACTATGGCAGGTTCATCTGTGATTTCTTGTATAATTCCTTGATGTGAGACCAGCTGTCTACCTCCTTTAGATAAATACCTTTCTTTTGGTCAGCTCTTAATAAAGGAAAAAGCTCCCCATCCATTTTATAGCTTAGAGTAATTGTGAATAACCTGAATTATATCCTAGAGCAATCAAATGACTATTCTTCATGGTACCTGAAGTCCTCAGTATTTTGTTCCATGGTCGCTAATTTCTAACAAAAAATGATTTGCTACATAAATCATGGTGCTTAATTGAAATTATACTGGAAGCTCATTTACTTTTTGCTTTCTAAAAAAGTGGATAATTATTATGGCTCATGGGTCAGAGGTTGTAGATTTTACATATCCCTGATGTATGAATGGATAAGTAGGAAAGGGAAAATTGTACCTTAAATTATTAAGGATGCTGTCCAAAAAATGCTTGACAAGAAACATCGTAAAGCTATAGAAAATAGGACCTTTGCCAACTTCTAACTGTTTAGTATTCAAGGAAAATCAATGCTCATCAGAATATTTTGTTATATCTAAGAATCTGTCATTTCTGTTTTGTTTTGTAAACATTTTTAGTTTCAAGATTAAGTTTTCATATTGCAGTAAAAAAATTACTGCTATTTTCAAAATCATGTGTATTCTCTCTTCTAGTAAGGAATCTGATTTCTGGTCAAACGGATAATATGTATTTATGTTAAAATTTGGGGCACATTTGTAGTTGATGAGCAAATGTTGACTTTCATTGGAATTTTTAAAGGAAATAATATTAATAGCTTGTTTTCTCTGAAATCTTTTCAATTACTAGTTCCACAAAATTAACTTGCTAAATTGAAATTTTGTTGCTTAGTTTTTCATTATGTGCTGTTCTTTTTTCACCATTAATCTGCCAAATTTTATTACTTTAAATTTTTGCTGTTGGCATTTTTATTGTGCTGAACTGAGTTTATTGTGTTTCCTGTAGATTAAAAAATAGACAGTTGTATATAGTTTCCTATAAAATAGAATAATACCACCTGTATATAAATATGTACACATATATACATGGACATAAATCACTGAAGACATTTGTGAAATTGGATAAGTAACCTATTTTCAACAGTTTTCAAAGTGGCCACTTTATATTTTTTTCTACTGACAAAAGATGGGGCGTATAGATTAGCCTGCAATGGATCCTAAGGTTTATGTTTTTATTAATCATTTTATCAGATATGCATCAGATCTCTCCTTTATTTCTGCATTCATTGAAATAAAAGGTCAGATATTTTCCATTATAAAATTCACCCATGCAAAAAAGACTGAGTTTTCAATGCATTGTTTTCTATACATTATGTTTTAGTTTTAATTTATGTTATATAGAATTATGTTTATATATTATAAAGAATGTAGTATGCTTTTTAGAATTTGTCATATATTTATTTTTAAATACATAAAACTTAATTTATCTTGATATTTTAAGCATGAGTTTTTTTGCATAGTTCAAGTAAAATGTGGTGTATTGATTTACTCATTGTAGAAGCATCGACCTTCTATTCTTAGTGGGTTATTACCTACATTAATGTACTTGAAAGGACCATTCATTAGAGAATTGAATATGTTCCAGTTTTTGATAACACATGATTGGTATTAATGGATTCCAGAGAGATTATTTAACTTCTTCATTTATTTGACCACAGGTTCTAAAAAGCTATACTGAGCTCCATATCAGTGTTATTTTTTTAAAGATATATTAGTTGCTTCTGTTTCTACCATCATCTTCAGCTAGATTCCATATCTCTTAATTAAATATGCTACAGTGCAGCACACAGTATTTTCAGTGACATTTAATATCAGTGTTTGACTGAGAGCTTTCCACATGTGACCTTTAGAAACATTTTAAATGATATGAAATAGCTATAAGCAGACTCTAAGGCATCTTTAGATGTGCTTGTTAGAGGCATTGTGCTATGATTCCCACACTTGGCTACATATTATAATCACCTGACCCCCACCCAGACCAATAAAATTAGACCTGGGAGTGTTAGGAAAGCTCCCCAGGTGATTCTAATGAGCTTGCTAACTTTAGATAATGCTCTGTTCTCCCTCTGAATTCATATTAGAGACTCCTGGCAAGTTCTTAAAAATACAAGTGGCCAGGCTCTAACCTGGAGAAATTGTTATCTGAGGTGGGACTCCTGCATCTGTGTGTCATAAAAGCAGCACAGGTGATTCCAATGAAAATCCTGGATTGAGAACCACTTATCTAATGACAAAAGAACTGCATCAGAAGGAAACTTAACCATTCCAGTTCTATTTTTGTGAATTAAGATAAATCACCTAATGTATTTGAGGTTCCTTTGTAAAATTGAGGTATTACCCTTAGCTTATATAACACCAGATATTGTTCCAGTTGAATGGAACAGTGTACTCAGAAGTTCTTTGTGATAAAGCCTCTATGAGATGGTAGCAATGAGAGCTTACCATGTAGTGGCTTCTGTAAAGTGGTGCATGTAGTTTATTTCTAAGTCCTGTGTGGTTTTTGGCAGAAAGAAGCTACATGTATCTCTGAGGCAGAAAGAAATTTGGGCTTCTTGGCTATCTCCAGGGTATATTACCCTGGTTTTTAAAGTTTGCCTACACTTTTTATTCAGACCAGGCTGCTAGGGGCTCAAGGTGGTAGGGGACCAGCAGTGGAGGGGAAAATGGAGCTGCCCCATCTAGAGATTTGAAAACATTTGTGAATTCCTATAATTAGCAACATTCTTCTTATACCTCCACAGAGACGTGGTGGGCAACAGTGGAGTTGTTTACCTGATTTAACTTTTCATACTCATTTTCAGTACTTTCCTCCTGTATCTCTTTCACCTCTACTGTCCTTAGTGTTTAAGCATCACCAACATTTACCCATATACTGAGTGAGGACAGAAGAAAGAGAAAGGGTCTCTAAAGATGAATACACTCATTAGTGGTTTCCCACCATGACACAAGCCTCAGGACTTCAGCTCTGGAGGGGTGAGAGTCACCTATGCAGGGCATTCCCTGGTGTGTTAGTCTAGATGCAGGTTAGCACTGGATTCATCAATCAAGCAAAATTACATACAATTTCTTGAGGCTTTTAAATCCTCTCCCCTGTATATCTGACTGAAAATTCTTATTTTGTTTCATTTTTTGACATGATTCTGCTTACCTCTGAAGACGGTGATTACTGTGTGATTGGTTTTGTTTTCCTGGTGCACTATACTGTAGTTTTCAGATTTGTAAAGAGGTGGTGAACCTTCTGGGGCAGAAAAAGATGAACAGTAACATTCTATAATTTAGTGTTACTATCCAAGAGCTTACTTTTTTAATATTTAAGAAGGAACTGAGTGTAACATGTTTATCTCTTCAAATAACCTGAAAAGGAGACTCATCAACCAAAAAAAAAAAAGTATGTAGTTAATATCAAGAAATTGTAGGAAGAAATTAGTTTGAAGAACATTTCATGAATTTTAACTCTCATCAAAGATTTTCTCCTTGATCCTGACAACCCTATTTATGTCATCCATTTCTTGAACTAATTCTGAGTACCTGCTCTGTTCCAGGTAGGGTCCTAAATGATGGAAATATACCAGTAAAGAAAGGCAGGTTTCTACCCTCGTGTAACTTACAGGGAAATAGAGACTGGTGAATGAATAGTTACCCATCAGTAAACTGAATGCTGTGATGTGGAGATCATGGGTATTTTGAAAGAACTCAATATTGAGGGGTGTCTAACCCAGCAATGGAAAGCCAAAAAGCCTCCTAGAGGAATTAGCATCTAATCCCAGACCCAAACAAGGAGAACAGTAATTAAGAGAAGATGGAAGAATGTTCCAGGTAGAGAAAAACACCATAAAGTCCAGAGGTTCAGGGCATGGTCTAATATGAGGGAATATCTTAAAAACCTATTTTTCATCTCCCCACAGCTGTTAGATCACTAAGGAGGGTGGGATATAGGGGGAGTTGGGTACCACCAGTGAAACCCCTAACAAGCAGCAGGGGGCAGAGTGGCACTCACCTACCTGACATGGTAGGTGATGTGATAGCAGCCCGTGAGAGCCTTATCAAAGAGGACCTTACAGTCTACCAGCAGGCCTAAATCTTCTTATTGGGATTACTTAGATTAGCACAGTAAAGGGAAACACCTGTTTTTCCCTTCTGTTATAGGGGGAAAATCTCAGTTAAGTGTACCTCCTATGTTTCTTCTCTGTGTGTTTCCTTTGCTCGCATGCTTCTAACACACTCACTTCTGACACTTTTAGTCTCCCAATGTGTGGCTGTTTTTTCCCACACCAAGCACTTCCCTGCAACACCACTTGGGTGTCCCATAGTTTACCTCAATTCCAACATCATCTACGTGGATATAGTGTCAGATCCCACAGGTTAAAGTCTTGCTCCCCCAACACTGTGCTCCCACCCTACCTCAGATTCCAGGTGCAAGTAGTAGCTCCCCCAGGTCACACACAGTTCTGTCCATTTTGGCTAGACATCAGAGGCTCCCTTGACCCCCTTCTCAAGTTCAATTAATTTGCTAGAGGGGCTCACAGAACTCAGGGCAACATTGACTTACCTTTCCTGGTTTATTGAAGAGTATGATAACGGATACAAATGACAGCCAGTTGAAGAGATGCATAAGACAAGGCCTGAGGGGGTCCTGAGCCCAGTGTCCCCCTGGAGTTGGGGTGCATTACTCTCCTAGAGCGGATGTGTTCGTCAACCTAGGAGCTTTCCAAATCCCGTACTACTGGGATTTTTATGGAGGCTTCATAACACAGGCTTAATTGATCATTAACTTTATTTTCAACCCTTCTCCTTACTCAGGAGGGTGTGAAATAGACCGGGAAATTCCAAGCTCCAATCTTGGCTTGGTCTTTCAGTGACCAGCCCTCATTCAAGAGCCATCCAGGAACCCACCCACAGTTACTTCACTGGAACAAAAGACACTTGTATCACTCAGGATATTACAGAGGTTTCAAGAGCCCTGTGTCAGGAACTGGGCTCAAAGATCAGGTAGTAGAACAGAGATGCTCCCAGTCTTCTTATCAGTTTGGAAATTACAAGGGTTTCTGGAGCTCTGTGCCAGAGGCCAATATGTATTTTCCATTGTCTCAGAAGTATATATTTAATGCCACTCAAGTTGGTATATTAATATGTACCTTTAGTAATAAACTGATACACTCTCACATATCTCTTAGCTACTGGTCTTCTGGAACCATGTTTAGTCTGAAGATGCAGTATTAAAATATCTCCATTGTAACTTTAAGCAAGGTGAAAAGACAGCCCTCAGATTGGGAGGAAATAATAGCAAGCGAAGCAACAAAGGATTAATCTCAAAAATATACAAGCAGCTCCTGCAGCTCAATTCCAGAAAGATAAATGACCCAATCAAAAAATGGGCTAAAGAACTAAACAGACATTTCTCCAAAGAAGACATACAGATAGCTAACAAACACATGAAAAGATGCTCAACATCATTCATTATCAGAGAAATGCAAATCAAAACCACAATGAGGTACCATTACACGCCAGTCAGGATGGCTGCTATCCAAAAGTCTACAAGCAATAAATGCTGAAGAGGGTGTGGAGAAAAGGGAACCCTCTTACACTGTTGGTGGGAATGCAAACTAGTACAGCCGCTATGGAGAACAGTGTGGAGATTTCTTAAAAAACTGGAATTAGAACTGCCATATGACCCAGCAATCCCACTTCTGGGCATACACACTGAGGAAACCAGATCTGAAAGAGACACGTGCACCCCAGTGTTCATCGCAGCACTGTTTATAATAGCCAGGACATGGAAGCAACCTAGATGCCCATCAGCAAATGAATGGATAAGGAAGCTGTGGTACATATACACCATGGAATATTACTCAGCCATTAAAAAGAATTCATTTGAACCAGTCCTAATGAGATGGATGAAACTGGAGCCCATTATACAGAGTGAAGTAAGCCAGAAAGATAAACACCAATACAGTATACTAACGCATATATATGAGATTTAGAAAGATGGTAACGATAACCCTATATGCAAAACAGAAAAAGAGACACAGATGTACAGAACAGAATTTTAGACTCTGTGGGAGAAGGCGAGGGTGGGATGTTCTGCGAGAACAGCATCAAAACATGCATATTATCAAGGGTGAAACAGATCACCAGCCCAGGCTGGATGCATGAGACAAGTGCTCGGGCCTGGTACACTTCGAAGACCCAGAGGAATCGGGTAGAGAGGGAGGTGGGGGGTGGATCGGGATGGGGAATACGTGTAAATCCATGGCTGGTTCATGTCAATGTATGACAAAAACCACTACAATATTGTAAAGTAATTAGCCTCCAACTAATAAAAATAAATGGGAAAAAAATGAAAAAAAAAAATCTCCATTGTTAATTCAGCTAACTTTTAAAATATCTTCTCACTTAATAGCTTCAGATTTGAGGAAAATGTATAGTATACCATGGTCCTTTCAAACACTGTCTCTGCAGACAGACTACCTGTTTTGAATTCTAGCTTCAATGATTTATGTGTGATTTAGAGTGAATTAATGAACCTTCAGCAGTGTGTTTCAATTTCTATATCACTTATACATCTGTATCCCTCTCATCTCTTTATCTTTTTTAGTTTAAAAGAAAGGTGAGGGTGTAGGTACAAGAATTCTGATAGAATTCATATACTTTCTGGCTTCTAGGTGAGTTGGGCCAATGGAAATTAGCAGGAGATGGGAGGAAGGAAAGAATCAAGATCAGCTGGTAGTTAGGAATTGGTGAGGCTACTTTGTCCTTATGAAGGGCATCAGTAACACCCCTGCAGCATGGGATGGTTGACAGATAACTGTAGCTAGAAGACAACATAATCCAAGGCTCATCATGACTTAAGGGGATTTGAGGAGAACAAAGGGTGATTGCCAGAGTTCATTGCCGATAGGGAATCTTTATAGAAACTACAACATGTTTTTTCTCTCCTTTTTTTTTTTTTTTTTTTTTGCCCAGGGACAATGTTGTCTGTTCACATTTTTATCTCATATTCTTTTCCTATCCTTGGAAGAGGATAACTTATCCATCCATGTAAACTTAAAAATGCTAGTATATACTAAGCAGTTCTCAGAGTGCCTGGCACACAGATTTGATGAATATTTGTCAAAAAACTGTGATTTATTTCTCTTATTTCACATGCTTTGTTTTTGAAAGGTTTCTTTATTTCAGATGTGACTACTAAAAGTTCTTCCCAGAGTCACATGTAATTAAGGACTCAGACTTTGTAGATATACCACTTTTCAGCCGTTGTTTTTCAGTTGCTCAGGCATGTCTGACTCTTTGTGACCCCATGGACTGCAGCACACCAGGCTTCCTGGTCCTTCACTATCTCCCTGAGTTTGCTTAAATTCGTGTCCATTGAATCCATGATGCTATCCAACCATCTCATCCTCTTATCCCCTACTCCTCCTGCCCTCCATCTTTCCCAGCATCAGGGTCTTTTCCAGTGAGTCGGCTCTTCCCATCAGGAGGCCAAAGTATTGGAGCTTCACCTTCAGCATCAGTCCTTCCAATGAATATTCATGGTTGATTTCCTTTAGGATTGACTGGTTTGATCTCCTTGTTGTCCACGGGACTTCTCCAGCATCACAGTTTGAAAGCGTCAATTCTTTGGCATTCAGCCTTATTTATGGTCCAACTCTTAACATCCATACATGACTGCTGAAAAAACTCTAGATTTGACCATACAGATCTTGTTGGCAAAGTGATATCTCTGCTTTTCAGTACGCTGTCTAGGTTATTCATAGCTTTTCCTCGAAGAAGCAAGTGTCTTTTAGTTTCATGGCTGCAGTCAACATCCACGCTGATTTTGGAGCCCAGGAAAATAGTCTGCCACTGTTTCCATTGTTTCCCCCTCTATTTACCATGAAGTGATGGAACCAGATGCCATGATCTTAGTTTTTTGAATGTTGAGTTTGCTGAAAAAACGAATCCTAGGGACTTCCCTGGTGGTCCAGTGGTTGAGAATCCTCTGGATTCTGTCTTCTAATGGAGGGGACGTGGGTTTGATCCCTGGTCTGGAAACTAGGATCGTATGTGTGGCAGGGCAGCTGAGCTTGCAGGCCACAAGTAGAGAGAAGCCCATGTACCACGAGGAAAGATCCTGTACGCTGCAACTAAGACCTGAGGCAGCCAGAACTAAAGTAAATAAATAGAATATTAAAAACAAACAGGTCTAAGTCAAGCAAAGATAATTACCTGTGCCTAAACTGACATTCATGTTACATTTACTTCTCATCCGTCCCCCTTCTCGAACTCTTCTTCACCACTCTACTTAGGAAAAAATTCACAATTCTATAACAAAAATGGAGAATATTTAATAAAACTGGGGGAAGGAAGGGTGACAATCCTCCAAGTTTTTTCATATTTTATATTAGTGAATTAGTTGTAGACATAAGGGAGGACTTAGCCATGAGGGTTTTAACACATTAGGACTTAAATGAATTTGTATGCAAAGCTTCTATGAAAGTCTCAGAATTTTTTTTTTTTTGGTAAAACTGCTTCTTGGTTTTCAGTGCTACAATCCTGCCCTCTAGCGGGCATCCAGAAACAAACCAAAAGCCAGAATATTGCATCATTTTACTTACTACTCCATCAAAGTCCATTATTTAGTCATTCTAAAAAATTGGACTTGTAAAGTACTTATAATACAAGAAGCACAGAATAAAGTAAAATACTTTTTTTGGCTGAAATTTACAGTATTCTTGCTATAGGACCTATATTTAAAGAGCAGCCAGTATTTACTTCTTTATATTTGCATGGTAATTATCTGTCACTTTCTCTTTTCTGTGGGGGAAAAAAGAATTCAGTGCAGATCACAGAAGTAAGAAATTTATCAAAGAGAAGCCAAAGGGATTCTTTCTGGTTACCTGATGTTACAAACTATGCCAAATCCGAGTGACTTTATTTTTTTTATTTTAATTTTTTAATTTATTCATTTATTTGGCTGCACCAGGTCTTAGTTGCAGCATGTTGGATCTAGTTCCCTGACCAGGGATCAAACCTGGGCCCCCTGCATTGGGAGCTCAGAGTCTTAACCACTGGGCCAGCAGGGAAGTCCCCCGAGTGACTTTAAAACAGTGATTTTGGAGCAAGATGTTGTTGATATTAATCTAGCTTCCTGATCAAATGGGCTGACCCAGCATTGATTCTGGGTGCTAAGAATACATAATCTAAGTTTAATCATAAAGAAACATCAGACAGACCAAATTTAGGGGCATTCTACAAAGTAACTGGCCTTTACTCTTGACAAGAGTCAAGTTCATGAAAGATAAAGACCGAAAACTGTCCCAGAAGAGAAACTGAAGAGACATGACAAGTAAATTCAATTTATGATCCAGGATTAGATCCTGGACCAGGAAAAAATCATTAGTGGGAATTTGAATACAACTCTCTTGATTTTGGTGGTTGTCGTGTGGTGATGTAAAATGTTAACCCAGCTTCATAGCTGGGTGAAGGGTGAGCAGAAACTCTTGACACTATTTTTGCAAATTTTTTCCAAGTTTGAAATTATTTCAAAGTAAAAGTTTTTTAAAAAGTTGAGAACTTCTGGTTATTTTATTGACAATTTCATAATTTGGAAATTTGGGAAGACTTTATCTGTGTGCTTCATCTCTGATCCACATGGCATCAGCTGGGGCACCTGAGGCTGGAGGATTCACTTTCAGGATGACATCTTCATTAACATACCTGGCACCAGGGTGTTTCTTGGCCTCTTTCTGTGCATGGCGTGTGTCCTGCACGCTCTTTCCTCTGTGTTCAGCCTCTTGGAGCATGGGAGTCTAAGTGTAATTGCACGTCTTACTTGGTGACTGGTTTCCAAGAGGGCACTCCAAGAAATAGGATATGGAAGCCATCAATCAATGACTTATGAAACCTGAGCCCAGAATATTGGTATAGCTTCACATCTATCATATTCTCTTGGTCAAAGCAGTAATATAGTCTTACCAGATTCAAGAGGAAAGGACCAAGAGACTCTGCCTGTCAATGGGAAAAGTGTCTGAGAATTATGACCACCTTTAATTCATAACAGATATTTCACCAAAATCTCATTGGCTTTGCAGTAGAGATGGAATTGGTGAAAAAAAGCATGGACATTTTTTTGTCCAACATACATAAATTCTAACCCTGGCATTACCATTTACTAACAGTGTGATGTCTATGATCCTCAGTTTTCTTATCTCTAAAATTGTGGCGGTAACATAAATGCCCTAGAGTATTGAGAGAACTAGTGAAAACAGTATATAAAATGTAAGATATGGCAGGCAATAAATATGCAAACCTAATAATAATTGCTAGCGTTTATTGAATACTGAGCAAGTGCTCAGTTCATTCAGTATGCTTTCTAAACGCTGTCTCAGTGAGTCGTTGCCCCTTTCTGGAGTGACGTGTCCCACACTGGATGGCCAAAAGAGCAGCGCCCATTTCCTCCAGCTTCAGCTGTCTTTGTCCTCCACTTACCTGTCTGATCATTTTTCGCTGCTTGTTGCTTGGATCTCCATTTCCACATACTGTTTATTTCCCATTTACGTTGGTCCCTGAGGACCCCAGTGCGGATGCACGTTTGGCACTTTTTTGACACGACCTTCCCGGCGTTTGTTCTCAGCGCTGTCAGTGCAGTTCTTGACAGCTTCTCACACAGTCTGTCAGCCCCCTCTGAGCCCACGATTGCCTGCTGTCAGAGCCAAGACACTCGTGTCTTTGTCTCAGCGAGCGCTCTGTCAGCCTGCCGTCACACAGGCTGGTGGGTGCTCCGTTGTCGGCCTACCCAGGAACACGATGATCTGCACTTTGGAGCAATTATTTAATTTGAGGCAATTACTTGTAGGTGTTCTTTAAAGTGAAGATTTTTCCAGGCTATGACTGAATTTTGATACAGCAGCTTCCCAGGCTGTTAAGGAACCACTTCATACCCAGAAGGTTGTCACTCAGTCTGTTGTCACTGGATAAAGGTGGTGACCCTTTATTTTCACAGCAAGCTGAGTTTCTATTGCTTCATGTCCTACAAGCAGTCAGATGATTTTTGTGAGTGTTTTTAATATGGAGACAAATAATAAAATTTGGTTTTGATAGAGGTCACCTATTATTAATCTTTCTCCTCCTTGCTCTCAAAATATACTTGCCTTTAAATGGGAAGAATCACTTTAATCCTTTGAGAATTAGAGGCCACATTAAATAATACTCAGCTAAGGTATTCTTTCATTCATTCCTTCAGCCATCTTCTCTTAACAGTGGTTATGAGTATGACTTCTAGAGTTATACTGTATAGGTTAAAATCCATTTAAGAGCTCTATGACCTTAGGAAATATAATTTGACTTCTCTAAATCTAATTTTTTTGTGGGTAAAATGGAATTTCAGGTTGTTGTGGGACTAAGTAAGGACATGTTTATAGTGTAATTAATTTAGATCTTGACATGTAGGAAATAATCAATGGATATTGACTCATTTATTATCTTGCCCTTGGAGTTAGACTTTGCATATAAATGGTAAGTAGCCATGACAGTGTATTTACCTGTTATTTCACTCTTAATAATTCTTTAAGTACCTTAACCCTTTCAATCCCATTAGGAACACTTATTTACCCCTCAGTGAAAAACAAATTGTTATAGATTACATATTTCTGAATAGGGAGGCATTTTGAAAGTGTATGACATCTTTTCTTTAAAAAATTTTTTTAATATATTTCAGCTTAATTAGACAAATGTTGGACCATGTAAGAGTAAGCGGACAATAAAATGATGGGGCATTTAGTTCATTTGGTGCCTTGGAAAAGTGAAGGGTTGTTTGCTTACAATGTATTTCATTGGTGGCTAGCAGGTTGAGGACCGAAGCTTGTACTGACATTGTTATCTTAAAAGAAACCTACTTGTGCTGCCTGAATGCTGGCCTATGGAGGTTACTATAATTTAATAATACCTCTAATTATATTCCTAAATGGGAATAAGTTTTATCTAAAAGAGAAAAATAGATAATTTAAAATGTCTGAATAAGTTGCCTTTTTTATTCTATTAGGAAATCAGGATACATTTGTAATGAAATAAAGAACTTGGCAGAATAGCATGTTTTTTCTAATTTCCAGCAATCTAGAGGTCTGAAAATATTGTGCCTTTGTTTGTATGGTCTGGCCACACTATTCTACTTCAGTTTAAAGCTTATGAAGTCTTTACTTTTCTTCATTTTTTATGATAACTTCTAGGGTTTCACATAAACATGTACATTATGAACTTATTTAAAGAATTTATTTGTATAAAATCTTCTAATAAATGAAAGTTACCTCTTTAGCTGCCCAAGCTTAAAAAGCTACTTTTTACTTAAAACGCAGACAGTGCTTTCTTCTTAAGCACAGTGTTTCAAATATAATGTAAGCATTCATTAATATTTCTGGGGTTACCACAGTAATGTTAGCTATTGAAGGTCTTTTGACGTCATTAGATGAGCCCAGATAGCTATACATTTTTTTAAAAGTTTACCTTCTATCAAGTATAATATTTTGATTCTGATAACTGTCTCTATAGGCTATGTCCCTAATCCCATCTAGCACACACTTTGTCTTTTAGCTCGCTACTTCTGATATCTGTGAACAATAAAATCATGTTAGTTGCTTCAGTCATACCAACTCTTTGGGACCCCATGGACTGTAGCCCGCCAGGCTCCTCTGTCCATGGGATTCTTTGGCAAGAATACTGGGGTGGGTTGCCATTTCCTTCTTCAGAGGCTCTTGCTGACCCAGGAATCAAACCCAGATCTCCTCCATTGCAGGCAGATTCTTTGCTAATTCTAAGTGTAAGTGAAATTAAAATTTGAATAAGTTTTTTCTTGGCTATTAGCAAGAGCTGTTTTGGTTATTTACAGATTCTTTTTTTCCCCTAAATTCTTCTTTGTGTGTTCCATAGCTCAATTGTCCAATAATTTGAGATCATTGAAGAAAATGTTTCTTACTGTTATTTGATGGTGACTCTACAAATTGGTCTAGTTGGGTCCATATGGAAAAGAATAAATCCCAGAAAACTTGGAGATACCTAGTATAATCATTTGGTTATCAAATAAGCACTTATTATACATATTACATCAACACTGTGAGGTGAAAATGCCATTAGACTACTCATTTGGGAGGCTTTGGAGAGTGATCCTAGCCTGCAACTGCTAAATGCATATATAACTTAGGTAATCAAGTTCATGCTCTGAAAAATGAGAACCATAATACAGGTTGCTATATGGATCCCTAGATTTCCCTCTTTCTGTGAAAGCATGGAGGTGGGGGAAATGTTTGGCGGGGAGGTCAAGAGCATAGCAAAGTTGGCTGAACATGGAATGGGGCTGAACATGAACATGAACTCTGAAGGAGTCTGGAAAGGAGATGGAAGGGTGGGAGACGGGCTTAGGAGGAAGGCCAGAGCTTTATGGGGATTAGAGAACTATAGACAAGAGGTGCTTACATAGTGACAGTGACTGAATAAAAAACAACTGAGAATCAGAGATCCTGTGGATTTGGTCTTCACGGCAGGTTGATCAGCACAGCATTCAGGTCGTGAGGTTGGACTATGCCTAGTGGTTGTGGTGTGGGGGATGGAGGGAATGTGGAGCAGGGCCTACAGCTAGAGGGCAGGGATCCAAATTTAGATTAGGAAAGCAGATTCCGCTTAATTGTAACCCAAGTTGTTTTAAAATTATTATTATTGTTATTATTATAGTAGTATCTCTCTCTTTTTTCTAATAGTGACCAAAACTAGTCTAGAATCATTGCTTGCTGTGGTAATGAACTCTTTGTCAATTTGATTTTGTCTCCTGGCCTGATTATGATTTTTACTGCTTTGGTTTCTTAACGAATTACTCAGTACACTCAAAACTTTCAACCAATTATTTTGTGTTTATCATTCATCTCTTCTGCCATTACATCATATGTTCGGTAGTTGAATGTGAGAGATTCTTATATTATAACAGGAATATACTCTAATTATCTAGTCCTAATCCTTGCTTCTGATTTTGGAGATAGTAAAAGGATGGTTCATTAGGAGTTCTTTGCATAGCACATCTAGTACAATTCCATGTCCAAAAGGTAGTTTAGATTATACTTGTGACCAAGCTGAAGAGGGCATACCACATAGTTATGGGAAGATACGAACTTATGGGAGATATCAGCTCAAATTTGAAAGGTCTTTTTTCTCATGAATGATGACTTGCATGGCAAAGAAACAGCGTATTCTGTGGCAGTTTTGTTTCTGCCTCTGTCATCTTGAGCATTTAAGATTCCTTTCTCTTGACTTTTATATTTCAACATCTCACTCAGAGTCAAAATTCAGCTCCAGTATGGCTTCTTAGCAAGCTATTTAATCTTTTTTATTCCTGAAGAACTGTTGCTCTGGTTTTCAGGAAGAAAAAGACAAGAAGTCTAGCAGATAGCCCCTAATTACAACCTCTAGTTGTACAAATACTCCTTGAAAACAAACACTAAAACAACAAAACAATTAGAATGGTAGGTAGTGGAAATCCAGTGTGATGCTTACAGTTTCCCTCATATAATCTGCCTCAGTTACCAGGAGCACCTTTTGTTCTCTGTTTTGTTTTCCACGGGCAGTGTAACCATATGACACAGATAGGACTGAGAAATTTCACTTAATAATTTTAGACTTCAGTGTCACTGCCATTTTGATCAAGGAACTTGACTTTTGCAGGCCTTGAACCAGAAATAGACTGAAGAAAAGTAATTTACTGTAAAAACAATAATTTTATGTGAGCATCAATTAAATAGGACCTAAAATTTATAATAAGCCTCTCAGAGAAGAAAAATACCTTTGAAAAATCTCATCGTTTAATTATTATTGCATGTGGAAATGAAAACAATCAGATTTTATTAATGATATGTGGAGGTCTTGGGAAAATACTTAATAAAATAGTGATCGATGTGATTATTGATTTTGACTCTCTTTTTCTGTTTCAGGGTTTGAACATAATCTTTCACGTAGCCTTGGCTCTCCTAAAAGTAAGTCCGTTTTTATGTTTAACCAAACTGTCTTATCTCTCTGCCCTTGGAACTGAGCATCATTCAGTTTACAACCTTTGACTCATTCTAGATTCTTGAACACAAAAAACGACTTGTCTGAGGAACTCTGCTCTTCTCTCCTTCTCCCATCTTTTGTTGTTGTTGTTGTGTATTTCAAGTTTGATTTTCTTATAATCCATTTAATCTTGCTATCATAACACTCTTTCCAGTAGCATATAAAAATATTTCCATTCATTCGAGTTGGATGATATGAGAAAAAGTTAAAACCTGTTCTCTGTCAAAATGATGCCAGCTTTTTCCTTAAAATGCTTCTTACCATAATAACATCTCTAAAGGTAGCTAAACATATAATTGAATTATTAGAAAGCTTCCATAATATGCTGACTAAAAAAGAAACTGCTACTTGCAATTTGCAGTTCTTTCTCTGATAGCTAGAAATTTATATGACATGTCAGAATTCAATTATAATTACCTCGTTGGATTTTATATCAACATATCAATGCAACTTTAAAATTGTAGTAACAGCAAGACATTTGCTGCAGAGTTGATGAAAATAACCTGATTGGTTTTTGTCCTTTGGTTAAAAATGAAGTTCTATTATTGAAGGTGAAAATTGCCTTGTTTATAAAAAGATTCAGGCTCACCCTTTTCCTAGTAAAATGTAGTTGTTAAAATTGCAGACACCAGACTCAGATAGATTTGGTTCTAATTTCAGCTCTAATGTATGACCTTGGGCAAATTACTCATAGTGCTCAGACCCTGAGTTTTGAGATAGTAATGAAAACTAATTCATAGGATTGCTAAATAATAGGATCCATAAAACCCCTTAACATAATGGAAAGTTGTATTGCCTAATAAATGGTAGCTGTCATTATTGTGATTACTGTTATATTCATGAAGTTACTCTGAATTTATTACTAGGTTCCCTATAAGTCTTCCACCTTTCCCCAAAGATCGTAACTTGAAGCTTCAGAGAACCTCTTGATATTTTAGGAGAGCTTTCCTGCTTAACCATTAAATACTTTTATCCAAAGCAAAGGCATCACATTACATGGGCCTTATATAACTCAAAACATGGGCTACTGCTCCTTCTCTCTTATTCTGTTAAAATGTACGTACAGTGTACTTCATATTTTTCATTTTGAGTTTAGATATGAACAATTCACTTGACAAAGTTACTTTAGGAGCTCTTGTTTGAATTTTGGAGCTGACCCCACATAGAATCAGTACACATAGGCTGTACCTAAGTGTACTTAACTGATCTGACTGTTCCCACCTAGAAAAAGAATACCCCAAAATGCATTTGACAGTGATTAATTTTTAGCTTCTAATCTGTCAGATAAAAGAATGTAAACTTGTTTATATAAAAATAATAAACTTAGGGATAGCTGAAAGTGCTTATGAACCTAGCCTAACCAATATTCAGTATAGCTGCAGAGGGATTTCTCTCTACTTCTTGTGATGAGGGGAATCAGAAAGGTAAGTAACATTACTTGAGCAATTACTTAACATTACTTGAGCACTCAGTGCTAACACTTGAACATTGAGTGTTAGCTTAGATCATCTTATTAGCATATATTAAATATCCAGATGTTATTTGTAGGAGAACCATAAACTGTATCAGAGAAAACCATATAATAATTCTCTCCCCCAGCTGATAATTGATAGAACCAAGGCCCCAGATTGTTTGAAATCTTTTGACTTAACAAAGGTAAAGCTGAATTAATAACGTTTTTAAACAACATAAACATAGGTGAGTGTCTCTATTGCTCAGTATGGTTTATAACATCTGTTTTCTGAATGGGAGTTATTTACTTTTGGGTTAGAAACAGTCTACCAGGTGGCTAGAAAGCTACTCAGCTAAAAGAATGATTCCTTATAGTATCATCATTAAATTATTTAGGCTGTTGGCAGAATCCATTAGGTAGGATAGGTATATTCCTAAAAATCTAATTTAGTGATTATATGATGCATTCAGTAGTCATAGCATAGTACATTATAATAGATGGGAGATGATCAGTGAGAATTAATCTGAGTGACTTCATGTTGGCAGAGAAAATTTCTAATCAGAATAGATTCTTTGCTTTCTGACAAGGATTAAAAAGTAAATGACAGAACGTTTCCCTCCACCCTGACCACAAGCATATAAACATTACAGAATTAAAGCCCACTTATAATCCTACCTCAGAGGAAACCATAATAAAAATTGGGTGTAAAATCTTTCTCCCATGCTTTAGTCTATTGAATATATAAGGATGTATTACCTACCTACATATACTTATACACATATATGTGTATATAAATAAATATGTTTTAATATGGGTTTGAGGGTTACAGATGAGACGATGGGGAGGTAGTAAGTAAATCTAAAAGAACAATGTAAAAGGATGAATATATATTTATTTTCTTTTAAAAATGCTGTTGAACAAGACTTTTTAATATAATAATATATTATAAATATCCTTCTGTGTTATAATATACATATAGTGGTTAAAAGCACAGGGTCAGACTGGTTGAGTTTAAATCCCATCTTACACAATTTGTCCAGTGATCTTAGGCAAATTACAGTTTCCTCTTCTTTAAAATGGGTAATATTAGTAATACCTATTCCATAGGATTGTTGTTAAGGTTTAATGAGTTAATATATGATTGGTGCCTGTAACTTAGTAAGCACTACAGCACCCAGGAGCTATTATTACACATAGAACTTCCTTAGCCTTTTAAATGACTGCTTATTTTTCTATTGTATGTATCATAATTTATTTAACCAATTTTATTTTTTTATTTTTTAACCAATTTTATATTTTTAACTTTTATGGACATTAAAATTGTTTTTAGACTTCCCTGTTAAACAGAACTATAACAAACATCCTTAAATTCCATCTTTGCATATACTTATGGTATCTTTAGGATAAATTCCTAAGAATGTAATTGTTGGTCAAACTGTAATCACATTTTAATTTTTGATCCATATTGCAAAACTGCTCTCAGTTAACAACCATACTCTTGAAAAATCAGAATTTCTACATAGCATACCTTTATAGATCCTGAAGGAAAAACAAAGCAACTTAAAAAGTAATTATTATAATAATTGTTGTTGTAAACAAATGAAATGCCTCAGTTTTGAAGACTCCAATGTTATGTACTTTTGTTTGGAAATATCTGGGATGTTTTTAGGGAAGTCAGTTGATTTCTGGTTAAATTTTAGAAGAATGAGCCTTATCTTGGAGGGGATGCGTATGTTATATAAATGTTATTAAGTATATCTTTTATATTATTGGTTCAGTGATCTCTACTATGGTATGTTTCCATACCATGCTATTGTAGCTTTTTTGACCAAGTCATTAATGAAATCTAGTTGACATCTTCTCTATTTTTTATCTAACTTGATCTCTCAGTAGTTATCAAAATGGCATTAGCATAGTACTTGCTTTTCTTCCTACCTTTCTTCTGCCTCCTGAGAACAGATTCCATCTTCAACAGTTTATCTAGCGATCTTAGGTAACTTACTGGCTTCCCTGGTGGCTCAGATGGCAAAGAATCCGCGTGCAATGCAGGAGACCCAGGTTCAATCCCTGGGTTGGGAAGATTCCCCTGGAGAAGGAAATGACAACCCACTCCAGTATTGTTGCCTGGAGAATTCCATGGACAGTGGAGCCTGACAGGCTATACAGTCCATGGAGTCGTGAAGAGTCAGACATGACTGAGTGACTAATAGTAACATTTTAGGTAACTTACATTTTCCCTTTCTTTAAAATGGGGATATTAGTAACATTCATCACACAGGATTATTATTAGAGTTTAATGAGTTTATATATGATTGGTGCCTATAACTTAGTAAGTACTATAGTACATCTATATGCTATTATTACATATAGAAATTCTCCTCTCCCTACCCCTTGGTAAAGAATCCACCTGCAGTGCAGGAGACATGGAGACGTGGGTTCTAGCCCTGGGTTGGGAAGATCCCCTGACAGAGAAAATGGCTACCCAGTCCAGTAAACTTGCCTGGAAAATTCCATGGACAGAGTAGCCTGGCAGGCTGCAGTCCATGGGGCTGCAAAAAAGTTGGCCATGACTGAGTGACTAAACAATTGATTTACTGTCATTTTGTTAATTTTTCAGGTCATTTTTGTAGCTCCTCTCTGTTCTTTTCTTCTCTTTTTCTTTTACCGTGATTTTTTCATGATTTTCTTTAGTATTAGATTTCTTTCTCATTTTCTTGTGTGTATTTATTAATAAGTGTTTTCTTTGTGGTTACTATGGTGTTTACATACAACATCCTGTATATGTATACTCTCCATACGTCTTATATTTTTAATGACACATTTTATACCTTTTTAGTTTACTATGTGTATCTTAATTATTGTACTTTAATTTTATTTAATAATTTTGTCTCAGCTTCATATATGCTATGTAAGTGATTGATCCACTACCTTTAGTATTTATTTGCCTTTATATTGATTTTTAATTTTATATGTTCTCATTAATTAGCACTTTTTAAGTTTAGAGAGATCCCTTTAACATCTCTAATAAGGCCAATTTAGTGGTGATGAATTCCTTTAGCTTTTGCTTATCTGGAAAACTCGTAATATCTCCTTTATTCTGAATGGTAACTTTGCCAGTAGAGAATTCTTGGTTGGCAGGTTGTTTGTGTGTTTTTTGTTTTTTTTTTCTTTTCAGCATTTTTAATATGTTATGCCACTCCTTTACGGCATGTTAAGTTTCTGATGAAAAAAGTCTTCTGATGGCCTTATGAGATTTTCCTTAAGTAATTAATTAATTGCTTTTCTCGTGCTGATTTTAAGAGTCTCTGTTTATCCTTAACTCTTAGCATTTTAACCATAATGTGTCTCAGTGTGTTTGTCTTTGGATTCGTCCTGTTTAGAACTCTCAGGGCTTCCTGGATCTGGATGACTGTTTCCTTCCCCAGATTAGAGAAGTTTTCAGCCATTATTCGTCAAATAGTCCTTCTGGCTTCTTCTTTCTTCTCACGTGAATGTTATTCCATTTGATCTTGTACCAGAGGCCCCTAACATTTCCTCACCTGTTTTAATTCCTTTTTGTTTTGCTACTCTGTGGGGTGTTTTCCATTGCTGTCTCAGCTCAGTGATTTGTGCTTATGTTTATTTCATCTGTTCTGCTGTTGAACCCTTTTAGTGTGTTTTTCAGTTGAGTGTAATTTCTGTTTGAGTCTTTCTTAGATATTCTATTTCTTTGTTGAATTCTATGTTCTTCCATTCAGAATCACTATGCATAAGGAATAGTAAAACTCTTCCCCTTATTCTGTGAAAACCTTCATTTTACTCATACATGTGAGGTTTGTATTTGTCATCACTGATTCAAGACTAGATTTATAGGAAACCCTAGCACCTTTTTTTCCAGCTATTTTGAAATATAATTGACTTTGAGGGCAGATTTTACTATTTTTTTTTTAAAAGGTATCTTTGTGTATGTCTCTGGGTATATGTAATCTACTTGCTTAATTGAAATTTTTTTCTCTCAGAGATTATTCATTTGTCCCTGCTTACTCTGTTTATATCATTGTTCAGCTTTTAGAAAGAAATATTTCACATTACATGAGAAATAGAAAATATATTTGTGTTACAATACTTCTTTTTTTTTCAATTTAGCTATGTGATTCTGATTTGGATATCAAACAGAATCTACATGCTGAACTGAAACATCTCTTTCTTTAACCAAACTTCTCTCATGTCAGTAGCCTGCTGCAGTAAGCCTGATTTTTGTATCATGGAATCATCTTTCCAGAAACTTGTCTGGTATTTCATAGGAGAAATAATCTTTTGTATTTCGTATTTTGGCCTCCTTCTAAACCTTCCAGGTTACCGTGCTGTCAGCAGGCTGGGAGCTCTCTAATAAGCCACGCCCTGTGTGTCGCAACCTGCTTCCTTATCCAGTGCCCCTTCTACAGCCAAAATAACCTCTTCCTATACCATTTTAGGACGTCCTTGTTTTCTCACCTGTAATAACCTGTCATTTTGTAATCTTACACTTGTTATGTGCCAACTCATCTAGCATTCCCTACTGGGAATGGACCCAGTAAAACACATTGTATACTAATAACATTCGTTCATTTATGTGTTCATTCAGCAAATGACTTTTGAACACCTGTTGTGAGCCAGACACTGTGCTTAATGATATGGATACAACAGTGGACACACAGTGCCTTTCCTTAAGTTGTTTGAAGTAGTGTCTGACAGTCCTCTTAATGTATGGAAGCAAATCTCTTTTCCTTGCTTTTCCTTCTCCTCCTTCAAAGGAAAAAAAAATCTTCCCACCAATTTTCAACAAGAGACTATTCCAGTTTATTCTAGTCATATCACAGTACTGAGTCCCTTCAGCAGTAGATCACTGATTCAGTGGCCATGAATGTGGGTGAACTTCTGGAGATGGCGAGGGACAAGGGGGCCTGGCGTGCTGTAGGCCGTGGAGCTGCAGAGTCAGACGCGACTTGGCGACTGAACAGCAACGACAGCAATGGAACTCAGGGTGATTATTAATCATCAGTGTACTTTGGAACCACCTAGATCCCAAGTAATTTGTTTAAATTGAACATTTCCAAATTCTTGCTCTTAGCCATCCCCCTACCCTCTAATATGATGCAGGCAGTTCCAGAACCAGGAGGGTAAAAAGTGCATGCGTGCTTAGTCGCTTCAGCTGTGTCCGACCATCTGCAACCCCATGGACCATGGCCTGCCAGGCATTGAGTTATTAATGTACACGGCAAAGATCCTCATCTTAACTCTACATCAGAATCTCCTGTAACTAGAGTCTGCTTTAAACATTTTCTGATTCTGAGTTGTACACAACAGTTTCATTTGAACATCAAGGGATTCCAAGCATCAGTATTTTTAAAAACTCCCCAGGTGACCCCAGTGTGCTGCTAAGCATCTACTACACTGTGATCAAACATTCAAAATTAAATTATCTAAAAGTGATAGTGAGGGAACAAGAGGGAAAGAAAACACATGTGCAATTAGAGGAAGCATTCACAGACATACTTAGAAAATGGAAGGTCCTTATTTTCATTGTTAGCAGTTGCTAATGTGTCTGTTTTGTCTCCATGCTCCACCATTGCAATGCCCATCTGAGAATTGTAGCATCTGCTCAGTGGGGCCGTGAGAATTACTGGTAGTTTCCTGAGGAGTATATTATAGGAGTTCCTTTAAAAGGGAGACCAAAGAAGTACCCGGGTTGAGGTGTGAATTGTGCTTCAGCTAATTCATGTTGGATCATCAAGGTTGTTGCTTGAACCATAAAACCTAATTTATAAAGCAAAGCTCATCTACTGTTAGTATCTTCAAATCAAGAAAAGAGTCTTAGTAGAGAATCCCAAAAGTCTAAAATTTGGCCTTGTTCATGTATCTGGAGAAAACCATAATTTGAAAAAAAAAATACATGCACCCCAATGTTCATTGCAGCACTATTTATTATACAAATAGCCAAATATATTATACAGATATACAATAATCAAGCATGGAAGCAACCTAAGTGTTCATTGACAGATGAATGGATAAAGAAAATGTAGATTCTAGAATTATTCTACATTCTACATATATTCTAGAATATATGTATGTGTGTGTATATATGTGTGTGTGTATATATATATATATATACACATAATGGAATATTGCTCAGCCATAAAAAGAAAGAAATAATACCACTTGTAGCAGTATGGATGGACCTAGAGATATCATACTAAGTGAAGTAAGACAGAGAAAAAGAGCCTCTTGATGAAAGTGAAAGGGGAGAGTGAAAGCTCAATATTCAGAAAACTAAGATGGAATCTGGTCCCATCACTTCATGGCAAATAGATGGGGAAACAGCGGAAACAGTGACAGACTTTGTTTTCTTGGGCTCCAAAATCACTGCAGATGGTGAATGCAGCCATGAAATTAAAAGACGCTTACTCCTTGGAAGAAAAGCTATGACCAACCTAGACAGCATATTAAAAAGCAGAGACATTACTTTGCCAACAAAGGCCCGTCTAGTCACAGCTATGTTTTTCCAGTAGTCATGTATGGATGTGAGAGTTGGACTATAAAGAAACCTGAGCACCGAAGAATTGATGCTTTTGAACTGTGGTGTTGGAGAAGACTCTTGAAGAGTCCCTTGGACTGCAAGGAGATCCAACCAGTCCATCCTAAAGAAAATCAGTCCTGAATATTCATTGGAAGGACTGATGTTGAAGCTGAAACTCCAATACTTTGGCCACCTGATGCGAAGAACTGACTCGTTGGAAAAGACCCTGATGCTCTGAAAGATTGAGGGCAGGAGGAGAAGGGGATGACAGAGGATAAGATGGTTGAATGGCATCACCGACTTGATGGACATGAGTTTGAGCAAGCTTCGGGAGTTGGCGCTGGTCAGGGGAGCCTGGCGTGCTGCAGTCTGTGGGGTCACAAAGAGTCAGACACGACTGAGCAACTGAACTGAACTGAATTTACATGTGAAATTTAAAAAAAGAAGACCAAATAAAAATAGACTCACAGATGTAGAAAATAAACTTATGGTTACCAAAGGGGTAATGGGGGAGATGCAGAGATAAATTAGGAGTTTGGGATTAAAATATGCACACTACTATATATAAAATAAACAACAGGGACCTACTGTAGAGTATAGGGAACTATACTCAAAATCTTGTAATAATATATAATGGAAGAGAATGTTAAAAAAGAATGCATACACATATATATATATGCTTAACTGAATCATCTTGCTGTATACATGAAAACTAACACAACATTGTAAGTCAACTATATTTTAATAAAAATTTACAAAATAGAAGCACAAATTACCAATAAATATTTTTTTAAAGTAGGGAGTACATCTCTGATGTAACCCATAAATAAAATAAAGTAAAATAAAATAGGGCCTTGTTTATTTGAAAGTAAAAAAATCAGTTTTTATTCAACACTATGCTGGCTGGTTAAGGATTCCTTTGACCTTTCAAAATGCAATTCCCCTTTTCCTTTTTGTTGACACCAGAAAGAAGGATCAATTCATATTCCAGAGGCTCTCTCCTTGTGGGACCATATTTAAATACCACACAGGGTTAGAAAGCATGAAGTGAAGAGCAAAACAGCTTGAAAATAGAAAATGGATTTTAGTTCTCTCTAGTCTTTGGTTTACCAACTTGGGTTAAAAAAAAAAAGTTTCTGAACTTGAAGTTGGTGATCTAATGTAGGACTGAAATTAAGGCTGTAGTTTCTGCAGCGGCTATTCAGGTTACAAAATTAGAAGATAAAAACCTGAAAATATGAAGTAACCCATAACATTCTTTTGGATTTGCAATGGTTTTTACACCTTTAGTTTTGTAACTTGCATGAAGGAATGCCTGTTGCCCTGTAGGTGGCAGCAAAACACTACTCCTTTCGAAATAGAAACAATACTAGTCCTGCACTTGCAATTTGGTGATACTGCTATTCCTTTGTATTGGTTTCCCCTTCCAACATAATTGGTTGTGTGACTGTTTAGTTTGTTTTTAATTTTTTCTGTATTATATTTCATTTTGCAGATAGATTGGTTTAGCATGCTATCCAGTGAATGCTAAAACTGCTAACAAACACAAATTTGGGCTTCTAACTAGTGCAAGATACTCAAGGAATTTTAAAGTTTTAGAGTTTTATAAATAGTACATTTAATGGGTGAGGGATTTATATCAGAAAAAAATATATCATCATAGTACTGTGTATATATTGTGTAGCACAGCAAATTTCTCGAGGTGATTTCTCATTATTTTTCATGAGACAGTCCAAGATGCCAGTAAGGGAGGATAGTTGATTAAACATGCTCTGTTCCAAGTTGTCAGTAATTAATATGATCTTGTTGTATCCTGGGAAATATGGGGTCACTTGACAGAACTAAGAATAATAAAATTCAGTGTCCTTCTATGAATACATTTAGCACACTCAAGCCTTCTTTTCTTTTACTTAAAAAAAGAATCCCTCTCCGCCTTCATCCTCTGCTGTGCTTCTGTATTTAATGAAGGTGTGCTCTGCCTTCATTCCAAAGCTAGCTTGCCACTTGCAGTCTTGATGCTAGCTTTCCTGTCTCCTTTTAGAGAAGCTGTGGTGCTGGGTTAGGTCACCTATCCAACGGACATTCAGTGAGTGCCTGCTGTTGACAGGTCCAGGGTCAGGTGTGGGAGCATCCAGAGATGACAGTGTGTGTCCTCAGGTTGTCCTAAGTCTAATGAAGATGGCAGATGAGTAGACTGTTATCAGGATGATTGCCCTGGGGTTTTAAAGGGGAGCTTCAGGAGGCTAAGGGCGGGGCTCCATGTTCGCTCTGGAGAGATTTTCCAGGAAAGATTTTCCAAAGATGACTAAATTGTGAGGAGAGCATTTTAGGCAGCATGAACAGCATTAAAAGAGGCATGAGGAGGAAGGGCTGAGGCAGGTTCTTTGCTCTGGTGCATTTGAGGGTGAGGCATGGGATGAGGTTCTGAAGGGCTTTGGTTATATTTCTGCCATCCATTTAATGTGGGTCTTAATCAAATCATCTAACACTTAATTTCCTTACTTACAGGTAAGGGGATAAGAAAATATTGTTTCTAAGGCTCTAAATCTCTGTCTTAATGACTGCTAATCTTTACTATATGCATGTATATGTGTGTGTGTGTATAAGTGAATGTGTCTGTACCCATATCTATGTATATACGTATACACACACTATATATGCTATACACAATCATCTCAGTTCTTTAGTGAATAGATAGGAATTATTGCCACATTTGTTATTTAACTCCTTGGCCGAAGTTTATGTTCGTCTCTCTTACAAAAAAAGAGTTCTGAGAGCAATATAATAAAGTTAGATGCAAAAGAATAATCAATCTATTATAATTAAGAATGAATACCAACAAATTTGTTTATAATCTTACTTAAAAGTCCCTTTCAGCAGCATCCTTGAATATGAACAATTCATTTGTTCTAAGCCAGTGAAATGTCATTGTATGCATGTGTAAATGTGAGGGTGTGTGTTTAGTACGTACACCTCTGTATTTCCATTATTCTTAGCAGGTGTTTCCAGACGCCCAAGTAATTTGTTGGATCCATATTTTAACAAATCTCATGACTGTCATCAAAAATTCTCTAATTGTACATTTATCATTTATGATGAACTCTTAATGCACTTTAAAACTAAATAATAAAATTAATTGTTACACACTCATCATTTATAAAGCATTTAAAATATACCTGATGCTGTACTTTTAAACTAATTTTCATGACCTTTAATTTTTTTTTCTTTTTTTTAAATAATTGATTTATTTTTGGCTGTGCTGGGTCTTTGCTGCTGCACAGGCTTTTCTCTAGTTGTGGCGAGTGGGAGCTACTCTGCTTGCAGCACGTGGGCTCCTCATGGCAGCGGCCTCACTTGTTGCAGAGCACAGGCTCTAGGGCATGCGGCCTTCAGTGGCTGTGGCACGTGGGCCCAGGCTCTAGAGCACAGGTTCAGTAGTTGTGGGGCACAGGCTTAGCTGCTCTGCAACATGTGGGATCTTTCCATACCAGGGATCGAACCCATGTCTCCTGCATTGGCAGGCAGATTCTTTACCAATGAGCTATCAGGGAAGCCCAGTTTCTTTTCTTTTCTTTTTATTTTGTTTCTTTTCTTTTTTAAAAAATTGTAGTAAAATATACATAACATAAAGTTGGTCGCTTGTACTGAGCTTTCTTCCAGAGCTTTCTCACCTCCCCAAGTTGTAACTCTGAGCCCATTAAGTAACTACTCCCTATTTCTCCCTGTCCCCATCAGCTAGCAACCACCATTCTACTGTGTCTCAACGAATGTGGCTACTTTAGGTATCCCATATAAGTAGAATTATACAGTATATGTCCTCTGGTAACTGGCTTATTTCACTTATCATAATGTATCATACATTATGATACTCATAACAATTAGAAAGATTGTTATGAGTCAATATCCTCATTTACAGATGAATATCTTCATCCTCATTTACAGATGAAGAAACAAAGGCTTTGAGAAGTTGAATAACTTGGCTAAAGTCATTTGTTTAGTTGAATGACACACCAGCCTCAGAACTGGGCCTGCCTTGAACTATTGAATTAATGTTCTTAACCATTAGACTGTAGATGTGTAGATATTTTACACTTTACAGTTACCCTGTGAAGAAGAGATCATCATTCCCATTTGATGCTCAGTCCCAGAGCTCCCACCCCAAATTCCATGCTTTTTCACATTTCATAGCAGGAGATTCTTATATTATAGTGAAATCAACTTCCATTTCTCAAATCCATGTTGACATTGTACTATGAATGAAAAAGTTTTCTATCCATATTGTTTGAAGACTAAGTAGGGGTGGAAGAGTTTTCCTCAACCCTCATAGAATCCATGCCTGAATCTGAATACTAATTTGACAAAGGCAGATTACCAGAATAAAGCTTACAAATTTATTTAATATGTTTTACGTGACATAGGAGCCTTCAAAAGAAAGTGAAGACCTGAAGAATCAGTTAAACTTGAGTGTTTTCATGCTAGGTTTCATGAAGAGTGAACAGTCATAAAGAAGTATGATTAACTGGGAAAAATTTTGTAAGACCTGTTTATTTGAATTCTTTGCAGCATCTTTCTCTCTGGGAGATAAGGATGTTTTTCCTTCCAGGTGTAGAAGGGTACCTCTCACATGAGGGTGTTATGATTTGCTTCAGAGGAGAAGGATGGGGGAAGGTGGGAAAAGGCCACTTTCTCAGACTCCTTCAGCTTAAAGTATTCAGCATTCCAAGATGCTATATTTTGGGGTAGTGTGTTTAGAACTCCTTCAACTGCATGTTTAAAGATAGTCATCCCAATTTTGAAGCGTCACTGGTTGAATAGGACAGAAACAGAGTCAGGGAAACTAGGAGCAATTGTTATGTCAACAAATAATTGAATTTAGGCTAATGAAAACCAGCTAGCTATCAAGAATGATCATGAGGGCTTCCTTGGTGGTTGAGTGGTTAAGAATCCACCTTCCAAAGCAAGGGATGTGGGTTTGATTCCTGGTCAGGGGGACTGAGGTCCCACATGCTGCAGCTAAGCCTGCTAGCTGCAACTAGAGAGCCTGCATGACACAACAAAGACCCAGCACAGCCATATAAATAAATAATATTTTTTAAAAAAGAGGAAGAATGGTCATGAAATTAAAATATTCTCTGCTGTTGACTGGCTAGAATAATATTTGATTCCTAAACTCAGCCTATCCATTTCTTTTTCATGGCCATTAAGATGTATAAAGTCATCCCTGAATGCTGTTTAATGCCCTACTCAAATTCCGTTTCACTCTGACCAATCATTGTGTGTGGGCTGGTCATAGGGAGATACTATCAAGAGATTTTGTGAGAGGATGTCACTGCCCAATAAGTTTTTATGACCCTTTTTATCTGCGAGAGTTGCTGGCATTGCTTTTCAGCATGAAATAGACTAATTTTGTTCATTAAAGTGCTGACAGGGTTGATGACTCACTGTGGAAATCGATAGATATTATCACAATAGGATAATCAGTCAGAGGAGATTCAACTGAAGCATATAAAAACTTGATACTTGGTTTATGCAGGTTGAGAAAACGTTAAAATATACTCTTTTTATTGGAAATAAAATCACCAAAAAATTCATAGTCTTGGTCTTTTTTCTCCTTTGTTGTTTTCCTTTGACTAAGGAAATCTGGGTTTGGCATAGCCAAATGAATTTATAACAAAGTCTTTTACTTGTGACCTGAGTAACTTTGATTAATTAGGGTGTAGGCTAAGCTGCTATTTAGAAAGCAGAAGAGCACATGAAAGAGAAACTATGAAAAATATGGTGGTTTAAATAAGATAGTTTATTTCTCTCACACATACGTGCCAGTCCAGAAAGAGAAAGACTGGCCCAGAAAGGCAGGCAACCCAGCTCTATAGATGACTTAGATAATGTTATAGCTCTACTGTCTCCTAGGATGTTGTCCTCATGTACATGGTTAAAACTAGATCAATGCCATATCCAAGTTCCAATTCAGAGAGAGGGGGAAATTTTAAGCAAATGAAGAACAAGAATTTTTATTTTAAGGAAATAGTAATTTGAATATATTACTTTTGCTCATGTTCCAACGACAAAATGTTTATCCACGCCACACCGAGCTGCAAGAGAACAAAGAAATACAGTCTACCGCGGCAGCCACGTGTCCTGTTAAAGCAATTATGTCTGTGGAAGAAGGGGAAATGTTCTAGAGAACAGTTAACAAAGTTAATCATAGTTTGCCTACCCATTGGCCATTCAATGTCTGTGATCACTTTTTTTTTTTCATTTATTTTTATTAGTTGGAGGCTAATTACTTTACAATATTGTAGTGGTTTTTGTCATACATTGACATGAATCAGCCATGGATTTACATGTGTTCCCCATCCCGATCCCCCCTCCCACCTGTGATCACCTTTATTCCCACACGAAGACCACTCCCTCCCTCCCAAGCGAGACATTCAAAGGCCCCCATTCAGTTACTTTATCTGCTCAGAGTCAAGGGTCCCTGGGTGATGCACAGTCCTGTCTGTCAGGTCTAGGATGGTTCCTCACAGTCCAGTGACAAGGTATCTTTTCATCTCACATCCAGTGTGCAGACGTGATAGGGAAAAGTCTAAGTGCAATAAAAACTCTCATTTTGAAAAGGGAGGAATGGGAAACACACTGTAGTCAGTGGTCCACAGAAACAGCCAAGGTTCCCTCCTCTGGCAGTTAGAGAAGCCTTCCTGGTTAGCCCATCTGGCTGCCTGCTTGTTCTCATCTCCAACAACCATGCCGTTTTTCACTGTCCTCTGTGGCGACATCTAAGTTAGTGTTCAAGAGTACACCCTCCTTGGGGATTGTACAGTTTTCAGAGGTGACCTCCTCCTTGTGGAGATTTGGAAGCCTAAGAGTTGTTTTAGTGATCAAATAAATAAGCTGGTTTTATTTAGGCCAGCCTTTTGAAAATTAATCTCCTCAGTATTTTTGTAGGCTTTGGGGTTTTTGCTTCCAGTCAGTTCATTATGAATAAACTCATAAAAACCCAAATCTTTCTTTTAAACATAATTCTTAAGTCTTCTTGTAGTATTTGTTTGTTTTTAGTGGTCCATCCTCATCTTCTCCCATTTTATTAATGGTTTCAGGGAGGCCAGCTCTAAAACCACAAGTTTGAGTGGGAAGGTAACATCCTTAATTTGATCTTTGCCTCTTGACTGTCTCCATATTTTGGCTGAGAAGTCTTAATGAGAAAAGACTTATGGGAAAATATAGACCCTGTGTATCCTCCTACTGGGGGGACAGGCTAGAGTTTCCAACTCTGAGGCGTCAGATCACTGTACTTGGTCAGTTCAGTGTATAGACCACTTTGCATCCACTTTCTCTAGAGTGACAGGTGGCACTTCACCAGTGAAGACAAAATGTCTCCAGACAGTACCAAGTGTCCGCTGGGGAGCAAAATCACCCATGGTTGTGAAATGTTGCTTTATTACCTCTTAGAATAACCTTTATGTATATGGCCAAAGCAGAATTTGATCCATAGTGAAAAGAAAAACCAACTGATCAAAATGTGCCCAGGTGTTATAATTAGCAGTGACATTAACATGGTAATTATGACTTTATTTCATATGTTCAAAAAGTTAAGCAAAGAAATCGAAGATATTAAAAAATAGACCCAAATTGAATTTTAAGAGATAAAAATTACTATGTTTAATAGAACTAAGAAATATTAAATGAGGTTAATGGTAGATGTGATATTATAGAAGAAAAGATTAATGAACTTAAAGACATAGCAGTTGAAACTATGCAAAATTTAAAGTGAAGATGGGATTTTTGAAAAGAAAGGAATAATGAATTGTTAGACACTACAAAAGCCTCCTGGGTGTGTAATTGGGGTCCCTGAAGAAGAAACAGGGGAGAAGGGGCAGAAAAACATTTGAAAAAATGATGCCTGATGTTTTCCCAAATTTGATGGAAGCTATAAAATCCACGGATTCAAGTTGAGTTAAATTCCAAGCAAAAGGAACATGAAGAAAAATACACCAAGACATGTCATATTCAAATTGCTCAAAACCATTGATAAAATCTTTAAATTGCCAAAGAAAAAAGACATATTATCTACAAAAGAACAAAGATCAATATTTAGCAGCTTTCTTTTTAGAAACAATGCTAGCAAGAAGACAGTGGAACAACATCTTTAAAGTATAAACAAGAAAGGGAAACTTATTTTTAAAAAACTGAGGCAAAATACTTTTACAGATACACAGAACCTGAATGAATTCATCACTAGCAAATACAAATTGCTGAAAATGTCAAAGGAAGTCCTTTGGCTGAGGAGTGAATACATAAAACCTTTTCCTGATTAATTATCTTTAAAATACAATTCACTGTTTAAACAAAAGGAATAACTCTGTGTTGTTGGGTAATTGAGATGAAGCAGATGCTCACAGACACAGTTCAAAGCTATGGTGACTTGATGCTGAGTTCAGTTCCCAGATAAGGAGCCACTTTCCCTCCTTGGGGTGTGTGTTGCCTCCATAACTGCTCAGCTTGCTGCAAAACAGATGCTTAATGTTGGTTTTGCTTTTTGTCTTTTTTTTTTGTAAAAATGAAAGTCTTCTTTGGATTTCTTTAGTTAGTGAAAACAGATTCTAATGTAAGTCTTTCATAAAAGTGAAGTGCTATAAGTGAACTTTCAGAAAGCATGGGATACCTGGAATAGAATAAAAACCAGGAGGGAAGCAATGGTAGTATGACGATTGTACAACATGTATACTGTATGTGAAGTGTATAATATCATAAGTTAAAGGAACCCTAAGTGAAGTAAGGTGAAAGTTGGTCAATCGTGTCCGATGCTTTGTGACCCCATTGGATAGTCCATGGAATTCTCTAGGCCAGAATTACCCACTGGAGTGGGTAACCGTTCCCTTCTCTAGATGATCTTCCCAACCCAGGGATCAAACCCATGTCTCCCACATTGCAGGCAGATGCTCTACCAGCTGAGCCACAAGGGAGATCCTACGAACATAACAAAACAAAGAATTACAACTAGTAAGCCAACAAAGAAATAAAATAGAACCAAAAAAATTTAATCTAAAAGAAGCAGGAAGGACTTCCCTGGTGGTCCAGTGGTTAGAATCTGCCGTCCAGTGCAAGGGACGCAGGTTCGATCCCTGGTCTGGGAACTAAGATCCCATGTGCTCTGAGGCAACCAAGTCTGGACACCACAACTACTGAGCCCTTGCACTCTATAGTCCACATGCTGCAACGAAGACCCAGTGCAGACAAAATAAATAAAAACGCAGGAAAAGAAAAGGGGAAAAGAGTAGATCAAACAAACAGAGAACACATGTCAAGATGATAAACGTTTATGCACCTAATAGAGACTTCTCAGCAGACTGACCAGGGGAAAAAACTGGAGAAGACAAAATTACCAAGAAGAGAAACGAGAAAGATGATGTCACTGCAGATTTTACAAACATTGAAAAGGATAGTAAAAGATTATGAACAACTTTATGACAGTAAATTTGACAGCTTGATGAAATGGACAAATTCCTCAAAAAATACAAACTGCAAAAGCTCATTGAAGAAGAAAGCGATCACCTGAATAGCCCTATATCTATTAAGGAGTACTCTTTACATAATACGTTTAATTTTGAAACTTGAAATTTTTAATAACTGTAGAAATTGAAGCATGTACACATGGGTACTAGATTCCAACATAGGCTTCCCTGGTGACTTAGTGGTAAAGAAACTGCCTGCCAGTGCAGGAAACACAGGCGCCGCAAGTTCGGTCCCTGGATGAGTAAGATCCCCTGGGGAGGGAATGCCAACCCACTCAGGTTCTCTTACCTGGAAGATTCCATGGACAGAGGAGCCTGGCAGGCTATAGTCCATGGGGTTGCAAAGAGTCAGACACAACTGAGCACACATGCATGCAATCTTGTGTCTTAAGACAGAGAAGCTGCTCAGAAAAGCAGCTGGTTGAATATATGATCAGAAGATTTCATTGTTTACTTCCTACTTAGTCATAACTCTCTAGTTAGACTGGGAGAAAAAAGGCATTCTGCAGAGATGGTACCATTGATTCTTCCCCAGTTTTCTACTCTTCAGGACCCTTACTTCTCTGCTCACTCCTTTGGTGGGTTCCTCTTTTTCCTCAGCTTTTAGCAATAGATTTGTCTTTGGGCCTTCTTAATTTTTGAATTGCATAAATTTGATTTCCAAAGAAGATAATTCCTAAATTTTGTCCTTGCTCAAGTTCCAGTTTTATATCTTTAGCCACCTTGTATAATGTTTTCAGAGTCCCTTGACATTTCTTTTTCATTATTACCTTTATCATTATTGTTTAAAGTTTATTTTTGATTGGAGGATAATTGCTTTACAATATTGTGTTGGTTTCTGCCATACATCAACATGAGTCATTCATAGGTATACATATGTCCCTTCTCTCCTAAACCTCCCTCCCACCCCATCTGACCCCTATCTTGATCATTATTCATGTGTGGGTAAGGCAACTGTATACACACAACTTCAGGGGGCGCCATTTACATAGATAATGACCTGCACATCTGTCATCATGTCCCTGATTGTTATGCTGTATTCATCTTTTCATTCTTTCATTGAAAGTCTTTGAGCTAAACTCTAGCCTGAAACCATCTTTATTTCACATATCATGTCCCTTTTGCTCTGTTTATACAGAGCCTTCCTAGCCCCTGTGTTTTAGCTTAAGTCCTACCCCCTTTAAAGAATGGTTCCTGACTCTTTCTGCCTGAAATGAGCATCTACTGCAATTATAAAATGCATCATTCACTCTTTTGTTTTATTTAGCTATTTCATATGTAGTTGTTCTGCATTCTCTAGTTAGACTGTTTATTTCTTAGAGATAGTCTGAAGCTTACTTTTCCTCCCCCAGAGTGGCACCTGAGTTTCTGCGTGTTCGGTAAGCATCCTCATTCCAGGACTGATGCACAGAGTAGCAAAGGGCCACAGGATTTACCTCATCTTTTTGCAGTTGTTGTATTTAAGTAGATTGCACCTCATCGAAAGCAATATCTGAAGTAGTTTTGTTTTTCCCCTAAAGATCTATGCTTTGTTTTCAAGTGTCACATTGAAGAGAAGGAAACCACACTAACTCTTGCTTCTTTTGTTTAATATTCGTTGATTGTTTATCCAGTAAATGCATATCTTTTCACATAGACTATATATGCTGAAAACTCCTTTTTTAGAATAGAAAAGTCTCATGTTTCCCAAATTAAGTATTTTTAATTTAAATAATTATACACCGATTAAAATTTCCCTCAATTAACTTTACTAGTGTCAAGTACAGGGCTCAGACACTGTTTACATCCTTTTTTCCTATATTTAATAGGACTTCACTGACTCCTAAAGATTGAAAATGGAGTTCAGATACCTTAGACTATTCCTAAAAACCTTTTACACTCTTCACATGGGTGGTTCTCATCACCTGTCTCTACTCTGGCTAAACCAAAGTAGAATCAGATTAGCCTCATGCACTTTGGACTTGTCTGCTTTCTGTCTGAGCATAGGCTTTTAGTCTTTGTAAATCTACATGTTTTGCAGGTCAGGCTCACATCTGACCTCTGTTATCATTTACCTTCTTCCATGTTTACATTACAATCCTAAATAGAGATAACTCAAGAAATACTGGCAAAATGAGAACTGTAGCCTGGGATACAGTCTCTCAGATAGCTCTGAGAAACTGCTCCAAGGAGCTGAGGGAAGAGGTCAGTACATATGTGATTCTGGTGAAGAGGGGGGTACATGAAGTCAAGTACAGTTTTGGCAGAAATTTACTGCTAGTCACAGGAAGGTTATTGCTAGTCACGAGGAACTGATGTGTCTGCTAATGATTTTAGTGCTTTTCTAGATACGAGAGGATATTTTATGAGAAATTGGTCTCATAAAATCTTCTGAAAATAATCTAACCATCTGAAGCCCTGTTCTATCAGTTTCCCCAGAGCAAAGTGCTGCATTCCCCATCTCCACCCTGAACTCCTTTCAGGGTGTGTTGAAGGTCAGTGACTGCAGTGGCTAGTGACTTCATTCTTATAGAACCAGATGGCAAGCAACAATTTTTAGTTGGCATATGCTAAAGTAGGTACTTTTAAATACCTGCTTCACTTAACTGCCTTTCAAAGAACTTGAGGGGAGCTCTTTGAAATAAGCTTGTTCATTTGTTACTGTATGCTGGGTGAGCTCTGCATCTCTGTGTAGGTGGCACTTTGCATCATGGGCAGGATTACATTTTTTGTGGGTATTCTAGATGGGAGTGGGATGTTTGGGAATATCTCATAAGAATCTAAATGCTTTCCTAGTGCTTTTTGAGTTAGCTCTTGACTAAATGACTTCAATCACTAAACTAAGGTTTTTCATAATAAGTGAGCTATTCAAGTAGAATTACAATTCACATTCAAATATATGTTAATCCTCAGTTTGATATTAGTGCCATCATTCTCTGTTGATAATTGAGAGGAGAGTGCATATCTTTGCATCTTTGGTATTTTTCTCTCTTTTTTTTGAGCAACTATAGATTTTGACTATTTTTATTCTGTTCTTCTTTCACTTGAGTGCTCTTGGTCCATTTATTGTATTTACCTTATCTCAGGTCTCTTTTCTTTCTTTGACATCACCAATTTGAGATTTCTCCTCTTGTGGTAAGTTGTGGTAGGAAGTGGGAGAGGCTGACCCCAGCAGGTGTGGGATTGGTAGAGGGGGTGTCATCTACCCAGAGATGGTATTATTATACTAGAAAGGTAGAGGGTTGAGCAGATGAACTGAAGGAAGTACCTGAAACAAGCTTGGCCATCAGGTAAGGCTGGCCTAAAGTAAGTTTTAGGAACCTGGGTACAAAGCCAAAAATAGACCTGCTAGGATGCCAATCAAAATACGTGTGAAGGAGGACAGCCCAGAGATGGAGGAGAGGTGGGAGGAGAGGATGAAGGAGTAGGGAGCAGAGTGGGTGTTGATCTCCTACTAGGCTTCTACATCATCTCCAAACATTTGGCTGGGTGAACCAACTCCATTTTAAAGGATGAGCCTTGAAAGAAGCTACCAGTCAATTTATTTCAATTGTTTTATTTAACTTGCCCTTTCCCAATATATTTTGCATATTAAAATTCAAACAAAAACATAACTTCTGGACTTCCATTTGTGTCCATCCTGCAAAGTATGTAGATTTGTCCATTGATGTACCTCCAGGGAACTAGTCAGTCTGATGACTGAGCCCCTACCCTCCCCCAGTTAAACTTGTTTCTGAAGAAACTACCCAAGTAAGCATGGGCATAGTGCTAAATAATACTGAGTTTTATTTATTTTCTTATGGTATTTACACTGTTTTATCACGTATTTTCCTCTCTTCTTTTAATCATTTTGACAAATTTTAATGTCTTACAATGGAGAAGGAAATGGCAACCCACTGGAGTACTCTTGCCTGGAGAAGCCCATGGACAGAGGAGCCTAGAGGGCTGCAGTCCATGGGGTCGCAGAGCTGGAGACAGCTGAAGCATCTTAGTGTGCGGCAATGTCTTACAGATACAGAGGTTCAGTAAAAGATACATACTTACCATCCTCTAGTTTAAGACATGTCTGTAAAAATTAAGCTCATATTTTAACATATTCATAGCTCACTTCTTCATTTGAGATTCAGTCATTCATTCATTTCCTCAACATTTACTTAAATGATCTGTGACCAGTGACTAGGAGTTGTTGGGTAGTGAAGACAGCAACGCTGAATATGTTGTAGTCAGTCTCCAAAGGAAGCAGAGGAAACAGACAAGTGTACAAATATGGTCCTGAACAAATACGACAGGATACAAAGGTGGAGGAGGGAGGTAATGACAAAGATAACTTGAAAGGGAAAGTGACATTCGAGTTTGGAGAGATTAGCAAGAGAAGACAAGGAGTGATATTTTAGATAAAGAGAACTGCATATGTAAGGAATAGAAACATCATGATGTATAATATATTTCAGAAGAACATTCATGAGAATGTTGAACATGAGGTATTAAGGTGACAGATGTTACTGGAATGGTAGAATAGGTCTAGATTGTCTGAAAGATGTCTTATGGTTAGGGTTGTGTACTAACGTTAGAACCTGTGGGCCAGACAGTACCCTTATCCAGGTATAAAGTTGGATAGGACATTTTGGAAGATAATTTTGGAGACAGTGAGAGAGACTGAAATGTGAAGAGATTGGTAATAAATATGGAGACTAATTAGAACACAGTTAAGGGGAGAAATAATGAAGGCTTTTTTAACCAAGGCTGGAACGATGGAGATGGGAAGGGAGTAGCAAACTGAGCCGCGTTTTCCAGATGCCCTCAGGGAGACTAGACAAGATGCTAAGACCGTGCTAGTCTCTACTTTTTCTCTCTCTATCATTCCTTCAGAAACTTCCCTGTCATGTTCCTTCTTCAATGTGAAGGAAAGGAGCTGCATATGAAGTGTTCTTTGTTTTTGTAGAGAAGGCAGCTTACTTACTAGACCTTACATTCTCACTTACTGCTCATTTAGTGATAACCAGGGTGTCCCTAGACAATTGAATAGTGCTACTGGATCAGCTTCTGCTTAGTTCAGCTTAATATATTGTGGTTTGAACTCCATTAATAATTAGACTTTCAGAGAAAGTGACCAAACCAATTGATCTTTTAACCAACTTTGTACCTCAAAGTCAGCAACTTTTAAGAGAGACACAGTGTTCATATATCATGGGTGTTTTCTCTGTAGTGTGCCTTTTCCCCTGACTTAGTAAAGAATATTTTCTCTGACAGTTTTGTATCAGCAAGTTATATAAAGGAGGACATAATAAGCTACATGTATTTGGAAAGTTACACAAAGATAACGAAGAGCTGTTTTTTCTTCATGATGTTTCTCAGATTCAAGCATGGCTCTGTTTCCATGACAACCACACCGGTCCAGGCTCTCATTTTCTCACATTTGGCATTCTGCAAGAGCTTTATAACTTGTCTGCCTTTGATGTCTTCCTCTCTTAAACTCCCTTGCCCTCAGTTACCAGATTAGTTGTTCTAAAAATTATCTTCACTGTATCTTCACCTATCTGTTGTCCACTATAAGCACATTCTCTAGCATTTCATTTTCATCATAATCTAGCCTCAGATGTACCTACTGCCTCAACTGTACCCACTGGGCGTGTTACCACACACTGTCATGTGGACATCCTAATTGTCCCACTCATGAGGTAAGATCTCTGCCATAAAGTCTATGATGCCATTGAGGGTAGAGAACACATTGTGTGCTAGTTTTCCCATCTGTCTAATACCTAGCACAACTCTGAGACCATGGTATACACACAGAGAATGGAATATTTCCTCTTTCATTCCTTGCCCTTGGGTTCATTTATTCCTTTCTATCCCCACTGGGCTTAAGGGCTACTTCTGATTGTTTTGTGTTCAACTTCCTTTTCTTTCCTAAAGTTGTCAACAGTAATATAGCATATATTATCCACAGCTTGCAGGACACTTTAAAAACCATTATGATATCTTTGTTTTTAAATATAGAAATCTCTCCTTTACCAAAAACCACAGTGACTCAGCTACTTGCATGTCTAAAATGGTTTCTGTATTTTTCTGTGGCCAGTCTTTATGATGGTTATAGATTAATAGTAGGCTTTTTGGAGGTATAACATTTGTTATTAATCATGGTATTGCTGTAGTTAACCAGGTAGATCAATTTAGTTGGAGTATCATCTCTTTCTTTAATGTGTATAGACATAGGTTTGGGGAAAAAAAACAACTTGACATTCATAAAGGATACATTAAAGATATTCTTAAATTTCCTAATTTTTTAATACCTCTGTTTTTTTATTGAGTTTATTAATAAAATTGAGATAAAGTAACTGTCTTGCAATGAGAACATATAATAACTGAGAAGAATGAGACTGTAAGCTAAGGTTACTCACCATCTGCTATATGGGAGTAACTAAATTCATTCCTTAGCAAACTCATAAGGTGCTATGTTGTGGCCTCATGGGGTCTCTCAGAGAGCTGAAGCAATAAATATTAAATCTATAAATGTCAAAGAGTCACTTTCATTGACTATTGGTTGCTAAAGAAAAGAGAGATTCAAAAGGCCCTGTAAAATAATAATCTTCTAAAGTAAAAATGAGTGAGTGAATGAAAGAAGCTAAGACAAGAACCTTATTTTATGGCTATATTTTTCTAATAGCTTGTCAATCAAGATAATTTACAAGCTCTCTCTCTTCTCCCCTGTAAGCTTTGCCATGGTGCTTTCTAGTTGCAGAGGAAGATAATACATAAGAAAGGAATAAACAATTTCAAATAGTAATAAATGTCATGAAAGAAATAATACAGAGGAATCTAAGTGTTACTACTACCTGCCACTAGATAATCTGGTAAGAAAAGTCCTCCAGGAGCAAAATAACGTTTGAGTCATATGTTGCCGTGGAACCAACCATATGTAAATTGGAGGCAACAGGAAGTGCAAAGGCCCTGAGGCAGGAAAAGCTTTATATGTTCAAAACAGAAAGGAGGCTAGTGTGACTGGAGCCTAGTGAGTGAGTGAGCAAGATGTAAAGAGGATGGACTTGTGGTCAGAGATTTAGGCAGGGGCTGAATCAGTAGAGACCTGTAATGAACAGAAATACATTGGCATTTGAGTAACATGGGAAGCCAGTGTAAGTTTTAATCAGGAAGAAATTTGATGTGATTTATGGTTTTAAGACATCGTTTTGAATGAGGAATTCTAGCGTGTGGAATGTAGGTTGAAAAGAGGCAAGAACAGAAACGAACAGACTAATTAAGATGTTATTTCAAGCCCAGTGAGGAGATGATGGTGCCTTAGATCAAGGTAATGACAATTAAGATGGAAAAAGAGGACAGATTTCAGATAGTTTTGTGGATAGGGCTGACAGGACTTACAGATAAATTGGGTTTAGAAGGCAGAAGGGAAGTGAGAAATCAAGGATGTTGCAGAGATGGGGCAAACTGATTTTTCAAACCATGAGCAAATCCTTTGTTTTAGCAGTGATGTTACCACAACATATTATGGGAATGAAGTGAGGTCATGTGTGGAAGCAGATGATACAGGTCTGGCCCACAGTAGAAACTTACAAGGTTTTTGTTTTTACCCTCACCTCAGGACGTTTTTATTAGGAGCTTATAGTCTCACATTACTATTTATTTTGGTCACCAGATTTCAAAAGCATATGATTAGAATATCCATTGGTGAGTATGATGTGAGATTCAATCATTCATCAACTCGGTAAGTGTCCCCTGAGCTCCTTCTATAGGCAGTTACTGTACTGAGTGCTGGAACATACTGGTGAGTGAAACTAATGCAGTGATAGAACTTTTCTGTCTGTTGGGTTGATCATTTCCCTAACAGTATAATTATACAATTAGTCATTAAATTACATCTGGGATGATTAAGAAGACTATCCAAGTAAACTGTGAGAACAGTTCTTCATAATTTCCATGTGTGTTAGTTGCTCAGTCATGTCCACCTCTTTGCAACTCTGTGGTCTGTAGCCTACTAGGCTCCTCTGTCTATGGGATTCTCCAGGCCAGAATACTGGAGTGGGTAGCCATTCCCTTCTCCAGGGGATCTTCCCAACCTAGGGATTGAACCTGGGTCTCCTGCATTGCAGGCAGATTCTCTTCATAACTTCCATAGTTCCCTAATTTACTTCATTTATTCCCTTGTTTCATCTTGCATATGACTACCAGTGATTCCTAAACCCATCCGTTGGCTCCATATTCTATTTCCCATAGCCTATAGAACATCTCCAACGAATTGCCGCATATTCCTCACTAACCAATTTCATCCTCCATACTTTGTCCCCAGCAGTCTCCCTATCGATTAATGCTTTTACCAGCATCCCAGTTTACCAAGCTAGAAATAAACTTTAGCAACTTCACAGTATTACTATTTAAAGTGGGACTCAAAGAGGTTAACTTTCCTAAAGTCATGCAACTAATTGGACTTGAAATTGTGGTTTTAAAGCCAGGTCTCTCTAATATCTCAGCTTTTGTTTTCTCTGTGACAACAGTTTTCAGGATTGTTATAATTTTTAAAGAAAAAATAATGGAGGAAATCATTCTAGAAAGAGGAAATAACCCTTTATAAAGCTCAGATGGACTTCCTCATGGTCCAGTGGTTAAGACTCTGCTTTTCAGATGCAGTGGGCGTAGATTCAGTCCTTGGTCAAGGAACTAAGACCCACATGCTATGTGGTACAACCAAAAGAAATTAAAAGGCTCAGAAATATTAAAGCATCAATATCTCTATCCAGAGAAATGTTTATCTATCCCTCCCATGAATAATATTATTTTATCCATTTCAAATGCTGAACCATTTCAACAAATATTTATAGAATAGCCACTGTGTCTCAAGTAATTGCCTCTATTAAGTTTTTAGGACAAAAAGAAGGCTAATACACGATACCTATCTCTAAGTGTCTCAGTAGGGGAGAAGGACCCTAAGTGTTGATTTTGATACTTAAGGTAGCAGCTTATTAAAGTATAAGACTACGAGTGTTATGAGAAAGAGAGCAAAGGAGGAAAGAGACCAAGCAGAAAGGCCATGCCCCCAACCCTGGGATTGAGGGAGGGTTCCTGCCGGAGGTAATACAAGAGCTGAGTTTTAACAAATTAGGAAAAGGTAAGTGAAACTAGAGGGGAAGCACAACTTAACAAAAGGAGAGAGCAAGAACAAAGATATTAAGGTATGTAGTTACCTGATTGTAGGGGGAGGGGAACTTCAAGTAACTTGAGTATCACAGATTATAGAAGTCCCAGCATGTCATACTAAGGCTGAACTCAAATCAGAAGCATTGGGAATGAAGAAGAGAGGATAGTTTTGAGAGATGATGAGGAGATTAAATCAATCACTCTTGAATGATGGGTTGAGTGGGAGAAGTGGAGGCAAAACGAAGACTCTAGGATGACCCCCAGGTGTCTGCTAGGGTGATTGGGTAGATGAGGATACTGTTCACTAGGATGGGAAATATAAGAGGAGGGCCTGCATTGGGAAAGAAATGGTGACCTTGGACATGCCAGGATGAATTTGCATGTGAGGCTGCATTTGTCCAGGAAGAAGAGATACATAGACTGGGAGCTCTGGAGAGAGGGCTGATCTCAGGATTGGGTTGTCCAGTAGTCAAAAAAAAAAAAAAAGGTATGGGTACATAAGTTGTTTTTGTCATTTCTTTTAGAACCAAGACATGTTAGTCAGTAATTAATAAATAAATTTATTTATTTAAAATAAATAAAAAATTTAAAATGACACATTGGTCACTCTATATGACTATGAAAATCCTGTAGTTTCCACTGGACTAACTTGACTAGACTCTAGGATCTAGCCTCCACCTCCTTCTTTGTTTCAAATAACTCAAACTAGACTTAAAATACTTATATATCAGATGTGTAAATTATAGTTGCAGGTGCCATTTAGTAGCTACATGGTCTTGTAGCTACAAGTCACTTTACTTCTTTTTTAAGCTCAGATGCCTCCTTTGTAAAATGGGTGTGTGTGTGCTTAGTCACTCAGTTGTGTCCGACTCTTTGTGACCCCATGGACTATAGTCCTCCAGGCTCCTCTGTCCATGGGGATTCTCCAGGCAAGCATACTGGGGAGGGTTGCTATGCTCTCCTCCAGGGGATCTTCCCAACTCAGGCATCAAACCCAGGTCTCCCACATTGCAGGTGGATTCTTTACCTTCAGAGCCAGCAGGGAAGCCCAAAATGAGTGTACTTGGTTGTTAAGATTAATTGCAGTAATAGGCCTTGGTATAATTCACGGCTGTTGCGTGTGTGCTAAGTCACTTTAGTCGTGTCCAACTCTGTGCAACCCTATGGACTGTAGCCTGCCAGTCCGTGGGATTCTGCAAGCAAGAATACTGGAGTGGGTTGCCATGCCCTCCTCAGGGGATCTTCCCAACCCAAGGATGGAACCTGCATCTCTTATGTCTCCTGTATTGACAGGCAAGTTCTCTACCACTAGCACCACCTGTGAAGCCCAATTCATGGCTGTTATAGGCTCCAAATAAATGATAACTATTATTATTTATACTTTCAGTCACTTAAATATTTATCAAGAATTTGTGATGTGTAAGTTGTTTTGTTAGACTCTGCTTTAAACAAATATATGTGTGAGGTAGGGGGAGGAGCCTACCGAGCGGGAAAGACCCTCACACACTTGTTCACTTGTTCCAGTCATCCTGCAAGACAGCTTGTGGCAGTGCTCAGTGTACAGGGCTGAATGTGCAAGGGAGGTGGAGAGAAAGCCAGTCACCTTCAGTAAAAGTAAGGGAGAAAATCCCCTCCACTCTCACCAGCCTCCTACTTCTGAAATTCTACTGAATCCATTCTAAGCCATGAGTGGGAAGTAGGAAAGAGGGAACTAGCATAGTCTGTTAGCATCTTGATTTCAGAACGTGGACTTAGCTGTTCAGAAAAAAAAATTGAATGTCCTCGTCTTGACATATTCATTTTGTGGAAACAAATTCACTTGCTAATACATGAGCTGACCCATATAACTCCTCCACTGAAAATATTATTTTTCACAGTGACAGCTGTTAAACTACACCTAGCATTCTATGTAACACAAAGATTCTGGAGATAGCAAATTTAATAGAAACTGGAGATGGACCGTGAGAAGGAGGAAGAGGCAGTTCACAACTTACAAGATGAATATAGCACCTCATTATTTTCAACAACAATGACAAAACACAGAGAAAAAGTAAAATGCCAGTCTAGCTTGAGATCATCAAGGAACAGTGTAGATTCAATATGTCATCGTTTTAATCTCTATTTGAAATTAAAAAACAGACCTTTGGGGTTTCCCTGGTGATCCAGTGGTTAAGAACTTGCCTGCCAATGCAGGGGACATGTATTGCATCCCTGGTCTGGGAAGATCCCACATACCGTGAGAAACTAAGTCCGTGAGCCACAACTACTGAGCCCACAGGAGGCAACTACAGAGGCCCGAATGCATAGAGTCTGTGCTCTGCAACAAGAGAAGCCACTGCAATGAGAAACCCATGCACTGCAACTAGAGAGTTGCCGCCACTCACCACAACTAGAGAAAACCTGCGCCAGAAACGAAGACTCAGTACAGCCAGAAATAAATCATTAGGTTGGTGCAAAAGTAATCACGGTTTTTATATTGTTGAAATTTGCCATTTGATATTGAAGTACATTCTTAACTAAATGTGGTTGTGTTATACATCATTTTAATGTGCATTTGTTGCTTTATGTTTTTTTGCTAATGACATTACTTGCTGTGTATTTTATATTTATTTTAGATTATGGAAATGATGTTAGACAAAAAGCAAATTTGAGTGATTTTCTATTTGAGTTCAAAATGGGTCATAAAGCAGCAGAGACAACTCGCAATATCAACAATATATTTGGCCCAGAAACTGCTAACGAACGTATAGTGCAGTGGTGCTTTAAGAAGTTTTGCAAAGGAGACAAGAGCCTTGAAGATGAGGAGCGTAGTAGTAGCGGGCCATCAGAAGTTGACAGTGACTAATTGAGAGCAATCATCGAAGCTAATCCTCTTACAACTATTAATACACAGGAAGTTGCCAAAGAACTCAGTATCAACCATTCTGCTGTCATTAGCATTTGAAGCAAATTAAAAAGGTGATAAAGCTTGATAAGTGGGTGCCTTATGAACTGACCACAAATCAAAACAATCATAGTTTTTGTTGTCTTCTCTTAATTTACACAACAACAGTGAACCATTTCTCAATGAGACTGAGAGGTGTGACAAAAAGTGGATTGTATACCACAACCAGTGATGACCAACTCAGTGGTGGAACCAAGAAGAAGCTCCAAAGCACTTCCTAAAGCCAAACTTGTACCAAAAAATGGTCATGGTCACTGTTTGGTGGTCTGCTGCCCATCTGATCCACTTCAGCTTCCTGAATCCTGGCGAAACCATTACATCTGAGAAGTATGCACAGCAAATCAATGAGATGCACTGAACACTACAAGGTCTGCAACCGGCATTGGTCAACAGAAAGAGCCCAGTTCTTCTCCATGACAACGCCTGAGTGCACATCACACAACCAACACGAGGTTGGTTTATCAAAAGATAAATGAATTGAGCTAGGAAGTTTTGCCTCATCCACCATATTCACCTGACCTCTTGCTGACTCAAGCATCTTGACAACTTTGCAGGAAAAAGCCTTCCACAACCAGCAGGAGGCAGAAAATGCTTTCCAAGAGTTTACGGAATCCCGAAGGATGCATTTTTACACTACAAGAATAAACAAACTTATTTCTTGTTGACAAAAATGTGTTGATTGTGGTACCTATTTTGATTAATAAAGATGTGTTTGAGCCTGTTTATTATAATGACTTAAAATTCATGGTCCAAAACCACAATTACATTTGTACCAACCTATTAATTAATTAAATAATTAATTTAAAAAAACAGACCTCTGCTACCATTTACGCCTTCTGCTTCAACTTGAAAATAAAGATGAGTCTCACACAAACTGTCCAGAGGAGGGATTAATGAACCAAGTTAGCTTCCATTTTCAAGCCCGCATCACTAACATGGCTTCAAGAAAGCTGCTTTTATGTAGACACTGAGGCCGAGTGGCCAAGGGTGTAGCTTCTCTGTATGATTGAAGAAGAGAGTGCTTCTCAGTTCAAAACTAGAAGGCAAATGTGCTTTGTTATCACAAGTGTGTGTGTGTTTAGAAGGGTCTATTATCAAGGTGGACTTTTGGAAGCCTCCTCTCAACTCAGATTTAAGTCTCTTAGGTTCATTCATATCAGATGGCAGGCACAGGCTTCAGACCAGTTCCATTAAAATGGTGGAGCACAGTCTTCCTTATGAGAGTTGTTTGTTTGTTTTAATGGGCTCCATTACTGAAAGAGAGCAAGGTACAGAGCAGGAAGTGCTAGGTTCTCTGCAGTGTAGTGGGGCTCTGGCTTCCTGGCTCTCCTTCAGGCATATTTTATGATTGTGAACAAGTCACTTATCTGCCACCTCAGTCTTTTCATCAATAGGACGAATGTGTGTGTTAGACTTTGATGTTTCTAGGGTCTAAAAACATTGCATTATTTTATGATTCTGTTAATCATAAAATCATTATTTCATGATTGTAGAGTTATCAAGTATATTAGTGTGGGTAATAACTTTATTGAGATACACTGTCTAACAAAATCATCTCCTTGGAGCAGGAGGTAGGACTGTGAACAGTCTAGAATGGTCCAGAAACCAGCTCACAGGAGACCCAGTTATCAACAAGGATAATTAGCTTGAAGAAAAGGAAACTGACTGTGTTCAGATATTTTCACCAACATCACATGGAAAAAAATCCTGTATCCTGTATTATTATAAAATACATGATCAAACTGAGTGCCCGGAAATCTCAGGTTTCTCACTTACCATAAGTAGTCCTTTTTAAATAAATATAAAGGTCCAGTAATACAAATAGTCAGTCTTTTGAGCTAACTGCCAACAAAGATAAGGAAACAGAGCAAAATGACCAACTCCCAAAGAGACTGTAGAAGTTCTTGCATTAATAAATTATGATTACTCTTAAATCTGATCACAAGAGTAAGTAACAAGGTAATAGTGATACTGCCATGACTATTCAGAATGTTATTGAATTGCTTTTGGTGGGGAAAAGTTGTCTCTTCTACTAAAAAAGTAAAACAAAGAACTCCTTTAAGATAGCTATGCTTAAAGTGTCACAAGAAGTCAAAACTTTTCTAGAAAACTAGGTAAGTCTGTAATATTTTACAAGGACATTTTTTCTTCGAGTTCCAATAATCTTGTAAGCCATACCAGCCATGATATTAGTTAATTATGTATTTTCTTATTTTGAACTCTAATTCCTCAGTGTGAGTCCCAACTACAAGATAAAGAGACTCATTTCCCTGTGATCCAAGTTGTATACTTAGTCTCATTACATTTCATTTTAGCCTTTTCTTCAAGTAGCTTGAATAATCCATAAAGACAGAAGCAGCCTCTGATGTTTCTTTCTATCTCCAGAAGCCCGAGGAACAGTGCTAAGCAGAACCAAGACTTGAATGGCAGGGTGAGTTGTAGGGTCTTTACAGTTCCAAGATATCATACTACTCGATATTATTTATTTATTTTTGTTGGATCTTTAAAAAAAACAAAAACATTAAAGTGTTAGTCAGTCAGTCGTGTCCGACTCTTCCCAACCCCGAGGACTTTAGACCGCCAAGCTCCTCTGTTCATGGAATTCTCCAGGCAGGAATACTGGAGTGGGTAGTATCCATTCTTGTTGGCTCTCAGGAATTTGCCAAACTGTTGAGGCCTCAGCTTTTTAAAAGTAGTCTAGAAGACAAAAAAGAAATAGAGAATTGAGTTTTTGAAGTTTTACCTGTCCTAGTTGAGAAGAGCATGGATCCTTTCGCTACTTATTATTCACCATCTAAATCTCAACTAAAGAGGCAGTTGGTCTTACAGGAGCATCTTTTATCGGTATTTGGGTAACTCTCTGTTAAAACATCCAGAGCCTTTTGTCTTTCTAGACTCTAACCCCAGGTGAAGACGATGCATTTTACACTTGCTCTCCTCTTTTCTTGACTTTCTAGAAAGAATGAAAAACATTCTAGGGTTATCTGGTACCCACCTTGTGTTAGGCACTAGGAGATAATTCCTTTCTATACATCAACTTATTAAATTTCAGAGTGACTTGACTAGGTAGGTGATACTACCTTTTCACAGAGGCCCCAGAGTAGTAAGTACCTCACGTGTGACATTCAGTTAGTAAATGTGACTAAAGGATGATATTCATAAGCAATGCCCTGCTTTGCTCTCAGAGATCTGTTTAATTCTTATTACTCTTATAATTGGATCCAGGCCAATCCCACTAGTCTAAACCCACTTCTGTCTGCATCTGTTGCAGACAATGGAGACATGACTAGGTCATAAGACACAGTGTGTTCCTCCTCCTCTTACAGAGTCCACATCCTGCTTTACCTTTGTGTTTGAATGCCTCCCTGATTTGAAGCTCCTGCAGATTGGAAAGTGTTTTCCTTTTTTCACCTTTGTAACCCCTGAAGTAACTATGCACTCAGCATTCTTAATTACAGTTCCATAAATTAAGTCAAGTACGCTTTTCATTTTACAATGGAAATCTGTTTATGTTCTGCACATGGCCACAGTCAGTGGAGTGGCCCAGGAAGCGCACTCAAGCCCAGAACTCTAATTAGGACGGCACCACCGTGCACCTGCTTCCAGCGCTCCAGCATGAGGCTGCTGTTCTTTAGACGATGGCTTTGGGACCACTGCCTGGCCCTCTTTACCTCTCTCTCACTCTGCCTCATAGGATGGCTCGTCCACATTTCCCATATTATCTTCAGTTTGCTGTTGAACTTACTTTACAGAATTTTCTAAAAAATCTCCTAATGTAAGGAAATATGAGAAATCATGTATTATTAACTGGTTAATGCAGAAGAGTTTCTTTACTATCATTAGTTTCAGTTTTGGCCTACTATACAACTCAAACGTTTGTCTTTCAAAAGTTTACTGTATTTATTGCTGAATCTGATGAGCGATAAATAATTTACTTGGGGAGTTGGGGAGGCATAAGGGGAGATGCTCATTGAGATTACTCACTCTTCTAGGGCTTCAGAAATCACTAGTTACATTCTTTCTTTTTACCAAGTGACAATGTAGAATAATTACTTTCCTTGATACTGATCAACAGCCTATTCTTAAGGGGCAACCAACTTGAAAACAGGACCAGTGAGGTCATTGGCAGACAGTGGACACCTGCCAGGCTTGGTGGGTCTTCTGTACCACGTCTTCCCACCGGGCATTTGATGTCGCCACCTTTGTCCTTTCCACCAACTTTGCCATGTTCTTGGTCCATGGCAGTGTTGTGGTCACTCAGTGCTGTAGCTCCCTCCTCATCTTCATTTTCACTCTCTACTGGCCTGTCCGGGGAATGAAGCCCTAGGACCTAGTTCTGACCAGGATGTCAGCAGCTCCACCTTCTCCACCCACCACTGTTGCCAGTTCTGTGCCTTCTGGTTCAGGATCTTGCTTCAGGGGCTGGTAGGAGTGGTCACCTAGACCTGCCCCCATGTCCTCCTGCCCCTTCCTCTAATCCCCTGTGCCTTCAGTAGGGCCCCAGTGTGACCCCAGTTCCTTAGCCTGATTGGAGGGGGTGTGCCCTGGACCCATGACACGTCCCGCTATAAATACTTCTGCCATCCCAGCAGGAGTCACCCAGAGCCCCAGCTGACTGCGCCTTTTCCCTCTTCAAGAATAATACATACATTAGGGGAAGGGTGATGGAGAGATTGGGAAAACTGAAACGTATTACCACCTGTTTGTAGTGCCTTTTACACAGCATCTTGTTAAATGTACCTAAATGTTTGAAGTGTGACCTGGTTTGCTCATTAAAATATCATTTTAATTATTACACTTAATGTTTAGTACATATATTTTTAACTTCTTTTGTGTGCATCAGAGCCAAACCCTAGAGTTCCGAAGTCTTTTGATTACTTTTTTACTTCTTTTTACCAGAGTTCTTTTGGATAATAAATTTTTTGTTTCTGGTTTACATAAATTTAAAATAATGCTTCTACTAGTGTTCTTTGAGACCAAGTCACATACATGGGAGCAACTCCTCTATCCTTTAAAAAAAAAAGTCGATTAAAAAAAAATCCTTTAAGCTAAGGAGTCACTGAATTCTTCCTTCTTGTTCAAGTCAAAATATCCCCTTGCTCTTAAATGTGAAGCTACTAAGGCAGTGCTCTTCACACAATAACACAATCTTTTCAAACAAAAGCTCATGTAGAACTCTACTATGTAAAGAAGATAAAAATGGAGCTGTTTCTTATGTGTGGGGATGGGGGTGTGTTTGTTTTGGTGAGGGGTAGTTAGGGATATGAGAGGCCCAGAACCTCTTCCTTCTTTCCCCTTCTGGCTGAACCAACTGCCATCCTGGGTAACCTATCAGACATTTTCTCCAAATCCTTAGTGATCTGAAATATATATATATATATTTTTTCTAGTGGCTTTGATAATTTTACATTATAATCTTTATATTTTTTAAGAAATAATTTTTGGAAGAAATAGAGGGCTTGACAGCAATATATGTATATCTTATTTAAGATATTTTGTTAATCAATACTTTAAATGTTTAACCAAAATAATGTTCTCCTGAAGCTTTGGAAAAAGAAACCAAACCATATTCTGTTAAAGAAGGCAACGTTTCCCTTAGTCTTCAGTTCTGTAATTAATGTATTTTGGTAATCACTATCAGAGAGATGATCGTGATTTATGCCAATAAATGAGATCAATAACTCTTATTTGTCAGGTTAAGAAACTAAGACTGAGAGGGAACTTGCTCTGGCTCTCCTAGCCCCATTTCTCTGTACCATGCTACAGTTTTGTATGGAGAAGCTGGTCTGGTATTCATGACCAACTCTAGAGATTTAGCACCAAGATTCTGGATATGTGTTAGTTAATTGTTAGGATAAAGTTAAGAAACTACACTAAGTGGGGATCTTGTCCTTTTGCCTTGATTTTGTGACAGCTGATCGTTCACACCAAGGAAATTAATGTAAAACTGCAATACTAAGATTGTAAAATTTTAAACTATGGATAAGTCTCAGTTGTCTTATACAAGGCAGGACTAGACCAGAAAATATAAAAACGATGTGTAGAACTATTGACTGAGTGTTTATCAAAGTCTTTAGGTTAGGAAAGTTATTTCTGCTTTGAGAATCTCAACTTTAATAGTTCCTTAAAGGTATACTTTTATTATAATGTAGGTTTTTATGCTTTATCATATTGTGTATTTATAAAAATCTTCATTTTCACTGTGTTGTGCACCTGAAACTTACATAATATTTTACATCAACCATACCTCAATAAAAAATAAAAATAAATTTTAAAAAATCTTCCTTTTAGTTGCAGCCAGCCTCCCCAGAATGCTGAGTTACTTTTGCATATCCTAGCACTACAAAAAGTCATTACTGCATAAACACTTCAACTTGAGGGTGTGTCGTTTCTTGGCTGCTCGGTCCTTGCTCTTCTGTCCATACTTTGTCATCTTCCCCTAAGCCCCTCTTCTGTTAGAAATTTCAGTGATCTAACGAGAATTGGAGCCTTCCACTTTTAATATGTGGTATAAAATCAGACTGGTATCCATCGTTATTAGAAAGCAGGAGTGAGTAAAGGTCAGTCTTTTAGCCGGCAGACTGTCTGATTTTCCTGTGAGCATCACACGTTGGGAGAAGCTAGTTCATCTGTCTGTGGGTTTAGGATTCAACAGCATAAGCTGTCAGCCTAACACTGATTGACGGTGGACTGGGAGGGGAAGTGCATCTGCCCAGCGGCTCGCCATTGGCTTCCTATTACAGCATTCTCCCCCGAGACACAGTCTGCATGCTCATTCACCTACCTCCTTCTCTTCCCTCCCCTCCTTCCCTACCCCTTCATTACTGATTCACAGCGAGAGGCAGCAGCAGCAGCAGCAGCGCTGCTTGTCAGGAACCAAGGATTGCAATGAGCTCATCCTTTTCTCCTTGCAGCTTCACAACTGCCCTGGCTTCCTGGCTACCGCTGCTGCTGTCGCTTCTCTCTCTCACACACACTCACACACACACACACCGTCTCACACACACATATGCACAGCACACACACACACACACACACACACACACACACACACACACACACTCACACACTCTCATGCTAGACCCTTCTAAGCATCTTGTCCATTTTTACACATGTATGTGAACTCTCCTGCATCACTCTTGGCCATTTTCTTGTGTTCGATTGCTTTCGCCGTTTTTTGTTTTTTGTTGTTGTTGTTGTTTTTAATTTAGATCAGCATTTGATTTCATTTCCAGTCTACTCTGGGGCTCTCTCACAGTGGATAATTTAGCCAAAATGTTTTTCTCGTGGAGACGTTAGCTGGCAATTTCCACCACAGACTGGCTTGTGCGTGCTCCCGGGGAGACCGAAGCCTGGCTCCCCTCCCACCGCAGTTCTCAAAATTGTGGATAAGAGATCCCGCTTTCTCATTCTGGATACCTACTTACTGCTCATGGAAGAAGGGGTGCCCTGCCCAGCCCCAGCTGCTAAGCTCACAGCTCCCGTCAAAAAGTCCCAGGACATGCACGACGAGAGGAGCAAGCTGGTGAATGAGTATGCGTGTCGAGTGCTGGAACTTCTGGGGATGGGGCATCGTCTGTTTGTGCCTCGGCTTCTGGCGGTGAGACTGTTTTTCATTGAACTTCATTTGTAGAGAATCTGCCACCCTCTGTGAGAATTCCTTGTATCCCCGGAAGAGGCTTGTGGTCTCCTATTTCCTTCCCCAGTCTACCGGGAAGGAAGTGCTGAGTGGCCACTGCCCTGGGGCTCTGTCCGAGCCTGGTCCACGCCACTCTTTAATTGACTGGAGGAGATATGGCTCTCCTCTCTGAGCCCACATCAGTGGTGTTATCTCTCTGGCAGCAAAAAAGAAAAAGGTCTTATGGCTGTCCAGGCTTAGCAGTAAACCAGGATACCCAAATGCTTGGTTGGAGGCATTCTGTTATTTATGTCTCCAAAGGGTTAAATTTTACAACAGACATTATTGTGACTTATCTAGACTATGTGTGGTTTGCTTTCTAACCTCTCTAATTGATATCCAGTTTGATTGTTTTAGTAGGGAATTTTATTCCCTAAAAATCATTGATTAGGAAATTACAGATTTCTCTCCTGGAATGTTTGAACTGTTTATCTGGAAACAGCTTAGGGCTGTTGGGTCTGTGCTGAGTCTGGGAAGTCCGATTTGCTTTTTTTTTAAAATTTAATTTCCTGAAGAAGAGAAAAAATTCACTCTTCTTCACTTCCCATCAAGGGTTAAAATTAAATACCCACAATCACTGGTGCAGGGTTTCTTTTTAGCGGTTTGAGAACTATACCTAGCAACTGTTCTATAATATAATTGGCCTACAGTAGTCCTATACCATTATTTGGTAATTGGGCAAGAATAATTTCGCTTTGTCTATTTTATACAATGGAGTTTAATACCATTCTAGACTGTTCCTTCATTTGGTTCTCTCATATTTGAGTCTTTCCAGAAGTACAAGATTGACTTGACTGAATTTAACTCTCTCTCTCTCACGTATCTCCCTCTAGTATAGTTCATCTTTGTTTATACTATCTTTACAAGTATTAACTTAGTCTTAATGTATCTATTTACAAATAAATAGGATCTCTCCTATATCATCATAACAGACATGTTAGGTAGCTGTGCACATAAGGGGTTTCTCACCCTGAAGAGAGTCTATTTATCACTGCAAGGTGAAGTTGAATGCAGTGACCAGCATACAGTTATAGGGAAGGGGGTGATATTTTTTGAGAAATACAGTTCGTTTGTAATTTAAGAAGGAAGAGCTCAAAATATATGTTTCAGTGCCCAGGTGAGGTCATCAGTGCTCACTTGAATTTTGTTTCCCTGAGTCACTTTTTTTTTTTTTCTTATTAAAGGAGAAAACCGAAGAATCATGATTCTGTTAAAAAGGAGGGGTTTTTTTTAACAGTGAAATAAAAAGCATTTTAGGAGCTTTGACATTGAGAAGTGCTAAAATATATTTCAACAAATTATCTGCTTCTCTTTAAGGAGTCAGTTTTTTATCTAACGCATTTCTATATCCTTACAGACTACTTAACTTTGTCTCTGACAGGCTTCCACTGATAACTTTACAATGACTGGTACTGCCTTTCTTTGGTATTTACATTTTTAGCATTTTGAAGGGAAACATAAAATCAATAACAAGAAATGTCTCTCATACCTACATCTGCATCAGGGATGACTTTAAACTGCCTGTAGTGTAGAATGATTGTCAACAGTAAAAGCTATAATCTTCACAAGGTTCAGATCTGTGGGGGGGCTCATAGACATCTATATGTTGCAACTGTACAAACTTGGCTCGGTTGCCAAATTAGGTACCCAAGTAGGTACAGCCCTCACGTTGTTCTGGGCTTGAACATTACAGGTCATAGAGCCACTTGCAGTCTATGTGAAAAGTGTATGCTGAGTTATCTGCAGGGCCATTTGGAAATCTCTGACTTTGCTACACGGCTTAAAAGACTGTTGATAAAATTAGGGTACTGTGCATTCTGAGAAATCACATCACATGCCCTTTAATTAGCAATATGGCTATGAATTGGGATCAGCTATCCAATGAGTTATTGCTCACAGTTTAGTGTATACCAGGGGGATGTCCAATTGTTCAGCCATGTGTTATTGGACTGCCTAATGATAGGGGATCGATGGTTAATCTGCCCAGGGTGGTCCTAAGAGGAATCCTGCCACATGCAATGTTGTAATCTTTCCATTACCAGTCAGGAGGGAAGGAACTGAAGTTTAGGTTTTTAGTCATGTTTTCAATATGACTATGTAGGGCCTAACCACATACAAATCCCTGTTTTGCATTTAAGATCCCAGTAGTATTTTTTTCATATGAGGCCAGTTACTTTTCTTAATGAAACAGATCAAATTAAATGAAGATTTACCAAGACAGTGTTGTGGATTTGAACTCTGAGCCTTATACTTTGTTCCCTGAGGCACAGAGGTACCATCAACCTACAGGAACACAAGCACATTTGGAATTTTTGCCTATGGTCCTTCAAAGGTACACTTAGTAAAGAATAATTTCCCTTTAATAAATAAAGTACCAGTGTTCCACTTTAGATATTACCACAAGGCATAAATTCTGTGTGCAGACCCACCAAGCATACGTTTCTTTGGTGAAATTAAAATACCAAAGCAAGGGATACAGGTATCCCAGATACCAGCTAAGTAATGTCCTCTTCTAAAGCCCACACTTCCAAATGATTCTCAGACCTCCAGAAACTTTGCTCAATGGAATGGAAATCCTGTTAGACTCTATGCCTAAAGGAAGAAAAAGCCATTTGTGGTGAATATAGTGAAGATGAGAAAGAGAACTGTGCCTAGATTTTTTTCCCCCCAAATAATCCTCTAAAATAATCAAATCTAGATTTTGCTGCTTATCAGAGGCCTTTAAAGAAAGATTTGTCTTTGGAGAACAGTGAGAGGTTTGGAATAGAAGCATCTGGAGCTAACACTCAAATGTTAGAACTGTTCATTACCACCCACCCTGCCTTCTTCTCTCTCTCTCTCTCTTATTTTTTTAATCACTTGAAAATGTGATACTCTTGCACTGAATTTTTCAGTGGGAAAAACACTCCCAAAATGGTATTAACAGTGGCATACAGCCAGAGTTCATACTCCTCTGTAAGTGTGTGAAATTTGGAGAAAGAGGAGAAGCTTTTACTCATGTTCAAAATCTTCCTGTCCTCCTAGATTTTTTCTTTCTTCTTTTATATGACATGGGAAATTATTATCAGATCATTGTATGACATGTCAGTGTTGGCTCTAGTCTCAGTACTGGTACTCTGGGCCCTGTGCATGGTGAAACTGGAGGGCTCTCAAGCCGAACATAACATACACCTATAGCCAAATGCTCCCACTGTCCCTCTAGCAGCCATCTAAGGTTTAATTTTGATCAGATTTCTTATGCTGTCAAACTGTATCCTAGTTTGTTTTTTTTAATTTGTAAATTTCCTTAAAACATTACTTTTAAGGAGAGAATGAAAAAGCAGATGAGAAAGTTTTTCTCCCATTTTTACCTCTGTTGTTGACTGCTGCAAGGATTGATTACTCATTGAAGACAGACTGTATTGGATTGGTCAAAAGGTTCGTTCAGGTTTTTCCATAAACCCGAACAATCCTTTTGGCCAACTCAGTAACTCTTTAAAGAAGTTAAAGACCCAAGTATGAAAGTTGCCATGTTGGGACTTCGCTGGGGGTCCAGTGGCTCAGACTCCACGATCCCAATGCAGGGGACCCGGGTGGTCAGGTAACTAGATCTCCCATGCCACAGCTAAAGATACCACATGCCACAATGAAGATTGAAGATGCACGCCATCTTCAATGTGGCATGAGGGTGCATGCCACTGCTAAGACCCGGTGCAGCCAAATAAATAAATAAAGATTTTTTTTTAGTTCACTCGGTAGTGTCCAACTCTTTGTGACCCCGTGGGCTGAAGCCCATGTATACTTCTGATACCCCCCAAATATAAAAATCAATTTGTCTCTCAAATAAGTGCTACATCTCCTTTCTAATTTGCATCTGATAATTTTTTGACTTTTTAATAGTGGGTATGCTTGAAGTAAGCTTCCCTGGTGGCTCAGACGATAAAGAATCTACCTACGATGCAGGAGACATGGGTTTAATCCCTGCGTCAGGAAAATCCCCTGGAGAAGGGAATGGCTACCAGTATCTTCTCCAGTATCATGCCTGGAGAATCCCATGGACAGAGTAGCCTGGCAAACTACAGTCCACCAGGTTACAAAGAGTCGGACACAAATGAGCAACTCACACTTGCAGGCAATCTGGAGCTTCATTAACACCAGCAGTGTTTTGAAAAGGCCAGTCACAGAGTACTCTGAATTCTGGTTTCCAGAAATGTCATCTGAGTTGGGCTGTATCTTTCTTCTTTTGTATGATCTCAGAAGCTGGACTTGAAACTAGGCCTTGGGCAGTATTAGAAAATTAGGTAACTTTGCTGCCTGCAGGTGATAGACTGTTCCACACCATTTTGGATCATCTGTTTGTAGGTAACTAGAGGTTAGTTGCACTGACAATAGAAAAGGTGTGCTTAGAGGTTTTGAATGATGAAGAAAGCTACCAGTCCTGTTTCACTACAAACTCTATAAGCAGCCTGTCTTGAATTTTCCCCAACAATTACCAGAGATAATCATCAGAACAAGTGTTACAGGTGAAATAGGATGTGGTATGTCTGGTATAACTGGTAGGTGGATGCTTTCTCAACAATTCGGCAGTTGATATTTCAGTTGAAGAGACCCACTTTTGGGCTGAATTTGTTTCCAGTAACTGCCTTTCCCAGTTAAGGTGAGTTGATAGCACTTTATCCTGCTAAATATTCTCTCCACTACTTATTGCCACCATCTTTCAGTATCTATGAGGGAGGAAATAAGTCAGGTTTACTGAAGCTTGGTTTTTTTCCCTTGGCACTGTTAGCCTGGCTCTATTTTCTGATTACTAGTTTACGAATCTAAACCTGGGCCAACCTACTCCCCTGTGAAAATGCCTGCTGTGTGAATTAATATTTTATTTTACATGTTTCTATTTAAAAGAGAAGCGAAGGGGAGAAAAAATTATATATGTAGAGTGAAAGAGACGAAAGGAGGATTCACTCAGTTATTCAGTAAATTTTAGTTGAGTACCTCCTATAATCTAGGCATTAGTCTTATCACTGTGGATACAGTAAAGAACAAGACAGATAAGTCCCCTTTCTTTAGGATGAAAATAAACAAAAAACTAGAAAACGACTGGATGAAGAATGACTTGATAGGCTAGGAGGAAGAATTTAAGTGCTCAGAAAAGGTCTAACTCAAATCTTATATTTGTGCTAAAATATAAATCACAAAAAGTTATTATCATAGTGAAGATGTGGGAGAAGAATATTCCAGAGATAATAGGCAATAGCCTTCAGTTAGGAATGAACTCAGTGTGTACCAAAAAAAAAAAAAAACCCAAACAAATCAGTAAGAAGGCTAGTGTTCTTGGAACTTGAGACCAAGAAAAGAGATGCAATTCAACATCATCTTGAAGGGGAAGGCAGGGCCCCAGATCATAAAGGGTCTTGCACGTAATGGTAATGATTTTGGATTTTATTCTGAGCACAGTAGGGACCATTGGAGGGCTTTACACAGAAGAGCAGCGTGATTTGAAAAAGTATTTAGCTGCGGTAAGGAGAGGGAGAAAGAGGGACACCAGCTGGGAAATTACTGAATGACTCAGCTGAGAAACAATGACTTAGACCAGGGTGGTGATGATGACAACTTGTTATGAGCAGAAATCCTCTGACTTCCTTTTAGTCTTTCAGTGTAGTTGTTAATCAGTTTTACATTTGAATTTAAATAAAGTAAAATTTGAACTTTCATGTAGTTCTGTGATTTCTAGCTACTTTTTTTTGGTTTGTTTTAATCATTTTCTTTCTGCCTTTTTTGAAAATTAAGTGCTGACTCTTAACACCTAATTTTTTTTTTTTTTTTTTTGATTTGGCCTATTTCAGTGTACCCAGTATGCCTCAGTCTCATAATTTGTGTCTCAATATTTGCCAGTGATTATGTGTAGTTGTTTATTAAAACATTTATTGCTTTCTTATTATAAGATCTTTCCCACAGGAAATTCAGCAAAATATAAAGAAGAAGAAAAAAAAAACTAACCTCACTCTTCAGAGAAACATTTTCTTTTATTTCCTTTCAGTCTTTTTTCTGTGCGTGCATATATTTATAAGTAGTTGTTATTTCTTAAGTAAATTTTGCAAAAGTAGCTTTCATAAGAAATTCAGTAGGTAAGTGGTTTGCTTCATTTACTTTTTTTTAAGTCTTTAAGATATTAAATAATTTCTTATTTTCTTCATTTGAGCTGCTGTTGTCATTAATTGAAAAGTCATCCTCTCATTAGGTGTTTGTTATGTAACTCTTCTGTGCTTTAATTGTACTGTCTGTGTCTTCAGCCAGCTTTGTTTAAAAAATCCTTAAAATGCCCACCAAGTTAAAATCACAGATGTGTCCCAGAGTTCAAATTTTTTCCTTTTTCTGGCATTTTTCTTTTCCCAGAGCCATAGTGTGGTTAGCTTTGCCAGGATCCATCATTCTAATCTAGAGGTTATATAAATTAAATATGTTAACCTGTTAATTAATTCCTTTGTCACTTCTAGGATTTACGGTGACTTATTCAGCTTATACTAAAGCAGTTAGAAATCTCTTCCTAAAAATTTTTGGACCTCACCTAGATCTTGGCCAATAAAAGTTAAATTCAGGAAAATAGAAATTCCTTTTGCAATGTGTTTATTATGAATGTAGGTTAAAATGTAATGGACGATTCTTGGTGATTGTTTTGTAGACCTCAAAGGAAGATCTTCTGCAGGCTGATTTTGAAGGCGCCTTAAAGTTCTTCAGAGTCCAGCTTCCAAAGAGGTACAGGGCAGAGGAAAATGCACGAAGGTTAATGGAGCAGGCTTGCAACATTAAGGTATGATATATGAATTTATAGGTAATAAAGGTGGAGCCTGAAGCAGAGTAACATGGCAAATTATGTAAAACCCTCTGTTTGTTGCTGGATTTTGACTGTGTTGAAGGTGATGTGGTATCTGACCTAGTCTCTCTCAGACTTTTTTGTCAAGGTGGTCTGTATCTATAGTGGCTGTATCTTCTAGTAGGACTTAGAGTAAACCTTGACTGGTTCAGATCGTAACAAGAGGAAGACAAACATTGATCTTACAAGTGGGCCTCTAGAGTAGCCTGCTCTGTTAGTGGTTTCCACGGCAGCAGACTTAGTATTTAGATTTTGCCATCTATTTTAAGATTCTTTAGGGCCAAGCAAGAAACGCACCCTTCCCACCAATTTCCCGTTGGCTTGGGGATCTGTCAGAGGAGGATTTCTAGGTGAATTAGTTTCTGGAGTCCAAAGGGGTCACGTGGCTCCAACTCCATCAGGTCTATCTGTGGGCTTTTTGTGCTTAATTCTCACTGGATTTTAAGTTGGGTAAAGTCATTCTCATTTTCAGTGGCTGTTCTTGATTTGCTGTGTAATGCTTTCCAGTGAATACCTGTGTCTGTGGAGGAGTTTCCTGTTAGATGTCCCATTGCTTTCTTCTGCTTCCTGCTGCTGCACAGATAATGAATGTACAGTATACAGGACTTATGGTGGTGGTGTTTGTTCCTACCTACTTAGATTTTGAAATTTATGGATATGCTTAGTGGCCATCTTTGATAGTAGATGTTGTCCATGGGTTTCTGGTTTGCTACGTAATTTCTCTCCGGTTTTTGTTCTGTTTTGTTGTTCAATATGAATTCTTTAATCCAGTTGTTATTTTTTGATGTGGGGGCAAAAATAGAACTTAAAAAAACTAGGTGAAAGAATCAAATAAGTTTTAGAGGTGTTTGTTGATGATCATAGTCAGAAAGTTGATAATTTCCTGATACAGAAAAATTATACAATCAAGTTTTATAATAATTTTAATTAATTTGGGGCTTCTTTTATAATTAATCCAGTAATTCACCAGCATCCATCATAGTGCCAATTTGTTTCTGTTCCTTTACAGAACTAAGTTAAATAAGCTTGATTGTGAGTTTAACAAAACTAAGCTAAATAAATTTGATTATGAGTTAAAGAAAAGAAAAGCACCCTGCTTAGGCCGTGCTTTCCTTTCTCTAAGGGACTTGGAAAGCTCTGTCTTGATCTGCCCATTTCCATCCCACACCTGACAGATATATGTGATATATTGCTCCTTATCACATGTCTTACAAAACTAAACAAATTTTATAAATAACTTGAAATAGAAATCTCTATTTAGAGAATTGTGGTGTTAAGGCGAGATAGCGCTTTTTAAGTTTTTTTTAATCTATATTTGTTTTTTTGGGCTGGGCTGGGTCTCTGTTGTGGTGCAGGCTCTCTAGCTGCAGTGCTTGGGCTTAGTTGCCTTGAAGCCTGTGGGGTCATAGTTCCCTGACCAGGGATTGAACCCACATCCCCTGCACTGGAAGAAAGATTCTTAACCACTGGGGTAGTACCAAGATAGTACATTCAAAAAAAAATTTGGAACCAATTTACTGATGTAAGTTCTTGTACCTTTGGAATATTCTAGGAAATCTTAACCTAACCATGACAAAAATACAAATTTGTTTTCTGAACATAGATCCCAGGCCTTGCAGACTTTACATTCTTGCAGAAGGAAACAGACAGCAGTAACCAATGAACATAATAAAGAATATACTTAATATGTCAGAAGGTGATAAATAGCTATCAAAAGAGGAAAAGTAGGGCAAAATAAGCAAGATTGGGGTGATGGGGAGAAGAAGCATTACAGTTAGATAGAGTAGATCTCATTGAAGGTAGAGATGAGTTAGTCATGGAGATGTCTGGGGGAGGAGCACTGCAGCAGAGGCAATAGCTGATTCAGAGTCCCCAAGGCTGGCTCATGCCGGGTAAGAAGACCGGTGTAGAGCTGGAATGAAGTGAATGAAAACAAGGGCAATAGGAGAGGAAGTTAGCTCACAAGGCCACTGTAGGGGCGTAGGCTTTGCTTTGTATGGAGGAGCCCTTGCAGGATTTTGAGTGAAAGAGTAAGAAGATCTGTCTGAGGTTTTGGAGGATCACAGTGCCTACTGTGTTGAAAACAGACAAGAGGAAGGTACGAGTAGAAGTAAGGAGATCAGATGTGGGTTTGCAGTAATCCTCTTGAGAAACGATGACAGATGACCAGGGTGATCATAATGGGGAGAGACACAGAATGGAAGTGCTTGGAACCTGGACATATTCTGAAAGAGAACCGACAGGACTTCATGATGTATTAAACATGGGTGTGAGAGGGAAAAAGGAGCCAAAATGATTCCACAGATTGGGGATGAAGCCGTTATAAGAGAGAATAGCCATTGGCTTATTAAGCTCATGACTGAAAATGTGCTTTGACACAGACTTCCCTTTAGCACAATGCCCGCTGTAACACTTTCTTTTTTCTGGTGTCCTTAGACTTGTGTTTGAATTTTAAGTTATTTTAAACTAAATTCTAAATGTTCAAAAATGTAACTCAGTGTTGAATGTAAGTAACTCTGGAGAAAAAGATTACATTGTCTTCCAAATGAACTCTGTATTCAAAGAGATCATTTTCCAAAGGTATTAAGAAAGATAGACCTCTAAAGTCTTCATCCTGAAATGCAAACTTTTAAACCCTTTTTGACTGTTTTATTTGATTAAGATCAGATGACTAAGCAGAAGCCACGTTTGTCTGTAAATGTTGAAAATACATTCCAATGGTCATGGTGACTGAATTTTGTGGGTGGAAGGTTTGAAAGATAGGCTTCATCCAGTCTATTGTTCCTGAGCTGTCAGAAGGAAGTACTATAACCTGGGGCAATGCTGTAGGGACCTATTAAAATAAAACATTCATTTCTAAGAAAAAGAGAGTAGAGAGTTAAGAGGTATAGGTAAATGTTTTCAAGGGAAATCTAGAATGATGGGGAAATCACTGAAAACAAAAAACCCAGGAAAGTGATTTTAAAATATGAAATGTAACAGGGAAAGACTTTTGCCCAGTATAATTTATGAAGCTCCTCAGAGGATGGAGGTAACTAACAGTTGTCAAGCCAGAAACATGAGATCTGAGAGACACTGAAACATAAATGTCAGAAAACAAGTTCAAAAAAAGAAAACAAGTTCAAAATATGATCTAAATGGATTGTTCCTGGGATGAAAGTGCTGTGTGCAGCCACAGTGATTTATTTGCACATGAACAGATAGATAAGAATTCTTTAAAAAATAATAATAGGGTTGTTATTTTGTTTTGTGTATTTTGTTAGTTTTTTGTGTTTTCTAAGGAGAGTACCTTTTTCTTAGATACATAAACCAGTACCCACAGGGTTGTTTGGTTGTTGGTTGGTCAGTCACTGTTGTATGTGACTCTTTCCAACCCCATGGACTGTAGCCCACCAGGCCCCTCTGTCCATGGGGTTTTCCAGGCAAGAATATTGGAGTGAGTAGCCATTTCCTTCTCCACTGGCTCTTCCCAGATTAGGGATCAAACCCATAGCTCCTGCCTGGGCAGGCAGATTCTTACCATTGAGCCACCAGGGAAGCCCACCCACAGGAACACCATTTTAATTTGTAACATGATTGTGAGGTGGGTGTGAGGTTTAGTTGAAAGAAGGAAGGCATAAATAGTACAGTATTCAGGGTTTATGCTGGGACTAGAAGGTAGATCTCCAACATAAAAATTTAAGATTGTTAACCAACACCTGCATTTTTTTTCCCATTTATTTTTATTAGTTGGAGGCTGATTACTTTACAGTATTGTAGAGGTTTTTGCCATACATTGACATCCAACACCTGCATTTTGAAATAGCCTTTATGTCAAGACCTTAAACATTCATACATACTCACACATATATACCTGAAGTGACACTTACGGTTATAATGTATGAAGCACTCTGATGCTTTTTCTTCTACTGTATTATATTCTATTTCATTTTAAACTTCTCTCCTTCCCCTTCCAAATCCCCAAACCAGAAAGCTAGTCACAACCCACTAAGTGGCTTTCACAGCAGCTTACAGTTTTGAAAAAGAACTCAGGCTGTTCCACTACTGGCCCCTCCTCCTCTTTCCCCATTCTGATAGACTGCAACTGTAAGAGGTTGTGGAGGGTGAGGTGTTACACTGAAGAATGGGAGTGGGAGTCTGGTAAGGATGTGAGTCATCCTGCCATCTTTATAGCAGCCTATGCCGGCAGCTGGAAACGTTAGGGAATGATGGACTTACAGACCGAAGCTCCATATTAGAGGGAACATTTAAAGAGAAAGGCAGCTACAGTATGGAATAGGCAAAAAAGTTGAACTCATGATTGCTTATCCACAACCTGTTTAAGAAAAGAACTTCTGTTGAAAGTAATCCATTTTTTAAAATTTTAATTACTTTTATAGTATTTGTATATGATCATATAGTCTTTGGACATGTTCTCATTTAATTACCCTTCAAAATGAATCAGTCCTCTAATTCAAAGGAACTGGGTAACCAGTAATTTCAGTCAACTGACTGGTTTTAAAATAAATGCAACAGTTAGAGGTAAAAAATAACTTCGAAGCTCTGTGTGTTGATAACAGGATTTATTGATAAAGCACATTGGATTTGATAAATAGCTTTATTCATCTGAGACCTGTGTGATACTAAATATCAGGAATATTTTTGGTGTTTTTTTTAAAATTTACTAACATGACTTTAAATCATTCTGATTTTCCTTCTGTTCCTATGATCCAACCAGGCTAAAATGAGAAAATATGTTTACCCATTAGACTTTACTTTGAAAAATCATTTGGTTACTAATATATGAATATCTTGCACTTTCACAAGAAGGCAAATTTTGTTGAATATCATTATTCAGTTGTTAGCATATAGTTTAAAATTTTGCTATTGGAGAGCTTCTTAAACTTGGATCTTGGCTTCATGGACTCTGAGTCACTAGAAATTTGAATTTCTTTATATAACCTTCTAAGCATCCTATGTTTCCTAGTGAAACAATATATAACATTTATTGGATTCTTAAAGGCAACTCAGTGGCTCAAAGAAGTTAACTTTTGTGTTGTGGGATCATCTTAAACATATTAAGAAAATAGATATTTCTTTAGAGCATAAGAATTTATAAATGTACCTATACATGTTCAAGTATATATATATCAGTTCAGTCCCTCAATTGTGTCCGACTCTTTGCAACCCCATGGACTGTGCCACAGACTTCCCTGTTCATCACCAGCTCCCAAAGCTTGCTCAAACTCATGTCCATTGAGTCGATGATGCCATCCAACCGTCTCATCCTCTGCCATCCCCTCTCCTCCTGCCTTCAATCTTTCCCAGCATCAGGGTCTTTTTCCAGTGAGTCAGTTCTTCACATCAGGTGGCCAAAGCATTGATCTTCCGCTTCAGCATCAGTCTTTCCAGTGTATATTCAGGACTGATTTCCTTTAGGATTGACTGGTTTGATCTCCTTGCAGTCCAAATATACATATAATCTTTATAATTGTTCTTGTTATTTTTTTTTTCGCATACTTTCATAACATTAGTCACATATTGTATTAGGTTAAATTGATTAAATGACCAGTCTCATTGGTTAAATGCATGCTAAGTTGTTTCAGTTGTGTCTGACTCTCTGTGGCCCTCTGGACTGTAGCCTGCCAAGATCTTCTCTCCGTGGGATTCTCTAGGCAAGAATAATGGAATGGGTTGCCATTTCCTTCTTCAGGGGATCATCAACCTAGGTTCGAACCTGATGTCTCTTATATCTCCTGCACTGGCAGGCGGCTTCTTTACCACTGGCACCACTGGTCAAAAACTGCCAGTTATTCGACATTGTATATGACTTAATTCAATATTTCATGCCTCCTTATGTTTCAAATAGACTGTTTATATAGATGATGACATATTAAAACTTTGGCTTTTTTAAACATTGAGGCATTCATTTAGTGGTCATTGCTTTGATAGAAACAAAAAGATGGAAAAAAAAAGATGAATTAGAAGAAAATATAACAGAAGTCAGAGTACTATAATAGGTTAGTTTTATGGCTGTGAAAACCTTTCCTGAGGATTATTCTCCAAAAGCTGGGGAGCATGTCTTTTTTTCTCCAGTTAGCTTTTGTTTGAAACAGTGTTATAAGTGCCACTGTTATGATGAACCCCATTAGCAGTAAAGTTCATCATATCATTCAAAATATTCTTTTAGTAGATCTTCATAATAAAATGTTTAAAAAGTAAAATAGCCTATATTACTTGTATTTTATTAGTAAAATAACTTGAACAATATTAAAACTGTGGTCTGACATTAAACTAAAAGAAGGAGATTAGAGGGAAAAGGTCATTTACTGAGTAACTACTATGTGCCAGGAGCTATGTAAGAAGACTTTTCAGAGGAATTAACAGTTAAGATGAGACCTAAGGATTAGCAGGAATTAAGGAGTACATCTGTAGCTTCCCTGGTGGCTTAGATGGTAAAGAATCCACCTGCAATGCAGGAGACCTCTGTTTGATCCTTGAGTTGGGAAGATCCCCTGGGGGAGGGCATGGCAACCCACTCCAGTATTCCTGCCTGGAGAATTCCATCGACAGAGAAGCCCGGCGAGCTACCGTCCGTGGGGTCGCAAAGAGCTGGACATGACCAGTGACTCAGCACAGCACAGCACAACAAGGAGTACGTGGAGGCAGGGGGAGGGGAGTTCCATGCAGAGAATATGCAGAGGCTCAGAGGTAATGAGAATATATGGAGTTGTCCAAAACCTAAATGCAGTTCCTCATTGGAAAATAGGGTTTGAGGAGGGATGGAATGAGGGGAATAGATGGAAGACTAGAGAGATATGCAGGGGCCAGACAGCTGGTACAGAGCCATGTAACCCTGTAATCCAGTGGTCAGCAACTTGGATTTTATCCTGGGGGAAGGGGAATGGATTGAAGGGTTTTGAATAGGAGACATAAATGATCAGATTTACGTTTTAGAAAGGCTTTTCTGGCTGGTGTGTGGAAAACGGATTAAAATGGATAAGATTAGATATTGGTAACAGACCAATTCAAGAGTGGTTGCATTAATCCAGTTAATAAGTGACCAGACTAGTATTAAAGAGATGTGGACAGATTCCAGAAATATTCATGAGATAGAATCAGCAGATTCTAGTGATTAAATGAGAGCTTAGGGCAGAGAAGGAGAGTCAGTAATGACTCTCGGGATTTTTACTTAGGCAGCTTGGTAGCAATCACTTTATGAAGGCAAGCAAAGGACAGACTACAAGGATAATGAGTTAAGTGTGGGACATGTTAGTCTCATGGTGTATATCTACAATCTCAAATTCAAGTACATAAAACTATCCAATAGGCAGTAGGTATGGAATGGAAGTCAGATCTGAGCTGAAAGTAGGCATTTGGATGTCATCAGTATTTGAACTATGGGAGTGGGTGAATTTTCAGAGGAGCAGAGAGAAGGGTTGAGCATAGATTCATTAACATATAAGAGATGCTCTGAGGCATAGAAGCTAGTGAGACTGGAAAGGCAACACCCAGAATAGTGTGAAGTGTGAAAAGGTATATTTTCAAGAAGGAAGAAGTTGAACTTCTTCCTGGTTAGTTCAACTAACCAGGATGCTTAGAGGTCACGTAAGGTACTGAGAGTGGAAGTGGATGTCATGCAACAGTTAGTGATAAATAGGTGCTTTAGTGACAGCATTTTCAGTGGGGTGATGATGTATAATGGCCAAAGATTCAAGGAATAAATGGGAGGTGAGTCAATGGAAAAGGGAAGATGAGACAACTTCTTCTAAGGAGGTTAGCATAGGGAGATAACAGAGGATGACGGCCAGCAAGCCAGAGCATAAGTACAAGAGATGTGAGGTTGAGATGAATTTTTGGAGGATGGGGAAGATGGCTTTAAATGCTTAAAACTCCCTCAATGAATCAGTGTCTTCATATAGTATCTACTACATGCCAGGCACTGTGCTAGGCCCAGGGAATGCAAAGTTGAGCAAAAGCAGAAAAACTCCCAGAACTCATGGAGTTTATATTGTGCAGAAGATATTAATTATATAATTGTCTTAATAGATGTACAATTGCAAAAGTGAGACAAATGCTCAGAAAGGATATAATAAAGATATATGAAGAGCAGAGAGCAAAGGAACCTGACCCAGGGGATTAGGTAAAGCTTTCTTGCACTGAGATGATAAAGCCCTTCAGACTGAAGGAAATGCGTGGATGCTGTGGGGTGGGAGGGAGTGTGGTATATTTAAGAAATGGAAGATGGCTCAAGGAATGATGACGGCTGGTATCCAGGGGCCAGACCATTCATTTTCAAATAAGAAGGAAAGGTCCACAAGAGAAAAAGCTAAAGATTCAACATATATCAACAGAGACAGACCTCAGATCAAAGAATGTACTTTTTTTTCCATTACAGCAGGAGGGACTGAGTAGATGGGGAATAAAGACAAATGTGTAGGTTAGGTAAGAGAAGGGAAGGTTGAAGGAAATTGAATTCTTATATTCCGTTTAAAGATTTCTCTTATTTCTGTTAAGAATGTAGTAGAGCTGGAGATCTAAAGAATACAGACAGACTTTTAGGTATTGTAGAGAATGGAAGAACTAACTGAGAAAACACAAAAGAATTCTTGGGCTGAACTGTTGGAGATCATGAATTCATAATGGCAAAAATCTGCAACTTTTTTGGGAGTTTCTCTAGAAACACCCACCAATCCAAATATATACCTGAAGAAAGCAGTTAGTTTCACCTATCACTGAGGTTTCCCACCATTAGACAAAAGGAGGGCAGTGCAACCTGGGCAGTGGTGCACTAATAAGTCAGACCTTTGGGGGCATGAGAGGGAGGAGTAAAGGGAGAGTCTCTGATTTGTAGCTTTTGCCAGTTTCCAGGTAGAATACTTCCACCATGGCCACTTTCAGGGTACCAGTGACTTAACAACTGGCACAGCATTTCTGACTGTTAATAGTCATTTCTGTTGGACTGGTAGCTTCTAACCCTACCTCACCACGGGGTCAGGGAGATGAGGCTCATAGCAGGAGAGTGGTTAACATGATAGATAATGGAATAGAACCAGTGAAAGAGAGAGTGAGGACAGATAGGGATTGAGAGACTGTAGGACAGGGAGTGAGGGCGAGGGACAAAGAACTGAACTCTAAGAATGCAGAGAGTGGTGGCTGAGGACATTAAAAGTCTTATTGGTGATTACCCAAGAGAAAGGCATCTTTTCTCCAAAAACACTTTTATTTTAAGGACAGTTTAGTGACATTAGAAGATAATACTTACCTGTGCTCAGAATTTTCAGTTGGTAGCTCAGGCTATGATTTTTCCAGTAGTAATGTACGAATATGAGAGTTGGACCCATAAAGAAGGCCGAGCGCCGAAGAATTGATGCTTTTGAACTGTGGTGCTGGAGAAGACTCTTGAGAATCCCTTGGACTGCAAGGAGATCCAACCAGTCCATCCTAAAGGAAATCAATCCTGAATATTCATTGGAAAGACTGATGCTGAAGGTAAAGCTCCAATACTTTGGCCACCTGATGGGAAGAGCCAACTCATTGGAAAAGACCCTGATGCTGGGAAAGATTGAGGGCAGGAAAAGGGGACGACAGACGACAAGATGGTTGGATGGCATCACCGACTCAACGGATATGAGTTTTAGCAAGCTCCGGGAGATGGTGAAGGACCGGGAAGTCAGGCATGCTGCAGTCCATGGGGTCTCTAAGAGTTGGACACAACTGAGCAACTGAACAACAACAAAAGCTCAGCTTTCTTAGTAGCAACAAAATCATACAAGTTGCTAAATATTTTGCCATCCATGGCTAGTTCACACAGTTTGCTTCTCTCTGTCTTAATGAAATTATCACCATCACTACCATTTTACTCTAATCGTAGAGATTTGAAATGCATTGTAGGAGGAATAAACAAAAAGGGCAGAGACTGTAAGAGTAAGGGAAATAAGAGTAAGAGGAGGGCTCTAGTGGCTAAAAACAAAGTCCTACCCTAGCATCTTACTCTTTCACACCAAAATCATCTTCCTAACCCTGCTAGAGAGGGGGCCACCACTGACCATATGTTACCATGGTAACTACCTGCCTCCGAAAACTCGAAGCTCTCAGTTACCCATATATTATACTGTGATGGACCATTATCCATTCTCCCAAAGTGGGTTAATACAATTTGATCTTGCCTCTCACAAATCATGCTTTTCATGGACTAGAGGTAAATTCATTTATCTGGAGATTTAATATTTTTCCCTCTAAGAACTCCATATCTGTAACCGTGGATTTGAACTTAACTGTTTGAAAATAACTTTCTCACTAGAGCAAAACTATAAAGAACATTTGTATTAAAAGCAATTTACCTCTAATTTCTTCATGCCGTTTGCTATTTCTTTCTGGCGATTGTTGCTGTGTATAAGCAAGAATGTAATCTCCCAAATAGAGGCTTTTTCTGAATTAGCAATGAGGCCACACAGAGGCTTTTGTTGACTCCATGAATCTAAAATACACACCGGTATGTGCATTGTGGAAAGGGCTCATGTTTAATGGAACCATATCTCGTGTTCCTTTCCTGTAGAGACCACTCACAGCCACAGTTTGGACTCTTCGGTTTCAACTGTCATAGTGTTCTGCCAGGTTACCGTTAATTTTGTTATAGGCTACAGTGATGTGGTCATTAACAAATAGATAGTGAAGGAGTTTTGATATCAAAACATTTCTCTCACATTTCCTTTGAAGCTTCTATTAACATTGATAACCCTTAGCGTGCCTTGAGATTTGGGGCATTGTTTTGTTTTCCTCCAAACAGGGATTAATACAATTTGATCCTGCCTCTCACAAAGCAAACATTGTAGGAACGAGCAGAACACGTGTTAATGTTGGCCATGCTCTGAAACAGTTCATAACAGGTAGAGAAAACAGGCCAGAGCTCCAGGTGCCCAAGCCTCAGCCACCCTTCCTCTTTAGAAAACTCTGCTCTTCTGGCCGTTTCTAATCAGCTGGAATACATTTGTATCCTTCGTTGCTTCCGCTGTTTTATTCTACCATCATATCTGCTTCTCCATTCATTCTCTTTCAGTTTATTAAGGAGAAAGCATGTAAACACTTTTAAATTAACTTGATGGGTGAACCTGGATGTTGTATGATGAACTGATCTATAAAAATCATTCCATTGTCCTATTCCAAAGAAAAGTAAGATAAATGGATATAAAAATTGATTTTTATGTGGGCATCTCTTTTTTCAGAAACAGAAATACTAAGAATTAGAATACTTAGAAATTAAACAGAATACTAAGAAATCATAAGAATACTTGCATCTCAAACTTGGTACAGTGTCCCTAGAGCTCTCCACATACAATTAACAACAAAAAAGGACACTTCAGAACTACTCTTTCAACTAGAAGTTTCCCTCCTCTCAAACTTTTAAGTATTCTTTTTCCCTGCAGCTAATTCACTCTCAGCAGTCTTCTAAAGACTTAGTGAGACAAATGGTTATGCTCTTAAGTGAGAGTTTTCATATTTCATATAACTTTCTGCAGTGCTTCGCCAATTACCTCTTATCCAGTTGTTATGATTTATGTTTATCTGTGTAGGAGAATGAAGTTAGAACACCTCTTCCTTCTCTGGAAGGAGTGGTAATAAATAACTTTCCTGTAGCTATTTACAATGAGCGGCACATCTCTTTGTTTTCCTTTGTTGAATTTGTTGCAATATTGCTTCTGTTCTGTGCTTTGGTTTCCTGACCATGAGGCATGTGGGATCCTAGGTCCCCATACAGGGATGGAACACATACCCCCCTCCCCTCACCATTGTAAAGTGAAATCTCAACCACTGGACTGCCAGGGAAGTCCCCCTCTTTGATTTTTTTTTAACTACTTGAATTCATATTGAGATTATATTTAAAGTGTGCTTCATAGTTTGTGTTTGGGGATCTGAATTAGATAAGAAAATAAATGTACTTCTCTGTGCCCCTGTTGCTGCTTATTGATAATAATTTAAGGTTTTTTTTTAGGTAACAATAAAAATAAATTATAAATGTCTTAGGTGTTTAAAATAGGTTAGGTTAGGAAGGCTGAGCCATTGGAACTTGGGGGTGTTTCAAACACTTCAGCTAAAGATGTGTCAGACGCCAGTGCCTCTACTCTGGGGCGTATTAAGTATAATTATATTTACTTAGTTATTCATATTCTTATTTCATGAACTCATGGATCCATTTAGCATTTAACTGGGAAATGACCAAATCTAATTATTTAATAATACTCTGGAGAGCTTACTTATTTTACTCTTATACCTTTTTCTCCCTCTCCCTGCTCAACCATGAAAAATTCTTTTCTTTTTAAATGAAACATATCAATGAGAATAGCAACCCAAAAAAGATAATGGAGATTTTTTTAAGTGCTTTTCACATATCTCCAACTGTTTGTCAGGCTTTCTGAAGCTCCACTTAAAGGCAGACAAACTGCTAAGGGGAAAGGTATATACCTTGATATAGTTGTTGTGCTGTGCTGTGCATAGTCGCTCAGTTGTGTCCGACTCTTTGTGACCCTAGGGACCGTAGCCCGCCAGGCTTCTCTGTCCGTGGGGATTCTCCAGGCAAGAATACTAGAGCGGGTTGCCATGCCCTCCTCCAGGGGATCTGCCCAACCCAGGGATTGAACCTAAGCAGATTCTTTACCTTCTGAGCCACCAGGGAAGCCCGCTGTAGTTGCTAGTTGGGATTAAATGGGGTGCTCCTTTCTCATAGTCAGTTCCTCTAGTCTGGAGACATTTTATTGTTGCCACCTGTGGAAGCCGTTTCTTTCATCTGGAATGTTTAGCCTCTTCCTTTTCTGTGCCTGTACCACTTTCTACCTAAATTTCTGTAATATGTGATTCAAACGATTCATCACTGTTATCATCATTATTATATGAGGAAATCTTGGCATACAAACCACCTGAAGAGGTGGTAAAACTTACCACGACTTGACACTTGTCATGACTAAGCGAGACAGAGTGTTCTGTCTCGTTGTGCAGGTTAGGGGACGCTTCAGTCACTCAGTTTGGCACAGGCTCAGTGCCTTCAGCACTGTGTTCTTGGCAGTGTTTCGTTCTCCTTGCCAGGCACTACATTATCCTCTATTATCCCCTGTCCTTAGGGTCACTGTACTTTTTACTAGCTCTTACTACCTCTTGAAGTTGTTCACTGAGTTGTTTCCTAACCAACAGTACTGTTTTTTCTGGGTCTCATGTCTGTCCCCCAATTTCATGCCTGTGGTAGTTTGGTAGAGCTGCTATAATAAAATACCACAGACTATGTGGCTTAAATAGCAGAAATTTATTTTCTCACAGTTCTGGAAGCTAGAAGTTCAAGATCAAGTTGTTGGCAGTTTGGTTTCTTCTGAGGCCTCTCTCCTCACCTTGGAGATGGCTTTCTTCTCTCTGTGTCCTCACATGGTCATTCTGCTGCCTGTGTTGCCCATGTCCTTATCTCCTCTTCTTACAAGGATACCTTCCCTAGTGGCTCAGATGCTAAAGAATCTGCCTGCAATGTGGGTATACCTGGTTTCAATCCCTGGAGAAGGGAATGGCAACTGACTCCAGTGGTCTTGCCTGGAAAATTCCCTGGACAGAAGAATCTGGTGAGCTACAGTCCATGGAGTTGCAAAGAGTTGGACATGACTCAGCAACTAACACTACTGCTACGCTGCTGCAAGGATACCAGTTCTGGGAATCAGGGCTTCAACACGTGAATTTTAAGAACATACAGTTCAACTCCTAGCAGTGTCTTTCTCATAGTCAGCAGAATGCTAATTTTTCTGAAGATGTTCCCTTCTTAACTTGAACTGTATTTCCAGCATCTGGTGACACTTGACAGTTTCCTGTGTTGGTCAGTGTACCCAAGTTCTCCCATTTTCTCCTAAATTCTCAGATTTTCTAAGATATCCTATTTTTCTCCACTTTCATCAGCCCACTTGGCTGGCAAGGAATTTCCTCTGGCATGCATGTTAGCTTAATTTATCTTGTATACCCTGTTCTGATGTGGTCTGCATGCATGAACTTCATATACTCCTGTCTGTGCTGTGTGCTCTGCTTGGTTGCTCAGTTGTATCCGACTCTGAGGCCACCATCTGTCTGTGGGGATTCTCCAGGCAAGAATACTGGAGTGGGTTGCCATGCCCTCCTCCAGGGGATCTTCCCAACCCAGGGATCAAACCCAGGTCTCCCGCATTGCAGGTGGGTACTCTACTGTCTGAGCCTCCAGGGAAGCTCAGTCCTGTCTCTATATAGGATCATATCTTATACAAACCATAAGCTCCCCCAATTCCCCTCATATCCTAAAAGATAGGCTGTGAGTTGTACAAGTAAATAAGTTACATCTTAGCAGAATGTCCAGTGATAGAAGAAAATCTATATTCTGTTGTAATAGAATGAGTATTTTAAGCAACACCATGATTTGGATACTGTTTAAGACCAAAGGATTTAGTTTATTTTCTAAAATCATTTATATACAACCTTTTATTCAAAAATGAATGTAAAGTGAAAGTAGTCTGTCAGTAGTGTCCAGCTCTTTGCAACCCCATGGACTATAGCCTGCCAGGCTCCTCTGTCCTAGGGATTCTCCAGGCAAGAATTCTTGAGTGGGTTGCCATTCCCTCCTCCAAGAGATCTTCTTGACCCCGGGATCGAACCAATGGGTCTCCTGCATTGCATGCAGATTCTTTACCATTTGATCCACCAGGGAAGCCCTTATTCAAAAATATTTCATGAAATTTTAGGATGGCTTCCCAAGTGTCTCTAGTGGTAAAGAATTCACCTGCAGTGCAGGAGACACAGGAGATGTGGGTTCAATCCCTAGATTGGGAAGATCCCCTGGAGGAAGGCATGGCAACCTTTTCCAGTATTTTTGCCTGGAGAATTCCATGGACTGAGGAGCCTGGTGGGTTACAGTCCAAAGGATCACAGAATCAGACATGACTGAGCGACTAACATGCAGGGTTGTAGACATTACACTTGTAAGGGAAAATTTTGGGGGGATATTTTGTTTTTGACATGGTAGGATCTTAGAACCTTCAGAATTTGTAGTTATAGGCCCCTGACATTGCTTGTCTGGGCTATTGTAGCTGCCTCAGACTAACTAACTGGCCTCTCTGGCTTCCACATTTTATTTTTTAATTGAAAGATAATAACTTTAAAGAATTTTGTTGGTTTCTGCCAAACATCAACATAAGTCAGCCACAGGTATACATATGTCCCCTCCGTCTTGAACCTCCCTCTCATCTCCCTCCCCATCCCACCCCCCAGAGTGTTACAGAGCCCTTGTTTGAGTTCCTGAGTCATTCAGCAGATTCCCATTGGCTGCCTATTTTACGTATGGTAGTGTAAGTTTCTGTGTAGTTTATATCTTCTGGAGTTTCTTTTACTCACTACCACCAAAGTTTTCTGCCTGGAAAACCAACCTCATCTTACCGCTCCTCACTTCAGAGAGCACTGCTGGCTCTCAGCTTGGCACTCATCCCCAGGTTTCACATCAGTATGCCATGTGTTTTCCTGACCTCGTCACATCTTGTCCCTTCTACCTGGAACTTGTAATGACTGTCCTGAGAAAGTTACTCGATTTCCTTGAGTATGAGTTTTCTCATTATGAGATAAAGCTAATACCTACTAAACAAAAATGAAGAATTAATAAAGCTAAACATATCTATGAAGCACTGGCTAAATTATTTATCCAATCCTTTTGCAGTTATGAGGTCAAGCAAACCCCAGTCATCCTTTCATAACCAGAACTGACACCACCCCTTCTGGGAGCCCAGGCTGCTGTTTACTCTAATTCTGGCAGTTCCTCCACTAGAGCACCACAGCCGTGTGGTTACAGTTAAACTTTGGCTTCTCTGTTTTATTACTAGTGTGATATCTGACATTACCTGTACCTCAGTTATCTCTTCAGTAAAATGAGGATTATATTGTCTATATAATAGGATTACTGTGAGGATGAAGTGGGATAATATATGTAAGAAACTTAGCAAATACTGTGCATCACTAGTATACAAAAAATGTTCATCATTATTACTGTAATCGATTTGCATCCGTTTCTCCCGTTGTGAGTTCCTCAAGGGTTTTTCTCTACCTTGCTCCTCTCTAGATGCTTTGGGCTGGTTCAATGCCTAGCATAAAAGCTGGATCAAAGAAGTCACTCATTAAATATTTATTCAGTTAACATAGCCTATTCATTCAAGATGAGGAATATTGGGCTTTAAATCCTCTCTGAAAATACTTGGAAAATAGAAAAACCCTCATGTGTCCCACTGAATAATACTCCAGGTTTCTTCCTATAGAAAAGTGGAGTATCTAAATTTCTTGGTTTGAATGCAGCCTTAAGAAGGATTTCCATCATATTGTATAGATCACAGGGATCATGTAGTAAAAATTTGTGAATTTTCCACCTTTCAATACCTTTAAGACTTAGATAGACTACATAGAAGGTCAGCTTTCTTCCCTGATGCTTAGGTTACCAAATGCTCTTCCTTATCTTTAACTATGCAAGTTTTCAGATTATTAGTCAATGATTTTAGAATTCTAGAAGTTTTTTCAAGTCTTATTTGCATAAACCTCTTAGTTGTCTGTGGTCAAAACAACTGTTGAAAGAACTGAAGCCAAGGTGTATATACCACAACCTTTTGAAATAAGGTAGACATGGGACTTCCCTGGTGGTTCATTGGTTAAGACACTGAGCTTCCACTGCAAGGGGTAGGTGCAGGTTTGATCCCTTGTTGGGGAACTAAGATCCCACATGCTCTGTGGCAAAAAAAAAAAAATTAAATCGGGTAGACAGTCAAATTTAATAGAGTTTATAATCAAAAGACTGCTAATACAGATCCTAAATGACAGACTAGTCTGTTCCTTCTTTATATGAGAAGTTGTAGTCATGTTTGGTATTTTTTATGAAATTCTCTTTACATATTTCATAATTAGTAATTATATTTTATTCTTCATGAATTGAAGTCAGGGAATATCAGCAATATAGCTGCATATTTATGCTTCACATAGATCAGTTATCTATTGCTGAATAACAAGTCATCCCCAAACTTACTGGCTTACAACAACAAAATTTTCCACAATTCTGTGAGTTGACTGGCTGGTTCTGCTGCTGTTATCTCTGGATTCATTCTTGTGGTAGCATTCAGCTTGTGGGATAGCTCGGAGTAGGATCTCCCTTTCCCACATGGTTTTTCATCCTGGGCTGCTGCTCAGCTTTGTGGTCTCAGATTTCCAGGAAGGCAAGACCCAGTGCATAAGCACCTTTCAAGCTTCTGTTTGTGTTACATTTGTCGGCATCACATTGACCAAAGCAAAGCACATGGAGAGGACTTCACAGGGAAGATGATGCCAGAAGACGTAATTGATTGGGAGCCTGTCTTGTAACGATCTACTACATACACTCGGGACAAATTTGTGTTTTAGTACATAAAAACAAGCCAACCAACCCCCACATTAACTAGTTTCTGATGAGAGGACTGAGTTTGATGTGGAGAGGAGACTTCCTTTCCATTTAATGTATTTACTTTCATTTATTAATACTTTTTATTTAATTATATCTATATCCTTTTGTGCAGTTTCTTTTACCATAGGCTGATATTGCTTCTTCAATTGAAAAAAAAAAAAAAACTTTTCTCATAAACCATTATCAGTTTGGGTTCCCTGATGGCAGAAGTAATAGTTGCTTATAAATTGTTAACAAAACTTGAGTAGAGATACTCTGATTACAAAGAAAATTCAGTCTGTGATATTAATTTTATTATGAGAAAGGTTCACAGGAAACAAAATTTTTCAGGTACTGTGACATAGCTACCAATAATTTATAGGGGATTTGAAATAAATGTTCTGTTTTATTTTCAGGATATTTTAGTTTTATTTCAGTTGTACTATGTGTTATCTATCCAACATGTTGACCAAAAAGAATGGTTTAGATGACATAAGTCACTGGGAGGAGAGGAATGCATTTGCCAAAATGAATGTGAACAGCTTCTTAAGACGATAGTACATAGGTGTATTGCAATCAAAGATTTAGAGACAAATCTGAATCTCCTAAATACCTACTTTTTTGGCCAAAGTAGAGCAGCAGCTTGCCCTTAAATTCACATACTCTGATGAGAAAGTTAAGGTTTACTATTGAAATTGGTTTTTCAAGGTAAACGTCTCAGATTATTTTTTCCGAGGGTAAGATTAGTTCACACTATTTTAAAGAAAGGACAATCTGATACTTTCTCTGACACAGAGCAATGAAAATATGGTAGAACCAAATGAAAGTTTGCCACAAGACACCAGCCTAGCTATTCCATGCTTTGCCATGGCGGACTCTTTCTTTGGATCTTACATATTTGTTTTAATTCAGCTCAGGGTTTGGCTGTGGTCATCTGATCTCAACAGATGTAACTTTAGACTTCTAACATGGATGATGTAGTTAAACTCATCTTAATGTAAGTTTTTCATGGTGGGCCATGCATAGATTGTCTCCAGGAGTAACTAAAAAAGAGCTAGTTTCCTATCTAGAGAGCATGAAAGTGAGTGTAACATAACAAGATCCAAACTCTAATGACTTTGTTTTTGATGGATCCAGGATCTAGGGAGTAGGGAATGGACACCAGAGAAGAAACTGTGTAATATATTCCCAGTATTGGGAGGGAAATGCCATTGAAAAACAAAGGAAGACAAAAGAAAGTGGGGGAAAGATCTAGTACTTTCTCTTTTGAAAAATTAGATCCCCTAGTAGAGTACAGAAGGTGTCCCCAACCTCCAGGGATCTGATGCCTGATGGTCTGAGATGGAGCTGATGGAATAATAGTAGAAGTAAAGTGCACAGTAAATGTAATGCACTGGAATCATCCCGAAACCAGCTCCCTCCTCTGCCCCACCCTACCGGTCTGTGGAAAAATTGTCTTCCACGAAACCTGTCCCTGGGGACCAAAAGATTGGAAGCCAGAGGACAGCATTTATCAGGAAAACTGCTGCAGAAGACAGATCTTGCCTTTACTGCCCAGAGGTACTTGCTGCTGTGAAGAAGTGCACAACTTAATCTTGCCTATTGGCTTATGTTCCCTACTGTTTTCTATTAACTGAGCCCAAAATCAGATCCAAAGACATCCTCCCCAGAGAGTAGGTGGATGGATGGTGTGAACTAAGTGCTATGGGCTTGTGGCTCGAGGAGATGGCAGGCCTGTCTCAGGCTGTCCCTACCACTGAGTTGATAATACCCGAGTGCTGGCACTGAGCACCCACGCAGCCCGCTCCTCCCTGCCTCCTTCGTGGCTGTCCCTGTGTGTTCCTGCGTCTTGCTGGAACATCAGTAGCCCAAGTCCCTTTCAAATGCTTGCTGCTGCTACTTATTTCCCCCTCTCATTCTGTGTAACTTCCTTTTTTCCTTTGAAGGAACCATTGATTAGCATTAACTTTGAAATGAGAGAAGCCATAACAATGATACCTTCCTTCCTTGGATGCCTGGCATGTTTATCATTTAATCATCACCTTAACATCATGAAGTGCTCTTACTGATCTGACTGTACAGATCAGAAAACAGGTGCAGAAAACTGGCCTCTGACAAAGGCCACTTGGTCAGTAAGTGACAGATCAGAAATTTGACTCCAGGCAGTCTGGTTCCACAGTCTGTGCTTGACTCTCTCGTATACTATGTTTTATATTAATCTTATACTACATAATTTTTGAAGGCGGTCATTTTAGAAGTTGCTTACTGTTTCCAGTATTTATTGGTCACCTACAGGATGTAAGACTCTTCTGATTCACTATGATTGCATTCAATTGCATCTATTCATTCTTTTGCTTAATACCTATTTTTAAATTTCTTGTGCACCTTCTGTGTCCCAATCTTGCATTAGTCTTTCTATTCAGTAATAATTACAACAGACAAGACTTCTGTCCTGAAGCTCACAGGATAATGGAAGGGGTGGAATAACCCAAAAATAAAGTATAGTCAAGTGCTGTAATAAAGGTTTCAAAAGGAAAGAGAAGTTTGTTACAAGAGAGAAAATAGTAAGAAGATAGTTTAGACTGAGGAATGCAGATCAAGGAAAACTTGTGACATTTTCAGCTGAAGCTGTAAAAGATTAACAGCGCTAACCAGCTGTAGAGGAGTAGTAAAGTATGCTATAGAAGGTCTTTTGTTTCTGGCCAAAGAGTGGGCTAGATCTCAGTATAAACTCTTATGATACAGAACATCTAAAACTTCTGGATAAAATAGTTGAAGTATATTTTTTAATGTGTGGCTGAGTGGGAAAATAAGGAAGAATTTTGGGAGCCAGAATTTTGAATTCTGAGATACAAGTAAATTCTAAACCTATATTTTGTTCTTTGGGCCTTTGTTGATCCTTGGTGGCCTACATTTAGACTTTAGCAGACTTTGTGCAGAAGACAAAGTCAAACCAAGACTTCTGAGTCATGATTGAGTCAGAGGGAAAAGCCCATCCCCTTAACACCTCTTCTTCAGAGGGAGATGGTTGGGAGAATCACCCATCTTGGCCTTGGTACTTGAGCGAGTGAAAGTCACACACATCAATCACATTCTTCTGTGTGAAAAGATATTTCATGGTAAAAGGAAAATGAATTTCATTCTTAAAAAACAAGCAAACCAAAAAAAACCAATAACCATTTTCTGGGCAGAGGAAAGGCTGTATGGGAAGGCCCTTATGGAAAAAGGCACTTGACCTTTTCAGGGAACTAAAAAGCTGGTGTAGACTGAGCAAAATAAGTGCTGACAAATGAGGTTGTTAATGAAACCAGATACCAGATCCTCGTTGTCCTCAAAGGCTTTGGCTCGGATTTTGGATTTTATCCTAAGTATAATGCAAATCTTTTGGAGCGTTTTCAAGAGATTATCTGATTTATGTAAGAAAGAATAGATTGGAGAAAATATAAAAATAAAGAACTCTTCTAAAGGCAAAAACAGAGAAAAACCACAGTAATAATAGAGGTGAGAAGTGGATTTGACTTGGATTAGGGACAATTGGAAGACACTGATGGGTTCAGGCTCTATTTTGAAAGTAAACCTGCTGATGAATTGGATGGTGATTTGAGAGTGAGTAGAATATGAAAGGCTATCCCCAAGCATCTGTCTTGAATAACTGGTTGTCCAGAGGTCTTTTTTTGAGTTGATTAAGTCAGAAGGAGATAGGAAGAGGGAAGATCATAAGTTTGGCTTTAGAAATGTTGAGTTTTAGGAATGCTAAGTTTGACAAGTAAATGCAAGTGGAGACAGTACCACTATTCGATATACTAAAACTTCGTTATAACGTGTTTGCTAAGTCGTGTTCAACTCTTTGCAACCCTATGGACTGTAGCACACCAGGCTCCTCTGCCCTCTATTATCTCCCCGAGTTTGCTCAAACTCATGTCATTGAGTCGGTGATGCTATCTAACCATCTCATCCTCTACCGCCCTGTTCTCCAAGGTACTTAAAATATGTTTATATAGTTGAACTCATATTCGAATAAGCCATCCCTGGAATGCAAGAACTGAATATATTTGCATATGAAGTATAATATTCTGGGAAAGACACTGTCAGAAATTGACTGATTGTTCGCCAAACCTGTTCTCTTTTCTTCCTGCTGATACAGCTTGAACTGCATTTCCCAACCTCCTGTGCAATTGCATGTAGTCATCTGAATGGGTCTGGGCAGAGGAAAGAGAGTACAAGTGATGTACATTTTTATGTTTCTTTCTGGCTGTTTGAAAAAAAAAAAAACAAAAAACCTCCCATATAGCTTCTGTGCTGTCTGCACTTTTGCCAACTGACATACTCAAGTGCCTTTGGGAACCACGTATTGAAGATGATAGAATCTCTTCCTAAATGATGACAAAGTTCAGAAAACCCCTGATCATACTTTCCTGCTTACTGAACTCTACATGAACAAAAAATACACTGCTTTTATTTTAAATTACCAAGATCCTGTAATTTAACTAATTCAGCCACTAGATTCCCTGGTGGCCCCGACGGTGAAGAATCCACCTGCAGTGCAAGAGACCTGGGTTAGATCCCTGGTTTGCGAAGCTCCCCTGGAGGAGGGCATGGCAACCCACTCCAGTATTCTTGCCTGGAGAATTTCATGGACAGCAGAGCCTGGCGGGCTGCAGTCCATGGGGTCGCAAGAGTTGGACACGACTGAGCAACCAAGCACAGCATCATGTTAAAAGGTACTGATTTTCTTTCAAGGTGGCATCGAGGACCTAATTTGTTGCCGATTCTTTTTTTTTTTTCCTCTCGTTTTTCTTCTGTGTATATTTGATATCATATGTAACCAGGCAGTTTGAAGGTTAGGATGTTAGAAGGTTTATATAGGAAGTGAGGGAATTTGAGAAGCTTGAGGTGTGAGAGAGGAGTTGAAGGTTATAAATGCCTCCTGTTCTCCATATAAGATAATTATCACTCCTCCTCTGTCCAGCCAAATAATTCATTTCAAAGGTTTATGCTCCTGTAGCCACTTTGTCCCACCCACTGATAGCACCCTCTTGGCAAAACAGTTGATAAAGACCATGATCACCTCTGCTTTACCTCATTTGATATTCACAGAATCAGATTCACACACTTGGATGCAAGAAAGTCATAAATTAAAAATGAGAAACATCTTTTCTTCCTTTATACCTCTGATAATAGATGCCACAGGATCTCTCATGGTAAACACTTCAGGGAGAGATGCAAAATGTATCAGAATGTGTGTACATGTCTCATAGGACACGCTGAAATCAGAATACACCTCTCTGAATCTTTGGCTGTTTGATTAGCCGGATAGATGTTCTCTTATATCATTTTCTCATAGTTTATCTATCAGTCTATTAGCCTGTCTGGACCTTCGTGACTCCTTCCCTCTAGGGAAGTAAAAATCACTCAGTCGTGTCCCACTCTTTGTGACCCCATGGACTATACAGCCCATGGAATTCTCCAGGCCAGAATACTAGAGTGGGTAGCCTTTCCCTTTCCCAGGGGAATCTTCCCAACCCAAGGATCGAACCCAGGTCTCCTGCATTGCAGATGGATTCTTTACCATCTGAGCCCCGAGGGAAGCGCCCCCACCACCCACCCAGGGAAGGTAGGAGGTAAATCCAGTTCCATATTCTGATCACCCAGCATAATACCCTGGTGTAGTGTAAGTGCTTAGTAACTCCTTGGTTAAAAACCAAATGAAACTTTGCTAGTTAGCAAACATTGTAAATCAACTGTACTCCAGTAAAAAATAATTTAAAAAAAAGAAAGAAAAAAGTTAAAAAACAAAAACCAAATGTTGCATTTTTAACAGTTCTGTCTATATTTTGGACACAATTTCTTTATTGGATGTATGTTTTGCACCCCCCCCCCAATATGTGCATTATTTATAAAAATCTGGAAGTAGAAAGAAGCAAATGTCCATCAACTGATGAGTATAGAAAAAAATTGTAGAATATCTACACAACATAATTCATGTCCATAATAATAAAAAAACACCTAATGAATGGTTTGTATCTGGCTGATAGAAAAAGTGTTCCTAGTGGTGTGCATTATATGGATTATTCACTGTAGAGAATTTCCTTTTAACCACATCAGTAATGTACCTTTAAGATACAGGTCACTATCTGGCCATAGAAGGTATTTTTATGAAAAACATGATAATGTTTTTTTGTATAAGGAATTTATCAAAATTTATATTCTCTTTGTTTATGAATATATCTTCAATTTGTAAAAAAAAATGTCAGATTATATATGATTGACAGATTTTATAGTTTTGCAAGAATCAAGCAAATTGCACATATAGGGACAGATTGGGCACATGCCCCTACAGGAGCTTTAAGGAATACATTATGGCTCTGTTGGTAATTGCCTCCTCTTCAGTTCTAGTGGCATATGGCTAGGCTTGGGCAAACAGATGTTTGTACCCAATCAGGCACTTACTGTGTCAGCTTAGGTGTTAAGCCAGGCTGAAGTTTACAGCTGTGCCCTGCTTGAAATTCTAAAGCCTTATTAGTTTATTCTCTGAGTCTGTTGTACCTCTCATCTAGAACATGGCATTGTTGACTTCTGGAATCATTTTCTTTCCCAGTCTATGAGCTGATGATAAAACCTGTTCTTGTAGGGATTGTAAGCAAAGTGAAATTCAGTCCTGAATTGTCATAAGTGAAATGAAAAGCTTTCATTTATGTGGTATTAGATGACAGAAATGTGATTATAAGTAAGCCCTGGTTTCTTTTAGGCACACTGGCACTGAGCTATAGTGGTTCCTTTACAGAAGTCAGGACGTTGATCACCTTGGTTCCTTGACTACTAGGAGTAGGAACTATTTGATATAACCCTTTCCCAGGAATTTCTAGCTGGCTAGACTAAATTCTCATGCCTTTGATGTTACAGTATATGGACTCTTATCTTGGTAGTGATTACAGTTAAGTATAAAAGAAAATCTCAAATTCTATAAAATAATCATTTCTTTATGACTTCCAGGAAGCATTTTGGTTATCAGAACTGAGGAAAGCTTACTGCAATAGGCAGGCCAAAGCTAAGAGTATCTGTATACCCACAGTCCTTGTCTAAGGACTCCTACCTGTAGCCTCTTCCTGAAGATGTCAGCTCTAGGCATTGCATATAGGTGGCCATGCTCTGTATTGCTAGACCTTACCACCTACATTTGACGTAAAGCAATCAGAAAAAATAAATACTAAAACAGGCCGTGTGGAGGCTGATCGATTAGAAGACCTAGCACCAGTGCTTTACCTTACTGATGATGGTGACCTAGTAGGCTGGTCAAATCCTCTCCCAGAAAAGTGTATATTTGAGGTAGAGAGATTTATTTGATAGGAACAGAAGTCAAATGCTTAACTAGAACAAAGGTAGACAGAGATGATATGAGTCAGTAAGAAGCCATGAGGAAGCAGGAGTGATGAATAAGTGAAAGCTGTCATGAAACTTTTTTTTTTTAATTGTATGTGGGGGAGATACAGAGATTTTACTTAACATCTGTAGGCAAAGAGCATGATCAGTAGGTTATTGTTGCCGAAGACACAAGGAACTAACCAAATGCTTACACGTTTGCCTAAGCCTGGGCAACTTGAAATCTGTGTTCCTGTACTTCTCATGAGGCCTGCTTAAGCAGCTTTCCATGACTTACTAAGAGCCTAGCCATGTGACATGCTTTTATTCCATATTTTCCCACGCAACGTTACAGTAGTATTCCCGCTCATACTCCTTTCTTACACACACATATATAAATATATATATATACACACACACACACTATATACAGCCACACACAGTCACTTGGGATAACTGATTGAGTCTCTGTTCCTTGTAGCCAAAGGATTCTAAATGACACACCTGCTCTACAGGCTCAGCTTTTATTACCTTGGCTCCGCAGCCAAGGCAAGGACTGAAGAACAATAGCAGTTTTATGCCCACCTGAAGAGGGCAACAGACTTTGAACAGGAAAAGGCAACCCAGATGTGATACAGGGAGGGACCAGAGAAAGGTAGGTAACGTTAATGACTTGAAACATGGCTTTAGAGGTGACTGTGTGGAAGTGTACATTAGCAAAAAAGTGTAAGAATATTATTTCTTCTTTTCTCTCTACTAAAGTATGAGTTTCTGAAGCATTCATGGCAGTGTGCCTCTCTAATGCCTAGAAGAGGGCCTTGCACGTAGTAGGTGAGATACTAAATTGAGCACATAATGGCCCAGCTATTGATTTGTCTTAAAATTTAGTATCTGCTTTGAATTGACTGGTAAAAAAATATATACTTTCAGGCAGACTAAACTAAGCTGAAGACAGAAATGTAAGTTAGAAGTGAGAGTAGAATTTCCAGCAGCTTCTGGGAGAGGTAGAGATAGTGTAGAATAGCCTAGAAACCTTGGGGGGAATTTCAAAGAGCTGGATAAGAAGCTACCTTTCCCACTCACAAGGCTAAGGAGTGGAACATACTGTTGGCAGGAACACCTGGAGGACACAGGACAGCAAAGCGTTTCACCAGAGAACGTGATGTAGAGCACGGATCGCGGAGGAGAACTGGCAAAAACAAATTCTAGATTCTAGGTTTTCAATGACAGAATATCAGGGCGTCAGTGCACTAGGAGGACAAAAAGAAGAAACATGAACCTCATCTTCCAGGAAAGGAGGAGGTATACGCAACCCCAAACCACAATATGGGATAAAGAACAAATACACACAGTTGAAGAAAGATACCTGCAGCTGCCAATCTCAGAAGAAACTGAAAGAACTCTCTGAGGGACAAACCCAGAAATGCCCAGTTTAGACTAAGGGGACGGGATGTGTGGATGGCAGCAGGAGCGTCCTTGGCCCTGGCTGGGCATGAAGAAGGAGCTGGGTAATGGCCTCAGTGAAGAAGCGCCCAGGCAAGGCTGATGAGAGAAACAAAAGCTTCCTGGGAAAACACGAACAAAAAAGTAGGATCACATCTTCAATGTAAGGCGTGTGAGATTTAGGGGAGAGAGCTTTAAATGAGGCAAAGAGGGTGACTCATGACAGCAGTATACTACAGTCATCCATGAAACAGAAACAGGAAGTGGGAAATACGAAGAGAAATACGTGATGTGGTAGGAGACTTTAATTCACTCCTCTTGGTTAGTGAGGCCAGGTGGCCAAAAAAACAAGAAAACGAAAACCCAAATAAAGATAATAAATGATCTAACTCTGTTATTAATATTTGTCACTTTGTGTCCTAAAAGCTAAGAACAGACCTTTTATACTGCTGAATAAAAACAAAATACACTGTAAAGAAAATATCAATGAGTTCCAAAAGGTAAAATGAATACATATAGCATTCTCATCACACTGTAATAAAACTAGAAATTAACATAATTAGAAATAGTTAAAATTTTTCATTTAAACAACTCTTGGATCATAGAGGAAATCAAACAGATTATAGAAAATCTAGAAGGAAAAGCACTATATGTCAGGACTTATAGAACAACTAAAAGTAGAATTCAGAAGCACCTATCTTAATGAAGAAAGAAAATAGCTGAATTAAATCTCTAACTCAAGAAGTTTGAGAAATAATCAATAAAACAAACACTAAAAAGCAGAAAGTCAGAATAATGATAGACGTTAATGAATTAGAAGAAGAAAATTAATTAGACTAATAAAAGAGCTGGTTCTTTTTTAAAAAATTAAATAGATAAATCTTTATCTAACCTAATAAAATTGAAATGTGGGTGGGGAAGAGAACATAGAATGAGAAATAATAATGGGGAAAGGATAGAAACTAGAAAGAATAAGAGAATTATAAGAAAAGAATAAGAGAATTATAAGAAAATATTTTGCTCAGTCCTGCACAAATTAACTTGAGAACCTGGAAGGCATGAATGCTTTTCTAGTAAAACAGAAATAATCAATACTAATCTCAGATCATTAGTCAGATCATTAATCATCAGGAAACCTAAACTGACTATCACAGAATAACTGCCCCCCCGCCCCGGCCCCGCCCCCAACTCTGTCAGGAAGAGCTTGAGTGAGGCCCAGGTGATGTAGCAGGGGACTGCTAATAACTTTTCAGGACCACATCAGACCAGAGTTCCCAGATACGTGCTTTAGCAAACATGGAGATTTCTCACAGGAGACCTGGGAAACTAGTAAAAAGTTGTGGTTCTTGGGGATCAGAACTGGGCCTAAGGGACAGTATGAGAAGGATGTCTTGCTTCTTGTGTACTTTTATTATTTTATACCATTTGCAAATGTTTCTTACTCAAGTGTGAGGAATTTAGAATACCTTTGTTTCACATTTGGACAAGTTCACAACACCCTTTGGCTTTTGTTTTTTTATTTGCCTTAATTTTTTTGCTAGACAGAATTTCTTTCTTTTTTTTTTTAATATTTATTTATTTATTTGGTTGTGCTGGGTCTTGGTTGAGGTACGTGGGATCTAGTTCCCTGACCAGGGATCGGACCTGGGCCCCCTGCATTGGGACCCCAGAGTTTTAGTCACTGGACTACCAGAGAAGTCCTAGACAGAATTTCTTAAATGCTCTTCAAAGATGTCCCAGCCAAATTCCTGGAATCTGAGGTTGTGATGAGATTTGGTTTCTCTGATAAGATTATGTTATATGTCATAGTTGACCGGAAAATAGGGATATTTTCCTGAATTATTTGAGTGGGCCTGCTCATCATAAGAGCCTCAGATGCAGAGAACTTTCTTTGGCTGATGGCAGAAGGGAAGTCAGGGAGGGAGGAAGTATGAGATGGACTCCATATACAACTGCTGCTTTGAAGATGGAGAGGACCATGGGAGAAGGGAGGCAGGCAGTTTTGAAGAGCTGAGGGCAGCCCTCCAACTGACGGCTGGCAAGGAAATAGGACCTCATCCATACAGCCTCGTCCATAGTTCCACAAGGAACTGTGTTCTGTCAACAACCTGCAAGAGCTTGGAGGCGGATTCTTCCCCAGAGCTCCCAGATGAGAGGCCAGCCCAGTAGGAATCTTGATTTCAGCCTTATGAGAGACCCCAGGCAAAGCCCAGCAGAACCCACCCAAACTCCTGACCTTCAGAGCTGTGAGACAATAGATGGAAGCTGCTTTCAGGGGCTAAGTTTGTGGTAATTTGTTATACAGTAATAGAAAACAAGTAGAGTAAAATTGCATTTTAAAACGTCCATACAGGAATCTGCAAAGATGGTACAGATGAGCCTGTTTGCAGGGCAGGAACAGAGACACAGACGTAGAGAACAGACATGGAGACACGGGGGCGGGGAGCAGGAGAGGGTGGGACGAGTTGAGAGAGTGGCAATGACATGGACACACTCCTAGGTGTAAAATGCATAGTGGGAAGCTCCTGGAGGGAACACAGCTCGGCTCTGTGCTCTGTGATGACCTAGCAGGGTGGGATAGGGGAGTGGGACGGAGGTTCAAGAGGGAGGGGATGTATGTATACATATAGCTGATTCGTGTTGTTGTACAGCCGGAACCAACACAACATTGTAAAGCAATTGTACTCTAATAAAAAAAAATTAAAACTACAGCCTCCGTACCTGTGGGGCTTTATGAGAACTTAGAGGTGGGAGCATCTTTCCTCCTGTCTGGATGTGGCGGGATCATGCAGATCAGCCTCAGAGCCCCCAGCACAGAGACCACATGTAGAGTCGGGCTGCTTGACTCCTGTGAGGTGCCATAAGTAAAACATACTCTGCTGTATTTTCATTATTTTCTCTAACTGTGTTGAAGTCCAATTTTCTTATTATTCTTTTTAATCAGGCACTCAGTGTATAGGATGATAATTTTATTATCTTAATGAAGAGAATAAAATTTTTATAGCTGTCTTGTTCCTCTCTCCCCCCATCCGGATTATAGTCTTGAAAGCAATTTGGGGGGCGTTTCCATTTTAAATAGTCTTTTCTGTTTTCAGTGAAGAAATTGGAATTTTTTTCTTTGGATACTTTAGGAAATTAACTCCTACCTTTCTAGAAACTCTTTGTTTATGTGGCCTGGGTTTTAAATTTGTCACTAGAGCAACTTCTAATCATGAATGTGCAGTCCAATGACACTGTAATGCTTTTTTGACCAGTTTTTCTAGAGTCTTACTTACTTGAGTTGCTCCATGCGTGCTGTGCGCCGTCACTAAGTCATGTCCGACTCTTTGTGACCCCATGGACTGTAGCCAACGAGGCTCCTCTGTCCATGGGACTTTCCAGGCAAGAATACTGGAGTGGGTTGCCGTTTCCTTCTCCAGGAAGTCTTCCCAACTCATGGATCAAGCCTGTGTCTCCTGCTTTGCAGGCAGATTCTTCACTGCTGCGCCACCCAGTTTTGTTCTAATGGCAATTTTACCTGAGACTGAATAAAAATTGTTTACCTTTTAAATTGCCAGACACTAGAAGTTATCTTTCATTTAATTATTTGAGTTTAGTGGTGTGGGAATCAGATATCTTATTTTTATTTAATTTATTGGACTTTCATAAACTTTTGCCTTGAAATGTCAACTCTGAGAACCACAGAAGAGAAGAATATCTGTTCAGGTCTCCAAAGAGCTTAGGAAGATTCTAGATTGCTTTTGTGGTTTCCATCACTTCAGATTCTGAGTAGAAAATACAGTCACAAGCAAGTCAGTGTCAAGAGCCCAGCATGATCAACAGATTCAAAAACACATAGAATGTCTAATTCTGAGTCTTGATGTAATTTCTTTTTGGTCAGTTACGTTGTTCAATTTTTCTTTCCCGGCCCATTTCAGGGGCTTGTCAATAGTGTGCTGAGGTCAGAAAATGCTTCTGCCTCGAATATAACATCTCTGGGCAATGTGTTATAAAAAGATTTATCTATAATAAATGTGAAACCCAGGAGGAAAAATTTAAACAACTGACTTTAATGACTGTACAGGGTGTGCCTAGCAGACAGAACAAACAGTTTCTATTTTGCTTTAATAATGAAATTTCTTTAAAGAAGGTATTTGTCATTTTTAGCAGAAATGTGTTGTTTTTCATAAGGGAATGAAGTTAAATATTTTTGTTTTCTCATGAGATGTTTCTAAAAGGAAGAGAACTGTATTATTGTTAATTCTGTAGTAGATGGAAGCTTTCAGAGCAGCTGCACTAATTATATTAGTGCTCAGTGCCAAAACATATAAAATAACCCTCACTGATGGGTGTCTGAATTATGAAAAGGTAAAAACTTGCATAATAGAAGAACAGCAGGCTCCTCTGTCCATGGGATTTTCCAGGCAAGAGTACCGGAGTGGGTTGCCATTTCCTTCTCCAATTTGAAAGAAAGCAGAGTGCTTTTCTTCAAGTCCAGTAATCTTTTTATCTAATCAAACTACTTTATCTTCTTTATAAACCATACTTTACAGTTACTGATTTAAAAGAAATTCCCTCTAGTGGAAAATCTGATTTCAGCATTGTGCATAATTTAGGGGATCCACACTCCCAGGTCTCAACTCAAAGGCTAGCTTTGCTCCAAAGCCCAAGCCTGGCTCTGGTAGACTGTTTTCAAAGACTCTTGATGATCTCTGCTAAATGTTCATTTAGGAATGGTACAGATCACCCCTAAAATCCTGGTTGACTCGCTCCTGAGGTCGGGGTTTTCCTCTGGCATTTTACTTTCCAAATAATGCTTCTACTAGGCTAAATATAAAAAATTAGTTTGCCATCTGAACCCTCCACCTAATAATATGTGTCAGAGGCATGCTGATAGGTGATGAATTTGCTAGCCCCCAAAGAGAAAGAAACGTGTGGGAATGAGGCTTTGAGAAGTATTGTAAGCTGCACATGGTAAATCCAGCATCCGCACATCATAGTTTGCCTTCAGTAATTTGGACCTCCTCAGCTTTGGGGCAATATTGCATATAAGTGGTATATGATAAGCTTATTTAACAGAGTTCCATCAAGTAAATATAAAAATCTCAATTTTGTTATGATGATAATATTGACCTTACATTTTTGTTTTTATTTTTTGTTCAATGGTTTCAGGAATGAATTGCTTGGTAGGAAATCAAGTAATACACTTTCCAACCTGATATTATGTATATATTGAGGCCAAAGAGTATTGTACAGAGGAGTGCCCTTGTTCATAAAACATTAGGGGTAGAGAGGGTGGAGCCTTTCCATGTTTTAATAGCAAAGACCTCTCATTGTAAAAAGTGAGATTATCCCTTTAGAAACCATATAAATTACTGAAGGGGAAATATGATCAAGAATATGTTTTGGTTAAATAGATGCCAGATGCCCATTTCACTGGATGATTACTATTCTAAATATTTTTCCATTAGCTAGTTTCAGCTCAGGAAATAGATTAGACCCTTAATGGCCTGAGCAACCAGGAAATGCACAATAATTTATGGATTTCACGAGTGAATTTGAAATAAAACTTGTATATTAAACCTTCTGATTGCAATACTCAATGTAAAAATTTTTAATGCTTTTTAAAGTATTCTCTCTTCAGTTCAGTTCAGTCGCTCAGTTGTGTCCGACTCTTTGTGATCCCATGAACCGCAGCATGCCAGGCCTCCCTGTCCATCACCAACTGCCGGAGTCGACCCAAACCCATGTCCATTGAGTCAGTGATGCCATCCAACCATCTCATCCTCTGTCATCCCCTTCTCCTCCTGCCCTCAACCTTTCCCAGCATCAGGGTCTTTTCACATGAGTCAGCTCTCCACATCAGGTGGCCAAAGTATTGGAGTTTCAGCTTCAACATCAGTCCTTCCAATGAACACCCAGGACTGATCTCCTTTAGGATGAACTGGTTGGATCTCCTTGCAGTCCAAGGGACTCTCAAGAGTCTTCTCCAACACCACAGTTCAAAAGCATCAATTCTTTGGTGCTCAGCTTTCTTTATAGTCCAACCCTCACATCCATACATGACTACTGGAAAAACCATAGCCTTGACTTGACTAGCCTTTGTTGACAAAGTAATGTCTCTGCTTTTTAATATGCTGTCTAGCTTGGTCATAACTTTCCTTCCAAGGCGTAAACGTCTTTTAATTTCATGGCTGCAATCACTATCTGCAGTGATTTGGAGCCCCAAAAAATAAAGTCTGTCACTGTTTCCACTGTTTCCCCATCTATTTGCCATTAAGTGATGGAACTGGTTGCCATGATCTTAGTTTTCTGAATGTTGAGCTTTAAGCCAACTTTTTCAGTCTCCTCTTTCACTTTCAAGAGGCTCTTTAATTTAGTTCTTCACTTTCTGCCATAAGGGTGGTATCATCTGCATATCTGAGGTTATTGATATTTCTCCTGGCAATCTTGATTCCAGCTTATGCTTCCTCCAGCCCAGCATTTCTCATGATGCACTCTGCATATAAGTTAAACAAGCAGGGTGACAATATACAGCCTTGGAGTACTCCTTTTCTTATTATCTTTTATCCCAACCCTTTTAAAAGTCTCATATTCTCAGTAAAGAGAAGTTACCTAAAATCATATTTTGAGAAAAGCCTGAGCTTATATTAAGTGCTGGGAGTCAATTCCCGCTGAGCCTAGATCCTGTGTTTTAGTAGTAGAAACTAATTTATTTCTGGTCTAGTGTTGTAAATCTGTAGCAGTCTGACGGGGCAGCCACCATGGGCCATTCTGATGGCCCTATTCAGGCCTAGAGCTTCTCCAGTCCTAAAGGCACTGGAGGAAGCTTATCTTCGCCTTATTTAGCCCTTAGAGTTTAGCTGTGCTCTGTGAAAGACTGGGAGTGAATGTATCCTGAACATAGAACAAAGGCAAGACAGGCTTTGGCTTCCATTAGGGCTCAGGCAGTAAAAGCGTCTGTCTGTAATGTGGGAGATCTGGGTTCGGTCCCTGGGTCCAGAAGACCCCCTGGAGAAGGAAATGGCAACACACTCCAGTACTCTTGCCTGGGAAATCCCATGGACGGAGGAGCCTAGTAGGCTACAGTCCATGGGGTCGCGAAGAGTTGGACACGACTGAGCGACTTCACTTTCACTTTCACTTTTCAGGGCCCTTGCTTAACAGTCAGGAGGGCTGATTCCCACCTTAACTTCACCACTGCATAGCTTTACTGGGGGCCTTTGACATAAGCAGTTGAGTTAGAGGACCCCAGAGGCCCAGTACAGCTCTTACACCGTACGAATCTAAGTTCCACCTGTGATTTCATAGAATCTTGAAGTAAGCATTCTATTCCCCTTCAATAGGCATTGTTTCCTGCACCTGGTAAAGAAAGACACAGGCCCTTGAGATTGAGTGAAAAGAAAGGCTCAAATCAAAGACATTTTAAACAAAATGAGGTTGAAAGGTATTTGTTTATTTTTTATGGGAAATGAGGGATTAATCCATGGATTTTCATTGTGTATAGAAGTTTCTTTCATTGTCTTTCTACAGTATTTTAATAGCCTGAGTTCCTTGAGTTTTTCTTTCCGGTACCCCAGATGTTTAACACTGTCTTCTATATGTAGGAAAAACAATAACTATGTGTTCTCTTGAATTTCGGTAAAGTACAACTTAATAAAGTAAAGTGTAAACTGCCTTTTAGTATTTGCATAATTTTAAGTCAGTTTTTCATGATTGATTGATGCTTATGCAGTGAACCATTTTTATTTGTTTGTACTAACAAGAGCATAGCTTTCATTAAATGGACAGTTCAAGTGAAAAGTTAATTCGTGTTATTGAAATTGAGCAGGAGACTGTGGGGCTCCTGGCCACAGATGCCTTTCTCTGTCCCTTGTTTCTTCTTTGTAAGGTATAGACTCCAGCTTCCATGACCTTCCCTGAGTCCCAAAGGGAAGATTCAAACAGTTGCTAATCAGAGAAGGGAGGGAATGAAGACACAAAGGAGGTGACCACCTGAGGCCAGATCAAAGAAGCCAGAGAAGCTCATCAGGAGAGGTCAGATTAAAGGAGTGCAGGCCCCGCACATACCCTGATACTTATTAGCAACTCTGCCCGTCAATCATTACTATAAAACTCCTCAGGAAAACCTCCCCTTTGGGACACGCAGTTTTAGAGGCATGAGCCTGCTGTGTCCCCCTTTTCCTGGCCAAGCAGTAAATCTGTTCTTTTCTACTTCACCCAAAACACTGTCTCCAAGATTCGATTTGGCACCGGTGCACAGAGGCCAAGTTTTCAGCATCCCTCTTAATTTTAAAATATTATATAACCCTATTCTCATCCATATGCTCTCAGATTAGACTGACCAATTACATATTGGAATACCTGGACCAATTTAATGTACAACTTAAGGGAATTCCTTGAGTCCAGTGGTTGGGACTCCATGCTTTCACTGCCGAGGGCATAGGTTCCATCCCTGGTCGGGAATGGGACCCCACAGGCTACATGGTACGTGCAGCCTAGGAGAAAGAAATGAAATAAAATGCAACTTAAAACTCATACAGAGGCAGCAAAGGTTCACCACTACATTTTACAGGATTTGCTTTTATTTTTCTATTTTATTTCTTATATTTTTAAGTTAAGTACCTTTAGATTAAAAAGCCCCAGGAAAAACATATGAAAAAACCTTTCCAAATTTAAGTTTAGAACACCACACTATTCCTCCAACCCTGCACCCCACCTAATAGCAGCAAATCAAGTTAATCAAGTAGTATCCACCCCATCACCTGATTTTACAGATCTCCACCAGCAGCAGTTTCCCCTTTATGGTATTGTCAGTCAAAAGTTCTTATACCCAACACACAGTGAGACCAGACAAACCAAAATGTCGAAGTTTGGAGCCCAAAAGGTTTATTACAGGGCCAAGTGAAGAGAACGAGTGCTCTTGCTCAAAAAAACCTGAACACTCTGATGGTTTTCAGGGAAAAGTTTTTGTAGGAAAAATTTGGGGTGAGGGCTGCAGGTGTGTGACCTTCTTCTGATCTGTTGGTGATCAGGTAACAGGATGGTGTTGCAGGAATCTTGTACTCATCCTGAAGTTACCATCCTTCACCTGAGTGGGGGCCTTAGTTCCAGCAGAAGAATGCAAAGGTATTGTTATAGATATATCCCTTGAAGACCCTGACACTGGGAAAGATTAAGGGCAGGAGGAGAAGGGGGTGACAGAGGATGAGATGGTTGGATGGCATCAGTGACTCCATGGACTTCAGTTTGAGCAAACTGCTGGAGACAGTGACGGACAGAAAAGCCGGGCGTGCTGCAGTTCATGGGGTTGCAAAGAGACACGACTGAGTGACTGAACCACAGCAACAGTCCTTGATGAGGAACAGAACCCTTCTTTATCAGTGCGCTCTTATTTCTTGACTGCTCCTCCTTTGTGCATTTCCTCTTGCTGGCTCATACAGTAAAGAGTCTGGCTGCAATGCAGGAGACTTGGGTTTGATACCTGGGTTGGGAAGATCCACTGGAGAAGGAAATGGCAAACCACTCCAGTATTCTTGCCTGGAAAATCCCATGGATGGAGGAGCCATGTGTCCATGGAGTTGCAAAGAGTCGTTCGTACATGACTGAGCAACTTCACTTTTAATTAGTAACTGTTTGAATCTGCCCTTTGGAAATGAGAGAAGGTCTAGGAGGCTGAAACCTTTTTCCTACACACAAGAAGTAGTGAACACAGAAAGGGTTTGTACCTCGAGGGGCCCCACAGGCTCCTGCTAGGTTTCAGTAGGAAGCACTGATCTTATCAAAGCTCTATAACTACATCCATCATCTCTCTAGCTCTTGTTCTGTACAGATCCCAGAGGCTGAGGTCTACAGTTAGTCAGACTTAGTTTGCTATACCCTCCCACACTCCACTAAAGACATTACTTTTTTCCCACTTGGCATTGTTTCTTCCTCCTTCTTATGCCACTTTCTCAGTTTCATCTTCCTCTCATTTTTAAGATGTAATTTATTCTTACCTTTTTAGTTGCCTAAGTCCTAGGCTTTGGTTTCCTCATCTTGTTGCAGGAAGGGGGACTCCTTCCGGGACCTGAAATGGGCTCTTATCTAACCCTAAGTAATGAATTATCTGAGGAGACACATGTACTGACAAAGCAAGAGACTTCACTGGGAAGGACTGCCCGGGCCAAGAGCAGCAGGGTGAGGGAAGCCAGGAGAACTGCTCTGCCACATGGCTCGCCGTCTCGGGTATTACGGTGATGGGGTTAGTGTCCAGGTTGTCTCTGATCAGTCACTGTGGCTCAGGTTCTTCCTGGTGGTGCATGTGTCACCCAGCCAAGATGGGCTCCAGCGAGGATGCAGGGAGGTTGGTGGGACTTATGGGCTGGCGTCTCCTCTCTCCCCCTGGCCTTTCCTGAATTATTCCAGTTGTCGGCATTTTGTTATTTCTGTGTTCCTTACCAGGACCTCCTGCTGTAAGATAACTCTTACAAGTGGTTACTCTCATGCCTGGCCAGGGCTGGTGGTTTCAGTCAGTGGGTTCCCTAACAATGTATAAATCAGGAACTAGAGTTATCGTCAGTGCCAATACTCTATGAATTCATAGTGGTATATACTTATGAATAAACAAAATTGTCACCATTTGATGATAAATATATCAACAAATTCAGTTCAGTTCAGTTGCTCAGTTGTGTCCGACTCTTTGTGACCCCATGAACCGCAGCATGCCAGGCCTCCCTGTCCATCACCAACTCCTGGAGTCCACCTAAACCCATGTCCATTGAGTTGGTGATGCCATCCAACCATCTCATCCTCTGTCGTCCCCTTCTCCTCCCGCTCTCAATCTTGCCCAGCATCAGGGTCTTTTCAAATGAGGGTGGGGAGAAAACCTTTCTTCTACCCTCTCACGTTTGGTTTCTTGAAAACTGTGAATTAAACTGACAAAAGTCATATATTTCTTCATTGATGTTAATATTTTTACGTGATTTGGAAACTTCACAGAAAAGAAGTGAAAAACCAAAGAAGCATTTGGACCTGGGGACCACTTGACTTCCCATGGCACTGTGGTAAAGAATCCTCTTGAGAATGCAGGAGACACAAGAGATGAGGGTTCAACCCTTAGTCGGGAAGATCCCTGGAGTTGGAAATGGCAACCCACTCCAGTATTTTTTTTTTTCCCACTCCAGTATTCTTGCCAGGATAATTTCGTGAGCAGAGGAGCCTGGTAGGCTACAATCCATGTGATCACAGAGAGTTGGACACGACTGAGCAATTGAGCATGTATACCCGCAGCACAATAAATTGTGACAAGACAGGAAAAAGGGACTGGGGCTTCTAGGAAAGTGAATTGTGGGAAGATGACTAGAAAATGTGTGAGGAAAGCATGGTAGATAAGGGTTGTAGAGGAGACACCTTTACTAAAGGAAATTTCCTTTGCAAAAGGGAAATGTATGTCCTGCCTTTGAGCTTCCCAGGTGGCACAGTGGAAAAACGTTGCCTGCCAATGCAGGAGGTGTGGGTTGAATCCTTGAAGATCTCCTGGATGAGGAAATGACAACCCACTCCAGCATTATTACCAGGAAAATCCTGTGACAGAGAAGTCTGGTGGGCTACAGTCCATGGGGTCACAAAGAGTCGAACACAGCTGAGCTTGCAGGCACATGCCCTTCTTTTGGGCAGATGGGGGAGGACATGAGCTCCTCCTATGTCTGCTGTTTCTCAGTTGCCTTCAGCTCTAAATAATCCTGAAATCACATCAGCATATTTGGGGTGGTGTATTCTGATCATCTTCAAAAACATAAGAATCTGAAAACCATTCAGAACCTTGTGTCTCTGAAATTCATTAGTTCTACTATAGGGAAGGAATCAATAATTGTCCCTCTATCCTTTGAGGTTCTTGGCTGAGACACCTCCTATAATAAAATTCACAGATTCATGGGATAAAAACAAATAGAAGTTTGATAACATGCATACCTCCCATATACATGGGAGATACCCAGGAAAACAGAGCAACTTCCCGACATTGCTTAAGAAACCATCTTTGATAGCTTTTCCAGCTAAAGACAAAAAATGTTTAGGGGGACAGTCATTTATGGGAGGAAAAGCACAGTAAACAGGGACAAGGTTATTAAGCAGTCTAAGTGCTTACCTTCTCCAGTGATAAGAGTTTCTAGAAATTTAGAATCACCCTTCTCTTTACAAAAGGGTAACTTTTACTTGGTTTTCAGATCTTTTCCTCTGTCTATTTTCTTAAAATTAATAACTCTAAAATAATCATTATGCCAAAGAGGCATTTTTAGGGTGAATATTCTGTTCCCTTTTGCAACTTTATAAAACTGATTGATGACATTGAATAGTACATATTTCAACCTGTAACTAATTAATACTGATATATAAACAGTACCTATAACAATGAGGTACTTATAGGTGATTTTTGATTTCCCAATTTTAAGAATATTTAGTATCAAAATATCAAGTTGTATATATTAAATATGTTTTTGTCAATTATACCTCAGTAAAGCTGAAATACAACCAGTCCATCCTAAAGGAGATCAGTCCTGGGTGTTCATTGGAAGGACTGATGCTGAAGCTGAAACTCCAATACTTTGGCCACCTCATGCGAAGAGTTGACTCATTGGAAAAGACCCTGATGCTGGGAGGGATTGGGGGCAGGAGGAGAAGGGGACGACAGAGGATGAGATGGCTAGATGGCATCACCGACTCGATGGACATGAGTTTGAGTAAACTCCGGGAGTTGGTGATGGACAGGGAGGCCTGGCGTGCTGCGATTCATGGGGTTGCAAAGAGTCAGACACGACTGAGCGACTGAACTGAACTGAACTGAACTGAAGGCTGAAAAACGGGCTTCCCTCGTAGCTCAGTTGGTAAAGAATCTGCCTGCAATACAGGAGACCTGGGTTTGATTCGTCAGTTGGGGAGATCCCCTGGAGCAGGAAATGGCAACCTACTCCAGTATTTTTGCCTCGAGAATCCCATGGACAGAGGAGCCTGGCATGGTGTCGCAAGAGTTGAACACGACTTGGCGACTAAACCACTACCAAGGCTGAAAAACAAAAAGAATATTTTAATGTTCTGGTTGTCATCTCAGAGGCAAAGACTTTGTCAAAGTGAAAGAAAATTTATCACAGCTATGAATCAGTGGCTTATTTTTTGCGATAATTATGAGGCAACATCATTTGAGTTGAAACTATGGAAATTATTTTTGAAAGTTTGATGGTTAGAAGTAAATTTGGGATGAAAAATAATCCTTCTCTTAATTTTCTATGTATCCAGGGTTCCCAACTCAGGTCAGTTTTCACCTCCGGGGGACATTTGGCAATGTTTGGAAAATTTTGTCACAGCCTTAAGGGAGGGGTGCTACTGGTTTCTAGTGTGTAGAGACCAGTAATGTACAAAATATCTTAAAATGAACAGGACAACTCCATGCAGCAAAAAATCATCCATTATACCAAGGTTGTGACTCAGGGTGAGTTCTGCAATTTGATGTGTCTATTCATGTTTCATTCTAGTAGATCTTGAAGATAAAATAATGGTCATTAAAAATGTCACATCTCAGGTGCTTCCCTCATGGTCCAGTGGTTAAGACACTCTGCTTCCACTGCAGGGGACATGAATTTGATCCCTGGTCAAGGATCTAAGATCCCACAGGGTGCAAGGCCAAAAAAATATAAATAAATAGAATAATTTATTTAAAAAAAAAAGAAAGGAAAGAGGCTGTATGAGATTAGATCTTTTACAGTGGATTCTTGAATTTGGTCTGAGGCAATATTATTACTATGGTAAAACAAAAAGAGAAAGCATTTGAAAGATCCTACTAACTGGTACTATGTGTCCCTTCTGAGAAGATTTAAAGACTGAGTAATTATTCTTACATAGATAAGTCTTGTATCCTCAAAGTGGAGTCATGGACTGTTAAGCTAAAGTGGACTCGACCAATCATTTAGTCCAATGCTGTTGCTTTAAAATAAAATAAAAGAAGCTGCGTATCTAAGCTCATACAGTGTTTGGGTTGCAGAGCCAAAACAAGTCATGATTACAATCGAGACACAAGGCACTTCCTTCTCCTCCATGAAGATAGTCATCACATTTGCAGGTTCTTTTCATTGGCTCATTTAAGTTGACCCTCACTAGCCTCTCATCAAGGTTTATTCATTGTGGACTTGAAGAAAACTCAGTGAGGAACTGATTTTGTGAATAAGGGAATTGGCAATTGCAACCCTACAGCATTTACACTATTGCAGCACAATATTAAAAATGGGGAAGGGGAGAAGTGACAATGGTGGGGTAGGGATTTTCCCTTGAATCCTCAAAATGATAGAACTGGAATTCTGCTTACTATCCTCTCTTTCCCAACAATAGTTGGGTTTCTACAGTCATTTTCCCTTCAGTTATTTGTTTCTTTCCTTTTTAAAAAAAGTTTCCATTATTATACCTAACAGATTCAATAGCATTCATCTTTACTCATCCAGTTGCTATAGTGAAAAGGAGAAAGTGATAGTCACTCAGTCGTGTCCAACTGTTTGTGAAACCATGGACTGTACCCCTCCAGGCTCTGCTGTCCATGGAATTCTCTAGGCCAGAATACTGGAGTGGGTTGCCATGCCCTTCTCCCGGGGATCTTCCCCACCCAGGGATTGAACCTGGGTCTCCCGCATGGCAGGCAGGTTCTTTACCAACTGAACCACCAGGGAAGCCAAGATCTGTTTTTTTTTTTTTTTTTTAATTAAAAAAGGTTTTTCCAAAATGGTGACGTTAAAGAACAGAATTTTCAGGGATCTTAACAATTTAAGTAGCATCATGAAGTGGTAGCTTTACTAAAATGCCATGTCACAACCAGATACATTTTTTTTTAAAGTATAAACCAGGTATGTGACATATCTTGAAACTGGGGATTTGAAGAAATATTGTTGGACAAAGAGATCTATAGAGATCACCATTAGTGGTAGTAATTAGAGCATATCCTGATCTAATTTGAGATTTTCAAAATAATTAGGCTGTTGAGTGTAGAGGTCAGTATAATCATCACTGTTTCAATAAAATTAAAATATTAATGTGCTGAAGTAGCATCTCATGTGGTACCAGTGGAAAACAAAGTGTTTAACCATTATTGCAGTAAGCACTAAACCTCTGTTACTGCCTGATTAGCTGGTTAATGTGTTTTCCTTTACACTTTTCAAATGCTGTTTTCTAATTTTTTGTTCAAGTTTTTTTATCCTGAAAACATGCTAATTTCATGTGCTTTAGCCCTACAGAAGAGAATGTTGCTTAGCAACCACCAAAATAACTAATAAGCCTATATCTTGTAAAGCCTTGAAAGACTTATTTGTCTTAAATTTATGTATTTCTTTATTGGGGTGGCTTAGATGGTAAAGAATATGTCCGCAATGTGGGACACCCGAGTTCGATCCCTGGGTCAGGAAGATCCCCTGGCAACCTGCTCCAGTATTCCTGCCTGGGACATTCCATGGACAGAGAAACCTGGTGGGCTACAGTCCATGGGGCTGCAAAGAGCCTGACACAACTGAGTGACTCACACCTTATTGATCATTAAAATCAAGAGGAGGTTTGTTTCACTTTGAATTTCTTCCAACTTCTGCTTTTATTGGTTAATTTATAGATGTTGCATGTTTTGTAACAAAAACAAAACATATGGTATATTTAACATGAATGTCTCTTTTCTCCCATCAACCTCTTAACATTGCCCTGTGTTTATCATTTGCTTTAGTTATTCTTTCCTGATAGGATGGCCTATCAGTGATTCTGCTGACTAAAGAAATGTTTTCTAATTCATTGGATATAGAATTCTACAATATTGGTTTTTAATGCTAAGAAGCTAATATATTAAGTACATTAAGGTTTTAAGAGAGGGAAGTGCTTAAAGATTCAGTTGAAGTGTTGATATTACATATAGTGATTTTATTTTTGGCTATTTGACCCAGAAGTACCCCAGAAGAGTCATCTGAGCTAAGGGCTTAGAGTGGGAGGTGGTGCTGCCATATTCAGTCTCCTGTCAAACTCGTCACTTAGCCTTGGCATGTTCACTTGTCAGAGGTTTAATTCTTCCCACTATGGCATACAGAGCTTTGCCATTGTTATTCAGTTGCCAAGTTGTGTCTGATTCTGTGAGACCTCATAGGCTGTAGCACACCAGTCCTCTACTGTCTCCTGGAGTTTGCTCAAGTCATGTCCATTGAATCAGTGATGCTATCCTACCATCTCATCCTTTGCCACCTCCTTCTCCTTTTGTCTTCAGTCTTTGCCAGCATGAGGGTCTTTTCCAATGAGTTGGCTCTTGGCATCAGGTGGCCAAAGTGTTGGAGCTTCAGCCTCAGCATCAGTCCTGCCAGTGAATATTCAGGGTTGATTTCTTTTAGGATTGACTGGTTTGATCTTCTTGCAGTCCAAGGGACTCTCAGGAGCCTTCTCCTGCACCACAGTTAGAAAGCATCCTGCCATTTTGGTTCACTGATTCCTAAAATATCAATGTTCACTCAGTTTACCTTGATTCATGGACCTAATATTTTAGGTTCCTAGGCAATATTATTCATTACTACATCAGACTTTACTTTCACCACCAATTCACCATCAGATACATCCACAAGTGAGCATGGTTTCTGCTTTGGCCCAGCCTCTTCATTCTTTCTGGAGCTATTTCTCTGCTCTTCTCTGGTAGCATATTGGACACTTTCTGACTTGGGGGAGTTATCTTCTGGTGCCATATCTTTTTTCCTTTCTATACTGTTTATGGGTTTTCGAGGCAAGAATACTCAAGTGGTTTGCTGTTCCCTTCTCGAGTGGACCATATTTTGTCAGAATTATCCACCATGACCTGTCTGTTTTGGGTGGCCCTTCAGAGCATGGCTCATTATTTCATTAAGTTACACAAGGCTATGATCCATGTGATGATTTTGGTTAGCTTTCTGTGATTGTGGTTTTCGTTCTGGAGGCTGTGGGATTGTAGTTCTTGTTTCTTCTGTCTGTCCTCTAATGGATGAGAATAATAGGCTTATGCAAGCTTTCTGATGCAAGGGACTAGCTGTGGGGAAAACTGGGGCTTGCTTTGGTGGGCAGGGCCATGCTCAGTAAATATTTAATCCGGTTTTCAGCTGCTGGGTAGGGCTGTGGTCCCTCCCTGTTAGTTGTTTGGCCTATGAAGGCCCTTTCATGGTGTCTGCAGGCTTTTGGATAGGGCTAAAGGCAACCTCCAGGAAGACTTGTGCCAACCTGTGCTTCCCAGGACTGCTGCTGCCAGTGCCCGTGTCCCCTCAGCAGGCCACTGCTGACTCACACTTCCTCAGAAGGCCCTCAGACACTCACAGATATGGCTCAGTCTCTTGAGGGGTCACAATGATATAAATACATATCAAATAAAATGCGTATGTGCCAGAGTCAAATAGTTTAGGACAAAATGATCTTTTAAGAGAGGTACGTGTGAGAGAGTGACTTCCAGGTGGCGACAGTGGTAAAGAAGCCTCCTGCCAGTGCAGGAGACGTAAGAGCTGCAGCTTTGCTCCCTGTGTCGGGAAGATGCCCTGGAGAAGGAAGTGGCACCTCACTCCAGTATTCTTACCTGGAGAATCCCAGGGACAGAGGAGCCCGACAGGCTACAGTCCATAGGGTCACAAAGAGTTAGACACGACTACAGCGACTTAGCTATGTTTGAGAGAGAGAGAGACAAAGAGAAAAATGAAGATAGATAATGTTGAGAAGAGTGGTGAGGAGAATAAGAAAATGTTATGGTTGAAGTTTAAAAACTCTTTGAACCTTAACATGTTAGTTTTAAGACCAGGTTACTATTCAGTTTTTCCAGAGGAAAAGAAAAAAAATTTACAAGATCACTAATAGTGACTAAAATAGTTAATAAAAGTAGACACTTATTAATGTTTCAGTTCTGTTTTTCCAAGCACAGATAATGGGCAATTTCTTTTATCCTTTATAAAGTTTAATGCCAGAACTCTTTGCTTAACATGAAGTTTATTTAGCCTGCTTTATGAACCAGTTTTCTTGTAAACTCTATTTTAGGCAGCTCTCCTTTATATGTGGGAATAGAAAACTGAAAATTGGATAGACATTTTATAACTGAAATTTATATAAAATGAAACTTGTATTTATTTTAACTCTTAATTTTAACTTATTCCCATAGCCTAGTTATTTTGATATAGATGATAAAAAATAACACCCACCAGTTAAAGTCACTAATTAGAGTTTTTCCCTCTTTCCCTGTTTTTGCACTCCTTGAAAGAGAAATAGAAGTAGTGAAATAACAACTAGTTGGCCATTAGAAGAAGCAAAAGACATTATATACATAAGTTAAAGTTGTTCACGAGCCACTAAAAAATATTTGTATCCAGTTTTACAATCTGACCATTTATTCAGATTTGCTTGTATAGAAACATAATTTCAGCTAGTTAATTTTTTGTTTCACCATTATCTCAATTTTAGTTAAACGTTGGTCTAAATATATGTCATAATCTCATATTGCACAATTAAAATTCTCCCTAAATGTATGCTAAGTTTAATATAAAACAACAATTCCATAGCAGTTTTGAATATTTAAAATTTGTATTTAAGAACACACTGAGGATTTTAATACAGGATAATAAGGACAACATAATAAGGAATGTGGGCTTCCCAGAAGGCACAATGGCCAACGCAGGAGACTCAGGAGAGGCGAACTTGACCCCTGGGTCAGAAAGATCCCCTGGAGTAGGAAATGGCAACCCACTCCAGTATTCTTGCCTGGAAAATTCCATGGACAGAGAAGCCTGGACAGAGAAGAAGTCCATGGGGTCACAGAGAGTCGGACACAACTGAGCAACTGAGCATGCATGCGATAAGGAATGCATAAGCCAGAAATTCTAGAAATTAATGGCTGCTTATTTTGCCTCTGTTTCTTTATGTATCAAGTTAACTAGTAAACTACTTAACCTAGTTAAACTAGGCCTTCCTCACCTAGATATATGAAGCTTTACTTAGATCTCAGTAAGCACTTAAAATAAGGAAGATGTTTTGCAGAATATGTATATCCTTAGGCCTGAAGATGGTTATCATATTAGAATCAGTGACTGAAAATAAAACCTTTAAGTCAGCTATGCAGGTCCTAATATTCCCTCTTAACTTTCTGCTTAGTTTGAAGAGGAATTAAAGCATAAGGATTTTAGCTATTTTTATGATCTTTATGATTTTAGAGAGAGAGTCTCTATGATGACACTTGCTAACACTTTTTAAGCCTGAAATGATCACTTTTTGGGAAAAAAATTTTAGATGGAATATAAAAAGTAAATTCTTATCAAAATGAATAAAATTAGAATGCTTTGGGCATTGCCACTGCTGCTACTTAACGACTACTGTTAAAAAATTATCAATACCTTTTTATTATTTTACTGTCAGCCAATTAAGCAATTCACTGTTGCTCTCAACACAAAGGAAAAGCTAATTTTTAATGTCATAAAAGCCACCATTGACAGTTCAAAGAATGCTGTCTCCATTCACATGGTGTTTTCTGTTGCAGCAGATTCTTAGTGTGCGCATGGCCGTTGTCAGTAGTTTGCCTCCAGTCTTTTCTTTTTCTTTAATTTGCAAATGCCTAGTAAGTAATATTATTAGATGCAATGAGTTTTTAGTTCATCTTTTCAATATACAGTGATTTAATATTAAAAACAAAATATTTAAAACATTTAATATAATATTTAAAACAGAAGAGAAGAGAAATACAGAATCTCGCTTTAGAAATTTTAAAGTTTCTATTTCAGGATCTCCAAGTTGAACCATTTTTCTTCTCAGTTAAATTCATGTTATGAAGAACTTGTTGTAGCGTGGAGAAAAAAACAAAAAACAGGGAAAAAAAAAAACAACATCCAGAGCCTTTGTAATCATGTATATCAGTTTTAATCATGGTTCTGATTTATTACTGGTAAGACCTCAAATAAACTCTTAAGGCAGTGGTTTCCTCTTCTGTAAATTGGGGATAACAAAACCAGTTGAATAGTATTGCTGTTAAAACTGAAAGAAATACAAAATAGTTAAAGCTCCCCCGCCCCCCACGTCCCCCACCCCGCTGCCGGCACAGCAACTGTTAAATATGTGTTATTTTTCCTCTCCTTCCCACCTTCACCCCTAATCAAATTCAGTTGATATCTTTGAACGGAAGTAGATTACAGGTTTATTGGTCAGTTCTAAGCTTCTGGATAAGCTGTTACTCTAAACTATTGCATAGGATATTTCTTTTGACTCTAAGATACAAATGAATGCTGGAAAATCTTATTATAATACAATTATGAAGAAGGATTATGTATTTGCACATGATAGCCCATTGTAACTGTTTTCTTGATCAGGTTTTAACAGATGGATATCGTTATACAACAAATGCTCTCTTTGTTCCCTGTTCTTGTCACAATTGCTCAATTTAATAAAAGGTAATTGATTAGGCTCTGTTTGCACTGTAGTCAGGAAACTGGAGAGGGAAGCTAACTGTGAGAGATCCCCTGCCACCCCATTATCAATCTTTTACCTCCACTAAACTGCTTCAATTATTTCTGACAGAAGGATTTGTGTAAATTACCAAATCACTCCCAAACAAAGCAACATCTAGAAAGATTAATTGCGTTGGGAAAACAGGTACAGGATTGGAGTTGTGTGACACTTTTTATTTCTCCCTCCTGAATTTTTTATTAATTGGACCAAAAAAACAGAAATAGAGGTACTGACTGCCCTCATACACTGAGAACAGCCCCCACCTCATTTCTAAAGGTTATATTCCATCTTCTTCTCCATTTTTGACAGATGATCTTACCCCTCCAAGCTTTTCTCTCTCTCTCTCTCTTTTTTTTTTTTTGGCCACGTGGTATGATTTGCAGAATTTCAATTCCCTGACTAGAGATTAAACCCAGGCCATACAAGAGAAAGTGCTGAATCCTAACCACTAGACCACCAGGGAACTCCCCATCATTTTTACTAATGTTGATAATAATAGCAACTATCACTAATCAGATACTTTATGGAGCCTGGCAGCTTAGTAAGGACTTTTATATGCATTGTCTTAGTCCTCATAACATCGGTACTATTATCATTTTCTCATTTTGTGGATGAGAAGACCAGTAGTGAGACAGCCTGTGGAACTTGCTCATGGTCAAAAAGCTAGTATGTGACCAAAAAAAGTGGAGGCTAGAAAGACAAAAACCCTGTAGTCTACACAGTCTGCCCTTGGCCTGCATACCTTCTATTCCAAATTTGTTGAGCTGAGGTTAGAAACCTACCACAGGCTGATTCAAAACTGCCTTTGAAACCTTCTCTCCTACTGTATCTAAGTATCAGTTCACCACTCTGACCAGGCTAATTTTATTTTTTCTCTTAAAAAAATTACTTCACTTATGAAAACTAATCCATTCTTTTTTCCCATGAAGACTTTCCTGTCTGCAGAAGGACTTAATTCTATTACAATCCTAATATGACTTGACAAATACAGTGCATTGTCTTGTGTAACCTGAAGTGTGTGAGTGTGAAGGAGATCCCGGCGTGGGAGGAGCAATGGTGTCTGGCTCAAGGCTGATTCTCTCTGCATGTTTGCTTACTTCCCCTGTCGTACTTTAGTCATGAAGGGCACTCACTTTGCAGCCAGACAGACTGGTTTTGGAATCCCGTCGATTCCATTTCTGACTGTTGAGAACGGAGTCAAATCCCTAAACTTGTCCACACTTTAGTTGCTTCGTCTATAAAGCAAGGATATTTGTAGTGCCTAGCTCACTGACTTATGTGAAGATTAAATGAGAGTCTGTGTCTAGGGCAGAGTGAGTACTTATTAAACACTAGCTGTTACAGAAGAATTTTAGTGTAAGCTGTTGTTCTTCAGTCGCTCAGTCGTGTCTGACTCTTGGCAACCCCGTGGACGGCAGCACACCGGGCTTCCCCGTCCTTCACCATCTCCCACAGCTTGCTCAAACTCAGGCGCGTTGGTTCAGCGATGCCATCCAATCATCTCGTCCTCTGTCGTCCCCTTCTCCTCCAGTCATTATTATAACTAGTTATATTTTACTATATTACAAATCTATAAGCCCATCTCATGCACGTTGTAGGCATTCTGTAAATGCTGTTTTTATTTTTATTGATATAATTCACGTACCATGAAATTCTTCCAGTTTTAACTGCAGAATTTTAGCCAAGTCCACGGCTTCACGCTTCAGTGTATTACCGACTACAGGGACCTGAGGGCTCATTGGAAGGGAGTTATCCAGGTTGGGTCAGCAACCCTACAGGAAGAACTTGAGACAAATGAACACTTGAATGAAAAGGAGCTTACAGTTCATTGTTCCCTAAACCTACCTTCTGACCTTGTGAAAAAAAGGAATCTGAAACATACTCCATGTGGAATGGTTTGATTTAGTGGTCCGTAAAACTTTTAAAAAGTTACTCAAATGCTTTAGAAATTAAGGTGAAAGTATTTGTAATTACAATTCAGTTGTATATTCTGCTCAAAATGAGACAAGATGCAGCATTACTCGTATTCCTGGATTGTGTTTGAAACCATTCTCACTCAGGGTGATATTAATAGCAAATAGCAGTGAATGTGTTCAGTTCAGTTCAGTTGTTTAGTTGTGCCCGACTCTTTGCAACCCCATGGACTGCAGCACACTTCCCTGTCCCATCACCAACTCCCAGAACTTACTCAGACTCATGTCCATCGAGTCAGTGATGCCATCCAACCATCTCATCCTCTGTCGTCCCCTTCTCCCCCTGCCTTCAATCTTTCCCAGCATCAGGGTCTCTTCCAGTGAGTCAGTTCTTTGCATCAGGTGGCCAAAGTATTGGAGTTTCAGCTTTAGAATCAGTCCTTCCAATGAACATTCAGGACTGATTTCCTTTAGGATTGATTGGTTTGATCTCCTTGCAGACCAAGGGACTCTCAAGAGTCTTCTCCAACATCACAGTTCAAAAGCATCAGTTCTTTAGCACTCAACTTTCTTTGTAGTCCAACTCTCACATCCATACATGACTACTGGAAAAACCATAGCTTTGACTAGATGGACCTTTATTGGCAAAGAAATGTCTCTGCATTTTAATATGCTGTCTAAGTTGTTCATAGCTTTTCTTCCAAGGAGCAAGTGTCTTTTAATTTCATGGCTGCAGTCACCATCTGCAGTGATTTTGGAGCCCTAAAGAATAAAATTCTGCCACTGTTTCTGCTGTTTCCTCATCTATTTGCCATGAAGTGATGGGACTGGATGCCATGATCTTAGTTTTCTAAGTGTTGAGTTTTAGGCCAATTTTTTTCACTCTCCTCTTTCATCAAGAGGCTCTTTGGTTCTTCTTCGCTTTCTGCCATAAGTGTGGTGTCACCTGCATACCTGAGGTTATTGATATTTCTCCTGGCAATCTTGATTCCAGCCCAGCATTTCTCATGATGAACTCTACATATAAGTTAAATAAGCAGAGTGACAATATACAGCCTTGACATACTTCTTTCCAAATTTGGAACCAGTCTGTTGTTCCATGTCTACTTCTAACTGTTGCTTCTTGACCTGCCTACAGATTTCTCAGGAGGCAGGTCAGGTGGTCTGGTATTCTTATCTCTTTAAGAATTTTCCATAGTTTGGTGTGATCCACACACCAGTCAAAGGCTTTGGCATAGTTAATAAAGCAGAAGTAGATGTTTTTTGGAACTCTTTTGCTTTTTCGATGATCCAGCGGATGTTGGCAATTTGATCTCTGGTTCCTCTGCCTTTTCTCTATCCAGCTTGAACATCTGCAAGTTTATGGTTCACATACTGCTGAAGCCTGGCTTGGAGAATTTTGAGCATTACTTTGCTAGTGTGCTACTTTGCTACAATTACCACACAGTTGCTCTCATGTCAAACGCTAGCAAAGTAATGCTCAAAATCTCTAAGCCAGGCTTCAACAGTGAATGCTTAGGAGCACTTGAAATATTTATTTTGGTTAGGTAAAATTTAAGTGAATATGTTGTGTTAAGAAAGAAAATTCAAGTGAGTAAATTTTAAAGATCTCACTGGCTTTATTCAACAATTCATGCATTGGAAGCAGCCAGTCTAGCAGATAGAATGGCACTCTGAGGAGTTGTACTTTTATAGGCAGAACGGAGCAGAACCAAGAAAGTTAAACTGGACAAAAAAGTGGAGTGGTTATGGGGAGATCACTTTCCCTTAGGGGAAATTCACCTGCTGTATCAGGCAGATTACCTAACTAGTGCTGGTCAGGTGATTCCTGGTTTAAGATTTCATTTCTGGAAGAGGAGAAACTGTAGCAGTCTTTGGTGACATGGGGCTTTCGCATAAGGAACTCCATGTTGGACCTGTTGTCTTGTTTTTGATAGTTAGCTGTGGGTTTTAGAGTTACAAATGTGGTAGAAAGCTGACTTGTTAGAGCTTGCAGCTACTCTTTCATAGTCTGGAATGTACCTCCCCTTCATTCTTTGCAGTGAGATGCAAATGAAAGGAGTAAGATACCCAGTATAACTGTTAAGCAAGTATTTGTGTCCCCCTGGTTTTTGTTTTCTTAGTTTAACTCTAGGGATTTTTTTTTTTTTTTAAATAATCTGTGTTTTCTGAGGTTTTGAATTTGCCTAGCAATTACTGGCAAAGATAAGAAAGATAATGAGCTAAACGGTTGGAATTTGACACAAGAATAATGGTTTTCTTTATTTACATTCGCATGATTTTGAAAAGAACCAAGATTTCTTTAATTTATCTTCTACTTCTTTTTTTTCCCTTTGTAAAACTCAGTATGTTACTGGACTATTCTGAAATCCAAAATCTTCTGAGAAGTTTTCTTCTATTGATATTTCTATGGTTTCTCTCTCATTTTATCTCTTGTTCCTCCACTGAGAGCACTTGGGTTTTAGTAATGTGCACACCTACATGTAAAGAGAAACCTCCTTGGAATATTGCTTTTCTGTGATTAAGAAAGAGTAGAATTTTGTCTTTCTTAGAGTTCTTTATCTCTATGTCAATACCATGAACGTTTTGCGACAGTCCGTTAAAACTGAGCTGTGTATACTCTATGAATATTTATATATTTTCATGAATATTTATATTGAATTGAATCTATTATATTATTAATTGAATCTATAAAGATGTTACTGAATGATTAGACGAACCCCTGGGGAAGAAAAAAATGGTCTCTACCAGGCTTTGTCAGTATGTGGTGGGGGCACAGGAGACCTTTCTGTCCTCTAGGCCATATTTCTGTCATGGTGGTTTTGTCTTCTGTCTTATCCTGATTTTATGGCTGTTGTGATGAGAATGTTCTACAGGTAGAACCTGAGGCATGGGAAAAAGGGTCTCTAAAGCCACTCTTGTGAGGTGAGATAATTTTTTAATGATGTGTGTTCATTTTTTAAATGTATTTGCTGCTTTGATCGTGGATGACAAAATACTGCTCCCATGATTAAACTACTTTACTTTGCTGCATTTGGGGAGAACACAGAAATAGAAAATGTTCACATCTTATTCAGGCTTCTCTTGATTTTTATTTTGGCTTTTACTAAATTTAACTCTTGAGAATAGATGTTCTCTGAAGGCCAGGAATGGTTTATTAGACTCACGCTCATTTAGTATGACCCAGGTATATTTGTGTTAAATAGGAATAATCCCAGAAGAATAGCCTTTGGAACACAATCAGCTAATAGAGTAAAATCTGTGTAAAAAAATTTTAAAAACAGCATTCAAAAATCATTAGAGATATTTATTAATATTTGTTAATTTTTTTTATCTTATTGAGATCTAGAAGCCTTTTGAAAATTATTTTGTAGCCAGTTTGGCTTCTGAATAGAAAGACTGTAAAGAGTAACTAATAAAAAGTGCAACAACTGTCACCAAATCTTTTAAAAGCAAAAGAGTTGATGTTAGAAAATCCAATTTAGGGTACAAAGTAGACAGCATTTGTTGGGACACATTATAGCAACCGTGGGGGGTACTTTCCTAACATCTGGGATTAATGTTACCCTTTGTGATTCATCCTGATAGAGATTAAAAAGGTATTCTCACCTTCAAATCCTCCAATAAGCCTATTTAGTGGAGCGGAAAAGGACACACTGCTTTTGACTCTTTCTGAGCACACAGGAAAACCTCTCATCTATTCCGTCCCTCTCAATTTACATGACCACGAGGAAATTGAAACCTTGGGAGGTTAAGTGACTTGCTCTGGGACAGACAGCTAGCTTGTTCCTGCTGGAACTGGAGCCCCTCTATTGGTTACCACAAATGCTTTATTTTCTGCTGCCCATTTAATACACAATCCTCTCCTGGTGAATTTTAGCAGCAACTCGTGCTGTCGGCAGTACACGCCTTGATTGCAGGTAATTCCCCGCCCCCCCCCCCCCATACCTTTCTTTCAGTGGCTCTGAATGGTGTGAAGTCAGTGACTGCAGAAGCTCAGGTGGGAACCATCCGGGGAGACCCGTGGGTCCAGTTCCCTGGGGAAAAGGCAAACGAGTCAGAAAGATGTCTTACAAGGCAGTGAAGTACTGCATGTAAACATGACTGTGTACAATGACTCCTGAAGTCTGGAAGGGGGGTAATAGCTGTTTATTTCTGAGACTGGAGAAAAGAATCTTTAGGAAAAGAGAAATAGGTAGTATAAAGACAGTTTTTTAAAGAATAGATCATTGGTTTGCTAAAAAAATTTTTTTTTAATTGAGGGATAATTGCTTTACAGAATTTTGTTTTCTGGCAAACATCAACATGAATCAGCCATAGAAGTATGCTTTTTTGGGGGGACCACAGATATACATTTAACTGTATGAAAAAGGGACATTAAAATTTTTGTTTCCCAGACTGTAAAATCTGGAGGAATATTTAAGGGTGACAGAAAAATGAAGGATACATACAAAATTTACGGAGCCCTTGTTCTAGGAAGCGTATGCAGTGTGGCTACTAGAGAAGACTTCTTGGATTGAGACAGAAACTGTTACGGATAATTCTAAGGCACTCTGGCTAATTGGAACAGTCTTTTGAAGATAATAAATCAGGAGCTTTGTAAAAATACCTAATTGTTTAACTAACAACCCACGTGGAGCTCTAAAAGGACTTAATTATTTGAAGTGGTTAGCTTTTTTGTCATTTTAAAACCGTCTTTACAGCCTTTGATTATGTTTCTAAAAGTGTTTTGCACTCCTATAGCCCTACTGCCTTAAAAGTTTTATGACTTTGTAACACAGCACCTAAAACTATTTAATACGTTTTCCCTGGTTCTTTCTTTCTTTTTTTTTTTTTTTCTTGGTTATGAGTGTTCTTAACCAAGAAGATTACCTATTGTTAAACTGAATGTGTTCTCCCAGGCTGCACAGGCAACTGCTCAAATGCGGTCATAATTCTTGTTTGCCCCTGGGCGGTTGCCAGCAGGGAATAAGGCATTATGGGAAGTGGTTTCTTTACCTTCCACAACAGGTGTCTTTGTCAGCGCACCTGATTCAGATATCAGTGTGGAAGCACTGAGTCACTGAAGCCAAGGAAAATATGAAAGCCAGAGGAATTGCTTTCACAGCTAGAAAGTGGTCCTGCGAGATAAATCGGAAGCCTTCTGGTGCTAGTGAATGCACGAGAGGAGTCCCAGTATCTTTTCAAGTACTTCTGAAAAGATAAAAAGGAATTAAAAAGGTATGAACTGCCTGACGCTTTAGAATACCTCATCTCCTGATGACCATTTAATCTTTACCGGGTTAGTCAGTGTTGAGTGCGGGAAGAATTTTTAAGAAAAATAATGCTTAAAATGCACAAGTGCCTTGTAGGGGGAAAAAAAATGAAGTGAAAATGCTTTACCAGCTCCAGCGTGGGTCAAACACAGTTTGAAGCTGTTTTAATCTTGAGGATTTATTTAAAGTATTGCATTTTCGGTTTAAAATAAGCCTATTAGTCTTGCTTCTGTTTCCTGGCAGTAAGGTGTTTCCCCACTTCTGTGTGTGTGTGTGTGTGTGTGTTGTGTGCATGTGTTTGTAATCCAGAATGCTCTGGTAGTTGCAAAACTCTTCTAATCACATTTAAATAGAACAGGGTACTATTTAAGTAATCATGTTCATCTAGGTGGAAATACTTTGGAAAGACAAGGAAAAATAGGCACTAGAAATTTCATTCCAAGTCTTGTTTTCTGAAAAACAAGCAAACTAAAAAACATAATACAACTATGGGTAATTAGGACTAAACATTTGATTAAAGATAAACATTCCCAGTTTATTTCTAATTCTAACAAATATTTCTCATAGTATTGCACTGTCATACTCTGGAAAAAGCAGAGAAGATAATAGCTTAATTAGAAATACTGGCAAAACAACTTCGGGAGGAGCTTTATCTGCCCTCCTCCCTTTTTATTTGCTTAATACTTTCCCCATGGAATTAGCCTCCATTATATTTCCTGGTGATTTAGGCAACCTTGTAATGATAATATGGTCAGTTTTCACATTTCTCATCAGGGCACATTGAGGTTCATTTACTGTCTTCAGCTGTACTTAAAAAGACGCTTCTCATAGCTAAGGCACCAGTAGTAGTTCATTACTATCTGCTGATTTGGGTAATTAAAAGAAATCTCTAAGCTTAAAAATAGACAAAGAGAACTTGTATCATGGGAGAATAATAATCAGTTTAGAAATGACAACCTTGTGTTGTTTTCAGAATAACAGCGGAAAACTAAATTCTCTGAAAAATCAAGAATTCTGTTTAACATATTTGTTGTTTTTTTAATGGGAGAAGAGGAAATGGTTATTAACTGATAATTGCAGTCTGTTTCATTTTTATATTTTGGTACTTTTTGTTTTTAACAGAAATACTCAGAGGGGAAAAGGAACCTTTTTTTTTTTTCACGCTTCTTGAGATAATTTTTAATTACACCAAGAATTCTATAAATTCTGAAAAATTAAATGTTACCATCTATTTGTTTGCTGTGAACGTGAAACCAATAAGCAGTAAGAAAATCTGCATCTTCTCCAAGAAGACAAATCTTGATATAAGTAATACTGAAGTAAGAAGATAAACTTAAAAAAATTCTCGAGAACATAACATCAATTTTTGTGGTTTTTGGTTTCCTTTTTTTTTTTCCCCCATTTTTGCTCTAGGATATTTCCAGTTAGGAGACTTTTTTGAAGTTTAAAGAAGATTTCCAAAAACTAAATTTTCCAGCTGCTCTGTTAAGAATGCAGAAGGTGTTTATAGTATATACTTCCTCCGTAGATAAAGAGACCTCGCTCAGTTTTCTACTGGGGGTGAATTTCTAGACAAGCCTATGATAGCAGCTGCTTTTTTTTCCCCTTTTCTGGATTTTTGACACTCCACCCCCTCAGACTCAGGTGGGTGTGTGCATTGGCACCAAGCTGCAATAGGATTTTCCCCTGGGTAGTCTGATCTGGAGCTGGGACAGCAGCTGCTGCTGTGGAAAGACCAGCTGGCAAGATGATGGAAGAAATCTCCATTATGGTAGCCTATGACGCCCATGTTTTCAGCCAGCTGCACGACGAAGACTTCCTCACTAGTCTGGTGGCCATCAGCAAGCCCAGGTCTATGGTAGGTGGGGCCTTGCACATTCTTCTCGGGCTGTTATTTCTTTTCTAATATGATAGTTGTACTCGTGTAGCAGTTGAGGCATAACTTCCTAGGAATTAAAATAGAACTATTGCTGTTGACATTGTTACAGCTGCAACAAGGTCTACAGGTTTTCATGGTTTTATTTGTATAAGTAAACACTATTATACCTTAGTAGTACATTTAAGGTGTCCCAGAAGTAAAACCTAGGTTAATGCTTTTTTATGTAGTGAGGTTGAAAGAAGTTTTATAATGCCAAACATAATATTTTCCCATGTGTTTGCCTTGTATGTACATATATGGTTATTAGGTGAGGGCTACCTATACATTTACACATATATAATTCAGTATTTCTGAAGTGGAGCATTTTTACCAGTGGGCCATAACAGAGACATTAAGAATTGAGCTATCTAAAAATCAGATAACTTTCAGTCTTTACATTATTACTAGGAACTATTATAAATATAATTTTAGTTGGGATTTAAATTTGTAACCTTTTTTTTTTAACCATTCTCCAAGAGTCTTAGTTTGCATGTCCTGGCATAATAGAAAAACAAAGTCCTTGCAAATGTTTGTTTCTTCTGTGTAAATGTCATCCTTATATCGGTCATTGATCCATATCTTTTAAACATACTTTCCTGACTGTTGTCATAGTGACCTCTTCTATTCAATAGTACTCATCATAAGCAACAGAATGAGCAATAATAACGATTATCTTACTAGTTGTTTTTGTTTAGTCACTAAGTTGTGTCTGAATCTTGTGACCCCATGGACTATAGCCCGCCAGGCTCCTCTGTCCATAGGATTTCCCCGGCAAGAATACTGGAGTGGGTTGCCATTTCCTCCTCCAGGGGGTCTCCCGACCCAGGGATCAAATCCGTGTCTCCTGTGTCTCCTGATTTGCAGGTGAATTCTTTTACCATTGAGCCACCATCTTACTAGTATGAAACCATAATTCTCTATTCTAAGACATAGGAACCTTAACACAATGTGGCAATTTCTTCAAACAATATATTGTAATTAAAAAAAAAGGTGGAGAGGTAACTCATAGGTTAATTTTCAAAGGCTTAAGGGTAATATTAGCTTGATGCAGTATACTGACCTTGTTTCGGTGTACTGATGACACCATAAAAAAAATCTATAAGGTAGTCAGGGAAAATTTGACCACTAATTAGATATTTAGTAATACTGAGAAGTACTCAGTTTGTGTGTGTGCAGTAATATTTTGATTGTGTTTAAAATGATGATTTAGAGAGATGTATGGATATAATTAATGATTGTAAACAAGATAGGTAAGGATAGTTAATGTCTGCAAAGATTCAAAATGGTCCAGTAAAGAGGTTGGTGATGTGGGTAAAACTAAATGAATAGGTGTTGATAATTTTTGAAACAGAAGAGGAGTACATAGGAATTCATTATACTTTCTCCTTTTGTAAATGTTTTATAGCTACAGTTTAAAAGAATGAGCTAGATCAAAAAAGCAAAGCAAAAACAAAACCATAATATACTTTTCTAAGTGTTCATTTGTACAAAAATATCCAGCCTATTGCATTCTTTTCCTGTTTAATATACATAATTTCTATTTTTATAATTATATGTATTATATGGAGATTATTGTCAATCCTTAGTTAACCATAAATATGTATATATACCAAGTCAGGATAGGTTAGTTCACAGTTGTGAGTAATCTTTAAGCTTCATTTTAGCCATTAATTTTATAATATTCCATCATGAACACTTATCCAGAAAATTCAAAATTCAGTTTCACTGTTTTCTAATGGTCCTTTCAAGGTCCTTTTAAGGGATCTGACCTGAGTCTTCAAAAATGTGTAGGAATTTTACAGGTCAAAGGGGAGAAGAACAAAAACAGAGATGTAAAGTAACCCAATGTAGAGGACAGAAGATGTGGAAGAGGTAGGCAGTGACCAGGTCATGGGGAGCCTCATATACTCAATAAATACAAGACACTTGGGATGTGTGCTTATACACGTACAGAGAGACAGGAAGAGAGAAAATGAATGAATGAATGACTATTGATGTGCTTACCAGGAAACACTCTTCCATATTCTGCATATTGACATATATTATGCCTTGATGCAATTCCAGCTCCCCCTAAGGGGATTTAGCCCAGGAGCTTATTTGACATGAAATTTGGTCACTAGCATGGAAAATCTCAGAGGCATGATAAAGACACAAAATATAGCTCTATACACCGAACTTTTTTAAATAGTATAAATGTTAGGATGTTAAATTGATTACAGAACATGCTGGAGATTCTTAGTTCTTTTTATTCGGTTTGAAATTTGAAAGAGTTTATTTACTGGTATCATCTTTTGGAAGTGATAGTTTGGTTTTAGTTTGTCTGGGAAAGTTATACTAAAATTGTGGTAAGATAAAATATTTATTATTTGCTTTTGATTCCATATTGAGTTTTCTGCTTTGTCCGAGATGAATCCTTTAAAAAATCGCATAAAAGGGATAAATACTCAGATTTTCCGCAGTATAAAGTAAATTGCTTCTCAATGTGATTTATTACTGCACTGTAAAGCAAATTACATTCTTACTAACATATAAAATCCCCTGGGTTTAGGTTGACTTTTATAAGGGTATTTAGAAACTTTCCTAGTATAGGATTAATTAATATCTTTCTGTAATTGGACTTTGTTTCATAATGAGAGTTATCTTGATTCCTTAAATGGTAGTAATGCCATTAAGTACAGTGGTTTTGGTGTGGACACTGAATCTTTTCTTGTTCATAAGTAACTCTGTGGCTTTCTGACATCTTTGATGGAGACACGGTGAAAAATAGATCTCCCGACATTGTACACACAAGACTGAAAGAAAATTTGACTAAACCATACTTACTATTACTACATGTGATGTTCAGTTTTTTTTTTCCTGCTCTGTTATATTTGTTTTAAAGATAGTTATGCACAACCATTGATTTCAGAAATGTCTTGATTCACACTTTGCAAATATGGCTGTATCCTGTTGATCCTTTAAAAATGAATGATAATGAAGAAAATCACAGATCCCTTTATATAGGCCCTTTTGATAAAACAGATAAGAAAAAAGGATAAGGAAGTCAGGTATAATCTCTCTTTTATCATCCAGATTATTCATACACACACACAACATAAGGTTATACACATCAATGCTGTAGTTGCTAAGATAAGCTAAACAAAAGCCTAGAGTCACGATTATTAGAACTTCAGTTCAGTTCAGTTCAGTCGCTCAGTTGTGTCCGACTCTTTGCAACCCCATGAATCGCAGCACGCCAGGCCTCCCTGTCCATCACCAACTCCTGGAGTTTACTCAAACGCATGCCCATCGAGTCGGTGATGCCATCCAGCCATCTCATCCTCTGTCGTCCCCTTCTCCTCCTGCCCCCAATCCCTCCCAGCATCAGGGTCTTTTCCAGTGAGTCATCTCTTCACATGAGGTGGCCAAAGTATTGGAGTTTCAGCTTCAGCATCAGTCCTTCCAATGAACACCCAGGACTGATCTCCTTTAGGATGGACTGGTTGGATCTCCTTGCAGTCCAAGGGACTTTCAAGAGTTTTCTCCAACACCACAGTTCGAAAGCATCAATTTTTCAGCACTCAGCTTTCTTCACAGTCCAACTCTCACATCCATACATGACCACTGGAAAAACCATAGCCTTTACTAGATGGACCTTTGTTGGCAAAGTAATGTCTCTGCTTTTTAATATGGTGTCTAGGTTGGTCATAGCTTTCCTTCCAAGGAGTAAGTGTCTTTTAATTTCATGGCTGCAGTCACCATCTGCAGTGATTTTGGAGCCAAAAAAAATAAAGTCTGACACTGCTTCCACTGTTACCCCGTCTATTTGCCATGAAGTGATGGGACCAGATGCCATGATCTTAGTTTTCTGAATGTTGGGCTTTAAGCCAACTTTTTCACTCTCCTCTTTCACTTTCATCAAGAGGCTTTTTAGTTCCTCTTCACTTTCTGCCATAAGGGTGGTATTAGAACTTAGGAACTTGTAAATTACAGTGTAAATAAGTTGGTATGTAAGGTGAAAATCCAGTCTAATCAAAATGACTCAGAAGCATTGAGAAAACTACCTCATTGGACACAGTATTCTTGCCTTTCCTTAAATCCAACAGCTTGGTTTTCCTTTTGTTGTTCATTGGCTGAAATTAACTCTTTCATTTTGAGAAAAAATTGTACCCGTTTCCTCTTCCTCCGCTTATTGCAAGGTGCTCACACAAGAATGATAACAACCAATAATAACAACCGAAGGAGGGAGACTCTTAAGTTTTCCTCAGTCAGGGCCTTCTGTCTCCTAGTGGAACCACCAGTGTTCTTCTCTACCATGTCCACCGTTTCTAATTATTTTTATACTTGACTAGTGTAAATAAAGGGAAAAGATCACACCTGTTACATTTGTTATGCATTCCAGAAGGAAGCTTTGAATATGTATTTAAATTCAGAATGTATGATTTAATGTTTAAAAATGAATAAACCTAATAACCAATGCATAGTCTGTCAAGCTTGTGTATTTCAGGTTAAATGTTAACTTAAGTTCTGCTGAATTATTTCAACTTTTTAATCTATAATGAAGGGAACGTTGTTTTATCCAGTATGTAATGTTATAAACATTTTGGGATTACTGCAATATGCTGGGTATGAATAGAATATCCTTTACCCAAAGATCTCATATTAAAATAAAAGAGACAAGCAAAATCAATATTTATGGGGGTGATATTTACTGTTATTGGGTAGAATGAAGTAGAGAATAGTTACTCAGTGTGGAGGCAGAATTCCAAAGGGGATGGAAGCAATTAATTGAAGCTTTGAAGGCTGAGCAGGTGTTTGCCAGCGAGTGGAAAGTAGTAGGGCCTTTCTGAGCCGGGTGAAAACAGCTTGTGCAAAGGCTGAGGGATTAACTATTTCAGAGGCTTTAAGGTTATAAGGTTCCCAGTTCAAGTTTTACATCTGCTGCTTACTGAAAAATTACTTAGTTTCTCTAAGCATCTGAATGAGGGATATAGTAGCATTACATTACTTGGTTATTTCAAGGATTAAAAGCATTTAGGAGTGAAAGCTCTAATTGTCTCCCCTTGTAACTGCCTGAAGAGAGCCTAAAGGATGAGTATGGTGAGTAGATAAGGCATCATAGGGATGTGGAAGAAGGCGTTGTTGTTTAGTTGATAAGCTGTGTCCGACTCTTTGCGACCCCATGGACTGTAGCCTGCCAGGCTCCTCTGTCCATGAGTTTTCCCAGGCAAGGATATTGGAGTGGGTTGCCACTTCCTTCTCCAGGGGATCTTCCTGACCCAGGGATCAAACCCACATCTCCTGCATTGGCAGGCAGTTCTTTACCACTGAGCCACCAGGGAAGCCCATGGAAGAAGGCAAGGGGTGGACAAATGTACTAGTTGGGTTGCCCTAGTGAATTGCTTTGTTTGGTAGGGGGTCACTATTAGGATATCAGTCTTGTAGAAAACTTGAAGTCTGTTGCCATGAAGATGGTATAGAACAGTGGTCCCCAACCTTTTTGACACCAGGGACCTGTTTTATCAGACAGAGTGTAGGGGATGGTCTGGGGGTAGTTCAAGTACATTAGATTTATTGTGTACTTCATTTCTGTTATTATTACATCAGCTCCGCCTCAGATCATCAAGCTTTAGATCCCAGAGGCTGGGGACCCCTGCTGTAGAAGAGCTTAGATTTGAACCTCAGGATGGTGAGAAGGCAATGTGGCATTAATTGTAGGGATTTATATGGGTGAGACCATCTGCTGAGTAGATATATCAATTATTGCAGGAATGGGCAGTAACGGATTGACAGGCGCCACATTGCCCATGGAGAAAAATTTTAAAGGTCATTACAGCAGGTAAAAAGAATTGACAAGAGTTTGGAGTTCTTGACACTTCAGCAGCAAAAGTGTAAAGAAAGAAATTCGCCCAGGCACAATGCTCAGTTCTTGTAGTGGATAGGTACAGTAGAATTACTTAGGAAGCAGCAGCAGCTGATCTATACATGAAGAGTAAATGATTGAGATAAATTGTAAATTACTGTCATGTAAACTTTCCACCTTATAAAATTAAAATTGGAAAGATTGTTACTATTGTCAGCTTGAATAGGAAAGTTGGATATTAAGACATGTAATGGAGAAAAGATGGCCCATTTTGGCTTTATTGTGTTCCACATCTAAAAATTCTAGATCACAGCATCACTGTAAGAGACTTGGTTGTTCAGTGGTTTGTCCATTAACAAAAGCTTTTTACCCAGACTAGCACATGTTTATACTTGATTAGCACTGGATATAATGTTCTTAGCAGACAGATACCAGCTTAGCAGCTCTGCACCAGGGAAAGAAGGGAGGTCTTCAGGGAGCTACAGTTTCTGTTGTATAACTGGGAGATGAGGTGAGCTTTCTGAAATGACTTCCTCCTTATCAGGTTGGCACATAAATTTCATCTCACATGACAAATTAAAAAGAAAAAAAATTTAGAGCAATTCCTTGTACCAGAGATGGAGAAAAGAATGAAATCAGTAGTTGTTTCTCAATCCTCATTCTGTATACAAAAATATTGATTAGAATAAAGCTATTGACTCATCCATATTTTTTAATGTTATTATCTGAATATTTTACATTCTGATTGTTATTTCAGTGAACATATTTTGGTAGTATTTCATCATCTTCAGTTTAGCACAGGAAGCCATATCCTCCCTCATTTGGTTTATCAGTTTTGATATAAGTTAAGATTCTTACAGTTGCAGGTAGTAAAATCTTGAGCTGTCTTAAACAAGAAGCAGAATTTATCATGTGGGCACTAGGGGATGTTCCTTTAAACACAAGAGCAGGAGTTCAGCATAGCTAGTAGTGGCAAACATTTTCCATTATCTCTTGCCATCTAATTAGCTTGTCTCTTTGCATCTATTTTATCTCTTTCCCCAAGTTCTTTGCTTTTTCATTCCCATTGCAGAATGTAGCTGCCATACAGCATTCAAATTTATAGTTCTGTCATTTGCAGAGTTAAGTTGTTACCCATTAATCACACCTCTAGATTCTTCAGGGAGAATCTGAGTGATGGGGAAGGTAACATAGCCTAGAGATGAGCCCAAAAGCCAAAGTGTCTGGGTCAAATCCCACTTCACCACCAATTAGCTCATTTACTTGGGGCAGGTTACTTGACCTCTCTGAGTTTCCTTTCTCTCATCTGTGAATTGGAAGCATGTTAAAAGTATCTTATAGGCTTAAATCAGTTAATACATTAAAGCATTTAAGAATACCCAGCACATAGTAAGAGGTATATGTGTATGGATTAATATAATTCCAAACTGATTCTTCCTTTACACAGTCTTGAAATAAGAGATTAACATTTAGCAGGACTTAATTAATTCACTTTCTAAAGCTCACTTAGGTTGTTTTGCTATTAAATATGAAATGATTGAACCAGCTGCTACGACAGTCGTTAGAAATCCTGTTTCAGATGTTGAGAAGTTATCTTCTATACTTGATTCTGGGAGTGGGGTTGATTTGTGAGTTAATTCAAAATATCTTTTTGGAGTTGTTATAGGAGCAATTGACATGAAATATATAATACCTAGTTTTTGTTTTGTAAAATCATAGCTTGTCCACAATGACTGAAAAATCTTATTCTAGTTTTTTATTTCTTTTAGCACCCATATTTGCATTCAGTTGAATATTTAATTAAAAATATTCATTGATCTACTCCTGTGTGCTGTACTGTATTCTTGGCCCTGGGAATCTAGGTGTGAGGTAGAAAGACCTGTATCAATTGCAAATCTTATATTATTTGGAGAGGTAAGACATGAATATTAGCTAATGATAACACTTATCAGCCAGTGATAAGTATTATGCAGAGACTTAAAATGGAATGGTATAATTAAATTGTTTAATTAGAGGCTTTATGCTGGGTAATCAGTGAGTGCCTCACTGGTGTCATTTGAGATCTGAATGCCATCCAAGGGAAAATAAGGGAAAAAAGAATGGCTCAGGCAGAGGAAACCTCTGAGAGAAAGCCCCAAAGTGGTACAGAGCTTGATATGTTAACAAAGTCACAAATAATACAGTAGATTATTACCTATATTCATAATTTTGATTTCAGAGGTTCAGGAAAATATAGATATTTTTCTATCTAAGGTCAAGGACATTGTATTCTGTCCACAATTTCCTAACATAACATTTTAAAAAGAAATTCTTTTTTTAGGGCCCCCTGCACTGCATGTGCCATCTTAGTTCCCTGACAAGGGGTTGAGTCCCTGTCCCCTGCAGTGGAAATGCGGCACCTTAACCACTGCACTGCCATGGAAGTCCCCCCTAACATAACATTTAACTTACATTTTCTGAGACATAAAGGCTTTAGGTAACTTTTCCTTTCCTTATGACTGCCTTGGAGAAATTTGACTATGCCTGGCAGTTTCTCTCTTCTCCTCCTTTGTTGTTCAGTTGCTCAGTCATGTCCAGCTCTTTGTGACCCCGTGGACTGCAGCACGCCAGGCTTCCCTGTCCTTCATTATCTCCCAGAGTTTGCTCAAATTCATGTCCATTGAGTCGATGATGCCATTCAAACATCTCATCCTCTGTCACCCCGGTTCTCCTCCTGCCCTCAATCTTTCCGAGCTTATGGCTCTTTTCCAATGAGCCTGCTCTTAAAAATACTTGTGTGATTGTTTGACTCGTCTCTCACTAACCCATAACCTCCGTGAGAACAGGGCTGTGTCTGTTTTTGTATACCACTGTATCGCTAGCCCAGCATTGTGCCTGGTGCTTTATATGCTCTCTGTACATAGTTAATCGATAGTATTGGTGGGGGGGAAGAAGTGTATATGTATAAAAGAAGCATATGTGTAATCATGGTCTGCAGTGGATAATGTTTGTAATGATTCAGTTCAGTCGCTCTGTCATGTCCAACTCTTTGTAACCCTGTGGACGCCAGGCAACACGCCAGGCTTCCCTGTCCATCACCAATTCCTGGAGCTTGCTCAAACTCATGTCCACTGCGTCAGTGGTGCCATCCAACCATCTGATCCTCTGTCGTCCCCTTCTCCTCCTGCCTTCAATCTTTCCCAGTATCAGGGTCTTTTCCAGTGAATTAGTTCTTTGCATCAGGTGGCCAAAGTATTGGAGCTTTAGCTTCAGTGTAAATCCTTCCAATGAATATTTAGGACTGATTTCTTTTATGATCGACTGGTTTGATCTCCTTGCAGTCCAAGGGACTCTCAAAATGATTGGATACCTTCATAAGATAGGAAAGGTTATTTCAAAATATTTTTATCCTTAGAGCTTCATACTAAATTCTTGTAAAATTTACTGTAGAATTAATTAGTTTAGAGTCTAGTTGAATGGGCTTCCCTGGTGGCTCAGGTGGTAAAGAATCCGCCTGCAATGCAGGAGACCTGGGTTCGATCCCTGGGTTGGGAAGATCCCCTGGAGAAGGGAAGGCGACCCACTCCAGTATTCTTGCCTGGAGAATTCCATGGACAGAGAAATCTGGCAGGCTACAGTCCATGGGGTCGCAACGAGTCAGACACGAGTGAGCGACTTTCACACACACACTAGTTGAATAGTTAAATAATAGTTTTTAACTGTTTAAAAAAATAATGCATTGCTTATTTCTTTAGCTTATTCAGAGATTCATTGAACGTGCATACTTCCTACGGGCAATGCCCTGTGTTAACCTTTAAGCTATCTTCAAAGAGACAACAGTCTAATCTGGAAGAGAGCCTTTGCTTGGTGTGCCTGTCACATGGGGTGTGTGCCCGGGGCCTCGCTGAAATGAATATTCTCTCTGCTCCCCTGAGCTGTACCTTGCAGGTTGTTTTTATTTCTCTTCACTTGGCACAGAATATCTGCAGTCTGGTGTTCTCATGAATGAATAAAGGAGTTGATGGAAAAGACAGTATGGGAAATACAGATACTATCAAAAGAAATGAACATTTTTTAGCACTTTGATTTTTAAACTTTTACAGTTTTACCTTTTGAATAAGTAGTACATTCACATGGTTTAAAATTTCAATACATATAAAATAGCGTCCAGTGAAATTGTTCCTGTTGTCCCAGTGGTGCTCTTCTTTTTCAGAAATATTTTATGCAGATACAAGCAAATTGGTGTGTGTTCCTCCCCTCTCTTTTTACAGAAATTTTGGCATCCCATTCATGTTCTGTACTTTGCTTTTCCATATATGTTAGAAATTCTTCTATGTCAGTACATCAAGGATTCCTTATGCAGTTGATAGATGCATAGTATTTCATTGTATGAAATTTTGTAATATGTTTGACCAGCTCCCAATGTATGTGTATTTAGAGTTGTTCCCAGTATTTTGTTGCTACAAACTGGTGCAGTAAATAACCTTTTGCGTGTCATTTCACAAAAGTGTTAGAATATCCATATATCCAGTTCCTGGGGGTAGAATCACTGGGTTGAAGGGTATGTGCATTTTGTAATTTTGATATATAAGCCGAATTGCTGTCCTTCAAAGATGTGTCGTTTCACCCGCCAGCAGAGCATATCTGTGCCCTTTTAAAGGTGAAAACTTTTGATTAACATTCTAAAGAAAAAATGGAAAATTTTTAGGTCGTTAAATGGAGAAGAAAGATGTTACAGATGAAGAGAAGAGCACTTTGAGAAGCACACAGGAGAAACAGCATGTCTGGGAATTTTATCCTGTTTGATCTAGCTATAATATGAGAGGAAGGCCAGGAAGTGGTAAGAAAATAGGTGTTGGTCATGGAGGATTTTGTGTGTAATGCTAAGGGAGCGATATTTTCATTCTATAGATGAAGGTTTTGAGTAGGAAAATGATGTACTAAAGTTGATTAATACATATTACAGAAAGAATAGCTGTTTGTATCATTTATTTAAAGGGAAGCATACCAAATAGCTCTACTCCCTAAAGATCTTGCAACTTAGTTTTTTATCGTTAATGAGTAAAATAATGTTGATTATACAATAAAATTTGGGAAAAAATATAAATAAATAATAAAAGGCAGAAATTACTAATAATTTTACCACTCAGAAATTCTATCCAAAGAACTCTTGTGGTCCTTAAAACAATGAAGGAGAATCAATATATGTATTAGGTTAGAAAAGACAGTGATTTCCAAAGACAACCACTTGTTAAGAGTTGTTATTTCTCCCAGAAAGGAGAAGAGAAAAAGGGGTAATTTACAGCATAGTTGTTAATGTAAGCATATAAAATGAAGGCCTTATCTTAAACATATAGGTGCCTATTAGAGACAAAGAACCATTTTTGTTTTCTTTAAGGACCTTTGTTGTTTTTCAGTCACTCAATTGTTTCTGACTCTTTGTGACCCCATGGACTGCAGCATGCCAGGCTTCCCTGTCCTTCACTCTCCCAGAGCTTGTTCAAACTTACATCCATTGAGTAGGTGATGCCATCCAACCATCTCATCCTCTGTCATCCCCTTTTCCTCCTACCTTCAATCTTTCCCAGCATCAGGGTCTTTTCTAGTGAGTTGGCTCTTCACATCAGGTGATCAAAGTATTGGAGCTTCAGCATCAGTCCTTCCAATGAATATTCAGGACTGATTTCTTTTATGATTGACTGGTTGGATCTCCTTGCAGTCCAAGGGACTCTCAAGAGTCTTCTCCAACATCTTACTACAAACCTGTAAGTTTGTATACATGTAACCTGATTACATGTATTGTTTTTCCTCTTTATGACATTTCATTGGCAGGTACTTCTCTAATTAGGATCTCAGCAATTATCAGCCATGCAAAATGTCTGCTAAGTTTCAGAAAGCTGGAGTGCACTGTTCATACTCAGGAGTTCTCTTATGGAATAATCCTAGTAGTTTTAGTAACCAGGTCTTCCTTTTGTAGGGTCCACTGAAACAGTTTGTGGCAGATCCTTTCCAGGCTGTTCTTTGAAAACAGGATTTGAGAACATCATTTCCGAGTCACTATTGTTCTCTTTAAATGCATGTGTCCTACCAGTGCATGCTTCAGAAGTACATTAAAATAGCTTCAAATAATTTTTCCCTCCTTGATTAGATCCTAAGAATTATGAGGGGAAGAGGAGGAAGGTCCTAGGTGCATTTACTGAACTATCTGTTGGAGAACTCCAAACTGGTAGATTGTGACAATAATTTTGGTGTTTTGGGATTCAATATATTCCAAGATAGTGGTAAAACTCATACAGTATGTGATAAACGCTGCAATCAGCAAAATCTCTTAATTGTCAAAAGGTGACTTTTGGTTAGAAGCCCAAAAGCTCTGCAGTGCTCTCTAACCTAACAGTCACACTTACATTAATTTGACTCCTTCATGTGAAATGATCATGTTTATTGCTCTTGCCTAAAAGGTGCAAATTGCTCTCTCTCTTGGGTGTAGGCTGTTGAGCTTTCTTCTTATTAAAGAGACAGTAAATGTATCTTCCATTTAAAGGATTAATGTCATCTGTAAATGTGTACTCTAATTTGTCATTGACTTGAACTCTTCGAAGAAGATATGAAAAACAAGGGATAGCTTAGGACCCACGACTCTTGCTCATGAATGAAATGTTTTGAAGGACCAGCCTTTCCAATGATGGAAGGGTGCAGAGAGGATATGAGAGAAGACTGCAGTACACCAGAATATATTTTGTCTCTAACCAAGATGGCCACGACTGAGTTGGCTGGACTCACAAGTTCCTTTTTCTCCTACAAAGGACTTTTACCTATTTCTTCAGGAAGTGGGTACTCTTCTGTAATCATTGATGGAAATGGAATTTAGCACACTGCATTTGATGCAAGGCGGTTGACACTGGACCCAGGGGAGAAAAGAGATCATTTGTTAACAGACACTTGCCAAGACACAAGGACATTTTTTCAAACCCTACCAAGTCAAAACATGGTAGATATTCTACAAAATTGAGCAAATAAGTAATTGGAATAACTAAATGAAAACTATTCATTTCTGTTAATTAGAAACAAGAGAAACTGTCCTGTGAATTTTCCAGAATTAAGAATACTGAAAATATTTAAAGGATATACAAATTTCTAGTGATATTGATATCCCACAGTAAATTACCACGTCTCCCCTAAGCAATCTTCAAGGGAAAAACAGAAATAAGAACTATGTAAAATAAAGGTACTAATTCCATCTGGAGTGAAATGAAGGCATTCAGCCTACTCAATCTTTCAAACTATGTAGAAGTTTTTTTTTTTTAATATATTAAACATGATATAAAATGACTGTGAATTCATACTGAAAAATTTCACTCACCAGTGACCTATTTAGACCAAACCCATAGGTTTCAGCTTGCTTCTGGCTGCAGGAGCCAGGGCCCAGCCGTGCAGGACGAGTGTGACATGGACTGGGTGACCACAGCACTGCTGCTGTTGGACTGGTCCACCTTTCTCTAAGCACCTCTAGAGCCCAGCTGCTTGTGTAGATCCTCGGTCTTCCCTAGCTTTAGAGAATTTTTTGTAGGACAGTAAGGTACTTGTCTTCGGTACCCTTACAAAGGGAAAGAATTAATTTCCTTTATTGACTATGCACTGATTTCATGTTAGGAGACTTAGAGTAAGAATAGAAAATTAGTAGACTCACAAATTAAGATGAAAGGGGATTGACATAATAAGGAACGTAAGGCTCGGGGTCCACAAGTTCTATAGTATTATAACAAGTTCCATGGTATTATATTTCATCTTCTTTTATTATTTGTTTATTTTTAATTGACAGATAATTGCTTTACAGAGTTTTGTTCTCTGTCAAACCTCAACATGAGTCAGCCATCAGTTCAGTTCAGTCGCTCATTCATGTCTGACTCTTTGCGTCCCCATGAATTGCAGCACGCCAGGCCTCCCTATCCATCACCAACTCCTGGAGTTTACTCAAACTAATGTCCATTGAGTCGGTGATGCCATCCAGCCATCTCATCCTCTGTCGTCCCCTTCTTCTCCTGCCCTCAATCCCTCCCAGCATCAGGGTCTTTTCCAGTGAGTCAACTCTTCACATCAGGTGGCCAAAGTATTGGAGTTTCAGCTTCAGCATAGGTATACATATATCCTGGGTTTCATCTTAATAGTGATAAAATGATACAATAAAAAGAATCACATTATTTTTAAACTTTATTTAATTCAATTAACTCATTATTCTTTTTTTAAAGTCATTTAACCTTCACAACAAAACTTTAGGCTTATTTTACAGATGGTCAGGCTGAAGCAGGGGTTCAGAAGATAGCTCAAGGATACACTGCAAGAAAGTAGCAAAGTCAGAATTTGAACGCAGGCTCCCTGGCTCCGGGACAGTGTTCTTAATCATTATTCAAAATGCATGGCATTAAAAAAAAAAGATAAAATGTTTTATTTGTGTTCAAAACAAAACAAAATACATGGCATTATGCTTGGTTCTCACTCATTAGTTATTATACTATAAGTATAATACTATACTTATAGTTATTATATAAGTTATTGTATAACCTTGAGATTATATATCCCTTTGATTATCAGAATCCTGAACTTTTCTACACCTAAACAGTTTCTAAGGAAGATGGTAAGTTAGACGTTAAATCTATAATTAGAGTTTGTTTAATTTCTTGAAGGTGAATGATTGCTCTAACAGTGATCGGCCCTGTTATTTACTGTCTTTCGGGTGCGTGGATATTAAGGTAAACATGCTTCAGTTCAGTTCAGTTGTGTCTGACTCTTTGCGACCTCATGAACTGCAGCACGCCAGGCCTCCCTGTCCATCACCAACTCCTGGAGTCCACCCAAACCCATGTCTGCTGTGTCGGTGATGCCATCCAACCATCTCATCCTCTGTCATCCTCTTCTCCTCCCGCCCTCAATCTTTCCCAGCATCAGAGTCTTTTCCAATGAGTCAGCTCTTTGCATCAGGTGGCCAAAGTATTGGAGTTTCAGCTTCAACATCAGTCCTACCAATGAACACCCAGGACTGATCTCCTTTAGGATGGACTGGTTGGATCTCTTTGCAGTCCAAGAGACTCTCAAGAGTCTTCTCCAGCACCACAGTTCAAAAGCATGCTTACCTAAATTCTAAAAGCTCCATGTTTGACTCGGAGTTCTATACATGAAAAGATTCTTCCGTTAGCAGGCATGCTTACAATGAATAAGTAAAGCAGTTAATAGTTTTGTCTGTTTTGAATTTCCCTAATTGTGTAGAAGGCATATGCTAACAAGAAAGTTATTGTTTGAATGTGGAACTGCTGCCGTCTTACTTGAATCTCACTTTTCAGTCTATTTATTCAAATATGTCTGTGAACTTACTGTTGTAATGGAAAAAAAAAACTTTGATAGTCCAGAAACTGGCACTTTAGAAGAAGATTGGACAGGTACAAAAATGACTTATACTAAAAATTATCTTAAGTGAAGTGAAGTTGCTCAGTCGTGTCTGACTCTTTGCGACCCCATGGATTGTAGCCCACCAGGCTCCTCCATCCATGGAATTTTCCAGGCAAGAGTACTGGAGTGGGTTGCCATTTCCTTCTCCAGGGGATCTTCCCTACCCAGGGATCGAACCCGGGTCTCCCACATTGCAAGCAGACGCTTTACCGTCTGAGCCACCAGCTTCATTTATCTTAAATGAAGGGTACTTAATTATAGAAAGGCAATCTATTTTTTGGTAGCTTGTGTATCAAATGTATAGAGGGCCCAGCGTGGATAGCTAGCATTTTGGCTGACAGATTCAGGACCCAGAAAAGTAGCTGGAACAGTGTGTCCATGAAACTTAGTAGGGCAAAGAGTAATATGTGGGATTCAAATCCAGAAGAATTGTGTGTAGTATAGCATTAATAGCATTTTATAGATGTTTTTAGCCATTAAAAGTAAACTTAAGTCTTAGTATTAATAAAACTAAATTTTTATTAGCTATGTACTTTGCACCCAGTAATGTTAGTGGAGTTAGTTGTACGCTTACAGAAGAGAGCAAGGTAAGTGGGGTTCCTACCTCCACAGGATTTACAGTCTAATTGGCAAAATAGATGTTAAACAATCACAAAAAAAATTATGAATTTTATGAAGAGAGAGGAAGACCTGAGTCCTAAGGGAATTTTTAGGGAGATCTAGTCCAAATCAGAGGGATTAGGCTCTGTGGGAACACAGAGGGCGAACTGATCTAAGTTAGGGGTCAGGGGACCTGAGGGACAAGGAGGGTTTAGTTAACCAAAGAGAATGAGGGGAAGGGGTCGGGTGTTCTAATAAGAGCAGAAAGTGTATTCTAAGTTTCATGAGTGAGCAGGAAAATGTAAAGAAATGGAGCAGAGAGTGTTGGCTAAGGGAAGCAAAGAATGGCTTGAAGTTAGGCTAGAGAAGAGAGTGGGCTTTAATAGCCGTGTTAAGGAAATTGGACTTCATGCACAGGGCGATGTAATGCTGTTTCAAGGTTTTAAGCAGGGAAGATCTTAATTTTATGGCACTGTCAGAAACACTAAGCTAATGATTTAAACATGGCAATGCATTTGACCTTTCTGCTTCTGAATTTTCTCATCTTTAGAGTGAGAGTCTTGGGTTAACCATTTCAGATCAAAGATCTCTAATGTGCATGTAAATCTTCTGAAAGTATAGTGTCTAGGAAGAAGTAACACAGCATTTTTCAGCTGTTCTGCTCTGATTCTATTTTTCTTCCTTTCAGTTTGGAATATAAGTTTTGTTATGGAGCATATTTTAGTATTTTAGAGTACAGAAAGTACTCTAATGATTCCTCTGATGTGGTGGGTTTTTTTTCCCCTAAAGTAGAATTTTGTCATCAGAAAGGTAATATAGATGTATTATGGAAAAAATTTTAAATGTGGAAAATAATGAGAAGGAAATAATAGTGATGGATATAGTGATTCTAAAATACTTGGAATAAAAAAAAATAAAATAAAATACTTGGAATATAGCTAGAATGAAAGGTACAGGCTGGTATTGTTGTCGTTGTTCAGTTGTCCAGCCATGTCTGACTCCTTGCAACCACATGGACTGCAGCATGCCAGGCCTCCCTGTCCCTCACCATCTCCTGGATAGGCTGGTTTCAAATCTTATCAAAAGGGCAATTCCGCTGCTGGGATAGCAGAACATTGGAGGTCCAATAATAGTCTTCAGATTTCTGAAGGACTATTGTGTGGAAGTTGGAATAAAAGGCAGAATCATGGTTAATGAGTATAGGCTGCTAGAGATACAGATTTCAACTCATAAGTGGGAAAAACAAAACTAACAATTAGAACTTTCACTGGAAGGTTAGTAAGTTCTTCTGAATGCCTGTAAGTGTTCCAGTAAAGTGCTACATATGTTTAAGCAGTATATAGTCACTTAGGGATAATACTGAGGACATCCCAACATCAGCTAGGAAGTTAAATTATATGAACTTTGACTCCATAATCAAGGGTTTTATTTTGGAATCTTAATTTTTTACATATTTTGAGGAACACATAACTGACTTGAATAATTTAATACTTGACTAAGAAAGAAAAGTAATTTAAGCTACTACGTGTCTCGACTTTGAAGAAATGCTGGAAGTTTTAAACTAATTTTTAGGTATGTCATTTTTTGGTGTACAGTTGTGGCATTGGTTATATTCACCACTATTTATTTCTAAAGCAGTTTCACCCACCTCCCCCCCTGATTACAGAAATCTGTTCATCAAGCCATTCTTCCCTATTGCCCTCCTTTCTCCTAACCCCTCGTCACCTCTCATCTACTTTGTGTCTCAGTGAAATGCCTATTCTAGGTATTTCATACAAGTGGAATCATAGAATATTTGTCCTCCTATCTGGCTTATTTTACTTACTGTAATGTTTTTGCAGTTCATCCATGCTGTATGATATTAGAACTTCATTCCTTTTTATAACTGAAGACATCCTGTTGTATGTATATACTGTATGAGCACATTTTGTTTCTCTGTTCATCTGTTGGTGGACATGTGGATTGTTCCCTTATTTTGGCTGTTGTGAATAATGCTACAGTGAACATGGCTGTACAAGTGTCTGTTTGAGTCCTTGTTTTTTATTCTTTTCAGTATATACCTAGGAGTGAAATTACTTCAGTTGGTAAAGAATCCACCTGCAATGCAGGAGACCTCCGTTCGATTCCTGGATTGAGAAGATTCGTTGGAAAAGGGATAGGCTACCCACTCCAGTATTCTTGGGTTTCCCTTGTGGCTCAGCTGGTAAAGAATCCACCTGCAATGCAGGAGACCTGGGTTCAATCCCTGGGTTGGGAAAATCCTCTGGAGAAGGGAATGGCTACCCACTCTAGTATTCTGGCCTGGAAAATTCCATGGACTCGCAAAGAGTTGGACACAACTGAGTGACTTTTATTTTCACTTTCAAGTTAAATGTAGAATTATCCTACAGAGGAACCACCATGGTGCTTTCCATGGGGGCTGAACGACTTTGCATTCCTACCAGCAGCTTAGGAAAGTTCTAATTTCTCTACTGCCTCAGTAACATTCTTAACACTTTTCTGACTTTTTGTTTTTGTTTTTATTCTAGCCATCCTCATGGATGTGAACTGGTTATCTCGTTGTGGTTCTAATTTGCATTTCTCTCTGATGACTAATGATGTTGAGTATTTCTCATTCGTGCTTATTAGCCATTTATTTATCTGGAGAAATGTCTCTGGAGAAATGACTACTCAACTCCTTTGCCCATTTTTAACTGAATCAGTTCAGTTCAGTTGCTCAGTCATGTCCGACTCTTTGTAACCCCATGAACTGTAGCACACCAGACCTCTCTATCAATCACCAACTCCTGGAGTTTACCCAAACCCATGTCCATTGAGTTGGTTATGCCATCCAACCATCTCATCCTGTCATCCCCTTCTCCTCCTGCCCCCAATCCCTCCCAGCATCAGGGTCTTTTCAAATGAGTCAGCTGTTCGCATCAGGTGGCCAAAGTATTGGAGTTTCAGCTTCAGCATCAGTCCTTCCAATGAACACCCAGGACTGATCTCCTTTAGGATGAACTGGTTGGATCTCCTTGCAGTCCAAGGGACTCTCAAGAGTCTTCTCCAACACCACAGTTCAAAAGCATCAATTCTTCAGTGCTCAGCTTTCTTTATAGTTCAACTCTCACATCCATACATGACTACTGGAAAAACCATAGCCTTGACTTGACTAGCCTTTGTTGACAAAGTAATGTCTCTGCTTTTTAATATGCTGTCCAAGTTTGGTCATCACTTTCCTTCCAAGGAGTAAGCGTCTTTTAATTTCATGGCTACAGTCACCATCTGCAGTAATTTTGGAGCCCAAGAAAATAATAACTGCATTGTTTGGTGGAATTGTAAGAGTTCTTTATATATACAGGATATCAAACTCTTATTAGATATATGATTCAAAAATATTTTTTCTCATTCTGTAGATTGTCTTTTGACTTTCTTCATGTTCTTTGCATAAAATTTTTAATGTTGATGAAGTCCAATTTACTTTTGTTGGTTTGTGTCAAAGATATTTTTCAGTTCAGTTCAGTCGCTCAGTCATGTACAACTCTTTGCGACCCCATGAACTGCAGCACGCTAGGCCTCCCTGTCCATCACCAACTCCCAGAGTCCACCCAAACCCATGTCCATTGTGTCGGTGATGCCATCCAACCATCTCATCCTCTGTCATCCCCTTCTCCTCCTGCCCTCAATCTTTCCCAGCATCAGGGTCTTTTCACATGAGTCAGCTCTCCGCATCAGGTGGCCAAAATATTGAGTTTCAGCTTCAGCATCAGTCCTTCCAATGAACACCCAGGACTGATCTCCTTTAGGGTTGACTGGTTGGATCTCCTTGCAGTCCAAGGGACTCTCAAGAGTCTTCTCCAACACCACAGTTCAAAACCATCAATTCTTCTGCGCTCAGCTTTCTTTATAGTCCAACTCTCACATCCATACATAACTACTGGAAAAACCATAGCCTTGACTAGATGGACGTTTGTTAGCAAAGTAACGTCCTTGTTTTTTAATATGCTGTCTAGGTTGGTCATAATTTTCCTTCCAGGGAGTAGGTGTCTTTTAACTTCATGGCTGCAGTCACCATCCGCAGTGATTTTGGAGCCCAGAAAAATAAAGTCAGCCACTGTTTCCACTGTTTCCCCATCTATTTGCCATGAAGTGATGAAACTGGATGCCATGATCTTAGTTTTCTGAATGTTGAGCTTTAAGCCAACTTTTTCACTCTCCTCTTTCACTTTCATCAGGAGGCTCTTTAGTTCTTCTACACTTTCTGCCATAAGGGTGGTGTCATCTGCATATCTGAGCTTATTGATACTTCTCCAGGCAATTTTGATTCCAGCCTGTGCTTCTTCCAGACCAGCGTTTCTCATGATGTACTCTGCATATAAGTTAAATAAGCAGGGTGACAATATACAGCCTTGACGTACTCCTTTTCCTATTTGGAACCAGTCTATTGTTCCATGTCCAGTTCTAACTGTTGCTTCCTGACCTGTATACAGGTTTCTCAAGAGGCAGGTCAGGTGGCCTGGTATTCCCATCTCTTTCAGAATTTTTCACAATTTTTTATGATCCACACAAAGTCTTTGGCATAGTCAATAAAGCAGAAATAGATGTTTTTCTGGAACTCTCTTGCTTTTTCAATGATCCAGCAGATGTTGGCAATTTGATCTCTGGTTCCTCTGCCTTTTTGAAAACCTGCTTGAACATCTGGAAGTTCACGGTTCACATATTGCTGAAGCCTGGCTTGGAGGATTTTGAGCATCACTTTCTAGCATGTGAGATGAGTGCAGTTGTGCGGTAGTTTGAGCATTCTTTGGCATTGCCTTTCTTTGGGATTGGAATGAATACTGACCTTTTCCAGTCCTGTGGCCACTGCTGAGTTTCTTGACATAAAACATCATAAAATTCATAAAAACATCTGTTTAAGAGAGTGAACTTTTATGTAATTTAATAAGAGTGCAAACTGTTTATGTGAATATGTGCAGAATAGCATATATAGATATACATAGTTGTTGCTCAGTCATATCCAATTCTTTGTGACCCCATGGACTGTAGCCCACCAGACTCCTCTCTCCATGGAATTTTCCAGGCAAGAATACTGGAGTGGATTGCCATTTCCCACTCCAAGGGATCTTCCTGACCCAGAGATTGAACTTGCATCTCCTGTGTTTCCTGCCTTGCAAGCAGATTCTTTACCCACTGAGTCATGTAGAATAACATGGTATCTAAACTGAATGAAAATTTGTATAAGTTGTTTTGTTTCTTTCTCTAAGCTTTATCTTTCTGTGAAAAGGTTCCAATTTACTTATGAAGGATGTTTTGAGATTTTTAACTTAATGCTTACAGAATCTGGGAATGTGCTTGTAAGACTAGCAGTAAATTTTGTGAGCATATTATCTGCTTAGTAATGACATCATCTGTCTTATTAGATTTCAAGATGTTGAAAATAGCTCATTCAAATACTCCTATTATGTGATTGAATGATTACTTATTGTTATAAAAATCAAAGCTCCCTTGTTACTGCTATGATTCTTTTCGACTGCTGAATATAGAGACACATGACTAAACAGAAAGATCCTTACTGCTCCCAGGTATTAGACTCTACTTGCCTTGATGGTGTAGAAAGGAGATAGCAGTGACTCTGGAGATAGTGATTTTTAAACTCCTCCAGAACTAGGATGGGTTTTATTCCAGATATCCCAGTTTTCTCCCTGGAGCTTCTGTGTTAATTAATACTGACTAGACTCAGAGTAATACAACAAGCCCTGGTCAGTTAGGGAATTTCCTTTTATTGCTCTGTTTCTGGAATTGTTATTCACAGTAGCTCCTACCCTTGGCAGACCTGAGTTTGTTTTGCAGTCAAATGAGTGACAAGATAAGATTTGATTTTTACTTCCGAACAAAGTATTTTTACTTCTGAATTAAAGTATAAATTGAGCTGGGTAATAAGCATTTATGTTTTCACAGACTCATTGTTTGATAAAATAAAAACATAAAAAACCGATTGATGGCATTGTCCATGGCTGGCAGGTGTTAATGACATATAAGCCATGTGTTCCGCATCCACACGAGACAGATGCTTGTGTTCTGTTCTATAGGTTTTACTGCTTTCCTCTGCCGGTGGTGGTTTAGGTGCTCAGCCACGTCTGACTCCATGGACTGTAGCCCGCTAGGCTCTTATGTCCATTGGATTTTCCAGGCAAGAATACTGGAGTCAGTTGTCATTTCCTTCTCCAGGGGATCTTCCCGACCCAGGGATCAAACCCAGGTCTCCTACACTGCGAGCAGATTTTTTACCAACTGAATTGCCAGGGGAGCACTTTTCTCTGCCGGTAGCCTCTCAAATTTATCTCACAACAGTGGGCCAGGCAAGAGAATATGAACAGACTAGCGCACATCCATTGTCTTGGAATAGTAGCCCAAAGGACTGGATACTTGTTTTATCCTTATACAAGCTGGAGCTGTGCATTTGTAAGTGGCAAGGGTGTGTACCATGCCTTATTACAGGAAATACCTAAAAGCCAAATATGTGGTCTTTGATCTCAAGAATTTTCAGTGTCTTCAGAAAAGAACACACCCACATCTAGAAATGTCTTAAAAGCAAAGTATAGATAAGTAAAGATGAGTTGGACACAAACTGAATCTGTTTTTGACAGTGCCAGCTGTGTCTAGTCAGATAAGTTTATTATGGAAATGTGTATCAATCTAAAAGATAAGTCATGTCAGGTAGTTAAAATTAACTGTGAATTCATTCTCTTCTAGATTTTCAAGAAAGGAATCTTTTAACAATCAAATTTATCTCAGACGTTCATAGCCTGTATATTTTCAAGTTTTTAAACCTAGAAAACAGTGAAAATAAATATGTGCCTTTCTAATGGCAGCAACTCCTTACTGCTGTCATTTGCATTGTTATCTGGTATACGCAGTAAATAGCACAATAATTGAAAGTTTAATTTATGAACTCTTAGGTGTCTGTTATATATGGCACAGATTCTACCTTGGCTCTAAGTAGAGGTGTCTACTCATAGTCCACTCTGCATGCTTGTTCATAAGAGCCATGTGATGAAGTCATTTAGCTATAAGGATTTTGATTGTTTCCCCACAGGTTTTGACATGCTCATCATTGCCATGTGAGTAAGATAGCAACACTAAACATTGTGTTTCTAGAAATAAAAGGTTTGTCCCTGTGGAATGTCAGTTAGAACAGGCAGCTTCTGTCTTGCCTGAAGAACATAGCTATTTTTGTGCTATAATCTTCCTGATAATGTAAATATGTTTACCAAACCCTCACTTTGTGAAAATTCTACAAAGCTTATTAACTTCTGTAGGGTTAATAACTGCCTCTCAATTTCAGCTCTCTCCTAGTTGATTACCTATCAGCATTTTAAGTCAGGTGGCAGGTAAGAAAATACCTAGCCTCTTTCTGCAAATGAACTGTTTGCAAAAGGTTTCTTTTTGTAATATTTATCTTAAAGTTTTATTGGAAAACTACAGGGAAAAGAAAAAAGACAAATTTTTCTTTGGTTCTATTTAAATGCCAGTGACTATATGAAGTGAAAGACTAGTGATTCCTTGTTTCAAAAAATAAATGTTGACACCTAAAAGACAGAAGCAAGTTACAAAGCTTTCATGACTTTCTGGAATGTTCTTTCAACACATATCCTTCAGATATATACTAGTGTCCAGGATAGATTTCCCACCATGTTTATCTACAGTTGGAAACAGAATTTGTTGCATACATTTTTCTGTAATTAGATAAGAATGTTCTTACTGCTGACATGCAAACAGTTCATAAAGATAGCTGTTGCCTAAGATACTTCACAGTTAACAAATGTTGAGTGGTGAATTCCAGTCTTCATTTTCTAAAATGTAATGGTAGTATCCTAAAAATCCAGTGGTTTTCTCACATACAGTTCATGATGGTGAGATCCAAGGCTAGAAGGACATAGGTAGCTCTGCCATCCTCACAAGCTACTTACATGATGGAAGTAGGAACTAAGGAGTTGTTAGGGTCATTGCCGTCTCATGGCCAAAGGAGAAAGGAAAGCTGCCAGGGCTTCTCTGGTAGCTCAGCTGGGAAAGAATCCACCTGCAACGCAGGAGACCCTGGTTCAATTCCTGGGTCAATCCAGAAAGATGCCCTGGAGACTGGATAGGCTACCCACTCCAGTATTTGTGGACTTCTCTAGTGGCTCAGACAGTAAAGAATCCACCTGCAATGTGGGAGACCTGGGTTTGAGACCTGGGTTGGGAAGATCTCCTGGAGAAAGGAGAAAGGAAGTGGGGGACAAGCCCCTTCCCTTTTAAGAGCATCAGTACAAAATGGCGTGCATCACCTTTGCTTACAGCCAGAGTTAGTCATATGGCCTCTCAAGCTGGGAAAGGCTGGGAAAGATAATCTTTTTCTTTTTCTTGGCTCTCTCTCTCTCTTAGAAAAATTTTTTTATCTTATATTGGAGTATAGTTGATTTACAATGTTGTGTTAGTTTCATGTGTAGAGCAAAGTGACTCAGTTATGCATATGCATATTTCTTTTCTTTTATATATAGAAAAGATGATTAACAAGGACCTACTGTATAGCACAGGGAATTCTACTCAGTATTCTGTAATAGTCTATATGGGAAAAGAATCTGAAAGAGATAATCTGTAGATGGGAGCCCAGTTGAATTTCAGGAAGGGTAATTATTTATAGGTTTGTGCATCTGTCACCACATCAAGTTTTAGAATATTCTTGTCACCCCAGAAATTACCTTCATCATTATTTGCAGTCAATCCCTATCTCATCCCCAGACATGGTAATTTGGAATCTACTTTCTATGTTTATGGATTTACATTCTGTTAATTTTATATCAATGGAATTAAACAATTGATAGCTTTTTACCTTGTGTCTTTCACTTAGCCTGATGATTTTGAAGTTCATCTCTGCTACTGTATACATCAGTCATTTGTTCCCTTTGTTGTATAACAGTATTCCATTGTATGTGTATCCCATATTTTGTTTTACCCATAGTTGGATGGTAAACTAGTTGTGTACTAGTTGGTTGGCTTTTTTTACTGGCTTCAGTTTTTAGCTACTGTGAGCAACGTTCCTATGAACATCCGTATACAACTTTTTGTGTGAACATAGGTTTTCATTTGTCTTCTGTGGGTGCCTAGGAGCAGTTGCTGAGTTGTATAGTAAGCCTGTGTCTCATTTTTTTTTTTTTTTTTAATTTTTTTATTAGTTGGAGGCTAATTACTTCACAACATTTCAGTGGGTTTTGTCATACATTGATATGAATCAGCCATAGATTTACACTTATTCCCCATCCCGATCCCCCCTCCCACCTCCCTCTCCACCCGATTCCTCTGGGTCTTCCCAGTGCACCAGGCCTGAGCACTTGTCTCATGCATCCCACCTGGGCTGGTGATCTGTTTCACCATAGATAGTATACATGCTGTTCTTTTGAAACATCCCACCCTCACCTTCTCCCACAGAGTTCAAAAGTCTGTTCTGTATTTCTGTGTCTCTCTTCAAACCATTTTCCAAAGTGACTCTTAACATTTTACATTCCCACCAGTAGTTTCTGAGGATTCTAATTTCTCCATTTCTTCAATAGCATTTAATATTGTTAGTCTTTTTCATTATAGACTATTCCAGTGGGTATGTAATAGTAGTTCATTGGAAGTTTTTGTTTACATTTTCCTAATTATGTTGAGCATCTTTTCATGTCCTTATTAGCCATTTGTATTTCTTCTTTGATAAAGTGACTTAAAAAATTTTGCACGTTTTTTAATTAATTAGGTTTTTTTGTCTTGTTGAGTTGTGAGAGTTCTTTATATGTTCTGGGTATGTGCTTTATCAGATATATGATTTATATATATATTCTCACAATCTATGACTTTTCCTTTTTGCTTTCTCAATGATGTCTTTTGAAGAGCAAGAGTTTTTATATTACCATTATTTTGTTTTATAGATTATGCTTTGGGTATCATATCTTTAAAATCTTTGCCTAATCTAATACGAAGATTTTTTTCCTAGGTTTTCTTCGAAATATTTTAGTTTTTGCTCTCATATTTAGGTCTGTGTTCTATTTTTCTTTTGTTTTGGGGGGGCAAGGAGGTATGTTGTGAGATAAGAGTTTACATACATTCTTTTTTCAACATAGGGATATCCATTGTCTCAGCACCATTTGTTGAAAAAACTATTGCATTTCCTTAGCAAACTTGTCAAAACTCAGTTCAGTTCAGTCTCTCAGTCGTGTCCGACTCTTTGCGATCCCATGGACTGCAGCATGCCAGGCCTCCCTGTCCATCACCAACTCCTGGAGTCTACCCAAACCCGTGTCCATTGAGTCGGTGATGCCATCCAACCATCTCATCCTCTGTCATCCGCTTTTCCTCCCACCTTCAATCTTTCCCAGCATCAGGGTCTTTTCACATGAGTCACCTCTTCACATCAGGTGGCCAAAGTATTGGAGTTTCAGCTTCAACATTAGTCCTTCCAGTGAATATTCAGGACTGATTCCTTTAGGGTTGACTGGTTGGACCTCCTTGCAGACCAAGGGACTCTCAAGAGTCTTTTCCAACACCACAGTTCAAAAGCATCAGTTCTTCAGGGCTCAGCTTTCTTTTAGTCTAACTCTCACATCCATTCATGACTACTGGAAAAACCATAGCTTTGACTAGATGGACCTTTGTTGGCAAAGTAATGTCTCTGCTTTTTAATATGCTGTCTAGGTTGGTCATAGCTTTTCTTTCAAGCAGCAAGTGTCTTTTAATTTCATGGCTGCAGTCACCATCTGCAGTGATTTTGGAGCCCCCCAAAATAAAGTCTGTCACTGTTTCCATTATTCCCCCTTCTATTTGCCATGAAGTGATGGGACCAGATGCCATGTTCTTAGTTTTCTGAATGTTGAGTTTTAGGCCAATTTTTTCACTCCCCTCTTTCACTTTCATCAAGAGGCTCTTTAGCTCTTCTTCACTTTCTGCCATAAGGGTGGTATCATCTGTGTATCTGAGGTTATTGATATTTCTCCCTGCAATTCTTGATTCCAGCTTGTGCTTCATCCACCCCGGCATTTTACATGAAATATAAGTTAAATAAGCAGGGTGACAGTATACAGCCTTGACATACTTCTTTCCAGATTTGGAACCAGTCTGTTGTTCCATGTCAGGTTCTAACTGTTGCTTCTTGACCTGCATACAGATTTCTCAGGAGGCAGGTATGGTGCTCTGGTATCCCCATTCCTTTAAGAGTTTTCCACAATTTGTTGTGATCCACACAGTCAAAGGCTTTGGTGTAGTCAGTAAAACAGAAGTAGATGTCTTTCTGGAATTTGCTTGCTTTTTCGATGATTCAGTGGATGTTGGCAATTTGATCTGTGGTTCTTCTGCCTTTTCTAAGTTTGGTAGGGGATACAAACTTGTAAACAAACAAATGTAGCAGTGCTTTTGCATAGTTATCCTACTACTTTCCTCATTTTTCCACTGTGACCCCTACCTTGTAAGGAAGTTTGCTGCTCAGTGGGTTTTTAACAGTTGTGTTTGGCGAGCAAGAGCGTAAATGGAAGTGATTGAGGATGGAGTGCTGGGAAGAAATAGTCGGAGAAACCACTTTCCTCTTTTACTTACTGCTCTTCCTGTTCCCTACTGTCAGTATTGAAGAAAGATTCTGTTCCTCAGACTTGTTAAGAAAAATATGACTAAGTTTTTGTACTTTGGTCAGATTAGAAATTAGAAATGTAAATTCCTACTGATGATAAAGCAAAAGTTCAATGAGCTTGATTTTGTCCTCATCAAATGATGATTTACTTGGTACTTATTTTCTTCATTTTCCATGTTGAGATGGAGATAAGAAAAAATGTGTCTCAAAGAACTATGATTCAGAATTTGAAATAGAATGGAATCCATTTATAATGGTGTCATTTACAACATGCGCTCTGGAAAATAGGACAAAGTTACTTTATAAATCTTTTCTGTCTAACTTTTATTAAACGTGTGCCCCATGGTATATCTAAATGTGGAGGAAAATGGGCTATGCTATATTTGGGGCTACCTACAGCTGTTAAATAAGGCTTCCCTGGTGGCTAGGACAGTAAAGAATCTGCCTGCAGTACAGGAGACCCAGGTTCAATCCCTGAGTCTTCCCTGAGGGAAGATCCGCTAGAGAAGGGAATGGCAACCCACTTCAGTATTCTTACCTCGAGAATTCCATGGATAGAGCAGCAGGTGAGCTATAGTCCATGGGGTCGCAAAGAGTCAGACACGACTGAATGACTTCACTTCTTACTTCTTATACCCCAATACAAAGTGTTTTTGTATTAAAAAAATTTTTTTTAAATCTCTCATTGTAACTTTAAGTGATTAGAACATCAAGGATAGAATCAGATTTCTGAACCAGTGTTTTAAATGGAAAGGACTTAAATCCAGATCAGAATTCATTGTGTCATTGCCATAATTATACACAAGAGCTTTAATAATGGATGCATTAAAATATCTTTTTATTATGGAAACTTTTTGTTGTTGTTCACAAGTTTTTTTTGAAGAATAGTTGATTTACAGTTTTAGTTTGAGGTGTACAGCATAGTGATTCAGTATTTTCATAGATTATATGACATTAAAAGTTATTACAAGATAATGGCTATAATTTCTTGTGCTATACAGTATATCCTTGTTAGTAACATATTTCATACCTAATAGTTTGTGTCTCTTAATCCCATACCCCTAATTGGTCCCTCCTTCTTCCCCTCTCCCCGCTGGTAAGCACGAGTTTGTTTTTTATGCCCGAGTCTGCTTGTTTTGCATATATATTAATTTGTATTATGGAAATTATTAAACACACACAAAACTGGAGAGAAGAGAACCATTAATATTCATGTATCACCACCCAGCTTCAGTAACCATCAGTCTCCCACTTTTCTTTATTTCTTTTCTCCTCAACATGTTTTGCTGGGGTATTAAAAATTTCAGATATATTATTTCATTCATCAGTATTTAAATATACATCTTAAAAGACAAGAGCTTTAAAACTGTAACCAAATATTGATAAGCATTCCTGCTAAATTTAACGGTAATCTGATGATATGTTTTTGAAGTCCAGGTGAATATGAAACCACCAAAGTCTCAAGTAAAGGAATTTATCCGTTTCAGTTTATCAAATGGGGAATAGTTTCTTTCTGTAGACCCTCAATTTCAGTGAGGTTTTGTTGTTGTTCCCGTTTGAGTTTCACTGGAAACATTTTGAAAAATCATACCTTCATCATCCCCTCTCTTAAAGGAGAGAGATAAAATAAGCAATATGAATGCTCTTAATACCTAATTTTATTTATTGTCAGGGTACTTCACAATATACATGTACCTCCTCCAGGTCAGACTCTGGGTAGTGGGAATGAATATATGTGTCCAGTGAAACTCAGTATTTTCTTATGCGATGAACATTTCCCATTTCTTTTTAAGAAGAAAGCTGATGGGATGTCTTTTGCATTATATTTAAAGAATAAAATGCAGAAGCCCCAGTGCTAATGTTAAGATTGATATTTTAATACTCTAGTTCTAAGCCTAGCTTCGAATGCTTTGAATAAGGGAAGTCATTTCTTATGGCTTCAAACAGTTAATGCTTTTTTCACTGATCCTCTTTCAGGGATTTTCTTTGTGAGGCTTTTGAAGCCTAATAGAAGCCAGTGCTTTGAGCCAAATCAAAGCTTGCTTCAGCCCTGGCAAGACATATCTTTTAAAAAAAGAGAGAGATTAGGGAGGACAGCTATTGTCGTGTGTTTTACTCAGCTATGCTGAACCAGAATTAGTTATCTCAGCCAATTGGAGTATTTAAGGGGGAAGGAGGACGACAGGGAATTTTCGTATCCATATAACATATGTATCTCTGCACTGCTCTTTGCCTCAATATGCTAAAGATTCTGATTAATTGGTAAACTAGCCATCTCAAGTTGTAAAATAAATGGGTAGTAACTTTAGACACCCATTTACTACTTGCGTAACAGTCCCCTGGCACTGTAAGAAGCCAAAAGATGACTCCTGTTTTATAACAGGTTTTGGTGATATTTAACTTAAAAAACCTATGATAATACATTGGTTCTCATCACTTTCTGGTTGAGCATACAACCAAGTGGCAGAAATACCATGTGAAAGGCTACATGTGATGGCCTCTTCTGTTAAAGACACTGTCTGCCTCCCATTTTGTGTCTGGGTGTATGTAGGCTTTTGAGATTTGCCTACTTAGTGTTAAATTAAGATTTTAATATAAGCTTCTTGCTGCTTTTAATAAAGCTGCTTTCCTTGGCCTCCATGGTGGCTCAGACAGTAAAGAATCCGCCTGCAATGCTGGAGACCTGGGTTCAATCCCTGGGTTGGGAAGACCCCCTGAAGAAGGGAATGGCTACCCACTCCAGTATTCTGGCCTGCAGAATTCCATGGACTGTATAGTCCGTGGTGTCGCAAAGAGTTGGACACAACCAAGCAACTTTCACTTCTTCACTTCACTTCAGCTTTCCTTACGACGGATCATGTTCCTTTGGTGTGTGGTTATTTGCCTGTCCAGTGCAGTTCTGAGCTACCCATGCTCAAATTCTACTATCCACTGTGTTCTGAATGATAGATGAGCAGGAAGATAGTAAACCAGATAGAACTGGTAAACTATAAAGGACCCAGAGAAATCGTCTGGTACTTCTCCTTTCTCCAAGTAGGATTACATCAGAACAAGTCTGGAAAGTCCATCCTTTTCTTTAATATTTCAAATTATTCACTTAATTAAAAATTTTTTTTAAAAGATAAACTCTGAGCCAGGCACTGTGTTCAGCTTCTGTCTTTAGACACCTTCAGTCAGCTGTTCGGTCTTTCTTTGACATTTGTAACCTTGATACTTTTGAAGATTACAAGCTAAGTTATTCAGTAGAATGTCTCTCAACTTGAGTTTGTCTAATGGTTCTGATGGTGCCTCATGATTAGATTTAGGGTGTACATTTTGACCAGACTACCCTAGATATGATATTTTTTTTTCCTCATTGTGTCTGTTCTATCAGATGGAGCATAATTTTTTAAAATATGCATTTATTTTTAGTACATGGAATCATTCATTGCAGCACACAGGCTTCTCTGTGGTTGTGGCAGAGGGCTCAGTAGTTGCAGCACATGGGCTTAGTTGCCCAGTGGTATGTGAGATGTTTTTCCCTGACCAGGATCGAAGCTGCATCCCCTGCATTGGAAGGCAGATTCTTAACTACTGGACCACCAAGGAAGTCCCTGGAGCATGATTTTGATTTGTCCATTTACTGGTGATTTTCACTTTGCTCATTTGACTAATGGTGGTTCCTACCAGATTCTCCATGTAAAGTTCTGTTCTCCTACATAACTAATAAGGTTTTTGTGGAGAAGGCTTTTAAATGATATAAATAGCCCTTTCCTAATCAAAATAATTTAAATAATTTAATTCACATCTATAGAGACTTGTGATTTCCTGTTATTTTGTTCCTGTAACTATTCATTTTAATGCTCAAATATCCCTTTTGGGACCATTAGGAGCTCCTCCAAGATGATGTCTGTGTCCTGTGACATGTTCCCATTTTTCTCTGAGGAAAACTTGGTTTTGGAACAGCAAGATATTCCAGGCTCTATTTGTGCTTTCCTGCCCCTGCCCTTGAAATCAGGTATTTAAGAAGCCCTCGGTCGCTTTAGTAGAGAGTGATATTTAGAAACCAAGATCTCTGCAATAGAGGTACACCACCAGGGAGATGGCATTGCTTCTAGGCCCCCTGAGCAGATGGAGCTAGGGAATACACACTACACATGCACACACACACACACGTGAAAACTCTGACTTTGCATCATTACCTCCACTTTGAAACCAATGGGTTTGGGTGGACTCCGGGAGTTGGTGGTGGACAGGGAGGCCTGGCATGCTGCGGTTCATGCGGTTCATGGGGTCACAAAGAGTCGGACACGACTGAGCGACTTAACTGAACTGAACAGGGTTCATTCTAGTTCTTTTTTCATTAATATTTTTGTGAAATGTTTTTATTGAAATACAGTTTATTTATAGTATGTTAATTTCTGTTGTATTGCAAAAGTGATTCAGTTATACATATATATATATGTACATTCTTTTTGTATGTTATTTTCCATTATAGTTTATCTCAGTGTATTGAATTTAATTCTCTGTGCTATACAGTAGGACCTTGCTGTATATTCTATATATAGAAGCTTACATCTGCTAACTCCAGCCTCCTTCCCCATCCCTCACTCAGCCCTCTCATCTTTGGCAACCACCAGTCTGTTCTCTATGTCTGTGAGTGTTCATTTGTGTCATATTTTAGATTCCACTTATAAGCAGAATGATATTTCTCTTTGTGACTGACTTCGCTTAGTGTGATAATCTCTAGTTGCATCCATGTTGCTGCAAATGAGATTATTTCATTCTCTTTATGGTTGAGTAATATTCCATTGTATATATGTACCAGATCTGCTTTATCCATTCACCTGTTGATGGACATTTAGGGTGTTTCCATGTCTTGGCTATTGTGGATAGGGCTGCTAAGAACATAGGGGTTCTTACCATTGTTATAACGACTTTCTTCGACATCAAGCAACCTGAATCCTTAACTTGTTCCATCAGTCCCTTTGTATGCACAAGGCTGTTATTTCTGCTGCCCCTGCTGAACCCACATTGTGTGGCTGCCTTCTTCATTCCGCTGGAGCTCTAACTCCCCATGTTGGGTTGTACCTCTCTTATGGATGTCTTCCACTTGGGTTGCAGCTAGGCTGCCTCTCTGTGTAAATGCCCTCCTTACCCTTCTTGGGCTCTGATGTCCCACACAAGGCCATCCCCTTGCATGGTTACCCTCCTCACTTTTTTGGGCCCTGGAGAAGGCCATCCTGTACTCTGTTTTCATGGGTTGGCTACAAAAGGAGATTGGGTGACTGATGAGTACTCAAGGATGTACCCTAATGAACAGAAACTAGAGCAGAGGTTCTCCAAGTGTATTCTCTAGACTAGGTCCATCAGCATCACCTGGCAACTTGTTAGGGATGCGCAATTTCAGGCCTTACCTCCGACTTGATGAATCAGAGGCTCTGGGAATAGGGCCCTGAAATGTGTGCTTTAACATGCCCTCCAGGAGACTCTGATGCATACTTGTGTCCCACTGTCCTGGAGAAGACACATGTTTCTACTCGGTATTCCAGTCTTCATTGAGGTTGCCTCTTGAATAATGAAGATTCCCTGGTTGTCACGTGTGCCTGGGGACCTTTTTTAGGGTTTTAGAGCCATCTGAACACTCCTGGTCTTGCATCAGGGTCAGACTGGAATATCTATCCATATCAACTCACAGTCTGTGGAAAGCCCTGTCCCCTAGGGAAAATTATAAAGTTGTAGAAGAATTAAACTTTTCTTTGTCTTCTTGGCTTAGAAACCTTTTCTGTTAAAGCCTAACAGAAACAGTTAAAGCAGGGATCAGCAATGGTAACAGTTAGATCAAAGCAGTGGAATTGGTACAGTTTTGTTTTGTTTCTGTTTTATTTTATTTATTTATTTTTTATTTTTATTAGTTGGAGGCTAATTACTTCACAACATTGCAGTGGGTTTTGTCATACATTGACATGAATCAGCCATGGAGTTACATAATGTCACATATAAGAAAGTACAATTAATGAATGTTTCTCTCCTATACTAGCTATGTTTTCTATAGTCATCAAAAGTATGCTATGCAAACCTTGTGCACTGTTGGTGGAAATTTAAATTGGTATAATCACTATGAAAATATCTCTTTTTTTTCTTAAATGACCAAAAATATTTATAACTAGAAAACAGCATGGTTGATTCAGTGTTGTGACCTTCACCTCACGGGATTATCAGGGAATCTGTTCTTTGTTTAGATTCCTGAGCTAGATATTGTATCCTTTAGCTTTTCTGTCAGCAAAAAGGAATAATTATGACAAGTACCTGAAGTAAAAATTTTTTTCAGTTCATATTAAAAGTTCCCTTAAATTAAAACTTACTCCCTTCTTAAAAGGTGATTGATATTTCTGATTTTTTAATTTTCTTTGTTCTCAAGGAAGGCCTTTACTACTGTTCTCACAAATTTTTGTAAATATTTTTGGGTTCTCTGTTTGTGAATAAGTTTTGAGAATATCTAGGTGTAATACCTTTGACTTTTTCTGCACTAGAAACAATAGATACATAAATACATACCTACTCCTGCTTACAAAGTCTAAGAGATGAAGTAAATCACTTAATTTGGACTTTGGCTTAATTTTGGCTTGTCCTTACGTATTTGAATTTATAAATAATCTTTTGAAAATGGATCACAAGAAATCATTAGCTTTGAAAAAGGAAATTTGAGAAACTTAATGTCTCATAAAGGCCAAAGGAATTATGGTTTTTAGCAAGAAAAGAGCCATTTGGATTAAGTTAAAGCATGCTTTAACTTAGCTTGTCAAATTTAATAGTAGGTCGTATCTATGCTATGAACCTGTATCACCATATACTTTATATAAGCATCAAAGTGCTTTATAAAACCATCCTAACTATTATGTTAACCAGTAGAAATTTGCTCATGAAAAGAGAAAGAAAAAGCATTTATGCAGAATTGGAAAGTACCAGAATTTATTAATAACTTTGGGCCCATATTTATAGATTCACCTTGGGTCACCTTCATTTTTTCAACTACTGACCTGCATTTTATAGGGTATGTTATCTGTTACATTATAAGTAACATTCACAAAGTCTCAGGAGAACCCTCATGAATATCAAGATCTATAGCAATGAGGGCTGGAGAAGGAGAACGCCATGTATTTTTTTATAAGAATCATTTTAAAATAGTAATATCTCATTAAAAAATAGATACTTGGCAGTTAGAAACTCAATCTCATTCATAACTGTTAGTGTTGCTAGCACTTGGAGCTAGATGATAAGTAGGTTCTCAATATGTACTTCTTGATGTAAACGAAATTAGACTACGTGAATCAGCAGTGAAAACTGGTTGGTTATCTTAACTTGGAACTCTGCTGTAGTTTATTCTTATATCCTGTTTTTGGAACTATCACCTTGAAGATTGTGGTAAGAATAAGAAGCCCAGTGTAGGCCCCAAAGGTCTGATATAATATTCCGACTTACTTACCTTGCTGGCTAATGCTCGTGATACTATCTGTTGAATTGTATTAGGCAGTGTTCAGATTTTGTATTTGCCTGAGGCATGTCCAATACATGTACAATACTACTCATGTATTTGCCTGAGTAGAAGCCAAGTTGTAGGGAACAATTGGGAGCAACAACCTCTCCATAAAGAGTGAAAAAGTACCTCAGAGATAAAATTGAGTCACTGACATGTAAAACAAAAAATTCTTTTTTTTCCTTTGTCAGCCTTCACATATATTTAAAAGGATTGTGTTCATTAATCTGAAATAATCTGAATTGAAGAGACTATTTCCCCTTGAGCTAAAAGCTTGTAACACAGATTTTTATCTATAAGTCACTTTATATGTGTATGCTAAAGCCCTTGAAAGTAGAGAGGAAATGGGCAACCTTTAGTGAGTTCTCGTTTGTCCTTTCCAATCACAGTAGCAAATATATTTCTACACACACACCCCCCCACACACACACACACCCACCCCACACACACAGCTATGTATATATGGGTATACCTCTCCATTTGAACTCCAACCAAAGAGATTTGAATACAGTACTATTTGTTTATAGAATTCTTTACAAATGCCTAAGTCAAGATCTCTCACTAACATCATTGGACTCCGTGTTCCATCTCTAGGTATAGCTGACAATCTTCACATAATTTTGTGTAATAAAATATAATCATTTTTAAAAGCTGAATTAGATCCCTCCTCTCCTTCTCCTTTTTTCTCTCCTCCTCCTCTTCTCTCTCCTCCCTGAGTTTAATTAGTTGCTCTACCCTTTTCCACATCCACCATTTGGAAGAAGTTTGTGACATCCCAGTGACTTCATGAACATACTCTTCATTTCACTGCCTTTCCTATTACAGTCATTTGTTTTAAAATGATATATGATATTAGAATTTTGAAAGACAGCAGCAGACTAAGCCTCAAAACATCCCTTTGAGTGTTCTTCCTCATGCTAGTTATATAGTCAGTTTCCCCCTTGTAAATTATTATAGTGAGGAATTTATTAGGGAAAACATCATTTAAAAATTTTAACAGCTGCTATAAACTGTCATTTGCAGTGCTCAGCTGACATTCAAACAGCTGCAATCTATGAGTGAGCTTTCACTTTCAGCTGCTGGAGGTCTTTCAATTCCTGTTCCCATGGAAATGAGGAGGGCTGGATGGGTGGAAGGGAAGTGAGGACTGACTTACACGTTTCCCCATACATTATTTTTCTTGCCTCCTCACAATTTCCATGGAAATGAGAGCGTAAGTGCCACTCCACCCCAAGCTTTGGAGAACAGTCATTCATGTGTAAACAGTGGACGGACCTTTAACAAGGCATATACAAAACTAATCTTAACCTTTCTTCCACTTGTGCATCCAAGCCTACTTGCAAACATATTCTTATTTGATCCATTTTCTTGCTTAAAATGATTTCGTTTAGTTAACTTTTAGAAAACTAGTTTGATATTACCTTTTTTCAAAGTGAGAATTGTCTTAGACATACTCTTATTGACTGTCAGAGATATATATATATATATACCTGTCCTACCTGTATTAAGCATTTAGTATGAATGATGGTTTTACTAATGTCTTTCCCCCCAAGATTACTGAAGTGAATTTCAATTTAGGAAACAGCATCCAATTGCATAGCATAAAAAGTTTCCTCAAATAGTCTCATTCTTATGCACTACTTTAGAAATTGCCCCACAGAGCAGAGCTAATTATTGGCTCTGTCAAACATATCAAGGAAAGCTGCCATTTTTAATTGGTTATCACAGTCTTCTCATTTAGGTAACAGAAATATCCTATGTTAAGTGAATTTCTGTGTCTTTCCACTTATCAACTCTCTGTCATCACGTCTCCTATAATACCCATACTCAAGGAAAATATATGGGCACAGTCTTTATCTCTTTTTTATTCCAATATTTTTACTACTTAACACAGTCCCTGTGAACCCTGAGACATGAAGAATCTGCTTAACCAAACAAATCTGCGTTAAGCATCTACTGAGTATTCAGCTTTTTGTTTCAATTAAAGCGGGAGATACCAAGTTTAAATAAGGCAGTTGTTTGGGTTTTTTTTTTTTTGCCATAAGGCATCCTAATTGGATTAAGAAAGTTCATGCCCAGGAAAAACTAATTATAGCCATATGTGATTGTTAAATAAGTTGTATAGACTAGTTTGAAAGAAGTTTTAGGAGGGGCGGGTTCTCTTGGCCTGACCAAAATGAGCAAGGAAGACTTGCTTTTAAGTCCTCTCTATTATTGGTTTTAATGGTCTTTCCTTTGCATTTCTACTGTCTCCTTTTATTTTTTTTTTTAATTAGTATTTTTTATTTATTAATTTTATGGACGCACCATGCAGCTTGTAGGATCTTAGCTCCCCAACCAGGGATCAAACCCAGTGCCTCTGCAGTGGAAATGTGAAGACCTAACCATTGGACCGCCAGGCAAGTCCTGTACTGCCACCATCTTAACAAACAGCTTTTCCTGAACTGTTTTCATAACTTTGTATTTTTTCAGTTGTCACCTTCCTCCTTTTCTTTATCCCCCTTTCTAGTTTAGCATAGACACCATTTCCAATGAACCTTCTTACTAGCACAGTTATGATCTTTCTGTTGCCCTGTTTTAAAACCTCACTGACTTCTTACCATTTCTGGAATAGGACTTTTTTTTTTTTAAAGGTAGTTCTGATATCGAATATTCTACCTTCTCTACCTTCTAAGTCCTATAAGCTACCAAAACAATTTAAATTTAGTATTCTATGTTCTTTTGTATTCCAGATTGCTTCTCATATTCAGAATGGATACAAACATCTGCTAAGCCCACGTGCCCAGTTTTTAGTTCAGAAAATATGGTCACACAACTAGCAACTACCAAAATAGTTCACACTTTCATCAATTTGGCAACGACCTAGATCTACTAATGACCTGGCTCCGGGGTATTCTTTCCAGCCTGCTCCGCAGGCACCATACACCAGGCTCCTAGGTCCTCACCCAGACAAACATAACTGCATGGCACAGTTAGTAGGCCTGTGTTTTTAGCTCCATGCCTTTTGCTTACAGCACTTTCTTTCTTTTTCCTTTATGGAATGAGGAGAGAAATAAGCCATAGTGAGCTGTTTCCTCCTTAATCTTACCCCTCTCTATAGCTCTTACAGTCCTACCCTACTGTTAGACTCTGCAATTTAAATGAAGATACTACAGCCTACACAGTGTGATATGTGTTAGTTTTAGTCTATACCTTGGACTTGATTAATATTTGAAGCACCCTGATATGGGAATGGTAGTTGGTTGGCATTAGAAAGACCCCAATCAGGAGAAAACTACTATAAATTCAACATACTTATATTTAAATCTACATTAGAGGGTTTTCTAATTAGCATAAAGAATGTCAAATAATTTTTCATTGGGTTGGCTAGAAATACTATATGTAGGCCCCTCTGGCCTTGTATGGATTGCATGTAAGATTCTGGCAAGCTAGCAGTCTAACACCTGCAGGATGGCACCTACAGCCGAACATGCTGGGCTTGTTGACTACCACCTAACAACTGATGCTTCCTGCTTGGTAGAAAGGTAATAGGGAAAAGACTTGTGGCGGTGATTATCTCCAGTCCTTGGAGGCTATTGATACCTACCATAAAAGAAAAATGCTGATGAAGACGAAAAATCCTGACCAAGAAAAGTGAAAGTGTTAGTCGCTCAGTTGTATCTTGCTTTTTTGTGACGCCATGGACTATAGCCCACCAGGATCCTCTGTCCATGGAATTCTCCAGGCAAGAATACTAGAGTGGGTTGCCATTCCCTTCTCCAGGGGATCTTCCTGACCCAGGGATCAAACCCAGGTCTCTTGCCTTATAGGCAGATTCTTTACCATCTGAGCCACCAGGGAAGCCTATAGCCTATAGCCTATAGCCACCAATGCCTATAGGTGGTCAATAACAAAACCTCCCCGAGGACAATGCCTGCTTACATACTAGCTCCATTTTAAAGTCTGTCCTAATTTCCTCGTAGATTTGTGAAAATATTCTCCTCTAAACTGCAACAGCAGGAGTCTCAAATTTCAATTATGGCATTAATCAAATTCTGTAGATTATTGTGAGTTTCTTTTTTTATTGTAAGTTTCTCGATGAAAGGATTATGTCATAGCTATCTTTGTATCCCATGTAGCATCTGGCATAGTGCCTTGTACACAGTAGATGTTTGTTGAATGAATGAGCACATACACGCACTTCCCAATTCTCTGAGGAACAGAGCTAACTTTGGGTCATGGAGGCACTGAGAGCCAATGTGTGAGTTCCCAGAATTCCACGAATTCAGATTTAGAGTCCGCAAGGAGTCAGTAGTAATTGTCCTTGTCTGTAACTGTATCAGCTCTGGTTGTCCCATCAGTACAAAGACACATTGGAACTGTCATCAGTAGCAGAGGAAGGTAGTATTGTCTGTATCATCTTCAGAAATCCACACCTAAATGTATCTTATGTTTCTTTTCTTTTTTTTTTTTTAAATGTTATTTATTTCGTTTATTTGGCTGTGCTGGATCTTAGTTGTGGCATATGCAATCTAGTTCCCTGACCAGGGATCAAACCAGGCACTGTGAATTGGGAGTGCAGAGTCCTAGTCACTAAACCAGCAGGGAAGTTCCCATCCTGTTACTGTTTCTGCCAACTCTGGCTCTAGAGGATACAGTTGAAAAAATCTTTAGAATAATTATTTTTTCTTGTTTTTTATCTCTTAGCCAATTTGAGGCAGTTGTATATAGCTAATCAAGTACATAAAAAGAATAAAGCGACAACAGAAGACCGGGGAAAAGAAATAAAAAAGGCATAAGAATAACATATAGATATAGGAAAGCAAAATAAAATGTTTGTAAAATGATAACATCATATACTAGTTCAAAGCCAGGACTTCAGATCCAGACTGCCCTGATTAGAATGAATAGCCACCTGGCCAGCTCTGTGACCTCTGGCAAGTTATTTAACCTTCCTGACTCTTTGTTTCCTCCTCTGTAAAGTGAGGGAAATTAATAGCACCTACCTCACAGATGTGAGGCGAAAATAAATTAATACATGTAGAGTGCCTGGCATATAAGGAAGTGATCCAGCCCAATCTTTGCTCCAAAGGCAGAGGAATGCTAATTTCAGTCCACTTGAAGTCCTGTCTGTGTTTACACATTGTACCTCAAATGAGGGATCTTCATGCGTTGAGTCTCCCACAAATTGGTGCTTACAGTCTCTTGTGGAACTTACCACATTCTACCCTAAATTATGCAATTATTTGTAAGCTGCTTAGAAGCAAAGACTGTCTTCTTTGTCTTCCTCTTAGCACCCAGAAGAGTGCTTACATAATAGTCTGACTTTCACAACAGCTCTTCAGTAACTCTTTGTGGACTGTGCAGGAAACAACAGGAGGTTGCTCCGTGAGGTTGGTCCCTGGGGCCCTGGTCCTTGGGCTGGTGCCCGTGTACCTCTCATACCTCTTCAGCCTCAGCTAGCCATTTCTCTCACTGTGCTCCACCGGGCCTTCAGTCCTCCAGCTGGCTGCATGGGCACGTGCCCTGCACGACTGCGTTTGGTTTAACACTCTACTCTCATCTTGAAATTCTCACTTTTTGAACAGGTGGCCTTGATTTTTATTTTGTATTGGTCCTGGCAAATTCTATAGCTGAGCATGCTCTTTGCCATCCTGTGCCCATCATTCCCTCTGCTGGGAACACTCTCCCTTCCTACTCTTCACTGGCTGACTTACTTTTTTTTTTTTTTAATTGTATTATTTATTTATTTATGGCTTCACTGGATGCAGGATTTCTCTAGTTGCTGCAAGCAGGGGCTACTCTCTAGTTGTGGTGCCCAGGCTTCTCACTGTGGTGGTTTCTTGTTGGTGAGCAGGGGCTCTAGGGCGAGAGGGCTTCAGTAGTTGGGGCACATGGGCTTAGTTGCTCTGTGGCATGGGAATGTGGGAGCATCCCGGACCAGGGCTTGAACCCGTGTTCCCTGCATTGGCAAGCAGATTATTAATCACTGGACCACCAGGGAAGTCCCTGACTTAACTCTTCACTTCTCTTCAGCTTTGTTGTCATTCCTCAGAGAAGCAATCAAAGTTTAGAATCCTGTCCACTTTTATCTCCCAACCTTAACGTCTCCCTAAAGCGCTCACCTTATGTAAGTGCACTGTTTATTTCAACTGTGTGATCATTTCTTTGAAGACTTTCTCCCCACCAGCCTGAGCACCTGGAGAGGCCGCACTGTGCGTTTGTTCTTGGCTGGCTTTGCCTGCAGTACTGTAGGTTATCAGTACCTATCTGTGGAGGGAGTGAGCAAATGGGAGGTTTTTAAAAATGCAAAGGAGGGATGAGTTTTTCTTCCCATGTTAAACAGTTGGTATATAAAAATGGCAGTGGAAGATGAGAGGGAGGTTCAAAAGGGAGGCGATATATGTATACCTATGGCTGATTAATGTTGAGGTTTGACAGAAAACAACAAAATTCTGTAAAGCAATTATCCTTCAATAAAAAAATAAATTCAAAAAGAAAAAAAAATGGCAGTGCAATTATCATGCATTGAATACTCCTGCTGATGACTTCTGGCCAATTTGACTTCCTTCCTTCCAGGGACTGCCTTTAAAGTAGGTGAATACAGTAAAGGTTCCCAATTTCTCTTTCTTTCCCACTGCTTTGCTTTTCAGATAGTAGGGTATGGTAAAGGTGAATCTGAAGACAGACATACTCAGACTTTTATACAACTGCTGTTTGGCGCATATATATATATATATTTTTTTTTTTTTTCAATGTGGACCATTTTTTAAAGTTTTTGTTGAATTTGTTACAATATTGCTTCAGTTTTATGTTTTGATTTTTTTGGCCCCGAGGCATGTGGGATCTTAGCTATAGGATCAGGAACCCATACCCCTGCATTGGAAGGCGGTCTTAACTACTGGACTGACAGGCAAGTCCCAGCATATTAGTCTTGAATTAAATTTTGTGTAGCATAAATATCTATGGCCTCCTGCCTACAGTGAATATTTTCAGTAAGAATCTGTGTTTACTTCTGACCTAATTGCCAGTGGCAACGACATAAAAATACTGCTTCGGGTTTCTCAGCATCTGCAGTGCAAAGGCCAGCACTATCCCAGTGAACGTAGCGTTTGATGGTAATAAAGAACAGTGTCCTACATAGCTCTGCTATCATTCTTCCCCTCCTGTCTCATTGTCTAGTTTTAAATAAGCTTAATTAGCTCACTCTGAATGCATAGCTGTATCAGCTTTCTGTGGCCCAGTTTGGGGACTACAGCTGGTTAATCTGCTTCCTGGAATCAGACCAATACCATTCCACATGTGACCAGATTTAGTGTATTACATACTACCTTACAGTCTTAATTTTTAGCACTGGGTAGCGTTCGGTTGTTTTTCAAATGTTATAATAAACATTTTCAGTGATACATTTCTCACCAAAATCTAAGAGAAAGCAGAATTTCTATAATTCAGTCTAAAATTGAAGTTAACCAATATAGTGAGATAAGGATTTGTATTGCTTTAAAGAGAGATAGGCTGAATGTCTTTTTTCTCCTTCAGATACCAAAAAAAAAAAAAATCTGAGAAAAAGACTTAAAAACTAATAGGAATGGTTGTAACCCTGTTGGAACTGTTGCTTGTGGGTGAAAAAAAGAACCTGTCATTTTTTCTTTCTTTTTTCTTTTTTACAAATCTGTACATGAAGCAGGGGGGGCAGAAAGAAACAAATATAAGAACAATACATAGAGAAGGGCATTCTCAATGAAGCTGTAGGCCTCAAAAAATGTTCCATCTAAGCTCTGACTGATTCCAGTACCTTAAGGTAATTTGCTTTAAGCTGTAAATCTCCTGAGTTGTTTATGCCTCAGTGCTTTTTTCAGAAGGCTGGGAGAGGAGGAAAATATATCATTTCAATCTGCCCCCTCTTGAGACTTTATGGAATTTTAAGCAGGCTACTCTCAGAGTGAAACTCCTGGCTCAATCACCTCAGGGTCTATTTGACCTTCCCTTTTTTTCCTAGCTTGCCCAGAAAGTTCAGGGTGAAGGTGTTTGCAGTTTTCTGAGTTCCTGCTTTGTGCTGGTTAAGATGGCACATAGCCTAGGTTCACTGTCTCCCAGTCAGCTGTTAGAATAGAGCATCTCCATCCTCCTGCAGTGGCTTCACTCAGCTAGTTGCAGCAGGTGACTGATGAAGCTTAGCAAGGCTCTTGGATTTGAGAGCCCTGTGTGCCGGCTGGATGACAGGCACGTAACATACTGCAGTGAAGGCTTTACCTTTGGTGTCAGAAAGGCATCACACCTTGGGGTTGGTCCTTACTTTGGTTCCTCTGCGTGTCACTTAGTCTTTCTCAGTACGCTCAACTTACTGCATGGACATAGTAAACCCAGCCCAAATGTGACTGCTGGGTTTCTGGCCTGTGCATCTCTTTGAGGGTGAACCACGGAAGAGCAAGTTGGGGTGTAGGGGGTGGGTTGTGTCTCCTGATTAAAAACATCTCAAATATGAAACATCCAATATACATGAAATTCACAGTGAATTAAGTAGATTGAGCTCAGTAGAAGTCTTGGGCTGGGCACTATAAATTTGGAAGTTGTCAAACATGAATAATAAAGAAATTACCTCCAGGTATTATTTATTGATAGGAAAACTCTAGAGCCGCAGTGCCAAGAAGTTCCATATAAATAGTTCCATATAAATAGATTAGATTTATAGGCCTGGAGATGAGAAATTAGAAATGAACAGATAAGCAGTTTCTATAAAATGCCGTGTCTCTTAGAGTTGCTACAGCACTGGGGCCAGACAGATTATATTAGAACATGGTAAAGAAAGTAGAAATCAATATTTCAGAAGCTTTCATAGATACTCTGATGAGCACACTGCATTCAGGAGTAAGCCACAAATGCCGGAAAGTGACTCACATCATACAATTATTCATGAATGAGAACAGGAACCTGTCACAGGAGTGTGCACCATTAGGCCTGAGTAATTGGGGAAACTGAGCGCACCTGACAAAATGAAAGTGCAGCATTGTAGACTAATGTGTGAATTCAGGGAAAGTATGTTGAGTAATTTGATGTCTGTAAACATCGGGAGTTACGTTAGAATTACAGCAAGAGATAAATACTTTTCTTGTCCTCACCCCGTTAAACCACTGTATTCCTTAAGTATTGGAATACAGCTAATGTTACCAGAGACTCGGGGCTTGGCGGGGGTGGAGGGGGGTGGTGAAATGGGTGAAAGGGGGTCAAAAGGTACAGACTTTCAGTTGTAAATAAGTAAGTCACAGGGATGTAGCGTACAGCATGGTGTCCATAGTTAATAATACTGTACTGCATATTTGAAAGTTACTGAGAGAACAGATCTTAAAAGTTCTCATCACAAGATGAAGTGAGGCAGTAACAGTAGAGACAGATGTTAACTAAACTGAATTTGGTGATCATTTTGCAATGTGTACACATATCAAATCATATATCTTGAAACTAGTAAATGTCATTTGTCAATTATTCCTCAATAAAAATGACTCTTATGTTCTCTGAAGGTTTCCCCCAGTTGTTGTACAGTCGCTCAGTTGTGTCCGACTCTTTGCGACCTCATGGACTGCAGCACACCAAGCTTCCCTGTCCTTCACCATCTCCCGGAGCTTGCTCAAACTCAAATCCTTTGAGTTGGTGATGCCATCCAACCATCTCATCCTCTGTCATCCCCTTCTGCCTTCAGTCTTTCCCAGCATCAGAGTCTTTTCTGATGAGTTAGTTCTTTGCATTAGTGACTGAAGTATTGGAGCTTCAGCTTCATCATCATGCTTCCAATGAATATTTAGGACTGATTTCCTTTATGATTGGCTGGTTGGATCTCCTTGAAGTCCAAGGGACACTCAAGAATCTTCTCCACGTACCCTGGGGTGGGGGTGTAAATTAACTCTTTCCCTCCTCCTAGTACTAAAAACTCAAAAAGAGTCAGGGTAGCTTCTTTTGCTGAACACCATGAGGAGGGTGAAGTTAAGCCTAAAGGACATGCTCCCTCTTCTTAGATGTCTTCTCCTCTTGATGTCTTCCCAGTTATTTCATTCTAAGTCCTTTAGGCTTTTGCAAGCTTACTATTAGAATTTTGGTTGCCAGTAATCCACTTTCTGTTCACATTTTGATGGGAGGGACTCAATTAAAAATTCTCAGTCTGAGTACCTCCCACCCCCTATAACCAAGAAATGTGGTGCTATACTGCTTATTTATTTTTTTCTCTACCCGGTGATTAATATATTAAATTAGAATCATTGATGTTTAGTTTAAGAAATTATCTGACATGAGTAAGAGCAGTAGTACATAATGGTTAATACCTTTGGCCTGTTAATTTTTTAGGCACTCAGACCTCTGACAGTCAGGAAAGTATTAACTAGATCTTATCAGTCTTTTTAAAACATAGTGATTTACTTTGCCAGCATTTGTATAGATCAGTAAATAGTTTTGTATTTATTTTTGAAATAAGATTCATCAAGCCAGAAATAAATGCCTCTTACAGGTGAGTGGCCCCTTGTTAAAAATTAGCAAAGGGAAGTATAGGAATGTTTGATTGGGCAAGGAAGTTTACATAAACCAGTCATAACGAAAAGTCCTCCTTATTGAGGTGCTCTCCCCCACCCCAGCAAATTTCTTCTTAATCATGCTTGTACCCTTTATGAACATCTGCTGTTGGATTTATGAAACTATATGGTAATTAGACACATAATTAGCGCTATGTCTAGACCGTCAACTTCTCAAGAAGCTTTGCCTCAATCATCTGGTCCCAGGCACTAGATCCGAGTGGTCGAAGAAGACGGACTGTGCAGGCAGACTGCCAGGATCCCATTGCTGACTCCATTTATTGGCTGTATGATGTTGGGCAAGTTACCTGTCTTGGGCAAACACTCTCCAAGTATTGCTTGGATTTTATTTGTAAAATAAAATTTTTTAAATTTATCTTAATTGTTTGGAGGCTTTAAATATAGAGTTTTCTAATATAGAGTTTTCTAAATTATACCTCTAAAACTATTAGGAAATTCTTTGGCGTGAAGGCATTTCATGTTTTCTTAATGCCAATTACCACTGATCAAAGGCCTTCCCAGGTGGCTCAGTGGTAAAGAATCTGTCTATAATGCAAGAGATGCAGGTTCTGTCCTTGGGTCAGGAAGATCCCCTGGAGAAAAAAATGGCAACCCATTCCAGTATTCTTGCCTGGGAAATCCCATGGACAGAGGTATTCAAAATAATGTAATAAAAATATGAAGTGAGGTGATAACCTAGATGGGCATGATTACTGAAGTAAAGATTATTAAGACAAATTCACCTAAAATTAATTGATATACAACAAAACCTTGTATATACATATATATTTTTTCTCTCGGAGTCATATAAAAACAGGACATCAGTGCTTTAAATGAAAAGGAGAGAGAGAGAACATGGGAAATGGAGAATGTTGAGCATACAGTAGTCACTCCTTATCTGTAGTTTCACTTTCCAAGGTTTCAGTTACTCTAATCAGCTGCAATCCTAAAATACTAAATGGAAAATTCCAGAAATGAACAAATGAAAAATCCATAAGTTTTAAATTTTGAGCTGTTCTGATTAGGGTCCACTATCCTGCTGAGTCCTCCCAGGATTCGAATCACCCCCTTGCCCAGCGTATCCACACTGTGTTCCCACCAGGAGTCGCTTAACAGCCGCCTTGGTTATCAGATCAGCAGTCTGATATCACAGTGCTTGTGTCCAAGTAACCCTTTTATTACAGCATGTAATGATTGTTCTATAATTATTATTGTTATTGTTCCTATGTATAGGAAAAAATAGAGTGTACGTAGAGTTTGGTCCTGTTTGCAGTCTGACAACCAATATGGATGAGAGGGAACTACTGTATTCTTATTCATTCTTTGCTTTCTGTATCTCCTACTGAGGCCAGCTTGATTAACCTTGAGAAAGAATAAGGCAAATTAGTAATTATAGTCATTCCTCAGTATCCATAGAGAATTAGTTCCAGGACCCCCCATAGATACCAAACTCCATGAATACTCAAGTCCCTTACACAAAATCGTGTAGTATTTGCATATAACCTACACACATGCTTTCCTATACTTTAAATCTCATTGCTCAAGTGCACAATTACATTAAATTTATGTAACTTAAGGGAAAATATACCTATACTACTCTTGAGATCATAGGTTGTTTAATTTTAATAATTCTTAATGACTTTCTGTGTTTTTAATTAAAACTACTTACTGAAGAAGTTTTTTAATATTACATTCCCTAAAATAAAATCAATTTTGTCCTGAAATACAGTTTTTAAAACCACAACCGTCTATTTTCTTTGATTATCTCATAAACGACAGGAGTTTCACATCAGCTCTCCTTCCTCCTCCACCTTTTTTTCCTTTTACTTTGTGCCAATCACAGGTGGATGCTCAATATCACCCCACAGCACAAGATAAATAAGCTTGGAAGGTTTCCTAGCAACATATTGTTCTGGGAACCTGCTCTATTTTCCTGAACAAGATGAAGCCAAACATCCTAGAATCTCAGCCAGATGGGAAAGGATTAGCTTACTGAGGGGTGTTTAATGCATTTTTAAAATATTTCCCTTTGAAATGAACCTCTTAACATAAGTAACAAGGTTGACTTTTAAAAGGACACCCTTTTACGTGTTAACAAAAACCCCTCAGTCATAAATAGTTTCAATTGAAAAAATACAGTTTTAGAAGAAATTCTCTAGAGACAAGCTTATAATATGTAATTGACTTACTGGTGAATGAATCCATTTCAGAACCATGTAGAAAATGCTTCCTCCTAAGATTGATGTTCCTGGGCTTCCGAGGTGGCACTAGTGGTAAAGAGCCTACCGGCCAGTGCAGAAGACAAAAGAGACTTGGGTTGGGTCCTTGGGTTGGGAAGATCCCCTGGAGCGGGGCATGGCAACCAACCCACTCCAGTATTTTTGCCTGGAGAATCCCCATGAACAGAGGGCCCTGGCGGGCTCCAGTCCAATAGAGTCACAAGTCAGACATGACTGAAGCGACTTAGCGTGCGTGTAAGACTGATGTTCAGTCTGGTACCCAGTGGTGCCAGTATTCAGCTACACAAAAATATTTACATGTTGTCTAATACTTCCTTCTCATCTTGTGGGTAAGTGGCTGCTGGAGTAGGCTCCCTCCTCCTCACAAATCCTTTCACTTCTCGCCTTGACCCCTCCTCCTAGGGACACCGGGGAAACCCCTCTCGTGGCTTAAAACGCTGGGACTTCTTCCTTTTTCTCCCCAGCTTCAGGCGACTGCAGTTCCAGTGATCTGTCATTTCATCTTGAGAATCTGTTTTTGGTTTTCAGAGTATATGATAAGTACAGAGAAAAGAAAACTGGATAAAATTGTCCTTCTCAAAGTCAAGAAATATAATGTCGTTGCTGTTTTGTTAGTACGTGATCATTTATATTTTCCTCCTTGTTCATCAATGATCTTAAGGCCATACAGTTGGCAGGTGGCATTTTTCTGCCTTGCGCTCAAGTTGGCCACAGTGTAGTGTTGAAGGTCTCTGGAGACGGTAGTAAAGATTAGAGTTTCTTATGCCAGTATTCAGTAATGGTTTTGCAATTCAGTTAACATGCTGGAAAGTGTCCTTTCATCTTGTCTTCCTGGGTAGGCAGTCCCTGTCAGCCAAATGAATATTGTCGTCGTGTGATTGTTGAATGATTTACACTACCTGATGGGCTTGGACTGTGTGAAACTTCCCAGTTGTGATAAAAAGCAAATAATTCCAGTACTCACAGTGTGCTTGGATGGGAAGAACAAAGTAATTAGAATAACCTAGTGTCTTTGCTTTTTATTGAACAAATTCTCTGACCAGATTCGAGAGAATTGAAACAATCCTTACCCCAGGAAACCATAAGTTTATTTTATTTTCCTTCTGCTGCTTTCCATCCTCTCTGTCGCACGCGCACACACACACACACACACACACACGTTTTCTAAATGCCAGGATTTAAACTTGACAAAATGCAATCTGTTGAGGGCCTCCTAGGGGCCAGTTACTTTGGTGGTTGTCATGATGGAGGCTGAGGAGCATCAACACATGGTCCTTGCCTTCACTGAGTCCCCAAGAATTTAGCCAAGTAACACACTTGTTTTCTTTTTAAAACTTTAGCTTCATGTTAGGACCTAAACATTAAGGGGAGATTTTGATGTTTAAAGGAATTCTGTAAATTTGGATTGTTCAAGAATAACCTAAAAGTAGACTTAGTCTGTTATATAAAATATATGACAGATTATAATGGATTAATTTTTATAATATTTTCTAGAAACACTGTTTTTAAAATCCCATGAACCAGACGTTGCTTTAGATACTTTATGTCATTTAATTCTCTTGACAACCATTATGAAATAGAAATCGTTTGCCTACCTGTTCTAGAATCTGCTTTCTCTCCTGTATATAGGTTCCATTAAAAATTTTTCTTTGTTGCTCAGCCTTTTTATAAAATAATAACTATGATTTTTAACACGGCAGAAGAATGAATTTTACTTTGAGAAAAGCAGCTAACAGAAGTAATAGCACTGTTAAATACGTTAACAAGGAAAAGGGGTGCTTTGCCAGCAATGCTGTAGAACAGACATGGACCAACTACAGCTCACTTTGGTAAATAAAGTTTTGTTGGAACATGACCACACTCATTTGTTTGCATATCACCTATCTGCAGTTTTTGTATAGTAACAACAGTGGAGTTGTAACCTAGACTGTATGGCCCACATAGCCTAAAATATATGCTATTGGGACCTTTACAGAAAAACTTTAAAAGCGAAAGTGTTAATCTCTCAGTCATGTCCGACTCTGGACTGTAGCCTGCCAGGCTCCTGTGTCCATTGAATCCTCCAGGCAGGAACACTGAAGTGAGTAGCCATTCCCTTCTCCAAGGGATCTTCCCAACCCAGGGATGGAACCCAGGTCTCCCACATTGCAGGCAGATTCTTTAACATCTGAGCCACCAGAGAGTCTAGATTTCTCCCCTTCATTGAGTCAGGTGTACTCCTTTAGAAAGCCAGAGACTTCGTTGGGAAACACATCAGAAAATGGTTTCGTAAATGATTTTTTCCTAACTTGGTTTTCCTCTCAACCCGGCAGGTACCAACCAAGAAGCTAAAGAAATATGAGAAAGAATATCAGACAATGCGAGAGAGTCAGCTGCAGCAGGAAGACCCGATGGATAGATACAAGGTATGGGAGACACGTGTCACCTGTCTGAGCCAATGTCTTCTTTCCCCTAAAGCCGCAATTGGGAGACATTCGTTCCCCCTATTCCTTCTTGATTGATGTTAACTCTGACTTTGCTCAATGTCCAGGTATGTTTTCATCTCAGGAGACTCCTGAGTAGCCAAACATAATATTTCTTTTCTTTCAGTTTGTATATTTGTAGGTAACTTCACCTGTTGCATTTATACTGGGAGTCTTCATAAGAAGCTGAAAGAAAGGGAAAAAGAAAAGAGAGAAAGTGGCTATCAACTACTTTCAAAAATGAGGAAAAAAAAAGAAAAATGGCAAAGTACGGTTTTAGCTGTGCACGGTCACATCCACAAAGACTTTTAGAAGGCGAACTGTTCCAAGACTGGTACAAGAATGTTTCAGACTTATCCCTGTTTGTAGCCAATGTTAAAGATACAAACTCATTCAAAAGTAAAAAATAAAAACCACAAAAGGTATATTGAGCACAGTCATGGTGTTTGTTGCAACATTTATTTCCATGAACAAATTTATAAAAAACAGTGACATTTCATTACAGAGTTCAGTTCCAAAATGAAAATGATTCAGTTTAATATCCCAGTTAGTTGCAGTATTTTTTAAAAGTTGGGCTGGTTATAGTGATGTCCTCAATGGTAATTAGCAACAGTTTCCATAAAGCAGTGTTGGGGAAATACTGACCCCAACCTTACTTTTTTCTGACTGAAATATTAGTGTCTCTCTTCAGCATGTTTTAATTCTTCAGATTCCTACAGACGTATAATGATTCCCTCTCCACACCAGTACATTAGGATAAGAGAATACTGTATTCATACACTGAGTCCCAGCAATGCTGAAACAACTTGCCAAAAAAAGTACTGTGATGACATTGTTAATTAAACCACTCACTGTGAGATGCCTTCCACTTCTGTAGCTGGAGTGGCCTTTATGTCGTCAGAGAGCTGGCCACCGGCCACTGCAGCCACGCAGTCTGTCTTGTTTCTGTTGCTGAATTGAATAGCATGGAACATTGACATAGAGGAGTGGTGGAAGGCAGTATGGATTCTGTAGTCAGATCTGAGTTCAAAACGTGAATTTCTGAAAAAGAAGACAGGATTTGGAGTCCAAGTTGAGGGTTTTAACCTCTATGCCACTGTTCAGCATCTTAGACTAATTATTGGACCTCTTCTGCATCTGTAAAATGAGTAGCATACACGTTTCCTTGAAGAATTGTTGCGAAGATGAGGTACGTTGTATGCAAAGTACCCAGCACATAGTTGGTGTTCAGTAAATGGTTGTTATTAGCCTTATTAGGCCTGCTGCCTCAAATTACCCAATTATTACTAGAATAATATCCCCTTAATTTGTGTCTGCCCCACCAGTCCCTCACTTCTCTTTCTCCTATTTCTCCCAAGTATTGTTAACCTAATAATCTAACATAAGTATGTTTCTCCCTTTGTTTATTAAACTAGCTGACAGTAGAATTCCCACATACTGCTATGCAGATAACTATTACCATATAAAGTACTCATAGTTGGAAGCTAATTTCCACCGCTCAATAAAACCAATTTTAATGTAGCTTATGTAGCATGCTGCTGTAGAAAGCTTTGAAGTAGTAATTATAAAATATTTTTAAGAATCCAAAATGAAACTCTCCTGCTGCTTGCATCATTCTGATTTTCTTATTGCTGCCATCATTCTGAGTGAAGTCTGGGAAGGGTTCTTTAAATAGAAGACAGGGAAATGAAAGACTAAAATTGTGTATTCAAATTCAGTCTGGAACTGAACTTGTTATTGTTTCTTATATCCTTTTTATGTCAAAGCAGGCACATATAAGTGAATAGTACAATGCTATTATTATTATTTTCTTAAAAAGTGACTATCACACATATACTATTGATGTGTACAATTTTTACTGAGAAGTCAAAGTAGAATTAAACTTATTTTTGCCATTTGTTTTGAACAAAGGTACTACTTTTCAGCTTAAATGCTCTATTTATGTATATAAGATATCCTCTATAGGTTTTTTTGTGTTATTATAATAGCTTGCTAATGCATCATTCAGCTAATATTCCTATACCCTTTTAATAATGTCTAAAAATTTGTACTGGAGATAAACCTGGTAAAGTTACGGTCCTCACGTTATAATTACATTTTCAAAGTGAGAGTGGAGCACATGGTGTTCACCCATCAGGAGATTTGTTCTTTCAGATAGTCAATATCTAGTTTAAGAAACTAATTACAGTTTTATTCATTAACTTAGGAAAGTATCTTAGAAAATACATTTTAGCATCTTATAAATTTAATCCTGTCAAGAGTAAGATCTATGCCCTGGGCATAAGCACTTTACAATTCATTGTTCATGTCCAGGAACTGGGAACCTAGATATGAAAATTCTCAAGAATAACTTGGGGAAGATCTTTGAAGGCATTGAGTCAGAACTTACACAGTTCACTAACAATCCCTCCTCAACAGTTAGGATCTGTAGTGTTTAAAATGCCTTGTTTACCCCCTAGTTTGCCTCCTAGCTTAATTCAAGAGAATTAAGAAGGTTGTATCAATTAAAAACAAAGACCCAGAAATGTCATACCTTATGATATTCCAAGAGATTTTTTTTCAGCTTGATACTGTTTCTCTTGGGCATGCTGGGGTACTGAAAGGGCTGTTTCAGGGAAACCAGACATGGATTTAAAGCTCCAACAAAGTAGAGATAACTTGCAGCACTCACATTCTTGCTGTGTCTATCTAAACATGTGTTTTGTGTCTATTTTTATGACATATGAAAATGTCTACTCTTGAGGTTATGTCAGCATACTCACCTGTACCTAACACTTGATGAAATGGCATCGGTATAAATTTAAATTTTGGAACCCTAAGCATAATGCAAATGTTCTGGAATTTGATAATGGTGACAGTTGTACAACTTTGAGAATGTAGAAAAACCACTGAATTGTACATTTTAGAAAGATGAATTTTTGATAATGTGAATTATGTCCTCCCCGCCAAAAAAGACCTGCCAAGCTAAATGTCCCAAGAGAATTAACATCTGCCTGCCATGTTTTTTTCATAAACCTCAGTCATACCAGAGGTACCTGTGCAGGAACCATGCTTAAAGGAGGGAGGTCTCCTGTCAGAGTTAATCGATGACTGTAGATCCTGTATGTCCTCATATTTATAAGGGAAAGGCCAGCCAACAAAAGTGGGTGATGAATTCATCCTTATGTGTATGTGTGTATGTTTATATACATATATGTATGCACATAGACAAAACCTATAAATAGGTAATGCATACATATGCACAGTGCCTGTGCTACCTGGTCTTGGAATAAGTTTGTATTTGAAACTCAGTGAGCTCTGTAATGACTGCTTACAGCCTCTGGTTACTCTTTCTGTTTTATCTTCATGACTAGATTCCAAGATACAGAAAGGAAACTTTATTGGAAGAAGAATGTACAGTATTTATTATAAGCCTCTTTTATTATCCTTCTTAAGTTTGACCTGGCCGGATTTGTGTAGTGATTTTTATTTGCTCTGATGTTTTGGTTTGCATATTTATAAATTTCAGATTAAGCGAAATACAAGGTAAAGAGTTGTCTGTAGAAATACATCATGTATACTTTCATCTGGGGATTTATACAATCCCCAGAAAACAAACATTCATGGATATGTACAGCTGTTTTAGTCATTTTAAAAATTAGTAGCCAAGCACCTAATAGGTGGTTATCAAGTTCAGAAGTTTAAATATTGTTTTTTATTTTAAGATGATGAACTGTTTTCATTTGAGGGAAGTTAGTTTTCTAATGATGTAATCATTAATGGCAATTTTAGAGAACTACAGCCTTCATCTGTCTTTAGAAGATGATATGCTTTTCTTGTTTAATTAAAGAAAGAACTACTTGTACAAATGTGAGTTAAGCCTTCAAAAAGCACAGCTAATTAATTAAATTCAGTGAATTTCCCAAAGTGTAATGAAGGTTATATTATTACCTATTCTGGTTGGGCAAATCCTAGAAAGAATCAGGAATGTTTAAAACCCTCTTGGGTTTTGGGAGACAGTATTATAAATACATAGTTTCTAATTGAAGGATCTTATCTATATTCAGTATAATTAAATTTAGAATGTTTAACTTCTTTCTTGAGGTTAGACATAATACTTTTTTTTTCTTTTTTAACTAAAATGTAATTCAAACAGAAAGAAAATGACTCCTGTAATTTCACAGAAGGTTTTACTTGCCCATACTAATTTTTGTAGAGCAGTTGTCCCTGCATGTAATTTAAAATTAAGCTGTTTAATTATAAATAGTACAAACAAGGTTTTCTAAATAAAGCTTAATTTGTATTTGTATTATTTGCTATCCTTACATATCTAAGGAAATAATTTACAACAGTGATCATATTTTGTTTTTAAATTATGCTAAAGTTTAAATTATACTAATCATATCTGGAAAAAAATGATCCTCACCCCTGCCCCATTTTGTTTTGTTTTGTTTTCGTATTGGACCCTTCCTTACTCATAGAAGTTAAGAGAAGTGAATCCGTCTTTGAAAAATGTTTTTCATCCAATGAAAATAAACATATTTTATTATTTTTCACATCACAGAGATGTTACTGGCTTTTGGAAATATTTGTTATGAAATCACATGCTTTTAATGAATAGTGATAATCAAGAGGATGGTTTCTATCTATCTGTGACAACTTAACTATAAACCTCAGATGGCTGCCGCTCTTTTTCTTTTTGCTCTTGGCTAACTCATGTACTCACTGCTGTAGGATGGTGGAGAAGGCAAACCTAGGCTCTCTTGATGCTTCTGGAGCCACTTAGCTAAGAAGGAGCAGGTGGTTTCTGATGATGCTTGTCTGCTGATTGAGTTATACTTAACACTCAGGGGAGATACAAAGGTTATGCATATTAAGAATTTCTCAGTATGTTTATCAATGGTCTTTAGAATTAATGCTCCAAAATTTTTCTTCAATTTTTAGTACGTCTTGTTTCCTGTTAGAGGAGGATGACTGGAAAATTACATCACACTCCTGTTTCTACATCATCTGTAACCCATTTGCTTTTTAAAAATTTGATGTATACGCTAGAGTAGTAGAGAGATTTATAAACCATATGGCCCGTGGGCCAAATATGGCCCACTGCCTGTTTTTGTAAATAAAGTTTTATTGGAACACAGCCACATGCTTATTATCTATCACTGTTTTTACACAACAATGGCAGAGTTGAGTAGCTGCAACAAAGACCATATGGCCTACAAAGCCTGAAATATTTACTGTCTGGGCGTTTACATTAAAAGTTTGCTGACCCCTGTGCTAGAGTATAATCTAAGATGGTTCTTAAATGCTAAAAGAAATTCAGTCTGGTTTGCCAACTGCCAGTTAGTTACTACTGACAAGATTTTCTCTTTAGTTTGACATTTAAAATTGTTTAAATTTCCACCAGAAAGATAAAACTGGCTGTGTTGGGTGAAGGAAGAGGATGAAATGATTTCAGATATCCAGATTTGCTTTCTCAAATCTCATCTACAATGTAGACATTTAAACATTTTTGTCTGTAGGCATTTGTCTTTAAATGTCAAAAAAACTGATGAAATTTGAATATGATGACTATCAAGGCTTTTGAAAGAGGCACCCAGAAGAAGAAAGGTGAGAGTTGAGTGTGTTGTTGCTAATAAAATTGCCCTGAGTCTTTTAGGAAAACATTTTCTCTGGACCCTGGAATGTCTTTAAAAGCATGTGCCAAGAATTCATTATAGCAGCAGACAGCAAGCACACCCAAAATACTGAGCTAGAGTTTATAAAGCCGCCTCCTTCTCCATCATTTTTTCCTTTAAGGCTGAGTTTATTTTCTTCTGATTGCCAGCTTCACATTTCTCTGGTTTCTCATCTTGGAAAAAATCACTTTCACCATTCATTATACTGCTTCACCCAAACTCCAATCCCCAGACACGAAGGAGACCTGGGACCTTCGTTTTTCTTTCTCATTTCCCTGACCAACAATATAATTCCATTGCCTGAAGATGAAATATTTTGCAAGGTTGCTGGCTTTGTCATGCCTGAAGATGAAATATTTTGCAAGCTTTCTGGCTTTATCATTGAAGGAAGTTCCTTCCGCCCAGTTCTTAACAACACAGTGTAAACAACTCACACCCTAGTTGCAAATAGTTCCACAGACAGCGTTTGCATCAGTCGTGCGGACTGCAAATAGCAGTGTGGAGAGGGAGGAGCTTAGTGTATCACTCTTCGCTCCCATTGGCTGCCTCAAGTATAATTTCTTCCATCAAACGTTAGCTGTCCTGGAGAGAGCATAGAGTAAATGACACTCTAAGGAAAAACAACAGAGCAAAATAGCATTACCAAGTGTCTGTTTTTTGTTATCACCATTTCCTAATTGTATTAGTAGGTGTGCAATTTCATTGGATATTCTTTTTTTTTTTTTTCAATTGTCTTTGTACCTATGATTGAAAACGATAGTTGGTCTGTGACTTTTGAGGAGGTAAGTTTTTTTGTCTGTGTGTGTCTGTAACATCAGCGTCTGTCTCTCCGAAAAATGCAGTATCCTCCTCCCCCAAGATACTAATCCAACTTTCCTGGTTACACATCTCCTATGCAGGGGGGATGAAACTAAGGAGAAAAGTTGCTCTCTGCTTTTTGTGCACATGTTGTTAACTGTGTGACATGGAGGAGGTTTCCAAGAGTGTGATGTAAATTTGCAGGGTTATGTAAGCCTTGTCTCCTGTAGTCTTTTCCGAAAGGCAAGGGAAGCAATTTGCCTGTGTTGTCTATGGGCTCTGAGCGGTCAGCACATCTGCTCGGGCAGACGTGTGGCGTGTGAGCATTTCTGCCCTGGCTGAGGTTAGGGGGCCACTTCAGTCTTTCTCTGGTGGACACCCTTGCCAACATTTCAGAATGAACCAGGCAAGATTACTACCTTTCCCAAAGCTAACCTATCTTCTTTAGTATAAAGGCAAACTGTTTCTTGAATCAGTCAGTTCTAAAAACAGTTTTGACTCCTCAGAAAGGCTGGAAGAGACAGCCAAGTCATGTCATCTCTCTTTACCCCGTGGTAAGTGTGGGCAGGTTCTTCTTCACGGAAAGTCTCCATCTGACCACCCCCAGGTTCATACTTTGGAGGACGATACTGCATTTTTGGCCCCAGAGCTTGCTTCCCCACGTGTCTGTGAGTGCAGAACAGGAGTCCACACTCCCCACCGTGCTGCTTGCTTTGCAGACACTGAACTGAAGCTTCTTGCTAGAGCAAAAGCCAGTAGGCTTGCCCCCTAGGCTATTTTGCTTTTTAGGGACCCCCGTGTGTGTGTGTGCTCAGTCGTGTCCAACTCTGCAACCCCAGGAGCCAGCTGTAGCCCACCACATTCTCTGTCCGTGGGATTATCCAGACAACACTGCTGGAGAGGGTTACCATTTCCTCCTCTGGGGGATCTTTCTGACCCAGGGATTGAACACACATCTCCCACTTTGGCAGGCAAATTCTTTACCGCAGAGCCACCTGGAAAGCCTAACAGACCCTCAGACACCCATAATTTCTCCCAGATCTTCCTCTTTCCATCCCACTCCCTGGGCATTGTGTCAAAGGTTCGAGTGGTGACAATCATGGTAATAGGAAATGGCCGGTCAAGTTTCAGCTGCGCTCATACCTCTTTCTTATATAGCATAACCCATCAGACATTTATTTCTAATCAATAGTGAAGTAGCTACCTGGTGTGTTTTTTAAGTTCTTTGAACAAAGTGTGTGTCCACTAGTGTTGTATGCCTTTCATGTGAAGTGAAACTGAAAGTCGCTCAGTCGTGTCCGACTCTTTGTGACTCCATGGACTAGTCCATAGAATTCTCCATAGCCTTTTCCTTCTCCAAGGGATCTTCCCAATCCAGGAATCAAACCCAGGTCTCCTGCATTGCGGGTGGATTCTTTACCAGCTGAGCCACAAGGGAAGCCCAAGAATACTGGAATGGGTAGCCTATCCTTGCTCCAGGAGATCTTCCCACCCCAGGAATCAAACCGGGGTCTCCTGCATTGCAGGCGGATTCTTTACCAACTGAGCTATGAGGGAAGCCCCTTACCTGGAGGTTGTTTTAACTTGGTTCTAAGCCTTTGACACTGTAACGTGAAAAACTGGTAGCTGCAACATTTCCACTTGTGCCAAATTAATGCAATGTAAATAAATAGTTGAGGGAGCTCTTTGTGCCTTGGAGACCTCCAAGTGCAACTTCAGGAGAAATAGGACACTTGGGAATAGGTATTCAAGTCATCCTACCGTGGTCTCTTTTGAAGGGATTTATCAAGAAATGAGAAAAATCTCTTCCCGGCCTGAAGCATTCTGCCTTGTGAAATATGTTATGATGAAATTGTGCTGGATATTGCTGCTGCTTTCTGACAAGGAGGGAGTTTATTGGAAAAGTTTCTGAATGATATTTTTTTAATCTAAGTTTCCACCCAGTATGTAAGTTGTACCCACAAAAAGGGGTCATAGTTTGATAGATCAGAATGAGAGACTAATCTCTATCCCCTGCTAGAATTTGGATGACTTCAGCACAGACTAAAAGATTCAAGGGTAGACCCAAACAGTATTTGAAGGGTATAATTTTCCCATACAAATATGTACACTATCTTTCCAGGAATATATCTTGGGGAAGGGTTCCTGGAAAGGTGGCAGTTTTGAGGGATTCCATTGTATCTTAGTCACAGAGGTGCACCCATTATAGTTTCACATAGCTTCTATTAGGAGTAAACTTTTAAAAAGTTCTTGTTCTGGCATTTTATCCTCTCCAATGAAATTGATATTCTGAATTACTTTTTATTTTTTAACAACTTTTTAAACACATGTATTACAAATTTATTGTAGACAACTTGGAAACATTAAAAAAAAAGACAACAATAATAATAATCCACTATCCACAGTTAATATTATTTGTGTTATTATAAAAATGGGATTTTCTAGTTACTTGTCTATTTTTTTCCTCATAAGATAACATACAGGCTACCCCAGTGGGCCAGTGGTAAAGAGTCCGCCTGCCAATGCAGGAGAAGCGGGTTCGATCCCTGGGTTGGGAGGATCCCCTGGAGAAGGAAATGGCAACCTACTCCAGTATTCTTGCCTGGGAAATCCCATGGACAGAGGAGCCTGGCGGGCTACAGTCCATGGGGTCACAAAAGAGCCAGACACCACTTAGCGACTAAACAGCACATTAATACATACAAAGATAGCATGCAGATTTCTCCTGTCATTAGATATTTTTTACTTATGTGTTAACACTCTATTGGGATTGTTTTCTTTTTCAGTAGCTCTCTTTTTCAAAAATGTTTTGACTGTTCCCGACTATCCCAGTCTGTGTTTTCCAAAGGAAAAGATAGAAGTGGGCCCTGTTGCCTGAGTGCAGTCAACGTGCAAGTTTGTTCTTTGGCTTCTCTGCTGGCCCTGTTTTTGGATCTTCTGCCTCCATAAAGAGTCTCAGGCTTTGCCCTTACCATCTGTTTCTTAGCCCGTTTCTAAAAGACAAAAAGAAGTTAGGTTTTCCTCTTTTCAAGTCCAGGTTGTTCTATAGAAGATAAAATTCACTCCCTGCCCCTCCCTCTGCTCTACCCCTCTGCCCCTCACTCCAGTCTGATACACTGCCTTCCAGGGCGTAGAGAAGGCGTAGATTCGTCTTCTGGTTGCGCAACACTGCTTTGTCTTGAGTTTTTGCCGCGCTTGCAGAAAACGCTGTTGGGAGTGTAAATCTGAAAAACAGGAAGGTCTCATCACATTGATGTCTTTCCTGTCAGCTCTCTTTTGAATCATCTGTAACTGCTAACAATAGCAAAGACAGCACTTTTGATACTTTGAAATGGAGGACACTAAATTGCTCTTGGGAAAATAGAGTGAATGTACACAGTTTATAATGACTGGTTAAGGGGAGTCCATGCTTCATAAGAATGAGTGACTTGCTTCTTTCATCATAGAGCTGTTTCACATTTTTTTCTGGGAGTTCAAGGGGAAAAAAAACCAACTCAGCCATTTATTTTACCCAGAATCTTTTAATTTGAAGTTTTGTGTTTTTTTTTTTTTTAAAAAGCATAACAAACTCTGAGACGTTATCATAAGGACTGTTGCTCATACCAACAAAGAAATTGGCCTTCAAAAAAGTAAATGCCTTCATATCCAAAAAGAATGAAAATATCAGTTGATAGCAAAACAGACCAAACTGTGTATCTTAAATATACTCAATTAATTTAAACCCTGAAATGGGAAAAACATTTCAGAGAAATGCCTAGCGGTTTTCGCAATTTCATCCCTACTGTCGTGCAGTTTCCTTTGTGGTCCAGGGTGGGATTATCGTGCATGTTTCCAGCAAAGACTTGCCTGTGTCTGCCTTCTGGGTCTCTATGAAAATCTCACAGGATTGGGGGTGGCTTTGGAAAGTTTGCTTTCCGTGGCATGGTTTTTATGATGAAGCCCTGTCTGGGGGGCTGACGGGGTTGTAGTTTCACCGGGTAGAGTTCTGCAGCTGCACCGCTCGCTTAACCCACCGTTGTTTCCCAGACAGCAGTCCTGCCTTCCTGTGCCACTCGCGCCTTCTCCTTCTGACACTTCCAAAAGTTCACTTTGCTGTTTTTGTCGCTTGTCTTTCCTCACCAGCTCCATCGGTGTCTGATAGTACGTCCAGGCACTAATGCCCACCTCTGGCTATTGCTCTTTTTCTGCAGAGGGAGAACCGGAGATTACAGGAGGCCAGCATGAGGCTGGAACAGGAGAATGACGACCTTGCTCACGAACTAGTAACCAGCAAGATTGCTCTGCGGAATGATTTGGATCAGGTAAGCCTGGTTTCATGAGGTAGAAATAAGACTGTGGTGACGTCCTCCAGGGCAAGGACCAAGTTGCTCTCAGAGCAGTCCCACCAGGGCTTGCTCTCTGCTTGTTGCTGAGTCAGCTGCTTGACGGGTGAATGGGTGGGCGGCATGCAAGAGAGTGGCAGGTGGGAGGGGACTGTTGTGCTCCTTGGAGATGGTGAAAAACACAAGCCTTTGGGGTTTCAGTCATTTCCAAACAGCGTGTGTAAGATACTTAAAAAAAAAAAAAAAAAGCTCTAAGCTTCTCTGGTGTCGCTCCTCTTAATCTCTTGTTTTAGTCACTAAGTGGTGTCCGACTCTTTCACAACCCCATGGACTGTAGCCTGCCAGGCTCTTCGGTCCATGGGATTTCCCAGGTAAGAATACTAGAGTGGGTTGCCATTTCCTTCTCTGGGGGATCTTCCTGACCCAGGGATTGAACCCACGTCTCTTGCCTTCTTCACCACCGAGCCAGCAGGGATGCCCTCTTAATCTCTTTTCCTAAACCAAGGACTTACAGCATCATTACCTGAAAATATCAGTCACCAGGAGTATATTAATGCCACTCTAACATTTTATAGTTACTATACATTTTGCTCCAAGATTTCTCATCTATAGTAAATGTGAGGATTTTATATGAAGCTTGTACATTGAGATATGTGTATTGGTGGACTGACAGGCATCCTAGGGGCAGAGAGCCAGGACTGCCTGGGTGTCAATCCTGGCATCACCACTTACTAAACACATGACCCAGGGCCATCCTTAACTTGCCTGTAGGTTTCAAACAGTGTTTCCCTCATAGGGAAGATGTGAGAATTAAATGAAGTAAAGCACTACAGTAGTATGTGTTCAATAAACATTAGCTGTTGCTAGGAAGCCCTTAAATTCTTTAACTTCCTCGTCCTTTCCAACAGTACTCATAGCTTTAGGACTTACTGTTTTTCCGTTGCTAGTGTCTTTGGAAATAATTGGCAATATAGAAGGAATCTTGCACAGTTTTAAAATCATCATACTATTTTCTAACTTTTAAAATGTGAGTATTCCCAATGGCGCAGGGTCAAAAAAGTTGAAACTTAGACTGGCTGAATCTGTTTAAAAAAAAGGCTTTACCTGTACTCTAAGTATGCCTTGGCAATATTTAAAATGCAGATCCATTGGTAATATAAATATGATTGGATGTTTAAAATGGAAGGTTTTTTTTTTTTTAATGTTTAAAAACGGTCCCTGCCACAACTCCTTTTCCCATATAAACAGCTAATTTTGCAGCTCAGAAGTTTTAACCACAGTAAGTTGTTGTTTGTGTTGTTGCTATTGTTCAGTTGCAAAGTTGTGTCCAACTCTTTGTGACCCCATAGACTGTAGCACACCAGGCCTCCCTGTCCTTCACTGTTTCCTGGAGTTTGGTCAAACACATGTCCACTGGGTCAGTAATGCTATCTAACCATGGCATTCCCTGCTGCCCCCTTCTCTTCCTACCTTCAATCTTTGCCAGCCTTAGAGTCTTCTCCATTGAGTCAGCTCTTTGAATCAGGTGGCCAAAGTATTGGAGCTTCAGCTTTAGCATCAGTCCTGCCAATGAGTATTCAGGGTTTGTTTCCTTTAGGATTGACCACAGTAAGATGGGAGATAAAAACCACTGTTTGTTAAGAAAAGTGCTGAAAGGGGAGAGGAGAAAGCTGAAGGAGTCAACGCTAACTGTAGTTTCAAAATAAAACAGAAACTGTGCTGCTTGGGACAGGAAATAGAAGGTGGAAGCAGCAGCCCTATGGGGGTGGGAATTGCCCTTTTGATCACAAATTGCATCAGCCAGCCCATTTGCAAGCTGTTAGAGGCAAAATGAAAAATGTGTGACTAAGAGAGTCAGAACCAAAGAAGGCAGAAGGGTCCCATTCAACAGGGCCATTGACCCAGCATGACCTTGACTGTTTTACTTCTGTCAGAAGTAAGACCATTGTGGTGACTCAGTACTATAATGAAATTTTTTGCTCCATATTAACTTTCCAGATGACCTTGACTGACACTTGATTCTGCCATTTTGAATATTTTAGCCATTAATAGTTTTCTTAAGATGGCTAGCTGAGTGAAAAAGTTTTACACTAAATCTGTTGTGGTAATTGTTCCATAATGTATGTAATTCGGTCATTTTTTTGTACACCTTAAACTTACACAGTGCTATATGTCACCTCTATCTCAATAAATCTAAAAGGAAAAAAAGTTTTAAGAAGTTAGACTTAATTGGGATGCAATGAAATGAGTTAGAGTTGTAAATTGAAAGTTTTGTGTGAAATGTATTTGTTATATGTTTAGCCTTTAAAAGGTAGAACAATAGTGAAATTAAATATTTACTGAATTCCTACTATTCACCAAGCACTTTATTTAGCAGTTTATAAGCATCATCTCATTTAATTTTCCTAATGACTCCATTAAGCAGGTATTTTAATCTTCCATTTTATAAATGAGGCAACTGGCATATCTACCATTACTTGAAAAGCTATCCTTTAAAAAATAGTTCAGTTCAGTCGCTCAGTCGTGTCCAACTCTTTGCAACCGCATGAATTGCAGCATGCCAGGCCTCCCTGTCTATCACCAACTCCCGGAGTTTACTCAAACTCATGTCCATTTAGTCGGTGATACCATCCAGCCATCTCATCCTCTGTCATCCCCTTCTCCTCCTGCCCCCAATCCCTCCCAGCATCAGGATCTTTTCCAATGAGTCAACTCTTCGCATGAGGTGGCCAAAGTATTGGAGTTTCAGCTTCAGCGTCAGTCCTTCCAATGGACACCCAGGACTGATCTCCTTTAGGATGGACTGGTTGGATCTCCTTGCAGTCCAAGGGACTCTCAAGAGGCTTCTCCAACACCACAGTTCAAAAGCATCAATTTTTCGGCGCTCCGCTTTCTTCACAGACAACTCTCACATCCATACATGACCACTGGAAAAACCATAGCCTTGAACAGACGGACCTTTGTTGGCAAAGTAATGTCTCTGCTTTCTAATATGCTATCTAGGTTGGTCATAACTTTCCTTCCAAAAAATAGAGACTTGCATGAAAATATACATGCAAAGTTGTTTACTGCAGTGTTACTTACAAGAATAAAAAAATGAAATAAGGTATATGTCCAGTAGAAAGGATGAAGGCACATCTGTAAAATATCTTTTTGGAATAATTTTTTAAAAACAATGAGAAGATAATGATATAATAATATTTTTTAAAAAGTAAATTTATCTGTGTATAATGTTTACATCTAAATTGCAAGGGATATATGCTCACCCGGGGCCATCCTGGAGGAAAGGAAAGGAGGCTGGAATCTACCTTGTGACAGGAGAAAGGCCGACAAGAAAATAGAAATACATCAAACTGTTGCTACGGGAGGAACTCACCTGGTGGCGCGGTAGATGAGAATCCACATGCCAATTCAGGGAACACAGATTTGACCTCTGGTCCGGGAAAACTGCACGTGCCGAGGAACAGCTAAGCCTGTGTGTCACAACCACGGAACCCGTGCCGTAGGGGCCCGCGAGCCGCAGCTGCTGAGCCCGTGTGCTGCTACTGTTGAAGCCCTCACATCTAGAGCCCGTGCTCTGCAATAAGAGAAGCGACCACAATGAGAAGCCCAGGCACTGCAAAGAAGAGGAGCCTCCCCGCTCACCACAGCTAGAGAAAAGCCTGATGCCACCACAAACTACCGAGGCCTAATAAAAAATACAGAGACAAGAGTCTGGGGGAACTAGAAAGGTGAATTTAATCCTCAGCTGGCAGAAGGGGCACAGCAAGCACATGCCTCGAAAATTGTGCCCCACTTCCATGAGGAATCTGTGCTCTGCCTAGTCACTCAGTCTTGTCCGACTCTTCTCGACCACATGGACTAGCCTGCCAGGCTCCTCTGTTGTTGGGGATTCTCCAGGCAAGAATACTGGAGTGGGTTGCCATACCCTCCTCCAGGGGACCTTCCCAACCCAGGGATGGAACCCAGGTCAGTCGAACCCAGGTCATTCGAACCCAGGTCTTGCGCGTTGGGGGTGGATTCTTTACCATCTGAGCTACCAGGAAAGCCCATGAGGCATCCAGAGGATTCTACAGATGAGGGCTTGCCCTCAGGGGTTAGTGATGAGGAACAAAGGTGTAAAGATACTGTATTCTTCCTCTTGCATTGTTTCAAAAACAGTTGCAGACTCCCTCAGCCTGTTAATTGGTTCTGGCAGTCCCATAGCCTAGTAGTTGACCCTGTTGTCTTTTGTGTATTGTACTGTGGCCTTCTTTCTATAATGTAAAAAGAGAAAAAACTATGGAGTGCTCTGTAAAGAGAGTGCTGTAAAGTGAAGTGAGCACCAGATACAGGATTAATTAGCATAGAGTTAAAGGATAGTAGGTGCAGAGGCAGCTCACGCAGAGCTAGCGGGCAGAAAAGCAAGCTTAGTTACAGCTACAAATTAGGACCTGTTAAGAGAAAAACTAGGAGTGATTAGGCCTGCTCACTGTTCTCTCCATCTTCTTTGTTCTCAGGAAAGGAAAGTAAAACTCATTCTTCTTTTTTCCCTTTTCATTGCAACACACCTAAGTGCAGCAATAAAGACCCAAGGCACCCAAAAATCAAAATAAAGAACAAATTAATTTTTGAAAACTCTAAAAAATGTTCCTATTAGATATCTCTGGGTGATAAGAGTAAGTCTAATTTTTATCTTCATCTTTATACTTTTTTTCAATTATTTATCTTTTCTAAGAAGACCTTAAATTACTTAAGTGCATTTGGTTAGAGGCTTCCCTGGTGGCTCAGACAGTAAAGAATCTGCCTGAAATGTGGGAGACCCGGGTTCAATCCCTGGGTCAGGAAGATCCCCTGGAGAAGGAAATGGCAACCCACTCCAATATTCTTGTTTGGACAATCCCATGGACAAAGAAGATTGTCAGGCTACAGCCCATGTGGTTGCAAAGAGTTGAGCACGACTAATATTTTTACCCTTGGTTAAGTAATAACATGCCTTATAACATTTATGATCAGAAAAATGTATTATTTTAAAAATTATTTCTCCACCTCCAATAAATTTATTTTGTAGATTAGTCTGGAAAAGTTGCTAGAGTCCTCCTGAAATAATTATTGAGTACCTAGGTATCTCATGGAGCTACTAGATCAGTCCCAAAAGAAAAGATTCCTTCATTTATTCCTTCTATTTCCCCCCCTCATGGCTGTCATTCTCTTTTTAAAACAGTAAAGACCTGGCCCCTCTGCCTTTTGAAGCTTATTATCTAGATGAAAGAATGAAATTGCTATGCCATTGAATTGCTAATTCAAAACTTGCTATCTCCTCCTAAAATCTGATCTTGCAGTTTCTGCCCGAGTGGGGTTTATATCGAAAAGCTGTCCCTGCAGTTTAGGTACCTGGCCCCTCCAGACTTCGAGGAAGGGCATTAGCTTGAGGCTTTGCCTGCCTTTACCCAGTTTGCCCAGTGCTTTTTCATTCCCAGCTTAATCAAAATCAAATCTCTTAATTCAAATAGCAGAACATTGGCAAACATTAAGCAAGCATGAAAGCAGATTGTATTTGAGACAATATGAAAACCAAATAAACACTAAATAGGTAATCAGGTACAAAAAAAAAACACATTCTTTCCTACCCATGTCATTTTAGAGCTGGCTTCAGGCTCCCTGGGCACCAGCAGCTCTTCATGTTTCTCTCTGACAGAGCCTTCTCTTTTGACAACTTGTCCCCGACCCTCTGGGGTAAGGACTTCAGTAAGGACTTCTCAGTGATCAGAAATGAAAAAAAGATGCATCTCCAGTTCAGTTTTGGTTACCTGCCCTCAGGCCCTTCCTGTTCTTTCTGTTCCAGAGGAACAAAAACAAGAGACACAACCAGTGCTTTCCCAGTGCAGACTGGGCCCAGGTCCCTTCTGACCACAGGGAGTTTGTGTTGAATCAGACACTGCCTGTCACAAGTGACACATTCTTTTGTTCTGTTTTCAACTAAACAGTTGCCTTGGTTAGTCCTTTGAGAAATCATTTTTGAAAGAGCCCCATCCCTAATGTTAGAGCGGAGCCTTCTGAGAAGTTGGTTCATGTTGTAATCACAGATCAAGTGCCTGTGTCTCTCATTTATATGTCATCAATTCAGTTCAGATCAGTCCCTCAGGTCATGTCCAATTCTGCAACCCCGTGAACTACAGGCCTCCCTGTCCATCACCAACTCCCGGACTTGACTCAAACTCATGTGCATTGAGTCGGTGATGCCATCTAACCCTCTCATCCTCTGTCGTCACCTTCTCCTCCTGCCTTCAATCTTTCCCAGCATCAGGGTCTTTTCAAATGAGTCAGTTCTTTGCATCAGGTGACCAATGTATTGGAGTTTCAGCTTCCGCATCAGTCCCTCCATTGAATATTCAGGACTGATTTCCTTTAGGACTGACTTGTTTGACCTCCTTGCAATCCAAGGGACTCTAAAGAGTCTTCTCTAATGCCATAGTTCAAAAGCATCAATTCTTCAGTGCTCAACTTTCTTTATGGTCCAACTCTCACATCCATACATGACTACTGGAAAAACTATAGCTTTGACTAGATGGACCTTTGTTGACAAAGTAATGTCTCTGCTTTTGAATATGCTGTCTAGGTTGGTCATAACTTTTCTTCCAAGGAGCAAGTGTCTTTTAATTTCATGGCTATAGTCACCATCTGCAGTGATTTTGGAGCCCTAGAAAATAAAGTCTGTTGCTGTTTCCATTCTTTCCCTGTCTGTTTGCCATGAAGTGATGGGACTGGATGCCATGATCTTAGTTTTCTGAATGTTGGGTTTTAAGACAACTTCTTCGCTCTCCTCTTTCATTTTCATCAAGAGGCTCTTTGGTTCTTCTTCACTTTCTGCCGTAAGGGTGGTGTCATCTGCATACCTGAGGTTATTGATATTTCTTCCAGCACCCTTGACTCCAGCTTGTGCTTCATCCAGCCCAGCATTTTTCATGATGTACTCTGCATATAAGTTAAATAAGCAGAGTGACAATATACAGCCTTGATGTACTGCTTTCCCGATTTGGAACCAGCCTGCTGTTTCATGTCCAGTTCTAACTGTTGCTTCCTGACCTGCATATTATATATCATAGAAGTTAGATAACAATTAGAAGGCTTACATGGTAAATAATCTGCCTGCAATGCAGGAGACCTGGGTTTGGTCCCTGGGCTGGAAAGATTCCCTGGAGGAGGGCATGGCAACCCATTCCAGTATTCCTGCCTGGAGAATCCCATGGACAGAGGAGCGTGGCAGGCTGTAGTTCATGGAGACACCAATAGTTGGACACAACCGAGAGACTAACACTTTCAGAAGGTTTCATATCAATAAGGCATTATGAGATGTTGGTCCGTGATTAGAAGATGATAATGACAAGTGTCCACTCAGTCTTATCAAACTGTGGTGAAGGTTTTATCATTCGGGCACAAAGATAGAATTTGAATATCTGTCTGTTTAGTATTCTGTTCCTGGAGATGCCTTTAAAGTTAAAAGATGGTTTCTACTTAAGCAGGGTATAGAGGTTGGCTGTACAGAGACTCAGAAGACTGTTTTTAGAAGGAGGAGGACGTTAATTCAGATCTGGTTGTATTTTGATGAGCAGAATCACCCCTACTTCACTGTCAAGCTTGAAGGAGAAATTCTGGATGCAGCTTCCAGGGACTTTTCCCATGTGGGACCCAGAGCAACTCCTACAGATGTCAGATCTGAGAACAGAAATAGAGTGAGGTCACCTGACCTTGGCCTCGTGAAGAACGTGCAGCAGTGTACATTTTATGTGTACATAAAAATGATAGACCTTCTCATCATACGTATCTAAGTGTTTATTAAAAATTTCCTCAAGGAAGTGGATTTTTTTTCCCTTTTCTTATAGAACCAACTTTCCAAAATTGTAAATATTTAGATATGCTGAGGAATTTCAGAAGCTTGGTGCTAAATGTTAGGATAGCATCGACTCTTCAGAGGTTTACAGAAGGCTCACAGTTTGAGTGAATCTTCCTTCGAGAAACCAAGCTTAGAAAACATTTGTTTCAGAGTGTCATGATATGTGCTATTAAAAGGACCATTCTCTTTACAAAATGTAACCTGCTGGGGGTACAGTAAGAGGAGGTTAAAGTGCAGTCGTCTTTATTAGCAAGGCTGTCACTCAGAAATTCTGGCGTAGAACCTTAACCAGTGGGCAGCCATTCTAGGGAGACAGATCTGATAAGATTTTTGCTTCCCGGGTGGCTCAGACGGTAAAGAACCTGCCTGCAGTGTGGGAGACCTGGGTTCGATCCCTGGGTCAGTGAGATCCCCTGAAGAAGGAAATAGCAACCCACTCCAGTATCCTTGCCTGGAGAATTCCCATGGACAGAGGAGCTTGGTGGGCTGGAGTTCATGGGGTTGCAAAGAGTTGGGCACAACTGAGCCACTAACACTTTCACTTAAACACTGAAGCCATCAGGACCTCTTTTTTTTTTCACTAGAAAATTGAATTTTTTTTACGTAAAAATATTTTCAAAGGCTAATGCCATAGTGGAACAACTGAAGGATAGTTGAACCAAACTCTCGGGGAATTAGAGGCACATCCACCAATGCAAGCTCTTGATTTGCCACTGGGAGACCCTTCATTAGAGACTTTGGGGAGCATCTCCCACTTTGTGGGTCACTTGTCATCAGGTTTGCAGCTCTAGAATTCTCAATTTTGAGTGTCCATAGTCAGTATCAATCATCTAGTATCTTACCATTTATTAAAACTTAACTTGTAGTATATATGTTGCTTTTTTTGAGGCCCACCTCTCCTTTTAGGATGTGTTTTTTGCCGTGTAGATGTTCTTCCTGAAATCTAATGTATCAGAACAAATATCAGAGTCTTCAGAAGGAATTTTTCACTTTAACTACCCGGCAGTTCCAAGTTATCTGAAAACAGCTCTGAGCCCTCGGCTGTGGGGACATCAGGAACTGGAAGACAGAGCCGAGAAGCTGGAAGGTAGTTTCTCTGCCAGGACCCAGCAGACTGTGCTGGCCCGGCCATCTGGACATGTGGGAGATGCCGCAAAACACAGACAGAGGGCCACCTGGCCAGTTTTCACAATGACTTCGACAGCGTTTTGCTGCTGTCAGCCAGGGATGGCTTCTTCAAAGAGCTGCCTGTATTCAGTGTCTGTCGTTTTCTCTGCTGAACTCATCCTGTGGCCCCCTTCCCCAAGCCTGCTTCTCTGATAACTCAGAGAACCACGTCCATTCACTCAGTAATCACTTACAGAGCATGAGCTCTGTTCCGGTCCTGGGCTTGGTGCTGGGGGTGTAGTGATGAGCGCAGGAAAGAGGGTTCCTGCCTCCTAGAGCTTGCAGCCAAGTGGGCAAGACACATACATCACACACACAGTTTATCACTCTAGATCGGGGCAAGTGCTACCAGGGGGAATACAAGTTTAGATGAGGGTGGGGAACCGATTCGGATGGGCTGAGTGGGACAGGGCTGAGGCCACCCTGTGCTGCGGAAGTGAGCTTGAAGCCAAGACCTAAAGGGTGAGGTAAGGGCCCTAATGTGTAAAGCAGGCAGACACACGTTAACTAAGTTAAATGTACACACACACACTGCTTTCATGGTGAATTTTGGCTCTGTATCCAAATTAAGAGCAGAGCACCCTCTCTGAGTTTTCTTGGCTGTTCTAGAAATACGGTCTTGTGTGCCTGGATTCCTGGTCCTTACTTCAGTTTGCCTCTGGGCTGTTCCTGTTACGGGTTTTTGGTCTTCATTTGTCCTTACTGTACTCCCTGCTGTTGTGAGTAGCCTGAAGGGCCAGGTTCCCTCAGCTGATCTTTAAACTTGCTCACCGAGCTGTGGTTTGCGGGTCAGCCTGTCTGTTCCTCCTCCTCTCTGGCTCCGCCCCACACATCACCGGGTAGAAGCTTCCCAGGGAGGCTCCAGCCCTTCATCCCGTCCTACCATAGCCTCAGAGTCTATGCTGTTGTGGCTGCTGAAAATGTGGAAGAAACACTTAGAAGGAGCATGCCCTTCCATGCCATTCACATCCGAATTCAGACTGTGACTCTGATCTTAGATGTGTGTCCCAGTCCGGTTATTTGATCTCTTCAAATCTTGCTATCATTAGCTGGAAAATAATTTTTGCTCTGAGGATTAGAGATAACGTGTGCTGAGCATGCCGTAGCTAGTTGGCATTCATTGAAAGCAACCACCTCCACCCCCCACCCCTGGGTGAGCCAGAGGGGAAGAAAGGCTTCCGGGGGTGTTGCCCCATAAAGTATGTACATGATTTCTTCACCTTCCTCATGACTAATGTGCTCTGATTTGCAGGCAGAAGACAAGGCAGATGTGCTGAATAAGGAGCTTCTCTTGACCAAACAGAGGCTGGTGGAGACCGAAGAAGAGAAGAGGAAGCAGGAGGAAGAGACGGCTCAGGTAACAGGCATGCAGGGGATGGGTAACTGGTCTTCATGCAGGTGCATTGGTTCCTGGGCTTGATTAACACTATAAACAAGAAGTAAAGTTGTTGTTGTTGTTCAGTCTCTCAGTCGTGTCCAACTCTTTGTGACCCCATGGACTGCAGCACTTCAGGCTTCCCTGTCCTTCACCATCTCTCAGAGCTTGCTCAAACTCATGTCCATTGAGTCGGTGATGCCATCCAACCATCTCATCCTCTGTCGTCCCCTTCTCCTCCTGCCTTCAATCTTTCCCAGCATCAGTTAAATAGGAAGTAAAGTTAAATTTGTTCTAAATCAAGGCTGGTGCTAAAGCGGTACATGTGAGTAGCACTGAGTCATTTCTCCTGAAGGGTGTTAGGAGAGGTGGCAGCATTTCCACCCTGGAACAGCTTTCAGGAATTTGCCTTCACTGAGATGTCTAGCAAGAGCGTAAAGTCTTCTCGAAGTTTAAGAACTTGGAATTATGACCCAAGAGCTGTGACAAATCTGTAAATTTCGTGTCGCATCTCCAAGATGACTGACTTCTCTGAAGTCATTTATGAGGATCGTTAAGCCAGATGCCTACAGAGATCTCTGCTGAGATTTGCCTCCATCAGTCATGCTTCATTTTCTGGATTGATGGCTTTGAAGAAGGAGCACCAACATTTCTGTTCCTGGCAGAACTCTCAAATGGTATTCTCTGAGGGAATAGAAAGAAACCCTTTGGGAACCAGCCTTGAAGTTAGCTCCCTCCTGTCTTCATGTGAGTGGTGAGGGTGATCAGCTGGAAGACATGCCATTGCCAAGGAGCCCCAGAGGTGACCGTGACAGCTGGAGTCAGAGCTTCCGGCTTCCCTAAGGAAGAGCAGGCTGCTTCACCAGTGGTCTCCATCTCTGTCCCAGCCAGGCACGATTAGCTCAATTATTTTAATGAATCTCATTCGGAGACATCAATAATACTAAATATAAAACAGAACACAAAGCATTTCAAAGACCTCCTTCCAAGCAACCAGCAAAAGTTCCAGTAAAGTTACTAATGAAAGGATGTGTTATTTAGCATCTTCTGGAATTTATAAAAAGTATTCCATGATTTTCATTTTTCTTCCCTAAATAATGAAATGTTTTGGCAATTACAGTGGACCAGGAATTTTTTTTAATGTAATCAAAAATATTCAGGGGCTGATTATCTGGTTTGATCTTGGCATTTTGATGGGTTTTACTCTTTTATTTCCTGCTTTTTGAGGGCCCACTTCAGTACTTTAGGGAAAGAATAAAGCTATTAACAAAGGAATTTAATCCATGATTTTCCCTTTGTGTGTGTGTGTGTGTATCCTATTTTAATTATGGTTCCCTTGTGAGATAGAGATTATTCTCATTTGTCAAATGAGTTAACTACAACTTAGAGAAACTGAGTGAACTTACTCAAAGCCTCTCAGCTACCTAAGTTGACCCTGAGTCAGTGGAGCCTTATGGCAGAAGGGACAAAGGGCATGGTTGATGTCCTTGAATTATGGAAGATAAAGAACAGAGACCAATAAAAACAAATAAGTTTGAATCGGTATAACCTACAAATGCTCTTAAAATTTTAGAATGTAGCAAATATGGAGAAACTCCCAAATCTTCTAATGAGAAGTGCAGCTATCAATTTCAATAACTTGTGAATTTGGAAGTACCAAGTATCCTCCATTCATATTTTGGGATGCTGCAAAGCAAAATTCATCAATTGTTTTCTGATTGTGTACTTGTAGATTAACCAGGGTTGGGTTTCGTTTGGTCATCTTGGGAGAATTGAATTCTTTCCCTTTTATCTGGTAACATCTAAACCTTTTCATTGCTCTAACCTTCTTCTTGAGCTGCCAAGCTACAGAAATAACTGTGGTTTCAGGTTCAGCATTCATAATTTAGTATTTCTGTGACTGTAACAAGTACTGCATCATGTGTCACTTTAACTTCTAAAGTCAGTGTTTCTTTAGTCCGCACCTCTATTTCTGACTCCAGTCCCAAAAGCCTCTTGTTCCTTCCTCCAGAGAGGTAACAACAGAGTCGATATGAGATGAGAAAGAAGGCCTGAAGTGTTTTTTCAGTAGTCTGTGTTAGAGCATCGAGAGCACATGCAGTGTTTGCCTTGATGCTTTTTGTTTTAGACTCATGAGAATAAAGATAGCTTCTGAATGGACCCTTATTCAACAGTTGTTTACATCGTTGTTGACTTGGAATCAGGCAGACTTGAATATGGACATTGGTGGAAATGTGTAAAGATTTTGACTGAGTCTTGATGTTTCTCATTCTTACTCTTTATAGCTAAAAGAAGTCTTCAGGAAACAGCTAGAGAAGGCGGAATATGAAATCAAGAAGACTACAGCTATCATTGCCGAGTATAAACAGGTAATGTGCCCCCGTGGGCTTCATCACTGTAGAAGTATTTGTTTCGCTCTTATCTTTGAGGAAATTTTGTTTGTTTGTTTTTAGAGTTTCCAGAATAGTTGCTGCACTGCACGGATTATATTTGTTGGCTCATTTTCTCCTCTGAAACAGACAGTGGTTAGACATGCTTGCTGATAACATGGGAAGTTTAATTGAGCAAAACAATCTGTTGGTTGTTTTCAATGTTTGATAGATTTAGAGGAATGAGAAATCTTATTGCCATTGGGATCCTGTCTCTGCCTTACTCAGAAGCTAATTTCCAATAGATCACATTTGCCAAGCACTAGAATTTAGCATTTGTACAGCTCGGAGATCTGCACGTCCTTTGCTGTCACAGTAGAGAACACGAGAGCTCTTGTCCGCACATGCCTGTGTGGCCTTTCCCAACAGAGGCTAGTGCCTAGCAGGAAACCTCTTGTGAACCTTAAAATGATGTTTTAATGGTTGCGGGGGGGCTGGTCTCCTTGAGGATGTTTCTGGTCTCATCACCAGACAGGGTCTCAGAAAGCCTCCATTCCGGCTCCAGTGGTCCCTGCTGGTTAGGCTGGGGCACAGCCAGGAATCCGCTTGTTGTCATAAGACCCTGACTAGACTGTTCAAGTTCAGCTTTCTCAAATTATTAAGGCATCATATGCCACCTACTTACCCAGAAATTTCCCTAGGGTCTCCTGTTTCACAAAAGAGTTGGAAGTCTAAGTCTTACTTTTTTAAAAAGTGGTTTTTTGCTTGTAAATAAAATGTATGTCCCTTGCGGAAGTGCAGAAAAACACAAAGAAAACAAACCTTCCTTAATCTTTCCAACTAGAAAGAATCACTTAATACACTGAGTATGCTTTGTTGCTATTGATACGTAAATAAAAATGTCAGTCACATTGTTCATGCTTTTGGAGGAAAACTAGTTCATTTGTTGTTATGACTATCTTTCCACAAGGATTCTTCCCTTTCGTGGAAGATTCCTTAGAACTAAGGCTTCAAATCTATCTTACTCTGTTTTATAATCTGTTTATATGCTTATTTATCTATACATATATATAATCAAAATATGTTTATTTAATGCCTGCTGCATGTGAGGTTTGATACTTTAGAGGAATAAAAGAGAAATTGATCCAGTTTTTCTCCTCTGGAAGCTAATCTTGTAATAGGTAAAACTTGGCCATAATTAAGAGGAGAGGGAATTATGTATGGGAGATGAGGAATCCCTTCCTGGAGAAGGGAGTGATTTGAGTTGTGCTTCAAAGATAAGGTGAGGTTCAGGCATCTGGAGATAGAGAAGGAAAGGCTGGAAATGTTGGAAAGGTTGAAAAAGCATGTGCAAAGGCATGGGAGGTTGATTAGTGACAGTTTTGTTTAGCAAGAGTTTCAAGTAGGCAAGAAAAGCAAAGATGAGTTGGAGCCAAGGTCAAGAAAGGTCTTCAGGGACAGGCTGAGGAGTTTGGATTTCATTCTGTTTGTAGCAGGACAGTGGCATGACTGGGAACATGGAACTGGTATTACTCGGTCACAGGGAGAGATGTGGAAACAAGTGGAGAGATGTACAGGCAAAGAAAGGCACAGAGCAGTAAGAGGCCAGCTGAGACAAGACAGGGTCCTGAACCACAATAAATAGTAGTGACAATGGAGAAACAAGAAATACAGGAGAGTTAATAAGGAAATGTTGAATTTGGATAACTAGGAGAAGGACTGGTTAGACATTAAGCAGTACGAGGATCATCAAAGACCACGTGCTTGTCATCACTGCAGATGCATTTTTTCCATCACATTAGGCCATAGGTGGCCTCCATATGCAGCACTTTTCAAAGAGCAGTCCTTGGGACGATTCTTGAATGTTATCTGGCAAGCACTTCAAGCAACAGACCCATCTCTTTGAAGATAATTAAACATATAATCCAAATGCATTCTGTAGTTGGAATTGGCTACTATTGGCTATATTTCAGAAGGTTTGGGCTTATTTAAAATGGTTTATGGTTTTCCAGAATTGCCAGAGAGATTGCTTCCTTTTAACGTCAGCCAGCACAGTCCTACGTATTGTTTCCAGGCCTGGATCTGGAGAAACTAGAGACTGAACTCAACAAGTTCTGATCTCTGAAACTATAGACTGGGATTTTTTAAAGTGTCTGTTTTGATAATAGAGGTAGACCTTTTATGTGTTTAGTCCAGATTGCATTTGAAAAATTGACATCCCCTAAATGTTTTATTCCATTTTTTTTTCCAAAATAAAAGATTCTTACTTCACTCAGGCTTAGTAAGACTTGACCTTCCAGTTTTATATGTATATATATAGTATATATAGGGCTTTCTAGGTGGCACAGTGATAAAGAATCCACCTGTCAATGCAGGAGATGCAAGAGACACAAGTTCAATCCCTGGATCGGGCAGATCCCCTGGAGGAGGAACCCACTTCAGTATTCTTGCCTGGAAAATTCCATGGACAGAGGAGCCTGGCAGGCTACAGTCCATGGGGCCACAAAGAGTCAGACATGATATATATATGTATCTCTGTGCCCAGTCTCTCAGTGTATATACATGTACACACACACGCACACATGCATGCACACACACACATTTATATTTTGGTGGACTTTGAAAGCACTTATTTCTCTCTGTTCCCTGTGCTTGTTTGCACCTTGTTTCAGAATCAGAATAACGAGATGTTATTTAATGGTCCTATACTAAACCCTTTATGTACATTTTCTTTCCCAGTAATTATCACAGCACAGTACTTTTCAGTCATGAAGAAACTGAGGCTTAGAAAGATGAGTGAATATACCCAAGGACACCGTGCTAGGAAGTCATAGAGCTAGACTTCCAGGCATTTCATTTTATGCTATGTTGCCAAACCTCTTGTTTCAAGTTTTAAATCTCTATTACTTTCTGTTCATTTTAACTTTTAAAAAATTCACTCTGCCACTTCCTAAAGAAACTTTTGTGATTGAAAACAGAAACTCTTTGTGTTGCAGCAGAAAGGAGACATCTTTGATTCACAATTCTTTTCATCAGATTCCTAGGATAGTACCTTGCCCAAAGTAGACAGTCAGCAAGATTCCACAGATTGATTCCAAAGTGAGGACAGGAATTCTCTGGAACCAGTCATGAAAACTAGTGACAGACATAAATCAAACTTATCCCCTGTGTTTTTTCTACTGACTGAGATAGAAATGTGCTTTACACACAGAAGAGGCTTAGGCTTTCTGCTGCTCATTGTGGGAATGACTGGCAAATTTGCAAAATTTCTTCTAGTGTCAGAGATGCTAGAGTGAATAAATAGCTATGTGCACATGCTACATGAGTTGTTCTACCTTCTAATAAAGCAGCTCTTTTCTTTCTCTTAGATCTGTTCCCAGTTGAGTACCCGACTGGAGAAACAGCAAGCAGCCAGCAAGGAGGAGCTGGAAGTGGTAAAGGTGAGGAAGAATGAGACGGTTCTGTGATGCAGTGTCTTCCCAGTTCACGTCATCTTAAGTGAGCGCCTGATCCCAGTATATGATGACACACCACAGGCAGGACAGCCTCTAAATACAGTCCCCACCCCACCTTTGTTACAAAGGGTTTAGGAATTATGGAGAATAGGATTCACCTTTGGACTGGGATGTGGGCCAGCCGAAAGCCCATAATCCTTGTGGGCTGTCAGAGACAGTAACAGGAAAAGAGGCTAGATTTCAGCCTTGGCACACGAGGCCCCTGAGCTCTCTTGCGTGTTGGCAACCTGGGAGCCCTCTGAAGCCGGCATCCCAACTGTGCCTGGATTGATGTGACTTCAGTGTGTGGCCCAGCAGGACCATCCCATCACTCTGTTAAACAGGAGACACCTCAGCCGGAGGTGGATTCTTCCATCAGTACTTTAGAGATGTAAGGAAAACCTGAAACATTTATAGGGCTTCCCTGGTGGCTCAGACAGTGAAAAATCTGCCGGCAATGCAGGAGACCCGAGTTCTAATCCCTGGGTCAGGAAGATTCCCTTGGGGAAGGGAATGGCAGCCCACTCCAGGACTCTTGCCTGGAGAATTCCATGGACAGAGGAGCCTGGTGGGCTACAGTCCATGGGGTCACAGAGTCACACTTATTTATATGCTGCCCCCTCGTGGTAGAACTACTTGTGTTTCTTTTCTATTTGAAAAAAGCGATAGCTTATTCTACAGAACCGGGAATAAACCAAGTGGATTGGTATTCTTTAAGCAGCAGCGTTGGCACAGCCCACTCTTGGGACAGTGTTAGAGAAACCTGATGCAATTCAATTTGAATATATTCAGGTTTATACAGCACTAGTAAGCAAATGCATTCTAGGCACTTTCGCATGTCATTTAACAGCTTGACAAGTTTTTTAACCTCAACTCAGACAGTAAAGAATCCACCTACAACGCGGGAGATGTGGGTTTGATCCCTGGTTACGAAGATCCCCTGGAGGAGGGCATGGCAACCCACGCCAGCACTCTTGCGTGGAGAATCCCCATGGACAGAGGAGCCTGGTGGGCTACAGTCCTTGTGGTTGCAAAGAGTCGGCTACGACTGAGCAGCTAAGAACAGCTTTATTTTGTGCTCCATAAACTAGAGGTATTACCTACCTCATAAGGTCATTTTGAAGATTAAATAAGATGATGTATATAAAGTGCTTAGTCTAGAACTTGGCACACAATAAATGCTCAAAGAATACATATTTTATAAGTTATAGCCTGAAAATCTGAGACATGAGAACTGAAAAATCTGAACCTTGCTCTGGGAAGGTGACTTTTGGGGCTTTGGGCCTGGGAGACATGCTTGGACATACCAGAGAAAGAATTTAAAGACCAGTGGAATGAAGAAGCAGCTAATGAAAAGATGATACCAAAGCCTTTAGGCCTACATGGTGGGGTCATGCACGGTGACACAGAAGTGTGAGCATGGTTACTTTGTGTGTGTGTGAAGAGAGGAGCATGGTTATGGCAAGGGACATGCTGAGCTTGTAACAGTAGGGCATCAAAATAGAAATGTTCTATAATATCCCTTATCTCTAAATTTTTTGAAGATATTTTAAGAAAACAGCAGTTCTGTTGTTGCTAGTGTTCAGTGCTCTCTGCTTGATTGACAATCCAGGCATGTAACCCGATGACTTTTATCCCTTAAACAATAATGACCATCTTTCCTTAAAGTTGAACAAGAGGACATATCTTGAGTTGGCCAAAAAATTCATTCGGGTACTTCTATACCATCTTATGGAATAACCCAAACGAACTTTTTGGCCAACCCAATACTTGTTTGTTGCTAGGGTAGACTTAGGTTACTCATAATGACCTTCCTTGTCTACCACAGGCAAGTTTACTTGTACTCTTTAAGCTTCTTCATTTGTAGATGGGGATGATAATAGTACCTAGTCATATGGTAGCTCTAGGGTTAAATGAGGTAATTAATGCACGTAGAGTATATGCCATGGGCTTGGCATCCAGTAAGGATAATGGTAGAATAAAATTTCTAGAACACATTCAAGAAAATGCTATAACACTTCCTATCTCCAGACTTTTTCTATAGACACTTGAAGAAAAAGTAGCTCCTATCTTCGACAGTTGGGTTTTGTGCTGATTATAACCATTTTGGTCATAGCCCAAGAAAAATACTTTCATAAATGGGCCTTCATTTGATGACCAGAAGCAGTGTCTAAAGAAATACCGTATCACAGTGTCTCAGGACATGATATATGCTATGAAATATGGTTTGATACTGGTTATCTCTTTTGGGTATTTCAGGGTAAAATGATGGCATGTAAACACTGCAGTGACATTTTCAGCAAGGAGGGTGCTTTGAAAGTAGCGGCCATAAGCAGAGAGGACCAGGGGATGGAATCGGATGACGAGAAGGACTCTCTTAAGAAGCAGCTGAGGGAGATGGAGCTGGAATTGGCACAGACCAAACTGCAGCTGGTGGAGGCCAAGTGTAAAATCCAGGTTGGTGATTTGATAAAAGACTGATAAGAAGAAAAATTAAAGTCAGTGGCCCAGGATATTCTAGGACTGTAGAATATACCCATCAAGCTTAGAATCATGGAAATGTTTCACAATTCATACCGTATATGATGAATACATTTTCTGCCCAGTAATGAGTTGTATTTTACGTCACTTTTAAACACTGATATAAACCAATCAATCCTAAAGGAAATCAACCCTGAATATTCATTGGAAGGACTGATGCTGAAACTGAAGCTCTAATACTTGGGCCACCTGATGCAAAGAGCCAACTCATTGGAAAATACCCTGATGCTGGGAAAGATTGAGGGCAGGAGAAGAAGGGGACGACAGAGGACGAGATGGTTGGATGGCATCACCAACTCAATGGATATGAGTTTGAGCAAACTCTAGGAGATAGTGAAGGACAGGGAAGCTTGGCATGCAGCTGTCTGTGGGGCTGCAGAGAGTCGGACACAACTGAGCAACGAAACAAAAATAAACACATAGTTTTAAATAAATTTTTAATAATTAAATTTCACACCACACATACACACACACACACACACACACACACCAAAAATAAACACAGTTTTAAATAAATTTTTAATAATTAAATTTCACACCACACCACACACACGCCCACACCCCCACACCCCCCCCCCCCCATGGGAACTTAAGCATATGCCTTTTTAGTTTAACCTGAGAATTTTTTTGCCATGGTCCTTTCGCATTGAACTTGGTCACTTAGCTGATGCTTAGAGTTGAAAAGCCACACCCCTCCTGCTCTCCTCGCCCTAACAGTTGAATGTTGGCTGACGGCCATTCTTTTCTTTGGAGTCCCTTTTCATCTTTACCTGATTTTGCCGAATCCCTTTCCCCATAATCTCGTTCCACTTTGGAGGATATCAGAATTAGGAAAACAGTCCTGGCTTCTGATGGACTGTTCCCATTTCCTTCTACCAGTGATCCTCACCCTCACTGTGTCCTGCCATGGCCTCCACTGCACCACGCTAATGATCCTGAACTTTCTGCACCAGACCTTGTACATTCTCAGGGCCAAGGCTGTGTGTTGGGACCCAGAACTCATTCATGCTCACACTATCAGTAAAACTTCTTTCCATCCATATGCTTATGTTTACCTGTGGTTTTAAACATCTTCTCTCAGGTTGCAGCCTAAATTGGACCTAAATTGTAAGGGGGAGGAAAGGGTAAAATGAGGTTTCCTGTCACGGATCAGAGAAAGCACAGATTCTGGGTTTTAGTGGTAACTCTTTTAGCTCTACATTTTTTTTTTTCTTGCATTCAGAAGCCAACTAAATCTCACCTGGGTGTGTAGGATGAAAACTACGGCTATGTGGATTCCAAAAAGCTGCACTCTTGATTTTATTTTTGGTGGAGAGAAAACATTTATATAACTCAGATAACTTTCTTTCTTTAATTAGGAACTTGAACATCAGAGAGGAGCCCTTATGAATGAAATCCAAGCTGCAAAAAACTCTTGGTTTAGCAAAACCCTGAACTCTATCAAAACGGCCACGGGCACGCAGCCGCTGCAGCCGCCACAGGCCACCCAGCCCCCCAAGGAGAGCACATAGTTCCAGCCTCACCCAAGCACAGGAGCACAACGATCAAAGCGACGGAAACCCAGGAAGAGTCCTGGTGTCCCTTTGAAAGGAAGGGAAGGAGGCCAGAAAGCAAGCCAGGATCTTTCAGTAGCTCTCAATCTTTCTCGAATGACACTTTTCAAAGGGGTGTTACTTAAATTAACCTGATTTATGTTGAATACCTGTGTTTGTGCTTCATGGAAGGCCATGTTCCGATCCATCATAGTATTATTACACATTATTTTATATGCCTGATGTCTGGTTGGAAATAAGTAATTCAGAGCTAAATGCTTTTTATTTAGAACTAATTATTCATAATTATTTTTATCTTACATGAAAATGGAGATGTCTTTTATTCCAAGGTTGAATTGATAGGAAGATATTTGTCACAGCAAAAAAAAAAAAGATTGAAACCAAAACCTCGTAACTTTTCAGGACTTATTCAGATAAAGCACACTGTGGGGCCAGCCATGACCGTCAGGTTTCCTCTTGAAAGTGATTCCCTGGACAGCGATAAACCTATCCGAAGGAAAGAACAGGTCTGGGGTCGGACAGTTCCCAAAGAGAATTAGTTAATTTCCAGATGTACCCCACAGAAAATAAAAATAAAGTGCCAAGAACCATGGAATAAGATAGGCTATTGAGAACACACACTAGATAAAAAAGAACTGAGGTTTTTATAAATGCAGGATAAAATAAATCACTTTGGTCCTGGTCTCCTAACAGGTCCTTTTCAGAATTCCACAGGAGAATCACAAGTTCCTAAGTAAGAATACAGTTGTGCCTTCTGGCAAATGTGAAGTCAGAAGTGGATATTACAAGTTTCATCTTTAGGAGACCTTTACCAGAGAAGCCTGAAAAGGCCCAGGAACAGTTACTGTGCTTAGAATGGAATGTAGAACCAGGGACAGAGTATTTGTTTAATGTTGACATATACTTTGTGAAGGAAACACTAATATACTCTAACTTTGTTAAAGTTATGAAATGGGAAATAGAGGTCAGCTTCATATCACCTTAATTTAATATTAGGCCCCTTTTTCTGAGTTCTGTAGCTTCCTAAGAATGTGCCCTTGGTACCCCTAGATGAAGAGATGCAAATGCATTTGTAACATTTTCAATTGCATATAAAACCTTTATAGATATACTTATCTCATGGAAAGGCAAAGCTATTGTGTAAAAGTTGATGGAAATATTTTTTTCAATTATATTTAACATGTCTTTATAAATAGTCTTTGCAGGAAATCCTTTGGTAAGGGAGAAACAAATTTTCCCATTTTTTAAGCTGTTTTGGAGGCCTTCGGTCCTTTTACGTCAACCAAACTACTGTCGTCTGTGTACAGTAACATTTATTGATGCTCATCCTTGGCTTCACTGTTGAACATATTCTTTGCAGAGGATCTTAAACCCTGTAGTGGCAGAGTGACTCTCATCTGTGCCATATGTTGCAGTTAAAAGTAACACACTCTTGGAAGTAAAAATCATGTTAAGAGCCATCTCAAGTCCAGGAGCATGCACTACAAGTTACTCATGGTGGATCCTCTCCTCTAAAATAATCATTAAACTCTAAAAAGTGAAGTTCCCCTCATCGGTAAGTGTTTGTATCATCTATAGCCCATAAAATTGATGTGGTGGTTTGTTATCCTTCATTACACTCATCAAATAATACTTTTCTTACAGAATTCCTTTTTTTTTTTTTTCCGTCCTGACATCTTTCATCATAGTTTTCATTTCCTTTCACCCCAAAGGAAAATAACTCAGCATTCTGAGTATGTGTTGACTTTAACATTCCCTATGTGGTGGTTTAGAAAAGTTAATATTTTTTTTTTGTAAAATATAATGGCTAGAAAATTGCATCTTGGTACTTGTTTTTGTAAATCATTTAGTAAAATTTGTTAGCTTTTCTGGTACTTTATGCTTTGATCCCAAGAAGCCTTGTACAAGTTGCCTTATCAGATGGCTAGCTAAATTAAGGATGTTCTTTTGTGTTTTGTGAATCTCGTAATTCTACTGTACAGAGCTCTTTTTACATTGCACAGAATGCCTCAGTTGCATACTTTTCCTTAAAAGGGTAGTTGAGAGAGAACTAGCTGTAGGTTCAGTTCTTACCTGTAGACCTGGCTCAGTTTTTTAGCCCCTAACATTTGCTTCTTTAAACAAAATCACCAGGTACAAACATTGTAAACATTTAATCTGTTGCATTTTAACTCTTTTAACAGATTATAATGGCCATCTATAGATTTTTTTTTTTCCTCCTCCAGTTCCACATCATACTTGGATATGTGTATTAGTATCATAGTCTAAACTGTCCCTCACTACAATGCCTGTGGGTGAGTAGCAATAGCAAATACAGAAAGAAAGAAAATTCAAAAGTTGGTATATGATATTATTCATACAATGTTACAATAGCACTATCCCAGACCACATGCCTTTCAACATATATTGTTTCATGCATTCCAGCATTAAGTATCTGCTAGTTTTATCTTGAAGTATATTTGAGAATTCATACTCTTCTTTTGATTTTAGAAAGAGGTTGACCAGCTCAAATATCCAGGAAAATTTCAAATATTTCAGAATGTTTTTCATCTTGTATAACATTCCTCCAAAAATCCAACACTTGCAGCATTCTGAAAAGTGAAGAGTTCTCCTTTCATTAAATTCTTCAATATAAGAGAATGAAGTTCAATTTGATAATTCAGTCATTAGCTTTTATATCTTGAGAATCTTAACACATTCCTTAGAGCTGAAAGAAACGAAGTTGAATTTTTCACTGCATATGTTTTCTAGCTTCCCACATCCTGAGCCATGGCACAATTTGGTTATATTTAGTTTCATATAATTTAATGCAAAGAAATTCTCAGTTACCTAATGTTCTGTATATGAGTGCCTATCAGAAACACTAATAGGAATGTCACATAGGCCTATGGCCTACCTTTCCATGCAACCAATAATTCTCCATCCCTCTCCCAACTATTTAGTTGGTGGTTTGTTCTTCATTGGCTTTCTTAAAATTTCCATAATAAAGTAGAAATGCAATCTTTGTACTGATGTTGGGATGTTTAATAGTATTTATCTGGTTTCATTGTTTTTGAAACTTGCGTCCTCTTATACTATGTATTAACATTTATGTTTCTCAAACCCTTACTCCATTTTCCTAAAATACTTTGCAGTTGATAACTAGTAGCTTCATTTCCTAGCTGAAGTGAGAGAAACAAGAAAATACACAATTTAAGGCACAAGAGATGAGAGATCCTTAAAGGAATGGATTCATTTCTGAGGATAAGAATCACACTTGTAACTAATGTAAGGGATTGAGTTTTCTTTTACTTTAGTTGAGATCAGTCTACTAATTATTCTGGTAAGGTGGTTGTCCAATTTCATGATTGTATTAGGGAAAAAGAAGCTTTTAAAAAGTGAATATTTTCTCTCTCTGGCACAGAACACTTTTACTTAGTAAGATAATTCTGTTGTATAACTTACTCTTAAAAAAAAATTCTTCTTCTCTTGCTTCAAGTATAGGTAAACGAGAGCATGAACAAACTATTGTTTGATTTGAATGCTGTGAGATTTGTGTGTGTGTGATTGGTGATTGGTATAATTTTATACGGCTTATCCCTGCCTCTTTGGTATACCCTGGTACCATTCAACTGAATATGCACATGGTGATCGGATACAGAAGGCCACACCCAGCTCGGCGGCCTGTGTTTCCTACTACCAGATAAAAAACTCTTGCCCTCTAGTTGCCATGCTGATGGTCACATTGAACTGGAACTGCTCCAGAACATCTTCCTGTCTCATAGTGGCTTCCATGTAACACAGCAGAGCCCTTAGGGATTGTCTTATCTTTCAAGAGCTACCAAAATGAAAACTTGCATGTGGGCTGCACCTCGATAGGAAATGATCATCTTGAGTTGTAAGGAGAAAAGTGGATGTTTATGAGTAGCTTAGTGACTAGTCAGCTGTCAGACATTCCTGTCTTAGCTCCCATCTAAAAGACTACATGTCAAGCTTAGCTACAAGTGTGTTTGCTCCCTGCTATAAAAACATCTTCATCAACGTGTCCCACTCTCCCTGCCTCCACCCCTGGTTTTTCATTAGTGGTATTCTGGAAACTTTTTAAAAAAAGAATCATTGAGTAGAAAATGAATATTTTAAGTTACTTTCCTTTTTCATTGGCAATAAATTAACATGTAAAATCTTTTCTGTTGAAATGTAACTTTTAATAACTATATATTATATATGGAATAAAATATAGGAAACTGAATGACAAGGACATAAATTCATCAAGACTCTGGTGTCATGAAAGCACAAGAATAAAGCCTGGAATTGGTCCCAGAATCCAAGATCGTAATAGCCTTTGCATCAGTTTCTCTATTTTTGGTATTCTGCATAATGTATGGATCCTTAATTCAAATAAGAAAGAAAGTTTCTCAGTCAGCCTCACTTCATTTCTTTCAACTCCTACCTTTCCCTTGCTGAGGAGGTAGTAGAAATTCTATGCCGTCTGTTTTTACGAATTCTATGATTTTGCCCATGGCTTCTCCAATGAAAACAGGTTCCAGAATAAAGGAGTTGATTAGCTCAAACAGTGCTAATTGACTACGAAAGAAATTAGTGAGCAGCCTCTCTCCTCTATCAACTGACCAATTAGATGTTTCCATTATTCCATGTATTATGTATAGTACACTCTATAAATGTAAATGTAATGCTTGTTAAGAAAAGTGCAATTTATTGTACATTGTCCCAACAAATGTTTACTTTTATAATTGTTATGAACTTGAATTGGATTAATATCTTGTTTTCATGTGTGAATGAAGCCTTGTGAAATAAACAAATGCAACCGAGAAGGTAGCAAGGTGACTGTTTTTGTGAGCCAGTGATGTTCTCAATGCTTTGTGTTGCCCCTTTGGCCCCATTAAGCAGTAATAAACATTTGTTCTAAAATCCATCTATGTCTTTTTTGATTTTTTTTCTAGCTGACTTTATTCTGAATCATCTGAACCTGGCGTTGGTGAAAAGCTTTTTATCTGGTACTAGATTCTAGTCCTTGTAGCAAGGAGAAATAAATAGGAGTTTGCTCTGGGCGATTCCCTGCAAGACGACACCCTGTGCAGAGGCACAGCCAAGTGCCCTGTGTGCCTCTCTGTAAGGATTCCTTGGTTGCAAGGAACAAACTCTCTCAAGCTAACCTAGTAATAATAAGGTAGTTCATTAAAAGGGAAGAAGTTTATTTAGCTCATCATACCAAAGGCCAAACTGTTGGGCCTGAAGAGGCACAGGGACAAGGGGCTGGAATGTGAACAATTGTTCTCATAATCACTCTTCTGCTTGTCTTGACAGGTGATGCTTTGCTGCTGCTGCTGTCTCTGAAAAGAGGCCCCCTCTGCTTCAAAGTGTGTAACCTCCAGGTTTATATGCCGTCTTCAACTGACCAGCAGAGATGGACTGGCATCTCAGTGTCCCAATTCAAAATCTTGCAACAATCTGATTGGCTAATATTGGATTGGGTGGCTGCTGCTCATCTTTCAGAGAACAATCCAGTGCATGACATCATGTAATTCAGGCAGAACTCTGAAAACTCCATAGGCTCTCCTGAAGTGGAGGCAGGGTACAGAAATTGCGATTTGCACTGGGTTCTAATTTGCATTTTGTTCTGGGTGTTCCTGGAGCCAAATGAGGGGCTTCACTGGTGGCTCATGGTAAAGCCTCTGCCTGCAATGCGGGAGACCAGGTTTCGATCCCTGGGTGGGGAAGATCCCCTGGAGAAGGAAATGGCAACCCACTCCAATACTCTTGCATGGAAAATTCCATGGATGGAGGAGCCTGGTAGGCTACAGTCCATGGGGTTGCAAAGAGTTGGACACGACTGAGAGACTTAAAGCCAGATTAGTCAGCTCCTCTTAGAATTCATGTATTTAAAAAATATTAATCAGAGATTGTGAAATTAGTTTGTGCCCCAAACCCTGACTACAGACATCTTTTGTTTGGCCCATGTAGCAATTAAAACAATGAGAAATTTTATATAAAAAGTAAAACCATCAAATTATCCTGAAAATATCTACTGAGCTTGGCAGTTACAAGGTCATGAATGGTCCTGTCATGAAAAGTAAGTGGAACTCGCTGTTCATTATTGATTAAAGGTCCTAGGCTTTGTGAAGTTACCTGTTACCCTGTAGGTTTTTGTCCAGGAGGGACGCAAATCCCATTTTCTTTCCAGTGGAATAGATGACTCCAAGTTAGATATAGTTCTACTCTGTAGGACAGTAAGTAGTTTGTGTCCAACTTTACCACCTTACACTAATATTCCATTGCTAAATTGTCTATAAATACCTAGCTGTGCAAATGCACTTTTTGACAGTTTTAACAAGGTACTGGTTCCCTCACTGGTTTATGCAATGAGTTGTATAAAGTATTTGTTAATATTCATTTTTTATTTGCATGAGAATCAATTTCACCTTTTTTGAAATTATGCTTTTAACAAAACTTTTGAGCACTGTCAAAGGGACACTCAGAGCAAAATCTTTTTAAGATTTTTTTGATGTGGACCATTTTTAAAGTCTTTATTGAATCTGTTACAATACTGCTTCTGTTTTATGTTTTGTTTTTCAGCTGTGAGGCCTGGGATCTTAGTTCCCCCTACCAGGGACTGAACCTGCACCCACTGCATTGGAAGGCAAAGTCTTAACTGCTGTACCACTAGGGAAGTCCAGAATAAAATCTTTTGAAAGTTTAATTGCAAAATAAGTTTGTGAGGAAGTTCAGGCTTTAGAAGAACAAGCTTGCCAAATAGAAATTACAAGAATTTATAGGAAGAAACTACACAATTTCCAAGGATAGAGTCTATAATTAGTTTGTTCATGCTTCTCACACTACAATCCATATTTTTAGACATCAGCACTGCAAAAATCAGAGACAAAGCGTTTGATTTTAGGGAGTCTTAATTTCAGAGGAAAGGCTCAGGTTCTCGAGTTTATTTGCAGGACTAGAACTAGATACCGTGACCCTGATGTGTGTGTCGATGGTGGTCTGCTTTTATCTCAGGATACAACGTTCTTCACTTTTTTCCCCTTGATTTGGGAATCTGATGTACCCAGTAACTCCTGATGGAAGGAGTGCAAGGAGTCAGTTTGCTTCTACATCATACATGGAAGGACAATTATAGGATACAACTGAAGAGAAGCAGCATTGAATTTGTTAAAAATGGGAAATTCTAAGGTGTTTTTAAGCGCTGGCAGAAAAGGAAGACAGAAAAAGCTATGTGATGATCTGGAGGAAAACCATTCCAGACTGAAAGAAAGCACAGAGCACAGACCTGGAGGTGAGAACAAACTCAGTGGATTCAAGGAGTGACAAAACTGCCAGTGTTGTCGTCAGGGAGAGGGGAGGCCGGTGAGAGATGAGTTCCGGCAGATAAGGGATCGCAAAGGTGAAATTTAAGATCATGTAGGACAGTCCAGGTTGTGTAAGGAGTTTGGATTCTATTCATTTGAAAAAGATTACCTTGGCTACTCTGGAAAACCAACTGTAAAGGCCCAGTGGGAAAGCAGAGAAGCCAGCTCAGAGGCTAACAGTCCAGACAAAATACTCATGCCTTGGTCTTGGGTGGTAGCAGTGGAGGTTGTGAGAAGTGGTTTTATTCTCAACATACTTTGAAAGCCACCAGGACTTGGCAGAGGAAGGGATGTAGGACTGAAACTGAAGACTCAAGTATGACTCCTTGGTCTGAGCCACAAAGAGAATGAGGTGACCTTCACAGAGAGGAGAATAACTGGTAAAGCTGATCTGGGGTGTGAGGATGAGAAATCCGGAGGTGTTTTTCTTTTCCTGGTTGGTTGGTTTTTCAGATAAGCTGAATTTGATGTGCTCATCAGACATCCAAGCAGAGGCAGAGCCTGGAGCTCAGAGGAGTGGTGCAACTGAGCAGAGATTTTCGAGTCACTGGTAACTGGTGGTATTTAAAACTGTGACCTTAGGCTATCTGGTGGGAGAATTTGCCCCAAGTGTATAATCAAGCAAATTTAAAAATCATTGAGTTAGGTCAGTTTCTCACACAGTGAAATGGGATATTTATTCCTATTTAATTAAGTACCTAAAGAATTCCAAGTTTCCAGTTAGACTTTTTTGTTTTGGCTGTGCTTCAGGGCTTGTGGGATCTTAGTTCCCTGACCAGGGACTGAACCCAGGTCTCAGCAGTGAAAGACAAGTCCTAACTATTGGGCACTAGGAATTCCCTAGACGCATTTTTTTTTTTTAAACTTGAGATGTAACTAAAACAAACAAACAAACCCACAGATCTTAGGAGTTAGTTCTATGAATTCTGACAATGGCATGTATCAGTGTAACATTTCTATCATCCAGGGAAAATTCCCTCCTGGGCCTACTTAAATATAGCTTTTAGTTAACTATATGGCTTTCCTAGTGGATCAAACAGTAAAGAATCTGCCTGGAATGCAGCAGACCCTGGGGTTCCATCCCTGGTTGGGGAAGATCCCCCGGAGAAGGGAATAGCAATCTATTCCAGTATTCTCGCGTGGAGAATTCCACGGTTAGGGGAGCCTTGCGGGCTACAGCTCATTAGAACACACAAAAGAAAACGCAAATTACAGTTCAATGAAATTTCTACAATGTGAACACATCTGTAACCAGCATCCACAGCAAGAAAACAAAATACTGTTTAAACCGCAAAAGCCCCCTTGTGGTTCCTTTCTGTCACTGTCTCTCCCGCTTAAAGAAAGACTAACCGGATTTTTAATGTCTCGCAGTTTTAGACTTCGTTTAAAGGGAACCAAACGATAGGACTTCCTCCTGGCTTCTTTACCTTTAACCAGGTTTGAAATTCGTGCACGTTGTGCATACCTGTAGTTTGTTTTTGTACTGCCCTTCACATTCTTGACCATGATAATGGTCCGCCTGCTGTTTATACTCCCTTTTTCCTCCTTTGACTTGCTGTTTCTAAGCTCTACCTCGGACGACTTTAAAACTGAATGCGGGCTATTTGACTCCTCAGGGGTTATTGTTTATGCTTTCGACGGGCTGCCAAAAGCTAAAATAATCTGAAAAGAGTTAAGGGTCTTAGGAAGAGAGAGAACGGGAGCTAGAACAAGAGCAGAACGCATCCCCAGAAAAGCTTGGCTCACATTTTCTACAGTCGATGTTGTTCAGTCGCTATCTGTGGTCTACAGGCTCACTAAAACCGACTCCAAACCTGGGTGACAACTAGAGATTCGCAGAATGGTCGGTGAGGGCTCCACGGAAGCGCTTCCACGGTGTACGGAGGGAAGGGGTAAAAAAAGAGAGTCGCTCAGTCACGTCCGACTCTTTGCAACCCCATTAACTATTATAGCCCGCCAAGCTCCTCTGTGCACGGGGTTTTCCAGGGAAGAATACTGGAGTGGGTTGCGAGACCGCAAACGTGGGGCCCACGGAGACACCCATTTATTACTACCCTTACTCTCCGAGCCGCGACCGCGGGTCCGGGTCACGTGCAACCCCTCCTCCTCCTCCTCCTCCCCTGGTCCGTAGTGACGTCACCACGTCGTACACGCTAAATCGTGACGTCTCCAGGTGCAGCTATATTACTTGCCCCGACGAGCTAAAGGGTCCTGTCACGTGGCCAATGCAACTCCACATCCTCTCGCGGTCTGTGATGACGTAACCACGTTGTACACGCTAAGTCGTGAAGTCACCAGAGCACCAGAACCTAGTGAAAATTAAACTATTCTCTTCAGGACTCTGCAGTTAACGTTCTTGTTCCTTCTCACTTTAACATAAATAGGTTTCCTTTCCTCCCCTTTTTTTTTGGCCTCGTACAAGTTCACAAATTAGTCTTACACAAGATGGCCGCCTCGATGGCCCCGGGTCCTAGAGCGCACGGAAACAACCGACTCTGTTGTCAATTTCCGGTTTGGACCCCGCAGATTTCCGGGGTTGGGTTATGGTTATTACCATACGGAAGGCAGCAGTTCGGAGCGGCGACTGCGCGGGCGGGACAAACGGGGTCAAAGTATACTCAGTAGAGTTTCCCGGGCTGGATCCGGTGGAGGCATTACTCTTCTCGAACTGCCGGTTTGATCGCGAGAATTGAGTGTTGCTAAGAGACGAGATGGGTGGGGCGGGGCCAGGAGAGGCGAGGCGGGGCCGAGCCCGGCAGGCGGTGCTTGAGGCTGGTTGGGCGGTGGCGAAGGACTCGCGAAGGTTCCAGAGGCGCCGCGTGCGGGAGGCGGGCCGAAATCTCGCGCAGGGTCAGGTGTGCTCGCAAGCTGCGTCCGCCGCTACTCGTGCCGGTGTTGTCTGCGCTCGCGGTGAGAGCGCTCGGTGCGGCGTTTCCCGTTCTCCGTCCTACGCCGCTGCAGCCCGGGCCTTGCCTGAAGCAACCCGACCATGTCTTCAGCTTTGGAGGAGGTAAGGAGTTCGGCCCCATTTTCCTCCCTCGGCCTTGCTGCTCCTTTCCGCTCCGTCTCCCGCCCGTTTCCCGTGCCAAGCTGCCCTTCGGCCGCCGGCGGCACCTGCCAGTCGGGCCGCCCGCCTGCGTCCTCGGGTTCCCGCCCAACCGAAGCGGCCTCGGTGCCGACCCGGCTGCTGCAGGCCTCGGGGCCTCCGCTTGCCCCCGGAAAGTTGCCTTCCGACGCCTCCCCGGCTCGGTGTGGGTGAGCGGGAGATGTGTTGAGGTTCCCGGTGGCAGGTATGTGCGGTGGTGGGCCTGAGGGCTGGTCACCTTCACGTTATTCTCAGGCTCCTCCGCTCGCGTTACACTAGCCTGAGGACGTGAAGCTTGGTTAAATTACGGCTGATTGCAAAAACTGTTGTTCCATGGTAGAGGGCGGTTGGAAATGGGAAAATTTCGGTCCTAGCACTTAAATGTCTTAGTCATGTTTTCTCTGCACACACTTTGGACAAGTTATGGTGCTTCTGTGGGCCACAGTAGTATCCATTTCATGGAGTCGTAAAGACCAAGAGCTATAAATGTTCAAAACATTTATAGCTTGGCAAAACAGCAATCTGCTATAGGTGTTTTAAAAAATAAATAAACTGGAAAGTTAGTTGAAACTTGGTAGTGGTAAATAGCTTTTTCTCTTTTAAGCCGTGTAAACTGAACAGAGGCAGGTTTTTTGGTGACTGCGCCGTTACAGAATGGGAATCACACTTGCATTGCTCTTTTACTGACTCAAGATGTCAATACTGTTATTTACGGTAAAGTATTGAGTATCCACTGACTAGATTTGTTCTTTGTAAATCTTCTGATTAATATGAGCAAGACTGGGAAATCTCACACTTGACTTAAGTGATTCTGAAAATTTGCTTTAAATGAAGAAAACGCGCATGTGTGTGTTATTCTAGATAACTTGCCACAAGTTTGTTATGTGTTAAATATAGGCCTGATGGTACCATGTGCCCGGAGGAAAGTGTATCTGAAGTGGCTTTTTTGTTGTTCAGTCGCTCAGTCGTGTCCGACTCTTTGGGACCCCATGGACTGCAGCATGCCAGGCTTCCCTGTCCATCACCAACTCCTGGCTGGAGCTTGCTCAGACTCATGTCCATCGAGTCGGTGATGCCATCCAACCGTCTTGTCTTCTGTTGTCCCCTTTTCCTTACCCTCAATCTTTCCCAGCATCAGGGTCTTTTCCAATGAGTCAGTTCTTCACATCAGGTAGCCAAAGTATTGGAACTTAAGCATCGGTCCTTCCAATGAATATTCAGGATTGATTTTCTTTAGGATGGACTGGTTTGATCTTGCAGTCCAAGGGACTCAACATTCTTCTCCACCACCACCCTTGGAACGCAACAGGCTTCGGTGCTCAGCCTTCTTTATGGTCCATAAGGAAGTGGCTTTACAGTCGTACATATGGATAGTTCAGTATTAGTCATCTTCAAAGTAGGGAGCTTTCTAATTGCAGTGTATACATTTAGGGACACTTTGGATTTTTGGTTTTGTTTGAGATAAAACTCACAGGTTTTAACCATTTTCAAGTGTACAGGGCAGTGCTTTTTGGTATGTTCACTGTGTTGTGCAGTCATCAACACTGTATAATTTTTCAACCCTCAGAGAAATCTATCAAGCAGCCATTAAGCCGTCACTTCCCATTACTCCCCGCCAGCACCCAGCAGTCTGGTTGTGTCTATGGATTTGCCTATTGTAAGCATTTCATGTAAGTGGAATGTTACAATATATGACCGTTTGCTTTTTGGCTTCTTTTACTTAGCATATTGTTTTCAAGTTCATTCCTTGGTGAAGCATGTATTTCTTTATATGGCTGAATAGTATTCTTTTGTTTGGATATACCACATTTTCTTTATTCATAAATTGATAGACACTTGGATGATTTCACTCTCTGGGCCCCTAGAACGTTGTTGCCCTGAATACTTGTGTACAGCTTTTTATGTGGATATATGGTTTTCAAATCTCTAGGTATATATCTGGGAGTGGAATTGTAGGGTCGTGTGGTAACTAAGAAACTGCTGAACTCCTTTCCAAAGTGCACCATTTTACATTGCCACAAACAGTGTATGGAGGTTTCAATTTCTGCACATCCTCAACAACACTTGTTTGCTGGAGTTTGTTAGTCATCCTAGTGGATGTGAAGTGGATTTACTATGTTTGCTTAATGATGTTAAGCATCCTTTTCTGCGCTTGGTGGCCATTTGTGTATCTTTGAAGAAATGTCTGCGCAAATCCTTTGCCTGTTTTGAGGCACTTTGGTTTTAACGCTTCCTGGTGAAGAATCTGGAAATAAAAGACTACGTTTATGAAGAGGGATAAAAGGGAGATGTGGTTTTGCGTAAGGAAAACAAATGAATACTTAGACAAATTAGGTAAGAAATGCTGTACCTAAGGTATGTGTACAGGAAAAGTCCCAAGGGATCAGTTTTATTGGTCAGATGTCTGCAAATAACAGAGAACTGAGGAATTGCCTTCAACAGACCTGCTGTAAGTTGCTTCAGACTTTGAGTGCATATCGTATTTTTGTAGTACTATAGAGTTAGACTGGCTGTAGAGAGGGTTTAGGGATCTCTTGCATAATTCTCAGTTTCTTTTTCTCCTGGAAGAAGGATTCTTATTTCAGTCAAGACGTAAAACCTCTTTTGTTTAGACTATACATTTTCATTTGTTAAGTCCTTATTCTGAAAACAGAATATACTCATCGTGCATTTTAATTTTTTTGTCATCTTGCTATTATGATGTGAATTTTTAAAACCATGATAACAGAAAAGATTGATTTGAACTAAAAGGAACTTGGTACTATGCTTAAAAGATGAGTTTGCAATTTTTGTCTTAGTAACATGAGTTTTGGGAGGCAGGGATAGAATTTGGACAGGAGACTGGGCACAGTTGAACTTTTTATACCAAGTTAGCAGTTACAGATAGGTGAAACAAGGGCATCTGAGTTAAATGAGATAAAAGACCTGAGGTAAAAGGCATTCATACAGAAAAATGCAAAAAGTCTTTGCATTTTCTAAGACTCCTAAGAAACACTTTCAAGCTGTACTTTGGATATTATACCAAGTTATCAAGCATTTAAATATTTTTACATTGAACCTTACATGATCCTGGCTATAATGTCAGTCTTCCTGTCAAATTGCTAGTATCAAGTGAGAATGTAAAATCATTTTGACAAAAATGAATCCCTTGTTTATAAAGATCTTGTGCATTTGCAGTAGGTCAAAGGATAAGTGGGAAAAAGTTTTTAAGCCCATTAATTTTTTAACAGTGTCTTGGTCTCTCTCTAGAAAGAAATAGAAATAGACTTGGGTAGGCCATGTATTGCTGTGAGAAGAAAAAACAGGTGGCATTTTCAGTGATCCAGGAGTGTGTTGGATTGTTTGCCCAGGTTTTTCCCCTCTACTGTGCAACCAAGTCCCAGACTTCTGATGGTAAAATTAACCAGGAGCTTTAGAATCAGGCAACTAATTAGAAGAAATATATCTTTTTTTTATCTTTGGTCTTAAAATAGTAAACTTTTCTATTTATACTATTTGGGGTGGGAAGATCATTGAGGACCAATCGTTATTGGAAAGTAGAGGATTACCTCAGTCAAGTAGCTGTACCATTTCACCATGCTTATCATGTACTCATTTATTTTAATATTTAAAAAATTCCTAATATCTGATGACAGGACGGCATGTTACAATGAAATCCATGAATCCCTTTTTATTGAATTTATTCATCTTATCAGAAAATATTTATAAATCACAAACGTATCTGAACAAAATTTTTTAAAACAAAGGCAGATAGCAAACAGTCTACCAAACTGGAAAAATTTGGCTTGATTACCTATTGTTCATTCCAAGTTTTCCTTTTTAAAAGAAAGGGAGCTTGAGTTATTTATAATTCAGTAGGCTGGAGGAAAGACTCCTAGTTGCTACCAATCCTGGAAAATTTAAGTGACCCTCTGTCTTATTCTTAGCTCTTATAGTTCAGTGAGTTGAAGTGATCAATATGCATAATATCAGATTATCTTGTTTATCATATCTAATTTATCTTTTATTTTAACACAGCTTCAGAAAGATCTAGAAGAGGTGAAGGTGCTGCTGGAAAAAGCCACTAGGAAAAGAGTACGTGATGCCTTGACAGCTGAAAAATCCAAGATTGAGACAGAAATGAAGAATAAGATGCAGCAGAAATCACAGAGGAAAGCAGAACTTACAGAAAATGAGAAGCCAGCTGCTGTGGTTGCTCCTATTACAACAGGATATACAGTGAAAATCAGTAATTATGGTATGGCTTGTTCCTCACATCACATCCAGCTCTTTCTGCCTCTGAGGAGGCCTGTTCTTCAGTAGAGACTAACAAAATCATTTTTGAAAAGTTTTGAGTGTTTTTGGTGATTCGAAATAGAGGACCCGTCAGCTCTTATTTAATAAGATGGTTTTTAAGAGATTAGAAAGGAACCTATTCTGAGATATATTCAATGTATATGGACTCAGCTTTGTGTCTGTATGTATTCATCAAAGAAAATTTGGATAATAGAAAAAAACATGAAGGAGAAAATAATAGTAATTCTACCACCCAGAGATTCTCCAGTAATAACCATAATACTGTTTAGAATACAATATTTTATAAGGGATATATTGCATGTCCCAATAAAACACATGTACAGTTTTAAACTGAAGTAAGCATTATTCAGTACTTGTTTATTTTACCATAAAATTGTAAGCATTCAGTATTTCCAACTCATTGGTAATAGTAATGTGATATATTGATATATGTTAGCTTGCTATGTATTTAAAAAACTCCCGTGTGTGTGTATACACTTCTCTTTAGATTTGCTGAGTTTTCATGTGTATCTTTTACTGGAGTATCGCTGCCTTACAGTGTTGTGGTAGTTTCTGTTGTACAGCACCGTGAATCGGCTCTGGGTGTACTTACGTCTCCTCTTTTTGGATTTCCTTCCCATTTAGGTCACCACAGAGCACTGAGTCGAGTTCCCTGTACTATACAGTCAGTTCTTATTAGTTTATCTGTTTTGTACACAGCAGTGTATATATGTAAATCCCAGTCCATCCCACCACCCCCCCATTCACCCCTGGTATCCGTGTTTGTTCTCTATATTTGTGTGTCTTATTTTTACTTTGCAGATAAGTTCACCTATACCGTTTTTCTCTTGCTGACTCACTTCACTCTAAGGCAATCTCTTGGTCCATTCACATCTCTGCAAATGGCACAATTTTTTTCCTTTTTATGCTGAGTAATATTCCACTGTATATATGTACCACTCTTCTTGATTCATTCCTCTAGATGGATATCTAGGTTCCTTCCATGTCCTGGCTGTTATAAACAGTGCATCAGTGAACATTGGGATGCATGTATCTTTTGAATTACAGTTTTCTGGTGTATGCCCAGAAGTGAGATTGCTGGATCATTTGGTAATTCTGTTTTTACTTTAAGGAACCTCCAGACTGTTCTCCATTGCGACTACACCAACTACATTCCCACCAACAGTGTAGGAGGGTTCCCCTTTCTCCTTACCTTCTCCAGCATTTGTTGTTTGTAGATTTTTTGATGAAGACTAGTTTCATATATGTGGACAGCTTTTTGTCTTCCTGTTTCCTATTTCACTTTGCCAAACAACCACCCATATTAACTGTGGAAGGGAATCCAATTAAATTCAAAAAACATTTCTGAGCATCTAATACCTTGTATTGTACTTGGACTTGTGAATACACAACAGTGAGCAAGACCCAGTCCCTGCTTATGGTGTGTTTGGGACATAGACATACACCTGGTACCATAACAACATCATAATACCATTTTTCCTCAGTTGACTGTAGGCTTTATTTTGGAAGCAATACAGATGAGCTCTCACGAAGGCAGGGATAATCTTTTTTACTTTGTGCTCTCAATACCTAGCACATAGTAAGTACTTAATAAATACTTGCTTAACCGAATAAAGCTTTAAAGTATTATGAGACTATAACTGATAAAATAACTCTGCTGGAAGGTAAGAGTCAGGGAGAATTAGAAGAAATATCTCAGTTTAAAAGGTGGGTTCAGCAGTTGTGAAGAAAAGAGAATTCTATGAGCAAAGGACATAAAGAGATATGAAGGTCATCATGTGTTTTGAGTATTGTCATAGCAAAAAGCAGTTTAAGTGATGTGCTGCAGTACTGTTGGAAATATGCTAAGTACTTCTTTGACTATAGAAAACTGGCCTGAAGGTGGTAGGGTTATGGCATCTTAACTAGGAATCTAGGTTTGTGTTTAGGGAGAAATTGTTGTCGGTGTGGAGGATGGGTTGAATGGATGGGAACAAACTAAATGAAGTTCTCCAGAACCCTCTAGCACATTTTTTTTTTTTTTTAAAAACACTGCATTTCTATTCTACTGGACCAGGTAAGAAAATGTCATATATATAGTATACAATAAATACATTAAAATACATTTTGTTATGTAACATGCTTTTTATGTGATATTTGTGTGTTTTCTGTAAACAATTCATCTAGGTTAGAGACTAAATAGTTTGATAATATATACTGAAATAACGTATTTTAGATGTTAGGTTAGTCAAATTTGGTGTATTTGGATGAATTTGACTCTAAATTTGACTCTAAATTATCAGGGAAAGGGATTGAGGAAGCTAGGATTGCATTTGTTGAACTGCTTAGAGAAGTGGATATGATTATGGAATTAGATAATACTGATTAGACAAAACTGATGTTTAGCCATCTAGCTTAGTGGAGATTATCAATACTTAGAACAAAATTATTTCCATAAAACAGGGAAATGAGCTGTTCTTTAGGAATGTAAATATGTTTTATTAGATAGTTAAATGAACTAGATAGTTAAATAAGTTAAATAAATTAGATAGTTAAACTATCCTATTCCTTATTCGAAGGAATAAAAAACACGGGTTTTGTGTTCAAGTAAATCTGGATTTGAGTCCGTGTTATGTATCACTAGCTAGGTGCCTAACTTTGGGTCGATTACTTAGCTGCTTTGAAGCTCAATTTTTCCATCTAAAAAAATCTCTAAATTTTTATTTCATGTTTCTATTAGTAGATTTTTATCTGAATTTTTTTTTATGAGCTATATGCATTTGCTGTTCCAGAGATAGTATCAGGCTTTACTCCTCTTGTTTTCTGTTGTTATTGTTACCAGGATGGGACCAGTCAGATAAGTTTGTGAAAATCTACATCACCTTACCTGGAGTTCATCAAGTGCCTGCTGAGAGTGTGCAGGTGAATTTCACAGAGAGGTGAGTTCTCAACAGTGGAGAAGATTGCTTTATAATGGGTCCTTTCCTTTGCAGTTTCTAAAGTTCTGCTTGAGTATTAATTATCCTTTACATCTGCTTTAAAAGTTGAGTCTTCTGCTCTGAGATGGCCAAATGCACATCCTGAAATAGAACTGTGGCTTTTTTCCCACAGGAACTGATTATCACCTTTTATAGAACCAGAAAGATAATGTACTCACTATTGTGTTGTAGGTCATTTGATCTTTTGGTAAAGAACCTAAATGGAAAGAGTTACTCCATGATTGTGAACAATCTCTTGAAACCCATCTCTGTGGAAGGCAGTTCAAAAAAGGTAAGTTTACATTTTTGGTCATAATATTGTGAAATCTTATGAAATGAAGACGAACTGGAATTAACTTACCCTGCTGCTTGTGTTTTAAGTAAAGTTTTATTTGGCCGTACCCATGCTCACCTGTGTACGTGTTGTCCGTGGCTGCCTTTGTACTACAATGGCAAGGTTCAGTAGCTACAGCACACCATGTGGCCCACAAAGCCTTAAATGTTAAACTTATCTAGTAGCTCCTCACAGAAAAAGTTTGCCAGCTCCTGCTCTAGAAAAGTAGATTATAAGAATACTGCATTAGAATCAGGAGAGTATTGAACAAACAAAATAGTTAAGAATGAGACTTGGGTTTTAATGCCAGGTTTATCACTTATTGTGACCTTTGGCAGCTCACTTCATCACTTTGTACCTCAGTTTTCTCATTTGTACAGTGGCAATAAAATTTGTTTCACAAAATTAAAATAAAGTATCTTTGAAAATATTTTTCACTGATTCACATAATCTCTCTTCTCTACCTAATTTAAATAAACGAAGTTTAATGCCTCTGGTATATAGATGTGCCATTCTGCTGTGTTTATATAGTTATGTAGCAGCTGAAAGGTAATATTAGAATATAGTTTAATGATTAGCTTATGACTCACTGCTCCTTTCTTTGTCCACTAATGGCATAGTTGAAGGTAGTACTCAGAGAACTCCTACAGTCGTATGACTATTTGTTGAAAGGGTCGTATATTCTTGCTCTTTTTGCATACTCACCTTCCACGCTCCTTAACCAGTACTGCCTGATAGGATTTTCTGCATGACTCTGACTGCCGTTACATATTATTCTGTCCTTCAGTCATCAAAGTCCAGCATTCCTCCTCATTTTCAAATAGACCAACATCATCCCTTCTTGGAACCTTTCTCCTTGCTGTGTCAACTACCTGGAAGGCCCTCTTTTGCTAGATCTTGGGCCACAGCTCATTTCACCTCTGAAAGGCTTTCTGAGTAAAGTTCCTTCCTTAGTTCCCACTAATACCCTCTTTAATCTCCCCCAGTCCCGTTAATACCCTCTTTATTTTGATAGCACCTACTATTTGAAGGTATTCCAGTTTTACTTGTGTATTATTTCATTTCTCCATGAGTCTTCAGACTCCAGCCTATTTATAAAACTATTACTAACACCTAAACAGGTCCTGTACATAACAGTAACTCAAGTAATTGAGTAAATAATTATATTCTAAATATTCATGCTTATCACCATGTGTTCTAAGTTGTACCTGTTTTCTACTTTTTTCCTAGGTCAAGACAGATACAGTTCTTATCTTATGTAGAAAGAAAGCAGAAAACACACGGTGGGACTACCTGACTCAGGTTGAAAAAGAATGCAAAGAGAAAGAGTGAGTCTATTTTCATTTCTTTGAGAATTATAATGTATTTTTTGCTAGGATTATAGATTTTCATTGATAATAGTCTGTAATTTATATTATATTTGTATTATAGTCTATATAATTTGACCCCTTACCTTCTAATGTCCTCTGACTAACAAACCCAGTTATCTCACGTCTGCTTCAGCTTGTCAGAGGGCACCAGAAGAGGGCATGCGTCTGGCAGGTTGCTTCTGAAGGAGGTCTTTGTACTTGTGGTTGGTGGTTTTGTGCCAGCTCTTACCCCTGGGCTGTGGTGCTTCTATACAGATAACTCTGCTCATTCTGGGAGATTGCACTTCAGTAGTTACAGAGTAGCCCAGATACCCATATACAGTTTTTGAGTTCCACAAGTTTCTGCTATATAATTAGAATTTCACTATCACTGGTGGGCATCCCTCGTAGTTCAGTTGGTAAAGAATCTGCCTGCAATGCAAGAGACCTGGGTTTGATTCCTGGGTTGGGAAGATCCCCTTGGAGAAGGAAATGGCAATCCACTCCAGTATTCTTGCCTGGAAAATTCCATGAACAGAGGAACCTGGTGGGCTACAGTCCATGGGGTTGCAAGAATCAGACACGACTTAGTGACTAAACCACCACCACCATCACTGGTATAGAGTGAAAAAGAGAATATTTTTATCCTACTTAGTAATGGCTATTCTGAAAAAAATGTTTATTCAGAGCTACTTCCATTCTAGGTCAAACATTCCTCTTGTTCTCCTGCAGGGGTAATGTACTACATTGAGTCAATTAACCATCCACATCTCTCACTCCCCCTTCCCATAGCCACTGGGCATTTCAGTTGTGGTTGGCTAAGGTTAGGCATTATCCGTGGAATTGCTTTTAAATCTAGAATGGATCACCTGAATATAGGAACCTGTCTTACTGTATCCCAAGAATCTGGCATTTAATGAGGTGAGTGGAAAAGTTAATGGGCCCAGGTTGCACACTGATTGAACTAGAAGTGTGCTTTTATACCACCAAGCTCAAGACGCCTGTAATTCAGTCTTAAGAGGAAGGCTTTTCTAATTAAAATATATATGTGCTTCAGTATGTGTCTTATGTGTTACAGTGTATGTTTATTTTTCTCTCAATGAAAATTTCAAATTACATGAGGAAACATGGTTAAAACATTAAAACAGTTCAGAAAGGTAAATGATTATTTACTTACCTTTCCTGCTCAAACTCACCTAAAATGCCAGGGTCCCAAGATAACAACCCCTTAACCATTTTTGATGACCATTCTTGATGAGCTAAGTATGGGTGTATATTGTCTTAGATACATTTGTGCATGTTTTGATTCTTTCTTTTAGGATTCTATCTGACTCTTATCTCATGTACTTCCTACAGCCTCATTGGTCTTTCTGTACATAGTAATCATAAGGTATAAAATATCATAATTATATATATATTCCTCCACTCTTCATAGTGTATTTTTTTTTTTAATAGAAAGCCCTCCTATGACACTGAAACAGATCCTAGTGAGGGATTAATGAATGTTCTAAAGAAAATTTATGAAGATGGAGATGATGATATGAAGCGAACCATTAATAAAGCCTGGGTGGAATCAAGAGAAAAGCAAGCCAAAGGAGATACAGACTTCTGAGACTTTAAAGTCTTTTCGGGAACTGTGATGTGGAAAAATGATGTTTCCAATAAGGAAATGTTGCTGAGCTGCACAAATCTGACATATTACTACTTACACAGCCTTCTCCTAAGTAAAGGCAATGAATTCTCCACTTCCTGCTGGGGGATTTATTTAAATAAAATTCGCTTATTAAACACTTCCTACACGGATGGTTTCTTTAGTAACCAGGTCATTTTATTCAAGAAGAGTAATGTATTCTGGTGTGAAATGTAAAAAAGCAAGTCTTGCCTAATGAAAATGCCACATTGTGTGTATTATTGTTCAGCTAAGAGGTAGAAAACAAAGTTCGTGCTTGCCTTTCAGTTCCTGACATCAGCTCCCACCAGTGTAAGAATAAGTAGAAATAAAGCCTGAATTTTTACATAAAATGCAAATTTGTACCTGTGTTTTAAGGTGGTTATAGAGGTTGATCGCTTTCCTCCCACAGCTTAAGTAATGCATGTATCACCATGGCCTAATAAGCTAATCACAAATATTTTTCTCTAGGCTTAAATACATTTATGAATAAATTAGAACTAAATCTAAACATAATAGACAAACACATTTGTATGGTACTAACAAGGAAGTTTTGCTATGGATCAGATAGATGTCTTATCAAAACAGTAACCGTAAAGCAACAATAAATGTGAAAATCCATGTATTTTATGCTCAGTAAAGTTAGTAAAGCTGTTCTGTCCAAGAGTATGTCAGAAATGTCAGGTTTTTAGGGGTATTGTTTATTTAAAAGGTTATTATTCCTCCTAAAATGACAAGAGCAAGATGCAGAACCCCCACAATAACCAAAAACATTGAAAGAATTCTAAAATTATTAACATTTCCTTGTAAAAAGGAATGTAAGTGACCTTTAACATACAAAAATACCTTGTTCAGAAGAGGAATAATTTTAAAACAGTCTAAAACATGCTGTTACAATATGGGGCAATACATACATGGTAATGGAATAAAGAGGTTGAGAAACTTAAAACTTGTATAGAGGAATACTTGGTGGTATTTACCAGAATTATATATGTATGTATCCCTCTCAATTCTACTAGGCCCTTTCCCAAAGATAACCCTGGCAAAAATTTGGAGTGATACTGAGGTATACACAAGATCAGAGAGATACCCAAATGTCAATGCATAGGGGAGTGGATGAGTAAACTAGTACTTTGAAACATCTACACAGAAAGTACTGATAGGCACCAAAAAATGAAGATTGTTTCTATATACTGATATACAGTGATCAACCAGGATACAGTAAGTGGAAAAGCAAAGTGCAGAATGTTGTTTCTGTTAAACCTACCTTACTGTCAGCAAAGGTGAGAAATGTGAATACATAATATATATATTTGCATGTAAATAGACAATGGAAGAAAAAACTTTAATAAAAATGGCCACCAATAGGGAAAGAAAACAGATGGGATGGGAGCAATCCTGTGAATGTACTTTTTTCCATTGTTTTGACCACCTGAAATTTAAGAATTTAAAACCTAAAAACCTGGGGACAGATCAAGATGGCAGAATAAAAGTATGTGGAACTCACCTCATACAAATACAGCAAAAACACACCCACCTAAAGAATAATTCTCACCAAATGCCCGCTGAACACTGGCAAAAGATCTCATAGAACCAAAGTGGCAAGAAATATCACCACGTAGCTGGGTAGGATGAAACAAGAATCTGGGTGAGAACTGTGCCCCTGAGCTGTGACCAGTTTGCTCACCCTGGGATCCTTCACCAGCTGAAAGGTCAGCTGGGAAAGAGGCTCAAAGGAGGGTGCAACACCCAGGTTGTGGCAGGCAGGGAAGAAAGAGATCAGCACGGAGTCATGCCACCTCTCAGCACTTCCTAGCCCAAGTGAAGGGAATTGTACAGTAGTTTACAAAAACCTATCATAGAAAAGAATCTGAAAAAATACATAGATATATATATGTGTGTGTGTATAGCTGAATCACTGTGGTACACGTGAAACATTATTGAATAAATCAACTACATTTCAATTAAAAAAAATCATGATCAAAACAAAGTACCTTAGGAATGAACTTGGTGGCTCAGCTGGTAAAGAGCCTGCAATGCAAGAGACTTGGTTTGATCTCCAGTTGGAAAGATTGCCTGGTGAAGGCAGTACTCTGGCTTGGAGAATTCCACGGACTGTATGGTCCATGGGGTCGCAAAGAGTTGGACAGGACTGAGCGATTTTCACTTCAGGAATGAATCTAATCAAGAAAGTGAAATACACACTGAAAACTATAATAAACTGATAAAGGATATAGAAGGTGATTCAAAGAAACAGAAATGCCACGTTGTTGGATTAGAAGAATTAGTTACAATGGCCATGCTACCCAAAGCAATCTACAGGTTTAATGCAATCAATGTACCTGTGACATATTTCACAGAACTAGAACAAGTAATCCTAAAACTTACATAGAACCACAGAAGATCCAGAACTATCAATGCAATCCTTGGGAGGAAAAAAAAAGCTGGAGGCATAACCCTCCTAGACTTCAGACAATACTACAAAGCTACACTAGGCAAAATAGTATGGTGTTGGCACAAAAACAGACATGGATCAGTTCAAGGGAACGGAAAGGCCAAAAATAAACCCACAGACCCGTGGTCAGTTATCTTCAATAAAGGAGGCAAGACTATATAATGGAGAAAAAGCCTCTTCTGCAAGTGGTGTTGGGAAAGCTGAACAGTTGCATGTAAATCCATGAAGTTAGAAACACTTCCTCACATACACAAAATATTCAGTGTCTCTCAATTAACCTATAATGGAAAAAAATCTGGAAAGGAATACGTATTTATGTGAATCACTTTGCTGTACACTGAAGTTAACAACACTGTAAGTCAACTATACTTCAATATTTTTAAAAAGAAAGAAAAACCCTAACGTTTGCAAACAAAATATGTAGTGTTATACTACTTTCAAGTGACCTTAGAATACAGTGTTTTGTCCATTTTCTAGGGACAAAAAAACCCCACACAAGTCATAATGCAATCATTACTATTAGTAGTAAAATTAGTAGTACATTGAAACCATATTTACGTATTATGTAATGACAGTACTAATTAGATGTCATTAGGAATTTAAGATTTTTTACAGTATAAAATCAGTATAAACTTAACAGTATAAAAGTACACATCTCCTAGCAATTGCCACCAAAAGGGCCTAAAAGCACTGATAATTCAGAATTCAATAGCAATGAGCAGCACCCTAAGGGCTCACATATAGTCTCTATCAACATTTCCTACTGAAAAATGGACCCTTAAAAAAAAGTATGAGGCAGGAAATAGACAAGGTAAGCCTGGGTTATCTTATGCCAGAAAGCAAAGGAACTATCAAATACCCTGTACCAAATTAACAGGTTACAGGACCCAAGAGTGAAAGGATTATTTTGAGCATCAAAATCATGTATGGAGGGGACTGAAACAAATACACAGAAAGTGTAAAACTGTCACTATCATAATGATAGTGAAAAATCATGTTACCTTTGGAAGTTGCTATAGCACCAACTTACTCTAAAAACTAATAGAAAATCATGTATGTATATCCAGTCTTTAAGAGTCTTATTTCAGGAAAATAAAATTAAGTTCCTTACAGAAAAATTCCAGCTAATGCAGAAAAAGTCATGGAATTTAGAAAATCACCATTCATTGAAACAGAGGTCAGGGTAACAACCATCAGTGAAATGCTAAAATCATTAGGTGACAGGCTAATAAATGGGGAACTTCAAATGCAGGGGTGAAGCTGACCCCTCCTGAATCCACTGAACTTGAATCAGGAGACAAGGGATGAGACTGCTGGCAAAGAAAACAGTGGAAGCAACGGCATCAAACAGTGAAACTGAAGTCACTTCAACGCATCAGAACTACGAAGCACACGGCAAAGGCCGTATCAAGGAAGGCATCACATGTGTGAAGGAGCTCACACTGAAACACCAGCTGTCGGTTTTAAGCAAAGGAATGGCATGCTAGTTTGCTCTGCAGACAAATGACTAGAGCAAAAGCTAGACAACCAGATATGAGCCTTCTGATGTAATGGAACAGGATACACAGCATCCATTCCTAAAATATTAAACCTGAATCTGGTCAAGCCACTGGATGTAAATACTACTTTATAGGAATAGAGGACCAAGTTAAAGGACACATAAAGAGGCAAACAGCCAAATGTTGACATTCTACAGGACCAATAACCTGGCTCCTCCAACAAATGAATTACATGAAGAAAAAGGAGTAGGAGATGGCTTCCCACCCCCCACCCCCAAAAATGTGAACAGTACTTGATCCCTGATTCAAAGGAAAAGGTAGGTTGTCAATGATATTCCAGAAATCAGCAACTTTAATGTTCTAGTTATGATCTGTAATCAGTCAGTAAAGTCACTCAGTCGTGTCCAACTCTTTGCGACCCCATGAACTGCAGCACTCCAGGCTTCCCCGACCAGCATCAATTCCTGGAGCTTGCTCAAATCCATGTCCATCAAGTCGGTGATGCCATCCAACCATCTCATCCTCTGTCATCCCCTTCTCCTCCTGCCTTCAGTCCTTCCCAGCATCAGGGTCTTTTCCAGTGACTCAGTTCTTCGCATCAGGTGACCAAAGTATTGCAGTTTCAGCTTCAACGACTGTCAGTCCTTCCAATGAACATTCAGACTGACTTCCTTTAGGATTGATGATTTGATCTTTTTGCAGTCGAAGGGACTCTCAAGAGTCTTCTCCAACATCACAGTTCAAATACATCAATTCTTTGGCATTCAGCTTTCTTTATAGTCCAACTTCCACATCAATACATGACTACTGGAAAAACCATAGCCTTGACTTAACGGACCTTTGTTGACAAAGTAATGTCTCTGCTTTTGAATATGCTGTCTAGGTTGATCATAGCTTTTCTTCCAAGGAGCAAGCGTATTTTAATTTCATGGCTACAGTCACCATCTGCAGTGATTTTGGAGCCCCCCCAAATAGTCTGTCACTGTTTCCATTGTTTCCCCATCTATTTACCATGAAGTGATGGGACCAGATGCTACGATAATAGTTTTTAATGTTGAGTTTTAAGCCAGCTTTTGCACCCTCCTCTTTCACTTTTATCAAGAAGCTCCTCAGTTTCTTCACTTTCTGCCATAAGGGTGGTGTCATCTGCATATCTGAGGTTATTGATATTTCTCCCGGAAACCTTGATTCCAGCTTGTGCTTTGTCCAGCCCAGCCATTTCACACGATATATTCTGCATATAAGTTAAATGAGCAGGGTGACAAAATACAGCCTTGACGTACTCCTTTCCCAATTTGGAACCAGTCTGTTGTTCCATGTCCAGTTCTAACTGTTGCTTCCTGATCTGCATACAGATTTCTCAGGAGGCAGATAAGGTGGTCTAGTATTCCCATCTCTTTAAGAATTTTCCAGTTTGTTGTTATCTACAGTCAAAGACTTTGGTGTAATCAATAAAGCAGAAGTTTCTCTGAAATTCTCTTGCCTTTTCAATGATCCAGTGGATCACTGGCAATTTGATCTATGGTTCCTTTGCCTTTCCTAAATCCAGCTTGAACATCTGGAAGTTCACGGTTCACATACTACTGAAGCCTGGCTTGGAGAATTTTGAGCATTACTTTGCTAGCGTGTGAGACAATTTCAATTGCGTGGTAGTTTGAACATTCTTTGGCATTGCCCTTCTTTGGGAATGGAATGAAAACTCACCTTTTCCAGTCCTGTGGCCACTGCTGAGTTTTCCAAATTTGCTGGCATATTGAGTGCAGCACTTTCACAGCATCATCTTTTAGTATTTGAAATAGTTCAACTGGAATTCCATCACCTCCACTAGCTTTGTTCATGGTGATGGTTCCTAAGGTCCACTTGACTTAGCATTCCAGGATCTAGGTGAGTGGCTCTAGGTGAGTGATCACACCATCGTTGTTATCTGGGTCGTGAAGGTCTTTTTTGTATAGTTCTTCTGTATTCTTGCCACCTCTTCTTAATATCTTCTGCTTCTGTTAGGTCCATACCATTTCTGTCCTTTACTGAGCCCATCTTTGCCTAAGATGTTCCCTTGGTATCTCTAATTTTCTTGAAGAGATCTCTAGTCTTTCCCATTCTATTGTTTTCCTCTATTACTTTGTATTGATCACTGAGGAAGGCTTTCTTGTCTCTACTTGCTATTCTTTGGAACTCTGCATTCAAATAGGTGTATCTTTCCTTTTTTCCTTTGCCTTTCGCTTCTCTTCTTTTCTCAGCTATTTGTAAGGCCTACTCAGACAACCATTTTGCCTTTTTGCATTTCTTTTTCTTGTGGATGGTCTTGATCACTGCCTCCTGTATAATGTCATAAACCTCCATCCATGGTTCTTCAGGCACTCTGTCGGATCTAATCCCTTGAATCTATTTATCACTTCCACTGTATAATTGTAAGGGATTTAATTTAGGTCATACCTGAATGGTTTAGTGGTTTTCCCTACTTTCTTCAATTTAAGTCTGAATTTGGCAATAAGGAGTTCATGATCTGAGCCACAGTCAGCTCCAGGTCTTGTTTTTGTTAACTGTATAGAACTTCTACATCTTTGGCTGCAAAGAACATAATCAGTCTGATTTTGCTATCGACCATCTGGTGATGTCCATGTGTAGAGTCTTCTCTTGTGTTCTTGGAAGAGGGTGCAGCCAAATAAAAAACGTCCCCTTTTCTACTTTGCTAATACCACTACCTTAGTTCAGGCCCTTGTCATCCTGAACAATTAAGATATCCTCCTAGCTGTTTATCTTGCTTGTAGTCTTTTCCTTTCACGGCTATCCACCACACAGCTGTTATTTATATGTAGGGCAAACTATCATGTCATTCCTTTGCTTAAAACTCTGACAGCTGGTATTTAAGTCTTAGCTCCTTCACACATGTCTTCCTTGATACAGCCTTTGTTGTGTGCTTCTTAGTTCTGATACGTTGAAGTGACCGCAGTTTCATTGTTTGATGCCTTTGCTTTCACTGTTGTCTTTGCAGACAATCTCATCCCTTGCCTCCTGATTTAAGTTCAGGTGTCAGTTCCAAGAACATCTTCTAGACGGATGTTAGGTAGGTGCTTCCGTACTACCCCGTGGATATTTTATCACTGGGCTGATGACATCATCAAGTTACTGCACAAGACAAGTTTTTCTCCCTTTATTCATTTCTGTTACAGATGAAATAAATATGAATACAGCAAATACATACCATTCCAGCAGGACTTTTCCTCCTGGGATAGGTTTTCAGGCCTTGAAGATGGAGCAAGAAAACAAGTAGTGATTCTCTATTGGTTCAGCCATCACACAAAGATTAGTTAGATAATCCAGAACATCACATTTACCTTCCAATGTACTGTCCGTCTTCACAACCAACTAAAAGTGAGCTGTGCAGATCTGGGTAGCCAGCCCAGGATTAATAATTGCCACACATGAGCTACATGTCAACAAGCAAGATAATACTGCTGGATGAAGTAACACTCTTTAAAAAAATACAGGAACACTTACATGTTGCTAAAAGATTGAACTTGAAGGAAAAGACAACCATACAGAACATATTTTCACAAGCTTTTTTTTAATTACTCTTTGCACTATGCTTGGGAACAATATATTTAGAAAAATATTATTCACTGACAGAACACTCAAATAAAAACCAGGTTTTTATCTATTAGAAAAGTCTCTTCTTGCCTCAATGGTTTTCCTGCAAGGTCAGTAGCTTCTGGAGATGATCACCACATTGCTCGCTGGACCCCAGACAGCTGCCCGTGATCAGCTAAGTGACGGAAGACGATACGGCTGAGCCTCCAGCGCCGCTTTACACCCCGTGGGCGGGACGTCATAACACATCGATTTCTGATTCTAACGGGGCAGCTGTCCCGGGGAAGGGCAGCGATTTCTTCATCAGCCACCTCCTAAGGGAAGTCACAACATTATTCACACAGATCACATGCATTTACTAATTCTAGATGATGAGTCAATGCTCAGAGGAAGAGAACACAAAAGGCTAGATTCATCAATGCAACCAAGTTCGGCAAAACAACCCTGGATACTATGATGAATTTTACTGAGTAGAAACAGGCCAAAAAGAAAAATGACAGAATTGTTTGACATACTCGCAATGTAATTTTTCAAAATTAAATTGAAACCTAACAAACAAAATCAAGAATCCACAAACTCTAAGTGTAAAGCTCAAAAAGTTTTCAGCAATAGAAAACAGCTGTGTAACCAGCAACTAGCCTAAGAAACAGTATCAGTACCCAAGCCTTCCCTCTCCCTCCTTTCGGTCCCTGACCTCAAGGATAACATTCTCATTTCTCTTTTGGAAAATACATGCATGCACTTCTGTTGTCTCCCCAAATGACTGTCCCAGCTTCACTGAGAAAATCGATATGTATAGCAAACGAGGAAACTAGGCAAAGGGAAAATGAAACAAAAGAGCATTCTGTGAGAGCCTGTAAATTCATTAGCACTGGGACAGAAATTCACCTTGTAAGCCAGTTGGCAGGCAACAAACAGCCATATAAGTTCCCAGGATTCACAGAGGCTCTGCACATCTATTGATGGTTCTCAAACTGGAGACTCTTCATGGAGGTCTTCATAAATTTGTCCTCCCTAACATCTTAAGCTTTGTTTCTCAGGAGCCACTTATTACTGCCTAAATATAGGCGAGTAGCTTAATGCCATTACAATAAAAGCTGTAACACAGTGGTCCAAGGCACTCCATTTTCTGCTTATCTGGCCGAATTTAGATAAGATTTAAAAAGAATCCATGATAATGAAGAGCCTGTATATTATTCTTCAAATTTAAATGAATGAAATAATTTTTACTCTGAGCTTTTGATAAGTTTCATGGCCTTGAGTATGAGTTATAGTCTCTGATAAGACTCTTGAATGCAGGTATTTTATGCTAACAATTTGGTACAGGACTTATGCTTCAGGAAGCCTGAGCTGACATTCTCTTTTTCAAGTTAAACAGTATGACAAGAAGTCAAACCTATATGAAGGCCACCTCATGGGTAAAGGAATTCAGAAACAGGCTTAGGGATGGCCTTCGATAAGGAATAGTGTAGGTCATATGCTGGGCACGCTGAAAGACTGGGATGAACTAGAGAGACACCATGGGTCAAAATAACTATCCAATTTCTGTGTGGTCACCATGCCTCAGTACCTTTTAAGTATCACCTAATGAAATGGCTGAAAGGCTAGTTAAGAATGAATAATTTTTTCATTTGAAACTAATCAAAAGTTTCAATGGTGTTTATGTTGACCAGGAAAACTAGATTCTAGTCTTCACAAAGTATACTAAGTTACAACAAACAGTATGAAGTGATTTGAGTTAATGATTTTCTGGCAGATACTCATCCTAATTAGCTAACCTGAAGGTTTTTTGGAAGAATAGTATTCTTCCTGAGAGAATTGATCCGTAGCCTCTCATCTGCATACTCGTAGGCCATTTTTCTTCTCTTTACATCACGCAACATTCTCCAATTGACATAGTAACTTCGAACTTGGCCTGAAGCTGATGAAGGAACCATCTAAAGGAGAAAAGGAATAAGTGAAGGAGAGTCAGACCCAGGATCTGCCAGAGGATCAAAACCCAACTCCACCCACCAGGGGACAAGCACCAGCCCCTCAAAGAAAGAAAATTACTGTTCCGCAACCCACAGAATAATCTGCAAATTCAGGCCAGACACTACCCTGGGACTACCTGGCCCCTGGCCATTGTTGGGTGAGCACTGCTGGGATGCAAAAGACGTCTTACAGAGGAACACTTCTCCAAAGTCAAGAAACGTGACCAACCTACCACATACATAAAAGACAAACAGCACTTGAGATAAAATGAGGTGACAGAGGAATATATTTGAGACGAAGGAACAAGATAAAACCTCATAAGAACAACTAAGTGACGTGGAGGTAGGCAATCTACCCAAGAAACAGTTCAGAGTAATGATAGTAAAGACAATCAAAGGACTCGGCAGGAGCACAGATGCAGAGAGCAAGAAATTATAAACTTTCAAAAAAGAATTAGAAAATACAAAGAACAATGAAACAGAATTAAAGAATGCAATAGCTGAAATGAAGGACACTATAGAAGGAATCAGTAGTGGACTCAATGATTCAGAAGAATGGATCAGTAAACTGGAAGACACAGGAGTGGAAATCACTGCCATGTAACAGAAGAAAGAATGAAAAGAAATGAGGCCAGATTAAGGGACCCCTGGGATAACAGGAAGCATGCTAACATTCACATTATAGGGATCCCAGTGAGAAAGGGTCTGAGAAAATATTTGAAGAAACAATAGCTGAAAACATCTGTGATTTGGGAAGGGAAACAGACACCCAAGTACAAAAAGCAGAGAGAGTCCCATACAGGATTAATTCACAAAGGAAATATACCGTAACACATTGTAATCAAAATGACAAAAATTAAAGGTAAGGACAGACTTAAAAGGGAAAAGCAACAAATGACTTGTAAGGGAATTCCCATTAAACTACCAACTGATTTTTCAGCACAAACTGCAGGCCAGGAGAATGTGCATGATGTACTTAAAGTGATGAAAGAGAAAAACCTAAAACCAAGAATACTGTACTCAGCAAGGGTCTCATTCAGATTTGATGGAGAAATCAAAAGCTTTATAGACAAGCAAGAGCTAAGAAAATCAGCACCACAAAACCAGCTTTATAACAACTGCTAAAGAAACTTCAAGAGGCAGAAAAGAAAAGGACACAACTAGAAACAAGAAAATGACAAAATGGAAACACTCACTGGTAAAGGTAAACGTACAATAAACGTAGGAAATCATCCATGCATAAAGCTAGTAGGGAGGTTAAAAGACAAAAGTAGTAAAACCATTTGTATCCACAACAAGCAGTTAAGGGTTACACAAAACTAGATGTAAAATATAAAATAAAGAATAGTAATCATGAGGGGAAGAGAGTACAAATGCAGAGTACCTAAAATGCATTAGAAAATAAGAGGTCAACTTACAACAAGTACGTATAAATACACATTCCAATATAAAACCTCATGGTAATTGCAGCAAACCAGAAGTCTACAATATACATACAAAAAAGAAAATGGAATCCAAATATAACACTAAAGACAGTCATCAAATCACAAGAGAACAAAAGAGTAAAGGGAGAAAAAAGACCTACAAAAACAAATCCAACACAGTAAACAAAATGGCAGTAAGAATATATATATCGACAATTACCATAAATGTAAACAGATTAAATACTCCAACCAAAAGACATAGATTGGTTGAATGAATATAAAAAGAAGATCCATAAATATGCTGTTGATGAGAGACCCACTTCTCAAGAAATACAGAATGAAAGAGACAGGATGGAAAAATGCATTTCATGCAAGGGGAAATCAAATAAAAGCTGGAATAGCAATACTCACATCAGATAAAATATACTTTTTAA